>NC_137695.1:42748211-44181351 GCF_964034855.1 Anser brachyrhynchus | reverse complement strand
ACCTATTATTACTGTCTGAATTTAAATATGCTTCAAAAGACAAATTTCAAAGCTAAAATTATCATCATTGTAAGGGAAAGCTGTGCTTAGAGCACTCTGTTATCCTTCTGTATTTTTCCCCAACCTTTAGGCAACCAACCACACTGAAAATCATCCCTGCTTGCAGAAATAGAGCAAAGGAAGCATAAACATTTCATACGATCTAGTCTATTATACCAGATGTACCAAGAAAAGTCTCCTTTTCCCAAGCTGGTGTTTATGGAAAAATGCAGAAGCTGGGAGAATACACTATTTCTCACAGTGTGGTGAGAAATATCCATTAGATACACGTAAAGGGGTTGCTTTTACTATTTCCAGATCCAAAAAGAACGTTTGGACAGGCACGTGGAGCTGCTTACTTCCATCCTCCAAAATGCAGTTTGAAGTGACACTGCCATCAGTTTGAACCTGCACTGCTACAGAAAGAGAGCAGAACCTCTTTTTTATGCCTGTCTCTTTACACCACAAAATATTGACATCTTCCCCAGTAGGAGTGTCTTCCTTCCAGCAAGTTAACTAATGCTCATTTTTTACAATTTAGTATTTTTCATGAAATAACTTTGCAAGTTTTACAAAGTAACCGTCAGTTGGCAGAAGACGCACTTGTGACTTTTCCCCTATAAACAGTCACATGAAAATATGGTTATTTTTCACATTTTTTGCTACAAAGATGATCAGATTAACAATACAAAAAGCAAAGTGCTTGCTGTCACCATTAGCAAACTACTGTTCTACTAAGAAGAATGTACAACTTACAAGAAAAAATGCTCAAATTTACATAGCACTATTCACATTTGAGTTTTGCATTTTGCTTTGCACAGGCAATAGAAATATACCCATCAGTTTATTTTTAGCTTCTTCATTTTCTTTCAGTGGCACACATATTAGCAAAGCATTAATATAATTTCACAATGTTTGAGTTAAAAACAGCTCAGGAAATTGCTTACACACTGTCAGCACAACATTTAGGATTAAAGGAAAAAGGGTTTTAAATGAAAAAATACTTATTTACAAATAATGTTTTAATAAAGATGCCTTTGAGATTAAGAAAGATGTGCATGTTTGAAAAAATCACCTGTATTAGGATAGCCACTTTATATCAGTTAACGCCTTTTAATCAGGCAAGAAAAACTTAATATTTTTAAACAAACTAATTTGTCTTTAATTCACGTTTTTGTTTAGAGCTCATACCATGCACTTCTTTGGAAGTCTCATCTCAGTTAACAAAATATACTGCTACCAACACCAAACGACCAGAGCACACAGAGTACATACAGTTTTTTAGAAATGCAACTGCAGAGCTCAATCTGCAGGTTGCAAGACTAATAACAGAGCAGGAGGGAGGAACAAAACAAGGCTACAAAGAAATTACACAAGTTTCACCTCGGCACCTTTCCAGGTCAAGAAGAACAATTGATTTAAATTACACTTCCAAAGACATACTGGTTTGCTGCTCTCTGGGACTTTTATAATGGCGTTTGAATGTCTGTTGACTAGCTGCTGAGTTTGATGGGCACACTCATCCTTAGATTCCCTACAAGAGGTTTTTCTGGAAGAAACATTTGTCTGCAACAGAACTTATCTATTAAGCAAAAAAATCAAGCTAGTTAGAAAACATCAGGCTGAAAAGAAAAATAAAAAATCCGTATAACTTTTTTGACCCATTTGATGGGTCTACACACAAGGATTTCTTTCCTGCTAACCTTACACATCACCATAGCAGCAGCTTCAAGCAATGGCTGTGAAGCTCCACAATCTTGAGAAATTACTATAAATACAGTGAAAGGAGAAGAAGGGAAAGGAGGAGAAGGGAAAGGAGGAGAAGGGAATCTTCAAAGTGTAGCCCATTAGACCAGAGTACAGACTCATGACCTCCTTCTTCTGGGGACTTTTAAGATAACAGCTCTCAATACAAAATTATTTAGAAAATTAGTATGCCAGAAATTACGTCGTTACAGACATCAGTCTAACTTCTATGGATTAACAGGAGCAGGAATCAGAACTCTTTAGCTTAAAGATATTGTTCATTGGCCTGGCAGTTTTGCAGATGAATTGTTTAGATTCCATGTAATTTCAAGAAAGAAAACAAAGCAATATGAAATAATTAGTCAAAACAAACAAACAAAAAAGCAAGCCAAATTATCTACTATACTGCTACATCCATCAAAACCACTTCTATGATAGATATCAGATAATGTGAACTATTGGCCAGGGTCCCAAGCTACTAATGCTTTCCCTTCATAAATGGCCTGTAAATTAACATGAAAAAAAACATCAGGTATGTGTAAACCAGCCTTTGCTTCCTGCCAACATTGATTTTATTACCAAAACAAGCCCAGATAAGTAACTCTCTGAAATAACTTTTTTCCTATTCAAGTCACTTTTTCATGGGGTTATCCACATGAACTTTACGCATTTTGTGTCCACAAAGTATAACACGCAATAGTGCTTGCAGTACGTAAGTCAGTGAAGAGGGGAATATTTTGGCCACCAGACACGAAGGATTAATACCAACTTCTCGCTTTCTTTTTGTGAACGCCCTGCTATACAAAGAAAAAGTCAACTAAGATGTATTTAGAAACATTTTGACCAGTTAGATGAAATTAACTCGTTTTGTGACTGTGTGTAAGCTAAGTGAAAGGTAGAGAACTTAGAAGACTGCGAGACAAGCATCTAAAAGCTGATTCTCTGAGCATACTCCTGCTACATCTGGATCTTCAGGAAATGTAGCAGTTTTATATATTATATAAAGTATAATAAATTTAATTCTTTAAATAGAAATATCCACTTTTTTTTTTTCTACAAGACTCACTGTTCCCTCTGTGTGCAAGCTGCAGCCTGTTAATCTTACCTTCAGAGCACCACAAAGCTCAACAGTATCTACATCATCTACTACCGTTATTCGGAAGTTTGGAGTCTGCAGGAGTTCTTTGAAGAGAAGGCCATTTTCCAAGATTTTGCTGCCTGTTGAGAAAGAGAAAGGAAGGATAAAAAATGCCAATGAATAATTTATTTGGGTATTATTTAGTCTTTCCTGGGCAAGTCAGAATACTTAAAAGCAGAGATAAGGTTGTTCTATCTTCATCCTAAACAGACTCCTTCACACGTAAAAGCTCTACACTGAGCTGGACTTCTTCATAATTCATTGCCTGCTCATTGAGAGATTCTAAATAATAATCCCATTAATTCTCTACACTTTTTTTTTTGTTTGACCATTCTCTTTAAAATAATAGTTAATAATAGAGCAATGTTGAATTAGAAATACAGCAGGTGCAATTCTATCAATTATTTTAAGGTCTGTATTCTAGAAAAATATTTATTGATAAAGGCACATTGTGGTTATTTTATTAACTGAGCATGCTGACATTCACAGCTGTTTCTAAGGACTGAAAGGTAATTCAACCATTCAAAAATAAGTTAAATACAGGCGTTAATAATAGTAAGTTAAAGAGATGACAAAACTAAAAATGGACAAAACCATAAATATAAACACTGAAAAAATAACATTAACTCTCTTTTATATATGAGTACCTGCATGTGTGTACATGCACATATATACTTATCCAGAGACTGTGAAATGCAAGACTAGGCACATCTTTGTGCTGCAAATGTTACAGATGACAACACAGAACTAAAGCTATGCCTAGCACACGGGCGAACTAATTATTCTGAGAACTTAAAAGAGATACTGACACCTAAAAAAAAAAAAAAAAAAGAGCTGAGCTGGAATATGGAATATATAATCATTTATCCATATTAAGCCATGCAAATCCAAGAAAAATCTTAAGCACAGCAATACAATAAAGCAGTTTGTTACGTGGAAAGTGATAAAAAGCATGCTTAGTATTTCACTTGCTAAAGGTTACAACCCTTTTAAGATTAGTTAAAATTGCTCTCCTTTCTCTCCCTCTAGTCCTAATATTCTCCTAGTGCTTCTGGACATGTAAACATTCTAGGAAATTCAACATTAAAATAAGGAGGACCCAAGAGCTTCTGATAACAGCCAGTTCATGTTGAAAACCATGAAATCTGAGCTATTTGGTGTGCATCTGTGAGGACAGGAGCACAGTTTAAACATTGTTATTACTTGGAACATTACCTATTGTGGTTTCACAGAATTTCTCTGCCGCCACCTCATTGGCAATGTTAGCTCCCATCAGCACACTGATGTCTATTCCCATCTTCTCTCGAATAATGTCAGAGATCAGTTTGAGTCCCTCCGGGCCTTCATCTATTCCCTGCAGCCAACATGAAGCGGAATTACTAAAGCAGCATTCATTAGACACAATACCGAAGAAAGCACATCACAATTAGTCTTGCCCACGGGTGCTACACCAAGGTCTGCTTGGCTAGAGACCAAAGATGATGAACTTGCTATCAGTGAAGCTTCTGCATTTGTTGTGACCTCTCTAAGGTAACTTCTTTCCATGAGGTAGCACCTTAAGAATTAGGACTAAACCACCACATCTGGATGATGGTAACACTTTTTATTCCATGCTCAGTAACAGTCCTGATTCTCAGAAGTGCTGAATATTCAGCTCTGTTCAGAATCTCAGCTGGTTGCTACTACTGTATCCCTACCAAAACTACTGAAACATCACCGATACATCACTTGTGCACTTGGATCTGAAACTGCACTAAAACTCACAAAATGTCATCCCAATGACTTGTTTGGTGAAGGGGGATCTGAACTGAAGTATCAGAGACCAGTTCCCTCTTGCATAATGCCAACAACTGTTTAGAAGAATAAACACACTTTAATCTTGAAGAATACTACAAGCAGAACAGCAGGCCACTGATGTGTAGAAAGCTGAACGTCTGAAAATACGGACTTCTAAGGATATATTTATTTTGCATCTATAAAGTATTCTTCAAAAAGGGTGAAAGTAGGGGAGAAATAGGGCTTTAGAAAAGATCACCCTAGAGATTAATGCTGCAATGGAGAACAGAATCTGGTACCCTGAATTGCCTAATAAAAAACTCCAAATAAGACCATTTTACCCTCACAAAATCCTTTTCTCCTAACTTGCCAAATGGGGTAGGAGACTCCTTTTGAGCTTTTAGAACAGGAGCCTGGCAGACAAGCTACTGAGATGGCCTTTCTTTGGCACAGCATACAACTTTGTATACAGTACCATATTTTAATCTTGGGGGGTCACGGTAACCCTCATGCATTTTTCCCTAAGAATGCCAACGATGTCCCCATGAAGTAACTGTCAGGCTCCTCCTCCACCCTCCTAAGCAGGAATTAATAAACTGAAAAACACACACTGGGAACAACTCCAAAAAAGTAAATATGTACACTACAATTATTCATCCAAGTGAAAGGAGATAGAGAGGCTTGGGTGCCAAAAATTAGCTTTGCTATGAAACAAATTCAGCTTCTGACAAAGTCAAGGAGAGCTGCACCTGTTTCTCAAAAAGTCAAATCCAATACAGGATGATAGATGACAGGAGAGAAAACGAACACTCCCCACCCCAAACCAAGGCTCCAGCACAGGAATTTTCACTGGGCAGCAGTGATCCCCTGGCAATTCAAGTCCAGTTCTGTGGTCTCACCACTTAAGTCCTAACGTGCTTGCCAGAGCAATCCCTGGGGCTGGACACGGGTGGATGAAAATGAGATCAATGTTGAGGCTGCCTGAGGAGTATTTGAGTGCTCCCTGATTCCTGTGCTGAACTGCACCGTAAGTCATATATGATTCAGACTGCATTTCTCCCCCCGTAGCTGCACAAAGAAATGTTAGGTGTTCGTAGATACCAGTCATCAGAACTTATGTAAAGCAACACAGCTGCAAATGTTTGAATAGGAACACAGATTAACTAGCAGACAAATGTCTTTATTTCCCATAGACTTAGTTTTATTATCAGACATAAGGCTCTGCTTGAAGATCTGACTGTCAAAAAAAATAGAAAAAAAAAGAAAAATGAAGAAAGAGTAAAAGCTGACACGTTAACTTCCCAAGCAATTTAGAACGCAAAGAAACAAGAGGACCCACTAATGCTATTTTTCAGAGAACTGCACTTTAACTGTCAAAGTTAACACACAGCACTTTAATAGCATTAGTGGTGAGCATAAGGAGACCATTAAAAATATGACTTGGACGAAAACAGCATGCATAAAGAAGCTGCAAAAGTAGAGGAAAGAATGCATCTGGCCTCTATTACTTAGTTCCACTGTTGTATCAATCTCTGCCCTTTCTTCTTAAATGATTCTTTCAAAGATGCACAGTTATGCCTTTTGATAAAAGCTAACATGTACTTCGCATTCTCCTGAAAAAAAATAAAATTGAAAGGCCTTGCACCATGCCACAGCGAGACAGTGGGAACCTGCCTAGTAATCAACTCTGCTTTGCATGGCAGGTGTCACTACTGTGCTTATATTAAAGTATGGGCTTTATGGGCTTTTTTATTATTATTTTTATTTTAAGTAACCTCCTCCCTTCCCCTCCCCCCCCCCCTTTTTTTAAGGCATAGCCTTAATCAATACTCCATTAAAGCACTTGCCATCAATACCCTGAGCACTACTCCCAAGGGAGTACAGGCCCAGCTTCTGATTGCACACGTGCTGATATAAATCCTCACTTAGTCCATCCGTTTCATAAAAGCTGTTTCTAGCATTGAAGGTACGAGAACATAAATCATGTTTAGCAAAGTAAGGAAGAACAAAGATTATTGTGAGCTTACAGAAGAAAGAGACATAAACTGCTTGCCAGCTTCAAAGCAATAAAAGTTTTAAAACTTCAGGGCACCTAGGACAGCTGCGTGGTCTTGATGCTATGCATTCAGTTCTTTCAACACTGCTTTATTTTATCCTTCTACCATATGAAAAGCTTTTCCACAAAATGCAGCAAGTAGACTCAGGAAGCAATACTTTTCCACACATCTCAGTAATATGTCAGCACTAACAAAACAACACAGACTTGATGAGCTTATTTAGTCAAACTAAAGAGTCAAGCTTCTGGTCAGTAGTGATAGTTTTGTGGTTTTTATTCTCCTTTAAAATAGATCCATAAATGGATCATTTGCCAGAAATCATGGTAGATAAAGGAGTGCGTGCTGAGAAAATGGTCTACTCTCAACTAAGTACAAAGCATTCTTCCAAACCTAGTGGAACTAGCTTATTCTCTGCAGCTAAAACACGAGAAAATAAGAAGCACACTCACATTTAATAATTATTCTGTCACCAAAACTACAAACACTCTAGTGAAACACTTATTTCCTACATCTTTGCCCCACTCCTAGTTCCCATGCTTGGACTGTCCTTGTGGGCCGTGCTGAACAATCTCTCTTTTTGCAACATAATCTTTGACACGAACAAGAGCTCAGTCACATTGAATTCCCTCAGTGGTTCTTAAAATGATCAGCTCGGTGTGTGGGATGTGCATTAACAATCAAAGCATTATGCTTGTGCTCTGTTCTCCACCTAATGATGCGTTTGGAAACAACAAATAAAAGATTGGAAAGCTTGGTGGTGCAAAAAAGAAAGGGGGAAGGGACATGTTCAAGGCTTGTGAACAACCTCATTTTCCTCTTCCTGCAAGCACTAAGCTAAAATAAAACACCACATAACAATCCACTAATGACTGAGACAAACTCCAGTCTTGCATCTCAAAAGGTTTAATGGAACAACCAAGCCAATAACACAAACAGACTTTTCATATCAAACTCCAAGCTATCTTGTTTTAGAAAATTCCACAAAATGTTCTCATTTTTTTTTATGCACAATAATTATTATACCTTTATCAGAGTTATACCGAGAGCTTTCTTGGGTACTCGTCCTGTGATTTCATCGCAGACCTTATGAATGAACTGATGAGGAATGACAAAAACCAGCAAGTCTGCATCCTGTACAGCTTCATTAAGGTTTGGGATGGCAACCTATGTATTTATGGGAGAGAAAGGCCACATGTCTTAAAATCAACACTATGCACAAGTGTTAACATCTAAATAAAAGCACATTTTGTTCTTATACCAAATGCTACAATTTACTGTGCTTTGTTATTGAAAATAAGTAGTAACAAATTTCCCAGAAAAGCAAAAGAATTGAAGTTTTCAAACAAGCTATTTTGTGCCTTGAAAGGGGCATCTTCACAGCCACCAGCATGGTTAGCGCAAAGAAAATTCAAAATGTTCCGTAACATTCAAACAAGTATTTTGAGTAAGAAAATACAGAATAAGAAGCTGCCTTCAACAGAATAATCTGAATTTTTGATACATTACTGCGTGGTAAAAAGTAGTTTCTTTAATTAATTCCTTGTGCTCTCAAATTTCTTCTCCAGTCCTTTTATACCTTCTAGTTTATATTCTGTTTCTCTGCACTAACAGAGTTTGTTTATGTTTTAGGAAGGTCACCTAATTTGAAATCACTTGCCAGACTTGATGACCATCTTAAAATAACACACACAGATTTAAAATCTACTAATGAACTTAAGTGAGCAGGTAGAGGACAGGAGAAACACCATGCTTGGTGGCGAAGGCTAGGCAAATGGGATTTCAGCTTCGTTGTTAGCCAAAATAAAACCCAAAAAACACACCGCAATCCACGACAATTCATGTTTTCCCAACCAAAAATCTCTACCGAGCTGCCAGATGCTGCAGTCTCTTTCTAGAACATTTTCAGGGCAAGATTCACCACCAACCACCCACCATCATGTCATACCAACACAGTGGGGATGTGGAGTCCCGCTGTTCTGCCCTGGCAATGCTACACCTAACGTGCTAATCTGACTGTACAGAGCAAAAGGCAACTGAGAAGCAGATAAACCACAAAGGGCTTGCAGCTTTCTTGAGAATTAATCTAGCTCTCATCCTGTAATTCTTTTTAAGAGTTTCAGTGTACGTTAAATCCCTTCAATTCTTATTGAACAGCCAACTCCCTTCCAAAGCCGAGGCCAAATTTTTTGTACTGGCTATAGTCACAGACATTAATCGTGCCTTCTTTTTCACATTTACTTCCACACAGAGAAACTGTAGGAACAAACGCAATAGTGAGACCAAAAAAAAAAAAAAAAAAAAGAAGAGTATAGGATGTTGAATTTACCTACCTGCATAATTTTATGTGTTCAAATCTCTGACCTCATCAGTTAACAAGTATGCAGTTTGAAATATTATAAAACTTAATAGCATTAACAAAATAAATTTCTACCCCCATTCACAGCATGAGCAATATTGCCTCTGTAACTAGATCAAATTTAGCTTCTGTGCCTTACCACATTATCCGGCAGCTTGTACCCGGGAAGATATTTTACATTTTCATGTTCGTTATTTATTATATCTGTCAGTTTTCTTCCATTAATATTCTCCTCGAAGACCCACATCTTCACCGTGGAAGCAAACTTTTGCAATTTTTTTACATTATTGCCTATTATTTTGGCAACCGCAGAACCCCTGCAGGAAGGAAAACAAAACAAAATATTAAAAAATAAAAAGATGATTTTGCCCTAGAAGAAAGAGATTATCTTTAAAATGAACAGAAGTTCACTGATTATTCAACCAATTAGTACTCAGCATTTTTGGTCCAGTAAAACAAGTGGAGAACACACCAGCCTTTCACAGCTGCTTCTTTCTCTAAAACAAATCTATCTAGAGTACATTGGATAGAAGCATTTACTGAACTTTTCCTATTTTGTCTGCTAACCTGCTATCCAGTCAGAGCTTGGCTTATTGTATTTCCAGAAATCAAATGTATTATATCTTCAGTGCAGTGGTAAAAATGACACATTCAATTTTACGGATAATCTTCGCCTTTAAGAAACAGGAACTTTTCTTTGCTAAGATGACTAACCCAACAATTTCTGTAGAATATTGACACACATTTAAAGCGAAGAAGCACTTACACTTTGTGTAAGTTGTAAGATTTACGGGTATGCCGCCCATCTCACAGAATGTAATTGTCACAATGGCATCCTCTGAATTTGCAGGCAGACAATCCTACCAGCTAGCTCCCCAAGAAGAGCACACAATGAGACCTGTAGGATGGCGATTACCTTTGCTGCTCAAATCTCTAAACCACAATGAAATTAAGCAGAATAACTGAAGCTACACACATGACAAGGAACAAGCACAACCTTCCCTTCTATTCCTAGCCTGAATGCTATATGGAAGAAAAAGATGTGATTTTACAATGTCTGTTCAGCTAACTTCCTTTTCTGTGGCAAGGAGGCTTGGTAATTACTGACAGTCTACTATGGAGACAAAAAAAAAATCAGAAAGATGTAACAAAAATATACAGTCGTAGATCTGAGGTTTCCCATTTTTGCATATTTCCTCTTTTCTCCCTGCCAATTAAACTTCTGATACTGTGACTTTCTAGTACTTGGTACTGGGGTGGGAAGGAATAGCACACTTTATCTGGAGGTATGAATGCTTTAATTTTACAAATCTAGTTATATACATACACTCCCCTAAATTTATTATGGACATCATTTGTAATAAACTCATAGCTAGTAAGTAAACCAAATAGATTCAATATCCTCTGAGAGCTTTTAATACGGTACAACTCATTTTGCTGTATTAAGAACGTGTGCTATCGCAGGCCTTGGGTCACTTTCCAAGTAGCAGCAGAAAAAAATATGATATCTGAAGTAGACCTTCTTCAGGCAAACCATAAAACTGTGCGTGTTGAAAGGCTGGTACGTATTTCTCTAATGGCGCTTCACACACCACAGAGTCCCCCGGGTTCAGGAGGTGATCCAGAAGCCCCAGCTGTCAGGCATCTCTTATCAGGCTCATGCACGAGGTCGGGAGGCAGCCAGAGCAGTTTCCCTGCCGTGGCAGACAACTCACCAGCTCAACCCTCTAGGTCTGAGGTCTGCACAAACAGTGAAAATGACATTCAACGCAACACTGGTGTGTGTTTTTGCAGAAAGAGCATCGCCGCCCATGAGCAAAAGCAAATATACTAGCGCAGATTTATATATAAGGTCTGGATCCCGGTAAGTCGCTGGCTTCAGTTTTGAGCTTCCCGACACGCTGCGTGCTCAGCGTTGATAACGACAGAAATGAGCGATTCAGCAGCTGCCCAACTGGGATTTTCATTTGCCAACATAAAGTTCAACAGCCTGTATTTCTTGAACAAGATATTCATTCCATTATTAAATAACATATAAAATATCTCAGCTGTCTTTGTTAATACTACTCTCTAAAGCTGCAAAAAAGTGACGAGTTTTAGTTCCTGAATTCAAGAATATTCTGACTCCTCTGGTTCCCCACTTCCTGTTACACTGCAACAGCTGCTGTGGGACTGAATTTAGCAAGGTCAAACAACAGCCTCTAGGGCCGCTCAAGGTGAAATACCAGCTCCCCACACCTGTTAACCCAACAGACAAGCCTATACTCTCTTCTGTGTCCCAACACTCCTCAGTATGTACCCTGGAATCGTTACTGGGATTTCTGGCTCGTCTTTTGGTGTACTCCTGACACATCACAAGGCGAAGGAACTGGAATTCTTGCCTGTTTATTCCCAGCAGTAGCAGTTCAAGTGTGAGCTGGATTGTAGTAGCTGTGGCAGCTCAGTTACACAAGAAAATGGGCAGTGAGGGATGCCCTCGCAAAGCTCACCCCTGGCATGTCCCAGCTGATGCGTAATGCTTCATGTAACACAACGGGGCAGTTGCACGCCAAAAAGCGGTTCTCCTCCTTGCAACCTGTACTAACGGCACTCCCAAGTGCAAGCTCATACACTTCTTATTTAACGCTTTTACAGAACTGTCTGAGCTCACTGAGCAAGAACGCACACTCTGTCTCCTGCCCTTCACCATTAGGGTGTATCATTGTCGGCCTCACCCCATTTTAAAAGCAAAATATAAAACCCAGAAACTCCTAAATGTCAGTGTAGGTCACAATATGCAAACACATAATATCATTAGCCCTACCACTTTTTCCTAAAAAAAAAAACACCTACTTCAGTTAAACCCAAAGTTTTATCTCCCACTTTTCCATAGCAAGTTCCCAGCCATATGAACCCCCCTGACCCAGTAACTTTACCTCTCTTCCCAAACTCTATAGTTTATTTTCAAGCTAGGCCATCTGATTAACCAGGGGCTGGTTCTAGCAAACCACCCAGGGATAAATTCTGGTTGTACACCCCTTGTTAACATGTCCTGGAAGTGTTATCAGAAGAGCAGGCTATCATACATGCTAGAGGCAGTGTCTGCAGTATTTTAACTGAATCTGACCGCTGCCCTTGAACCCTGAGGCTCCAAGGTATATTCCCAAGGTATACTCTCTTCACACGCAAGGCAATTTTATTTTTTACCTTAAGGATCACCATGCTTATCTAACAGCTGAGCAACTGTACCTGGCCAAAGAGAATAAAAAAAAAAAACAGCTCCTGCTCTTCCGTGACTTTTGAGCCATCTGTCCCGTTCCACAACCTTCCATCAGGTGTCAGAGACCCCTGCCAAGTTAGCTTTGTTAGTAAGGCGACCTTCCCCCTAGCAAGCCAACCAAACAAGTTGGGCTGGAAGCAGTTTATCATCCAAAGTGATTACCTCAACCGCTCTGAACTGTCATTGTTGTGCCAAGCTCCTTTAGTTTCTTTTTTTCCGTCCCAGATATAGGCTAAAGGGCTGTGAGAAGGCAAAGGCATTCATAAGGTTACTGGCACTTGGGGGCCAGGGTCACCTCACACAGAACCACAAAAACCCCAGTCTCCAAACTGCTAAGAGCTCGTTACAGTTGGGTTTGATGTCTGTCATCCCCTGGACTTTGTGGAAGAAATCACCTGCCTCTCCAAAACTATTATTTTTGGAAGCATTCATGGGGGAGAATGGGGAAGCTGTTGCACATCAAAACATTTGCAATTTCATAAACCAAATCAAATAAGCAAACTATCAAATAAGCAAACTTCTATCAAATAAGCAAACTATCAATTATTTGAAGACATTTATCCCAAAAAGAAAGGAAAAAGCTGATTCCCAGTAACAGTGCTATCTCTTTCTCTCAACAACACAGATACGGGCATTTTGCCATCCAAACATCCATCCTGTCAGGAGCTCTTCTTGTTATTAAACTGATCCAGTGAGGTTGAAAACAAATGACATATGTACATGGTTATAGCTAGTAGATAATATCTACAGATCCTTCTGTGAGCTTGTTTCATAGTGGATCAACTGCAAACGCAGTCAAATTATCTACGGAACTTTTTGCTAGATTTCAAGTATGGAAGAACGGTAACAACAAAAGACAGATGTAGCTACATATCTTTTTTGGATATACATTGCAATGCACAGTATCCCTCAGTTCACCTTACAGCCTAGTGCAAGGAAAGGAAGAGATGCCGTGCTGAAATGTCAGCTGTCCCCTCAGTAAACCATGACAATGAAAAACACAACTTTGCCGTTGCTGATTTTTTTGAAGTATGCAAAACTGCATCAAAAGCCAATGGCACACAACTGGGGTAAGCAACAAGTCTAAGATCACCTCTATGGATGTTAAGTTTTGTTTAGTAAACTGTAGGATCCTGCTCTTTGCAAAACTAAACTCCCCTGAAATTAGATTTAACCTCCTAAAAAACAGACTGACCAGAAATAACGTATGCCTAGCCTTACTAATTAAACTGACAGGCTGTGGGGAGATTTATATAATAAATCGTACATAACTTACTCATTGTAAATAGTGATCCGTGGTAAAAACAGTGATTAGGAATGATAAAGAAATTAAGGAAGTGAGACAGAGAAGGATTATAAACGTGATACTCCTCTTAAGGAAATAATTACTAAACCTGTTGCCTTCAGCAAACGCAACAGTGAGACCATAAGTTTATTTAAGTCTAATTATAAGCTAGCGATGGATGCAGCAATAAAACCTTGTCTTGAGCCTTTGGTGTGCTTTGACATAATCAACTGGAAAAAGAGAAGGTACTTGAAATAAGCTTGTGTTTCACAGCTCTTCTTTGAGCTTTCAAGGTTACACAACACACATTTCACTCCTGGGGAGAAATGAACCTGTTACAGCAGCCCCACAGGCAGCCCTTCAGTCACGACCTGCTGAAGAAATACGTTCGGTATCTTCAAGGTCTACATCACCCTCCATCAGACAACTCACACAACAAACACCAGGTTAAAAATATCCCCAGATAACACCCTCCCAGGAGAAGGGCGCCCAAACAGCGGGCGGTTCTGCTGCTCCTTCCCCCCCCCGTTGGCTCGGCGCCGCACCTCAGCCCCGGCAGCAGAGCGAGGGAAGCCCACCCGAGCCCAGGAGCCCCTCTCAGGGCACCGCGGCCCCGGCCCGAAGCCCCCCGGTTCCCCCTTGGGTCCCCCCCCACGTCTCCCCCGGGTCCCCTCCGGGCTCCCCCCGGGCTCCGGGCCGGGGCAGGGCGGCCCCGGGCGGGAAGCGCCGGGCAGGCCGGGGCGGGCAGGGCTGCGGGGAGGATCGGGCCGGGCCGGGGCCACGGCTGCGGTCCCCCCGGGGGCTGCACTCACCAGTTGCCCGAGCCCACGATGCACACCTTGAGGGGCGCCCCCGGCAGCGCCATGCCAGCGCCGCCCGCGCCCCGCCGATGGCCGCGGCGAAGAGCTCGCTGAGGCAACCGCCTCCCGCCGCCCGCCTCCGCCGTCAGGGGCTCGCTTTCACCTCCCTCCTCTCCTCCCTGCGGCTTGCCGGGAAGTGTAGTTCCTCCTGTCGCCTGCCCCCTTGTCCCTCAGCCCCTCCTCAGGGCCGGCTCCGTGCCCGCTGGGGACAGCCCCGGGGAGGGCGAGGCATGGTTGGGGGCCGCGGACCGAAAGTGGAGGTCGCGCTGGTGGTTTGGTGTATTCTTACGGTCAGGGTTTTCTACTCGGCTAATAACATATATTTCAGTCGTATGTGTCCCCATTAAAACGCTTTTGCTTTCTCCTAGTGTCGGGGAAGCGTTGAAAAGCTTTGGAGTAAGTCAGTGAAGCGCGGAGATGTGGAGGAACTGAGCTGCCAAGTAATGAAGCAGGTCAGGCCGGGGGCTTTTTGTGAGAGGAATAAGTATGTTTTGTCAAATATTCCTTTCCCTTCCTCCTTTAGCCAGAATCATGGTGTTCTCCCTCCACCACCCTTCTCCAGAAAAAAAAATACAGATGATCCATACTACTGGTTTGATGAGGACTGGTGTTTTTGAGACATCTGTGGTAAACTTTTTTGTCAAAGCTGTCTTTCTAATGCACATTTAGCAGTTTTTAATATTAATATGAAAGCTTTAAAAGAAAATGTTGCAGACAATGGAGAAGAAAGAGCAACAAATAACTTTTCTACTGTTAAAACAAGTGCTGTCAGATCATTAATGTTAGCAAAACCAAACCCCACAAATGTTATTTTAGGCCTCATCTGCAGACTCAGGCAGATGTGTTCAGGCAACCTAACCGTACAGATGGAAGATACCAGCCTGTCATTCTAGCAGGCTGTACCAATCTCAGCTGGAGATTTTAATCTTTTTTCAAGTTGGTTGTAGAAATTTTGTTTTTGCATGTTTGCTTGAGGTCACAATCTGGCATCATACCTTACATTGCTAATGAGGTAGGTTAGGAGCAAAGGCAATCTGAAAGGTAGTTTCAGGGAAATAAGAAGAGTAGCCTCTTTGTAAAAGAGCACATCCTCATGTTGCAGCAGTGACAGTCCATGTGCAATCAATGAACTGAAGTTACAGAGACTCAGACACGTTCTGCTCAACCTTACACAACAACCAACCAGCTAAAGTGAAGTGACAGAGCGCTACGGGCTATTATATATCAAGCCAAACAACTGTTTGCCTGAATTACGGGTGTTAGGGCCCTCAGATTCTGGGCTTTGTATGGAAGCAGCTGAGGCAGGAGCACATATTCCCATATGCCAGGTTTGCTATGGCAAAAGTATGTGCTCCTCTGATAGGTGAAACAGGCATCTGGGCTTACTAAACCACCACAAAGATTTGACAGATTTGATTAGCCAACTCCCCAGAAGACTCAGTCAATATTGACTTACCTAGTGTATGTCAGAAGGTAGATGGTTTGGTATTTTGACCTATCATTCCATTACAGGAGAAAAGGGGAAGACTGATATAGAAAGCAAAGATGCATTTTGGATGGAGGAGAAAGCAATAAACAATGAGATCACTGCTAGGTTCTGAATTTCCAGTTTTCCTCTATTTAAGTGGTGTGTTGGTCCAATGTATACAGAGATAGATCCATTCTTTTCTTCATTGCTTTATTTGACTTTACACATGCTGATAAAAAACATAGCATGGGTTAAGCATCCATTGAGAAGAACAAAAATAACTCCTATAAGGGCAGTATAAAGCTCTGAGATTCCCTGTTTGCATGTTCTAGACTACATACATGCAGAGTCACTGCACTTTAATCTATTAATCTGTTTTAACTGTTCTAGATATTGCTAGGATGTTTGTTCCTCTTTTCTAGGAAGTTCTCTATTTGTCTGACATCCACGCGTTTATCAAAACCTGACAAGCTCCTTTCAAAACTCAGTACCCAGAGATAATAAGATATGTCAGTGCTAATCTACAACTGCAAATAGTCCTGTACAAAGCAGAAACATCTGGCAACAGGAAAATACAGGGAAACTACAATAGTTTAAAATATGTAGCTTTATTTGCAAATTTCTGAAAACATTCCTGATTACCTACCTAGTCAGAAAAATTTCCATTTAATATGCTGTATCATCTAATAGATTATTGTACAAAAGTTTTCTTATTATACATGTAAAAGCATTAAATAACAGTTTCATTTACTTTTATTTTCAGTGTTCTGTATAAAAGATACAAATATGATTTAAATTTAATTAGGTAATTATTGGACTGGAATATATTACAGTCTTGAAACACACCTTGAGTTAATCTAAATTCTCTTGCTGATTTTGTAGGGATTTCTTTTATATACAGGCTATTTTGTAAGTGTGGAACTGGCAAAACTCTGTGACTTCTTCAGCAGTATATACTCATTTACTTAACTCTGGATATGGACTAGGTAGCACAGGTCAGCCTGTCCTAGGAGATGACCTCAAAGGGAAGAAGACGGAGATATGATAATTCATATTTTCATAAGACACCTCAGTTTCTAACACTTCTTTAAGACAGATATGAGTATGAGGTTACTGCCTGGTTTCAACATTGATGTGACTGCATAATAGAATTAAGAAAGTGCTTTGCATGTCCCACAGTCTCTGACTTCTTTGAAGGTTGACCAGAAGTGGAAGTAGATTTAGCCTTTTTTTTTTGTTATTCCCAGTGACTGCCCAGTAGCTTAAAAGTCCTCCCAAAAAGAAATGCACATTAAAGACGGGAAAAGAGGCACAAACATTTTACTTTCCTCCCAGTTTAGGTTTCCTCTCCTTCATCAAGTCCACCATCAAATCCCCCTCATCCTTTACTTCACATAGCCTGTTTTCCCACCTCTTATCTGTGCTTATTTTGTCAGCTCTCCACTCCTTTTTCCTAATTCAAGTATTTCTCATTTATGCCTCTTCTCATCTCAGACTTCCCAGCACTACTCTACTTTGGCTGACTATTCTGCATTTTTAAGGATAAAAGTTAATGAGGAAAAGAAAGATTTCTGATGGTTAAAAGCCATTTTAATTTTACTTGTGAAAAATACATGCACAGGGTTTCAAACCGGAGAATTTGCCATGTTTCTGTGCCTTTTCCAGCTTAAGTATTTGTGGAACAAATGTCTTAGCCCATAGTGTAAGAAGTAAATGTCTCACTAAGCAATTTACTGCTATTAGATTTGTATTCTGGAATATGGCATCTATATATGAGACAGAATTATGTGGGCTCAAGGCAATACACCACACAGATTTTGGGAAATGCAGGTGCTTGCTGGGTTAGTGTTCCTTGCCTGCAGTCCCTAGGCAGTGAACTATATTTAGAAGAATTGGTTGTCATCACTCTGTCCTATAAATAAACGGTATTAAAAGATATTCCTAAAAAAGAAAAAAAAAAGGCTTTTTTCTACATATGGGGAGATTTTTTTCTCTTTCTTTTTGAAGTGCAGATGGCATCAAGTTACTTCCTCTTCCATCTTCCATTCTTACAGTTGAACCAGCCTTCATCTCACCTTACTCACTGAACCATTCTGAAGGCATGCAGGGAATGCTTTCTTTCTAACCTTTCCTCTACAAAGCAAACAATAACAAAGACCTTTGTCTTTGGAAGCTAGGACAATGGTGATAGTGGAAGAATGTAGGGCTACTTCTCTGCTGTTTAAGTCAGCTTTCCTAAAGAGATCAATTGGCAAAGCATAGATCAGCGTCTCTGATGTGACCCTCATGCTAGAGACTAACTAGCATCTCTGTTCTAGTGCTTCTTGTAGCTATGTCCCACTCTCATCACTGAGTCGTGCTTTGCAGATAACTCTTGCTTGCATAGTTGCCCTGCCTCCACGCAACGTCGTGAATGGATCTCTTGCAAAACTGTAAAACGAACCTCCCATGACTGTGCAGCCCTAGTCCACAGAACAGTACTCCTACAGCTACACAACGTTCTTATCAAGCACATATTGAGTGTAATTGAAGATTAGGAGTGAATTGAATTTACGTACTGTTTATCCCTATTTCTATGAAATTCTACATAACATTTTTGCAAAGTTATTAGTCCAGAAAGGTTTGGACCATGTGTCAACTTTCTCCTGCATTCTGTTGACTGCAAAGGGATTACAGCAAAAAAGCAAAACCAAACGCACAATGAAATTAAAATCTGGATCTTTAGATAAACTGTCCTGGCTAGTGTCCATGTTACATAACTGTTCTCAGCTAGGAACAAAAAGAATACCAGTTTTTTTTCTGTGTATGCACCATTATCCCAGGGAGTGCTGCAATTAGGAAAATTCTGCTTTATCCTGGGTGGACTGGTTTGTCCATAATTCAGCTGATGCTTTGTCCAATCATCTGGAATCAGAATAGATCACTTATAGTCTCTCTGCTGTTTTCCAGTGACTTTTACAACACCTAGAATGAATTTTAATTGGTTCATAGCTGTACTAACAGTTTGAAAAGGTTATGGAAAAATGGCCCAAGTGCTTTTCCTAGAAAATTTTAGTAAAACTAGATGTGAAGTATAGAATTTCCAAAATAAAGATGGGGACAGTAAAGGCGGCTCCATTAACATAGCGAATGCTGACATAGGTATGTATTCCTTCATTTCTACCTGTATATCAGAAATTCAAAGTCTTACACAGTTTCAAGGAAACATCCACATCAAGTTACTGTAGAAAGATGTGGTGACTGATTTTTAGAAATAATTATGCCTCACGATTCCTGTTGGATCAAGGATGTGCTTAGCTGATACATCAGGTGTGTCTGAAAGTCAGTTTGTTACTGTTTAATAGCTTTTAATTGACCTAGACCGTGAAGAACTGTATGCAGTTCTATAATTGATTTTTTGTTTCATTCAAATTTGATGAAATCATTTGTCATTTTCACAATGTAAACATTGAGAAACAATAAACAATGTAAATTCACTGTGAAACATTCAATGCAAAGTGGTAAAATCAGAAAGTAACTATTGGTTCATTTCAAGTAAAGTGAAAGCCTCAGCGTGGTATGGTTTTGTGAGCATTTGATGTAGGAAGCAGAGGATGAAATACAAGAGAAGGGTACTCCATTTTCAAATGTCCAAGTGGAAATGCATAGCTAAAAAGGGTTTATATAATATTATGCCTAAACTGCTGTCAGGGCCCTCAGTGAGCTCCTAGGTCATTGCCTTGACCAACCTGTAACCATCTTTCTCTGTAATTCTCCTCTGGAACCGCTTCCTTATCTCCCCAGGCTTTGGTGTTTCTGTTCACAGACAGCATTGGTGTGGTGCTGCTGTGTAAGGTTGGATTGGCTTGCTCTGTATCAGCTAGGTTACAAGAAAGAGCTGTGAGAAACTTCATGAGATGAGGATGCGCATTTCCATCCATGGATACTCCACCCATTAGCTGAGGAGCTGCATTTCAGCTCAGGCCTTGCTGTTGGTCCCTGCCTGAACTACTTTGTGTGTAATCCTGGACTTGCCAACCCTGATCCTTGGCTTCCTGAGCTGATCTTGGTGTCTGCAGACTTGTCATCAGTGGACTTCTAGCTGAACTTGGCCACTGTCACGGGACCTGCTCTTGTGTGGGATGTGTGGGACCAAACCCTTGCTAGGGAGGGCGCTGCTTCCATCTGCTTGCCATCCTGGCTCACCTTTCTTGGCAGAGCTGCTCGTTCTTGCTGTTATCTGACAGCTGAAGGTAGAAATGTTTTTCTACACTAGCTTTAAAAGCTATAGTCATAAAAGTTTATTTAAAATTAGCTTTTAGCACAGCAAAGACATTATTATTTTTTTTTAGCTACAAGGACACATCTGTGCTGATCCTGCATAGCTGAGAGTAGAAATAAACCTAACAACAACCCAAAATCATCTGCACAGAAAGGCAATTTACTTGTGTTTTGGTCTGACTTCACTCATTTTGGCACCTGCAGAGCCAATTTATTTGACTGAAGTTATGCAGGATCAGGGACTAAGGCCATAAGAAGTAACGATTAATACATGAGTCACTCATATAAGGAAGGTATGTACAAAGGGCATATTCCAGATTATGAAACCAGTAAAGATTCAAAGCGAAAGCATGTTCTTATTCTGTTGTCCTAGAATTGAGGCAAATCGTGTTATTATGCGAGATGTATTAAAAATAATTCAGGTAGGATAACAAAATCTATATCTATAATGTTATATATTAAAAATACACTATGCATGCCCAGCAAAACTAATACCTGTATTTAATAAAATGCAGCTTACTGACTCTTCATGCAAAATGTAAAAACTCCGGCAATTGTGCCAGCCCATGTTTTATTATCCACAAAGTGCATAATAGATGTAGAAACCTCGCCTTAAGAGATTCTTGAGAAACTTCAGAGAATCACCTTATCCCGTGGCTCCACCTGGGCAGTCTGGCTGCTTACTTCGTTAAATCTCAGGTGACATTCTCAGAATGGGTGGTTCTTCATAGCAGGAACGAAGTCTGGGAGTTTTTGGGCTGAGTACCAAGCCAAGCTGACAGCTGATGAAGGCCAGGGTGTACGATGTCAGTTGTGTAAAGCCATATGATCTGCAGGAGGTCTGCAGTGTGGGACTCACAGGGTGACAGTGGACCCAGGAAAGAAAAAGTGTAAGCTACCAGAGCAAGGAAGCCAGCATGGTGGTTGTACCGCGATAGATGTGATTTTTGGCCTCTCTGTCTTCATCCTTCTATCAGTACCGAAGAAACCCTAATTCACTGTGTGCTGACCTCGTGCTGTTTTAGCTTGTGCACTGTAGAGAGCACCTTGCCACTAGGAGCCTGCACAGAGCACGGATATTGCCCTGTGCTTGCCTGCTTTGTAAGTGGCCACCACATAAGCTACAGGAGGGGCTGCTTGTACCTCAGCTTGTGACCGTAAGACTGCAGAGCGGATGGTTGTGCGGGGCCATTTCGGGTGATACAGTGAGGGGGGGTTGACAATACAGCTTAGAACACTTCAGGAGGAAGATTCCCATGTGAGTGGATTTGGGCAGAAGAGAAGCACTGTTGGAGCTATTGTACTGTTGTATCATTTCTTCTGGCAAGGGTTGAGGAAAATGTTCTCTAAGTCCAAACCAAGCCCCAGCTGCCAAACAGTAGTGCCAGTTCCAGCACCATTAAGTCTTAGTCCTGCTGTCCTTAATAAAGATGCTACCAATAAGACAGGGAAGCGTGCCTGTGATATCTATGGGCTATAGCAGAAGTCAGTCAAAAGTGGCTCCCTTAAGGTCAATACGAACCACAGTGATAGCAGCAGAACTAATTAAGATACGTCAGAGACAGCCTGTCAAGCTCAGCTTGCCAAGGGTCTCGCATCATATTCATGTAAGAGGTATTTTCCTGCGTTAAGGAGAGCAAAAGCTCAGAGAGGAGAACAGGGTTGACCTCTACTAGCAGCCTGAAGAAACTGAAAACCAACAGACTAAGCCGTAGTGGCTTTCAAAAAAGTCAGTGGAAAGCTGAATGATCAAAGTCATGTAGCTGCTGGGAAATTTGTTGAGCAGGAAGCATGGAGCCATGCTGATCTCCAACAGTGACTTAAGGAGCGATTTGATAAAGCAGCAGTAATTATGACATCTTTCCTGTGTTCAGCCTTTTTCTAGACAGGTGGTAATGAGTGATTCTATAAAGGTTTAATAATGCATGCTTTTGGACATCAGATCATTATCTAAGCTTTAGAGTATTGCAACTGGAGTTTCTAGTGCAATGTTTTCTATAAACTCTACTTGCTGGGGTTTTCCATGCATAG
This sequence comes from Anser brachyrhynchus, assembly GCF_964034855.1. Taxonomy (NCBI): domain Eukaryota; kingdom Metazoa; phylum Chordata; class Aves; order Anseriformes; family Anatidae; genus Anser; species Anser brachyrhynchus. The sequence continues at coordinate 44,159,076 of NC_137695.1, read as the reverse complement.
TGCCTCAGGATGGAGGGGAGATCTCGCACAGCAAGCTAGTCGCATCCCTGTGATGGCGGTGGGGCAACTTTCGTGCTGCCTCTGGTCACCTTTAGTGAGATGCAATCTTACTTCTCACCAGCAGTGGGCTGCTTTTGCCTTGCTGCTTACATTTGTGCTGTTCCACTGCCGTGCATCAGAAAACAACGCAAGTTGTGCAATCCAAACGTGTGCAAAGCCATTGAGTGTGACAATCTCAGTGACCTTTGCTTACAGTATGTGCAGTCTAGCAGTACCAGCAGCATCCAAACCCTGTTATCAGCATACCAAACCGGCAAGGAATGTCCCACGTGGAACTGATCTGCCTCAGCTAGTTTTTAACTCAAGGGCGTAGGGCTTTATTTATCTAGCTGCAGAGGATAAAAACTCCCACGAGGGTGTTGCAACTTTCGGTTTTGTCATTCCATGGTAGAGTCTATGCATATTAACTCCCTGAATATCAACACCTAGGACAAACTTAGCATTTGTAGTAACTGTGACTGACTAATTCCAATGTTTTTGTTTAGATGGAAGTCATACAGAAATTTATTGCCAGAAATTGTGAAGGATCAGGAGGTTCTGAAACAGCTTTCAAAAATGGCAGCTAGCCAGCTCTAGTGCCTGTCTGATAGGGCCCGAGTGTGTAAACCAAAGCTTTTCAGTGTGCTTAACATCATTTGTTTCAAAGAAAAAATCATCGATGCCCAACAGTATCCTGATTTGCAAGCACAGAAATATTTTTCTATTAAACTTCAGTGCCTGCTAGCAAAGCTCAGTTAGCCTGCAGTGGTACAATCAAGCTCAGTAAAGCAGAATAGACTCCCGAATGCACCTTTGTAACAGGAAAACAATATTAATTGGTAAAGAATGACTTTCACTGGAGATTAATTTAATATGCTGTGAAGGAGGAAGCTTTTTTGACAGTAGAGGGTGTTTTTGTTTCCTGACCACAAAACCTGCCCCATGCAGCAGAAGTTCAAACATATGGGGACTTTGCTGCTTTACAGAGTTTATACGCAAACTGACTGAGCAAAAGGCCAAGATGGAGACAAAGGAGGCATTAGGCTGAATGCTTCTAAACAAAAAGTGGCACAAAATGAAGTTCTGATGGCCAGCTAACACCAATTTTCATTGTAATTTTTAAAAATTACTAAATGATTTGAATTAATCTCCCACCCTGAACCTACTTTGAGTCTCTTCCCTTTGTGTCTAAGACTGGCATTTTCTTCATAGCAAAAACAAAATTCTGTAGTTTATTGATAACTTAATTGGTTTTAGCAGCTATCTTATGTTCCTTTTCAACAGAAGCATTTCCAAAAGAGTTCTGAGTTCTGAATTCCTGAGTGATGCCTCAGTTGGTTACTTGGGTGTGGGAGAAGCAACAGGAAAAGATCTCTCTGCAATTTTTTAGAAAAATAAGGATGAATCATGGTGATGTCAACAATTGCATCACTGGTTTTGCTTTTCTTTAATTTTGTGTAAAAAGAAAACCACAAATCACTTCATAGTTCATAACGCATATGTGTATTAACGTGGTTTTGAGACTTAAAAAATGTTCTAGAGTCTGAAGTATTCATCCCTACTGCTCGTGCAAATTGCTTGCCTTGGATAGGGTTGTGCAGCCATAAGTGATGGGAATAAAAGATGCAATCACAGAATCACAGAATCACCTAGGTTGGAAGAGACCTCCAAGATCACCGAGTCCAACCTCTGACATAACACTAACAAGTCCTCCCCTAAACCATATCACTAAGCTCTACATCTAAACATCTTTTCAAGACCTCCAGGGATGGTGACTCAACCACTTCCCTGGGCAGCCCATTCCAATGTCCAACAACCCTTTCGGTAAAGAAGTTCTTCCTAACATCCAACCTAAACCTCCCCTGGCACAACTTTAGCCCAATCCCCCCCAAAAGGAAGCACTCACACAACCCCTGAGAATCAGCAAGAGCTGTTTATTGCCGGGACATCTTACAGGTAAGCCTGCGGGATGTCCGTGGTGTTTGGTGGCTCCAAGCTAATGCTTGCGATGGAGCCTGAGCAACGAGTAGGGGGCTCGCCGGGCACTCCTGCGACGCTGTTGGTGCTGTCGGATGGCAGAGCACAAAGACATGCCGCAGTAGTGCCAGGTCTGTTCAGGCAGAGGTGGATCCACTTCCATCTGTTCCTCCACATCTGGTGGATCCAGCTCCATGGGCTCCACGGTGTTAGGCAGAAGGGTAAGCCAGTCCTTGCCCAGGACTGCCCAAACGGGATGCCTTCCGTCCGGAATGTTCTCAGGCCAGGGTGCTGAACCAGGGGGTCGTCCAGTCCCACGCCTCGGTCCCATGCCTCTGTCGGCTTGATTTTCATGCATGGGTCCGACGGTGCCATCTGGCTTATGGCCATTACTGGGTCCTGCACTGTGTCCCAGACTATGGGCACGCCTGTGCTCCCCGCGGCCATCTGCCTGATGTTCCCACCTTCGCCCCACATCACCGTTGCTCCTATGGCAAGGCCCAGGCCCCCTGTCGCTGGGTGTTTGAGGGGACGGCCTGTTCCCCGCATCGTTGCGGTGCCAATGATACCGCCTGTATGTGTCTGTGGGCTGGGCGCCAGAGGTCCCTTGGGCACTGGTGTCTCCTGTGCCCCCAGCGCCATCCCTCCGCCCACGACACCTCTCCTTCTGCTCAGGTGCATTCCTTCTTGGTGCTTCACCGGACGGCATTGCTGTCCTCGCACACCAAGGAGGCCTGCCGCTCGCCTTGCTCTCCTAGTCTCCTTCCTGCCGCACAAGCTGGCAGTCAGAGGGCCGAGATGCTCAGCGAGTGGTGGGCCAGCTGCAGGGGGCCTGTTTTATAGGGCCCACGGGCAGTGGTGGCCACTGTAGCCTCAGCAAGCCTCTGTGAAGGAGTGTCCCACGCGTGGCCAAAGGCGGCTGTGTTGGGAGCAGCCTGGAAGATGCCCTCACATGGACAAGGAGGAGGGTTGGGGGGCTGAGGGCCCCTTTTCTGGGGCTGGCTCCCCCGGGCCATTTGGCTTGCCAGAGAGAAGGGCTGCCCCTCGGCCACAGGGACTGCCCTGCACCTCCCATCCTGTGCCCTGGGTTTATTTTTAACACTGGTTTTCAGGTAATTTCATTCTGTTCTTTACGGAAAAGAACAGAAATAAGGTGCATCTTCAGCCCTAATTCCCACGTGCGCTTTGTGCTCCGACTGAAGAATTTCTTCCTCATGTCACATCTGATCTAAATCTCCCCTCCATTTGTTCAAAGCCGTTATTGCTGGTTCCATGGCTACACTCCCTGACTGAGTCCCTCTCCAGCTTTCTTCTAGGCCACTTTTATGGGTAAGGTTAGGTGGCAAAAAAGCAGGACCTAGCAAATTGCAGCCTTATCTACCTTGTTCCACAGGATGTACAATCTGAGTTATGTGGGATATACCAGTCAGGACTTTTAAACTGTTTGCAGAGGCCTGCTTTAGCTTGACTGTTTCCAAATAAAGCCTGCCATTACTTATCCAGACACAGAAAGCTTTAAACCAATTGCCATTATCAATAGGAAATATTGATCCCAATCTTCATACAATTAGAAAATAGTAAAGGAATATATAAAAAAGAATAGCATTTGCTTTTTTGTTCCATTGGTTACTTTTTGCAACTGTTTTTACATGCTAAATATTTGGTGCAAATTGCTTTCTCTAGTGAGGGCTTGTATAAGACTAGTGTGAAGTACTGAAACAGCTAAACACAAGGAAACTTCTCCAAACCTCCTGAAGTTGAGAAAGTAGCCTATGTGTGCTCAAGCAAACAAACAAGAAACAAAAACATATCAACACTACTGTGTTCAACAGTGAATGCATGCCTAGGGATAGTTCCAGGCAAGTCAGCCATCTCCAAAGGAATGTATTTAATAAAACCTAATTGCTATAAAAACCAAAACGTAGTTCTACAGGAGATCATGGAAAATCGAAGCAACACTATAAAGGACCAATTGTATTCCATAACTATCACAGATTCAGAAGAGAAAACAACATTTGTAGCTTAAAAGAACTGCACTGTGTGGGTAAAATAATGTATTGCTATTACTTTTACTCTCAAGCTCTCCTTCACAGTTTAGTAGTAAGTAGCTTTGAAACGTTAGGAATAAAACCCAGTAAATATCAATAGATAGCCATCAGTAGATATCAGTAAATATTAGCAGATACTGCTTAGCAGGAGAGTTTTAGTTTTGAATATGCACAAGGGATAAATCCACTCTTATTTAAATAAATCCACTTGGAGGGTCAACAACATGTCACAAACTACTGTCTCTAAAAGCCTATCTGGCTTTTATGTAAAGGAGAGGCTCTCAACTGTTTGATAGCCTAATTTGTATTAATTTGGTTAAAGAGGAAATTTTGTACAATTATTAACATGAAGAGACGATCCTCCCCCTAATTATCCCCTTCTGTAAACTTGTCTCCTCTGCTCTGATATTCTAGTTTATACCTAATTCATAATAATGGATACCAGGATGGTATAAAAACCATTTAAATTGAAGAATGAATGAATGCAGTAGAAGACAATACCCCTTATAATTTTTATTTGTTTTCCAACTGCTGTTAAACTTGGTGCATCTTTTAGAATAAATATTATCAGTTCTCCTGGAGATACAGACACTCATATTTGCTGCTGCTAGAGCACAGTCTTTCTTATTCTGTGCACCCATAAACTATTGCATGACTAATTAATCTGCTGCAATAACAGTGAACTTAATAATGTAGTTTATGGCTTTGCTTTCAAGTTTGCAAGAGTATTTATTTGAAAGTTTTTAATTGTTTGGAGTCTTGGCCTTGAAGGCAGCAAAATGTGCATAACTTGTTTTGCTTTGACCATTCAAAATTCATCATCAGTAATCCAATTACAAGTCTTCTGAAGTGTGTGAGCTGTCCAAATTATAATGAAATGGAAAGTTGACTTTGTAGTCATTAATTACGACATTAACTGGGCATACCTTTAAACCTTAGAGATTTTATTAGAATATTGGAATAAATAAAAATGTAGTTTAGCCTTTTCTCAAAAAGGGAAGTGAAATACATGACCTGTCGAGGATAAGCTATTGCAGATATATCTGGAAGGTTTTGAGAACGTGTTCAGTGAAGAAAAACCCTTAGCATCAAACATGTTCCCTGAGCACTACTTCTCTTTGAGGAAATGGAACAGGTTCCCTTTTAAACTATTCGCTGAGCTCTTTGGAACGCATGCCTAACTGTGATTTTTCCTATAACGTTTAAATGTATTTGCTTTTTTTGTTCTTCCGTTTCCTCTGTGACTCCCAAAATAATGCACTCAGGTTCTCTTTCCATGCTATATTAGGCCAAGGAGAACTTTCCTAGAGGCATGAAACGTGAAGTGCTTGAACTTCTCCACCTCTGTTCTATACTCTGCCAGGACTTCTACATTCTCTGTGATGTCTTCATACTTTCCTGAATTATTTTACTTTCCCTCTGCCTCTGAGTGCAGCCGCCTTAGTAAAACCAAGGACGTTAGTTACTTTTAATCCAGAAGCTGGGGCTTTTTTTCCTTTGATACTGCTAGAATTTATGGAGATATAACCTAATTGATATATTATGTAAGTGAGAAAAGTCTACTGCTGTGAGATCTAGGTTATACTGTTTATCTTCTATTATTAGTGGTGTTTTATTAGAAACTGCAGTTCTGACAATACATTAGGTTTTAGCTGGATGCTGATGCACAAAGCAAACTATTACCCATTTGCTTTCTAGCTGATAGTCCATTCATCTCCTGGTACAAGTCCTGGGAGGAATTAATCAGACTTAACGAGGCTCTCATCACCTCCTTTTGGTGTTGTGCACTCTGCTAATGCAGGAAACCTTTGCAAAATGACACGATGTATTGGATTTTTTTTGTTTCTCTTTATACATACATTTTGTGACATGTTTTCCTAGATCGTGTTGGCTATCACAGAATGTAAGGGTTCTTGTGTTCTGCTGGACTTCAGTTTTGAGCTTTGTATTCCTTATTACCCTGTGGATGTGAACTGATACTCGAGTTGTCCTTTCTACTGGCATTTTGAATTTTCAGTCATGTCTGCAGTATTAGACTGCCATCCGTCTGCCAGAAGCCTTCTTCTGGACTGAGTAGATCTTGAACTAACTCTAAATATTGTGCAGAGATTTCAGTCTAAATCTGCCAGTCTTTTCTGAAGCCATTTAATTTTGTCCTAGATTTCAGTATTCCTTTTTCTTCATGAGAAAATAAAATTGATTCTTCAGTTTTCACTGAGCCATAGATACTTCTAATGTAGCCTAGTTGAAACCACATTTCTGAGTTTCATTTTATGGTGCAGCATTTGTACTTCTTATGTTTCTGTACTGCAGTTTCTCTGCCTCCTTTGACTTATATTAACAGGAGATGCCTGAATATACTATCTATTTCAGCACCAGTCACCATAAAAAGACGACCTTCTCAATGTCATTTTTTCTTTTGATGATACCTATTGCTTTTGTATTCACAGTATAACACTGTTTGAACTTTCTTTCGTTGTCAGCTGTATTTCTAGAGAGTTAGAGCTGTAATTGAGCCTTTAGGATATGTATTTTAATTTTATTTCGAATGTTATGCAACATTAAGTAAACTCTGGGACACAAGATGCATAGTACAGAGAGACTACACTAAGTGCTTTGATTCCAGCTGGGCCTGAATTTCTTGATCTTCTCTATTATATAGCAGAAATTTCTCAAAGGCACGGTTGTTCACAAAGGGTGCCACTAACAGTACACAGAATGCAGGGGAAGTTCAGAAGCTAGTGGAACAGGAAGGTACATCCTTCCTGGTCAGTCCTTCCATGTGCGTATTCCTGGGTAGCTAAGAGCAGCATTAGTGAGAGGAAAATAACTTTATTCTCTCAGGTAGAAATACCATTTGTAGTGTGCTACAGATTGTAGATGAAAAATGTGCTACCTTGGTCCTACGTTACAAATGGATTTTCATCCTTTTTATTTTTATTTTGAAACTGATACTTTATACTTCTTGCTATTTATTTCTGCCTCCCCAGTTCAGGTTGAAGCAAACTGCTCTTGGCCAAGGAAAAAGAAGTCGATAACATGACTTGAACTGAAATGGAGAATTTTCCTGAGAAAGAGGCTGATGCAAAATTATTTTTCCACCTATCCTTCACTTTTATTTTGTTCTTTTGGCAAGACCAAAGCCTGAGGACCTGTACTGCGCTTAAACAACTTCATAGAATTTCTGCTTTTGAGAACAGTGCTAATTATACACTAAGGAAACATTAGGAAAAAAAAAAGTGGAAAGAAATTGCTTTGTGTATTTCTTCCCTTATTTATTAATAAATAAGGCCATTAGTACCTCTGAATAAATGAACACAGTTCCTATCCTCTGTGAAGAAAATTACTTGAGCAGAAGGAACGCATCAGAAGCGTTATGCATAAAATTTGTATACATGGGAGTGGCATTTTCCCTCACAACTACTAAACAGAAGACAAATAACCTCAAAACCTATGGCATCAGTTTACTTTTATATAGAGAAATCTTTTTGTGTTGTTGTGTCTTAAATCCTTCTGTTTTCTTGTACGATGGCTTGGGTTGGCTTGTTAGATTCATTTCCCTTTGTAGTATTTTCCTAAGATTGAAATTACCTCAAAACGCTTGGTTATTGCTGCCTGTGGTTGACAACCTCTGACTTGTTTCTGGTGTGCTGCATCACCAAGCAACATCAATTTTCCTTCTGCAGCTATACGAGAGTGAGAAAGTCCTGTGGTTAAGTCAGGAGACTTGCCTTCTATTTCTTCCTTGGTTCTAAACCTCCTGCCAGTTAAGTGCTGGCATTTTGACACGTGTGGTTTATGTGCAGCTTCTGAAGCCTGTGTCTAACCTAGCCTTTTTTGGCAAACTCCCCATTACACTCTTAGGCTGACACTGGAGCAGCTCCACCTCCGCTGGGAATTCTAAAGTAGACATTTTCTTCTGTTGCTATTAAAGTGTTGTCTAAACTTGGTTAGAACAGATCTAGCTGGCAAAAGAAGGCAACAGCAACTGCCAAAGACCTTGCTGGTGCTCCAAACGTGGTGCGACAGTACTCACTGTTGTTAGCAGAGAAAAAAGCAGAAACTCCTTCAAACTGTCTGACTGATTCTTGTCTTTGCTTCTGCCCATGAACCCCATTTTCCCCTGCCATAACAAAATTCTATGCCCTTCTCTACTAAAAGCAATATGAATTTGATTTCTGATGTGAATAAATCTTGGATCAGATTAAATCCATATTATGAGGGCTATGTTTTCCCATAATAAGACCCTATTCCACTTCATAAAGTGCACACTGTATATGAATTTATTTATAGTTTTTAGATAATTATTTTGTTCAGGCGGTCTTCTAAAAAGAAAAAGAGGTGCATGATCTTTTGAAGACTCTTCCTGTTCCATTAGATATTTTTACTAAAAACTCAGATCTTTTCCATTTGCTTTTCATGAGGTATTTTGAAAATTATGTGGAGAACTGAGAGAATTATTAAATCTGACATCAGATTAAGTGAAGCCTAACTTGGATGCGGAGTCTCAGTCCTTTGGAGTTCTTGGACTCTTCAGAGTTTTGTTCCATTGTTTGTTCAAACTTTTAACTCCCATGGCGGTTTGAAAAAGCTGTAAGAAGGTTTTATTTTTTAGAGATCCAGTGCCTTTCTTGTCATTTAGGGGCTGACCTCTCCTGATCAGGATTTTAAGATGCCACAGAATCAGCCCCTGTTCTTTCCCCAGTAGGACAGTAAGATTAGACATTCCTTCTTCAATTTCACATGAACAAGATGTCAGAAAAATTAAAACAAATTTGTCCAGTCTTTTGTGTTACCTTACAAAGAAGGAAGAAAATCCTCTGTGTGCATATCTCTATTTTTTTCCTCTTTTTGTCATTTCAGGTTGTTAGTGCCTGGAATCTATTTTATATCAACTTTCATAACTTTAATGCTGTCACATTTTTTTGCAAGCATAGCCCTATTTTTAGGCTGTAACAGAGTCACTATAGTACGGGGAAGTTTATGATTGACTGAAGCTGGCAGAGCTGGGTTTACAATGTCTGGATTTGTGAAACTGCAGCTAAAGGGTGCCCGTCCTCAGCATCCTCTAGGAAAAATACCAAGGTCAGGAAAAGCTAAACTGAAAAATGGCAGCTTCCTGAACTTTTAGTTTGTGTGTTCTAAAAAAATAACATTTGTTTCTACCTTTGAAATGAAGTCAAATGCTCTCATATCAAGCCATGTATGAATGTACATTCAGTTTTGCAGCGTAAGCTCTCAAAAGTCAAAGATCAAAGCTGACAGCTGGGTTTTAGAAACCAGAGAGACAGAATCATAATTCAGCTCTTTGCATATTTGAGGTTGTCTCCACTGGATACTCCTGTCAAGGCTGTATGATATGAGAGCAAGCATTACAAGCAAATTCACGGGAGGAGGGGGAGAAAAAAAAAGTCTCTTTCTTTCCAGCAACCAAAAGAGGACTGGATAAATGACCTTGTCAGGCTTTTATAAACTTCAGTTTCTAGTAATCAGTGAAGATAACAGTCATTTCTGTGCTGTGGGGTCCTGATAATGTTGCCTATCTGTTAAATCAGCATTGAACCTGCAGACTGCAAAAGATCTAGCCCAGCACTTGCACTAATTAGGTAATATGCAGCATGTTTTTTTTTTTTTTTAAACTAATCTTATTTTTTGTAATATGTAAGAAATGTTTGGTTTTCACAAGCTATTATCATTTGGCTGTTTTCAGATAAATTAAAATCACTCAGTGGTGAACACTGGCAAACAAAGTGTCGTCCCTAGCTGGGGATAATTGCAGCCATCATACATTCTGGAGTTAATCAAAATATAACCCCAAAGACTATAAATTCCCAAACTGTAAAAAAAAAAAAAAGCAGTTTTTACTGCTTTTTACTGCCTTTTACATTCTTACTTAACTGGTTTTATTAGCGAGAGGTAAAATTTAGAACTAAACGGCTAAATATATTTCAGTAGTTTATTGAATTTATAAGGGATTTATTTTGATAGCAAAAAACAGCTAAAATGTAGGTATGGGAATTCGCTCTAATGTTCTTGCATTTTGTGTTAACATTACTCATAAAAAGTAGGCCTTACTCTTGACAATCTGCCCAACTTCTAAAACATTGTTATGAAAAAGGGACTGAAACTTATGCTTGTTTTAATACAAGGTTCAGCAGCTTCAGAAAGTGTTTCAAATACGCTCTGTCTTCTGGCATTCCTGTGTATTTCTATCATGCATATTGAACTACCTACCAGTATCTCTTATGCAGATTTGTAGGTTAAAAAGGAGACAACCATGTTGCATACAAAACTTGCATTTTTTTTTCAATTAGGTTTCTGTAGATGAAACTGCTTGCAGAATGGAGTCTGAAACTAGTAATATAAAGTACTTTCTGTATAAGTAGTTTTAGAAAGTTTTAACTTAAATTTTCTCCCTTTTTCACTGCCAAAAAATCTGAATGTTCATATTCTGCATCTCTAGTGCATAGTTTGTTCCTATTTTTGTAATCTGTTATCCCATTGTGAGGTGGATTCTTACACGACCAAAACAATACTTTTAAGGATGTTGTGAATAAAATACAGCTCTGCTCTATACCAAGAGGTATAGAGACTGGTTCAATTCGAATGAGATTGTTCTTAAGCCATAAGATGCTGCATGCTATTATCAAATAATTATAAATATATTGTTGTTGTTGGAATATGAGATCAAAGCGCAAGCTGCATAAGCTAGCATTGTATTATCAGTCAATACACACTCTGTAACATAACTGCTCTATAGAAATACTTTCAGAATCCAAAAAATAGTTTTGCAGATTAGTTGTAAGACTACAGGTGCACAGCCAATTTCATTTAGAAGGTCGATGGACAATAATAAGCTGGGTGATTTTACAATGACATACAGCATCATGCCTTATGAATAATAAATGAAGTCTGATGGATTCCACTGGAACCAAAAAAGTGTATAAAGAGCTTGAGTACTAGTCTGAGATACGACAGAGGGAAGCAGCACTGAATAGACTCAGTCTGATCTTAAATCTGAATTTGACCCTTAGCGGACCAGTGTATTTTTCAAATCTCTAAATGTTTAACTACACAGCTGAAAAAACAGCAGATAAAAATGCCTGCACCATGTTAGCATTTAATAAATCAGCATTTATCTGTAATTCCACAACAAACTGAAAAGGAGTTCATTTATCTAGGAGGTCATGCTAAATAATCTCTGTGTTTTCTTCAGAACGTAGTGTATGAAAGAATCTATTTAAAGAACTGTATTTGTCACTACTTAGAACAACTGTTCAAACGTTAGTTGGCACAGAATAAGGCTGTTCCCACTAGCTAAAATACACAATATATATAGTGTCAGTGATATTTATGCTCGCCTAATTTCTCTGTGCCCTAGCTTCCTACTTGTTTCCAGTTGCAGTTCAAAGTGTTGACTCTAACTATACAGACAATCCCTTGCATCATGGTTATAGTACAGGTCACTTCCTTATGCACATTTCATGACATCCGATACAAATATACATAATATAAATGAATATTCTCTCCACCTAACCACCCCAAACTTTGTATTCCAGAGGCTCACAGACAGTTCAATCAGGTTTTGTTTCAACTGGTCTAACCTGCAAATTACAGAGCAGTGCACTGTAGGTGAGTAAACAAGCTATCACAAGTCTAGCTGTGGCAGCACAAACCTCAGTCCAAATGAATTTGTCATGCCTTGTGGCAGGGTGAATTACACTGCACTCAAGTCTGTGTTTCCCAGACTAGATTGTTTCTGGCAGCCAAGGTAGTTTGGGTATTTTTGCCATATGCCATGTCTCTTTTGACTGTTTCCCTGTCACCAGCTTGAACTTCACTGAGAACTGGGGGATGGTTCTGTCAGTGGATGAGAAAGTTGGATGAGAAGCTGCTGACTACAGGATGAAGTGTGGCACAGAAGCATGTTTAGCACACGCTGCAGGCTTACGGGCACCAGGGAGGGAGGATAAAGTGCATACTGATGCAGTAAAGCTAATGGTAAAGTTGGCAGACTGCAAAGTTAATGGTAGCTTCTCTATGTTCTTGAAATCCTCAGGTCAGAAGTGTTTTACTCGTGGATGGCATGCTGGTTAAACCTCAGTGAAACCACTATGTGAGACAGAACACAATATTTGCATTACGACTCTGTACTGTGCAATGCAAAAGAGACTAGAGGGGTCGCTGCTTCTTGTAGACCTTCAAGTCCAGTACTGTGTGGAAATAGATCTGAGGAAGGATGAGAGAACACGCTGTTTCTGTACGCTGTTCCACCTGCTGCATGCGTGCCAGCTGCACTCACTCTGGGGCAGTTGCTGTAGACAGCTGGGGAAGGGTGAGTGAGAGCAGTCTTGGCACAGATGTGACTGTTATGAACTAAACTTTAGGGATTGTGTCTGAATTATTCCAGTGCTGACATACATAGACAGTGGCGATAGAGGTGCACGGTGGTATGTTTCTGCCGTAAGTACTGCCTGCAATTTAGTGACATGTGCCTTGAGTCTCTAAAGCTCATGGGAAATGATACAATGTCTCAGGAGAACTCTATAGGGCAAGGAGGAGGTGGAGCAAACCTTGTGTCATTTCCATGGAATAGGTTCGATGCTTGCATACAGACCAGGCAAAACTAGTTTCTGCAGACCCTCTTGTTACAGTAGAACATGTCGATCCCCTGCCCAATATGATTATGATTGTTAGCAGTTGTGTGGAAATCTGGTGGGGAGGAAGGGGAAGAGGTAGAAAAGGAACATGGAAAGTAATTATAGAAAACTATTTGTTAGGGGAGTATTAAAAAGGTATAGAAACCCAAAACATGATGACCAGGAAACAGAAAGCAGCAAATGGGCTATGAGATGTCCTTGTTCTACAAGCTAAAATTCTGTGGCTTAGCAAAGGATCACAGAATGGGGAAAATTCTCTGTTTCCCAATAATGTGTTATCTTACCAGATGTTTTACTTTATAAAAGGTGGGATAAATAATGAGTAATTTTACTTCTTTGGGTACTTAATGAAAGAGGCAAAATTTTGGTTTGGCCACAGAGTGGAAGTAACACCCTAAAATAGGACTATAAAGTAGTGGATGCGTTACCTTGGAAACAATGAGAGCCTTCATTAGGCAGGTCGCTGTTAATAAAAAGTTAATTAAGAATACTGGTAGTGAAGCATACGTCATGCAGTATTACATCAGACAAAGTCAGTGCATGTTACTCGGAAGTCTAGCTCTACTGGTACAGACAATTAGCTAGCAAAGAAAAACCAACGAAACAGAACAGGTTCGGTCATTTTGGAGAACATTAATGACCTCTTAAAAAATGAGGATAGGGGTTCACTAGTATCAAGATTGCCATGAAAGGTTGTCCAGCTCCATTAGATCACAACAGTATGCACATACTGGGAAGGAAAAAGAGATGAGGAGGTTGGTTATAATATAGTCCTGTGCTTAAATGCAATGCAAAAGCGGTATAAAGTGCCCATGTTTGAATCAAAAGGACCTTTGATTAACCAAGGGGAAGGAATCCTTAGTATATGAATTATAGGTCAAACCAAAGCTCTGTCTAGTCCTGTGCCTTATTCTTTCCCCTAGTAGGTGCTTAGAGAAGGATCAAGAGCAGGGCAAGTGTTATTTCATCAATAAAGTAAACACTCTTCAAAACATCAGAAGTTTAGGGCCTTTCTGATCTTGAAATACCTCCAAAACACTTTGGTCCACCTTGTTTAAACATACTTCAAAAACAATTGTCAAATTGCTCTCTTAATTTTTCTGGACTTTTGGCATCCAAAACCATCTTGTAATGAGTTTCACGATTACAAAGCATGTGAAAAAGTATTTTCTTGTACCTATTTTAAACCAGCTGCCCTGCAGTTCTTGTTTTGTGGGAAACGGTGAAAAATCATTCCTGTTAACCTGAATACCATTTTGTACACTGGTTGTCTCTTTTCCAGCTGAAAACCGTGTTGAGTTAGCTCTCTTGTCGTAAAAAAGCTGAGGTTTATACCTTTTCTCTCTTATTCTGTCTTTTTGAAGGAATATTATTAATGCAGAGTATACAGGCACGGGGCGTACTTTTTATACATTTATATAGCAGCATGCTGATATTTCTGTTTTCCTAATGAGCTCATCACAGCTGTTTGCTTGATTACCCTTGAACATGGAGATGGGTTTTTCAGAGGATTATTTAAAATGACTCCAAGATGTCTTTCCAGAGAGGCTTTAGCTAATTTATAGATCATCATTATGCATGTGTAGTAAAAGCTTTTTTTCACTGTCTTTGTTTTTTAGAAACATTAAGTTTCAGTTGCCATTTTATCAGCAAATTAGTCACTACTTTGAGATACTTCTGCTGTTTTTTTTTTTGTTTTGTTTTTTGAGTTGATTGATTCTTGTTTTAACTATAAATGAATGCAGGAGTTATGATTTAGGAAGATGTTGAGTAACGTAGATCCCAATTCATGTTAGTGTTTTTCCTCCTTTTGAAAAATGGCCATTTAGTCCTCTGGTTTGTTTTCCATCTGTTAACTAGTTTGTAACCTGTAAGAGGACCTTCTATGCTATCACATCACAGTAATGTGATAGCAGCAGTGAAGAGCCGTTTGAGATTTTGCAGAAATCTCCTGAGGACATAATGTACTTACAGCCTGGTGTCCCTTCCATTGCAAAAACTCCCTAATGGACACACCATTGTTATATGAGTTTTATTGTACAGAAAGATAAAGACAGGTTTCTCTATAACTTTATGAAGAAGCTTATTTTCCTGACATAATTCTCTTAGGATAAATTCTATGGAAGGCAGAAAATGATCTTCATTCTTTGTAATATAGAACATACACAGTTGATGTATTGAGGTGGCTGGTGGGAGACTGTGGTGGTGGCCCTGGTATTTCATTACAGCTTTTGTTCCACTGTTCTGGGCTCTAGTTGTAATTGATTATGAGGGAAAATTAAAGCATCTCATGCTTATCTCCAGAGCAGGGTGTGAGCTTTTTGAAGGAGCACACCTTGTTCATTCCAATGTCTTCTGAAAACTGTGGTCATCAAAGTAATGGAGATGAGCCTCCTGAGAATGAGGATTTTCAGATTGTGGTCAGGGAGTTTCTTTCCCTAGTAAACAATGACTGGGGAATTTTACATGTACAGCTTAAGTAATAGCTCTGACTTGAAAAATTGCTCTCAAATAATTTCTGTTTTAAAGAATAACTAAGTTCATAATCTTTGTCTGTGCTGCAAGAGATGTACATTAAAAGTTCCACCAATGAATACTAAATTAAAATTCAGATTTCCAGACGGTAGTGCCTCAGTATTTAGCTACAACATGAGAAGTTTAACTACCCAAAATTCAGGATCCAGTTGCCCAACATTGCAGCTACCCAACCACAACACATATGGTAGGATTTTCCAGAGAGAAAACTGGGAGAATCTAAGTTAAGGAGCCCTTTTCTCTGTGCTGGTTTATACAGGGAACTGAGGCCCCTGTGAGGACACTGTGTGTGAATTTGGATGGTTTGAGCATCTTCAGAGGTGCAGAACATAGGAAGGCACCTGATATCTGGTACACTCCAAAAATCTCTAGTACATGGAAGTGCAAAACTTTTCAGGGGGTTGGAGTGCAGGAGCATGTGGTGAGAGACTCGCCGAGTGCCTCCGTATTTCAGGTCTCCAGTTGTAAAATGTCAGCAAGAATAACTACGCGTCTGGCACATTGCGAAGACAGATGTTTTAACAAAACCGAGGCACTCGGCTAATGCAGCAGGGACAGCTGCAGACTTTATTTGAAGGCACGTAACCGCACAGCTTGCACCTGGCTGGCTGCACAAGGATCCGCTCAGCTTTTTAGAGTGACCTTCAATGACAAGAGGCTCCATCCTCCGTTTACAGGAGACGTGACTTAACCCCTACCCACACTTTTTTTGTGAAGAGTGGGCCAGGACAGGACTGCGTTGAGTCACGACACCTTCAGCGGCACACGCCTTGGCGCCTTCTCAGCCTGTGCCGACCCCCCCGGCCGCCTCAGGCCCTGCCAGCGCGGCCATCTCCCGCCCGCCCTGCCGCCCCCTGCCTCCGGCGGCCGCCCGCCGCCCCTCAGCACGAAGATGGCGGCCGGCCCGCCGCCGGGGCTGCCCTCCGGGCCTCGGGGCACGGCGGGGGGGGGCAGGCCGGGGCCGCGGCCTCCCGGCTCTTTGGGCCGGGGCCAACCGCCGCCGCCCAACCGCCGCGGGCACCTCGCGGGGAGGCGGCGCGGCCGTTCCCCCGGCCGGCCCGGCCCGGCCCCTTCTCCCTCGGGCGCCGCCCCTCTCCGCGCCGCCCGTGAGTCAGGGCTTTACCGGGCGCGGGCGGCAGCCGCGGCCGCTCCGGGCTCGTAGGCTCCGCCGCGGGGCTCCATGGAGAAGGCGGCGGCGGCGAGCGAGGGAGGAGGAGGCGGCGGCAGCAACAGCAGCAGCCGCAGCAGCAGCCGCCCCACGTCGGCGGGCTCCTCGCCCTCCTCCTCCTCCGCCAGCCGCGGGCTGCCCGGCCGGGCGGCGGCCGCGGGGAGGCTGGATGGAGCCGGGGGGGCCGGCGGCAGCGGTAGCGGCAGCCCCGGCTCGGCGGCGGCCAGCCCGGGGGGCGCGCAGGCGCCCGGCGGCGGAGGCAGGCGGCGGGAGCCGGTGCTGGAAGGGACGCTGAGCAAATACACCAACCTCCTGCAGGGCTGGCAGAGCAGGTAAGCCGGCGGGACGGGCCCGCCGCCCCTAAGATGGTGCCCGGCAGCCGGCAACGCCGCCCCGGGCCGCCCCCTCCCCGGCCGCCGCGGGCAGGTAGGCCGGGCTCCCGGCCCCTCCGTGCCCTCCCGGCTCCTCCAGGACGGGCTCCCGGCCCCTCCGCGCCCCCTTTCCCTCCTTTGGCTTCACCGCCTTGTCCCTCCAGATCGCCCGGGCGTGAGGAGGGGGCGGCGGGGGCCGGGGAGGGGTCTCTGCGTTTCGCCCCTGTCACGGCTCTCGCTGAAATTCTGCCACGTTAAGTTTCCTTCTGGGAAGTTAGCCTGCTTAACTAACGACTGAAAAACCGGGCGAGAGCCTCCCGATGCCACGCTTGTGACTATCATTACCAGTATTTTTTCTCACTACAGGGTGGGACGTTGAGGAAACAGTTACCTGTGTGTTTAACATGCTCTCGTCTGTCATGATGTCCTTCCCGTTGGACAGGTCCTAATTTATGTTGATACGGTGACAGGCTCTAGTCCTGCAATTTGATGGGTGTGGACAGGCTGCTGTGCGCCCGTGGAAGTCCCGGGGAAGGTCTGGTTTCAAACGTGGTGCCTCAGCACAAAACTGTACACAGAGATGCAGCCAGACTGTGGAGTTAGTGCTGTGTTGGGATCCGCTGAAATTGAGAGAGAAGATTTTGTATTAGTGCTTTACTTCTTGTTAAACTTTGTCATAAGGGATGGTTGAGGATGAGAATGTAAATCTCGACTTTTTAACGTAAGGCATCCCAGTAATGGTTCTGAGGAGAAACAACTGCTCTAGAGAGAACATTTGCAGGACTAGCCCCAAACCTTTAAGAAACAAGAAACTAAAAACCCACTGTTGCTTATGTTAAGTGATTGCCAGCAGTAAGAACATAGGAATGGCAGTGTCTGGGATGTTCTGACAGTAATTTTAAAGCCTTTGTAAGTGACAGAACTGAATTACACAGATACCGAGGATGCTATGATGCTGACTCGCGTGGCACTAAATCAGTGTAGGAGTTCTGCAACGAGACTTTGAAAAGTTTCAGGAGCTGATCTAATTCCGTACACCGGAGGGCCTCCACAGGTATGCGTACTACAAGTGATAATGAATGTGTCAGGTACGATACGAACAGGCACTTGTCTCCATAAAACCAGACTTCTTCAGTGTAGGCATAGAGAAGGCCCTCGACTATTCCTTGGTTACTGCTGTGCTGTGGTGGATTCCTGCTGGATTTCCTGCTCTGCGGGTAGACTCCGGTGTGTTGATTTATGCAGTCCTCCCGTTGTTTTGCTTAAAAAAACAAACGCATTTTGATATTAAAATGCATAACTGAAAATTAAAAGCCCCCTTCATTTTTTTTTTCTTCTTGGTACCTTTATCTCTTTTTGTAGAAACAGTAACTCTTTATCTAATCACATGAGTGATTCTAAGGGTCAATTTCAGGTAATCTGATGAAATCGCAAAATTGCCTTTGCTTATAAATTTTTGTGTCTAGAACTGCCTGTCTGCTGTTTTTAGGCATTGTTTACCAATGATTAGGTCTCTGATAAAGCTGAATTTAAAATAACGTGCATAATCTACGTATGTCTGAGAAACTTTTATGTGAAAACGTTGTGGAAAAGAGAGAAATGGCATGTAAACAATTCCACCATAACACTTGGAAATTAATACTATTTTGCTTTTAGTGGTCTTTTTATAATGCTGCTGTATAATGCTCTGTCAATTGCCAATTTTATTTTGTGTTACTCTGGCCATTTGAGCAAGTGGTTTATGATGATACACAGCTCTTGTGCTAAGTAACTTTTCTGGTTTGTTTGGTTGTTCCCTCTATCTGTGTATCTGTTGCTTGGCATGGGGAGTCTGATACAAATTCTAAACAAAACAGTTGCAACTTGAAGGTTACAAAAGCTGGTTTTATTACAAGGTCCAATAAATAAGTAGCCATGGGTGGGTTAGTGGGTGTTTTTCTGTTTGCCCTTCTGAGTATTTGTCATGGAGTGCACTTTCTGTGGATCAGGGCTCAGCCTATAAGATTTGGTAACTGATTTCGTGGCTGGCCCGTGTAAAGCGATCAAGAGTGCGTGTGTTGCTGAGTGATTGTACAAATTAGTTCTGAGTTTACTTCATCTGGAAAAACACAAGATTGTTTAACCTCGTGATCAATACAGCCAGACGGCATGAATAGAAATGAAATGGAAAAAAAATAAAGTGGAAAGTGTTCATGGATTTGGAATGTTCTTTGAAGGGCCTTATCCATTAGCCTAAATAATTTAAATGTATTTAATGTTAGTTTCTGCCATGAGGTATTGAAGTAGAAAGGCTTTCCAAACTTGTCCAGCACTTACTGTGCAGAGTAACCTCTAAAATTCTAAAAAAAAAATCTTATCTTGTCATTTGAATTGTAATAAATTTGTGTCACTTTTTTTTTTATCAATTGCCTTTCAACAGGAGTATGCAAGTTATTTTGCATGAGGCAACCAAGTATGAATATTGAAGTATTACACTACATTGATAAGCAGTAAATGAAATAATTGAAGGCCTCAGATTCAGTCAATCTTGAGAGTTTCATTACTTTTTATTTAAAGAATTTCTGAGGGTTTGATGTCTACTACTAAATGCATCTATTTGTTCTGTTGTAGCAGGTTCAGGAGCAGCCTGATTTGGCAATGAGTGAGGTGGTTTTTCACCCTAAAGCAAGCAGAAGGAAAAGATGTTTGTTTGTTTGTTTTGAGGCAGTTTGTTGCAAAGATATCAAGGGCATTTAAAGTGTCTCCGCTAAAGTCTCTTTCTGTGGATTTTCACAGGTGTGAATGTAGGGAGCAAAACTTAACCTAAAACACAGACACTGATGTGAGAACATTTGTGTCTGTTCCGAGACACTGGGGCATTTTGCTGTCAGGACAGATCAGTTTGCTGCAGAACTGGTGTTGGCAACAGGGTTTTGGGTTCTGTGACCATGGGTCCCTGTTTGAGGATCAGTGTCTGCTTGGGAGGGAGAGGATGCACCTCCCTAAGCAGGGCAAAGGCATTTTCGGATGGCTGACCTCCTAAGGAGGGCTTTAAACTAGGAAGGAGGTGTGGAAGGGGGGGTAACCAGCAGCCCTGTGGAGGAGTGACACACAAGACTGCTGAACAAAGGGCATGGGGTGACATGATGGGGAGGGATCACAAAATGGGGTTAAGCAGAGCCACCTCCAGCACTTGCAGGTTGGTTACCAAGGAAATGTCTACAAGGCAGCATTATGGAGAAATCCCCAAACGCTCTGTAGGAACACGACATACTGGGTTGCCTCCCTTAAGTGCTTGTACGTTAACACATGCAGCATGGGGAATAAACAAGATGAGTTAGAGACGTGTACGTTGCAAGGCTGTGATCTTTTTGGGATCGCTGTGATATGGTGGGATGGCTCCCATGATTGGAGTGTTGAAATGGAAGGAGACAGGCTCTTTAGGGAGGGCATTTGGGGGAGATGAGGAGCTGGTCGAGAGTTTATAGGTTAGGATCCAAGGGAAGACAGGTCTACATGCCATAATGGGGGTCTGCTGCAGGCCACTGGTCCAGGAAGACTGAGCAGATGAGGCCCTCTACAGGCAGACAGGAGTAGCCACGATGTTTGGAAATCCTGGTCCTCATGGGGGGACTTCAACCATCCCAGTATCTGTTGGAGGGGCAACACAGCAGGATTCCTAGAACGCTTTGATGATAACTTCCTTCTCCAAGCAATAGAGGAGCCAACAAGGAGAGGTGCAATGCTGGACCTTGTTCTCGCCAACGAGGAGGGCTTACTGGGAATGTGAAGGTCAAAGGCAGCCTTGGCAGCAGTGACCATGAAATGGTGGGGTTCAAGATCCTTAGGGCAGCAAGGATGGCGTGCAGCAAGCTCGCAATCCTGGACTTCAGGAAAGCAGCCTTTGGCCCTTTCAAGGACCTGCTTGGTAGAGTACTATGGGACAAAGCCCTGGAGGGAAGAGAGACCCAAGAAAGCTGGTTTAATATTCAAGCATCACCTCCTTCAAGCTCAAGAGCAATGCATCCCAGCAAAGAGGAAGTCAGGCAAAAACACCAGGAGGCCTGCATGGAAGAACGAGGAGCTCCTGGTCAAACGCAAACACAAAAGGGAAGCCTAGGGAGGGTGGAAGCAAGGACAGGTAGCCTGGGAGGAATACTGAGGCATTTTGTGAGCATCCAGGGATCGAGTTAGGAAAGCCAAAGCCTGGATAAAATGGAATCTGGACAGGGATGTCAAGGACAACAGGAAGGGCTTCTGCAAGTATGGCAGGGACAAAAAGAAGAGTAGGGGAAATACAGCCCCTTGACTGAATGAAATGGGAGACCTGGTTACCTGGAACGGTGGAAAGGCCTGACGTACCGAATGCCTTCTTTGTCTCAGTCTCTACCAGCAAGATTGGCCTTCAGGAATCCCGGGTCCCAGAGGCCAGAGGGGAAGGTTGGAGCAAGTAAGATTTACCCTCGGTGGAAGAGGGTCAGGTCAGGGAATTTTTGAGCAAACTGGAAATTCACAAGTCTGTGGGCACCGATGGGATGCACCCATGAGTGCTGAGGGAGCTGGCAGATGTGATTGCAAGGCCACTCTTTAAAATCTTTGCTTGATTGTGGTAATTAGGAGAAGTGCCCAAAGACTGGAGGAAAGAAAATGTCACGCCTATCTTCAGGAAGGGCAAGAAGAGGGACCCAGGGAGCTACAGTCTGCTCAGCCTCACCTTGATCACCAGGAAGGTGATGGAACAGCAAATCCTAGAAACCATTGCCAGGCACATGAAGGACAAGGCCTTTGACGCTGCCCCTTGTAAGATCCTCACAGAGAAGCTGTTGAAGTATGGGCTGTATGAGCAGACGGTAGGGTGGATCAAAAACCGGCTGAACACCTGGGTCCAGAGGGCAGTGGTCAGTGGTGCAAAGTCTAGTTGGAGGCCAGTCACGAGCAGAGTACCCCAGGGGTCAATACTGGGTCCAGTCCTGTTTAACATCTTCGGTAACGATATGAACGATCTGGATGAGGGGGCAGAGGGCACCCTCAGTAAATTTGTGGATGACGTGAAACTCTGGGGAGTGGCTGGCTCACCAGAGGCCATGCTGCCTTCCAGAGGGACCATGGCAGGCTGAAGAAATGGGCTGGCAGGAATCCCATGAAGTTCAACAAGGAGAAGTGCAAAGTCCTGCACCTGGGAAGGAACAACCCAGGGTACCTGTACATGCTGGGGGCACCCAGCTGGAAAGCAGCTCTGCAGAGAAGGACCAGGGAGTCCTGATGGACACCAAGTTGACGATGAGCCAGCAATGTGCCCTGGCTGCTGAGAAGGATGATGGTACTCTTGGCTGCATTGGGCAAAGCATCGCCAGCAGGTCAAGGGAGGTGACCCTTGCACTGTAGTTAGCATTGGTGAGGCTGCACCTGGAGGACTATGTTTGGTTCTGGGCCCCCCAGTGCAAGAGAGATGTGGGTGTGCTGGAGAGAGTCCAACGGCGGGCTACCAGGTTAATCAAGGGACCAGAGCACCTCTCCTGTGAGGACAGGCTGAGAGAGCTGGGACTGTTCATGCTGGTGAAGAGGAGGCTCAGGGAGGATCTCACCGTTGTCTATAAATACCTGAAGGGAAGGTGCCAAGAGGAGCCAGGCTTTTATCAGTGGTGCCTAGTGCAAGGACAAGAGAAAAGGGCCACGAACTGAACACAAGAGTTTTCCTCTGAACACCAGGCAGCAGTTTTGTACTGTGTGGGTGACAGGGCACCGTGGGATCTCCCTCCTTGGAGATCTTCAGAAGCCCCACCTGGACATGGTGCTAGGCAACTTGCTCTGGGGGTCCCTGCTTGAGCAGAGGGCTGGACCAGATGGATCCAGAGGTCCTTCCTACCTCAGCTGTTCTGTGATTTGCTCTTTTTTCTATGAAATTATAAACAACGATATTCTCAGAATTGAAGTACTGTTACAAAACATTTCTATTGAGATTTACGTGTTCTATATATATGGGTGAATAGTAGTCAGTATTATAAATGGGAGTGTTGTGGTTTTAATGGGCAAGTATGTCTCTGTAGGATTGTTTCATGTTATTTGGAACCTGTTTTGCATGAGTTAATTTGATACTAGTGAAATACTGGTTGCCTGTGGCATTATTATCCAGTAATTTAGTAGATCAGTAGAATGTTGTTGTGTGAAATTCATATGTGGTCTGCCTCCCGCTCCCTGCTTTCTCCTTGAAAGTGTTTTCAGTACTCGTTTGTAGGGTTTTGTCCTGCAAGCATGTATAAGCCCCTGGATCATGTGCCTTTGGGCAGGGGCTTAAATTTGGATTTGTAACAACAACAAATGGAGCCCCAGCTGATGGATATTGCTTTTGCTTTTCTGAGTTGAACTGCTCTGTGTAGATTATTCTGTAGGCCAAGTGTTTAAAGCATTACTTTCGCCTATCCCCATTTCCTCTCTCGGCTGAGAAATACATTGTATTACTGATCTACATGAAACACACCCGATATGCATCATGTACGTGGCTACCACCAGACTTCTGGGGATCGGCTTCTTTGTACCTCAACAAAAGTTGTTCTTTGGTCAATTTGAGGTGGTGTTGTACTCACACTCTCTTTAGTGGACTTAACAATGTTGTAGCATGGTCTCTTTGCTTGTTTGGTGGCAGAGAATGGTTTCGATTTGACTGCCACCACAGAAAGACCCTTCCTTATTTCCATTGTCCCAAATAGCAGGATTCTGCCAGAAGAACCAGCAACTCTGCTCCCTATGGTATTTTAGGGGCTGACTTCTTGGCTCTCAGAGGTTACACTTCTCTCTTTGCAGCTCTTGTGGGAGGGATGTCATCTAAATATGTCAACAAAAGATGTCAACGCTCTTTTATACTATACCACCTACAAAAATCTGCCTTTCTTTTGTCTTTTTAAATTTTTATTATTTTTATATATATTATAGAGAAAGAGAATGAAATGTCTTCATTAATTCCCCCCAAAGATGATATAAACTCATTAAAATATTCCTCTCTTCCATTCTGAATTAGCTAGCCCATCTTTTGCAGGGTTTTGGGATTGACACATCTGTTTGTGGTGTTTTGGGACAGTTAACACCTTTTGCAGTTACTAATTCCCTGGACAGAAGTGCAGAGCTGGCCAGAAAAACAGAAATGAAAATAAGGAGGAAGGGTTTGTCTGACTCTTGCAACCTTTTTGTGACTGCTTTGATAAGGTACCAACTATATAGCCAGTGCTACAGCCCAGCTTTTATACTTGTTTCTTCTGTGTCACGAGGGAGGTGTATTTTAGCAAAGCATGTTGAAAGTCAAAGATTAAAGAGTCCAGGACAGTGAAAGCTGGCCCAGATTCTTTCATTGATACCATTCAAGTTCTTCCAGGAGTGGACTGTGGCCTTTTTCCACTGTAAAAAGTGAGAAGGTGGTTACTGGAGAAACGTTACCGATGTAGTTCCTGGGATGGAAGTCTGTCTTGAAGAAATAAACCTTTCTTTATATAAACTAAATGATGTGAGCACTGTAACAATAGACAATATCTAGGAAGAAGAACATAA
Organism: Anser brachyrhynchus; assembly: GCF_964034855.1. Taxonomy (NCBI): domain Eukaryota; kingdom Metazoa; phylum Chordata; class Aves; order Anseriformes; family Anatidae; genus Anser; species Anser brachyrhynchus. The sequence continues at coordinate 44,134,760 of NC_137695.1, read as the reverse complement.
TTTGGCGCTTATTTAACGTTGGAGAAGTTTTTTGTATTGGAATTTTTTTTGTGTTCTCATGAGAATCAGATTAACATCAACCTCTCTGCTGCATATTTTTTGAGTTAGTGTGTTCCTGGCATATCTGTACATGGCTTTGTGTAGTGTTGTTATACCTTTCAGGATTGACCTACAGAGTTTGGGAAGGGGGAGACGTTATAAGGAGCAGGAGGTACAACTTCTCTTTCTTCTGCTTGTAGGAAATCTATTCCTTACATTTTGAAACCTTATTATAGTTAGTTAAGCGTTGAGGAAACACTCAAAATTTTCAAGGCATTTTGATAGTGCTGCGTTAAAATTCTATTCTAGATATTACTTGCAAAATAGATTTTACTATAAAATACCTTTTCCCTTCACGTGTAGGTTCTGTTTGTAGTAGGAGGCAATGTGGAAAGGAAGAATAATTAAAAGCAATGTATTTTATTTCTGTCGAACAAATGAGCAGGATATTTTATGTGCTGAACACTCAGGAGCTGCGTATCTTCTGTTATTGAAAGTTAGATGTATGTCACTAATATCAACTTGGAAATTTGTGGAAATTTTCAAACTTGGAATTTAAAATGTCAAAAAACAGTTATCAGGAAGTTCTGTTTTAGATGAAGATGCTAATTACATTGAAATGTAAGCATTTCTTTTTTCATCCTCTTCACTTTTTCTGTTGAAACTTTTTGTTAAGTATTTATCATTGAAGGTCACTATTTAAAAAAAAAAAAAAAAAGTACTCTCCTCAATTGTATATCCCTAATTTATTTGTTGGAAAATGAAAATTTCAGTTAAGATGCACTTTGTCTTTGTTTAGATAGTGGTTAATTAAACCTAACTGGCTTAATCGCTAACTGCTTAGTTTATTTTGAATAGCTTTTCCTGTTGCCTGTAAACCAGGTATGTTAGCAGAGTGGAGAAGGCTGGTCGAACAGAGGAGGTGAAGTTACAGAGAGGCTTTTAACACGGTAGAAGGCAGGCCAAGAAATCCATCATTCTGTGTCTCTGCCCTTCAGTGTTGCTTACAAGAAACATTTCGAAGAAGACAACTTTGAACCTCAGGCTGAAATTTAAAAGGATGGTCTTGTGATGTGGGTTCTGTTCGGAGACTGCCGTGGACATTTCTCTTGTCCCCAGTCAGGTAACCCAAATTCTTTGCTCCTCAGCTGCTTGTGACACATGGGGTCAGTGTTCCTTATGCCTATGTGGAGGATAAATTCATATAATGCATGATAATCTGCTGCATAAGATGCTTGATGACAGTATAGGACAAATTTGTTTAAAACAGACGAGGCTCAGGCATTTTCACTCAGCCAGTGGGATTTGCAAGTGCACTTCAGAGCTGAGCAGCAGTCATGGTACCAGAGGGAATGAAGTGACAGGCAAAATAGAGCATGGTCTTCCTTTCACCCAGATGTCACACTTAGCTTTCAGACAGTGAAAAGAAGTGGCAGTTGGCACTAACACTGAAGCACTTACCCTTATCTGGGTTTTGTTATTACCAGCTCATCTCACTGCCATCTTTCTGAATGGAGATTTCAGTGCTTAGCAACACAATGATAAATGTGGTTAGAGGGAGCACACATGCACTTGCTGGCTCTTCTTAAAAATGCACTAGTTTGGGAATACAGATTGTATTCAAGTAGAAGTGGCAGTGAGTTGTTAAACTGAGTAATGTGCCTGGGGTCTTCTTGCAAATACATAAGTAAAGTATTCAAGAGATTTTTCCCATTGTTTTATATTAAAAAACAATTGTTTAATAAGAATATATTTAGGCTTTAACTTCTCTTTGGCTAAGTAATAGTAAAATTCTTACCTTGTTCTTTATGGTGTATTTAAAAGGCTGAACCTTTCAAGTGAAAAGGATGCTGAAAATCACCATGACTCTTGTCTCTTAATGTAAAACGCTATTTTTAAAATCAATTTTATAACGAATGATTAAAAGTATTGAATCTGGTTCAACTAAAAAAGTTGAATTTCTTTTTTTCGGCCTAATAAACTTCAACAACTTTTTTTACAAAAGTCCTGTCACTGTGCTTTAGCTCTTGCAGGCTTTTGGGGTATATTACTGAGATATCTGAGCACAGTTTAGAACCCAGTCCAAGGAGGCAAAGATTGCTTAGTATTGAACTGTTGCATCAAAAAAGTTGCAGTAGACATTGTCTAAATGCTACTGTACTTTTCTTTCCAAAATGGCATTTAATTAGTAGGTAAATTGTAGTTGAGAAATATAGGTCCTTAACTACCCAGCTACATAGCACAAGCCATGAAATTTGTCTTGGTTCCTATTCCACCTCGACTTGTGTTTCACATTGGGTATCTATCTGAGAATTCTTCTTCCAGTGGTAGATGCTTCTTCACCATTGGAACCATCTTTAACTACTCACTGCTTAAAAGATTGCCTGTTTTTCTTAATATATGGCAGCCTTTATTTTTCACTGGATCCTTATTGCACATACCGTGTATGAGACTGAAGATACCTCTTATCAAATTTAATTTCCTTGTGCAGTCTTTGTGGACTGGCTAGGTTATCTTTTGTCTATCTGTTGGTATCTAAACCAATGGAGTTTTCTTGCTGCAAGTCAGGCTTCCCTGTAATTTCAATCATTTATGATCGTTATGATTATTATTGGATGTCTGTGTTTTTCTTCAAGGATGGATGCAACTTTGTACAGTTAGCTGTGGTTTACCTTTTTCTCCTGATGTCCAGTAACACTCACTTTGGTAGTACTGTGCCAGAAGCATCAAAATGAAAACTTAGCACTTAACTATCCTTTTTTATAGGAAGGTGATGAAGGGATTGCCATGGGAGCTGTATCCCTGCAGTATGCTCTCTCCAGGGTTAGCACTTTTTTTTTTTCATATTCCTAGTGGTAAGTCTTAGCCTTTCCCGTGGCTTGAGCATGCCTTATTTTTGTGGGAGAAAAATAGTAGTTAATGACTTGTTTACAGAAGGCAATCATTTAAAAATATAGTTGGGGAAACTGATTATTAGTTGGAAAAATTGCTTGAAAAAAAACACACACAAAAAAAAAGTATATTATTCCTTACCCTGTTTTTATGAGTCAGTGCAGATAAATCTGCTATCTTGTAATCATGGCTTTTTTATCACGAGATGGAAGAATTTATCTTGACAGTATTGGAATGCATGTTATTTGCTGAGGATAGCTATTTTTATGTCAACAGCAGTCTTTATGGAATTTTTTCTTCATCTAGGTCATTGCTAAACACTTGAAAGCCAAGAACTGATTGCCAAGGAACTCCATTAGAAATACATTCACTCAAACATCCTCATTCAGTTATATTCTGAGGCTGGCTACATCCTTTAACTGTTTTCCAATGCATTTAATGTCTTGTGTTCATTTTTGTATTGTACTTAAGTTCAGTGCTGCCTGCATTGCTTCAACACCGCTAATACTATGGAGCAAACTTGTGAGATCAAAACCATAGCAGACTTTCTGAAGGAAATTTGGTTTTGGTAAATGCATAGTGGTTGTTAATTACCTTGCTTCAGATGTCTTTGTGAAAAAAGGGACTGTATCTGCTGTTGTGTTATTGAATGGCTCAAAGGCCTAAAATTAACTAGGCTGTCTGTCCCATTTATTGTTTTATAAATGTTTTCACAGTGTTGTTCCCTTCGGTTTGAGAACTTTCCCACTGTTTTTCTTGGATGGGAGCTGGGTGCACCAGGTATCTGTATTGATGAGCCTTAGTATTTGTGAATCATTCATGATATGCTTTGGGAAATCTAACAATTTTGCTGACTATCTTTCTTATAAAATTGCAGCTCACAATTTGGAGTACAATTCTTCAGAATAAAAGCTGGAACTCCCCTGATATGTGTTACTAGCTGCTGTATGTTTGGTGCTTGGTTTCAGGGCCCTCCTACAGGCTAAATGCAGTTGCTACTGCGCACCTCTTAGTCCAGTGCACACACTTGGAGCGTTTCATAGCATTTTAAGGTGCCTTAAGGTATTCGACTGAACAGACCTCACAGGCTATCGGTTGGATAGTTGCAGGTTGAATCCCTAAGTTATTGTTTTGAATAAGTTACTACTCCCAGTTCTTATAGCAAGTATGATGTTCTCCCTGACCTGGGAGGTGGCTTTGCTTCAGCTGCACGGCTTTTCAGAGATTACCTGTTGTGGTATTAAGAGCTGAGCCTTGTAGCGTGCCTTTCATCAGGTTCCCAAGGATTTTTTTAAAAGCAAGTCAATGCTGTTAATTTGACTTGCTTGAGAAAGGAGTTGTAGCACAGTTAAGAATTGTAATGAGATGAATTGTCTAGAGTATTTTTAAATAGTATTGTTAAAAGTCAAAGGAATTACGTATATAGAAGTTGGGGCTCTGTGTTGATAAAGCTTCAGTGTTTATTTTATCTATAGAATTATGAACCACACTGCCACTTACAAACTCTATCAGTTGCTACATCTTTGAGATAGGAGGCTGCTTTTATCTAAAGGGACACGTAGACTGGGAAAATACCCAGTGGCACCAGGTGGCAGAGTACTATGTTTGGTCTTGGCAGGAGAGGGGTGCATGTGTGTGTTTCTAGCTTTATAGCATGGAGAAAACCTTCCTCCTCAAAAGAAACTAGTTTAAGCTAGTGAAGGAAGGACCAGATATTCTGCTACTTGTAGTCCTGAAGTTTGTAACAACATGGCAGGGGAGAGGGGAAATGGCCAATGGTCTGTTGCTATTATTTGAAGCCATCAGGGAATTGAAGAGGAGGTGTGTCAGATTTTATTCTGGTTTTTATACTGCTTTTATTCTGGTCGTAGGAGGAAGAAAATTAACTGGATCATGAATAAGTTACCTAAATGTAGGCAAGGTAGAGAAGCAAAAAATGTATTATTCATTCCTGCAAGCATTTGGGTATTTTGCACTGGCACAAAAACCTCTCCTGAAGGTGTTGTTTTTTGGTGCCTTATCACAGTAGGCTTTTTATAGAAGCTCCTGCTCTTGAAAAGAGGAAAAAGGAAAAAGATCTCTCTCAGCTGGAAGGTTTCCCTTCCACACCATAAGGTGTACATTTTTTTTTTCCTTCCATTGCATATGTTTTATCTTACCTGGTTAGCAGGCTTTGATTTTTGACCATTGGGTTACATGTCAAACTTTTTATCACATTTTTACTATGTAAGTGCAAGGAAAGAGTAATTTGGCAATAGAATAGGGGAAGAAAGATGAGACGTGGAATGGTGGGAGAAATTTAGAAAAGGAGTAAGAACTTCTGGAGGAAGATTGATAGAGGATAGGAGAGTCATGGAAGGGAAAGAAATAGTGGAAAAAGGAAGAAGTAGGTATAGAACTGAAGGCAGTACAATGATAGACCTTTACCACTTTTTTAAAAAATTAAAAAGAAGGTCTAGAAGCCACATAACATGAATTCAGAATGAAGTCTAAGAAATCTGAGATAATTTGCTCTAATTTCTTAATTTTAATATTGCCTTTAAGAATGGCACATGAGAAAGAGAAATAATTTTTTTCTAAGTTGCAGAATGCATAGGACAGTGGGGATTTTTCTGGTTTTGCTTCCTTACCTCCACCACCTTCTGCAGCAGAGCTCATTTCAGGCTAATAGTATGTGAATAACAGCCAGAGGAAGCTACTGACAGCGCCCACCTGGATATGTATTAATGTGCCAGACTTACCTTTGCCCTTTTAAACACAATGTTGGGTATGTGGGAGTTGAAGCATATGTGATGATGCTAACTGCTTTTCCGTTAAAGGTCGTAAGTATTGTTTCTTCATTTTTGATCTAAAAATGAGGATCTGGATTTTTGTGCGTATAACAGAACGATGTTTTTAGAAATAGATGTAAAACAGCAACGTAACACATAAAAGTCTTCAGAAGTAATTGTTACTTGCAAATCAAAATACACTATCTCCAGGGGGACCGTGGCTAATATGCTGAATATCTCACAACATATTGATGAAACCACCCTCTGGTGGACTGTGTGGATTCTATGCATATGTTTCTAAGAAACAGTGTTGACAAGATACTGGGTTGTGAAGGTGGCTGCATATCAACTGTCAGGATAAAGACCCAAACAGAAACTTTAACTTCTCATTTTAGTCCTTGAATTGATGGTCCTAAGAGTAAAGGCAGGGCCAGTGCAAGGTATCGGCATAGAAAGCTGAAAAGTTCCAGCTCTCCTAAGCTGACGCAGTTTGGGAGAAACGTCTGGTTTCTGCAAAGCTTTGTTTGAACTAGTTGGGATGGAGAAGAGATGGAAACGAGCCAGCATGCTGATAACTTGAAAGCAAGTTCTTTACTTTATATGCCTTACTTTATTCCATATGATGTGTAAAGAAACTGCTGCATGATCTTGGATATGTTAATTATTTCAAACTGGGGATTTGTAGAGTACAGATTGGGCAGAAAAAAAAAAGCTCAAAAGCTAAGAAGAACAAGCAGAAGGGAAGAGGAAAGACTGAGAAACTTAAAAATTCCAAAAGCAAGACCTTCTTAAATTGCCTTTTACATTTTTTTTTGTTTTATGTAAATATATATATTAAAAATATATATGCAACTTACAGAAATGGATTTAGTGTATCCTAGTTGAGTTTTCAGCCTCTGGTGTATGAGCATGAAATAAATATTACTTGTTCAACAGGTTCTGTCAGTGAAATAATATTTTAAATGAACCCTGCTGTTGGGAGAAATGCCAACATTCATGAGGTTCAATTCGGGGAGCCTAGATGATAAATTATTGTCTTGAAAATGAAAAATAACACCTGCTATAAACAGTACAGTAATCACACAGAACAAATTTGGTGGAATAAAATACCTGTTTTTAACTTTGACAAAAATTACTGACCAAACAGATGTGTTCAGGAAGTGTTTGCTCAAAAGTATCTGATAGTCCATGTAATCATTTGGAACACGTTGCAATAAATTGCGTCTAGAACAACTCTGGAGAATATACCCTTAGTGAATTGTGTAAGTGCTGTGTGGAACAAGAGAGGGATGAAGAACTGGTAGGAGGACTGCTGTCTCCTGGCATCATGTGCATGCCTTTCTGCACCTGGAAATTACCTTTGAAATTTTTGTGTTTATTGCTTCTGTAGGTGGTGATTAGCTCTTATTATGTGTTCTGGGGTTTGTTTTTAACTGTCTTTCAAACTGTTTCTCCCGGGTAAATTATGTGAGTAACGTGGCTAGGTCCACAAGCCAAAAATAGCTGGATGAACATGAGAGAGTTATCACAAAAAATGAGGGAGCCACATTCTTGTATACACCAGTTTTATATTGGCATTGTAACTCTGATCTAGATGAAGACAAGCACATTTCAGATAAAAATGTGTTTTAAAACTGTTTTAATTGCCTGTTTTGTTGGCAATATTAAAGTTATTAATAATTTTAACACACAGTAATAGATTAAATTAGTGAGCTTGCATCCTTGTCAGTATTGCAATATGTTGCTCAGTAAAAATAAGCCAAGATGTTTAAACGCCATTGTTGTTTAAAAAAAAACACAAAACCTTTACCACCCTATTTTATAGGGATTGCACTTAAAAATAAAAAATCAAATATTGTATACTTTATCTGAGAATAGCCTAGGTTCCTTATAGAATCGTACAAGCCTCAAATGTGGCACTTAAGCACCTCTTCGTCAAACCTCAGTAGATTGATCCCTAGTTAACACATATTTCCTCATTAAAACATCGTCAGATGTAATATATAGGTTTTCCTTTTTTCTTCTATTTTTCTTTTCTGTAACACTGAGATCCACAAATGGCTCTCATTGATTATAAGATGCGCTGGTTTTCAGATTGAAACATTAGTCTTGCAGCTTACAGGAAGTTTATTACATCTTGAGGTCTCTTATTCCTTGATGTTTTTAGCTACGTACTAGGGAATAACGCTGAAGAGTTGCTGTCTCCTGGCAATGATTCCTGCTGAGGACAAGGCATTGCAAAACAAGGATGAACTATGAAAGTCTGGCAGAGAAGTCAGTGAACTGTGATACAACCTCCATAAAAGTTTGCTGACTAAAGGCAGCTAATTGAAAATGTATGCTGTGATATCCATTGATGGGATGTGGTTAGGCTTTGAACCTTGCTGGGTGTGGTGGTTTTACTCGGGTGGGCGGCCAAGCTCCACCACAACCGCTCTCTCACTCCCCCTCCTCAAAGAGGAACGGGGAGAAAATACGATGAAAAGGGCTCCAGGGTTGAGATAGGGACAAGAAGATCGCACAGTAATTATCGTGACGGGCAAAACAGACTGAGCATAGGGAGACAGTAAGATTTATTGCTTATTACTAACGAGCTAGAGAAGTGAGAAACAAAGGAAAGAAACCAAAAGCACCTTCCCCCCCCCCCCCCGAGTGGCACAGGGGAATGGGGGTTATGGTCAGTCTACAGTGCTTCTTCTCCACCGCTCCTACTCGGTCGCTCTCGTCCCCTGTGCTGTGGGGTCCCTCCCACGGGATGCAGTCCTTGCTGAACTGATCCGGCGTGGGCTGCCCACAGGCAGCAGCTCTTCAAGAACTGCTCCAGATATGGGTCCGTACCACGGGGTCCATCCATCAGGAGCAAACTGCTCCAACCTGGCTCCCCCATGGGCAGCAGCTCCCCCCAGACCCCCTGCTCCTGCGGGGTCTCCTCTCCACGGGCTACAGGTCCGGCCCGGAATCTGCTCCAGCAGGGGTCCTCCACAGGCCGCAGCCTCCGTGAGTGCAGGTCCACCTGCTCCGCCGTGGTCTCCTCCACGGGCTGCAGCGTGGAACCCTGCTCCACCGTGGCACTCCATGGGCTGCAGGGGGACAGCCTGCTTCACCATGGTCCTCACCACAGGCCGCAGGGGACTTCTGCTCCGGCACCTGGAGCACCTCTCCCCCTCCTTCTTCACTGACCTTGGCGCCTGCAAGGCTGTTCCTCACTCCTCTCACTCTCCCAGCTGCTGTGTGGCGCTGCGTTTTTTTTTTCTCTGTCTTAAATCTGCTCTCACTGAGGCGCAAAAGAACATCAGTTATTGGCTCAGCTCTGGTCGGCAGTGGGGCCCTTACGAAACATGGGGCAGCTTCTAGATCCTTCTCACAGAAGCCACCCCTATGGCCCCCTGCTACCAAAACCTTGCCACATAAACCCACTACAGAGCCTGGCTCCGTCTTCTTTGCATCTTGCCTTTGGGGATGTCTAGACATTGCTATGATCCCCCCGAACCTTCTTTCCTCCAGGATGAATGCACAGTGATGCACAATACAATTCTCACTGCCCACTGAGTGATGACGCCCAGACAGACCCCGCGCGGTGGCAGCCACACTCCGGCCAACCCGCTCAGTCCCAGTCTTCGGCACGACCCCATACGGTATGGGACATGGCTCTGGCCCGTTTGGGCCAGCTGTCCTGGCTGCGTCCCCTCCCAGCTCGTGGTGCACCCGCAGCCTCCTGGCTCCAGGGCGCTATGGGCAGCTGGAACGTCCTTGACTCTGTGTAAGCAGTGCTCTGCAACAACTGAAAGATCGGCGTGTTATCAGCATCACTGTCATCCGAAATCCAGAACCCAGCTCCATACCAGCTACTGGGAAGACAAGGAACTCTGTCCCAGCTGAAACCAGGACAGCCTCGTGCACTTCCCGGCAGCTCCTCAAAAGCATCCCTGAGCGCGCATTTTACGGAATCCCGCTTCTGACAACAGTGAAGTTCATGCCGTGGCCTTCCGGAGGGTTGACCCCTTCAGGGATGCCCCCACCCTGCAGCTGTAGAGAGATGGCAAGTGGGAGTTGGTAGGATGCTGCAATACACAAGGACACGGAGGCTTTCTTTGCTGAAAAGTTCTCTTTATTACACATGGCCACAGGCCACCACTAGGCAATGTTCTGTGATTCAAGGCAAGCATGGGGAGAGGTATGAGGCTAATTAAGAAAAGCCATCTCGCAACACCGAACCCAGGAGTGGGCCCCAAGGAATCAAGAACAAAGTGTCACTGCAAAGACGTGAGACTCCTGTCAAAGAGTTGGGAGTCAGCCGGGCATCCCCAGCAAAGGTTCAATGGATTGAGGATGTCGTGTAGGCAAGAACAATTTGTGCAGCACAGGAAGTTCTGAGGGAGAGAGGCGCTCCGTTTTGGGTCGAAAAGGAGTCCTTTTCCTATCAAGAGAGACAGAAGAGGGCAGAGGACACCACCTCCTTAGAGCAGCCAAAAGCCGCTGCTAATTTCTGTGTTTCACCTGAGACAAGCGATAGACACCGATGCTTCCTAGTCTCTGGGAATGGCACCTTTCCCAGAGCCGTTCCTCCTTCTCAGACAGTCCGTTGCTCTTGTAGTTCCTTGCTTTTGCCCTTGGTGGTGGTGTCTTCAGGAAGTCTCTGGTTCTTAGGTACCCTTAGGCTGCACTTGCAGGAGGCCAGCAGCGCCTTCCAAGGATGCTGCAGGTTGCCAGGCCCGGTTCCCAGCTGGCAGGCATTCTCTTCTGGCAGGCTTTTAGGAGGCTTTTGCTGTCAGCCTTTGTCCCAGTCGGGCCAGGTCACCTTTGCAGCTGCTCCCATCCCCAACGCTTTCCCATTCCCATGTTGACTTCTCATCCCCCAAATGACTTCTCACCCCCAAGTCTCACTTGGGGACCCGCCACCCGCAGCCGCTCCCCATCAGGAGCAGACATCCCCAAACCAATCTGTGGCGCAGGCAGCAGGAGAGGGCTGCGTTCAGCACCCCTCCCCCGCCCCTCCCCCCCCTTCTGACCGATGCAGGAATAAGTGAAGGCAGAGGCTTTGCAGGGTGGAAAAGTTGTAATTTATTCCTGGGGTAATTGTGGCTGCCACCCCCAGCCCGTCCCCAGGTGAGGCGCGGCCGCCTGCTCAGTTGCGGGGCCTGGCCTGCCGGCCCGCGTGGTCGCCAGACCCCGGCTCCTCCTGCTCGACCCGACGTAGCCAGTCTGTGTCCTCCGGGTTGTCGTACCACAGGGGCAGTGGCAGTCTGTGCCTGTCCTGCCCCAAGCGCCAGGAGCGGCTGCGCACAAGCTCTCGCGCTTCAAAGGGGCTGCGCTCCCTGCGCCTGGGCGAGGCGCTGCGGGAGCGGTAGCCTGAGGGGCTCCTCTGCCGCTGCTGCTGCTGCTGCTGCCGCCGCTCCAGCCGCGCGTCGCGTTGGAATCTTCTGCGGGGTCGTCGGGCCAGGCGCACAACTCCAACGATGGGCCCGCGGCACAGCGGGCAGGTGTTTCTTTCTGCGGCCCAGGCCTGGATGCAATCCAGGCAGAAGGAGTGCCTGCAGGGGTCCACGCAAGCTGCGTTGGACAGCTGGTCCAAGCAGATGGGGCATGTCTCGTCCCCGGGGGCCTCCTCTGGCTGCTCCTGCTGCTGTGGCCGGCTCATGGTGCCTGCCGCCGCTGCGACGTGGAGCTGGTCGTCCTCTGGGGGAGGCTGCCTTGGTGGCAGGCGCTTAGCAGCCGCCTGGGGTCTTCAGCACCTCCCTTGCCTCGCGGGTCGCCGGCAGGACCTCGACGCCTCACGTGTCACCAGCGTGCCACCAGGAGGACTACTGCAGACAGAACCAGGAAGAAAATATTCCAGCAGCAAAGAGACATTAGCTTTCTAGGTTCAACCAAGTTGTCTAGAGTACTGTAGCTGTCAACATTCCGTGTATGGCTTGCAAACATTGCTATTAGAATGGCAAATATGCTTATGATCGGTTATACTTGGCAAGACTGCGCTTAGGACAGATGAGGTACATAGATGTCTATAGATTTGAGACCCTTACCGAAGGCCCTCGATGGCTCGCGTGCAACAAGAATGGCTTCGCGTGTGCCTCTTGCAACACCTCCGCCTCTCTCTCTCCTTCCAGCCGTGGGACCTCGAGCTCTCGACCACCACCAGCCGGACTGGCCGCAGGCGCGCCGCTCAGGGCACTTATAGCCAGCCACCTTTTGTGAGGTCATAGGGTGACATCAGAAGGGTCTCGGGGTGCCCCTGATGGCAGCACTGACAGAGGTCACCTGGCTGTTGTGAGACAATGCTGACGTGAGATGGCTGCTCCACGCTGACAGGAGCCAAGCATGGAGAGCGGTATCAGGCTAATTAAGAAAAGCCATCTTGGAAGAGACCGAACCCAGGAGTGGGCCAAGGAGTGGGCCCTAAGGTATCAAGAATAAAGTGTCACTTCAAATACCTGAGACTCCCGTCAAGTCAGTGCTGCCATCAGGGGCACCCCGAGACCCTTCTGATGTCACCCTATGACCTCACAAAAGGTGGCTGGCTATAAGTGCCCTGAGCGGCGCGCCTGCGGCCAGTCCGGCTGGTGGTGGTCGAGAGCTCGAGGTCCCACGGCTGGAAGGAGAGAGAGAGGCGGAGGTGTTGCAAGAGGCACACGCGAAGCCATTCTTGTTGCACGCGAGCCATCGAGGGCCTTCGGTAAGGGTCTCAAATCTATAGACATCTATGTACCTCATCTGTCCTAAGCGCAGTCTTGCCAAGTATAACCGATCATAAGCATATTTGCCATTCTAATAGCAATGTTTGCAAGCCATACACGGAATGTTGACAGCTACAGTACTCTAGACAACTTGGTTGAACCTAGAAAGCTAATGTCTCTTTGCTGCTGGAATATTTTCTTCCTGGTTCTGTCTGCAGTAGTCCTCCTGGTGGCACGCTGGTGACACGTGAGGCGTTGAGGTCCTGCCGGCGACCCGCGAGGCAAGGGAGGTGCTGAAGACCCCAGGCGGCTGCTAAGCGCCTGCCACCAAGGCAGCCTCCCCCAGAGGACGACCAGCTCCACGTCGCAGCGGCGGCAGGCACCATGAGCCGGCCACAGCAGCAGGAGCAGCCAGAGGAGGCCCCCGGGGACGAGACATGCCCCATCTGCTTGGACCAGCTGTCCAACGCAGCTTGCGTGGACCCCTGCAGGCACTCCTTCTGCCTGGATTGCATCCAGGCCTGGGCTGCAGAAAGAAACACCTGCCCGCTGTGCCGCGGGCCCATCGTTGGAGTTGTGCGCCTGGCCCGACAACCCCGCAGAAGATTCCAACGCGACGCGCGGCTGGAGCGGCGGCAGCAGCAGCAGCAGCAGCGGCAGAGGAGCCCCTCAGGCTACCGCTCCCGCAGCGCCTCGCCCAGGCGCAGGGAGCGCAGCCCCTTTGAAGCGCGAGAGCTTGTGCGCAGCCGCTCCTGGCGCTTGGGGCAGGACAGGGACAGACTGCCACTGCCCCTGTGGTACGACAACCCGGAGGACACAGACTGGCTACGTCGGGTCGAGCAGGAGGAGCCGGGGTCTGGCGACCACGCGGGCCGGCAGGCCAGGCCCCGCAACTGAGCAGGCGGCCACGCCTCACCTGGGGACGGGCTGGGGGCGGCAGCCACAATTACCCCAGGAATAAATTACAACTTTTCCACCCTGCAAAGCCTCTGCCTTCGCTTATTCCTGCATCGGTCAGCGGGTGGGGCTGATCGCAGCCCTGTCCCGCTGCCCGCGCCACAGATTGGTTTGGGGATGTCTGCTCCTGATGGGGAGCGGCTGCGGGTTGCGGGTCCCCAAGTGAGACTTGGGGGTGAGAAGTCATTTGGGGGATGAGAAGTCGTCATGGGAATGGGAAAGTGTTGGGGATGGGAGCAGTCACAAAGTTTTCTATTGCTCAGTTGTTGTATCGGCCTCGCGTGATAAGAAGATTCAGCTGTATGCATAAAATCCAGGCTGAAGAAGGAACATGGTGCCCAAAGTAGAACTTAAAACAATTAAGCTAGCTGAGTTTATAAAAGATCAAAAGTGCTGAAGCAGTTAAACAATGACTGAGCATGTGCAAAACGGAACGAAGTACAAGATGAAAAAAACTATGAGCCCTTCTCAGAAAGCCCCCAAAGTGCGACCACCAGAGGTTACTGCGCCTGCGATAGTAGGAGGGGCAATATGATAATTAGGTCTGAGAAACCATTAGCATAAATCCTGCCCTTTCTTGCAAACTGCATGAATACGGATATCACCGTACCATGAATAAGTACTCCTTGTCTTGCTTAGGTGTACGTGTTGGGTGGAATTATCCCCCACATACCCAGCGCTGTTAATAAAGAATACCTGCTTTCTAATTCTCCCAAAGGAGTCTTGGAAAGTTGCATTGCTTTTTGCGTTCCACCATTGATGAGGACACAACAAGAAACCGAGGAACAACTTATCACCTGGGAAGGTGGAAATTGGCCAGAGACAGTGGGAACGTGACTTGAGAAACCTAGGGTTGTTTAGAGAAAATCAGGAGCATCGGCACCTCTTGGCTGTCTCAGGAGGACGATAGAAATGAGCAGCGCCTCATTGGTTACGTGAAGTGGTGGCATCCTACACCATCTTCTGTGTCAGTGGTGTAAAAGGGGCCTGTGTTTTACCCAGAAGGAAGCTCAGAGAAGGGTTGGGGATGGAAGGGACCTCTGGAGGTCATCTGCTCCAACCCCCCTGCTGAAGCAGGGCCACGTAGAGCCGTACGGCTGCTGGGCACCGCTGACAAGAGCCTGTGGTGGTTTTACTCGGGTGGGCGGCCAAGCTCCACCACAACCGCTCTCTCACTCCCCCTCCTCAAAGAGGAACGGGGAGAAAATACGATGAAAAGGGCTCCAGGGTTGAGATAGGGACAAGGAGATCGCACAGTAATTATCGTGACGGGCAAAACAGACTGAGCATAGGGAGACAGTAAGATTTATTGCTTATTACTAACGAGCTAGAGAAGTGAGAAACAAAGGAAAGAAACCAAAAGCACCTTCCCCCCCCCCCCCGAGTGGCACAGGGGAATGGGGGTTATGGTCAGTCTACAGCGCTTCTTCTCCACCGCTCCTTCTCGGTCACTCTCGTCCCCTGTGCTGTGGGGTCCCTCCCACGGGATGCAGTCCTTGCTGAACTGATCCGGCGTGGGCTGCCCACAGGCAGCAGCTCTTCAAGAACTGCTCCAGATATGGGTCCGTACCACGGGGTCCATCCGTCAGGAGCAAACTGCTCCAACCTGGCTCCCCCACGGGCGGCAGCTCCCCCCAGACCCCCTGCTCCTGCGGGGTCTCCTCTCCACGGGCTACAGGTCCGGCCCGGAATCTGCTCCAGCAGGGGTCCTCCACAGGCCGCAGCCTCCGTGAGTGCAGGTCCACCTGCTCCGCCGTGGTCTCCTCCACGGGCTGCAGCGTGGAACCCTGCTCCACCGTGGCACTCCATGGGCTGCAGGGGGACAGCCTGCTTCACCATGGTCCTCACCACAGGCCTCAGGGGACTTCTGCTCCGGCACCTGGAGCACCTCTCCCCCTCCTTCTTCACTGACCTTGGCGCCTGCAAGGCTGTTCCTCACTCCTCTCACTCTCCCAGCTGCTGTGTGGCGCTGCGTTTTTTTTTTTCTCTGTCTTAAATCTGCTCTCACTGAGGCGCAAAAGAACATCAGTTATTGGCTCAGCTCTGGTCGGCAGTGGGGCCCTTACGAAACATGGGGCAGCTTCTAGATCCTTCTCACAGAAGCCACCCCTATGGCCCCTGCTACCAAAACCTTGCCACGTAAACCCACTACACCGGGCTGTGTTATTGTAACACGGTACAGTCAGTATCTTTCTCTCAATAGGTTCTTTTTCTTAAGAAGATGGCTTCAACAAAATATTGACAATATGTCAACTTGAAGTCTAGTCCATCTAAAAATAAACTAGGAATAGGCTTGGAAATACTTGAAATTTCTTCTGATGTTTAAAAAATAAAGTATTGTCCAGATAAATTGCTTACACTTGGCAGACCTTAAGGCAAAGTGTGCTGAAAAGAAGATCACAAGAAAAGCACAAGGAAAGACTGGAATACCAGAAACTTTTAATTCCTCATTTCTTTTCTTGGTTAAATAACTTGCCCTCAGGGCTGCTAGTTCCAAACCCCTCTGGCCTCCCCAGTCTTACGTTTTGATAGTAAAAATGTAATGATGCAGGGAAAATAGCACGTTACTGCTATTCTTACCTTTCTTTTTTAGTTAAGGTACTAAGTGAGACTTGGAGCCATAAGGAGCTAAGGGACCAGCCACTTTTTGGAAGCAAAGCTCTAAGATGTGAACCCGTTGTGGCAGGCAGCTGGTGGCTTTGGCAGCCTCCTTCAGCTGCCCCATCCTTCCTGTGGGCCAAGGGCTCAAATCGCAAGTTTCGTTCTGTGGCTTTCTGGTAATTGGCTGCTTTTCCAGCCTTTATGGCCTCACATGTGCCGTGGCATTGGCAGGTACTGCCTGCCTTCTGGCTTGCTCCAGGACGTTTAGCGGTGGCAGCCTCTGGCTGCTGGAGGCAACTGCTGCCTGCGCCCTGGCTCTGGTGTGCTTGCTGCTAGGTGGCCTGGGCTTACCTGTGCCTGGGAGCTCAGACAGGTGTCAGTTGTTGAGCTAAACTGAAGTAATTTACAGCTCACAGGCCCAGCAGTGAAGGAATAGGGTGCAGGTTTGGCATAGCTTACTTAATTCAGTGTGATGGTTTGAATCTTATCAGCCAAAGACATCCTGAAATGCAGACTGTATCTTTGTAATGCTTTGGTCTGACAGCTGGCAGATTGTTCAAACCTAGAGCCGAGTGTTCCCCTTAGCACGCCGTGCTCCTGTCAGTGTAGGAGGTCTGTTGGCACTGTCACCACTATGCATCCCCTTCTGTAGAGGGTTCAGATGGCTGCCACAGTTGGTGGGGGCTCAGGTGGGCGCTTCTTGGGCACAGAGTTTCTGCTGGGAGTTCCTGTGGTGAGGGATGAGCCACAGGAAATATTAAGACCTTCTAAGCAAACTCTAGCAGCTTACAGCTGTTTGCCTGATGGTTTAGGTTCTGATCTTTTCTCTATGCTAGCTTTTAAATGGAAGAATTAAAGCCTTGAGAAAAAGGGCTGAACAGATGCCAAGTACAGCCTTGCTCTTTCTTGCGTTGAATGAACAGGTTGGCAGCTGAATATGAAGATCTTGAGTAGGACTGGATAAATGGTATGAATCCACCTACCCTCCTTCCTGTGGTCAAAGGATCTCTCCCAGGTCTTTCCTCTTTATCTGATCTTGCATTTGATATGATGATGAGTGTAGGGGAGTAGGAGCTCTAGCAGATGAACTGAAGAGAAGAAGACATCTGCAAGTGAAGAGATCAGCTATGAAAATGTTGCATTTTCTAAAAATTAGAAATGGTTCAGAGATGAGGCTAATGATGTGAAGCCTTTTTGGATTTTGTTCCCCTTCAGCTTAAAAATTGATTTTTCACGAGTGACATTTGAACAGATTGAAGGCAAGGGATGTGGAATAGGTATCTCAACCAAGGGAGTTGGAAAGCTTAATGGAACTGTCAGTAGTAATAGAGAAAGCAGCTGGTACAGGAAAAATACAGTGCAGTTTCTCACAGATTGCTTATTTGAGATGGTGTCAGGACATCGAGAACAGATGTCTGTGAGACTGAAAATACCTACTCTACTCATATGTTGAGTTTTGATTTCCATTACATTTCCTCAACTGGATTTAATTATTGGAGTACTGAATTGCACACTTTTAAAAAGGAAACTACGAGAATTATGAAACTCAGTTCTGGAATCTGAAAACTATTGGAGCTCTGTTTTTGCAGTTTATTTATGACAATCTCTACTTGTTCTGTTGTGTTTACATTTAGGAGATGGTATTTTTCTCCCTTTTCTGCACATGTTTGCTACCAACGGATTCAGAGGTTCAGTTAGGCTGTGCATTGTTTACATTGCTCAAGGAAAAAAAGAACACCTTGTCTTTCTCTTCCAGGAAAAGAAGTTCTGTTTCTTGAAATCCCTGCTCCTGACTTTCTTCCTGATATTTGTTTTCTGCATTGTTCCCTGCTACGTCACAGTTTCATGGACTGCGTAGTAGGCAAGCTTGCTATTGCCATTCTAACAACAAGCATGGGTTACTAGAGGAGTCTAGGAATCCCTTAAGATTATTTGCTAGGCTGTTATTAAGGACTTTTTCTCCAGGTGTATTTAGTTGTTTGTTTTTTTTGATGGCATTTTATCATGCAGTCTGCTTGTCTCTGCTCAGAATGAAGTGAAAAGCAGAGAGGGAGCCATGTCCAGTGCTGCAGTGCAGGGACTGGTGGGAGCACGAAGTGTGGTGGGGGAGGTTGTAAGGTACCAAAGAGCACTGCAGAACAGGAATGACCTTCAAATATCAAATTGCTGTTAGGAAAACAGGACTTGCAGTTTGTGTCCTCTAAATTAAGGAGTAGTACTTCTTTACAGTGGTT
Source organism: Anser brachyrhynchus (assembly GCF_964034855.1). Lineage (NCBI taxonomy): Eukaryota > Metazoa > Chordata > Aves > Anseriformes > Anatidae > Anser > Anser brachyrhynchus. The sequence continues at coordinate 44,116,592 of NC_137695.1, read as the reverse complement.
TCTTGTGAGAAATAGTAAGTGTGCAACATAATGATTTTTAGAAGTGGCTGTCAAATGCATCTCTTTTTATAGTTTCAGTTTTCAACTGGGACATGTGTTCCATTAGGGAATTTTCCCTTTCTTTTCTTTGCTTAAGTATTTCTGATTATAATATGGCTGTTTCAGATACGATGAGTTATTTTGTTGAGTAGAGGGGGAATAATAGTATATGTTCTGAAGCTCCCAAATGGTGTCTTTTCTGATTGAGGTGCAGACAAGGGAAACTAACAGCTAAGGAGCAACATCTGCCAAGGGTGTTTGCAAATAGTTGATAACATTTGGGAAGAAGCTAGAAGAAAACTACAAAGAAGCGGTTCAATTGAGAAGTACTTACCACAGCATTAATTTTTGTCATAATTAGGGATGAAATAAAAAGCTGAAAGGAAGAGTTTTTTGAACAGCGCTTGAAGGAAAGAAAATAAATCCTAAGTCATTATGTAGAGCTTAGTGTAGTAGAGTAGTTTTGCTTGCTCTGGATTTTTAAAGTTGAAGATTTCTGGTAATTGAAGGAAAACCAACTGCTTATAACCACTAGCTGGGGAAGTGGTTAAGCTATAGTGACTTGATTTTCCTTCTTCCAAATCTCCCTGTACTGTTTCTGTATTATAACTATGGAGGTTTTGAAGATGTTCAGAATGTAGCCTAAGTGTTCCAGCACTAAAAACAAGACTTGGGCTTCTAGCTGGTGAAGCTAGCATACTTCAAGTGGACTGGAAATCTCCGGAGTTAAAGTTGCTTCCCATCACATGGAGGAAAAAAAAAGAACAACCCTGCTCTTTTGGTATAATATCTAATACTGGTTTTACCAAGAAGTGCATAAACCTGACCTGAGGAAATGTATTAAAAACTGAAGTTGTAGTAGAAGCAGACTCTAGGTGATCATTTGTCTCTCATTAGGTTAATTTATTGTTCCATGGTGTGATCTTCTACAGGCAGGTAATTCAGCTCGATACCATTGATAAGCCATGAAGTTATCAGCATGTTTAAAAGAAATTGGATTTGCTGTTATATTTTCATTATTGACAATACAGCTTTGAAATGTCTTCCCATTTTTTTTTCTTCAACGACTTTTAAGAAAAGCACTTTTATGTTGCCAGGAGAAGAGTTACAAAATAATAAGTGATGAATGTGAAAAGATTAAAAAAAAAATTGTCTATAGGCTCCAAAGGAATTCAACAATAGATATGCAGAATACAAAGATGACAAAGGTGGTGTTAAAATTTGGTGTTTCTCATGTTTTCATTCCTCCTCCACCCCTTGCTGCACTCCACTGTTGCAGCTGCTGTAAAGTTTCTATTGTCTCCAACAATCAAAATTTGTAGAGTTAGGAGTTTCACTCCGAAACCCAAATGGTTTGCCAGAATCCATGCATTGACTAAGGCATATACAAGGAGGTAGAACTTGAAGTGCTTGTTTAAGCATTTAATTCTCTCAAGCACCCCAATCCTTTCAAAAGCTGAAAAAAAAAAGCAACTTTTTTTTTTTTAAGAAAAACAAATGAACACAAAACAAAAATACAAAAATACAAAAAGACAGGGCAGGAATGGGAGAGTTGGAGCTTGACAAGTCAAATGGAACCACTCTGACCCAGCAATTCTCTTAGTAGGCTTTGGCTATTTGCTTCTGGAGCGTATATTGCCAACACTTAAGGTAATGAGGGTATCTCATATAAGGAGCAGGTTCTTGTCTCCCATTTCCACAAGTTACAAGATGAGGTTCTTAAATACTGTAATTCCTGTGACTGCTTGTAGTCAGCAACCAAGTGCCAGGTGTTGGGTATCTTGCTTTCTACATGATTTCTTTTGAAAGTGAGAGTGCATGCTGTTGGGTGCTCAGGGGAAAAAGGAAGCGTGTGGCTTTTTTTTAATCAAATTAAGGTTAATGGAAAACAGATCTTTGATCTTTACCATAGTTTTGGTGAAACAAATGCAAGTTTACCTGGCAAGTTATAAGCCATGTTATTCTCTAGCTAACAACTCTTATTATTGTTTAGGGTCTCATGGAATGTGCTGCTGCTGTTGGCCAGTGATGGGAGCAAAGAAATTTAGATGACAGACTGGTAGCTGTGACATAACCCTGAATAGAGGAAGGCTTCTTCAGAGGAATTAGGTTTTTAAGGTGCTAAGCAGCAATTCTTCCTTGAGGAGGAAGTGTGGGAAACTACCAGGATTTTTCACTTACGCTTTCTAAGTTCAGCTCACTTCACTTTGCCCAATTATGTTAATGTAACAATCATCTGAGATTTTGGGGGTGGATTGTTGTTTATTTTTGCTGTATTGTTGTGGTGTGTGGTGTAAATGTGCAAGATGTATTTCTGTTTAAAAAGAAGTAATCCAGAGCTTAGAGGACTAACATTGGATGTTTAACACTTTTCATTTAATTTACTGGTCCTAAAGGAATTGTATGTGTTAAGAAAAACTGGAGCTACCTTTTTTCTTCCCTTCAGTAAGGCAGTTTTGGAATGGAGTTTTCACATAGAATATGAACAATGACAAAAGGATGTCAGTGCTGGCTTCTTAAGTCTTCATGCATAGAAATGCATCAAATGTAAATTAGATGAAGTGTAATTTTTAGAAGTGTTTTGGCTTCCAGTAGAATGTCATGTTCTTTGCGGTCTCATGCAAGTTAACTTGCACAGACTGAGATATCTCTGACTTTTCTCCAAATAACGGCATTGGAAAAGCAGATTGGTACGAGATGCACTGTCATCCACCGTCAGTCCATCGATCTTAGTTTCACTGAGCTCAGGGCTGAGGAACAGCTGGTTCGCTGCTGCGTGGTGGTGATGATCTCCGGCAATGAAGTGGAAGGGAGCAAACAATGGGAAGCCATAACACCTTCTCCTGCCACAGCATGCATTAGTGGCACTTGTGATTTGGAGCCTGCAGCTATTCAGTGACAGAGGTGACTTTTAGTATTGTTAAGTGGTGCCTGTTGGAAATCTATCGAAATTTGGAATGCAAGATGGAATACCTTTATGGAGTCCTTTAGCTTCCTGTCTACCTTTTGACTATTTCCCTGCTTGCTGTACATGACTAAATTTTTGTATTTATTTATTTGTTGTCTTATGGTGATGTGTCTGGCGCACTACTCTTTCAGAAAAAATGGAGAAAGATGGAACTAAGTCTTCAGGCTGATGTGTCAGGAAGATAAATAGCATCCTAGGTGTCTCTCATACATCATAAATAAACTAAGAGGATGCTTTTTCTACTTGCTGGTCACCTTTAAGCTTAGCAGGAGTGACATAAGCAGATCTTTACACAGCATGCCTGAGGGTGTTGAACATACAGAATACACAAGATTTGCATTTTCACTTGTAGGTTTACTTTTTCTGTATATTTAGGTTTTTAGATTAGCAGATGGTAAAACAGATTTTGAGAAGATAGTATAAGATATAAATGAATGAGGGAAAAACAGTACTGTGTTTATTCCTGTAATTGAAGAATAAACCCCCAAACTTCAGACCATACACCATCACTTATGATTCTTAGTAGTGTTGGAAATGGGATAGACCAAATGAGAAAAACAGAACAACCAGAATTGTTTTGTGTAGTTCTACCCATGCTGATAATTACAGCAAAACAGTATGTCATTAAAACAGCCCCCAGATTATATGGTTTCATGAGGTTTTTTGAACTGAATTAAGAGCATGTTGCCAACAAAAGGGAGCAACTTTCTTAGATACTCCTCCCTGCACTCTTCCTCTTACCTTGCCATGATTCTGAAGTCCTGTTGATCTCATGGTAATGGGATTCAGCTCACTAAATTGGCAGAAAATGAACTTGGCTGAAAAAAGATGAAAATATCTTAAACTAAATATATATTACATGTTGATATCTTTCATGTAAGGTACTCTAGCTTCAAACATAACAGTTAAAATATTTGCTGTCACCAATAACTGGTTGCTTAGTCTGTTGAAGCTGCAGAGATATCAGGAGAAAGTCTAGTGATCTGTGTAGCTTAAAAGAATGATATCAACATACTGTCAAAATGTGGTCTGATGCTTTTTTTCCTCTGTCAGACACCTAATGAGCATTGGAAGGAGTAACCAACCAGTACTCATCTTTAAGGATGTGTTCAAGATATTGATGAACTAGTTTTGGTAAGAACCAGGAAAAAAAACAAGACAACTATCTTTGCTAACCTAATAATTAGCGTATAGTACATATAGTCCAGTGAAGGAGAATGTTTTGCTGTGGTTGGAAGTCAAAGTAATAGTGTTTTTCTTCTTGACTGTAGAGTTGATACGATTCTTCAGATTTCTGTTTACTTAGTTTTAGGTAAAATCTACTGAGCACCTTTTGGCACATCCTGTGGCTAAACTGTTCTACTTGTCCATTCCTTCATTTCTTGCCTTCCTCTCCTCCATAAATTACCCCTTACTTGTTGACAGCACAGTGGTCGTGATAAAACTGAGGTTCTAGCTCCACGAATCATGGCATGAGAGACTGCTTTTATTTACGGTAATTTCTTTCTATTGAAAACTTCTAGGTTAGTGTCAACTTTTAATTTGTTAAGAGTTTTTATGAATCCCATCTAACATTTTGTATTTTGTGTTTAAAAATGAGGGAAGAACTAAGTAAGAGTTAAGACAATTCTGTTTAGATATTTTTCCATAATTCCTATATACAAAATAGTGCAGATTTTACAGCATACAATCTATAATTCAGTTGCATGATTTAAGATACCTTTTCTGTGACTTCAGAGTTTTTACGCTCTCTTAAAGCGACCTTGATTTCCAGCAAGCTGCAAAAATGGGTTGGAAAGACCTCCACTGACCAATTTTCTTGCATTGGTATTTACTCCACATTCTTTATATACAGGTCAATTTACCACTGTGCTGGCCCTGCTTTAAGTGGCAGGCTGTCACTGCTGTCCACGGGAGCATATTCACATGGGAGGAGCCGACCCGTTACAGTTCACCTGCACAGAGAATTTCCCTGGCTTTTAACTCCGAGACCTTGGAACCCAAATGACTTCTGGGCTGAGACAACAGATGCCTTTTCTTTGTGTAATTGGCTCAAGCTATGATTGAACGGTATTCCTAAGTTCCGTTCTCTCGCTGTTAAATGGAGCAAAAAGCAGCACTTAGAGTAGCAGAACTGCAGAACTGCTCTACAGCTGCTCTAATTGAAGCCTGAATCTTCTTGTTATTTGAACTACTTCTATTTGCAGTCCATTTTGTGGTCTTGATTACCCGAATAATTTCCCCAAATTTCCACCTGGAGGTGTTTGGGCTATCAATTGTCTCAGCCAACAATTGTCTTTTCCTCAGCTTCAGTGTTTGTGCCATTGTTTGGGGTCGCTCTCTGTGCCTTAGTTATTTGATTTGTTAATATTTCAGGCCCTAAGAGTATCTTATCTCCAGGTGAAATCCTAACTAATATCAGGTCTGGAATAAAAACTCAGGGTCACAGTGGTTGTCTTTTAGCTGGGTGCTTTTCTGTGTAAAACCTGTAATTCTTGGCCACAAGTTGCTTGGGAGGTACAGGTTAGAGAAACACAAACGAACATTACCTCTGAAAATATGGGTTCAATTCATCACTGGTATGCCATAATTCTGACGTGATATGATAAGAAGATAGATATGGAACTTTTAGGATGGGGTGAGTGGAAAGTATTGTGCAGTAGGCGCCTGTGATGAAGACTTTCTGCTTTGTTCCTTCGTACCTTTTCTGTCCTAGGAATCTGTCCTAGTATCTGTCTCTCAGTGTAGTTCAGGTGACAGGCTTTAGTTGCTAAGGTTGAAGAAGGAGAGGGGTGTGTGGGTATTTCAAGTTGATGGATGGTATTTTTTGTTCAGTAGCCTTTTTCTGCTGTGCATATGTTTGGCATTGCTGAAATTTAGTAGCTACAAATAGCAGAGAATTTGGATTATGGATGATAGTGAGTATTTTGAGATAAAATTGTGATTTAGACCTGATTGTCAGACACATATTTAGTGAGATGTGGTTTTCTCTAAACTTTGCTGCATAGTAGACTAGATGGTCTTAGGGTTGTTTTCCAACCTGCATGTTTCTGTGGTTGTGCTGACACAAACCCAACAATTCCGGACCCCCCTTGGTGCGTGTGTTGTGGGGACAAGACAGATGAATTTCCTACTCTGCCACTATGTACAGGAGAACCAGGCTGTCAGACGGATATCTTTGATTTATGGATGTTATAACAGCAAGCACTAAAAAGATCATGCAGTGTATTTCTTTACATCCTCTTGGGATGACTAGGTAAAACCTAAACAATGTAAAACCCGCTTTAGCTGGATTTTGGGAAAACAGAGAAAACGGAAAGCTTGATTTCTGATGGCTACCAATACTGTGTAAAGGCTTGGAGCAGGGAAGCAGTTGTCTGTTCGGGCACCTAAAGCAGGCTGTAATTGTATGTAATTTTACTTTCTCAAAGAAGCACAGTATTGCTCTTGGATGAGGTGGAAATGTGGGACTGGGAGAGACTAAGCCAGGCAGTTTCCTCAATTTTGTTGCCCAGACCACTATCCTGTGGACATGGGCTCTGTGAGAACCAAATTATCAGCAGAGTCTTGTGCCGTACGGACAGACCCCTGCCTTCCCCTCAGATAGGAAGTGGAATTTGTAACTGGTTCTCTCTTGTACAGGGTTCTTCCTGCGTGTTTTAGAGTTGCACAGAAGTTTATCTTTTTAAAGCTTAACTTCCTTTCCTTCCAGTCAGGTTAATCAGAGTGACATGGAGGTACTCTCTTCTTGTTTTACTTTGTCATAGCTGTTTTCCTTATAAATGAAAATATACTTTCCTAACTGCAAACTCTATTTTTAATCTGCGATCAGAATCGAACTGGATAATAATATTGTAATTAAGATTGTCCTGGCCCATTTATTCCCCCAATTATGTCACTGTTAGTCTTTTCTCTCTGATCTGTGATACAGAATTGGAACCTGCTTAATTATTAAATAGTAGTAAATTTAGAACAAATAAAAAAGGAAGGTAGGAAGGGTTGCTAAATGTCACAAAATAGCACGGGGCAGCCGGCCAGTTCAGTGGGGAGTGAGCTCTAAGTGCTGTTTATGGTACCAGCCTCAGCTGTATACCTTTTGTTTGTGTGCTTGCCACTAAATCGCTGTCCCTCAATGTGACAGAGTTGTGCAGAAGCATAGATTCATACAATTAATGCACTTTTCCACAAATCCGTATGAATTCTGAATCTGATTAGTGAAAATAGATGCATGATTTTTAAGCCTATTATTTTCCCTAAAATGCAACCCCTAAGCAACTCCATTTGAAATTCACAAACTAGTATTAATATATTTATACCTACTGTTATCTCTTTTTACTTAAATAAAATTTGGGCATCGTACTTGCCCACACGTTTGCTGACAGTGTAGAATTTCAGACTGCTGAACTGGGGGAGGTAATTGGCAGGGGAACCCAAAGCTGACGAACTGATGAGCTCCCTAGTAGCAACTGTAGTTTCTGCAGATGGCAAGTGACATTTTGGTTCATAAAGTGAGCTTACTTGGACGTTTAGAAATTGACTAGGACTTGACAAAGCAATAAAGATTTATTTATGACAAAACAACCTGTCCATCTATCAGCTGTGGATAATACTTCCTCTATTTCTCATCTTCATTTTAGATGTAAAACACTTCTGAAAGTATATAGCAAATTGCAGTTCAGCTTGATTAGTATGCAATTATAATAATGCAGAGAAATTACTTTTAAAAATCCAGTTTTATTCAAATGTTCAAAATATTCAGATGTTCAAAGTCAGTAAACTTTTTAATGAATACTGCAATTTTTACATTTTATGTTAGAAAACTATAAATTGAATAACCTCATTGAATAAAGGATGCTAAACAGTTACTGAAATGTGAGATCTCCCAAACACCAGGCTTTGAATGATAACTTCAGAGGTAATTTTTAATGGTAAATTCCTTGATTGTGAAAAGTGTATGCCAGACGTTAAATTCATTGGCATGAATAATTCCATTAATCTTAGGTCTTAAAAGAGGGGAAAAAAAGAGTAAAGTAGTTGCATAAATGTCTCCAAGATGGCCTAACAAGGTACAGCCTCCTAAAAATGAAATATTTCTATGACATCTCTTTCAGTCACTGGAACCATAAACTTTGCTTTTCTTTGACGCAGTCATTTACTTTCTATCGTATAATTCTTATTAACCGTTTTTTTTTTTAATGCTAGAGAAGGTGATGTTGCATGTCAGGGTTTTAAATCAGAGTAAAGACTTTGTGCTGTATCAAGTCAAGGTATTTTATCTGAACAATTTGCAAAATTAAAAGTAGATTGTAAAGTCTGTATCGTGAGACTTCAGGAGAAGGTGTGTCTGGGGAAGAGCTAAAGTAGAGCTTAGAGAGAAAAGTTCGTTCCTCTGTCCATCAGTGAGAAAGTAAATGGAAAAAAATCTCCAAAAAGCTGAAACCAGCTGTCCTGCTGTAGAAACCAAGCATGCTTCTCCATCCAGAAGTAGCTGCTTGGTTAGGTCATTTTATTATGAAGAAACATGTCATTGTTTGCAGATTATGGAAGATTTTGTCTTTAGTTAGCATGCAGTAGCCGTATGAGTTTTAAACAGATTGCCCCCGGGATTAGACACAGTCTAGCTATGAAGCGTGGGTTCCAGTGTAGACGAGATTATGAAACGAGGGAAGTAATTAATCCAAGTTGGCTTTCCAAAGGCGGGATTTATCAGATTGAGAAACATCCATAATTGAACCTCTGACTGGGGTTGCTGTTGTCCAATTGCAAAAGTCTGTTATATATTTGAAAACAAACAAACAAACCCCAAATCTCCATCATGTTATAAATTCAAACTAAAAATTGTACAAAATCTAGACCAGAAAAATGGTTTAGCCAGGGAGGAAGGGTGTGGGGAGGATTCAAATCAATAAAAATACATTGCACAATGGAAAGAACTAGTAGTATTACCTTGAAAACAAATTGGGATTACAGAGTATTGAAAATATATTTTCAGGTAGTTGGTTAGTTTCTGGGATGTGTTCAGAATAAGAGGAGAAAAGAATGCTGCTATTTTAAGAGACGTTTTTCTGCTAAGAGCATACCTCTGCGCACTGCAGACGTGAGTCTGAAAGCTTCAGTGGGCAGCGCACCATGTTATGGATGTACAGCTGAATGCTGAAATGCCTAAAATGTTGTGATTTTTATTTTTTTTTAAGTGTGCATGTCCATATGAGAATACTGAAATGCTTCATTTAACTGGAAATGTGAAAATGATATTTCCTAAAACCAGTGAGGTGAGTAAATTATATGGGAAATGTTCATATCATGAGCTCCTGATAGTTTGGGGTGGTTTTGGATTGCCCCAAACTGGGACAGTGTTGGAAACCTAAGAACTTTATCACAGAAAACTGTACAGCTGTTGTCTTCTGACAGGCTCTTGAGCGTAGACCCATTGTTGTCTCCTGACACACCACCAGCATTTTATCATTACTTAAACCACAGTTACTGCTTTTTGTTAAGTTCTTTCTGAATAGGGAACTAAAAGGTAAACTTCCCTTTGTTCACTATTAAAAAAAAACAAAAAGCCCATAATAGCAAACGAAAAATCCAGTTGAAGTAGTTAATTTGTACAGTGTTTGAGTCTCTTTTTTCCCCACCGGGAATTTAGAAAGCAAGATGGCTGTGTTTCCTAGTGCATCATACTTGTTCTGCTTGACCTTGTTTTTATTTGTTATTTCTATTTTTCAAAGGAAATGGCTGTCAACATGAATGGATAAAGGGGGTAGGAATGAAATTTAGGAGAATTAAAATTAAGACAGGTAGTTAGAGAATTCAGAAGACCTGGGTTTTAATCTGAGAGCAATGGTTTTGAAATATGGCAAATAAAATAGAAATAAAGCATCATCATCTGGCTATTTGAACTAGCTCAGGAATAACTTAAAAAAAATTCTAGCAGTGTCAGACTTTTACTTGCTAGAACAGCAATAAAATTCCCATTTGCTGAGAGTGGCTGAATATTTGGTCTTGTAATTGATATCTGTTGGTAAAGCATCTGGATCTGGCTGATGTACTCAGCCGTGAGGCATTTGTGGATAATGAGAGGTTAAACGTTTGAAAATACCCCATCATATCTAGCAGACAGTAATGGAAGCTACCTCTTCCATTCACTTGTTACATAGCGTACCTCTAGATGGTGGGCATGCTTTCATCAATCAGTTGAATTTAAGGTAATTCAGGAGCAAAATGCAGAAATGTAATCAATTCGTTTTGTGATGTTGCATGCTGTGGATGAGGGGGACATCTCAGGGTTAATCCCGTGATAGCAGATTAACTGCAGATTCGGTTTCTCTGCTGCTAAAATGGCCGGGAGGAGAACAGAAGGGCTGCGGCGAGGTCTGTGGCAGGCACCCTGCAGGGACGGGATCGGGGGAACAGCAGCGGTGCATCCCAGGAGCTTGAGGGAAACTGGTGAGCTGGAGGCTGGGCCGGAGGAGCAGGAAGCTGCTGTTCTCCGAATGGATTTAAGGTTAAAGCAAGAAATCCATTCTTCAAGACTTCTCTTTTGTGAAATGGCCTGCTTTTGCTTGCTTGCAAGCTTATGTATCTGCTCTGAACAATGCTTAAGTAGCGTTGATTTGTTAGAGCAATAAATCAATAGTGCTCCAGCTCATCTTTAGGTGGCCTCTTTTAATGAGTCTTATTAATAAAAATCAGTGATTTTTGTCTGATTTTTGGCATGAGAAAAAAAATAAGCTATATTTTGGCAGTGTGTGCCAGTAGCAGTTATTTCCTGGGCTCTCTGTGGCTCTCGTTGTTCCTGTCTGCTGTCAGGTAACTCAGCTCTGCTACCCCCTGCCTGGCTGTTCTCTTAACAGTGTAGTAAAGTTTTTGTCAATGTTAATCTGTTAGTTAATTACAGAAATACAGTGTCCTGGGTAAATGTGTGCTCTGTGAGCAAGCTCAGTGAAGTAATAGAGGATAAGGTGGCAAGATTAATCAGTTCTAGAGAAGTTAATGCTGTTATTTCCCTGGTGTGCAGGACAAACGACTTCTGGAACTCAAGTTAAAAGATAGCCCTGTTCTTTTGATACAGTTCAATCAGGCTCCTAAAATGGGACATGTACCACTCTTTCTCTTCCATCCTGCTTTATATATAGCTTTTCCATCTTCAGCTAATGAAAGAATCTGGTCTCCATTTCTCCTGTGTTTTTGTGATGGTCTTAACTGGATCATCATTTGTTCTCCGACAGGAGAAAATGTTTTTGGAAGCTCTTTCTGTTTCTTTTATCTTTTTCAGATTTTTTTTTTTCTTCCTGTGGAAGTCTCACACCGCTTGATTCAAATATTTAATTCCTGATTCCTTCTCCTGGCTCCTTTCTATCCTGTTAAAGTTTTTCAAAGTGCATTATCCCCCTGTTTCTGTTTGAGTCTATAGTTGCCTGTGCAGTTTCCTCCTATCTTTTTTTTTTTTTTTTTGAGATACTGCTGGCTGAAAGGTGAAGAGGGGCGTTGTGCATCCACCCATAACTCTTGCAAAGGAAATACTTGTTTCCCTGTGACATGAACGAGGTCATGATCAGGATGGATGACTTTGAAGAAAGAGTTCCTGAGCTGTTGGCCTCTCCAAAATCACAGGAAAGCTACTTTGTTGACACAGCCAGTTTTTGTTGAGCAGTCAGGACTTCTGTTTCTATAGTTGATTCTGTTTTTCTCCTATGGCTTTCAAAGTTGGCAGGCATAGAACCTGATTCATCTGGGACAACAAGGAAGGCAGGGTAGGTACTTGGAGAGGGCAATGTGGAGGCTTGTGAAAACAGGTTACTTTTTTCCCCTTTAGGATTACTGCTGGAGTTGTACTGAAAATGTGCTGCATCCTTTTACAGGCAGCTAAGACATCATTGCAGGCACTGAAAAACTGAAGGCCAATGGTAACGTTCTGTTTTTCTGGGACTATACATAAAATAGGTTATGGTTGGCTAGGAGGTCAAATTAACGCTTCTGCTGTAGCTGTGATGACAAGGGTGTGGAAGGATGCCATCTCTGTGTATGCGGAATTGCAAAAGTCACTAGTGTAGGATGTCATTATACGGGTAAAGGTGTATTCTGTACTTGCATGGCTGCTTTCCTTCTCTGGGGAAGCTTTATGTCAATGCAAAGCACGTTTTTGTGGAGCTTATGTTCATTCTGGGAGTGCTTTGCTGGTCTAGTGCGCAAAGATTTCTGAGTTGAAGTGCTCATAGTGTGGATGTAGCTTAACAGACTCTATTCTAATAGACTCAAAGGATCTTTTTTGCTTGGACTTGATAGGAAAGATTTTTAATTTTTCAATTTTTATTTTTTTTCTTTACTGTTGTTGCTTTTCCTAATTGTGGAGCTGTACTGCAGTAAGCAGAATGATGACTCACAGCATAGTAATTGATAAAACATGGCCTGATAACAAGGCTGAAATAAGTGGAACAGTAAAGGACAACACAATTATCATGAGGATTTCCACAAGCTCAGAATGGACATGACTGTGTATGAAGCCTGGACTTGTTTGCTACACCCAAAGGAACTGAAAACTGAAAATTTGTCAGTTGGATGGAGAGAAACACTTGCTCTAGGGTCAAGCAAAGGTACTTTCAGAGGCACAGCATCACTTCTGTCTATTCCTAAAACAGATAAGGTAAAACCGAGGATAAGTGAAATGAAAATGTACTATGAAATGTACAGTCAGACTTTTTGATCATGTTTTCCAATTCTGCTGTTTTCACCCACAGTTAAGTGCATCATCTCTCCCTACAGAGTGATCAGAAGAGGAAAAAATGCTTTGTAAGTGGGAAAGCAGTATTGTAAAATCATTTAAAAGCCAACCAAAACATGAAGGTGTAATAAAAGGCAGTAAGATAATCTTCTGAAATTTTGGCAATTCCTGTTTAGGGCCTCCTTATGTTTAACACTACTGTTGAAAACATTGTGGTGGTTGGTATTCAGCTTGCTATTAGCTGTAGTCCTTTTTTATGTTGTGAAGGTAAACTCTGTAAAGAGAAGGTGAAAAGATGTTTCATGGTTACAGAAGAGAGGGTTTCCGTTTGTTAAGTGAGGGAAAGGATGCAGAGGGCACTTACGGGAGATTTGTGAGATGGAGTCAGGGCATAAGTGAGGGTTAATGATACAGTAGCTTAAAATTATTTGGGACGGGTTGTTAATGTGTTAATAATTTATAGTGAAAATGATCTTTGTTCTGTTGTGGAGGCAGTAGAGAGTTCTGAATAAGGGTTGGTAAAAGAAGATTGCCCAACCAAAGTGTCTGAAGCTCTGTAAGTCTTAGGCAACAATTGCTTGCATCAAGCCCAGGCTCATTTAACGTGAAAAAAGAGAAGCAGGAAAGAACACCAAGAACCTCAGTAGGCTGTGAAGAGAGTCCTGGAAATATTCTGTGAGGGAAACCTTAGAGGTGGGGGATATCATATGGGGATATTGAAAAAGGGCTGAGACGAAACGACGCTTTCAAGATAACATAGTAACCTGAGGAGCTCTGGGGTATGTGAAGTTATAGAAGTCTGATTAGTCACAGTTTCTGAAATACTGTACACAAATTCATATGAACTGTCCCATCTCCAGGATCAATAGCAAGTAATGCGTTCTGAATGTCCATGTTAGTGGTATTAGTCAATTTGTTAGGGCTGTTCTTTTTAGTAGGAACGAAGTGGGTAGGTCGTATTTGTGTCATATTCACTCTAGTCTGTGGAGAACCACAAATGATCCTACGATCCTACCAGCTGGCTTACTGTGGAATGGCTTGTGTTTGTCAAAACGGAGTGAGTGAAGCCGGGAGCAGGGTGAGGCTGGTTGGTTGCTCTTCAGCAAGAGGAGACCGTTGCCCCTTCCCAACAGAGCTGTGTTGGAGCAAAACTTTAGCGCCTTACAAACAAGCCATGTTGTTTGGCTTAGTTAGTTTAAAGACAAATAAGGACTCTGATTTTTTGTACATTTGTTTCTAAATGTATTCTCTTTATATTATGTGAAGCATTTGCTTTCATTGTTTCAACCTCCCAAGGTTTTGCTTGGAATCCTACAAAAAATGTTCCAAGAATAACCAATTTAAAAATAAGATGATCTTCCAACTCGGTATCTTCCACTTATGCTTTATTTGCTTAGTCCATCACTTGTCTCTGTCAGTACAGAACAATGTACTGAAAAAGTTTTTAGGCGCTTTCTACTCTTGAACTTCCTGTGCTCTCCATCCATCAGTGCTTCCGTTTCTCTTTCTCCTCAATGTACTGTGATTCTGAATAACTACTTTTATTTTTTATTTTTTAGATCTTTTATTTATTTTATTTCTATTATTATTTTAAAAAATAAATGCTTATTAAAGTATAAATTTTATTGTTTATTTTATTCTTTATTTTATTCCTCTTTGTGATTACTGTTTTTTAGCTGGCCGAATGTTTCCTTCTCCTAAATATGTGATCGGCAGTAATTTTTTTTTTCCTTGTTAGAACTTGTTAGCAGAGTGACCACGTGGAATTTAGACTTCTGTTTCTCTCTCCTCCTAGTTGTTTTCCTGTAGATGGTCATTTTGTGCTTCGTACCTGGTGTTTAATGGGATCTGAATGTTCATTTCCCTTCGTCAGTTTTCAAAATTACAATCGTAACATCTGCATGTGAAGTATGATCACAGAAGTGAAAATACTATGCCTTTACTTGTGCTCATCCTTCTGCAAAGACAGCGTTGCCTTTTCAAAAGACTAGTTGTGGAGAATTAGCATATATATCAAGGTTATAAATGCAATAAAGAAAACATCAAAAAAGAAACTGTCTCATACATCTTCTGTGCAATCTCTTTAGTGAACACCTGCTTTCCTTATTTTTATGTCTTGTGTGAACCTCACCATTAATCTGAAAGAAACACGCATTTCTTTCAGAAACATGCCCTTAAAAAAAACAACTAATCAAAATAACAGTACCTTATTAAATTGAGTTATTACCAGAGATGACTTTAACCTAATTTGTTTGTTTGTGATCTTGATTTAAGATTGATTTGTGCCCATCTAAGTAAATGTATGAAAAACCCTGTAACAGAAAAATTATATGATTGCAATTTCTTTGAACAGGTACTTTGTGCTGGACTTTGAGACGGGGATTCTGCAGTATTTTGTGAATGAACAAAGTAAAAACCAGAAGCCTCGAGGAACCTTGTCTTTAGCTGGAGCTATAATATCACCCAGTGACGAAGTGCCGCACATGCTGGTGGTCTACTCTGCTAACGGAGAGATATTTAAGTTGAGAGGTACAGTGCTGCTTAAAGTACCACCTGAGTTGTTCTCCCTTTCTTGCTTGTGTCTCTTCTCTCATTTCTCTCTTAATTCGCTGTACTGTCAGAAAGTAGGGGCTTTATGGCTGTATTGTTCCATACTACACTATAGAACACAATGAAACAGTAATCTGAAATTAAGTATGTGTGAATTTCCAACATATAGGCTTTCAGGGCTGGGAGATACCTCAAGATACATTCTATAAAAGCTGTTAGAGTGCCATGTTGATTGTACAGTGTATCTACTTTGTTTCTGAAGGAAGGAGGAGCTGTTTTCATTGCTGTCCACATCATAGCATTTCAGTTCTAACATTGTTCTCCTGTGCCACCATGCTGCTGATAAAGTGCAGCGATGAATCTGCTGATGGGTTGGAGAAGGGAAGATGTCAGTGGAAAGCTGTTAAGATACTCTGTTCTTGGAATAATTTAACATACTTTTAATATAAAAGTTTACCTTCCTTTGTTCCCAAATACTACAAAGACTATAGGGTATGTAAAAGTTACTTCTGAAGAAAAAAATATATAAAAAAATGATTCTAAAGTATTTTCAGTATGGTTGATTGATGTAGATACATTCATATTAAACTAGCTCATAGACAAATTAAAAAAAAAAAAAGGTGGTGTGTAATACAGTGTTACAAAAGATCAAAATGACATTAGTTTTATTCTGACCAGTTTCAATTGGCTAAGCAGGACTCCCTGTGGTAGAGCTATAGAAGTGTGAATGAAGAGGTGTTATCATTTTATATGCAGAACCAAAACACAGAAGTAAACAAGGAGACCGTCTGTAAATACGTTTTGGAATTTGTACAGTTAGAAATCATGAACACTTGCGCTTTGTTGTCATGCTTTTCCACCCACTTGAGATTGTCAAACACTTACAATTTACTGTTTTTAATTTAGTCAGATATATGAAGTTGATTAAATTCAATAAATAGTTTTTATGATGAGTCAATAACCATCAAGATATTTAATAGCAGAGAAAGTAGAAGAAAATACTGAAATTATCCACTTCTGTACTGATATTTTTAATTAGGACTACTATATTAGTGTTTTTGTTTTGTCCTTTTAAAAAAAGACTCTCCTGAGTATATTTATTAAAATTATAAAGGAGCCACCTGATACAGAGTGCAGAAAATTTTATCAATGCTTTTTAAACTTGTTTTTCAAATATTGTTTGGGGGATGTGTTTTTCATTCTTGTACCTTTCAGTGGCATGTGAATGACATACAGGTTTAAAGAGAGATTTAGTTGAACTCTGTTAGAAAAGAAGGACTGAAGTATCTGGGGAACTGGTAGCTTGTCTGGTAGCTGATTGACAGCCTGAGTGTAGAGGTTTCACAGATCTAAATGCATTAAAAAAAAAGTATCAGTTCACTTGTGATTCCCTGCATTCTCTTGGTTTTGTTCTAGCTGCTGATGCAAAGGAGAAACAATACTGGATCACTCAGCTTCGATCCTGTGCCAAACATCACAAGGAAGGTAATTCTAAGGTAAATAATTAAGAGGGAGAAGTAAGTACTATGTTTGAGGTGGTGTAGGTGTAGAACAGCATAATCTGGGTGATAGAGTGGCTGCCATACTTTGTGAGTTCATGGTTCGAGATTTGTGAATAAAAGCAGCAAGTTGTAATTCCTTGTTAGCTAGAACAGACTTCTTTAAGTCAATTGAGTTTTCCTAATAAATAAACATTGTCCAATTCATGGGAAATTTATGAAGTTCATTAGGTGACTATGTAGTCAATAGGTGGTTATTGAAAGGTTGGGTCAGCCATTCAGTAATAAATACCTGTGTAGTGCCCTGATTAGTATTTAAAGTGCTAACTGATATTAGTTTTATTTAATTTTGTAAGATTTAATGGCTCTTACTATAGAAACTTCAGGTAGGTATTAGCAATGGTCAGTTTTACAATATTTTTACCAAATCTGAAAGAGGCCATCTCTTTACAAGTGATGTCTGAATTTTTGTCATCAAAGCAGACAAGTATTTTGGACAAGTACTTTAAAAATAGCAGAATGATGAGTGGAGGGTGTTCCCTGCCTCCAAGTAGAAATGACATGAATCTGTTTAAATTAGAATGCGCTTTGAAGGTGGAAGGGATTACGAAACACATTGGGGAACAAGTCATTATTGTATTTATTTTGTGTGTTCTTTTAGCATTAATACTAAATAACACTTAAAAAAAAAAACAAAAAACAACAACCATCCTGTTCTCATTTTCAGTCTTTTTAAACACTTCTAATGACATCTTTACAATAATGAAGAAAGACAAATTGTTTGCTATATAAATAAAGAAATAAATGCATATAACTGCAGGTGGAAAGGACTTCTGCCTGCTCAGCCCCCAAGATGTTGAGAATATTGATTATATGTTAACTGAACAACTGGATGGTATTTTTAAGAGACCAACATTCACTGAAGTGTTTGAAGTAAAATAAAAGCTTTTTCTTCTTCTTTTTGAGTGATGATGACTTGTCAGGAAGCAATTCTGGTTACATAAAAGCCTTTTCTGAAGAGAATAAATAACGTCAATGTTTCAGTAGTCTCTTTCCATTCTTATGCTGGACAGTTAAATATTGTTTTTATATAACTGTGGCCCAGTACTATTCACAATGTATTTTGTTCATATATACAGTATGTAATGCCATCATGTTCCCTAATAACAATATCCTACAATAGTTTTCGTAATCTATTTGCAAAACTTGTGTTCCTTTACTGAAGTTCTTCTGAACTCCTGCAGGTGTAAGCAGCCATGTAGTGAAATCTAAAACTGACTTTTATCCCCTTCTTGTATAGTTATATGTTGTGTTTTTATTTCACAGATCAGTTTTTATAGTACGCTAATAACATTGGCATTCTGTAAATAGAAATGCTGTAATGTTTATACTTCAAATAAACTTGTTTGGGATTTCTTTGTATGCTTATATTTGAGTCAAATAAAGCAAAATACTATTCAGGAAGAGTTTTCAAGAAAAAAGTTTTTGCCATTGCTGTTTTTTCATTTCTTGCATGGCAATGTTACTGTATGACTTGCAGTCTTTAAAACTTTTGTTGGGGACTGGAATGGTAGAGGACATTAAGCAGAGTAGTGAAAAAAAACAAAGCTGTATGAAAATGTTGCTTGCATACTAATGTCTAAATATGGTCCAAAGGTGAGCTATACAACTGACAAGCATATATAAGACAAGCTAAGCCTGTCACTTTATTTTAATTAAATTTTACATCTTAATGATAAAAAAAAAAGTAGTAAAAGGATAATATTCTTTGGCAAATAATGCCCATACTGTAGGATAGTTTTAATGTTCTCAGTATTCCCATACAAATTTCATTTTGCTTAATTACAGAATGCTCAGCCTCCACAGAGTGCCAAATCACACTGTACTGGAAGAAGTCATCTGTGCCTGGATAGGATTGCTGTTTTGTGTTTGTGTGTGTGTTTTTAAGACTATGTTAAGTCAATTTGATTGTCTAAGTCTTAATTAAAAGTGTTAGTCAAATTGGAATTCAGAGAGAAAATGAATTCAAGAAGTAGTAGCCCTATACGTGATTTTTCCAGTAACTTTCAAGAATAATTTTATATCCATAAATTTTTCAAAAGCTCACTTATTTTTCTGTTTCATATCCCTTCTTCTTCACTGTTTTATGATGGTGGCTGTAAAACCACTTCTAAATACAGAGAGAGAGCTTTTTATACCAGCTCTTAATTTCAGCATATGTATCAGTTGCTGGATTGGCATATAACCCTTGTATTTCTCAGCATGTATCAGGAACATAGTAGGGAACAGAAACCTTTATCTTGTGACGTAGCTTGTGTCTTGAATTGTGGTGAGATGGAAACTTTCAGCTTAGGTTTGTGCTAGAATAAAGAGGTAGATGATTCCTTGTTCCAGCTTCTGGCTCTGAGCTGGCCAGTGAGCTGCTAAAAGTGGATGGTGTGATTTCACGTTTCACTTCAACCCATCTGCTGATTCCCTGCAGCTATACAAGGCAGTCCAATTCCCTTCCTTCTGCTGCCACCTTTGGTGCAGGCTATGTTGTGTTTCTGGCTTGTAGTAGCTTGGGCATCAAACAGCAAAAGCCCCATCCTGCTAAAAAGTACTTGGTTCCCCAACTGGCTCATTGAGGAATCAGGTGAGTGTTGATATAAGGGAAGCTGGAGATCTGATTCCGCTTCCAGCAGCGCCACAGGGTAAAGCCCTCCTGGATGGAGAATGGCTAAAATGGATCTGGCCAAAAACTATCTTTACTCTGGTTTAGTTTCAGGCTTCATGTTTAAAACTGATCAACGTGGTGACTGCTTGTCTGTGTGAGGGACTGTCCTGCTCTCTTTCCCCTCAAGCAGTGTTTCTGGTGCCTGTTATAACCATCATCAGACCCTTTGGAGAGGCAGTTTGGTAAGCTAGCTAAAGGAGTAGAAAATTGTGTATATCACAGAATCATTTAGGTTGAAAAAGACCTTTAACATCATCTAGTCCAACCTTTAAGTTAACACTGCCAAGTCCACCATTAAACCACATCACTAAGCTCTATATCTAGATGTTTTTTGAAGGCCTCAAGGGATGATGACTCAACTGCTTCCCTGGGCAGCTTGTTCCAATACTTCACAACCCTTGCAGTGAAGAAGATTTTCCTAATATCCAACCTAAACCTCCCCTGGCACAACTTAAGACCATTTCCTCTTGTCTTATCACTTGCTGCTTGGGAGAAGAGACTGATCCCCACCTTGCTATAGCCTCCTTTAGGGTAATTGTAGAGAGTGATAAGGTCTCATCTGAACGTTCTTTTCTTCAGGCTGAACAACCCCAGCTCCCTCAGCCACTCCTCATAAGACTTGTTCTCTAGACTCTTCACCAGCTTTGTTGCCCTTCTTCGTGCCTGTGTTTCTGTCTCTCTTCTGATTTAACAACCTGAACTCATTGCCATTAGGCTCAAATGGGCCTCAGAGGCAGTGTGGAGAGATGGTGGAGAATGAAGACCACAACTGCAGTAGCATTTTCTCAGTAATTGTGAAACAGCACCTGTAGTAATGCCTGGAAGTTACTTTTCTTAAATCATTGAGGCAGATGAGTACTTTTTCTCCACAGCTGGAAAAATGGCCCTCGTGGATCTTTGGGGACCCCTCTTCAGTTTCTTGAGTTTCTTCTTGCCTTTAGTAATGAATGGCCATGGAGTTGTCTTTCACTTTCCAAATAGATTAGTCACTGAGTTTTTTTAACGTGCACAAGATAACTTTCCAGAAAGCCAGACTAGTGAAAGTTTCAAGCTTTGATTCTTAACATTGAACCTTTTCCCTTTTTTGAGGAAGTTTACTCTTCCTTCCTTTGGTATGCTTTTCCACTTCCTCTATTTCTTTGACCTGTAGAAGCCAAATAAAGTATGATGCTTCTAATTAAAATGTGCTTTGGAAATCCTCACAGTGGTGAGGCTGAGAAGGACGTATTGCTTGGCTGTGGATGTGTGTTTGACACTTTTTTTCCTCTCTTTGGAAGCTGCATGAAGATAGTTGCTCACATCTCTGGTTTCAAAATCTTTCTACGAAAAAAGGGAAAAAAAGTGAAGTCAGTTTAGAGTTGAACATGAATATGCTTAAATGATTCTTGACAAATACAGGACTTTTATGAGCATTTGTAGTCTCTTGCTTAAAAGGAGACAAATGTATCACCTTACCTAAAGATGATAAAGCACACTAATAATCTGTCAGAAAAATTAGTGCTGTAGATGGAGCTTTACACAAATGGGCAAAGCATATCATAAGCTGGTCCCTTTGCAACGCTACAGTTTGGATGTTATGTAGATTCAGTCGTTTGAGCTTTAATATTTCTGAATGATCTGAATGTAAATTAAACAGATCTGTGCATATTTATCTTCAGTATTTGCTTGCTTAGGATGCATTGGAAAAGATGTAGATAGGAATTAAAATACTGAATGGTGGTGTCTCAGTTGTAATTACTTTCTGACAGAGTGTGACTTCTCGTTGCTCTAAAGCTGTACGCAGGGATTGGTGCTGTGCTATATAGATATGCAGAGGAGTAAAGGAATGTCATTTCAGTATTTATTATTCCTGTATAAAACATCTGTGGCACAGTGCCTGTGAAGGAGATGACGATTATCATCCATAAACAGATATGACAAATCACTTCAGAAATTAGTTTATTGATCTCTGGAACATTGCATTTACTTTTGAAAATAAGCAAAACTGTTTGCTTCTGGTAAATGGTGAAAAACACTTCAGCTTCTCTGTGAACAGAAAGAACAGTCTCCAGGGAAAATGTCACGAAACATTAGTATAGTTTGGGCTTCCTGTACTTACAGTTACATTATTTTAATTGTTGGGATTTGGGGTATCCAAATGGAAGCATTCCATATGTCACTTGTTTTTAAAACTTGGGGATGGACAATGAATTAAAATAAAGATCTTAACCCAAGTCTGTGTTAGCTAGGCATATTTTAGGTAGTTTTAGTTCATAAAGCAAGGACAAATTCAAGTTACAAATTACTCTTTTATTGTCTCCTTTATTTTTCTTTTATTGGATTCATTTTATTAGCAGGCAAGCTGTTGGAACTATGGTAAAGTGTAGCCTCAGGAAAGAGCATTTCTAATTCCTCTTGGATGCTTCAGCTTGTGGGCTTCTTGACTCATTATTGGCACCATGAATTACTAATTGTTGAAGAGCTGATGTCTTCCTTTCATTAGTCTTTTCATTATTTTCTTTTTCTATGCGCAAACCAGAAAGCAGAAGGACCAAAGGAAACCAGATATGATAATAGAGGTCCAGATCAGTCATATAAGCAGTGCTAGGGGGAAGAGCAGGAAATTAGGAGTAAAGCTCTGTCTGTTACTGTCATTGCTTTGATTTCCTGGGAGAGTGACTTTGGGAAAATGGCTGTTGTAGTATGGTGTGTAATTAGATTGATTTTAGCTATGGAAAACATCATGTTGGCTTTAATGTTTTTAACAAAAAAAGAGAAAAATTGATTTTTACACAGCTGTGTGTCTAAATGCAGAAGAGATGCCTTCCCTTCCCAGTTTTTAATTTGGAGAAGTTCTGCACAAGAAGAGTCAAGTATTTGGCTGGAGTAGAGGTGTTGACAACGTGTTGTAAAATTTGAAAGTACATAAAGGGCTGAGTATGTCAGTCCAGGAGAGGTCTCTTCTGGAATTGACAGGAAGAATTTGGGAGAAAGAATTAGCTGCCACCCCTACATCCTTGGGATGAACAGGCACAGCTCTGCTGCTGGTCCAGTTGTCTGTGCTGGGTCTGGTGCTTCCAGCACCGAGGAGTGGAGCCCCACTTCAAAAGGCTTTTTGAGTGGTTGTAGAGACCGTCTACTGCAAACATTTGTCCACATTTTGTATGCTACTAGTTTTTGCATCTCCAAGTGCTTCCCCCTTACTAGCGTTAATTCCTTGCAGTTTTGTGTCATTTCAGTCAGTATTCAGGTTTTGCCCCAGTCTCATTGGTGGGTGAGGGTATGGCAAAGAAGAACGGTTTCATCTACGCTGGAATTTTATATTTATCTTGGGGACTTGCCTAGGGCTAGCTTTATGGGTAGCCAGAGGTCCTAGTGTGGAGTTCATCTTGGTTTTGTATTTTTGGTACATCCTCTAAAGAATAATGCCAAATCAGATGTGAGAGGATTTGTATAGTGGGCTGGTAGAGTTTTATGGCACGCTGCTTGGAAAAACAGGGTTACTAAATGGAACTAAGGTGTAAAAGGACAGAAAACGAAGAGGTGAGGAAAACTTACAGACCTGTAGGAGCCATTCAAACCAATGTATTTGGCTCTGATGTTTGGCACAGGCTGTGGCTGTATGTGCTGATTCTAGATGGCTAATCTTTCTGACTCGGTGTGCTGTATAGGATTGATAACTATCTTGTGGTGAGGAGAGGTCTCTAGGACAGGCTCACTGGCAGAGGTGAGCTCTCTCTAGAGATCCCATAGCACTGTTGTAGGGCAAGGCTTTCAGCTAAACACCAGGCACACCTGGCAGTGTGACATGTTCAGCCCTTGCTGGGTCATGAAATTGTATACGGTTGGAGATTTGGGGTTACCTATGGTTGCTGTAGCAGGACAGCCTTCCTCAGTACCACTTGCTACTGAAACTACAGATGGGCTGGTCTTCCTGATTCTCTCTTCTGTTCCACTGCTTCCCAAACTCCATGCCCTAAATGAATGTCCACTACCAACAGCTGTTTCAAGCTGCCACATGCTTTTACAAAAAGTAACGAAAAGCTGCCATAATGGCACTCTGGTCCCACAGACTGTTCAGTCTGCTTCAGGTCACAGTTTAAGAGTGTGGCTCATGTAGCCCAGTGACTTCGTATGCACTACAACAAATCTTGCAGTAAAAAAAACTAACCTGGATTGAGAGAGTCCTTAAAAATGATGGGCGTACCTGTTTTTTGGAAATGTCTTCGTTACTTATTTGTGATACAAAGATAATTAAAAAAATGCAGCTAGCTGGCAGCTTTGATACTAATGGTGCAGTATCAAATGTATGACTCCCAAAGGTTTAAGTATGGTTTGGTGAAAGGCATATTGTGTTAGGTGACACTGTCAAAGAAAATGGGAGGTGTGAGCTGCAGTCGGGGGGCTCTGGGAGCACTTTGAGTCTGTTGTGATCTGTAGGTGAGCTGCAAGCAGTTCTCTGCAGTTTGAAACAACGTCTTGAAGCAAAGTAGCTTTGAATTGCAAAATAACATAATTGTTACAGATACTAACTTGAAATACATGTATAGGTCAGTTCATGAATGTTTTTCAAAATGTGCAAGTTACATGAGATAACTCTGACAGCTATTTTTTTCTGAAAGCCATTTTTCTCCTAGCATTCCTTCCTGAGTCTGTGTTTAAAGAGAAACAGTGCATGGCTTTTTTCCATAGTTGTTTTATATTACTTTTATTATTCGCAGATCTGTAACTTATTTTTTCCCCCAAAGAAAATCAAAATGTAATAAAACTCAGCTTCTCAGAGCATGTTGTTTTCCTTAACATGAAACTAATGGATAGGCTCACTGTTTTAAATTGCTGCTGTTCTATGTTTTATGATCAGTTTAGCTACATGAAGGTAGCAGTCATGGTTTTTTAATATTGTGATTGCGTGATACTAGAACCTCAGCGATCCTCAGAAGATTTCATTCTAAATATAACTTTTATTAAACTGGAGGATAAGTTTATCTTATGCTGAAAAATGAAATTATTATATTCTTTCTCTGCACCCAAAATTTCATTTAGAAGTATTCTCATGCTAGTCAATTTAGAAAAGAAAAAACAGTAAATATATTCTGCTATCATACTAGGGATAACCTTTTTTCTGTGAAACTTATTTAAAAAGGAAATGGAGTCACATCCAGTTTCCCTCAACCCCTTCTCCCAAATATCTCTTCTGTTATTTTAAACTGTAGTTAAGTCTAAACAATGCTATTTCAAATGGAAGATGAATTTAAAAAAACGGCAAACTTCTGTGCCCTTAGAACAAATTCTACCCCCATGCCATATAGATATCTTTTGCCTTAGAGTCAAATCCAGTTTCATTGCAGTTGTAAATTATCAGACAGAATAGATAGTTTTATAAATGCCTGATTCTGCGGATGCCTGTTATTATAATCTTAATAGTTATGGTAGCAAAGAATGCAAAAACAGAGTCAGATCATCACTCTTGGAAGTGTTTGTAAATGTAAATCCAGGCCGCTGGAATAATGCTTTTTTCTTTGAGTACTAAGTATGTCTGCAGTAGCAGCTCTTCACATACTGAGACTCTGATATCCCATTTTTTAAAAAACTTACAATGCCTCAAAAAGTCTAAAGTCTAATTTGGGGGTGGGTGGCAGGGGGAACATAGAACATATTTCAGTTTTCCATCTTGTTAGTGCTAGATACTTTGCCTAATCATCTACAGGCAGTGTACTGGTAACATAATGCGTGACTTTAATTCCAGTGCTAGCTGGAGCTTGTCCACCTTGCATTTATTTTTTTTTTAAATGAAATAACTACAGAATTGCAAAGCTTGAGAGTGACTTGTAAGGGATAGGCAGAGAGTTTGTACTCAAATAATACTTTTGTGCTCTTGCCATTAGACTTAACAGTAGTCCCCCACACTCACAGTAACTCTCAGAAATATTGAAAGCTGCCATCATTACTTGTGCAGAGTTTGTAGGAGAGATGAAATGGTTTTTCACCCGCAGCGCTGTGTATTTACCTCACTTTCTTAAAGTGCTACTAAATGTCACTCTCTGAATTGGTTTGTGTTTTATGAGGTAGGAATTATTCTGTTTCAATTTTAAACTTGCAGGTGCAATTGGCAGTTTAAATAGAAGAGAAAAGCCTTTTTATATTGCACTTATATGTGATGTGTCACAGTGTTCTAATGCATATCGGAGCTTGACTGCAGAAAACAAACTGAGGTAGCAACACCGATAAATGATTGAAGAGCTTTCTTCACTCCTATCTAATGTTCAGACTAAATTTATAGGTTGTATGTAAAGAGTATTTATGTTGCAGATGCTGCTGGAGATTTATTTTTAGCCTTTTTTGTATTTACTGTTCATCCCAAGATTACTCCAAAACCTGTTTACAGTTTAAGCCATGTTTTGGTTCAGACTGTAATGTTAAATTGGTGTGTGGATTGGCCTTGCCAAAATTCCAGCTCTGTTCACGGTCAAAAGACAGCACTGTACTGTTTCAGATGTTCATCAGGTAAAAGCATTAAATTTTTTTTTCCTTCCTTGCTTTTCACACTAAACCATTTGACAAATTACGGGTCAGTGAGTTCATTAAAGATATTCGTAGTGGCATTGTTTTAATCTGTCTTCAAAATCCTTTGTATCTTTCCTAAAAAATATGGTTGTAGGAATTTTAACAGCATGTTAATATATAGGAGTTTGTAGAGATTTTTGAGGAGGCCAGTTTCAGAAAATCCAAGAAACAAAGGCAGTTGCCTCATGTTTCTGAGAAGATCCTGGCTGAGCAATGTGGATGCTTCAAAAGGAATAAATCAGTCCTGAGCGCTTAGATTTCCAGGTTCAGGTTTGTGAGGAAAGTAGAACAGCGCAAACCTGTAGCCTGAACTGCAGATTATTTTTGTGTAAAGGTTGCTAATACCAGCATTCTGTTGCTGCTTCTAGAGCATTTCATCCTCACGAAGTAGAAGCTCATCTCTGCTTCCACCTGGGACAGCTAATTCTGCATCTCCTAGTGGCCAGAAGTATATGAATCAAAGTGGGCCAACTGTTGTTACCATTACCCATCACAAATCACCTGCAGCTGCCAGAAGAGCTAAGAGCCAGCGTTCTGGTCAACTCCATGAAGTCAGAGAGGTAAGAGATACAAATCTGCTGTAACTTTTTATTTTGCTTTAGAATCAGCAATGCAGTGTGACAAGTCAATAGTTCTCTTTGTTTCCTAATCTGTTTGACTGCTTTGTTTTGATCCCTTTTCTGAGCAAATGGCTCTCTTTAGTTCTGGCTCAACTTGAGGTCTGGTGTGCGCAGGCTTTTTATGCTGATGTTAAGATGGCTGTGTGCAAATGCATTGAAAGATCAAGTAGGTTGGCCATAGCTCCCAGACTTTGCAATGGTGCTTCAATGCTGGAGAAACATCTCTTTGAAGCTGCATGCAGCAAAACCTTCCCAATTGGAAAGAGGACTGTAAAGGATTTAAATGTAGAAAGAAAAAACCCAACAATTTGAATGAGTCTGATGAGTGAGTGTGAAAGAAGGCACAGCTCCTCCCACTCAGCAGTTTGTTTCTATATGGCTATGGTCTTGACTTTGTTGTCAATTTTCTATTGTTGGCCCTGTGATGGAAGAATGCTTTGTTCGTATTAAACGGATGAAAAGCAAAGAAGAAAGTATATTTCCTTCAATGTATGGTTTACCAGAGTTTAAAAAGTATAACTCCTATCCTGATTTAAGTCTGTGTTCTAGAAATAAAAATAGTATGAGAGTTTTAATCTTAAGTAGTAGGGCACACATTCACAGAGTTCACTTTCATCTTTTTGCATCTCTTGTAATTTTTGCTTTGTCTGAACTTCTTGCTGTTTTCTAATAGTGCCTTTTTAAGTCCCCCTCCCACCCTTTTCACCAAAGAAACTGTTGGCAGCCTAACTGCTTTAAAGCATTCTTTTAACACATTGGTTTAAAATGTCTGCCCCAATCCTTTAATATGCAGTCCTTTAATTTACAATCTGAAGAATGTCCTTTTAAGTCCTTGAATGTTATATAAATCGAGAACTTTTAGTAAGAATTTGAATAAATTATCTTAGTATGTTCTGACATTGAGGATTCAGATTACACATCCTGATGAAGAATGGTTGTTTTTTATTCTAGTAACATTAAAAGTGAGAACTTCCCTTGTATTCTGTATTGTATTAACAATGCTCATTCCCTGCTCTGGAGAGCGCACTGATTGTCACCCGCATTAACTATATTACAGAAAACACACGTCTGTTTGTTTTTCATGAGCATATCTTGCTTTTCCCTACCAGTCATCTCCCCCAAGTTGTTTCTACCTTACTAAATGTATTTGTTCTCTTAGGTTGAATCCAGAGAGTGCCTTACTTGTCTTAATAAAATAAACAGTGGGAGTTGTAGCAGCTTTGGGGAATGAAGCTGGTTGAGGCTGAAAGGAATTGAAAAATAGAGAATTAGTATGTGTGCAGTTCATAATAAGTTGGAAAGAGACAAAATCAACAAATGCAAAGAACTACATTAGGAAGGCAGAAACAAATACTAGTCTAAAGTAAAACACAGAATAAGCGGCTAGGTGTCATCTCTACAGAAAAGGCCTGGTGGTTGCTGACTCATTTGTTTGCAGACTGTTGCAACGTGATGTCATTGCTAAAAGGTAAATATGACAGGATTTTAATCTGTAATCATAGCAGATGATAATTTTCCTATATTTAATGTGAGTCACACCTCAGCTGGAGCACTGCCTCTGTGAGAACAGGTTAGAGGGCAACAATATACATTTCAGATACAAAACATACGGTAATGTTTAAAAGCTTAAAAGAAATTAGTATTTTTCAGAGAAAGAAAATGAAACTAAGTTAAACATATAATTTTATTAGGAAGTATGTGAAGTTTACCTTCTGTGCACTGAATTTTTTATTCTTTATTTTTTTCCTGCTTTTTAAAGAAGAACATGTTGGAGTCAAAAATCAGTCTCTCTGCCTTCTTTACCAGTCTCTAAGAAATGGCTGTGTGACTGATCCTCTTTCCATCTTGTGAAAAGATAAGAATCTCTTTGTCTGATTCCTTAGTCTGGAAAGATTTCATTTCAATGACATGTTCTGTGTATTTCCTTCTCACCTGTTTTCAAGAGCAGATGTGACAGACTTGGGTTTATTTTGCGTGCTTTTTCATGGCATGTTCTTGTTCCTTATGACTTGATGGTGACTGTTTGACTTACCCTCCTTTGTTAAATTTATGAATAAAGAGATGGAGCCAGAGGCATTCACAAAACTGCACTTAAATCCCTTTTAGTCCTTTTTTATCAGAGGAGAAATCAGAACTAAAAGCACAAAAACACCCCCCCCTCCCCCTTTTCAACACCCAAATCTTTGCTTTTTATTTGGAATTTGGTATGATTTGGATGAAGGGACAGGACTGCAAAAGGTTTATAGATCTTTGTTAGTGCTCTCCTTACAGAATGAAGTAACAGAAGCTTTGACATCCAAATAAGCCTTTTTTAACATACTACAAATAGGACTATGTTAACAAATCTTATATATGCAGTAGCTGAATCAACGGAAAGAGTTGATACACTTCTGGTAAATGGGAAGAAGCATTTTTTTGTTGTTGTTTTGTTTTTTTGGGGGAGTAGTATTTTAAACAATGTTATGGTAATACTACAACTTTATATATGAGACCTGTGAAAAACAGGAGTGCTGCAAAAGGGTAATTCTTCACTTGGGTCATATGGTCTTCATTACCTTGTGTAACATCCCTGGAAAGTGCTGAAATTGAAATTGCTGCTCGATTCTGGACCAACTTGTCTTGATTTGACCATGTTATTTGCAAACAGTGAAGTGCATCTTCATGTTGCAAATTGGACAAATGTACTCGTATATTTGACATATTGCAGTGATATTTGCTAATACTTGATTGTTCTTTTCCCATTTATGTTCATAGTGAAAATTAACAATAGATTATTTTCTGCTGTTGTCGGTTATGGCTGACTTAACTTTTTCTAAGGCAGTGTAGAGAACTGTAGTGTAAAAAAGCATCATAGCAAAAGGGCTAATTAGAACTGAACTGATGTGCAAAATTTCATAGAAGTTGTAAAAGTGACCTTATAGGTCCCCAAAATGACGCACGCGGCATTTCTGTTCTGAAATTAGAATTTTTCAAAATGAAAAATTAGAGCCTTTTTTCAGAATTTTGAGTTTAAATTAAGCATGGATATGGAGCTTTTGGCTGCTATAAAAGCTTTAATATTCAGAATACTTTTTCATAGCATTGAGTTGAAAAGGAGCTAAGGAACATTGTTTTTTATGATTTTTTTTGTAAGACTTAAAATAATATTCTCTTAAATGAGATTTTTGCTTCTATTAACTTGATGTTAATAGTTCACTCTGTACTGATTTATGAAATGCTCTATCAAAAATGTAACTTACCATATGTTAATTTGGAAGAACTGATGTACTATGTATTGCGTTTTATGCAGAATTATTCGAGATCCTACCTCTTTATTTGGGCCATAATTTATCAGTAAAAGAGTGCTTCCAACTGATTTTTAGTAAGTGATTTTATGGTAAACTAATTGTGTGTGGTCTTGAAATTGCATTCTGTTTTTTAAACTATGCATATCATTTTCCTCATGGCAATTTGTGGTAGAAGAGTTATACTTGCAGAATTCTTTACTGTAGGCAGTCAAAATTAGCTGGATCAGAAAGCCACGTGGCTGCATCACACCTCGTATTACATTCTAGCTGCCATTGAAGTAGATAATAGCAGCACACTTCATCTTGAAACGGTGTTTAATTTGGCTGAGAGTGATTAGAGCATACCCTCTGCCAGTGTTACCACTGTTGTTAAAGAACCTAGAATTGCAGCTTGTGAACGTTTTGTAGCAACTTATGTTATTTACAGAAATTTAGAGAAATTAAATAGGATTAACCAAAAAAAAGATGGAAAAAATATTTCTTTAGACATTTTAAAAGGTTGAAAGAGACGTTTCTGACCCCTCTGAAATGCGATATATGCTACAACTTGTGGTATTCTCCAGTAGACTAGTCATTGGCATGTGTTCTGAACATCTGGTGCAGTGAGATCTAGATTTCACAGGGCCTCCACCAGTGTGACATCCATTTTACGTGCCAACGGGCAGTTCCAGAATTTGGAAAGGGCAGCTTTTTGGCAAGATGACAGTCCTGCTGCTTCTTGCAAGTCCTTTGCTGCATATTTAAAATCATTACCTTTTGATTCCTATGGGACTTATGCAAGTAAGTTCTTTGTTTCCTCTAGAAACGTGTGTTCCTTCTACTGTATGAAAATACCATTGCGAACATGCTGAAATTTCCTTCTAGCTGTTCAGCAGTGTTGGTGTGATTAGTTGCTGTCCTTGTAGACAAAAGGTTAATTTAAACCATACAGTAACAGGTGAAATTAATTGATATCTACTGTGGCAGTTTCTTTGGGGTCTATTTCATTTGTCTATAGAAGTGTCATTTCCTAAAGCTGTTTGTTCTACCTTAAGTTAGTATTGCAAAGATCAATAAAAACATGTCTTCTTAAGGGATAAATGGGTTTCTTAAATCTGCGATCAGGCTAGTACCTTCCTAAGGAGTAAATGTGGATGCGCTTATAAAAAATTACAGTACTATAAACCAATAATTATTAAATTGCATAGAGTAAAGGTGAATACTTTTGTGTTATGTGAATAACACAAAAGTACATTTGAGGTCATTAAGAATGCATACAGGTTGCACCTTTCTAAACTGCACCTTGTTCTGTGCATTTGATTTTGTATTCAAGCAAAGGTTGAGTCATCCAGGATACCAGATACACAGTCAGGGAGAATTAAGGTTGCTATGGGAATCACAGAACAAATGTTCTTCTAAATTACACCATTTGTCCATGTGAGTTATTTCAAGAGTGAACCTGGTTTGTTGTTTCTGGGTGTTGTTTTTTTGTTGTTGTTCCAAATCTGAAAAATATTAGTGATGTAAACAGGGCCTCTTTTTATTAAAATTTTCTCAGACTGTAGTTGAGTAGTAATTGAAAATGTGCAAAGATGATCATTTTCAATCACTTAATAAATGGCATTTTCTAAGTTCAGGATAATACATGTATGATAGCTACATTTAGAGGCTGCTGCAGCATTCATTTTCTTAAGCAATTGCAGAGAAACTAGGATTACTATTTGTGGTTATTAGAGCATTTCATTAAATGTTAACTAAATGGTAAGCTTCCAAAGGAGCTTGAGAAATAAAATTTGAAGGAAATTCAATCTCCAACTTCTGCATGCCTTCAAAACTCTCAATTAATTTTGTAAATAAAAACAGAATTCACCTGTTCTGTGTGAAATAGAGCAGAGCATATATTTGCCTACATTTTGTAAAGCTACCAGGCGGTTCTCTCACTCAGATAATGCATTAGTTTCAATTTCGAGTTGACAGTTTGAAAATGAAGCTTTGAAGCAAACATGCTTCTGCAAACCTTATTTTTCAGATTAGAGGATCACATTTCACGGCTGCTTGTTTAGTGGCCTTACAGTGCAGGTTTCTGGCTGGCCGGATGCAGTGATGATCTTCACAGCAAACCCTTAACACGACAAGGTGCACTTAACTTCTGCACCTGTGTTTATAATGGGTAGGACTGCTTCCAAAATACAGGGGCTATTTCATTAACCCACATTCAAGCACTGTTTTTATTAAATTAAGTCGAAGACATTTTTGAGTGTTGTTAGTGGCAACACATGATAGCGTAATATTAAGTGGCTACCCAAGTTTCAGACATTAAGTATAGAAAGCACTTAAGTAATTTCTGTCCAAGAGAAAGTAACCATAGAAATGTCTCATATTTTATGTGTACTATTCTGTTTACATTACTATATACATTTATGTAGGGACTTATTATAGTCTTCAAATTCTTGTATAACACCCAGAGTGCTGTATACTACACTTAAAAATACTGAAAACATTTTGATTTTAAAACAAATAGAAAATAGTAAACACTATAGTCGATAGTTGGTTATAGTCGGTTATAGTTGGTTATATATAGTTGATAGTCGGCTGAATATGAGCCAGCAGTGTGCCCAGGTGGCCAAGAAGGCCAACAGCATCCTGGCCTGTATAAGAAGCAGTGTGGCCAGCAGGTCTAGGGAAGTGATTGTGCCCCTGTACTCGGCTCTGGTGAGGCCGCACCTTGAGTACTGTGTTCAGTTTTGGGCCCCTCGCTACAGGAAGGACATGGACGTGCTCGAGCGAGTCCAGAGAAGGGCGACCAAGCTGGTGAGGGGTCTGGAGAACAAGTCTTACGAGGAGCGGCTGAGGGAGCTGGGCTTGTTCAGCCTGGAGAAGAGGAGGCTCAGAGGCGACCTCATCGCTCTCTACAGTTACCTGAAAGGAGGCTGTAAAGAGGTGGGGGTTGGTCTGTTCTCCTACGTGCCTGGTGACAGGACAAGGGGGAATGGGCGAAAGTTGCGACAGGGGAGTTTTAGGTTGGATGTTAGGAAGTACTTCTTTACCGAAAGGGTTATTAAGCATTGGAACGGGCTGCCCAGGGAGGTGGTGGAGTCACCATCCCTGGAGGTCTTTAAAAGACGTTTAGATGTAGAGCTTAGCGATATGGTTTAGTGGAGTACTTAGTGTTAGGTCGGAGGTTGGACTCGATGATCTTGAGGTCTCTTCCAACCTAGAAATCTGTGATACTGTGATACTGTGATACTGATAGCTCTCATCTGTTACTTAACAAAGACCTGATAAGCAGCTTTTGCAACACGTCCTTATAATTTCCCTCACTAATGCTTGGCTTTCAGGTTTTGAATGTTTTAAAGCCTTGTGTATGCTACATTGAGGCTTTTAAGGAGCTGTTTGCCTGCTTCTTGTTTGCAACCCTGATTTCTGACTATTTTTTAAAAATACAGTTCGTATCCCTTATGACTAATAACAGTTAATCCAGCAGGGTAAATTGAACTCTGTCTGCCTGAATTTGATACACGCTCCTCTGTAGCTTTGTGTTTCAGCTACTAGATGTATACCTGTAACTGACTGAGGACATACAATATGAAAATGATTCACATATTTGTCTCTGGCTCAGGAAACATTGTCTTACATCCTCGTACATATTGCTCAGTGTGTTCTGATGATGATGTCTACTCTGTTCTGGGCTGACTGCTTGCAATTTTTCCTCGCAGAGATCCCCAGTTATCCAATTGCAGTTTTATTGGTAGGTCTATGCTGGCAGACACAAAGCACATGAATTTGTGTAAAAGTTGCTGTATAAATATGATTTGCCCATATTACAGTACGTCACAAACTGGCTCAAAACCATGGCAATGTATGTTGAATCACCTCAGTGATGTGAAGTTACTGATGTCAACTTCAAACCAGCTGACAGCCTGCTTTGGTACGGTGGGAAAAGTCAAAGGGTGGATTTGCAGTGCTTTGTCTCTGCATCACAAGCCAAAGGAGTACACTTTATCCAAGGCTTCCCCTATGGCCCAGGAAAAGCACGATTAGATGGCATTGATAGTAACAGTTCACTTGCTTTTCAGAAAACATGAGCTGAACTGATTGTAAGATGGGAAAGTAATACCTACTTTGATTAAAACTGAAGGTCATTCCACTGTATACTGTGCATGCGAGAGTTGTTTAAAGCATACTTCATGGTAGTTATAAGCAAATCTATTTATCTTCTGGCACAGTGGCTCCCCAGATTATGAAAGTGAGGTGGGATGTGACAGAAATAAAATAAAATTTTATTTTGCACCTACTACAGACTAGGTAGCTAATTGGAAGGGGAGTGAAAGGAAGTTAAATTAAGGATAGAAGAGAAAGGGAAGAGCTTGGCGCTCTTAATCCCAGGGTCACGGGCTTGAGCCCCACGTTGGGCACTAATGGGATGTAGTCCTTCTTGAACTCATCCAACATGGGCTTCCCACACACTGCTGAAGGACAGTAGTTTTTCAACAACTGCTCCAACATGGGTCCATACCATGGGGTCCATCTGTCAGGAGCAAACGTCTCCAGCATAGGTCCCCCACGGGCGGCAGCTCCAGCCTGGGGCCTGCTGCTGCAGGGGCTCTCCATGGGCCGCAGCCTCCTCCAGGCCACATCCACCTGCTCCACCGGGGGCTCCTCCACGGGCTGCAGCGTGGAGATCTGCTCCATGTGGGACCCCTGGGCTGCAGGGGGACAGCCTGCTCCACCAGGGGCCTCTCCCTGCACAGGCCGCAGGGGAACTGCTGCTGCGTGCCTGGAGCAGCTCCTGCCCTCCTGCTGCACTGACCTTGGTATCTGTGGGATTATTTCTCTCTACATTTTCTCACTCTTCTCTCCCAGCTGCTGTTGCACAGCAGTTCTTTTCCTTTCTTAAATCTGCTCTCTCAGAGGCACAACCAACGTCACTCACTGGCTAAGCTGTGGCTGGAGCTGGCCCTGATCTGACATGAGGCAGCTCCAAGACTCTTCTCACAGAAGCCACCCCCTGCAGTCCCCATGCTACCAAACCCTTGCCAAATAGGCCCAATACAGACACACTGGAAATCTTCATCAGAAGTTTGGAGAATTGCTTATATGCCACACTGGGCTACTCTGTATGGCCATAGGTGAGTTTATGTATTCTGTGGTGGAATGAGATACTTTTTTTTTATTTTTATATTTTAAATCCAGTGTTACATTCGCTAGTGATGCGTTCTGAGAGAAAGCTCCCCACTCCAAAATCCACGTGTTGAAATGTATAATTTATAATCCAGTGAAATGTGGCCTTTTATCTTCTGAAGACTAATCTTACTCAAAGTACAAAAAATTGCTTTTATCAATAATACGCTATACAGTGGTGAACTAATAGCATTTTTCTGTGGTTGCTGATGTTGACTTAATGACTAGCAGCAACCTTTTAGGTGTTCTTTTGAATGCTTAATACTCACAAATGTACCTTAATTGTCAATAATCAAAATATGCTTTCCAGTTCTGTGCTATAGCTATTAACTGCACTGAAGTAATCCTTCTGAAATGTAAGAAAAACTGCTGTTCAGAAGAGCTCATAGAGTAATGTACTTGTGAGTAACATTTTAATCACTAAAACTAATGACTTTACTTGCAGATATTGAAGTAATCCTTATATTAAAATTAAACAATCTAATTTTCTACAAGAAGCTTTTCAGAAACCGTGTTCTCAGTGCTGCATTCTGTGGTTTAAAATACAACAGTGTGCTTCCTGCTTGGCTGGATGACAGCCAGTTGCTGTCCAAGATTTACTTGAAATTGCAAGCTCTTTCCTTTTGCTTCTCAATTTTTGGTTCTTGATCCCTGGGAGCAACTCAGAGGGAAAAAATCCCACCAACCTTGGCAGGCATTATGTGCTTTTTCTCTTCTCTGTGCCTTTACCACACGATCCCTATACCCCGCTCCCCTTGAGTCATCTTTAATAGCAAACATAAGTCTAAATAAGTGACTATTAAGAAGCAAATGCTCAAGGAAAGAGCTTGTGAGACGTGGTGGGGAAACACAGCAGTTACAAGTCATGCTTTGGTACAAGCCTTTTGCAGGCAGCAAATGGCATGCATTACCTGCACATGCGTGGAGTATCCCCAGGGAGCTCTAGTACAACAGGCAAATAAGAAAACCAGTTATCTCCTGCAAAAAATAGACACCGATCCCCAGACTGCTCCCTCCAGTGGCAAAATGACCAGTGCTAGATTGATACTCAGCACTTGGAGGGGGAGAGAAGAACAGCCTACTCACCCTGATTTGCGGAGATAGACTCTATCAATGAGCAGTACTTGTCTGCATAATGCTTTTTCACTTGTTTTTTTTTTTACAGGAGCCAGATCTTAGATCTTAGTTAAAAAAAATAAATAATAAAAACCTTCTCATCTGAAGACTTGCTGATTGGCTCCATGAAACAGCCTGAAGACAGCTGACAATCAGAGGAATTTTTTCTTCCAGTGTTTCAGTGCTGTTACAGATTTTATACGCTCTTTGGTGTTAGATCTGTTAAGAATATCCTGGCTTTTGTTCTGAACAGAGACATG
The DNA here is from genome assembly GCF_964034855.1 of Anser brachyrhynchus. Classification (NCBI taxonomy): domain Eukaryota; kingdom Metazoa; phylum Chordata; class Aves; order Anseriformes; family Anatidae; genus Anser; species Anser brachyrhynchus. Next base: position 44,080,113 of record NC_137695.1, on the reverse strand, counting down.
CTTTTGTGAGACAGGTGGCTAGGTCAGCTTCTTCTCTTGCTGATCTGTTTTAAAGCATTGAAGGAAAGGAAGTGGTTCCTCATGCATACCTGAGTTGTACCAGTCTGAGAATTTCTCAGGAAAGTGGATTACTTTTTCTCCTTCAGTCTTGGAGGGAATGTTTAAAGCTTCCAGATGGATCTCCAAAAAAGACCCTTTGTCCCATCTTTCCTCTCTCCCTCCATATCCAGACAGCCCTTACGAGCTAAAAAAGCAAATAAACAAACAAAAAAAAACCTACGACGACCTCCAAAATACAGTCTGATTATTGTAGCTGTGCAACTAACAGCAAGGGAGCTTGAAAGTGTGGCTAGTAATTTACTGGACAGTAGGCCAATGAGTAAGAATTCTGTAGATCATCAATGAGTAATGAACGCTGCTTTCAAAAAGTACAGTGATACTATCTTGTAAGGATATGCAGCAAGTGTCCAAGTTGCAGAATTTAAAGTTATAAAACAGGAATTGAATGCATAGTGCTGACAGAGAGTGGAGCATAGGAGTATATGAGTAAATTAACCAGACAAAAGGTACATGTCAGGAGATGCTAACTAACAGGTAGCTGCTCCCTAGAGTGTAAGTCGTTTGCCGAGGTCCCTGGAGAGCTCATGGCCCATGGTGAAGTGCTGATGGTGACCAGTGGAACAGCATCAGCATCAATGGGAACAGCAGATTGGAAGCAATAGCTAAGGAAAAGAAACAACCAATTCAGGCTCCCTGCTTCATATTGTGTTTTCTACTGGTTGTCTTAGGCTCTGCTTTTAGAATCAGTCCTAATGACATTTGTTCCTCTGTTTCCTCACAAGGAACCACCCTGTGGAGAGCACTATGAGAAGACTGAGCAAAAAAAAACCGAAATAAAACCCCAAAGGAAATTATGTTTTGTCAGCTGAGACAATGAAGATATGTAGCAACTGGCTTTTCAGTTGTTCCCTTAACAGAGATTATGTGGGTTTCTGGTTAGGGAAAAGAGAACAGAATAGCAGATGGTGGTAGGGAGGCTTTTTTCCCCTTTTTTTTTCTTTTTTCTTTTTTTTCTGTCTCCTTCTCCAAGGGAAGAAATAGAATTGTGAAAGTGGCAAGAATTGAAAAGAAAATGTGCCCTGGTGCTTAGCTGCCACCCTGATTGTCAGAGGTATAGTTCTGTTTGTTCTGTCACTTTTTGTGGCTCTGTCTGCAAATTACATGCCAAGTGAAAATTAACTTGCTCCTTTGAAGCTTCATTGATAGGATGTGTGTGTCTAAGCCTTAATAACTATTACATAACAGAGTCATTCCAATTTTACTGTTCATTGTTTGCATCTTTAAAATAATTGAGGTCAAGCCGGTTGCTACCCTGAGGTGACAATAATAGAGAATTACGTGCTTTTTCTTTGTAACGGGAGGGAAGGAGTGATCAAGAAAGGACAATTGATATGGATGTCATTATCTGGTTCCATCTTTCCAAGATGCTTTCAGAGTATCTCACTTAGTGTTCTAGGATCTTTTCATAAAATATTTTTTCTCATTAGCATAGTGACGTTCACAGAGGCTACTGTGGGTCTTCATCCAGACTGAAGCTTTTTGGATAGAATTCCCTTCTGTCCACAGCTCAAGGAGGCCCTTTTTGGTCAAAACTTTGGGTTTTACTGTAAGCAAAGTGTACAAGTCTGTTATTTCTAGAGTAAGCACATTTGTGGTCATCTGGTCTTGTACATGTTTCCACACTAGACATTTTCAAAGCTAAAATGCAAAATACCCCTTATAAGAGATCAGTGTTATAGATTGCAGTGCCTTTAGCAACAACTGCCTTGTATATCTCTTTCACTCCAGTTATATATTAAGCTCTAATTTGCCTTCCTAGTTTGCATGCTATTGATGGAATCCTATTAAAATATTTATGGGTGTGACTTTACTGAAGAAAAGGGGGAAGCCTATAAATCCCTATCAGGAAATCTCTTTTGTCAAGTAGTAAGATGCACGTATTGAGTGACCTTGAGGAAGTCAGAATGCTTTTCAGAAATTAAGCCCAAGCAAAAATTATCTTGCTTTGCTGTGGTTAGGTATTAATGCTTAACTCAAAATAAAAATGCATTGAATTAGAGGGAAAAAAACACCTTTTACTGCAACTGTAGAAGTTATCTTAATTTGAGAGACTTTTCAATAGGAGAGGTGTACCTTCTGAGCTGGTGATTGACAGCACTGAATTCTGTAGATGTGGTTGGAAGCAAGCTAAAAAAAAAAGTGATTTTTATTAGTCATTTTTTTTTGCATGTATGTTTATGCTCTTTCCCTTTTCAGAATAGTTGAAAGTAGGAAAGCTTCAAGGAAATTCTGTGTGGGAATTGTGAGCTTGTGCTGTATTGTTGGATGATATGTGAGATTAATGGCTAGTATGGTTACTTCGGTGACATTGGAGTTCCACGTTTGTCTTATATGTGCCAAGTACATATCAAAATGAATCTGTTATGCTTTGATATATATTAGTTGTCTGTTTCAGCCTTTAATGTTCATATGATGACAGTTCATATTGGTGATATCTGGGTCAAGATTGTTGATATCTAGGTCAAGCAAGAAATCCTTGCTCAAGGTCAGAATCAATGATTGTGTTAGGCTTATGTGGCAACCTAACCAATTGGGTTTGCAGTGATTTAGAAGGTTTTTATTTTTTCTGTGTGGACTTGGTTCTCTTCCTTTACACATCTGCTTTCTCTTTTAAGAAAATCAGTGTTTTATATTAAACAAAAGAGAAAAAAAAAAACGAACAAACAACAACTCTGTGATATTTGCTTTTTTAAAAACAAGAACCAAGGTCTTGACTCCTACCACTTATGACCTATTCAAGGTTGGTTTCAAAAGCTGGCCTCTACTTGTGTCTTTTCCTGATGGCTTTCAAAATGTTTTTCTTGTGTCACAATTGTCTAAAAGCAAGAAACTAATATACCAGAAAGTATTTGTGTATGTGTGTGTGTGAGAGAGGGAGAGCAAGAAATCATGTTTTCATATAACAACAACAAAAAAATAATGAAGAAGCATGTTGGCTCTTTCCTTGCCTCTGAAGGCAGTAAACCTCTCAAAAATACAACTTGACTTAGGGTTGGTAAGAAAGGGATGTGTGTTGCATTTCTGTTACTATTTAGATGTCCAAAGCTTTTCCCACAAAAGTTTTTTTTATTTTTTTCCCAGATGCTTTCTTTTTTGTATTAACATTGTGTTTATTTTCTGAGTTTTCTTTATGATTGTTTTCAACTTGCATACAGTCAGCAATGGAAAGGTTTTAAAAATAAAAATTACTGCATTAAATCTATCAGAGGAAATGCCCAGAGGTAACTAGGCAGACAGCGTGCTGCTAGTGGTGGTATTACTGACAGCCCACGCAGAGAATAGTAAAATTGAGAAAGAATGGTATTAACTGATAAAGCTAAATGTGTCCTTGATGAATGATTTCTAGCATGTCACAACTTGACAACATAGAATTTCTGTGGGTTCTCAGTGCTGTTAAAATAATATTTTCCTTCTCTGGAGTGTTTTGGATTTTTTTTTTTGTTGTACACATGGGTAGGAGTATCATAATACCTACTATAAAATGATTCAATATGTGTGAAGATCAATTCCAAAAAGGAAAATTGCACATGCTAAAATTTAAATTGCTTGTGTGTATGTCAGATGATGTATTCAGTCCTGGGAAGGTCTGAATAATATTCCTCAAGTTATATATTCCAAAGAGAGGTAGGAAGGTCTCTAGTATTTAAATCTTTATAAATGAAAACAGGTTTGATGACGCTGTTTTCTTGCTACACTCTGTATGGCCTGTATGAGGAGGGGAGAGAACGTTTGCTTACCCTTTGAGGTAATACAGCTGATGACATTCTTCCTTTGCTTCGGGGAGCTTGAAATCACTGTGTCTTAGGATGCCCCTGAGAATACTGTGAATCGGGCAGTTTTGTAAATGGCGTAAAGTTGTTTTTTGCTTTAGGTTGTTGTGATGTGCTGCTAGTTTGGAGAAGCCCTGTAAGATCAGTAATTGTAGAAATAACGATGTTCTGATTATCGTAATACCCATCTGGGCCAGACAAACAGACTTAGGTCTGTTAGTCCTGGAGATACCGAGCATTTCCAATGTAGATGAAACCATGTCAAAGGCAGTCATATACTCTTCCATTTGTGTGTGACTGTTCAGTTTTCATCCTTTTGAAGCTCCAGTTTATCTTTGTCCTAGGATAGGAGGAAAAAAATCTTTAAAAGAGTTTATTATTAGACTTCATAATTGGGATTTTCTCTGTAGTTTCAGAAACAAATTGAAACCTTAAATCAAAATTGCTATTCAGGTTTCTAATATGATTTCTCTGTTTGGGAAAGATTAATATATCATCTAGTATGTTAACAAAATATTGAATTACTGTAATTCTTCTTTTGGCACAGAAATAACACCAATTTTTCTTGATTATTTCTTAAATTATTTTTTAGTTGCTAATTTTAGCTAATTTACAATTTGAAAGACTCTTCATTCTTCTTAATGTGTCTGAAATGTTCTGGATTTGCAAAGAAATGCATCTCAAAGCCTTTTCTGCCCATAATATGCTGTACGGGTGACCCTGAGAACAGAGTCATTTCTACTTACCGATTTGTTTGGGATCTCGTTACGTAATGGTATGGTACCATATAACATCGGCAGCGTGTTCACAAGAGGAAGATCCAGGAGGTGGAATTCCAGCTGCAAAGGAGTAGTTGGCAGTTGCTATGACTGGGGTAAGTAGGGAAAGCAATCACACAAATCACACAGGATTTTAGGATGGTTCGGGGAGAGGAGGAAGCAGGCAGCAACAGCAACTGGGAAGTGGCTGTTTTTGGAGCAAGCAGTAGAGGGTGGGTGACCTGCTGAGGCAAATGTCAGAGATAATTGCTGTTTTGTTCAGTTTTCTGTGAAGGTGTTGTCAAGTGGCAGCTTTCTTTGTGGGTGGTGTTACCCAGAGGAATGCTGACAGTATCAGAATTTCTGGCTGGCTAAAAGGTCTGCATCTCCTTCAAGCTTCAGGAGTAACTGTTAATAGGAAACACAAAATGTGGTCTACTTGTGCTCTCCTACTGCAAGCTGAAGATGGCTAAAAGGAGTAAGCCATGCACATGAGCTGGTCTATTCTTAGCCTGAGGCTTCCTCTTACCAAATATTTTTCGCTTAGGTAAATGCAGCCCTACTAAGGTTAGATATATGCACACACGCAATTCATTTATTGCATGCAGTCCTGATAGTTCTTTCAGTTTTTCTATTTTGTACCTAGCATCAGGTTGTATCTGTGAAGTTTGAGGGCATTCATGGAAATATATGGTTTCTCTCTCATACTATGAGAAACTCTTTACAGGTGAAGAGGGGTTGCCAAAGCTGAAACAAGAGTGGAAAGGGAAGTGAACTGAGATTTGGTGAGGAGGCAGGGGCAGATAGTCATAGCTACTATCAAAAGCAGAGAGGTACTGCTTTGAGCTGTCTATTTGCAAGTGAGGAGAAGGGAAAACTGAACAGTACTGAAATAAATGTGGATCTCTACCAAGAGCAGAATCATACAAAATTAAGCAAGTTATGTAACTTTGGAAAAGGTATGTTAAAATTTAAGTTTTCTTAAAATCAAAGCTCTTCATTCTGCTTTTGAAACCAGCTGAGAGATGTCACCTCCCCTCCTCCCAGTAAAGCAAAAAGCAGACCTGCAAGTAAGGTAGAGGATAATGCTGTAACTGTGTGGCCCAGAGTCTGCCTTATTAAGGGGTAATATGTTTAAAGAGTTTTTTTCAACATGGTTTGGTATTCTTGTGTTAAGTCCTTTTTAGTTTATTCTTTTTAGAGCAACCACATTTCAAGTCTTTAAAAATCTTTTGTCAATGACTCATTTACAAAAAATAAAGTGGCAAGCATCTAAAAAACATGCTGTTATTTCGATAGTATACCTTATTCCCTTTCCCTTGTGCCACAGAGAATTGTTCTGTGGGTCTCCAGAGAAGGGGACGTTCTTCCTTTTTGTTCTGTTCATGCAGTACCTTAAACAAATGGTTCTGATCAACATTTGAGCAGTAAATGCTCATCAGCTTCTAATGCTTTGAATCCTAAAGAGGAGCTGCTGTTCTTGGTGTCTTCTGCTGCTTCAGGCACCTTGAACAGTTGCTTTTATCACAGCTATAATGTTGCGTAGAAACATTGCCAGTGGGTAGCTGGATGAATTAAAGGATGAATTAAAAAGGCCTCTTTAAAGCTAACTTTAGATCAGGTAGAGAATTTTAAGACCCACTACAATACTTCATTTTTGGTAAAGGGAGAGTAAACAATTGTTTTTATTTACTTTTATCCTAAACTGGGAAGAATTTAATTCTAGGCTGTAGAGCTTGGGGCTAGGTGCTAACTGCAAACATTCAGTCACTTTTTCCAAATGTTTCCTAAGCTCTGCGATCAGTTTATCTTATGTTCTTCTCTTAGATGTATAAGAATATATTTGCCCTTTAAGCAAGGGAGGGGAAAATGGAAATATTATTTTGGATTTTTGTTTTCCTGTGGAAGCAAATCCTTGGAAATGTAAGCTGTTTCTAACAAAGTAAAACAAAAAAAAATGGAAAGTATGAAAAGTGATCGCACAGAGATGAAAACAAAATATTTCAGTCGCTTTGAAGCATCAGAAAGGGTTTCAATTTCACATTCTTGTTCAGGATGGGAAAGGGAGGGAAGCAGTTTTTCATTCAATTGTATTGCACAGTCTTCCAGGGAGAATGTGATCCATCATCTCCCAGCCACACCTTCAGTTTGTTTTCCTGAGCTTATTTTGTAGGGGAGAAGGGAGGAACACTTACATGAGTGTGTGTGTGTCTGTGGTGGTCTGGTTTTTGTTTTGGCTTTGAAGGGACCCTCTGTCGTGCTCTGGAGCTCAGGTACATGGTGTGTGACTTCTCAAAACTGGAGCACGGCCTGAGGTTCTGGCAGTTCCCAAAGGTGCTTATCCTGTGGCTGCCTTTGTCGTACTCTGTCTGATTTTCTTTTCTGACAAATGGAATTAAAATTGACTGTGCACATCTTACTGTAAAAATCTGCTTAAGATTGATTTTTTTGCCAATAACCTGAGAGCACAGCTCCTCCCAGTCTTCCTGGATTTTGCAGTTACTTCACATATATATACTCACCAAACCTATAGCACTTGGCTTCTTCTAAAGCTTTGGCCTCTGTTTTTAAATGCTAACTATTAAGATCTCACCATTTTAATCTTCAGCAGCATATTTAACTATGTTTGTTATGTAGCTTCCTTCAACAGCTTTTCACTTAATTCTATTATAACTTGTTTGCAAGGATGGGTATTTGCATCTTTGAGATGAGTTTCCATTCTTTCTTTTCAAGTGCACTCAATATGAACATTTTTATTGGTATACTTACCGCTGTGTAGGGAAGCTATGGGAAGCATACCAGGCTTCAAAAAGACAATAATAATAATAATAAAAAATCATGAAGTTCATCATACACTTTTCACATTACAGTAGGTTGTTTACAGATTTGTTGTTTACAAAGTGTTTTGACTTTTTTTGAAAGCTTTTGAGAAACTCAAGTGTAAACCTGTAAGGTTTTTTTTTTTTTTTTAGTGAAATTATTCTGTTTAGGAAGACATTATGTTTAAAATAGTTTACTTAAGAAGGAGCATCTCAAGATCTTGAATTTTCTGGGCTGCACCTAGCTCGCTGTTATAATTGAGCATTTTAGCAAAACAAACCACCTTTTATCACTGTGACTTTACAATGTGATATCTTTCATATCTGTAACCAGGTTATAAATTTCTTGTGATCATACAGTGTTGCACTAGCCTCCTCGTGTGCTCTGAGCTGGCTGGGTTATTGTTTGCCTGTATTAGAGAAGAGATGATGACCATTGTGTTACAGGCTGCATAGGTGCCCAGTCCAAAGTGCCTTCTTTGAAAAGCTTTCTTCAGGAATTTAATCTAGAAATTGTTGCATTAAAGAAAAATCCACATTGTTTCATGAACCTTGTAATAATTAAGCCAACATATTTTGGGGGTCAGTGAGCTGGTACAGGAACACTGCAGTTAATGTGATGGATCGTGTGGTAACTGTGATCAGCGTTGACATTCTGTAATCGTGGCCGCATATGAGATTCATTTGAGTCGCTGAAGGAGTTGGACTTTGATTTATCTCTCACCATGATTAGGGCTTGAACTTTAGCTGTGAGATTGAATTTTCATGCTTCATAAACCTATTAAACAGTGATCTTTTTGTTTTCAAAGCATGTGATCTTCAAATAGCAGTTTCTTAGATTATGTAAAAAACATCAGATTTAGCAAAATAGACTATCAGAGAAGGAGAGGAAGAGAGACGTAATAAGAAGACAATCATGGAATAACCTTCATGTTTAGCTTAAAAATCCCACTCTAGAAACACATATAAAAACAGAGTGTATTTCTGCCCCCCTGCCCTGCTTGGCCCTCCAGCCCCTTCTTCACATTGGTTGGAGTTTGGGTGGAATAGCTGGCACGTGATATCGTCTTTCTTTATTTTCTAGGAAGCTGGTTTTTAGGGTGCTGCAAACTTTTGAGAATATAAAAGGACCTTTCTCTTGCATCAGTCTGGCAAGAGGATTGGTAGGTTATTTCTGCTTCATCCGCCTTTTAGGATCATAAGCCTGTGGTTGTACTGAAAATAGAAAGATTCGAAAATGAGATTTTTAAGAGAGGTAAGACAGTTCAACACATGGCAACCGTTATTCAGCATGGACTCCCACGGGTAATTGAACCGTGGGTTTATATTGATAGATCTTGCACCTGCAGGAGAAAGGGATACTAAGCAACTCTGTTCTTGTTAACTGAGTTTTCTGTCTGGTAGTATATATCCTTTCTGCTATATCTTGCCAAAGGGTATAGAAGGGAAGAAGTGTGATGCTGCATTATTGAAGAAAGATTGCAATGTCTTAACCAAAGTAATTACTTAGATGGTGTGGATCTTCTCTGTAATTGAGTGAAAGCTTGATATTTGGGAGTTGGATGTAAGTACTTTACATTATTTGGCAATAAGAGATTTGCAATCTTGTGTTTAAAATCAGCTTTATGTGTGACTATAACTTGTTTTTTTTTTTTTTTTTTAGGATATCTGATCAGTAGACAAACTTGTAGAAATAAAACAATACCACTTCCAGATGTCCAGAGGGTTGACACAATTCTCAAATTATTCTTGAGATAAGATATATAAACTCTGGCTCTTTAGACATAAGCTCTATACATACATAGATCAGTACATTAAAGAGAAGGTCCAGAATTAATTTGAGTTTTGTCTCAAAGGTGTGTGATTACAGTTACAGGTATGATTATTTCAAAGACACTCCCAAATGTGGTGTGGTACGTGAAGGTGTTTTCTTACCTTAAGGAACGGTAAGTATGAGAGAGGCCCATCATGTGCATGTATAATTTACTAAAGGCTGTAAAAACAGAATTTTTAAACATCTTTTTCTTTTAGTTATAGGAAGGATTTTTGGAAGCTTGCCAGTTTATTTAAAGAACAGCCTGCTCATACAATGTTTTTATCTGCTCTACAAGTGTGCATTTTATCTTTGTCTGGTTGGTTCAAATCTAGAAACAGATTAACTTTCTCCCTGACAGCTGGTGTTCATATCTGATAGTAAATAAGTATTCTAAGTTGCATCCTATGGTAACGCCTGTAAACTTCCAAGTCACCTTATTTTTTAAAAATAATTCCTTACCAATGCTTGAGAAATGAAAAATGTTTGTTCATAAACTGCGATTAGGTGTTTCATGTAGGAAAGGAAGATGGATACTGTGTATCTTCTGTGGGTGTCTCAGGTCATGTACCTAGGAAAGAAAATCCAAGTCTAAATTAGTAACAGAGAAGGAAGTGGAATTGTCATATGTTTCCTTATGAATACTTCCAGAAAGTACGAGTCACTATTACACCTACTATGAACCTACTACTTCAAGAGACTATTTTCTCTAACATAGTCTTGACATTTTCACAGGTCGCATCATAACATTAACATTCATTTCTTGTTCTTTACATTTAGTCACTATATCAACCTGTAGGAATTTAACAGCTATGTAGTGATATCTCCTACGACATCAGACGTTTTTGCACCTTTACAGATGATGAGTCAAGTTGAGGGACAACAGAAGAATCTTGTACAAGCCATCGAAGCTCTCCCAAGTTCTGGACCCCTTTCTGCCTTGGATCAGGACTTGCTGCTTTTAAAAGCTACCTCTGCTGCCACCCTGAGCTGCCTTGGAGAATGCCTGACTCTATTACAGCAAAGCATGCATCAAGTGGGCCAGCACCATAACAGGACACTGTCATCAGGTGAGCACAAGCGCTCTTGGGTATTTTTTTTTATGTGCCTTAGGGTTTTTTTGTTATAATACTGAAGAAAGCAAAACGAATCCTTCCTCAAAGAGGAAGTGAGCAGTTGGATTGAGCAGCTTGTAAGCTTCTGCAGCATCAAGTATCAGCATTTTTCTCTTAGCCTAAAAAAAGCTGCAAAATGTTGAAATTGGAGAAGAGGGGAAAAAGATGTTGTCCTAAGTCTTCACAGGGAAATCAGGTTTTGAAGACAGCAAGACAGGGAGGGGGGAAAAAAAGTGGCATGGAGAACAGATAGATAAGCCTGTGCTCTTAATGACAGTGCAGAACCTGCTTGGTATTTTTATGTAGAGATTGAAATCACAATACAGATGTGTTTGATAAAATGCAATGTTATAGCGACAAATCATATTTCTAGATTTTTACATAGAAAGATTGATCCTACTGAAGTAGATTTATTCTAGTCAGTGGTTTTCTTTAAGTCTGGGAAGTGATCTCCATGTTCCTATTAAAAAAAAAATTGGCGGCAAATTTTTATGAGCCTAAAAAGTCAAAACTGTGTGATTCTGCATTGCAGGCATGAACCTCCCAGTCCTCATGCAGCTCAATTTTTTTAAGTCACATAGTTCCAGGACTCTATCAGTAATACAGGAAGTTAGACCTTTCTGAAAGGATGGTCATTGTTTTCCCAGGGACAAACTGCACTGCCTAGTTTAAGCACAGGAGCAGGATATGATAGAGGAGGAGGAGCAGCAGCGAAAATGGGGTGGCTTTTCTGGAAATGGAGTGGCTTTTTATGTTTTTTTTGTAGGTAAATCAACAACAAAATCCAACTTCAAGTAGGCCCTTAAAAAAGAACAAAACACAAAGAAAAAAAAAACCACACAAAACTACCCAAAACCAAGAAGACAAAACATTCTTACTTGCAGAAAGTTTATTACAGGGCAGAATATGCCCTCTGGGCTGCTGAGACAACTGAGTAAGAAGAATCCTTCTGATGAATTCCCACTGTGGGGAAGATAGAAATGTGAAAGGGTCAGTTGAAAAGTAGGGAAATGACATTAAAAGGGCACTTAGGAAGAAAAAAAAAAAAGGAAACAAAAAACTACCAACCAACCAACAAACAAACCCACCACCACCACCACCACTAACAAAAAACAAACCAAAAAACAGTTAAAAACTTTGATGCCTATACTATGGCACATTGTGACTTATCCTTAATCCAGATTCTGATATATTTCAGAGAGTAAAGTAAATGAACAACAACAACAAAATTCTGTATTCTGGTTTTAATTTAGAAAATGCAGAAAACTTGCACATATCTAAACAGTAATGATTAAGTGCCTTTAATTGAATTCTTTGATATAATGTCATTTCAAAAGAGAATGGGTTGGATCAAAGATGAAAAGCATCCTTCAAAGAAAAGTCACTTTCCAGTTTCAAAGTCCCTGGAGGTTGTTTTTCATGTCCATGTGATTTAAGTGAACTGTCAGAGATAGATGACTTGAGTCGTACATGCCCTTGAATCTCTGTCCAAGTAATCTTCTGTTAAATCAGTGCTGTGTTTTGACTCGATAATGATTTTTGCAGATCTGTGCACAATAGGAGGGAAAAACAAATATAATACTAGTGCTTGCTTAAAGGGGTTCCTTTTTTTTTTAATCCCTTCTCCCTCCCCTAAAAAATGTTGAAAGCCACTATTATAATGTACTTAATAAAATTTAATAAGTGTTCTTGTTTGTTTGTTTTCCCTTTAGACTTTAAAGTTGTACGAGAATTCTTTCAGGAACTGAAATTCTGTAGCACTTGTTCATATCAGCATCTTCAGTGTAACTGTGAGAACCCGAATACAAACAGTTAATCCTTCAGTGTGTAGGTGTGCTTATTTGGTATGTAATTTAGAGAGAGGGAGACAGGGAGAGAGGGGGGGAACTAAAAGCTGCTGAAATATTTAGACTATTCTCCCTCAAAAATCTGTGAAATTATTACTTTTTTTCCTTTTCTTTTCCCCAGGACTTGTTATGCAACACAGTTGCCTGAAAGTCTTGATTACTGATTTTCCTACACAGTTAATCTTGTTCAGGCGTACTTTGATGGACTTAACGTTTCTGCTGAGTCGGTAGAGTTTCAGAGTCATCAAAGCTGCATAAAGTCATACCTAATCAGACTAATGCCTTTAAGTAATCTAGCAAACTAACTCTGAGAGACAATATATTTCATTTTGATTCTGTGTCCTCCAGGTGAAGTTTTTTTTTTGCATATCCAGAAGGAGCAACCAAACGGTGACCTTTATTGTCACCTCTTGATACTGTCAGGCGAAAATGACTTGTTAGGTTAAAAGCCATACGTTCATCTGATAGAAAGTCTAAATCATCTTTCCAGGATGATGTGATGGCCTTGTTCAATATATTACCAAATGTTTCCATCCAAGTGCCATCATTACCTGCTACATAGTGTCCAAGATTCTAGTTGAATAAATCCTGTGGGAAGGCAATGGGGGCGGGATCCTCAGGCTGTTGCACAGACAGACAAGGTAGGAATTTGATAACATACATACCTCTAGCCTACAGTTCATGAAGGTGGTCCAGCAAAGCAGAGCAGCACTCCCTTGTAGAGTGTGAGAAATAAGCAATGACTTAACTTTCTTAAATTTAACTTACCTTTGACTTCACCTTCCTTCAGAATCAAATGCTCATGCTTTTATGTCCTAAATACAAAGAACTGCCAGAAGAGTAGATAGTATCTACTTTCTCCGTACCTTTACACTGCTTCTGTTCTTGAAGTCATTATGGCCAGTTGTGCATGGATTGTTAACTTTTCCTCTGTGCACCGTAGGCCTTGCCATCTGAATGCTTCTACAGCAAGGACTTAAAGTAGCTGAGAGTTTCTGACAATACTTAGAGAATGCACTCGCAAAGGTAGTTATTAAATAGCTACTATTTTAAACAGATTTGTAGACTGTAACTGTTTTTAAAAAATAAAAAAATGCTCCTTTCTTTTGAGGTAACTTTTTTATTGTTTTGTTTTCCAGTAGTGTGAATAGATAGATCTGATCAAGTATCTAGGATTGTGTAGGTCTTGACTTTAAATATTTTATGACATGGTTTGGTGTGAAATAGTTTAAGGAAGACGTGATTTTGAGCTCTTCATGTTTCTCACAAGTTGTCAGTCTTATACCTCAAGTCTACAAGCAGTTATGAAGATTAAACTGAAATCTTCAATCTTTTTTTGAAGGGTAGTCAACACATGTTTTATTCCCACAGTAAAGATTCAAGGAAAGGTTTTTTGTGATTTGCTTTTTGTTAGTGCTTGATTTTGGAAGTGCATCAACAAGAACAGCCAGTGAAGCAAAAATTCTGTCTGTGTTTCTACTTTGGAGTAAAACAATGTCAAATTCATATCTAGCTGTCTCCATTAAAAGTATATGCACTGATCTCTGGCTAAATTCTTTGTAATTTTTTTCCTTATTTGAAAATGTGCTGGAGAAGGATATTAGCTGAAAGTATTGGTTACATATAGCGTGAGGTGAAAACGAGGGATTGCACCTATACATATGAGTTTCATTGGGGTTTGGGATTTCTTTTTTTTTTGTAGGAGGAAGCATTTGAAGGATTTTCCAATTGGCCAAGGATGTCACCTTGTAGTGTAGTGTGTAGTATTTGCTAATCAGCATTAGCAAATGCTCATGTGCCTTGCAAGAGGATCAGATTTATTTGGCATGCAGACAGGAAGCAGGTGGCTTTTTAAATAAAAATGCAGCGGAGAAACCTTGTCTCTATGTAAAGCTTTAAAACTTTTGGTGTTACTTTTTCCCTTGTGTAGGGTTTGGCAGAAGAATGTCTCTAAAGCCTGTTGACTGCTATGGTTAATGTCCTTCCTCCTGTCCCAAACTGAGAATGCAGCAAACTCAAGTAATTTGTTTTAAAGCAGATTTATCACCTTATGCTGTGTTTTAGGTCTGCTTTTTATTTTAATATCTTGGCAAATAGAATCCTGTCTTGCATTCAGCAGCATGTGCAGATAAATCCTTTATTTAAACTGTTTCACATCAGACATTCATTTACTGAATAAATGATGTCCCAGACAGGAATTCCCTCATATATTTTTAATTTTCACATACCACTTTTCTGAAGTGTGTAATAGAATGTTTCTTTTTTCTTTTTTTTTTTCTTTGAGGAGTTATTTTTAGTTTACATTTAAAAGACAACAACAACAAAAACACATGATCATCCTCACTACGTATTTTCTGAGGTTCATTTGGGTGTGCAAATGCTGCTTTTTAATTTTTTTTCTTCCATGGCAAGAAGTATACCAAAGATGAGTCTGGCGGGGGGGTTGGGGTATGTATTTGAACTTTATTTTACCAGGTTCTCTGGTGCCTCCTTTTGAGAAAATAAATGTACAGGAAAGAAAACCTAGATGCTTTTAACTTGGAGATAAATGACAAATAGGAATTATTCTGTAGTACAGATGGCGAGAGGAGAGAAAATTGTGCAGGGGAGTCCTCTTCCTTGCTCAATTCCTGCCACCCCCAACTCCCCCCTGAATGCCTGGGGGCAGAAAAGGATGAGGAAAGAAGAGGGGAGAAAAAAATCTTTATTACCTGTGTAACTTACTGAATTTCGCATAGTCAGGTCTCCCTTAAATGCATCAGCACTAGGTTTGCTTCTGTTGAGACTAACCAAAACAGTTTGTTGTTTTATGTATATGCTAATACATGATTCCTTATATACTCTTCTTTTTTTGAAAGATAGCATTATTTTCTAATCCTTGCCCAGCATTTGCAAATACAGTATTGTTCTTCTAATCTGAAAAACAGATGTGCAGCTTGCTGTTGCTCGTTGAGCCTGCTGTAAGATTCAGTAGAGTGACAAAGCTGTTGCATCTGTCCCTGGCCACGGAAGGAATACACATCTAATTTTGGTCTCTCCTTGAGGGCTAGTGTTGAATTGTTAAGGGAATGTTTGTTACAGTGTAGTTACAGTGTATTGTAAGAGTTTTAGCAATAGATGTTAGGTTACGATTGTGCTGGGAAAAAATGTGGGTTTTTTTTAGTCTATAAGCCAACACCAGAGGACTTAAAAATAGAAAGGTTTTGTTGTAGAATTAAGGTAGGTGTTAAGCATGTTTCATGCATCAATTATAGGAAAACATAGTTTGAAGGTACACCAGATACCTAGGAAACTGGAATCAAAGAAAGAAAATGATCTACACTGCTTAACTGAAAAAATCTACTCCAAACCTCCCCTTTGGGGATAATTTCCCTTCCTTCTGCTGTGTGCAACTGTGAAGGGGAAACCCATTTCTCCTGAGGGCACTTGGGTAGGATGCTCTCTGTTGTGCCATCTGAAATAGATGTTTTTTGTGAACTGTAGCATTGCTATAGGGAAAGGAGAGCAGGTTGTGGCTGGGTGCTGTACTTAGCTTGTCTAGAAGTGTTCTCTGTCTTGTTGGGGTTTATCTGCTGCCTGTTCATTGCAGTAGAAATTGGCGTCAAGGGGCTGGAAGAAAGCTCATTTTTGGGTACTTTCTATGAGAGCTACAGTTTTGTGTATACATATACACTGAACTTCCAGGGAAATTAGGCCTAGTTTTTCTCTCTTGGAACCATATAACCAACTTCATGCAGGTGGCAGAGATCTGGTTGTTTTTACTAATAGTGTATTTGGTACATCCTTTCCAATTTCTGCATAGTTTACTACAGAAACAGATGTTTTATTTTAATTGGTGTGGTGCTTTTTATAGTTGTAAAGCAAATAATAAAGTAGCATTTGTGAATGTCTTTTTGGAGAACTTCTTTAGAATGATGGAATGCATCGAAGAAGAATTGAATTTACCTTTCTGTCTGCTGTCTTAGGCTAGGACTGAGAACAAAACAAAAATCTTACTTAAAAGCAGACAGTGACAGCAGTTTCTTCCCATTCTTAACGAACACTGAAGATTAAACTTTCTTTCTCATACTATATTTTTTCTTTTATTTTTTTCATGAAGTCTTTAGAAGAATGGTAATGAACTAGTGATAGAAAATCTAGTACACCATAAGGCAGTGAAGATGGCAATTCTGTTAGGGTGGATCATGTTATTTACAGATACCTGCTTAGGCTGGGGAAAAGAGGATAAATTCCAATAAAATACTTTGATTCAATAAGTAGATAACTACTTATACTATTTTGTGGCAAGTGTAATTTCTACTAGCACACCTAAGACCATTTCTGTCATACAACTGATATGTGAGTGGAGTAGGAGTTGTGTTTTTGTGTCCTCACTTTCTCTGTGTAGAGGATTTATTCTGATCTTAACTTGATTTGAAGATTATTTCTAATGAATTCTGTCTTCACACTTTGCTTTTGTCTGGGAAGTAGGGGACTATATTGGGTATATGGCAACTCCCTTTGGATGAAACAAGAATGCAGATTTGCACATTAAAGATTGTCAGATATTCCCTGATGGTACTTTGGAGCTAGGCTTGGAATTTTTTCAACTTGTTTAGAGATCTGACTTTTAATTTAGGTTTCTGTGGTATATGACTGTTTTTTACTGCATACGTCTGTTCTGCGGAGTAGTCTGGTTCCAGGCAGGCAGACTGTAATACAATGATTTTTCTCACATGAAGAGATGTTTGGGAAACAGATGTGGTTTATCCTTTGGACCTTAACTCTTAGCATCCTCGTGGTGTTGGCTAGATCCTAAGGTATAGTTAAGATCTGCTTAAAAAACTGATTAAGCTGACAAGGTATACTCTTCTGCAAGAGATAGCACTGCCCCTGGGACAGATGGAAAAACACGCTTGCATAGTTCTAACAGATTCTATTTCTGTGAGAGGGTTTAAAACGTGGGGAGAAAAATGAAGAAGTAAATAGCCTTTTTACTAGGTGTGTTTGTACTGAAGAGCAAAACTGATGTAGTGTTTTTTAAAAAAATATGTAAATGATGGCTAAGTAAATGTTCACACTTGCAAATTTCCTCTGAAGCAAGGTGTTTATTCAAATGGCTTTTTCCTGTGGCTATTTACAGAAATGAATTTATTAAAAAAATATATTAATTAAAAAGTAAAGGCCAAATAGATTGTGTGTGAAGAGAGAAAACAGCCCAAGGAAATGAGTGGATGATGTATTTTCAAAGAGTTGCATAAAGAGCAGTAAGTTCAATTTTTTTTTTAGTTTCTCTGTAATAGGAAAATAACGATAATAATTCACTTTTCAGCTATTTGACAGGGGGAAACAGAAAAATAGACCAAGATTACTTACTGCAAAGTAATGAAGAATGAGAAGCATAGGTATGCTCCATAAAACTCTTTATTGAAGTGAAACAAGTTTATTTTCTTGATTTTTCTTTTGTTCCCTCTCTGAAATCTGTATTAATTAACACCAGAAAGACAGAAATAAAAGAAAAAAGTTTTAGCAATGTACAGCCTTGTGAATTCCCTTCCAAGGAACAAACTTCTTTATTTGAAGTTTTCTAACTTAGTTTTATCCTTAAATGCTGAAGGTATGCTTCCTTCCTCCCATGCAGAGAGACAGTTCATTTTGGATCTGCCAGAAAAATCTTCAGATTATCCTCTGAATCAGACCTTGTTTTGAGGGATCTGTGGTTATCCTTTTTTCCTAATTGTTCAAGACCTAAAGAGCAAGCAAAGAGCAGCTACGAGCACAGTCACAGAACTCTTCATTTCTTGCCACATATACTGATATTGTGTGTAGATTTAATTTCACTTTTGGAATGGGGTAAGATGTTGGCTTCATGATATGTAAGACCAATGTGTATGGCCAGTCAAAGAGCCTATTTTCTCTCTTGTGGTTTGCACAACTCAGTCTGGACTTTAAAACATCTACCAGCATAGTCCTCAGAGTTACTGTAACCCAAAAGCCTTTGCAGTATGTAAAAGTAAAGGCCTGGTATGAGAGCCACAGAGATGATGTTCTTTCATCAGTGGGAAATTTGAGTCATTGTGTGAAATAGATATTAAAAAAAAAAAAAAGGAAAAGATGTGTTTTCTCCATTTTCTTCGATCTTTGAAAATCATTTTACATTATTTGCTTATTGGAAGGTTGGTGCCACACAAGCATGCTAAGCAAGGAAACCTGAAGCTTTATCATGCCATCATAATTTAGTGCCATTTTAGCTGAGAGGAATGTTCTGTAATTATTTTATCTTCAGAATTTAGTAAGATTTCAGCTATAGGATTTGTGACCTATATTTAATAATACAAATACTAAGATAACAGTACACAGCATTATCTCACCAGATCAAACCATTTATCTTAATTAGGAGGCAACCTCTGTTAACCACTGGTGATAAAGAAGGAGAAATTGCATATTCTTTAATGTAAATAGCGTTCATTGGGATCATCACAAAATGTTGGCAGTGATGAGAGAAAGAGATTCTCCTGGTGGCACTAATTGTGTTTTCATATACATATCGTGGTAATGACTGAAAAGCTGCAATTTTCTTATCCATATCTCTGCATTTTATAACAGCATGTAATTAATAGCTGAAATTTAAGCCCTATGCTGAGGGCTACTGATTTGAATGGTGATACTATGTTTAGAGCAGTGAGGGAGGAACTGTGCCTTCCTAGCTGATCGTTTTTTCTGTGTTATCTTCCCTAAACACTGGCCTGTCCTGGGAATCAGGTGTCCCCAGAAATAGAGGTTGTTCTGATGTCTAGTTCTGTTTGATTCGTATTTAATGTATATCTTCCTAATGAGAACTCTTCTGAACTGTGGTCTTGGTACAGGTAAAACATTTTAGCACTTAATCTAGGAAGGGCTTTAGTTCTAGTACACTCAGAAATAAAGTACAGCTGCTTAGTGAAACTCTGATTTCAGGCAGAGTAAATGGGAGGAGTGGACAGGATATTACCTGAACTAGTCCTTGGACTGGGGTTTGATGCAAAAACTGAATGGTTAGGCACTCTTCTTCTGGTACCAATCTATTTTTATAAGATATGGCAAATATCTACACTGTATTAGATGCAGGAATGTTGACTTGGATAACTTCTTAACTATTAAAACACTGGGTAGAGTATACTTGCTTGTTTTAATCAACAAGGTGCGTCAGTCTGTATAATCTTTACGTGTAATTCTGTCTGGTAGGAATAATGTAAAATCTTCCTTCATTGACTTAAAAAAAAAAAAGATAAATTGGCATAGAAGATGCTGGAGTATTTTTATTACTGAAGTAAAGCTGAGCATGGGAACAGAAAACAGGTTCATTAATATGAATAGAATGATGAGAGGAATGGAAAAAAAAATCTTTAATCTGCTTCTTGTAAGTTGACATCTGTTTTCTGCTTCAGAAGGTATCCTGGGATGGCCTGGGCCCAAGTCACATTCCACAGAGCAACTGAAAAATGGTGCCCTCAGCTCCTTATCATCTGCTAGTGCCAACATTACGTGGGCAATAGTACCATCTGCAACCCAAGATGGACAGACACTACAGCCAAATACTGAGGTAAGCAGGCCATTTCTATTGTATCTGAGACTTGACATTGATTAGATGCAAACCACGTGCGACAGTGGACGCTTGTATTAATACAGCTTACTGTACTTTCTCTTTATGGTACCCTATTTGTTTGGAATAGTTGTTTAAATGCTGTCTTGTGCAAAAGCGCACACTGAAAACTAGAAAAAAATGTTTACATATTGCTCTGTGCTTTTGCTTCTCTGAGGTACTTTGGAGACAGACAGTGGACTGTGGCAAGCATATAATCTCCTTCTCAATTTTAAAACCCATTAACAGTCTGTCAGTATACATACCTATCTTCTTGGTGATAGGAAGAGCTGCTTGTTTTTTATGCTGGTTTGAGACAGATAGGAGACATTATGACCACAAGATTTGCTTGCTACTTGTTCTTCCATGTTGCTGAGTGCTCTTGTATGCCTTTGGGCACAGCTGATTATTCTCTGAGTTGAAGAGCTCTGCATTGCTTTCTGACCCCTTTTTCTGTTAAGTGATTATGGGCAAAACTTGTCCACGTCATCCTGCACCAGCCTGTTGATTTGTGCTTTTGTGGCATTTACTTGGTAAAGGGCAGTTCTGAAGCATCGACTCTTTGAGGAGGCTCATAGCTACATATCAGGCATCTGATGCACAGACAGTCTCTCACCATGCCAAACGTCTCCAGCTTCTACTGTCTGCTTCTGGATACCAGTGCTGCCCACCAGGAAAACACTTCACACTGAGACTTCACAGATTGTTGGGCACCTGGAGCACATGAGACCTGGAGAACTGGAAAGACGTTTTTGAGAGAGCAGAAGAAACCCTTTACTACAAGTGAATGCTCTTTGGCAATTGGAATGGCTTAAATTAAAATATATTGCCTTTAACAAAATGTGTAATGGCTGGGGAGATCAATAAAGCTGTTTGGTTTTCCAGTTCTTTTGTAGTATCCTGAGTTGACTATAGTTCAAAAGATCCTGGGCTAAACTAGATTTCTTTTAATATTACTTGTTACTTTGGTACTCTTCCAGGTTTGTCCTTAGACAGTAATTTCAAATTCTGTTACAATGTCCAATGTTTAAATTAATTATATTTGTTTCTTACTAGGGGGTTGTATCATTTCTTTTTCATATAAGTCAAATAAGATTCTTTGTCTTCTTAAGACAAGCAGATATTTAAGAATACTGTTTTGAAAGTTACTTCTTTACTCACTGATAAGTGGCAAGTTGTTTCATTAGGTTTATTTTTTTCAGAGGACCATTTTGCAGTTGAGCTGAGCCATTTATGACTTGTTTTCAATTACTGTCTATCTATATTTTCAGTCTCAGCTCCTCCCCTTCTTTTGTCGATGGGAGATAATCAGTTACGCTTGCTTTGCTCATGGAACTCATAATTTATTGAGAAGGGAATACCCTTGGAGAGATGAATATAATAAGCAAGGGAGCATAACACTGTTTTTAGTACAGAATACTCAGTGCTTTGTGGGACATCTTCCTGAAATCAGCAGCTTGCATTTGGATCCTCTGGGGCATTAGCCCTTAAAAATAGGAAAGATTTTTAGGTTATATAAAGCTCACCTGAGGATTGTGTTTTTGGCGCAAGCAGTAGGTAGCATCTGGATTTGCACACGTAAATTTTGTTATGGAAGTACAATTTGTTAAGCAGAAATTTGGTTTTGCACCAGAAAATAGCTTGAATCAGGATTCATTACTGGAAGCTTTTCCCAAAGCTATATCCTTTCCACAGAGTCTTTGTGTGCTTCGTGCCATCCAAGATTGATACTGTTGACTCAGAAATTGAAGTGTTCTTTCAAAAGTATCAGATGGATTTTCAATTTTGATCAGGATACCAGTGTGCTATTGGAAGACTGAAGCACAAAACCGGACTTGTGGAAGAGGCGAACAGTTGCATCTAATGTAAGTTAGGGCTTTTGTTGTTTTCATGTTCAGCTTCAGGTCTAGCAAGCTGTCATGCCCTGTTATGGTTATACCTTTTTGGATTGCTGGGGTCAGATCTTTGCCTGGGAGAAGAGATCAAGTTTTTCTAGAATGCTTCAGGTTTTCTGCCCAGCTGTGTAACCTGAGCAAAGTGTCAAAGAAGGGGCTGGAGCTTCCTGGTGCTGTGACTAGAGAATGGAGGGTTGGAGAAGAACAGGCTTTGTAGAACAGAAAAATCTTTTGAGCAATTGTTATCTTGCTAAGGATGCTATCTGACCCAGACAGTCACCCAGGAGATGGTGTGTGACTTCTTAAAATATAATTTTCCAAGCTATGAAGAGTGTTCTACTTAACACTTTTTAAAAAATTCCACGTCCATTTCAGCATATTTTCAAATATATTCTGTCCTGTCGTGTCTGAGTAAGAGTGGCACTAAGTACCCAGTTTACATTCAAAGGTATAAAAAGCAGTGACTGTGCTAGTTACTTAGTATGTGAAATTATACATAAAAGCAACTGCAAATCACCATATTCCACTTATTTCCTGGTCCAGATACATCCTTGTTAGTAATGGCAGTGACATCAGTAGAGAATGAGATAATGCATCTAAATGTCATTGTTAAGAAACTCGTGATGTTGAAGACCCTGACTTTTTTTTTAATCTGGTAGTTGCTTTTAGATGTGGAAGGAAAAAAAGAGGAATCCACAAGTGTCATTCAAACGATGCTCAGTTCTCTCAATGATTTGCTTCAAAAAGAAAGGAAAACAACAACAACAACAACAACAACAAAAAACAACACCCGACACCAAAACAAAACAAATTATTGTTCTTTTGTGTTTTTTTGTTTTAATCCCTGGCTGGTCCTCATCTCTGTATAAGTTGATAGTGTGTAAATGGGGCTAGCTTGCAAAATATCCCTTCTAGAAGAAGTGATCCTTAATTTTAAAGAAGTCATGGCAAGAGAATGCTGGTTCCTCTTTCAGTGCTATCAAAACTAATTCTGGTTTCTTCTTTGACTGTGCCTAGTTTTTTTTTTTTTTTTTTTTTTAAAGAATTCTGTACTTTTTATGATATCTGACCGTGACTCTGTCCCTTAGAAGCTATACCCCAAAGAAATGGGAGAGAGCTTTTTGGCTGACATTCAGCATAATATAGTAGATGTACCAACTAAACAAATTGTGAATTGACCTGCAGTCTGAAATAGAAAACACCATTAAGCTGCTGCCCTTGATGAACAACCAACTTGGCTGCTTCTCTTCTAGAACCTTACTTATAAGGAAATGATCGTTTTAGGTATGTGGATCAGGAGTGATCTTAAGACGAAAAAGGAGATGTTTGTTGTGTTGGGGGGGGGGACCATCGGGAATCTTCCCTGATATAAGAGGCTGCTGCTGGCAGCAGTTTCCTGGCAACGTGGCCAAGTTGCTGAATGTGTTTAGTGATAGTTATGTTAATTCTCAGCACAGCATGTAGAGGCTTTGTAGCACTGCATTAAGAAACATCATTAACAAACCAATGACTTGTTTTTTTCTGCGTTTTTTTATATGTTTATGAAGAAAGCATGGATCTTTAGAATACCCCTCTAGAATAACAAGGCACACCTGATGCAATTTCGCTTTAATACGTAAGCATTCTTGAGGGGTATAAGTTCAAGAGTTGAGTTTTGATACCATATATAGCTGAAGTAAAACATTTATTTTTAGTTGGTCACACAATTAGGGTTTCAGGTTGGAATTTCTCCCCTGGTGAAATAATGTAGCAGCTAAAGAGTCTTATTTTTAAACAGTGTGTTGGTGTTTACTTGCTTTTGTTATTAAGGGTGTTTCTTGCGTCTAAGTATAGGGATATCATTTGAGATATTGCTTAAACTAACTGAAAAAATAAAAGATCTTGTAGCAGAAATGATTTTCATGTGTATTTCCTTGCCTATTTTATCATTTCCTTTGTTGTTACTGTTGGTGTTACTGGTTTTTCTTCCCAAATGAGAATTGCATTTTTGGGTTGTGATATGGGACAGCATTAGCTGAAAGCCTGACATCTTAACTGGAGGAAGTAACCTCTGACAGTGAAGTGCAGATATCTTTCGTTTTTCATGCTTTCATACTTCCAATCTTTAAGTTTTTATTTAGTTTACACTTTTGGATGTTTTTGGTCAGTCCACCTGAAGCATCAGGCACAAGTAGGAATAAAGGCTGATCTGAACAGAGCTATTCTACGTCGGGTGTGAGATGACTCAAAATATATTTAGTGCATACCCTGATGAACCTGGTTGGACTTTTTGGTTTAAGCTATAATTTCAAGGTATTATATAGGATTTTTCCTGTAAAGTAGAACATGACAAGTAGGCCTGTGTATGCTCTTCAGAATGGTGATGTGAACTTGATCCTTGTTCAGTCTGCAACAAACAATGACCTGCTTCCTTCATGTAATGGTTTACAATTCTGTAATTTCTTTCTCAAAGCCTTGAAATTGATTAGTTTTGAAATACTGAGTCTCATAATAAATTCAACTGTAATAACTTTGTGCTTTAGTAGAATAAAGTTGTGAATCACTTCCATGTGAGCACTGCTCTTCCAGTTCCACTAATTGTCATCTTGGGTGTCAGAATTCCCCTCTTGAGCAAACAAAATGTGACTGCAGGCCAAATACTTCCCCTGACAGCCAAATACGAATGGGAAAGAGGCTGTTCATATGGGAGATCTGAGAGGGAAGGAGTAATTTTCTTTTGGTCTAACAGTTTGGTTAAGAATCATTACAAAAATCATGCTGTAGCTACATCTGCAATTTAGCTCTCTTTATGTGATTTTTATGCCTTAACTTGCCATGCCAGCTGATTCCTACCATCCTGTGGATCTGGCATCTCTGCAGTCTCTCTGTTTTCCTGTCCCTAACTTTCTCTTGCTTGTGTGCGTGAGAACTGTACGCATGTTCCATAGTGAAGTGTCTTTTTAATAGGATTGAAGTTTTAGCTCTCTAGGATCGAGGCTTAGCTCTGATTATCTAACCAGGTTTTAACTGTGATAGTGATTGTCAGTCCAGCACAAGTGCAGTCAACTCTAGATCATTAAGGGTATTTCTGTCCCCTATATGATCTGAACTTTAATATTTTCAGCTGTAAGAAGGAACCGTGCTATTTGCACAGGAGGCACTGAACTGTTTTGTTCTTAGTTCTTAAAAGATTGTGTGTTTTTGTCCAATCTCTTCACGTAATAGTCTCTTTCAGGCTGAAGTTGTTTTCTATCTTTAAATTAGTATGGATCCTAATACAATGATATTTCATCCTCTACAGAGCCCTTTAGCCTTTAGAGCCATTACAGAATGTGCTAGAGGTGCTAAGAAATAATTTCAAGTGTTTCTGTAATTTTAGAAACTAAGCTAGATACAAGAAGTGATCTCTAATTCAATAGTATCTTTTCTGTAGATATCTGTCTCTTGGCAGACTTGTCCAAGACGCTGTTTCCTAGTGTAATTTCTTCCTAGTGTTTCCTAGTTCCTTTTTGTCCGTGACATAAATGTGTGTAATTAACGTTGGGAGATCAGCTTAGCAATGAGCATACAGTGCTAGCCACAAATAATGGAAAGTAATGCAGTAATGGAAAGAAAACAGATCAGGGTAGGAAAGTAATATTTGTAGTATTACAGAGTCCCTTTTCATTGTTTGATACTGACATTACAGGATTTCTGAGCGTGTTCTGCTTTTTGCCTTCTGCGTGATTAAGTACTTTTTGGGCTGAAGAGCATGGTAAATGGCCTGTAATGACTTGGATAGATAAATTTAACCTCTGGGCAAAGATGTTACCAGTTAATCCATTCACTATCAGACCATCTGAAAAATGAACTCTGAGATAATCAATCGAAAATTTCCAGGGAAGACATATTTAGGGATTAAATGTACAATTATACTAAAAGTAGAATTAAATGACCGTAAGCCTGCTACAGCAGCACTGATAGACAATGACTAAGATAATCTAACTAATCTTGATTTTTTTTGGGGGGTAGCTTTCTGGAATAGCTACTGTGTCAGCAAACAATCTCTAGTAAAACCTTTTATGTAAATATTAGGTGCAAATTAATCTCCTGTGGAAGCCCTTCCATTTTTGTTGAATCAATCCAACACCCAAAATGCATGTATTCTATCTAATATCTGTAAGATATATTTAAGAGTAATATTCTACTTAAAATAAAAAGAAACTAATACAAAATTTACATCTAATTTGATTAAACATGAGGCTCTGATTCATTTGGCATTCCATAACTACCAGTGAATTTCAATGAAAATTAATCATCGGAATATAAAGAATTCAGGTTCCTTTGCAGTAAAGTTTAAAAACTGAGTTAAAAAGGATTGATTGCTTATTCTGCTCATTATAAAACTTGTACCCTCTGAAAACTAGCTCCAAAGCCAATATTAATTTTATTTCAAGATTGTGCACTAATTGATTTGTTGTGTGCTAATTGATTTGCTTTGTGCTGTCAGTTTTACTTCTTAGCATGTTTATATAGGTGTACTTGGTCACACTGTCTATTAGTAAGCTTACCCAGCTCATTAAGGCTATCAGTAACTTAATTAGACTTCAGTAAGTTGGGTTGAGTTCTTTTACAAAGAGTATTTGTCTCTGGTTGGAATTGCTTTGTGTTACTAAGTGAAGCATCATCCAAACTGGCCTCAGCTGTTTCATCTCGTCTTGTTAGAAAAACATAGGGGTTTTCTGCCTGCGATGATGGGCTGTGGTGATTCTACCCACCTGTGGTTTCGGGTGGGAAGGCTTCTCCAGCAGTGATGCAGTTCAAACAGCTGCTTGAAGCAAACCTGTTCAGATCAGGTTGCTCAGGGTTATGTCCAGCCAAGTCTTGAAACCCTCCAAAGGGGTGGAGGTTCTGTAACCTGTCTGCATGGCCTTTTGCAGTATTTGGCCATCCTCGTGGTAATTTTTTCTTTCCAGTGTCTAACTGGAATTTCCTGTGCTTCAGCTTGTCTGTTGCTTGTCATCCTATTGCTGTGGACCTCTGAGAAGAGTCATGCTCTGTCTTGGGACCTCCCTGCATTTTCTAAGTTTATAAATGGATGTAGTGTGAAAGCATACTAGAAAGAATATAAATCCTTCTTTGGCTTTTGACTTTCTTTTTTTTTTATGGTATTGTTTATAGGTCATAAGCTGTAAAGGCAGTGATTTCCAACTATCAAATAAGAGACCTGCATTCTGATAACCAGTGACTGCTTGCTCTGGAGTCTGAACAAGTACCTGAGCATTTCTCTGGTCAAAGCAGAACATTAAAGCATTAGGGATTCTATCGCTGTGAGTGAAGGTTCATTCGAGTGTGCTGCCTTTCCTTACTAACATGCTGTATGGGATGGTGGGTCACTAACACTACCTGCTGAGTCCCTTACCAAAAAGTGTTTGTCTTTCCCTTCTTTGTTGGGAGTGAGAGGCACGCTGCTCCTAGTTCTTCATGTTTCTCCCCAAGGATCTCAGTCTAGAGAGGATACCTTCTAATACAGAAGGAAGTCTAGAAAGTAAAATCTTCTACCATGTTTTCCTCCATGTTCCTCCCTTACCAGCCTGCAGCTCAGTGCAGTCTTCTGTCCTTAGTTCCCCAAAAGTCACAGCTGTACGTGACTTTCAGACCCCCACAGTCTCTGAAGTTTTGCCTGGCTGGTGCTGGGAGTCTGTCCTGCCACACTGGAGTCTGCAAGCTTGTAAATGGTAAGTAACTTATTTTGAGTGGTGTCCGATGCTGTATTTACCGTCATCTTGCTTCTAAAAATTTGATTCTCTGTTTTGAGAGTATCTTCTGGGAAGCTTTTCTTCACTAATAACTCTCTAGCATTAGAAATAGGTTTTGTTGGAATTCTTTATTTTGTGATACTGTATTATTTTTCTTGTGTTTTTAGATTAGCATAAAATTCACTATTGTGGTTTACACTAGCCTTCACATTTTTTTTACCTCTATTTAGGACAAGTCAGTAGGGCTTTTCTCTTTGAACATTTTCTTTTTTTGTTCTTCGTGTTGCTGTTTTCCTCTTTTCTGATGATACCAGTGATGAAAAATATTTATTTGCAGTTCTTACAGAATTTATGCAATACTACAAAGTCCTCTGGTGTTCTAGGTTTCACATTAAACAGTGTTGTAATTCAGTAGCTCTCATTTAATGAGAGATGCTCACAAGATGCATGGACTGGTGCTGATACTTAATCTTTTTCTGTGGAGTCTGTGCTTAGGAATGAGCTGCTTTTCAGCTGCTTTTCAGTACTGACTGCTTTTGGTTTATGAAAGCGAAGATAAGCAAGAGGAATTTCCTTATGAAGAAGATAAGTTCATATAGGGAAAAAAGGTGTCCAACAAACATGATTTAGTGCATAACAGGGTTACAGTGCTGTAGGTCACCCAACTGAGGATCCCTGTGTTTAAAAGGATGTTGACTCACTGATGATTACTTTATTCTGAAGAAAACATAATCGTTTCCATAGTTTGTTTCTAGTATATTTTTCTGAAGGCTTACACAGGCTATTATGCAGCATAGACGTAGATTCCCTGTGTTTCACATTACACACATTTTTTCATAACAACAAACCAAAGCTTTTTATTCTTAAATCTCTGTTATCTGGTCTTCTCTACTGTTATATTGTTATATTTACCACCCAAATATGGTCATAGGTCAGAGTTGAAACAATTCTTCAGAGCAGGAAAGGAAAGTTTTCTGAGTTTGTTCTTTATGTATAAAAAGACCTCTGTTCCCAGAGATTCTGAAAAAATAAAGGGTGTGTGTTAGTGAAGCTGTCATAATAGTGAATATCCAGGTAATGTTCTTGCCTTCAGATGCCTGGCAGATTGCTTTTGCTGGGAAGGAACAAGATTACAGACCTATTTGTCACCTAACATACAGGTTTTGTGATTATTCCCACTGCTTGCATCATCTGTATGTCAGCTTGTCTACATTTACTAGGTATTAGTATCAAGATGCATTTCTGCAAAATGGACTTCGCATACTTCTTTCATAGTGAAGGATCTCCTAAAATGAGCAAGGTATTACTTGAGTCAGAAAATGGCTGCTATTACTGGTTGCATCTAAAATCTTGTGGGATAGAGAGGTTGTCCACATTGCCAAACTGCCATCCTTGCACTTGTCCCTAGCCAGAGAGGTTTTCAGAACATCCAATGTTTGTAGCCTATGCCAATGAAAACAAACACAAAATACATAAAAATTATCCATATACAAAAAATTTAGATATTTTAATTGATAGTCCTGTTTTGAAGAATGTTATTTTCTCTGGGTATTTGAATTACCATTCACAAACAACAGCTTTGGTAAGAAATTAAATTCTGGGCTCTTTGTAGGCATTATTAACTGATGCAAACTTTTTCTACCAAATATTCTGTGGTTTTGCTTATAAGTGATGAACTATATATCCAGGATTATATAAATGTTCAGCCATCTCTCTCACACTCCAAAACCAGATGCAGCAGTTACATATCCAGATAGGTACATGTGGATTATTTTTCTTGGTATCTGTAGTTTAGGTAAGTAGAAAATATGCCTATTACATCCTTTTTCCTTCATGCAGTAGGAAGAAGGAGAAATCAACCATCTTGCTGATGGGATCTGTATGTAGATGACTAGCAAAGCAAAAAGAAAGATATTTTTTCTTGCCATACTGTTTGCTATAAATTATAGCATGCTTACTTCTTAGTAATAAAATCCTTCTCATTTGATTATCATCCTCTGGTACTTATATTCATATTTTAGACATTATCTTAACTAATTTCCAGTCATCGATATTAAATCTAAGCTATAACAATTGAATGCTAGGAAAAGTGGTTTGTTCCTCCCCTCCACTTGAGGTGGTAGACTTTTAGTACATTAATAGTATGGAAAAATTTTCCCAGTAATTAAAGCAAAAGCTGGTGACAAATGTAGTAGATGGGACAGCTCCTATGAAATATTCAGAATAGATGAAGAAAATCAGCTGAGCCTCACCTGTTTTTGCTGCTTTTCAGGGACCTTTTTGAGGATGAAATTGAGGTGTATGAGCTGCAATAAGTTCTGCTTTCTAAAGTCCCCATTTAAGATCTGCTTTGTATCTACGTTTGTTAAGCCACTTTTTAAATAAGTAAGTAAATAAATAAAAATGCTTGACCACTGGGAACCCTTAAGTTTCCTTGGAAGTCACTGGAACTTTGATATCCAGTGTCAGAATATGGGATGTTGGTGCATTTGAAGCTTTATCTTCGATCTACTCTTTCTTTGCAATGATCAGTCAAAAGGTTACCGGGACCAAAAATTTAAATAAGGCGTAAATATGATGGAGGCCGAGGCTGAAGCAATGAATAACCTGAGTTCACCCTAGCACTGCTTTTCCAACCCTCTTCTTTCCCCTCCTGTGCATTTACGTTGTGTAATGGTGTGGTGGTAACTGTTGCGACAAGTATTTTCTATTTTGTTTTATTTGGAGTGTTCTTGAAGGGGAGAAAAGCCTATTTAAAGAGATGCAGGAGCTTGCTGGATATATTTAAAAAAAAAAAAAAGTGTTGGTACCTTATGGGTAAGCTTAAATGTGTTAATCTGTAAATTACAATGCATTTGGAAGTTAGAGAAGTGCTTAGATGATAGTGATTTCTGTCTTTATCATGGGTTTGAAGTAAATGTGTTGTTTGTTTCAAGATTTAGGTTAATGTCAGCTGAAATTTTCTATTTGATACCTGTTCATTTCAGTGTTTTATATGGGAATTACTCTTTTCACAGCGTGTTAATATGCTAGTCTGTATATAAAATAATTTAATAAATGCAACTTACTGGACAAGCTAAATCAAATTGAAATCACTGCCAGTAATGGATGGGGGTGCAGTAAGCTCCCATTTTTCTGTCAGGTGCATGCCACAGCTGGTAGTAAATACAATTAAATATTTCAAATGTGTACGTGCTGGAAAAGACGTGTGACACATGCAGTTTTGTACAGTTCTGTCAATTCTGATACAGTGACAAGCTCTGCAAGAAACCAACAGCTCATTATTTATTACCATTTTTGGGGGATTGTTAATGTATTTACTGTACAAAGAGGATTCTAATTCTGGGGTTGAGATGAGTGAACATTGTCTGGAGCCGATTTGTCACATTAGTGTAAATATTCTAAAACTCTCTGGCCTTACACAGAGCTATATTTAATCTTACACCCACGGAAAACCTGTTTGCAATCTCGCAAGTTACACAAATGCAAATGTAAATGATACTTGTAAACCTATATCATTATGAAGGGTGTCTGAAAATTAAAATGAAGCCTTTGACTTTTATGTGCACTAGCAGAACTAATTGTAATCAGATGACTACAGAAAATTTAGCATTACTTGCCTAGTCTGAGAATGCTAATTCTGTTTAATGTTGATTCTGAACAAGCCCTGCAACTAATTTATTCCACCTTTCTCTCAATGCAGAAGTGTTTTGTACAGTGTTCCTCTCTAGTATCATTTGGCAATTCTTTTGAATATAGAAAGACTTAAGGGCTACTTCTGTTGCAATATTGTGAAATTGTCTTTTTATCCAGATGTTTTAAGCTTATAAGAGTCATTCTCTTGCTCCTGACTACAGTTCTTGTACTGTATGAAAGCTTTTCTATGTCTTAATAAAAATTCTTAAAATACTTTGATCCAGTTATACGCAGAATTGCCTTATGAGTCCTGTATACGTCCTCAGTGCATTCATGTCAGGATACATATGGTCTCTGTTTATTACGATGGTGGAGTGCTTACTACTGTGATGGAGGAAAGGGTGAGTTATGCCGTGTCGTCTTTGCCTCAGTCCTTACTCGAAGATCAGCCTTCAGGAATCCCAGGCCTCTGAGAAGGTACTAAGGAAGGAAGACGTACCTTTGGTGAGAAGGGCCAGGAGCACTTAAACTGAACATATATAAATATGCAGGGCCTCCCAGGGTACACCTATGAGCATGGAGGGAGCTGGCCAATGTAATTGCAGGGTCACTGTCTATAATCTTCGAAGGGTCATGGTGAGTGGGAGAGGATCATGAAGACTGGAAGAAAGCAAATATCACTCCTTCTTTGAGAGGGGCAAGAAGGAACATCTGGGGAACTGCAGGTTGGTCAGTCTAACCTCAGTCCCTGGGAAGATGGTGGAATAACTAACCCTGGAAACCATTTCCAAAGACAAAAAGATGACCAGGAGTAGTCAGCATGGATTTACAAATTTGCATGCTTTATCAATGTGATAACCTTCTACAACAAGGTGACTGGCTTGCTGGATGTGGGGAGAGCAGTGGATATTGTTTACCTTCAACTTAGTAAGGTTTTTGACCCTGTCTTCCATAACATCCTTATAAACAAACTGACAGGGTATGGATTAAGTGAGGTGGAACAAAAACTGGCTGAAGGGCCAGGCTCAGAGGGCTGTGATCAGTGGCACGAAGTCCAGCTGGAGGCCAATCACTAATGCCATGTGGCAATGTTCACTGCTGAAGCCAGTGTTGTTCCACATCTTCATTAATGGCCTGGATGACGGGGCAGAGTGCACTCTCAGCAAGTTCGCAGATACAAAACTTGAAGGAGTGGCTGATACACCAGAGTCCTGCTGCATTGAAATGGACCTTCACAGGCTGGATGGAGAGGAATCTCATCAAGTTCAACACAGGGAAATGCAAGGTCATGCATCTGGACTGACAGCCTCCTGCGCTGAGTTAGGAGGAGCGTTGCCAGCAGGTTGAGAGAAGTGACCCCTTCCCTTCTGCTCAGCACTGACGAGGCCATGTCTGCAGTGCTGTGTCCAGCTCTGGGCTCCCCACTACACGAAGGACATGGCCTTTCTGGAGCAAGTCCAGTGCTGGGCCACAACAGTGGTTAAGGGACTGGAGCATCCTTCTCATCATGAGGAGCTGAGAGAGCTGGGACTGCTCAGCCTGGAGAAGAGAAAGGTCAGGGGATCTCATCAACAACTTTAAGTACCTGATGGGCTGGTGTGAAGAAGGAGCTGGACTCTCCTCATTCGTGTCCAATGACAGGACAAGAGGCAGCGGGCATGAGAAAGGCTGTGAACATCAGAAAGCAATTCTTTAATGTCAAGGGGTTCAAACAGTTGCACAGGTTGCCCAGAGGTGTGGGGTCTCCACATCGCTGGAGATGCTCAAAACCCAACTGGACACAGACCTGGGCAACCAGCTCTAGCCGGCTCTGCTTGTGCAGGGCTTTCTGACCTAAATGATGCAGTGGTTCTGCACGTTCTGTTTTCTCCAATCTCTCCCCCACTACGCTTCCCAAATAAATGAGATAAGATCTATGCCGTGCTTGACAGTCCTGTTGCACGATACAGTGTGTGAAGCATGTTGGAAACTGAGCCACGAGCCTTAGAACTGAACTAATTATCTAAAATTGATTTGCAGCACAACAGTTAAAATTTGAAAAAACAGAAATGTGTGGAAGAGGCTTTGGAAGAAGAGAGGGAGTTTTGCCCTTTGACAGAAACATAGCTTTTAACTCTGTGATTCTATCCCAGGTTCGTACAAGTGTCTTTTTCCTGAGGAATTTTCAAAAATGCAGCGTTTCCTTCAGAAGCAGTTACGTTCCCGTACAGATCTCATCCGTTAACAAAGAATCATCGTGTTGTCTGATGAAGACCGCTGACGAGAACATCAGTTTCTTATCCCAGCAGATGACCTTTCTAAATTAATTGATCCCAGTTCTAATGAAGCAACTTGTTTGTAATAGATTACTTCTAGAGTGTGTTTTCATGTCTTCTGCTTTTAAACTCTGAAGTAGGAAGCTTAAATCCTTAAGAGGTATTTCTGGAAATGGTCTGCTGTTTTCATTCAGGTTTTTCTGAAGAATCTTGGTACTTCAGCCCACTATTGGAAACATGCGTTGATTAAAATGGTTTTAAATATAGGCTGCCCTTTGGTGCTTGCTGGTAAGAGGTTCGGTATTTGATTCTCAGGGTTAGCCCCCAAGCCCAGCTCTGTTGTTTGTTCCTAGGCTGAGCTGCACAGCTCAATAGCTTTTACTTTAGGCACTGACCACACGGGAATGGAGCCGATCACTGCTTTCCTAGTTCAGCTTTGCAATTCTATTTTACAAGGGGGAAAAAAATCAGTTGTATGTCTAATAATTCAGAAAAGCTGCCATTAAAGGATAATCGCTCAGTGTAATCTTTTGCATTCTACTGGGTGCTTACGTGTAGGTTTATACTACACTGCACACTATTTTCTGTTCAAAGAAAAAGAAATAAAAGCCTGGTTGCACTTTTGTGGCATTTTAAAGATACAGTAGCTTTGTATTTTGTGGCTGCATGTCCTAACACCCTATATTGTGCTTACATGGTGGTGTGTGTTTTTGTTGTTGTTTTGTTTGAAGAAAGTTTGCATTTCTTGAAAAACAAATTTCTGTTTTCTATACCCTTAGAAGGTAAATCAGTGATTACCTAGAACAGCAAATGGAAAGAGGAAAATATGTAAAGGGTTAAAGGATATTGCTTACTGAAGGTGACTGCCATTCAGCTACGGTGACGTAAATTTTAATCTGCTACTTACTTTCTTATTTCCTTGGAAAGTGAGAAAGGATGCAGACAACTGATGTCATTCTGCACGCACTGGAGCTCACTAGTGTGTTGAAAGCTCTCGCAGTAATGAGTAGAGCACTGGGATTTTCAGTGCCCTTGCACATCTTAAAATAGCTAAGATAATTAAAACTATAGTCTTTATTGCAGAATGGTCATTAAGCACGCTTGATCCCAATGTTGCGTTGTACTTATTATCCTCCCTGATGAGCAGCAAGTCTGTCATTTAAAACAATGCAAAAACCTCTTTCCTGAGCAGCCAGACTGCTTCTAGAGCTGCTCCCTCCCGCTGTGTTCGTTTTGTCCAGGAGTAACCAGGGGCAGTTGTTTTGTTAGGAGCACTTTGAAAGGCACAGAAAGGTAATACCTGCTTTAGCAGGCAGGAAAGAAGGGTTTCTGTCCCTGGCTGAATGTGCAGTCTTCAGAAGCAAAAGAAAATTATCTGTATTTTTCGGTCTGTATCCTAGTTGATGTGTAGATTGTTTATTTTCTGATGCTGTTAATACTAGAGGTTACTTAGCTGTTATATGTTAACTTTAAAGCTTGTTACCTGCTAGCACTTTGTCTCTCTCTCTCTCTCTCTCTCTTTCTCCCTCATTCCGCCCCCAGTCCCACCCTGGAGAACAGCCCACCGGGATACCCTTTGGGAAACAGCAGCAACGTTTTCCCCATTGGAGCTGTTCGCAGTTAAGCTCCCTGATCTCAATATCATGTGACTAGAAACGCAAGGAGCAGATTGACATCCAGCACACACTCTCAAACTCGTTGGATATCAAGGAAAAAAAAAAAAGGGGGTGGGAGTGAGGAAGGGAGGTTCCCTTGCTTTTCCCTCGCACTATTAATTCCTGCTGGAGCTTGTTTGCCGTGAGCTCGGTTCATGGCAGTAGCAGAAGAAGCAGTGCTTATTCAGTAGCTCGGTGCTCTCAATGAGGTCAAGCTGGATCAAAGGGAAACCTCCTGTGGAAACGCCTGCTGTAAGTTCTGCTTTTTCCACAGTCCCTCCAAATGAAATACAGCCCCTACAACAGGGCCGGGCTCTGCTATTTTATGTATCCCTGACTGATAATTTTGTATGAGGTTGTCAGGCTTTCTGTTGATTGAACTTGTCAATAAGGCATCAGCTTCTGTGTGTTTTGGGAGGAAAGTGTGCTTATCGTTCTGTTCTTTTATTTGCTGAGGGAGTGGGAAGAGGAAAGTGTGGTTTTGTCCTTTTGAAAAGCACCAAGCTGTTGAGGTTACAGCTCTCCAGATCCTGTTTTATGTAAGCTACATATTCTACTTTCTCAAAAAAGTAATTGCAAAGTGTCTTTTAAATGTCCTTGCATTTCACCAAATAGATATACTTTTGTGAATAGCCACCTGAACATGTATTTAATTAAAAAAAAAAGTTTTTTGTTTTAAAAAGGAAATAACTTAATTAAAATCTTGGAAATGTGCAGTAAATAAATTTCCGAAGGACTCTCATTACACAAGCTGTTGTTCACCTGAGGGATCTCTAATGTGATCATTCAGAAATACTTTCTTTGAGACCTAATTCTGAGTATCAGCTATTTTTAATGAAACTTCCAGTTGCAAAGACTTTGAGCTGAATGTTTTCCCCTTTAACGCAGCAAGCTAGCTGTTTCTGCAGGAATGTGCTGCTTAGCATGAAGGAATTCCCACTTCTGCAGGTAGCACTGTGTCACTTACAGCACGGACTACTTGGGGAATAATGAAATTCTGGGCTGTGCATTATTCAGCTACATAACCCAACTTTTTTTTAAAGACAAAAAAAGTTACCTGAAGGTACATCTGGAAGGCTTGCAGAGTGGTTTCGGTGGATTGAACAAAATAACCACCACCTGTATGGGCTATTATTGTTAATATATTGGAAACTCCGAGGGGAAATAAAGTGTCACAAATCATTATCTCTTTCTGTTGTCAAGTTCCTCTTGAAGGGAAATAGCATGATGCCTCTCTCTTGATCTTCACCTAGTGTGTCTGGAAAATGGGCAGCATCGCTATTGTGCTGTGAAGCAGCATAACTTTGCAAATGTCATAAAGACTCATGGCATTGCCTTACCCCCAGTAATCTAGTTATCTAGTTTCTTTCTTTCTTTTTTTTTTTTTTCCTCAAAGTTGCATACTTCATAGTCTCTATCTTCTTCTGTTGATAGTCTTTGCTGTAGTGGTCAATGAGCACTGATTAACGTTTTATTTGAGGCTTACTTTAAATATCTAACTTCAGAACTTGGATAGAGGAAAGGGGGGAAAAAAGTGAAATCAGGTCATGCAATATCTGGGTGAGAATTACGAATATTTGCTGGAGAGGTTTATGAAAAACTCTTGACTCATTTTCAATTGTATTCTTCTATTTAATAAATTGAAAAGCTGTTACTTTAACATGCTATGATTTTTTTAATTTAATTTTATTTTTTGGCTGACATCACTGCAATATGTGTATGGGAAGATAATGTGTAAATTAGCATCCATTGATACTTGCCACAGTTGTTCTGAGGATAGGATCAAAATACTCTGTGAACCCATCACTGGCTTTTTTTTTTGTTTATTTTGTACTTTATTTTTTTTAACAGAAGCTGTCTTTTGCTCCCTTGAGCCAGCTCCATTTTATACATATATAGTGGGGAAAAAACATATTGCATCTTTTAGTCCAGATGGTGATGTTTCTTTTCATTTCAGCATTCAGCTTCTGAGTTGATCCTAGTTGAAGATGAAATGACAGATACTGAAGATAATGAAGAGGAGGATTTAGGAGTCATGGACGATCAACGTAGTGTAATTCTCCATCTCATCTCTCAGCTTAAACTTGGCATGGACCTTACCAGGGTATGGACACTACCTCTTTTTATAATATTTGTGTGTGTGTGTGTTTGTGTGTTTGCCCGTGTAGGTAAGGTAGTTTACCTCTTATTAAGGGTGTGGTTTCAGAGAGCTATGAATTCCTCTTGTCTGCTAGGCAGGATTTCACATGAAGTGACCACAGCAGACACTGTAACAAAAACAAACAAACAAAAAGGTTTAGAAACTTTTCCTTTCTTAATTTTTTCCAAGTCTTTCAAATCAACCATGTGTTGTATATGTATCCCATGTGTACATTAAGTCAGGGGGCACCAAGTGTGTGAGGAACCATAATGTCAATTTTATGGATGAGGGAGATTTGTGCTTCAGTTACCACTTTGTGGAATGAATTCCATTTAATTACTTGGTAGTTTAAAAAAAAAAAAAAAAAAAAAAAAAGGTAAAGAAGCTAGTCTTCAATGTGTCACAGTCCTTGTTTGTGCTAAGCAGCTCACCAGTTCAACCTTCCATGCATCCTTCTGGTCCTGGAACCAGTATTGTTATGAGCTTATCCATACAGATATGAACAGAGAGATTTTAGTGATTGAGAAGTTTCCCATAAGCCCTTGGCTTTTTGAAAATTATGCAGTTGTTCTGGCAGCAGGAAATGCATCTTTTTGAATAGTTGTGTATTCCGGTGGCTTTAATACATAATCAAGGAGATATTTTGAAAGATATGGAGTACCTGTTCCTTACAGAAAGGTTTTCTACTTATAAAGCAAAGAAAAAAAGCCTTTAAACTACTTCCCACAAATAAGAGCTTATTCTGACTTGCTCCTTCCACAAATTAGAAAACAAACAATCAAACAACAGAGTTTAGGATAACCAGAGAATTACACTTGCATGTAAAATAGCTAAATAGCAGGTTCTTCTCATGGGCATGTTAATATTTAGAGGAGTTACATCAGCTTTCCTCTTGATCTCATATATTAATCAAAATCTATTTTTACTATTACTTTTGTAAAAAGGCCTTCTAAACATAGTCTTCTCTGCTTCCTCTGGAACAATTGACAGTATTTAAAAATACTTACGTTTTTAAGACTGAGCAATCCCATGTTCCGTTGCTAAGTATAGCTTTTGAATAGCTACACAGAAATTAATGTTTTGTTCTGAATAGGACAAACATTCCATCATTTAAATTGTGAATAATTTATACCTGTCACTTGTTAGTATGTCTGGCATTATGTACAGTTCATTTTTGGTGTTTTTCTTATGTTCCTCAATCATTAGCAGCTCTTCCTATTTTCTGTTTTGGTTCATTAAGGCTGTCTGAGTTCATAATATTTAAAGTGGACTAAGATTCCTTATCTGCTGTTCTTGTGTGTCTTTAAAACTCTGTCTTCAGTAATGAACAAGATTTTTCTTTCATGATTTCCAATGTCATGTTTTCTCGCAGCAGAGGAGACAAAAACCCCAGAGACACACAATTAACGTAAATAAAATTAATTCCTATAAATAAGAGAGATGTAGACATTTATATGAAAAATAAGGAGGTAAATATGTATCATAACATTTCCTATACAGTTTTTGAGGATAGTGGTGAATATTATCAGATCTGTACTATAGTAAAACATTAGTATGCATGGATGTGTCTATATAGTACCCACAACCTGAAAAGAGGAACAGACATATGGCGGAGTTAGATCTCTCTCTAGTGTGTGTGATGCATGAATACACATATGATGAGTATTAATGAGACGTGCCACATTTGCACATCACTTTTCTGACCATTTTAAGGATTAAAATAAAAAATTACAAGACAGCTGGCTGCTTTTTTTTTGTTGTTTTGTTTTTATTAACTTCGCTTACTGACATGAGGCCCTTAGGGCCGCAGACGTGTGATGATACAGCTTGGTTTGTTGGCTGCACTGCTTAGTTTTCATTATTCCTATGAATGTCAGATTTCAGATAGCCTTGGTGCTAGTCAGCTTCTGCTGGAAGTGCTTGTGACACAGTAGTTGCTAACATCAGAGGATGTTTTTATATATTTGCGTTTTCCTCTGCCTTCTTCCCCAGGGTTGTTTCTTTAGTTGCTTCTAGGAGCTAAGGATCGTAAGGTGATACACACATGAACAAACAGCTCTCCTGAGCCTTTGCTTTGTTTCTGGATGCATAATCATTATCTCTTGTATCATATCAGAGGAAACAGCATCTTTTCCTTTTCCTAAGGGGTACTTGCTTATGTTAGTGTTGGCCTTGCCTGCAGTGACATGCATTTCCTACTGTGCTAACAGCCATATTTAGTGCTGTAGAGGTGTTTCACGTTTGAAATGTGTCATGCTGGCATGCCTCTTAATGAAGAATTAAACAGTAAAAAAAACCCACAGTGAAGTATCAAATCCGTATGGGGATTTGCTAGAACAGGTTAGTCTTAGTGGTGGCTAAATGGACTTCAAGAGCTGCTGGAAAGAGCTGTGTTGGGGAGCAGGTCCTGGTGGCAGGACGTTGTACAGAACTGATACGCTGGACTTTACATGTCACTTAAAAGTGACATGGCTGGAAAGCAAAACAAAACAAAAACAACAACAAAACAAAACCACAACCAAACAAAGAAAACACCATGCTTCTAAATTGTTTATTGCATTTTAAAAAATTAAAAGTAGTACTGGAAATCACTGCCAGCCTAAAAAATGCATTGGCAAATGGCATCTAAAGGATTGAAATGAATGCTAACAGTTTGTACAGATGGATGGTCACCCCCCCCCGCATTCCCTTACCTTCCCTACGCAGTTACAACTCTACTAAAAATAAAGGGTTGCCAGTAGTTCTGTGGCATAGCAACCTGGTGTAAATTAACACTGCAGTTTGTTCACAATGCCTTCTGTTTTAAAATTACAAGGTAAATATATATTGTAGTTCATAACTTAAGTTGGACGAAAATACCTTATTTTAGTCCCGCAATGACAGATGACAGTAGAAGGTTTTTGTCCCTCTAAGGTAGTGAAAATCTCAGCATGGGGTATGGTGCTCAGGTTTCTGAGAAAAAGTGGTTAACATTGCTGACACCCATCTTTTGCCTCACAGTAAATAGTTGAAAAGGTGATAAATATCTTTGTTTTCAAGAAGAACCTCCAGAAAAAGGGAAGAATGCCTGTTAAACTACTTCTTTTTCACTGTGAAGCCTGAGAGACAGTAAGAGTGGAGATTAGTCTAACATTTTAATGTGCAATCAGGAGATTCATTGCTTCAGACCTGCAATTTGTTATTTATTCTAGAGAGATCTCTGTCCATTTAGTTGTCATGCTAGCTTATCCTCAGAGAAGAATATTAGACGGTTTTGACCTTTATGTAATAACAACAACAACAAAAATGCAACCAAATGATACGGTCCAAAACCAATATAAAGAATTCAGATCCTAATTGACTTTTCTAGACTGCATTCTGTTTGGCGCAGAAAAGTTGAAAACCTCATTCTTTTGGAAACTAGAGTTGCTAGCACAAGTGCATGGCAGTCCAGTGCTCACAAGAAAAATGCTGTACACCTTCCAAACTTGTTTGTTTCTATTTTATTTATTTCTGCAGAAATCAAAATGGGACAAGTTACAAAAAAAAAAAAAAAAAAGGTCATTTTTTGATGATGCTTGTCTGTGGTGGTGTTGCATGTTGAAAATATCAGGCTATGAGTTTATTTAGTGAGAGGCAATGTTTTCTAGAGAATTTTAATTATACTGGAGCTGTGTAAGCTTCAAAAGTCAAATATTTTTTTCATATGCGCTTCTGCCTCCTTTTGAGGAAACAATTCAATTACTCTGTGTTGCAAAGTTCCTTTCCTGCTACAGGTAAGGCTGTAGTTTCCATTTTAGTTGGGCTTTTAGAGCAAGATCATTTGAGCTGGAGTTCAAATTTCAAACTGATTGCTGAAACTGAATAATAAAAAATGTCCAGTGGTTCGTAACGTCTCTTTAGTGGCTGTGTTGGCAGAGCTGTAACTAAGTAGCTGCAAAGTAGTTAGTGCTTGCAAGAGTGGTTATGAGGGCTACATTTCCACAATCAAGTCAACAAGATGAAACCACAGCAGTCTTAATGTTGTATCATATAAAATTTGCATCATCTCAAGCATGGTCCATAGCTTCCTTTCCTTCTCCTCCATTTGTGCTAAGAAGGGTCACTCTTAGAGTCAGCCATTTGAACATGAAGAGGGACGCAGTGCTTTTTATTCATATAAGTTTCCTTGCCCTTTCAAGTCTGTGCAGTGAGCTCATGGTAGTCACTGCCAGTATTTCTAGACACAAGTCACAGGTTTTGGCTGTGTTGCTGTCAGCTTCCCCTTTGACAAGCTGGTCTTTG
Organism: Anser brachyrhynchus; assembly: GCF_964034855.1. Classification (NCBI taxonomy): domain Eukaryota; kingdom Metazoa; phylum Chordata; class Aves; order Anseriformes; family Anatidae; genus Anser; species Anser brachyrhynchus. The sequence continues at coordinate 44,038,710 of NC_137695.1, read as the reverse complement.
ACTGTACAATTCATATCAAAATGAGATTCTGTGTTGAAGGTCAGTGATGCTGAACTGCATTTTTAAAGATTATATCGGACGACAAGTATTTGGCCAGGGTGAGAATTTTGCAAGTAAGATGGAATTGTTTCAAGAGCTAAAAATACCGTAAGAAAATCTCCTGTCTTTCCACTGTTGCTTCCAAACTTTTTTTGACTTACACCTTCAAAAACCAATCTCCTCAGCCCCCCTCCCCCACTGTCACACCACCACAGGGACTGCAGACTGTATTTAGCACTCAGCAGATTGCCACATGTAGTGTAAGATTAAGGTGTTGGTATCTTTTGGGGCCTTATTACTTTAGTAATAGAGACTGGGTAGAGTCCTCGAGGTATATGGAGTCAGAGGAGTATTACAGAGGGGACTTGGCTTGATTTATGTCTAAACTTGTAAAACTATTACCCTATAAATGACTGTATTACTTATACATGCATAGAAGGAGAGTGAATGTTACCAAATGGAGCAGTGCACAAGGTATGGAGGGTTTGGGGAGTGGAGGTGGGCAAGGAATGAAGAGAAATAAATGATTCTAGGTCACAAAGCCCTTGCCTGTCTTTTAGTGCACTCCAGGATGTTTTATTGAAAGCTTCTAACAAAGCATTATTCCTAAGTGGGGGACTTCAGTGACATCTGCACTGCTAGATGAGCCGCTCGAGGTTGTGCCCAAATCGCCTGGGGCCGGCTGCCTCCAGTGCAGGCTGCCTCGTGCTCAGTCCCGGGGTCCCTGTGGGCCCCGCAGAGCCTCTCTAGTCCCAGGGCACTGATGTAACAGTTTGTGCAGTTTTGTTTGTTTCAACTTGTCTGAAATAAGGTGAAGGCATGCAGCGGCTCACCACAGTTGTATGGTACGCTACAAAACACAAGGGGCGCGCCGTGTGCCTGGGGGTGACCAGAGAACGGAGGGGTGGCAAGGCAGGGGGGACACAGAAGATGGCAGGGTATGGTTTGTTGATGGTAGAACTAAATCATTTTACATCAAAGTGTGTTGTTATGCCTTGTAAACCAGGAAAAATAAGAACAATAGTTTGTGTGTTAACTGAGAGGAGAGGAAAAGGAAAATTTTCATGTGATCGGAACAGTACCTCCCTGTTGCTTGAGCTACTGTTGAGAATCATAATGAAATAGGAAGCAGTCTGCACTGCTATCGAGGCTGCTGCTTTTTCCTTTGCTCATTATTTACAGTAGAAAGAAAAGGAAATTGCTGTGGCAGAGGGGAGGAAAACATGCTATCCTGAAACTTGGCTATGCCAGAATTGCAGCTGTCTTAACTGTTCTCTCCCCTACGCCTCGCTGTAGTATGATCATGGGGAAATCATATCTGCCTTTGTCTGCTTTGCATACAGGTAGTGCTTCCAACATTTATTTTGGAGAAAAGATCCCTGCTGGAGATGTATGCAAATTTCATGGCCCATCCAGACCTGTTTTTGTCAATTGCAGCTGGAGCCACTCCCGAGGAAAGAATTATCTGCTTTGTGGAGTATTATCTAACAGCTTTTCACGAAGGCCGAAAGGGAGCGGTTGCCAAGAAGCCCTATAACCCTATAATTGGTGAAACGTTTCATTGCTCATGGGATGTGCCTAAAGATAAAGTGAAACCATTCAGAACTAACGGTGCCTCTGTGGTTTCTAAGGACCCAGCCAAGGAGTTTGCCCAGGACCAGTCCACATGCTACAAGCTGAGGTTTGTGGCTGAACAAGTGTCCCATCATCCACCGGTATCTTGCTTTTACTGTGAGTGCAAGGAGAAGAAAATGTGTGTGAACGCTCACGTATGGACCAAAAGCAAGTTTATGGGCATGTCGATAGGTGTTTCTATGGTAGGTGAAGGTAAGAAATGTGCTTTTATTTTCTTTAGCTAATGTTGTGGGTGTCAAAACAACAAGCTTATTTGTGTGGGACTGTAAATTATATCTGAAGTAGTCATATGTTAAACCGCACTAGCAAACGTCTGCTGACACTATGCTCTGTAAAAGCATTTTTCATTGTCTTGCTCACTTTTAAAGTAATATCTAATTTGGTATTGGAGAGTTTACAACTGAAGCAAAGAAATAGGAAAAAATGTGTTTGTACTTAAGCCTAACATTTTTTATCATAGTTTCTGTAAAGAATCATGGTTTCAGTAGTGCTTGCGAAGTTGGTGTATTGTCTCAAGCTTTATAGCAGGTCATATAGGTGAGGTATAAATCATTACTCACTGTATCATACATGCACAGTCTGCTTTGCGATAATTCAATGCTCAGCAATAATTCAGAAAAACAAGGAATTGTAACAATTTAATTACTGGATGATCTGAACCGATAAACACACCTGTATCAGTGTTGTTACTGCCTGCCAATCTATTGATTTAATGTTTCAAACGACTTAATCCCTTTTGCCATTTGAAGATAATTTCCTTTGTATGGCTTTTGTATTTTGTCTTAACTAGTTTTTAGACTGTGTTCTTAATAAGCAATCACAGAAACACCAGAACAACTTAGAGCAATTACTTCTTTTTGCCATTGTTATGTTAAATACTATCAACACTGAAGACAGTAGAAAAGTAGAGTGGGAACAAAACAGTTATGGTGACTAAAAAATCCCACCTGATATCTGAAAACATACAGCTAAGTTCTGCTGTTTCTAATGGAAGTAAAGAACAAATTCAAACAGTGGAAATGGCTACAGAAGCTTCTTTCCTCATGTCACTAGGTTCTCTTCTTCATCCCTGAAAGTGGAAGAGCCTGGAAACTTCTTCGCTGCTGGATCTGATATTGTTGTTATAGTTGAAGTCTGTAACAGTGCTGCTGCTTCCTTTTTTTCTGTGATCTAGGTATTCTGTTTTTTAGGCAGGGTTAAGGAAGATGGGAAGGGAGTGTGAGAAGGGAGATGGTCCTTCTGTCCATCTCCTTACTGTACTGTTTCCAGCCTGAGTCACTGGTTTCACTTGCCACGTTTTTCCAGTACATATCTATTTCTGATACTGGCTTCCTCAGTGAAGGGAGCTGTTTAGTGGAATCGAAATCAAACACAAAGCTATTTATGATTATATAGGAGCTGGGAAATTCTTCTTGTTGCTGCTAGCACACGCAGTTCCCTGGCACTGGGGATATCTACTGTGGGGATTATTTAAGACTTCAAAGTCCTGATGTGTCCCAGTTTTGAGAGAGAAGGGTCTAGGAATTAACTGCTTCCCTACTCCAAGGATTGTTTAATTTGTGTTGGTGAGAACAAATTCCCTTCCTACCCTACCTTACCCACCTCCCCCCTTTCTTTTTTTCATAATCCTAGAGAGATCCCAGCAGTGTAGAGGTAGGCTTTGGGGAACATCTGTCATGGTGAACATCTGTAATGGTGAACCTTTTATTGTAAGGTTTCCTGCTGTCTTTATGGTCGGCATTTGGGGAGGAAGTGTGGTGTTACCAGTTTATAGCTGTCACTCATCTTTTTTTTTTTTGTCCATGTAAGCAATCCAGTACTGTGGAAATTCACTGTGACAGCATTTCTGTGAAGTGATGGAGAAACTCTAGAACAGCCCAAGTATTTCTGTTGTGTGTTGAAGACTGGTAACAAGCAGGAGAAAGTTGTACCACTGAATATTTTCTATAATCTGAAAACAGCCTAAACCTGACAGCCTTGGTTGAAAATGCTTGTTTCTCAGTCTGGTTTCTTCACTTGAGACTATACTTTGTTCAAATATATATAGTTTTCTTTTCTTTTAGTTCAAGGGAAGTCTTCCTAACAAAGTTGGTGTGTAGATTTGTCAAGCTGCAAAAATGAGAAGCTGCTACAACCATTTTTTTTTAATCATGTTTTACATAAGTATAAAGTCTATATTAGACTGAGGTCAGCATGAATCCTGGGGAATATATTGCAGAACCAATAAAAACTAGCACTGGGCTTACAGTGTGGAAAAACTATGTCTGTATTTGCATCTCCGGTAATGCAGAGCCTGGTAATTTGTTGACGTGAAACATGATTTGGAGGATTTTCTTGTTATTTAAGGACAATTTACACACAGCAGCATCTCAAATGGAGTTCGTCTAGCAAAGTGTAGATGGAGACACATGATTAGTCAGAAGGTATAGAAAGAGGTAGTTAAGATAGGTAGAAACTAGAGTTAGCTACCAGAAGGGTTCTCACAATGAGGTTGGCTGGGAAGGTTGTATAACCTTACTGTTACAAGCTGTTAAAACCAGATTAAGCAAGTTTCTCAGGAATGATTTAAGTATGACTGATCCTGCTTTTGATAAGAGACAAACTGACATCTCATGAATCATGGAAATCCCTGGGTTTTGTTTGTGCATTTCTGGTTTTGCCACTGTGTATTGGATGACCTAATGAATCATGTTCTATTGTTGATATTTTTTTCTGTCCTCCTCTTTTTCGTTATGAGCATTCAGCTTCTTTTCCTGGCTCTTGCAGGATGTGTTCAGTGACATTGGCAAGTGACTAAAATAACCTGTCGAGTTCACTTCCATACATGTGGATGCCTCTGACTATTCGCTAGGTCAGTAAGGATTTTAGACTCTGAAAAGGCAGCTTCCTTGATATCTCTACTATGCCTGTGACCTTCCTGAGACTGCATTTAAATCACGCTGGTGTTGACATGGTAGTTTCATTACCCTGTGTATTCGTTCAGTACTATTTGATATATGTAGAAAAAAATCCTTCTCAACAGAGAGACAAACTATGCTGCATTCACGTATCAGATAATTTAGTGCTAGGAGCAACCACCTTGTTCTAGTTCAGATATTTAACAGAATGATTTTGGTTGACCTCTAACTTTGTTGTGACCTTAGCATGAACACAAACAGCCATGCTCTATTTTGAAACTTTGCTCCCTCCTGAATTTTTTCGTGTGGCCTGCAAACAATTGGACAAAGCTTTTTATATTGCATTTGGCTATTTACGTAAATAGGGTAGTACTGAATTTGGGGACCTATATTGTGTAAGGAGTGTGTTGACAACATTTCTGTGACGCTTTTCAAAAGCATTGTTGTTAAGTAGTCTTAATGTCCTTAGGTGTGTAGAGCGTGTTGCTTTTTATCCCTTGGTGTGAGAAGCAGCAGTGGATGCGCTGAAACAGGACAAAATGGAATTGCAAAGGCTTCTGTAAGAATTTAAATAACAGGTAGATTTGAGGGCAGTATGGTTCCGTCATACAGATGGTGCAGCTCAGTAGCCTAATTGCACAATTCTTAGTGTATGCCCCTCGAAGTGACTAAGATTTTTTTTTCCTATGGTTTTTTTTTTATTAATTCAAAGTAAATATCAGTTGCAGAGATGCAGAACACGTAGGCAGGCACTGCTGGAAATCTGTGTGAGAAGCAGTCTTCTCTGGTAGCCCTTCATCTTCGCTTCCCAGAGCTCTAAATCTGTTTTGCTAGAGAAATGTCTCAACTTTGTCTTCACTCTATGACAAAAAACATTCTTCAGAGCAGCCAGAGCTGAGTTTCCTCAGGAGAAAGCAGGGTAGAAGAGAGAGTATTTTACATATAAGAATTCATGTTGCATGCACAGTCCCTAATTCTGGTTAATGTTAATTATGTACTAATGAGAGGGCGAGGGAGGGGAAGAGGGTGTAATGAATAGAATTGTATTAGGATTTAAATTAGCAAGAGATGGAAGAGTCAAAGTAAATATTTAATGTGTTTTACATGGTCCAAAGGATCTTTAAACACATACTGATTGTAAGATAAGGGTTTTCTAGCAGAAGAGGATGTGCTGAGCACACCTCAGCGTGGGCTCCTGTTCTGCTGATGGTTTTTGTTCCAAAATTTGATTCACTGGTTAATTTTACAGGGAACATAAAATAGTTTTAAGTGGATTGCTCTGTATAATCAAGTGGCTAGTTATGGCTTGTGATTTTACTCCTGCTATTTTAAATGCTTTAAAAAATCCTTAGATGCAGGCCTTAAAAATTATTTTAAAAATTGAAATCAACCTTGAAAAGGTTTGATAGGTAGGGAAAAGGTTCAGTGCTCTTTCCAGGGTAAATCTAAATAAAAGCAACAAGTGTTGTTTTTTTTTTTTTTCTGCTCAAGTGTATGCATGCATATGCATATGTTTCTGTACTTGTACAGGTCTATAATTTGTATTCCTGAGGCACAAGTGACTTTTTAATTTACCAGTCCTGAAGACCGACTGCTCCATGCAACTGGAACTACCAAAATATTGCCCTACTACTAATTTCTTTCTTTATCTTTTTTAGCTCGGTGGTTTCAGAATATTTTCTGTATGGCATGGTACTCATTACTTAATTTAGCAACTGTCTGCAGTTTTTGGAAAATGAGCGGTGCAGAGCAGCTGGCTACAACATTTATGAGATGATGAGGGCCCAGTACTGGTGTCTTGTGCTTCTCTGCTTGAACTGGTGTGGCTGGTGATGCGCTGCATCTGTGTGCGCTTCATCCCCCTGCGTAACTTATACTTGTTCGTGCTCTGTTATGAATAATGCAGCATGAAGAGCCTGTTAAATCAGGAAACTGCCCTAGGCCATTTATGACCCACATACCATTTGTTGTTCAGATTGATCTCCAAACAGTCAATGGGAAGCATTAAATTTCACATGCCTCTTCTGCAGTTATTGACCCAGAGTCTCCTCTGGGTATTCCATCAATATGTGTTACTGGAAAATCAATTCACAAAGCTCCAGCATCATTGAGGGACATGTAATTGTCAAACGGGCAAAATTAGATGCTGCGAACGTTGCTTCCTTTCATGTAGGCTGGGGAGGCGTGGAAAGGAGCATGGCCGTGAATACGTTGTCCTAAAAGCAGGAGCAAATGGTGTCGAGGACATTTCGAGGGGGGATTTCAAAATTCAGCACTTGTTTACCAAATAGTCACCCTTCTCTACACGATTTTTTCTAATAATAGGTTAGATTACTAAATCCACTTTTCTTCCCAGAGTACTTATCTGGTGCATTCTCCTTGTATAATTGTTCCCTATAAATGTTTAAAATTATAAATGCTATAAAATGAGTTTTTGAAGGAATCTGCGGTTTCCAGAAGAGTTCCTTAATATGAGGAAGAAATGTTAGTGGAAGTGGGAGAATATTCTGCAACTTTTCATATATATTTACTTGTAGTGATTTTTTTTAAACAAAAAATGAATAATCCCCTACAGCTGGGGAGCAAGAGAAGAAAAATGTCTACATATTGTCTACTATACAGTATCTATCAGTCACAATGAAATTATACTTAAAAGTGGATGCTAAAAGTACACACCACTTTTAAAAATAACTGTTAAGTTTTCATTTCCGTGACTTTTAATGTCTCAAGGTTTAAATTTGGCGGGGTAAGGCATGATCTCAAATTGTGGCATAGATGTTGTCCCTGTGTCATTTTGGCTTCCTCTTCTAAAGGAGAACACGGGTCTTGGTTCAGACCTGGTGCAGCTCCAGTCTTCATGGTGCTTCAGGTACAGGAGGTTTTGCACGTGGACTCTGCAAACACTGGAATGGAAACTAAGGGTCAGGGTAGTGCTGAAAGGGGTGTCAAGCTGTGGATATTTCACATCTTTCTTTTATCCTTTTTAGCTTGTAATTACTGAGCTGAGTCGTATTTCAAGTGAGGCAGCGCTTCGTTAAAGATGTGTTTATTCAGGTGTTTAAGGAATTCAAAAAGTATGCTACCAAATGCTAAACAAAAATACTGCTAAGAGAGCTGGTTCAATTTTTAATACCTAACCTGCTGTGGTTGTTAAATATTTACAGTGAAGGTCACCGCCGTTATTTGCTGTTCACTTTTCATTAGAGCTCTACATCCCTCCCACTCCTGTATGCAGAAATAAAGCTATCGATCCCTTCAGAGAGACAAAAACCAGCTCGAACCGAGTTTTGTCATGGCAGTGCCTTCTCGCGTCAGAGGAGGGTGGCTGTGCCCTGAGAAGCAGGAGGCTCTGCAGAAGCTCATGTGAAGTTGTGGCTCCTAAAACACAGTGAGGAGCACCCTGCTTGACCATGGTACTGGTATTAGACCTTCATGCTGGAAGCCAGTGCTTTCAGGTGTTTTTTCTGACTGTGTGAGGGTTGTGTCTGTGCTTAGACCATTAAGGCTGCTTTGATGTGATGTGACCCGATGGCAGCACCACAGGCCGTGCCATTTCCCACAGCTGGTTCCTGCTACGGCTGCTGCCTGTGGCTGTAATGAAGAAGGCAGAGAATAAATGGAGGAGAAAGGAAAAAAGGGCATTTGCAAACTCGATTTCTACAGAACCTGGCTCCTAGCCTCTCACCTCTTGCTCTCGTGGCAGTGCTAAATGAAGGATGTAGAGCTCCAGCTGCACTTCCAGCCCTTGCTTAGAAGGCTCCTCTCATTTTCCAGTTAGGAAAAAAACCTGGCCCCTGTTCTTAGTCTTTGATCGCGTTTTCCTTGTTCCTTGTATTGCCCTGATTCCCTTTGCCCTGCTGGCTGGGCTCAGGAGCGCCCCACACCTGGGCATGCCCTTGGTGTCTGAGCACCTCTCTGCTGTCCCCTGCTTGTGGGAATTGGGGAGCTCCAGCCTCCTTGTGCCAGCTGAGGGACTTGGGTCTAAAACCTGTCGCAATCCTCTGGGTGGAAGCTGCTCAGCTGCAGACTGTCAGGTTTTCTTTCTGCGTGTTTGTAGCCATTAGCTTGCTTTGATCCTTTTTTAATATCGTCTTAGTGAAAAGCTTCTTTATTGTTCTTTATTAATTTAGTGTTGTTGTAGCGTCCATTTAGTGAGCTCTGCAATATGCACAGCCTTCTTTTTGAGTGAAAGCTCTTCCTGGTGAGTGTCCTGGACGAATTGTGTAGCTCAACCTTCCTGCCATGAGCTTGGTTTACCTGCAGGTATGGAACTGAAGAAACTTTAGGCAAAACACACGTTTGTTCCGTCTGGGTCCCGGCTGTTCACTGGTGTTGGAGGTTCAGCACATGACAGAAGCAACTTGTGACTTGCCAAAGGCAAAATGATTACACGTTCTTTTATGGCATTGCTTTTCTGCGTTTGTGCTTTTGCACTCTCTGGCTTGTTTGTGTCAAACTTGCTGGAGTCGAAGCACTGCCTGAGCTGTGGCTGGCAGGCTGAGGTTGCACAGGTCCTGGGAGCAGCTGCAGAAAGCTAGCACGGTCTGCAAAGGATGTTTTCCAGTGGAACAGTGTCAGTAAGACACAAATGACAAGCAGAGGAGCTTCCTGTGCCTGGATTTTGTTCTAGTAGTCGGAGCCAATATTTAAAATGATGATTCTCTCTGAGTGCCGCGCTTCTAAATTCTGAGTGTTATTTAGACTTGTGTTGCTGTACAGCGTTAGGGGCATATTTTTATGTTGACATTACTAGTAGCTTGTTCCTATTCAGTGCTTTTTCATCATTACATTCCAGATCAATTTGCAAGATGTGTTGTTATTGCCTTCAACACACAGACAAACTAATAAATACAGCTAGTAATGCGTTGCAGTTCTCCCCTCGCTGCCCCAGGGTGAGGGTAAATTGGCTTAAGCTCATCTCGTTGCTAAACAAATGCTATTACTGTTTGTGTGTCAAGGCGATTTTCCTGATTTTGCGAAGATTTCTGGGGTCTAAGTACTTCCTGGGATGGGTTATTTTCAATCCCTGTTGAGGAAAAAAAAAATCAAAGTATAATTTCTGCTTTTAGACAGTTATTAAATTGGATATAAAGGAGTGTAAAACTCTAATAAAAATATAATACCCAGTTGGCATTGCCTAATTCTGTGTGCAGGGTTTACATTGCTGTTTACCTGATGTTATGTCTTATATCCCGTTCTTTGCCATCCTAAAGACCAAACTACAGCTATGGTGGGGGTAGAGCTCTATCAAGAACCTTAGGGGAAGCTAAGATCTTCTGATCAGACACGGAACTTTCTTTGTAGGTCCAAATAATATGGGAATTTTCTGCTGCTGCTGCTGCTTTTGTTGTAAGGAACCTTTACAGAATGAAATAGAGTTGCCAGCAATTTTCTCTGCATCGTAGAGAGTTTGGTCTCAGCGGTAGCAGAGAAGTGGCCCCTGATTGATAATGCAAGACTTTTGCAAAGGCTACGTGGGAAACCAGGCATTTTGGAAAAAAGGAGTAAGCTTCTAGGAAATTTCTAGGTGACTTCATTAAGCCCAGCCTGACCTCCCCTTTTGCTCCTACCAGCAAATAGTGGGTCAGAAGCTAGCAGAGAGCAGCTGGTGGTATCTGACTGAATGGAGAGCCAAAGGGCCCTTCGGCCATGCCTAAATGAGCACCCAGAGCATTTGGTGTGGTGGGGGGCTTTTTTGTTTTGTTTTCTTCAAGAGAATGTGATTTGTTTTCAGGTTCAGCAGTTTGCTTGGCAATGAGACAGAATAAGTAATCCAGACAGATTTTCTGATAGGCCATTTGGCACCGTGAAGAACCAGAGGCACACATTAGAATTAGGTGATTTGAAAATGCTTGTTTGAAGAAACTTGTTTCAGAGAGCAGGCTTTTCTTAGCAGACGGTACCTCCTTCAAGGCAAGTTGCACGTTGTGGAAGTATGTTGTGATGGCAGTATTTGGTCAGTGTCTGTCAGGCCTTATCAACGAGCTTTAATCGTTTCACCTTCAACCTCCTCCTTACCTAGGTGTTCTTCACTTGCTGGAGCATGAAGAAGAGTATGTTTTCACACTCCCCAGTGCCTATGCTCGCTCGATACTCACCATCCCGTGGGTGGAGCTTGGAGGGAAAGTCAACATCAACTGTGCCAGGACTGGCTATTCCGCTACGGTCACGTTCCACACCAAACCCTTCTATGGAGGGAAAGTCCACAGGTAAGGGAATTACTCTTATTCTTGTTGACCTGATACTGGATTTCAATGGAATAACTTACTTTGACATCTGTTCGGTTCCTCTATTGGACTGTTGTGTAGAAAGATATCTATTTCTTTTCCTGATAGTGCCTGAGGTGACTTACAGCTTTAGAGCGCAGTTTATTGTAGTTACACATTTCATGTCATTTAGCCAAATTAGATAAATATCTCTTGTTGAGCTAAAGTCAATGTATTCTTCAAGGCATTTCCACCTGTAAAAATTGCTGTCAGGTATTTAAATGGCTTGCCCTGTGTTATAACCTAAATACCTATGCACAGAGTGGGATCAGAAAAAATGTATGTAGAAAAAGTAGTATTTGTGCTACACCAGCAGTTGCTTCTGTGCGGGTGGTGTTAGATGAACTGATGTTGCAGGTGGAGCCAGCTTTTATTCCTGTAAGGAGCACTTCACTGCCCATAGTGGTGGCTCTCTGCTGGCGCCTTCCAATTCTGCAGTGAAATTCTAGGTGAAAATACTGCTGATCTGTCTTTGGCTCCCCTTTATAAGGGCGTGAGGAGGAGCTCTGCAAGATAGCTTGTCTTACTTCCATGCTCAAGTTGGTGACTCCATCACTGAAATGCAGAGCTCTCTTCTAGTCCTGCTGTGCACTGTGGCTGTTTCCATGACTGTGCTGCCTGTTGGGATGGTGCGTTCAGTTATCTAATATCTTCTAATATCTTCTTCCATATGTGTGTCAACCATTTAAATATCGTATTCAGGCAAATACCAACATGGGCTGTTTTGATGGGAATTTTTCTGAAAGGTGTAGATTAATAATTGGTGCCCATCAAAATAAGTGAACATTGGGGAAAGTTGTGCTATATTAGTTTAATCATTTAAAAACTTATCTGAGTTTACTTGATATGGATTACTAAAAGCATGTATGCGTTTTCATATAGACATACACACAAGAAACTCTTCCCTGTTTCGGTTTTCTAGTCCTACCTATCTATTTTGCTCACTCCTAAACTAGTTCCTGAGCCATTGAGGTGACTTTAATACTGCCTCACAGCAGCTGTGAAGTAAACGTGCAGATTTAAAGAAGAAAATAAGGATACCTGAAGTCTTTGACAGGTGTCTGACACCATTAGGTTCAGGTGTGAAAAATGAACTTCAAAATCTTGTACTGATTATTTCACATGAATGTCAGTTGGTTTTGGTTGTTTTTCAGGCTGATGAGATAAGCAGTTCTGGGTTTTAAGCTGGGTTACTGCTGTGCTTTGGGAGAATGTGGTCCCAAAGTTAGTGCTGTGTTAGCAGAGCTTTTGTAGCTTGAATCTTTTGGGGGACAGTGCCTTTATGTTTGAAAAACTATTTTGTAGATGTAAAACAAGTGCATGTAGCCTGCAGTGCTAGAGCTTTCATATGCTGGTAATAAATGGTACCAGTTATATCTTTTGTGGCCTTTTTCTTTTCCTTCTTGTATTAGGGTTACAGCCGAAGTGAAACATAATCCCACTAATACCATTGTATGCAAGGCACAGGGGGAATGGAACGGTACGCTGGAATTTACGTACAGCAATGGAGAAACCAAAGTGATTGACACCAACAAATTACCCGTTATCAGGAAAAAGATTAGGCCAATAGCAAAACAAGGCCCCCTGGAATCAAGGTAAAGGCAGAGGCATTACGGTATTGTGCTGCTTAACCTCGGATGAAAACAGAGTGGTGAAACAAATTCCTGTTATAAATGGCTTGGTTCAAAAAACCCCTGCTTTCATATAGCATGTTAATCTAGGCAGAAAGAGCTGAAGCTGCATGTTGGTTCTTTGGTATATAAATTACATTGCCGTGATGTATACATAAATTTTCTAGAGGAAAAAATGCTCGTATGCATTTTAATGAGTATTTGGGAACTGGTGATCTACATGCTTCTTCGATTGTAACATGGTAGTCAAATTAGTCAAATTGTTACAGATAATTTTGCATTTTATAGTTCACGCTGGAACTTCAGATTTTATGGATTTCATATATATACGTAATATATAAGCACACAATATATATGTATAAAAATGTAAAATGTGATGTGACACATAAATACACGTACATACGTGTTTTTAGGCTGTGAGAACTCGTCATATGCCTAATTCTGACTAGGTACCTTAGAAAAAAACTTTATTCGCTGTCAATAACTGTTTACATTTATCTTCAGAAGAATCAATATTTTTATTGAATTTAGGAACATTTTATTGGAGGATTTAAAAAACATGAGTAAAATTTAATTTTATAATCTGTAAATATATTTTTATTGTACAAAGGTTCATCTTGAGCCTTTGTGCAGGGTCAGATGTTATTTTCTACTTTCTGGACATGCTTGTTTATCACAAACCCATATTTCAGTGTAGGTTAATAACAGAGTTGGAGTAAATAAGGAAACCAGCAACTCTGCAATATATTTGTTGTGTTTTTGACACTAGATAGCAAATTATAATTACCCAGTGTTTCTGCAGGATATGTAGCTCATCAGATTGTAAACAAACTCATCTAAATACCCTTGGAAATATGTGAAAGTTGCAGTCATTTTCTTAGTATTTTTCATGGGAAAGTTGTTGCTAAGCTAATATAGTGTGAAGAGGCATTGCATCTGAATACTGTCAGCCAGGTGAAAAACAAACTGGGTTATATACTGATAATTATCATCAACTGGAAATACAGTGTAGACCTTGTGCATGCTGAGTCATGTATGTCAACTATTTGTTAATAACCTGGTGGGAGCAGCCAGTGAGTGTCCCAATGTAATGTGCTCTTAGCTTTTGTCTAATGTTCCCTTAATATTTAAAAGTTATCTCCAAATAAATGCAGAATAGATGTTTGTCATTTGGGGGTAGGTCATCAGTAAATAATGTGAACGGGAAATGAAAGAGAAAATCCATCAGCTTTGAGAAAAATGGTGAGGTCATAAAGAGTCACGAACATGAACAAAAGCCATGGAGAAAGTTAACTTGCATGGTAAGTTCCTGGAAACTGAGCGCATCTGAAAATCTGGTCCACAAATGAATATCCCTGTGAAAGTGGTGGTTCACAAGCCTCGCAACTTGCAGAAATGGCTTGGAGAACGCGCCATCAGTCTGACCCTTGCTGTGCTACTGGTCTAGCCAGGCACCAGGCTATGGCAAAAGTATTCTTACTCTGTTGCTTTTGTTCCTTCCCAATCACACAGGCACCTTTGGCAATATGTCACCAATTCTCTGAAAGAAGGTAATATTGATGCAGCAACAGAACACAAGCACCACCTTGAAGAGAGACAGCGAGCAGAGGAGAGGCAACGTATGGCTCTTACAATGCCCTGGAAACCAAAATATTTTGCCAAAGAGGTACTTGTGTCATCTTTTCCTTAAGGGCCTTAATAGCATCTTTGTGCACATGGTGGGGTGCTAATACAAATGAACACGTTTGTGTTTCTTACCATGGGCTAGTGTTGTTATATATCACTGATTTTTTATTTTTATTTTTAGTAGAACGTGGCTTTTAGAGAAGAGCAGTGGATTATTCCATGTTTGTTTTGTACACTTGTTCACCTTCCTTCAGTTAGATTTAATTTAACAATTAATTTTTGGTATCTAATGTTAGGCTTTTTACCTTGAAACCCATGTTGCTTTGCACATGCTCTGTAGTCACATCTCCTACTAATCTTCTTAGCATATTTAAGTGAACATGCTCTAGGGATAATTGTCCAATGTAAGTAAGCATGGATGTCTTAAACAGTCTTGGGTTTTATCTGCTTGAAATTAGATAGATTTTGCTAAGTTCATCTTTGTTCTTTCTTAGAGGAAAGGAGAAGCAAGTAAGACTTTGAGAGAATTATTACATGACTTTTTAAGTGAGCCAGCACGTGCATCTATGTAAACCCGGAGTTCATCTGTTGCATCTTCCCATTGCTTCTATTCCCCTTTGGAACTTTTTTCCCTTCTGCCCAAAACACAGAATTTTCAGATGACAGGGATGGCTTTTTTTTTGTGTTGATTGGTGGTATTTTAGCTTTTATGTGGAGATATACAATATGTATAAATCTTGTTTGTAAACTCTCCCTAATTTTCTTACAGGGCGATGGTTGGCTATACTTGAATCCTCTCTGGAAGACCCTTTGACAAGATACAGGAGATCTTATTTTACCTTAAAGGCATTAAAAGGAAACAGTATATAACTTGTCAGATGTCATTCAAAAGGTTCTGTTCTCAGAAGATACAAATGAGAAGCTATATACTGTGAACAATGCATCTCAAAATAACCACAAGCTCAAGTTTATTCAGGAGCCATTTTGCGTGTATGGATACACAAACAGATGTGCGCATGTACATATATACACATATACACACACAGTATGCATGTGTGTTTGTGTGTGTATTACTTACACTACACGTAAAGAAAGTAGAAACACTAACAGTGATTTAAAGACCTTATCCTCTAAATGTTCGGGCATAGGACTCGAGCTGGAATCGGCTAGGGTTCCCTGAGTTGTGTGCTTGCAGGATCAGGCCCTAAGCTAGTATTTAAAAAAAACACACACTTTTTTATTAGTACTGGTTAAGGTTTTCTATTTTTCACTTTTGCCAAAAAAGTTTTGCACTTAAAATGTGACGTCACTTAATGGCAGTCATTCAGTCTAAACAGTCATCGAATAATTCACCTCGACATGAGAATGACACATTGACAGCGCGCTCTTTGGGATGCTGATTTAAGAGCATGTTTCCTGTCACTTACGAGTATGAATTTTCTGCCGCCAAGTAGCAATACCTTCTCAAGAACACTGTTCGCACTAACCCGCTGTGTCCTCACTTTTGTTTGTTCCTACTTCCAAACGTTTAATTGGTCTCCAGTCACTTGTGAGCCAGCTGCTTTTGGTCTTGCTGTGTGATGTTCTTTGGCTATTGCCATGCCAATGCTTTTGGGTTACACGTTTTGCTAAGTCCCTTCTGGCAGACGTAGCTGTGGTATTCACACTTAGTTTGCCTCAGCCTTCCACCCTGACGTTGTCTGTGTCTGAGGCACCCCAGTTCACAGCCTTGCCTTCAGAATTAAACCACTGCTGATGCATTTTCGCTCACGTGCCAGGCTGTGAGTTGAGGCGGGTGAGGCGGGGTAGGAGTCCTGCTCTGATGTGCTGCTGTGATGGGTCTGTGCCTCCCCCAGCAGCTGAGACGCTGCTGCTGTGCATTGCTGCTGTGAAATGAGAGAGCCCTTAATTCCTCCTCGTTCAGGCTTCGAGCAGACCTGTGTTTTCATTTCTTTTGCTTTTGGCCCAGGTGATTGCTTTTGGATGGTTCCTCATGAGTAGAGACAACTAGCCTTTTCAGATAAATGATTTTCTGATGTTAAAGTAACGATTTAGTAAATCACTACTGAAATAAGAACTTTATTAATGAAACGGGTTGTAACTTGTTTCATAAAATAAAGGAGTAAACAATCCTGTAGCTTGATCTTGCTTTGTAAGATAACCACTGTGACACTAAGAAAGTGGATTCTAAAAATGTGCTAAAGCTTTGCTGCTTTTTAGTTTGTATTTGTTAAAAGTGAAGATGTTTTTGAGAGAAGTGACAGCAAAAGGCAAGTGTAAAATGTGCTGACTTCTGCTCAGTGCTTCTTTTACAGCTCCCCATAAAGAAACCACTATATTTCTAACATACAGTAGCATGGATGCTTACTTTTCTGTAGTACTGATTAATTTTGTGCCTTTTGTCTGCTTTCTTAATACAACAGCTGTTGCTTTATAGATACTACACTAATATATGTAGGTTAAAGGACTGCTTTTATCTGTTCTTGTCTTGCATTTTATAATACTTTATTTTTTTGCTAGATACTAAAATATCTTAAGCAACCCAAAAGGCTAAACAGAGGTGTGTACACAAGGCTACATGGCATTAGTTGTTCATTTGGATGTACTTAGCAGATCTTTGCATTTAGAACTTCAGATCCCTGTTTAATGAGGTCTGTGCTCCCCCTTTCCTCCTAAATGCTATTTTGTCTGCTTGTATATACTTTTTTTGCACATTAGAAAGATTCATGTTATAAATTATTTAAATCCTATTTTTTAAAAAAATGCGGGCTGTATGAGCTTGGTTTTGTAACTGACACTTTTTTTAAAACGGAAAAATCTTATTTTTAGGTATAGTTGATGTTTTTCTGTAACAACACCAAAACGATGCTGTTGTAGTTATCACTGAACTACTACCAAGTATCATCAGGAAAAGGCGTACCTTATCACCTGCAAGAATTACTTTACAATGGATCCGCTGGTTTAGAGGTTAGTCTGATACGTAACTAGAAGTATTGATACATTTTGTAATGTCATCACCAAGAACACTCTAAGTGCAGAATGAAACACATGCAACATTTCCTGCCAGAACTCTGACTTCATACACCAAAGAACAAGCCACACACTCACTAACAACAGCCATTGAAAACCTCTTGTGAGGCATGCAGGACTGCGCTCCTGAAAGAGTAGACCTCTTTCAGCTTTGGCGGTGTGACTGTCGAAGCTACAAAGATGTTGTAGCGTTATTTTAAGACAAATTTTGAATAATTTTCTGTTTGTAATTTATTGAAGATTTTTCCTGGCTGCATGGTTGGTTGTTTCTGCATGCCGAGAACATTCCACTTGTGCTCTGATAAATGTCTTGTTTTGATGCTGTGAAGAATCCTCTGATGCCATTACCACTGTTTCTTTTCCCAAGTAACTTGGGAGAGGTGAGCATAAAAATAGTCCTTTCGTTAAAGATCCTATCAGCAAGAGATTCCAGAACAAGATCCAGAAGAAGTGTCATTTTATTTTTCTGATAGTTACGTGTTTAGTATATTTTACAAGTCTGAAAAGTAAATATTCCTAAGACTTACTCTGTAGGTTGTTCCAATAGCTGTCTTGGACTTGCAAGTGATTATTTTCCTTTTCAAGTAGCCAATGTATACACTCGGAATTGTAATGTAAGACCTTACATGTACTTCATTTTTTTTTGTGCACACCTGTAGAAAGCCTATGCAACCTTTTTTTTTTTTTTCTTAAATTAGAAATGTTCAGAGAGAAAATTTATACCTTTTATCATTTAAAAGATGCTCTGGCAGTCTCTTCTGATTTGCCTTCCTTTCATAATTTGTGAATTTAAGATTACAATGCTCATGAATAAAATATTTGTTTCATTTAATAGTGGGATGCCCTTTCTCTTTCCATTGAAAAAGTAGCTAACTGCTATCATGTATTCTCATGTCCGGGAGCATAGTACAATGATCAGGGCATGCGTGATCTCTTTTCATGGCTCATGTTTTTATTTATTTATCATTGTTGTTGTTGTTTTTATTTTTAGCTCCCTGTTAATACTGTCCGACACCATATAGGTTTTAAGTCGGACAACACTACAGCGGGATAACAAGGCTGGGTAGCATCACAGCTTTTGGAAAGTCTGGGGAAGGTGTTCCTTACTGTGTCACATAAAAGAAAGAGGTTAGGATGTTTCCTCGATTCGGAAAATAATTTCATTTAAACTAATTCTCGATTAGGTACCTTTTAAAATACAACTCTAAATGACTGCTTTATTGGACACTTGCATGGGGAAAAACATGCTTCACTCTTCCTGGTCTACATTTTTCAAGCACTGGAAAACACAGATCTGGTTTATTTTAAACATTCACCCACATCGTTGGAAAGTACCATGCCAGAACACTTTGCTTTAATGCAAAACAGCAAACATCGGCTGTAAATGAAACAGGAAAAGTTGCGTTCCTTGCCTGTCACGGCATTGCTGCGGGGCCACGGCTTAGAGCAGCGTACACATTTGGTTTAAGCACATTGTTGCTGACAGTTTTAGTCACAACCAAATAGGATTTAATTTCAGTTTTTACTCATGGTGGGATTGATATGTACAGAGGACCGTGTCAAAGCAGTGAACTGTTTTTTCAAGTGTCTTGACATTTAACTGTTGGCTCCCCATTTTGGAATTACTTCCACAAGTCAAAATAATTTCTTGTGGGCTAGCCAACAGTACTGGTGCCCTCATTGCTTTCAGTAGTAATGACTAAGAGCTACAGAACTTCAGCAGTACTTGCTCTTAGGGACTGCAGGCTTAGTTTATTAACAACTGGAGGTCTGAGCCTGGCTTAAATATTTTTTTTCTTCAGCTTTTTACTATATTGTTGCAATTATGCTCCAAAATCTGCAACTTTTGACTCAGTAGAGCACCAGAAGGATGACCTATAACTAAGGAAACAGCCAAGTATGGAAGGTAGGTTGGGCAATCATGCCAGATGCTCGTGTATTTTCCTTTGCTGGTACAGGTATGGTTCAGCTCTTGTAGCGTGATGAGCTGCAGGTTAGTGCAGCTGAGTACTTGTAGGATGCAAGTGGCGAAGCAGGCACTGACACAGCGTGCACAGCTGAGGCACCAAGGAAGGTCATACCATGCCTGCTGTTTTTTTTTGGGTCATTTATTTATTTTTAAGTGGCTGCATTAATGATGTCAAAGCAACTTTTCATTTAAATGCAGACCAGTAGCAGAAGCCTTGAAAGCAAATTAGACTTAAGACCGTTCAGGTAAGTAACAGTCAGATTTGGGCCCAGGCTGGCTAAGACTCCTGTAGTTACCTTCTTATTGCGTTAAAAAAAATGCTATAAAATCAGTATTATTTCTGCTCTATTAAAGAAAGTACTGACAGCTAAACTGGGAAATGTATTTTGAAAGAACTGTAAAAACCTCTAAGGAGGGAAGGGTACTGGTATTTTTTTTTTTTAATCAAGGCTGCGTTATTGCCAAATGAGACTGACCAGCAGCGTCTATTCAGCTGACTTTTGGATGTTCTTTCAAATGTTTGCTTATTTCTACTTCTGTTGAGGAGACAGGATGCACATTTCCTTGGAAGAAGCAAGAAACTACACCAGCTTGAACTTCTCTAGATGCTAGCAACATTTGCTGAAGCTTGTGTTCCCTGAAACTATTTACAGCCACCTTGGATTTCATCACAGCAGGGGTCCTATATTTAATATAACATCCTTCCAGCTTAGATTTATTAAGTAGCTGCTGTGGCTTCATTGCAGCGATTTCATGAGGTCAGCAACTTTATAGAGTTTGAATGTCTTAATTCATTACTAGGACTATAAGTACCATGTCACCGCGTTAATCACAACAAAACTGACACAACACCCTTAACACAAAAACTTGAATTAACTTTATTTTCCCCTACAGTCAACAACTGGTCTGCATTGAGCTTTAAAGCAACAAAATAAAATGAAATCTCCAAATGACAAGGGGCCAGAAATCCAGATTTAATTACCTCTGTGAAAATGTTGCAGCTGTAGTATTGGTCTGTATAAACCACTTAAGTCAAAAATGAGTTCATAAATCAAAAAAAATATTCTACACCTTGGGAAAGAAGTCAGCAGTAACATTCTCAAAAGAACACTGTAAATTTACATTTTCTTCATGAAAGGTACATACTATTCTGCATTTTACATCAAATTACTGATGTAAGCTTTGTTTCTATAAAAAGTTACAACCTGTGGCAGGAAAACAAACTGCAAAACCCTTTCTTTCATTTTATTAAAAGAAAAATTTCAAGTCTGTATAAAGTTTTCCTATAGCTGGAAAGTGAACATGTTCAGTCTCCATTTATATTATCTTAGTGCATTTAATCTGACAGTTTTCACCACTTGTTTTCTTAAAAAAAAAAGTATAAAAGACAGACAAAGCAAATAGCGCTATAGCAGGAATTTCTTCAACTGATTTAAGCACTCTAAATAAAAATGCAGAGAAACAGATTTCCAGAAAAACTTTTTTTACCCTCACAAGAGAAGGCAGTGAGGGGGGGGGAAGAGGTTTGCAAACCCCCTACAACTGATAGCCACAGAAAGGGGTTCTGTATACCTGTCAACCTTTTTTTTTTTTTTCCTTAAATAGGCTATACTTGTTTTATCAATGTAAACATTTACCTAAAATAGTTTAATTTCTGTTCTGAAGCACCAGCCACTGTATGGTGCTCAGTTATACATTACTATAGCATTCATTACTGTCATTTCGGATCTTTCAGGAGGATACAAATTTAGCCCTTGTATCTACAATGTGCAAGATTTGCCTTGTCTACCTTATGAAATGATAGTGTAAGGCAGCAATACTGCAATCACATATTAAACAAAAGCAGCTTGTCCCATCTCAGCTATCACCCAATTGATATGTCCTGTCAGCTCCTGTGGAAACTGCAGCTTTGCTTCTTACACTCCAGATCAAAACCAGCCTGCAGCAAGAGTAAAAGGACGTTTAAAGAAACCATTGCAAAGTAATAACGGGAGTAACTTATTTTGAACGTTTAATTTCAAAGACAGCTCTATTTCCTCTTAATTGCTGAAAACAAGTCATTTTAGATTTGACCATTCCAGTTAACATACTGCCACTATTCAGCTGAACAGTGTTTTCCAAAAAAGATTGACAAGTATGCATGTGCCAAGGACCAAATTACAGGGTTCTTTGGTGCAGTCAGTCCAAATTCTCAACAGATTTGAAGGATAATATGTACCAATAAAAAAAATGCTGCTAGACTTGTATAGCAGCTCTGTCTTGCTTCACATTACAAATCTAAAACAGCTGTTCTCAATAAGCCAATATTTTTAATCAGACATTGCCTGAAAAATTTTGTACAATAATCTGGACCAATGATGGTTCTGTACCCTCATGTTGCTGTGAAACATGACTCGAGCTAAAGGCAAAGACTGGTTATCTCAAGGACAACTGCTTCGTATTAGCGATCAGAACAGTGTATTTAAACTGTCTTCCTGTTGGGTCTCTTGCCTTTCTTTAAAATTAGTTTATTCTTAATGTAGCCACGCTTCCTTTTGGAGGTCTAAAAAGAAAAACAGAATACAATGTATTAGTTAATGATTTAGTCTTGACCGCGTTTTTAATACTGTGCATTGCAATGCCTGCTCTTTCTTTAGATTTATTTTTAAAGAGCTTAACGGGTAAATCCTCAACTAGGTATTATCCATTTATTATTTTTAAAGTTGGGATTGTTAATTCATGCCCAACATTTGCTTTTGTACAGGCTGTACTTTTGCAAGCCCCATATACCAGATATGTAGATTTATTTTCAAAGCATGTGCTGAGGCAGAATTAATAATTAACCAACAAGATAAAGCTCAAGTAGGCCAAAGAGCAGAAGTGATAGAGAGCATTAGTTTTGTTTGGAAATCCCTTCTTTTATCTTTTTGCACTATTTGATTCTCTTTAGAAGTTAGTGAGCTAGACAGTAATACTTGCTTGAAACAGTATTTTTCAAGAAGTAAGAGAAATCGAATGATCACATTTTAGTCTTTAGTCCTCCGCTGTCTGTAGGTTAGTTAGCTCCTTCTGCTCTTGTGTTGTTATCAGTGGATTTTAGATTCCTCTTTTTTTTTTTTTAAAGGTGTTAATGGGGGGAAGCATTAATGTTAGTCTTCACTAATATTAAATTCAAAGTTGCATAAGCACAGTTAGCTCCTGACAGGTAGTGCTTGCCACAAGTCTGAAAGTAGGCAACTCCCACACTTACTGCAGTTTGTTGTGTCTACCAGCTGGCTCTATTATGTCAATTAAATATGACTTTTTTCCCTTTTTACTAAAAATCATAATATAATAATATTTTTAAGCAAGACACAAACTAATACACAATACTCAGACAATGTTATTTCTCTGAGTTTGAGCAATTTCACCCTTCACATGGAAGAGTGATTTGAGATGGACTGGATTTCCAGTAAGGAAGCAACTGTTGAAAACCTGCGGCTACTACGGAGCCTTCAGCACATTTTTAAGAAATCTGAGTTTAGCCCCACGCTCTTTGCTGGTCCTCTGATTTCTTAATGGGAAGCAGAGCAGGTTGGTACTGCAAGAGTTGGCGATGGATCAGAATTAGCGTCAGTGTTTATCCTGTCTTTAGGCAGGACTGAAACATCCACAGCTTAAGTGTGGTCAGTGCATCTATCACTGATAAATATCTCTCTTAAGACCAGAAGTTACACTGTAAGTGGCTGATAGGTGTGGTAAAACTTCTGATTTCTTTTTAAGGCAAGTCTAGCTCCGTTGGCAACTCCAAATACCTTAAATTTTATGAGCTTGCAACAAATCATTTAAGTAAGCAACTTTTACCATTAGGAGTCCCCTCTAACATTCCCTATTTGTACTTCCATGACACGCAGCATAACATTACTGCCTGTACTAATTTAGTTTGTTACATGTTTGTTTCTGACAGGATTCTGGAATTCCTGTTGTGACATACGTTAGTATGTATAGAAATCAGGTTTTGTGAAGGACAGGGCTGCTAAGATTCTCCCAAACATCCCTGATAACAAATCTTTCTTACTAGGCTGAAGAAGCACACCACAACTACCGCTGTTAAAAACATTAAGATGACTTCAAACAGGAAGCAGCCAGACACTAAATTCCATCAACAAAAAAATCATATTTAATTTATTTCATACAAAAGTACCATTTTTAAACTTCTAGGCATCACTACTTTCAAACAAAGTCAGAAAGCAACTTCCACATTTTTTACTTAGTGAGCCATAGTTACTGAAACATGAATTGATGTACTTTAGAGATTATACTTCCAGTTACATGAAGACTTAGGAGTTGTAACAGCCAGTGACACACTCTATTTCCAGTTAGCATTCTGCCTAAAAAAATATCTAGCCTTGTGTCTTTACATGCTTGTAAGTTAAGCAGACAGTAAATTAACAATTATTACCAGCAGGCAGGTCTGATATTGGACACTAACATGAACAGTATCCATAACATTCTGGCTAGTGGAAATACATAATTCACCAGCTATGTGATGCACTGTTAAAAATAAACTGCCATTTCCTGACCCCTTTGAAAGACTTCACTGGGAACCCACCTTCTTTGACAAATACTTCTGTTTCGGTACAATGTTGGTTACTCTAAGTTTATGATCCAATGTCTCCCTGTTGTCTAGTTGTTTCACCTTGTATATTCTAACAAGCCAGTGCTCTGAGGTAAAGGCTTCCTCCAGATGTTTAAATTTAATGTCCTTGTTTCCAATCTCAGCATTTCGTGTACGATCAAATCCTGGAGGTGTCCGAAAATCCAGCTATAAAGATTAAAGATTGCATATTAGTCGAAGATATAACCCAAAACATGCATCACTGCAAACTATAGTACTTCATACCACATGACAACAATTTCCTCTGGTCTAGTCAAAGGATGACACTTCCCCTTACACTGGTTATTACTACACAGAGAACTCTCACAGTTATTTTTTTTTACAATTGAGAAAGACGAAAAGAAAGTCTCATTCCTACAAACAATGCAGAAGAGAGCACTTAAGTGTCTGAACAGAAATACCACTTCTACATTCAGAGATGGAACTACTCAAGCAAAAACCCGAGGTACAACAGGCTACGGTAGCTTTTTAGCACAGCTGCTCATGTACTTGCCAATCTTTTATACTGCTGTAGTTTGCACTTTCATGTTTTTTGTACAATCTGAAATAGTTCATATGAGGCTTATCAGTTAAATTTGATCCTTGTGTTAAGAATAAGATCCATTAAGCTCAAAATTTTAGCTGAATAAAGTATTCTTTTGCTAACATATCAAAATGATGAGCCCTTGGGGCAGGGGGTGGTTGTGGAGGGAAGAATAGGAAAGAAAAAAAATGCAAACGAGGCAGATTTAGCTATGTATGTGTTTGATGATCCCAAAGGGGACTGACAACTCACTCAGAGAATTATACCCTGCCCTTATTATATAGTGTAGTGTTGCTTAATACACTGATGTGACTTGGATAGGAATCAGGTAGTTTCTGACAGATACTAAATCAAGTAGTTTCTGACAATTAACTGTTTCACTTATGTTGTAGAGAGCTTTACATTTGGTTTTTGTAACAAGAAAACAGAAGAGTTAAAGCTTTAGTGAGTGCACTGCATAATGGAATTAAGACACTCATCGGAAGCAAAGCAAAGGACAGCAAAAAGCTAAGCACAAGTCTTGGTTAGCAGCACAAGTGCTTTTGTCTAGAGGGTGTATGCAGTAGAACACGTGCAGACATTATAATTGGTAAAGCAGACTCTTACCTCTGATTCTGCTACTACAAGCAATGCTCAATCTAAAAGATGGAAAATGCATCAAAATAACATTTGTTTTCTGATATTTTAATTACGATTCAGTTGAAGATTTTGCACTAACCTGCATCTCTCCAAATCTGTAATAGGACATTTTATACATGAGGCAGTTCAGTAAAGTTGGAGAACCTGCCTTGTCTACCCGGAATTCTCCCTGAGGAGTGAAGTAATCACTTTCCTTTAAAAATAAAAGAAGATAAAAAGAGTCAATAGAAACTAAACCCATATTTAAGGTCATTTCTCATTCCCTTCTCACAAAACAAAAAGAAAACAACACAACAAAATATTTTTATAAAAAAAACTAAATTGACATCTACAATTTAAAAGCTAATTCAAGCCAGTCTTAAAACAGAAAGTGATGGTGCTCATTAAAGGTAAAATTAGTTACAAACTACCTGATTGTAACCCAAAACCGCATGGAACCCACCTTCCTAAATCCCCTTTACAATCCTGCTACAAATTTTGTCACTTCACAGTAAGCAGTTACTGGAAAACTAATCTGAAAATGTAAAAGTAAGACATCTACCAAAATTATTTTTCAGAAATGTGAAAAGCACTGCATTGTAAGTACACACTGTCACTGGATACTTTGTACGTGCAGTGTCAAAACAAAAATTTTCTGCTGTTTTTGTATCTAGTACAAGATGAAACTATTCATGCAGGCTACTCCCTTAAGCCAGCACTAATTATCTAGGAGTTTTTGTTAGGCTTATGCAAATACTACTACAGATTTTTGCAATCTCTGA
The DNA here is from genome assembly GCF_964034855.1 of Anser brachyrhynchus. NCBI lineage: Eukaryota > Metazoa > Chordata > Aves > Anseriformes > Anatidae > Anser > Anser brachyrhynchus. The sequence continues at coordinate 44,013,058 of NC_137695.1, read as the reverse complement.
GATATTCTAATAACTTACTTAAACTCTGTGTAAGTAAATATTAACAGTTCAAACTCTGTAATAGTAGGAAAGAAGCTAAAGAAATCTGTAATACCAGCTGTTTAAACGTTCTGAATGCTCCTACTTTTTTTAATAATATGACAGTGCCTAGTGAGACACACACAGGAATTACAAAAGATATCCTGTACTTTTAGTATCATGCAAAAAGGTGAAAAACTTTTGAGGTTATTGATCTTTCAAAGCCATAAAAACTGGGTTACAGGCCTCCACAGTGTTATTCTTCTAGAAAAACAACCCCTAACACGTTTTTCAAAAGAAATTGCGACAAGTAGATATTTCCCTCCACTGTTGAGTACTACCAGAAAGGCAACAATGTAAATAAAAGTTAAAAAATAAAAAAAGTAGAGATGAAAACACAGAAATAACATGTAGTCAATAACACTTCGGTTTTCCTGTGAAGTTTTCCACTTACTCGAATATCTTTGGGATGCTCCCCCTCTGCTATTCTCACCATCCACAAGAACTTATTAATATCATCACCAGAGTAGCCAATGACACCACCAAAAATAATCAAAACGTAATCCACATCCAGGCTTCTCATGATCTCGTATGCTGCTGATTCATTTGAGGACATTGCCTTTCCCACCTGTATCATAGCAAAAAGAGCTTAAGTATCTGTATAGGAGCCCATTGTACGGATTCTCAGATCAATGGCCTGCAAGACCAAAGTCCAAGAATACGTATTTACCGAGCAGACCCCACATTTTCATTCTAGATAAAGAAAATCCATTGCCTTGATTTGGAAACCCCACAGCCCAACCTAAGTAGAAATATTTTCTCCTCTGTAAGAGAAGTGCTGCCTGTTGAAATGAGCTGTGCAAAACATAACAACAATCATTTTTCTTTTGTGGCAGCTACAGATTTTTTAAGTCACATCTTTATTGCCAGAAAGTTAGTATGGCAGAAAACACCTAATTACAAATTACTTTCAAAGCTTTAGACATAATCTAAAGTGAATAAATTATTTGAAATATTACTGATTCCCCCCCCCCCTCTTTTCCCCCTTTCCTTGATCTCTGTCCTTCAGTAACAAAGCAGCCACGCTGCACTGTACTCAGTGGTGTTGAATTTAGGGCAAGTTTATACAGAGAAAACATCAGAATAGAGCTATGCTTGAGTTAAAAGCATACATTGGCAAGCCAATGTTTTGGCCTTGAAAATCTCTTTAAAGCTGCATCTAAAACCTCTTCCAAAATGGTCATTTTCCACACTTAAAGAATTCACTTAAGTCAGTAACTGGCATCAGTTTAGTAGTTCTGTTTGCCATTGAATTTCTTAAAGTGTAACAATGTCTCACTGCAGTAGGAGGCCATAACTACAATATAAATAATATCGCATCCAAACTGGTAACATTCAGTTAACTCAAGAACTTAATTAGAAAATACTAAGCTTATGCTGCAATCTGTCAAAAAGATAGAGAACCTCAGTTTCTTGGCCACTGTCCTAATCGATGTGAAGTTATTCGTCAGATTCCTATTCCTGTGCAGGACGAAGTCAGCTGGCAAATATTTCAGGGCAATGCCTCGTTCAGAACAGAAGTTCAGATATTTGCCACAAAACACACTCACTTGTTTCCCTTTCTTCAGAAATGGAAGGAAACAGTGCCAGCAGTCGTACTGGAGAGAATTCTTTATTAAAAAACATTACTACTAGCTGCTGTAATGTGCATGGTTACTGTGCTTACGAAATCCAGGCGACTGTTCCAAGGTCTCTTTATGCACCTGATAGGCCTTGCCCTAGCGGGACCGGCTGGTTTAAACATAACATCTGCACTACAGATATTGACAACAGCAGAATAGAGCTATCTATAGAGTAGACAACAACATAGAGCTATCTGAGTTGAATGAAAGAAATTAAATGTAAAAGTTAAATGTTTTATCTAACTGCATATTTGAGGGGACAATCACATCCAGTCTACAACACTTCCATTTTTACTCAAACTTTCTCAAATTCCCAAGACACCTAAAAATTCATTTTATCTGGTCACTTTTCATAGTGCCATTCAAAATCCAGTCAGCAAAGGCACTGCTGAACTGGAACAATCCGTATTTGGATAGTGCTGGTCTAGTACTAAGCACAAGGGGACTGGTTACACGACTTGATGCTATCTATTCTCCCACAAAGAAAAAGAAGAGAAACAGAAGTGGAGGTGAAGTTCTGGAAACTCCCAGAAAACAAAATGGAGAACCCAAAAGGAGAATCAATCCCCTCCAGCCCCAAACCAATCTTTATAACAGAGTTCTAGGAGATGCCAAAACAACCCTGTTCCTTCCACCTGTTTCCCTCTCCGTGGGATTTTTTTAAATACCATACTATCTATCAACTGACATTTACAATTTCATGCTTGACTGAAATGTAAATGTTTCTGTGTTTCCACAGAAAGCTGCCACCCTTACCAGAGCTATGTGGCTGTTGTTCCAAGTGTTGTTATCAACCAGCGTTGTCCGGTTGGCCATGCCTGCTATCTGATAACCATAGTCCCACCACGACATTACTCTGGCATGCTCATCTGTGTTTTGTCTCAGCCAGTAGTAGGCTTCCCTGAAGTCATCCAGGATATTCCGAGTGCTGGGAAACAGAGTTCATTTTATTCACATCAGTATAAATGCTGGCAACAAATTGACTGCAACATGATAAATCTGGGGTCACAAATTAAGATTTTCTTATGTGCTCAACTTCCTTTGAGGGGTTCTGTCACCAGTTTGCACTCAGAAGTTTGACAGCTGAATGGCCCGAAGCCGAAACTGCTTTTAGAGATGTGACTAAATGCATTTCCAGTTGAATATATATCTATAAACAGGTTTTATGACTCAAATATTTTTTTTTTTTTAAATTATCACGTTCATTAGATTTGGATAGGATTACTTGCATGTACTCACATTAAATATTTTCTTAAATTGTATATATTTTTGAGAAGTATTAAGAGTTTTTATTCAGGTGACAGTTCTGCCTTAATATAATTAGAAGGCAGCAAAGCAGATTACAAATGCAAAGGAACTAGAAATACTTTTGCCCTTAAATTATTTTTCAAACCTGTGACCTTACTCACCCATCATGGTTATAGGAAGCGAGAACAACGCTAGGGCTGGAGTATGCATTGCTTGTTACCCAGGTACAGTGGACCGCAAACATCATCAACAACATCAGCATCAGCATAGTAACAATGTTTTTGATATTGGGACCCAGTCCTTCTTCTGTTTTTTCCTGTTCAGATACATGTTTTCTCACTTTGCCTGCCTAAACAAACACAAACATAGCTGTTAGGGCAACTTTAGTCATCCATGGCAATGGAACCGAAATGCCTTTTTCTTCACTACATGCACCTCGTAAGTGCTGTGGAATACTATAAAAATAGACCAAGTTGTAGTGTAAATTAACTACGTATGCACAAGAATATTCTGACAATCCAGCAAGTTGTATGAACAGATTATTCCCCAAAAGCCTTTCAGGAGAAAAAAAAATCTATTACATGAGGGCTACTGCATGATTTAGATTGGCTTAGTCTGATGATACCCACTTGTAAAGCAGAGTGGAAGAGAGCAGGACACAGATGTTTATTGTGAGGAAAAGGGGGAAACCCAGGGCTCATGCACTTTCCAGAGCTCGTATAACAAAGCCTAAACTAAAAACAAGAATAGTTAACATCATCTTCTTCAGGAACAGGAGAGTACACACTGACTTTCTTTCAGGACATCACTTAGAGCTTACTGGAGAATATCAACACTTATTCTGTATTTCAGTGCTAGTAATTCAGACCTTTAGTAGAATTTTAAATATCCCCTCACCTTATCATACAAGTTGCCAGGGTTCCTTTTGTCATCCTCATCGCTGCTGTCCTCTATTGGCGGATTTTCCCTCTTCATATCATCACCCAAATAACGCTCAAAGACATTTGAGAAGGCAATTGCAGACAGCATACAGACCACTGGAGTCAAAGTGAGCATCAGACGAACCATCACGCCAGCAAAGTAAACGGCACTGATTGCATACAGAGCAACTGCAGAGGGAAAAAATATCTACTGATGACATTTAGAAAGGAACAATCACTGTGACTGCACACATACACGCTCACCATACAACTGTTTTTAGAAGTGGGTTGAGCATCTGTGTCTATAAAGACTTGGACATGCATCTTGCATTGCATTGCTTTTTAATTTATGGAGATACAGTTTAATTAATTACAGTTTAATTAATGATTGTCCCTTTTGAGCCTCAAACCCTTCCTGAAATTAATCTTGACGACTATTAACAATAACACAACCACACTTTCATATTCATTAATAATGTGTCATAAGATACATTATTAGTGAAATTTAGTATCACACCAAAAATAGTACTGGAATAATAGGTAGCTTCATTTCGTTAGAAAGACCAAACAGCCCTAGACCAAACAAGTTATTAAATCTGAAAAAACAAAGAGCAAGTGTTAGAATCTCATATAAATACCAAATTTTAATTTAAATTAGAGATATCTGAACAAATTGGGGGCTTGTCTACATTATAATTCCATACAGACACATAAGGTGATACTGTGAACCCTATTCTGAAGCAAGTTATCCTGGATAGTATTAAAAAAAAAATACCACCACAAAATCCCAAGATTTTCAGGATAGCAGGAATATTCATAACACTTTTCATAACGACAACCTGCATGCATTCGTTAGGAATATCTATTGTTCAAGTAACAGTGGTTATTGCTAGTTTGCTACCGCTTAACAACACGCTTCTGTGAAAGATTTGCCATGGAAATCAAAGGAGACTGGTTTATCAGATTACATTGCATAAATATTTTGCCCTTTGTAGTAAAGCAGTATGGCTCTCCGTTCTCACTCATAGGTCTCTTTAAGCTGACTTAAAGAGATGGTGCAGCAATAGAAGGCTGAAGGGAGTTCCCCAGCACTGGTCTTTACTGCAAGCAAAAGAGCATAAAAAACTCTAAAGTCACAGGAATTAACACCACAAATGTTCCCATTGCCAATGGGGTAATCTAAAGAGGCAGCTGTATATGACTGGAGCCTCCTGTTGCCACAGAAGTGCAAGACCGTGTGATCTTCACTCCTCCTTTTGGGCTACAACTCCAAGTCACATCCTTAGAAGCCTCACTCACAGTCTTAGAAGTCTACTGTCAAAGTAAAGCTTCATACAAATAAATTTGTTGTCACTGACACAGGGAGACCCCGTACCTGTGCTTAGGCTTGCACCTTATCTAGCACTTGCTCCACAGCAAATGATTCAGCTCCCTAAAATAGCTGAAAATCTAGAAAGAAAAGGCATTTTGAATCATCCTCTGTGGTGAGATGAGAGCCAGAAGAATACCTAGGGAAGAACTGGGTGCCTTGCAGCCTGTGTGGGGAAGGATCTCCCCTTTGCTGCTGCACCAAGCTATTCACCTGGCTGTGCTGTGAAACTGTACCGCCACTCATGGCTTGTGAGATCAGCACGTGGAAGAACATGCACCTCCAAGAGCCACAGTGACAAATCCCACCTCTCTTCATAAGAGGCTCCATCACCAATCCACCAATCTCTGTATGAACTGCATTTTTTACGGATGGTTTTAAATACTGCTAGGTGCAGGCAACTTTTAACATTCACCTTTAAACACATCATGTTTAAACCTTTTCTAGAACATTTCATACACCAGCTTTGAGCAAACAAACGAAATCATGTTGAAGACAAGATTTTTCAAAACGATTTTTAAATATTTTCTCTTACCAAAGACTCTTTCATCATTGATGTTTTTGATACAGAACCACAGCCCTGCTGGGAAAGTACACACGAGAATATGCAGATCAAAAAAGAAGGAAACCCATGTTGTAGGCTGATGCTCAGACACAGAGGCAATGATCGGGATGTGAATTTTCGCATACCTTTTTTAAAAAAAATTCAGTTCAAATTATTTTGAAGAGATAAAGTTATTAACACCTGTAAACATTAGGAGTTCTGAAATTCATTTAAAAGGAAGCATTTCAATTTAAAAGGTTAAATGCTCTGTTTAGCAGAAACCTGATGAAACTTTTATATCAAAAAACGTTCCCATGTCTTATTGTATTTAGGAAGTATTTGGTGTACAGAGTTATTTAAAAAAGCAATATAAAGAATTATTTCCATACTAATTAAAAGATTGAGCATTACAGACACTCTGTTCTATTATTGCTAGACATGAAGCCGAATTCACCAGAATGAAAACATACAGCTATGGAAATCATCATTATATTTTGTAGGGACAATTATCCACACCAGAAAATTTCCTAGGATTTCAATATTGTATTTCAAATGCTCTCCTCTGCACAAAACACCTTCATTTGCCTAGTACATCAAGTTGAAGGATTAAATCCCAGGCCAGTTAGTGATGCCCCCACGTTCTCTCAGATGCTGAAAGTCAGGTGTTGTCTACACTTGGAAATGCAGGTTAACTAAACAGCATGTCGGACACTCAGTGCGGACAAGGACAAAACTATATTAAAAGACAGCTATGCACACAGGCCTCATCTGGGGTGCCCTGTGACCAAACGGTGAGTTATCAAACAAATGTCCTTCTTCTTCACTGAGATCTAGGCCTCATTCAGAACTGCACTGATGTGTTTTAAACACAATATCGACTTTCTAATGTAGACAAGCCCTCAAAAGTTTAATCTTGTGTGTGTATACATATATATATATTTATATACACATACACACATATACACACCATATATAAGTACAGACCATTTCATCTACGGGCAGGGAACATCTATGAGTTCTTCAAATAAATTTGAGGCTTCCTTACTGACACCTATTCTACTACATTTATTACAGGGCTGGTACAGAATCCTGTATGAACTGGACTATGGAGCCTGAGGAAAAAAAAAGAACTATAAAGTCTGAAGTTCTCCTATCCCTGCTTTTAAAAATCTACCAATTAAAATGCATCTTAAACACTTGAATAAAACTAAAGGTATTTTGCAGATAAATATTCTACATTAAGTGTCTGGCTAATGAACTGAACGCTGGATTTTTAAATGTTAACTAAACCAAAAGAGTTATTCACAAAACCATACACGAATAAACCAAAATTGTTCGGAGTAGACATCTGTATACACAAAACGGATTTATGAAAATAATAAGCAGGCAACATGCAAGATCATGTGTAACATCTTCGTGACTTCGTGCAATGTTGTGCAATGAAAACAGCAGAGGTTTAAGGCTCTTAGTAATTTTTAAGCGTGTCCTCAAGTGTTGATACAACTTTTGGTTATTTTACGCTGAAAAGCACTGCTGTTTTGTATAGACAAATGCACGATTAAGATACTCAAAGACTTCCAAAGAAGCAAGAAATTTAGCAAACAAATTAGTGATGAAGGTAAAATGGTTGCAAAGATCACGGAACAGTTACTACACATGCTCTCTTTAGAGAGCTGATCAAAATCCCACATATTCTCCTTGACTTAAATACTAAATCAATTTGAGGATGAGGAGAGCAAAAAAATATTAGTTTTCAGTAGAATTCTATTGATAGCTCATGCTTATATCCTTTATCTCTACTTACCCGGTGTCCCACAAAGAATAAAATCTGCCACTCCAAGGAGCAATATAACCTGAAAAAGAGAAGGGGAAAAATTTTGCTGCCTAGATATTTAAATGCAATATATATATATATATATATATATATAAAACAAGAAGTTGAATCCTTGTACTTATTATCTGAGCATTTGTAAATGATGCAGTAAGTCTTCACTTTGATATTTACAAATGGTATCATTCGACGCTTTTTTTTTTAATATCTAGTTTAGACATCTAAATATTGTGTTTAATGCTCTATATTATATTTTTCCCTTCAGGCTTCAGATGCAAAGCTTACTCCCAACCAGTTGCATGCACAAGTAAGGAGGATATGCCAGCAGATGTGAAATAGCTGGTTATGGTCATCTCTGGATGTATCCAAAACACAAGATCAGATGGGATTCTCCTGAGAGTGCTGAAAGAACTGGCTGATGTGGTAACTACTCATGACCTTGATCAGGGTGCTAAGGCCCTTGTTGCCTGGAAGTGGCTAATGCTATGCCTCTACGAAAGGCAAGAAGGAATATCCAGGGAATTCCCGGCCAGTAACCTGAGTCCCTAGAAAGACTGTGAAGCACCGCATCCTGAATTACATCATTAAACGCTTTTAAGACATTTTCCTAATTTCTCATCCCTAAGCTGAAGAAGAATGGGCTGGGCAAACAACAATTTGATGTGCTGAAAATTGACTGTACTGACAAGCTCAAAATAGCACCCAGTGGCTTGGTGTCCCATTGATGGCTGGCTAGCAAAACATAAAAATATCGCAGAGGTCAAAACAGTGAATTGTGCTAAATTGAGAAGAATAACTGACAAGCCTTATGGCAGGCAGAACTTCCATCCAGAACTTTAACCTCCTTCCAGGTGCTGCACCCTGCTGCTGGAGGATTATTAATTAAAGAGAGAGGGAGCTGAGTGCTGTGAGATGGCCAGGGGTCTAGATCACACAGTACACCAGGAAAAGCTGAGGGAACCAGGTTTATTCTGTCTGGTGAAGCAGTGATACTATCAGTGAATTTCAAAAATTGACATCAACACTTCCCAAGAAATGCAACAGTAGACATATTTTACTACATATCGAAATTAGAAGCCAAATTTTGTCTTAATATGCCAGTCTGAAAAATTTCATGAAATATTAGTAGGACCCACTCATACACACTGAAAAGCAAATTACAAACCATCAAGTTTTAGAAGACTTTCAGACAAATATAGATGTTAAATATTCTTTTGGAATAATGGTACCATAAATAACAAAAATAAAACTGCAATTAAATAGTCCAAAATGTTAAACTACTGATACCAGAAAAATCTACACTAAATCTATACATTCATTGCTAAAATGAATTACAAGAAATAATTCAGTTAAAATAAAAAGTTAAATCTCAGAAAAGTTTTCTTTTTTTAAATAATATTCTGACAAAACAGAATAGCATATGAGGTGTAATATTAAGACACAATTTAACACCCAGCAGAATTCAATTTTGGCATGACTGACATATTTATCTATGAAAATAGATCAGGAAGGAATTATAGTGTTAGATGACCAAGGATATATGTCATGGAATCAGAATATGGCTGTTAGGCATCTGAGGACTGCAACCAAGCAAAGGCAAACTTGTTTTTCTGAGGTTGGGTAGAACTACCTTGAAGACCAGAAACTGAACCGCAGAAGGAGAACTCACAGACATACAGACATCCAGTCATACAGAAATGTGGTTTCTTTCTGAAATACTTGAACCTATCTCATCTTGACCTATCAATGCTATTTAGAATAGATTAACAGTGCTTATCTTCATAATATGCTTTTGCTACCGTTATGTTCCTTCTATCAATCTGACTTTTTGCATGATAAGAAAAACAGAAACAAAGCAACATGGTCATTGGTTTGCTGTGGGGTTGCCAACATCTACTTAGACTAAACCAAATGTTGGTCACCTGAGTTACCTGCTCCTAAGAGAAACTGTTTTCATGTTTATTTACCTGTGTATGTCAAGTAGATGACGCTCAGGAATACAATACCAGCAGCCAGGGAGACACCCAAGAAGAACAATGTCTGAAATTCTTGCTTTGTTAATCTGTCTCTCAAATACTGCAAAAATGCATAGGCCTGCAGCAATGCAAAAACACCTAAAGACAGGCAAAAGTTTTTGTTTAAATCCTCAAAAGAAGCAACAATCATCAAAGCAACTGGCATACTTCAGCTATGTTTGAATTACAAAAATAAAATACATTTAATTATATCTGAAAACCAGTATAAAACCACTTTCTAACAAACAGACTTTAATACGTAATAGGGCTGATAGTCTGAGTCACTGCAAGAAAGTAACTACTCTCCAAAACATTCTTTGCTTATTATATATCAAGAGCTCCAACATCCACTGTCTCTTTGCTCCCAAATTGGGTAAAGGGAGAGAATCACCTGAAAACTAGATTGCATGTATTTTGTCAAAAACACAGTTTAACATACCCAGACATCTTGAAAAAATAAGATACAGCTCTTGGCTAGCTTAAGTAATGAGTTGCAAGGAAAGAGCCCAGACAACACAAAGCCAAGACTAATGTATAAATGTATGGAAATTAAGCTACTGAACAAAACAAAGGGATTTAATAAAGAAAAAAAAATAAACCAAACATCTAAGTGAATACAGACAACAGAATTAGATAAAGCTAGAGTCAAAACACCAGAATTCACTGGGTAAGCATTCCATACCCTCAAAAAATGCATTTCCTAGTTTAACATTAAACTAGAACTTAAGACATGGTTTTCTGTTGTTATTCATTTCAATGCATATAATCAGATCAATCCAATGGTTCATCCACTCAAAACTGAAAAATCACTAGTAGCTGGCAGGAAGAAAAAAAACCCAAAACTCAAGCGTATTGTATTTCTTCAATTTACGAATAAAATTGTGATACACGATGTTGAAATTCACTAGTTCCAAACTTCTAGAGAACAGCACAAACTGTCCACTAAGTAACTGTAAAATTCTTAGGACACAAACTACGCCCTGATAATCTTTACTCCACTCATTATATTCAGAATGATATAAAAATCTCCCAGTAATATTCAAAATATTTTTAAAATATTTTTTTTCTGGTGAATTTTAGTTATGTAACAATTGCTGTCCCAAATCCATTTTCTTAAGTGACAATGCATAATTAAAAAAGAGGAATCTAACAAATTAAGCTACATCACAAAAAACAGTGTATGCTCCTACTAAACATAGGCCTAGCAGCCTTAGTAAAGACTGCTGTTGTAAAGAAATCAAGATGTCTGAACGTTTAACAACTACTGAGAATAATCTTACTTTAAAAAGAATCAAAAAAGAATAAAATCAGTTATTTAAAATCAGCCTCCTATATATAGCATGTCATTTGCATCTAATCCACTATGAAAAAATTATCAACTCTAAAAAGAAATTGCTCAATAAAAACTGTGTTTACCAATAACCATGTTTCAATTTTACAATGCTCGAAGGCAACATTATATTGCAAAACAGTACAGATTATCAATGTGTAAAGTAACTGCTTGTCAGAATGTGTAAGTGATCCACAGTTATGGAAGCATTTTACCTCCATTAGCTCACACAAAGAAGGATAATGTGTTGATTGGAAAGTAAACTTCCCTACAAATACTAAACAGTACCTTTTTTTCTTTAACAATTTGGTTTGTTAGTACAAGGTTCTTTCTAACACAAGGAAACAGATCTGCAAGGGTTTGGCTGTTTAGAAGCAGACATTGAGTTTTCTTACCTGCAGCTGCCATGTGTTCACTTGTTCTAATTGGCTGAAACCCCACAAAAGGTATCTGCATCGATAATATTAACCCCACAATGTAGAAAGTGCTATATGCTGGAAAAAAGAGTGGGGGAGAGGGCAGAAGAGAAAGGTGAGAAGCAAACAAATGAGTACACACATTTCAAAACCCAGACTCCATAGCAGAGTCCATTCCCCACCTTCAGACATCAATGACACTGAAACAAAACTGTATTGTTTTAAATATTTTGGCCATCCCTATGACTTGTTTCACCTTCTTTGATTAGAATAAAGTTAAAATAAAATTGCATTCAATTTTAAGGGAAATAGCAAAGTACTGTTGTTCCTAATTACACTTTTCTTTTCCTCGTAGGAAAATGAACCATCTATCTAAGATACTCTAGCTTAGAAATAGTTCTCTCTTCTCATTTGCTTTTCTTGTTGTTGCAGAATATGGGTGGAAGAAGAGATCCCAGATAAGTAAAAAGAGCAGCTTCTGTATGAGGAGAAATTAAAGGGACCAGACCTCAAAGAGGTAAAACATTTAAAAGCGCACTACTTACTTAAAAAAATGCAAAATGTATGCTTGTTCTTTTTTAAATGCAAGAACAGAGGCATGGCAAAAAATTGAAAAGCGACACAATTAAAAATGAATACTGAGCATCTGTATTAATAGATCTGTATAAACCATGGGGACTCATAACCCCCCAGAAAGTGGAGGCCAAGAACAAAACTGTATTAATAACATGAATCATTATTATGTATGAAGTGATATTCACGTACTTTCTCTTGACAGGATTTTGCTCCTAAATATTCCAGGGAGAGAGAGATGGGAATAGAAGAAACACCAACTGTAAACAGCCACGAATCTGCTTACATTTTGAAGCAACCAGCCAACTTAAAAACCAAATGAGGTCTTCTTCCCTCAGTAACAATCAGAAATAATGTACCTCCCAGATTTTTATTTTTATTTAAAAACTCCTTCAATTCATAAACCACAGGCTTTGCTCTGGCCTCAATCCTTTGAGGAGATCCTTGAACCCATACAACCCTTTACTAAGCTCCATAAGAACAGGTTTGGGAACCAGATCATATACCTGTGGTATTGTTTTTGTTGCACCTGTGTATTATGCTCCCGGCATACCATATGCTTTGCAAATATCACAAAACAATCCCTGTCGTGATGCTTCCAACCACTTCCAGCCATCTTTGCTGGTGTGTGCTTTCAAGCATTTGTATTTTGCTGCTTGGCCTACCTACTCATCTATTCCGTCTTTATGTCACTGAAATACATTTTTGCTGCAGGAAACTCAATTTTTGATGAATTCACTTCAACATAAATCATTTATTGTATCATAAAACTGTTGCAACACTGCCATCCTGTGGAATTCTAATGATTGGCATAAATCACTAGACTTCACATTTGTTAGACCATTCTAAAGAACCATTTTTAAGCCCAGTCCTACAACTGGCATACTTCATATGCCCACTTTTTTTTTAATCTTTCTTCCCACTTCTTTTAAGCAGCTATCACATCTGCTTGCCTGGCATCAAATGAACAGGTCGTCTGATACAATTTTTCAAGGAATTACTTTAGTACATGAAGGTGAAAGATATACCATCACAAACTTTCCATGTTCCTTTGCAAAGACTATGCAAACAGCAGAACGTAAAAACCAGAACTTTATTCTCATTCCTGCAATCCACTCTCATGATCATAACTTTGATGAGATCGACAACAAAAAAAAAAACTGACGTTCTGTGGATAAACTCATTTCACAATTTTAGTTCCTGTATACTGCAAAAACACGAGAAAAACCTATTGAAAACTTCTCCCGAGTATGATCACGGATTTGATCACACATTTTTAATTAATGGATTATAACCACCAGAAATAAATACTAATCATCTGAAATTTTAGAATACTGAAGTAGTTGATAAAAAATATATGCCTGCTCACTATTTAAATGGTAAAATACAACACATAGGACAAAGAATTAATGGAATTAAGTTTTAAATTCTGGAAGATCTTTTTTTTTTTTTGGTTATATTTTGAAAAGTACACAGAACTCAGGAATTGTACGGGAAAAAAGTAGATCAGTAGATTGAAGTGAATATTGCCAAGTCTGAAGTGCACAGACAAGACTATACATACAATAATGGAAGATAATATCAACGGATCCTGCATCTGAATAAACAGGTTATTTTCCTAAAATGGATGTAGATTTTAGTAGCTACTGTCAGCTGTCAATAGGTTGCAAGAAGTAACCTATTAGCTGCACACTGGTAGTTTTTTGCATGCGCACTAGCAATTCCATATTGTCTTTGCAAAATACCTTTGCTTTCCCTACTGCAATGAGCTTTTGGAAACCCATCCCCTTATCTGAATAGTTTGGGAGTGAAGCACAATTCCATTTCTTCCCAGAAGTGCTTGAACTTTCCTACCTGGTTTATAAAAACATCCTGTTAAACAAACCTAGAACACACATGCTGATGCAACTTCTAAAGACATCTGTGTGTAAGGCTTCCCAGGGAAGTTTAGATTAATCCAGGAATTGCAATGAAACAGCGAAGCAGCAATCACATTTTCATTCCAACAACTCTCCTGAATTGCATCTCCCTCAGCTGAAGGACAATAACACCTCAAAACACTGTAGTTATTTGCAAAACAAATATGTGACAAAATCTTTAGTTCATATGAACTGGCAGTACTATTTTTGCACACCACCCCTCCCCCCCCAATGAGATCAAAGACTAGTTCACTGAAAGCTGGAAAAGCGAGAGCACTTATGCTTTATTGTTTCTGATTACCACATCATTTCTGGATTTTGTAATTACTAGATTTCATTTTCTCTTGCCTAACTCACAGAAATTGGAAAATGAACATATTCAATAAAATAATTTTAAAAGCAAAACAAGATAAATTACTCTTCCCTGAAGTTATGAAGAAGTAGTTAATGAAGTTAACTAACAGTAATGTTAAAAATTAAAGGTGGGTAAAAGTTTTTTTTTCCTTTTAAAAATAATTTCAGATTCTGAATCATATAAATAAATAACTAAGCAAGAAACAAATACTTATATTGTGGTATAAAAAAAAACACATAAAACTGAACTCAAGTAAATATTATAGTGTATAATGGTTCCAATACATAATGTAAATACAGTAATTTCCCTAGCAGGCACTGAAAAAAAAGCATGAAAATAAATATAAAAATAGTATTAAAATGGGTTAACAAAAATATATTTACAAATACAAAGTATCTTTTGATATTACACTTCAATTTATATGTTCTCAAACGTCTCAATGTTTGAGACGTTCTCAAACTATCTTTTGTAAATGTTTCACATTAGGGAGTTAAAAGTGTTCTATCTAACTTATAAATAAATCTAAGAATACCTGAATTGATTATTAATTATTTCATTCACACACCCACACTGTGACCAACTGATCTAACCAGTAATGTCTCTGTAAACTGTCGACAGAGTATTTAAATATCAGGTAAGTCAATTAAAAAGTTATTCTCCTGAGATCACTATCCAAACATTCCTGAAATTGGAAGCAAGGTTGACCCATTAACCCAATAAAATCTTAAGGACTCACGTGGAGTAGACAGACTCTTAGGCTGCTTTTTAGTCCAGGTTATGTAAAACATACGTGGCTGCTTAAAATTCCCTATGTCTTTTCCCATATATGTCACAACACACTATAACATTTGCATAATGACTGCTGCAAAACTTTTTAAAACTACTAATTGTTTTATGCACTAGGAAAAGACAAAGATGAAACATTATTCTTTTTAACAGACACATGCAATATATATACGTTAAATATACTAAAAGGATGCTAAAAATACCAAACTATCCGATTATTTCCTTTTTTCAGTGCACTAGAAAGCAGAAAATGAATTAGCAGCAACATATCTGAAATTTTGGAAGTGTGAATGATATGTTTTAGCTTCCTATTGCCACTGGTGTAGACAGTGATTGACTATAATCAGTAATCCAATTAATAAAATGCAATCTGATATGCAATTACCTCATTCCCACCAAATACAAAAGACATCATTATAATTTCATATCTCATGATTCAGCATTTGACAATGATTGTTCAAAGAACAAAACTTACCGATGTAGACCCTCCTGCTGTATCTCTGCATCAGCAAGAGGACAAACACATGCAGTGGAATAAGGTTGATGATGAAAACATAGCCACCCCATGCAGAGACCTGGAAGAAATGGAATAGGAAATCAGATCTAAAAATATCTGGAAATTCTTCAGATAGCCAGTGCTGGACATTTACAAGGGTCTGACAAGAAAACACAAACCCCTGTAAAAGTAATACCACCAGAATTTTTCTCAACGTTTACTATCCAAAAAGAAAACAAAATCCCCCAAAGGGGTAAAGTTAAAGTAGTAAAGACTTATGAAATGGACTGGTGGATTTTCAAGGCTGTCTTTCTTACAGCTCCACTCCTCCTCCCAAGCAAGTCTAGTCAGGCTGGCAGACAACAATGTGATGCTGGGGGCTTTTCCCCATGGTGAGGGACGCTGCGAAAGGCAGCAGTAGGACTCCCATCTAGGGTTCAAAGTTTTCCTTTGACATACAACTTTAGCATGATGCATTGTGCTTTTTGGCAGGCACAGGCAGAGGATCTCCAGCCAGAGAGAAGAAATGGAGCAAGGTATACACTGTCGATGGTAAAATTCCTGGAGCAGAGTAGCAAATGGTGGTTGCGGTGTGAGGAAAGAAACAAAAGGAAGGAGGGAGATACACAGGGAACAGTGCTGAGCACCGTGGCACGGTGCACAACATCATCATGGAGACTGTGAACGTGTACTAACAGCATTACTTGAGAAGTGCTGGTAAGAGGTATTTAGAACTGAAACACTACAATGTTACCATTGTGTCCTTCACTGTTGGTTTAGATAAAGATGTAATGAGCTATCATTACAATGTGTTACCACATTTCTAATACATTTAGAAGGGCTAATGTTGACTAGGAATTCTACATTTTAACACATGTTCTCTTGTCAAAATACAGTCTAGACTTCTCCCATCCGCACCACGCCTATCCTAGATCTTCATTTTTAGAATGCAGCAGCTAATGTGGTTTCCACTTTAATTGTACTTTAAGGCTTAGATTCACATAGATATTTTTAAAGCCCTAGAATCCAGAAAGAAACCCAAATGACTATGTACTACAGAACAAAATCTAAAATAAGGTCATGGCAGAGATGCTGTTTTCTGATACTAATAGCACAAACCCCAGCATTTCAAAATTGGGGGCAACTGATTCATATATTAAAATAATTGGAAACAAGTACAAAACTTGTTAATTTTATAGAAAGTCATTTCAGACTATCATTATTCTTTTCCCAAATTACTGGCATGAACTATCATGGTCTACATAGGCTATTTAATTTACTGAGAGAAAACATTACACAAAGACAAGCAAAACAACAGAATGAGAACAAATGTGTAATTAGGATGTTGTCATATTTAGGTAAAGGTTCGAATGATGCAGGTAGCAGACAGTTTGTATAGACTAGAAACTTGCATCTCTAATTAACACCTATTCTCTAATTATTGAGATATTAAACCAGATCTACACCCTGAAGATTGCATTGGACTGAAGATACACTTTGAAATTTTCAAACATATCTGAGGTTTCCTCATAGACAAATGGAGTGGAAAACTGCCATTACTCCTACAAGGTCAGCCTCAATGTAAAGGTTTGTTTTATGACCCCCTCATCATAAAGAGGCATCTGAAACAAACAAAGCTGATGTCAAATAAATGTTAAAAATATAAATGCAAGAAAAAAAAAACTTCTCCTTTTTTAATGCAATGCTGTAGTATGAGTCAAATTACCACTGTGAGTTAGGTATACAGTTTAAGCAGATTTAGATATTAAGAAAGACATCTGTCGGTGCATGCAATATACATTCGCCTTTCAAGGAGCTGTTCCCCAAACTCCCCATGCAAAGAAAGGCTCTTACTTCCTCAAAATTGTGATTTAATTTTCAACTTACACTGAAAAGATTACAATTTCCATCGAAGAAAGACAAATGAATTCAATTAATGGATATTAAAATCATGCTCTTCCCTGAAATTTTATCTAAGCGAAATGCCTAAGAGGGCATCTCAACAAAACACTTTTGCAAAAGAAAACACAGTATATGGAAAGCCACCACCAGGGATGAAACAGGTGCACTCCATGAGCAATAAATTTCTATCATCTCATCACTGATGCTAGCCTATGGACAAAACTTAACCTTTCTAGTTGACAGGAAAGGAAGATAAAAAGAAAAAAGTAACATCAATTTATGTTAAGACTTGGAATGTCGTAATGACGACATTGATTCTCTAAGTTGTCACCACACACTCTAGATTGCATCCTTTCCTTCTCAAAGGGTTCCACAGACCAAGACCGGACTAAGATGAGGAGAACCTGCTGTTCTGTGATTTTTTTTTTTAGCAGTAAAAATGTAAAAACAAAGAAGTGCATATTATCTGCATATTTCTGAACAACATTTTTAGAGGATCTTGCCAATAAACAGGCATGATATAAAAGACTATGGTCTATCAGCGTAACAATTCAAAACCTTATTTGCCTGACCTTGTATTACACACAGTTCTGTACCAAACCTACAGGATCTCTTCGCTGCAATGCAACGTAAACAGCTATGTTATGTATGAAGAAGTGGCTGCTTATTTACTGACTCAGCAGAAAGAAAGAGAGGGAGGAAAGAAACAGGAGAAAATAAATGTACTCTTAACAGGAGATAGCTACACTCTTTGGTGACACATATAGGGCTATTTCTTTCTGTTTTAACAGCAAAAAATCTCGCAGAAAACTCAATGAATGTTAAAACTAGAGGAAATTTAGGCAGCATCCAGACAACCTCTGAATTAGTCCTGTATTTTAAATTAAGGCATGCAAAATAATTTCTAAGTTCCTTTGTCATGCAAGCCTAGTTACCTGGCTGTGGAAAAGCAGCATTTGAGACCTCCATCTTAACAAGACCATACAATTACCTGACTGTCTCACCATTGGAAGGTAATTTATTTTAATTTTGATTTAATATTTTGAAGCTAATTTATCATATAGCCACACACACACAAAGTATCAGTTGGAGGAGAAGTGACCTTTGACTTATTTGTACAGGAAAATTCTTTGAGTCTAATATTTCAGAAGATAAGCAGAGAGAAAAAAAAAGAAAAAACAATTCCCTGCATTTTGCTATTAGCTTTATCTCCCCAGTTTTAGTAATGTTTTTTTTCCCCCCTTTGTTAGCCCTTAGGAACATCTCTACAATAATCTCCATTTTCATAGATCAAGAATGAAAAAGAGACTTTATGATCATTTAATTTGACACGGAATTAATTCAGTATTTTGGTGATAATCTTTACTTTACAGCTTAATTATACCCGGAGAAATAGCTTTCAAATTTATATAAATACAACTTTGTCCATAAATTTATAATATTATTGTGCTTTAGTAATAATGACACAGAGATATATGAATATTAAAACTCCACCTTAAATTATCTGGACCAAAACAGAAATACCACTGAAGAAGAGTATCTATTCATGGCATAGGATGACTTTATAAGTAAAGTTACAGTATTTACAGTTTTTCAAAAATTCCTTTCATTGTATTGAAAAACTTTAAATTTCAAATTATTTATTATGTCTTCTCGCTCATATACTTAAGGTCTTAATAATAAAATGAAAGAACAATTTTACATTATGGACCCAGCAAAGACTAAAATCTCCTCCTTCTGTCCTTCATTAACATACGAATTAAGTAAGTCCCACTTAAAGAGTTTAGCTATTTCATATATATATATATATATGTAAAAGGCTTACCATGTAAAAGTAAGATAGACAGCAGCAGATTGTCCAAAAGACCGAACCAGTTTTCACCGACTTCACCTTTAAAAATAACGAAATATTTATGAATAACAAATACTAGATACTATTACAAAATTTCATTCCAAAACAGCTGTCATGAGGACTTCTATAGTATATAACAGATTATATTTGTATCTTTCCAAACTGATATCCGTAAAACCAAACCACAAGTGCAATTCATTGACAGACCAGACAGCTTACACCTCTTTCTCTACATAATGCAGAGACAGGACGCAATGCCACTGTGTACTTTGTGATCCAAAATAGAAGAGTACCTGCAATACTTCTGTGCTACTTTCTCTGAGACATCAGACTACATTATAATTGTGAGAGTAGAGCATCCATGGCTTCCTTTGTCTGGAATCAGACCCAACACTGCAATTTTAAAGAGCTATCCTGTAATTCTGAAAAACTCACTTAAGGTTAGTGAAAACATCCAGATATTACTAAAGGTTTAGAGAGATCCATGAATTGGAACAGGAGTATGATTTCATCCAAAACTGATAGTAGTGACTGTGGTGAGGGAAAAGAGGAATGAAAAATGCTAAAAAGTTAACAATAAAACATATTTGATTCACACAATTCTACAAGAGTTTATGTAAACATTATTGCAGTATGCAGTCTAGTTAAATACACGAATTCCGTAATAACAGGTAACTGCTATTATGTCTTAGCTATTAAAATGACCATGGGTTGATTCTACTGTTATTGGTAACAGTATACCTTTACAGCTGCAGTTTAAGCCCAAATTAAAAAAAAATAAAAATCATTAGAGGACCTTTCTTCAGAACCTGCACTTAATTATCACCTGTAGCTAATAATGAAAAATTTCAATTTCTTTCTATTATATTCGTTCTAACAATATCCCAACTCTGAAATACTCCAAAGCTAAAAAGACTTGCAAGTATATATTTACTTCTGAGAACTCAAACTTTTGACAAACCATGAGAAAAGCTGTAACTACTGCATACATACTACCCGTGGAGACACTCAGTACAAAAAGTACATACACTAAAGGAAGGCACAAGGAACAGTACCATACAGTGTCCATGCTGAATTAACAATATAGCTACTCTGTTTGTGCTATTTCCAAAATAGATACAACAGTCCAGAAATACTCCATTTTGTTTAAACCCCTTCTTTCACACAGGACTACATGGCAGATGCAGTTCTACATGGAGGTTAAGGAATGACAGACAATATGCATGAACAAGTAGGCTAATTAAAAAACATTAGACTATTACACATTTTTTAAGCATGCAAGTAGTATGAATACCTCGCCCTGTGGACAGCTTTAGGCATGTAAGTTGGATGCTTAAGTCAAAGTCCAGACACATAGTCAACAGCTTCTCCAGATGACAATTCAAAGGACTTTATATTGAGAGTCTACTGCTTTTTACCAGCTAAATAAGGAGGCTGAAGTTTCATGCTCACATAATACCAATATAACCAAACTGAAAAACGAAAGCAACCCTACTGTTTGCTTCAAACTTATAGATTCATTGCTATTGCCGTTACTACAGGACACACATACTTCAGTTGAACGGTACTTTTACATAATAAATAAACTGAAGAGTGTTATCATGGAGTGGTTCAGGCCACGTGACTTCTCAGTACTCGCCTGATCCACGGCCAAGGGGAAGAGAGATGAGAGGGAACAAAATGAGAATTCAATGGATGCTAAGAAAAATCAGTCATTTGGTTGGAGGAGGAACCAAAAACCTTTCCAAAGCAAAAGACTCATCAATTACTTACCCATAAATAGTATGTGAACTGCAGTGCAAAAATAGCTATGCCTTCATTGTCAAACGATCCTGCTACTGATCGAGATATGTAACCTGGAACTATGGCAATAAAACAGGCAGCTAAAAGCCCTGCTCCCTGGTTCCACAGTTCTCTGGTGAGCAGGAAAGTAGAAATAGCTGTAAGGCCGCTAAAAACTGGTGCTAGGAACACACATACGTCTCTTATATGGACTGTCACATTAAGCATATTTAAAATCCAATGTATAAGGCCTGCTGTCACCATCAGTCCTGGGTATACCTAAAGGGAGAAAAAAACATACTGTATTATTGCAGAAAATGATCATGGTAAGTTTACTTGCATATAATTTGCAATGAAATACAATCACTTCTTAAGCTGATACAAGCAATGAGTAGGTAAAGCTAATGGAATTATTTTAATATTACTTTAATTATATTTTGACAGCACTGCTGAATACCAGAGGTCCTTTAAATTTTACCCAAATGCTAACAATTACATATAATCCATTTTCTAAATGAATAAGCAGCACATAGATAATATCCTATCTTGCCTGACATTTATCACATAATGAGGATTTGTATCACATAATGAGAATTCCAGGTATGGAATCAGAAGCTAAAGTTTGCAAGAGAATTTCAAGCCAGCTAACAGCTTTAAGGAAAAAAAAAGAACCAAAACAACAAGAAACCATACAACATTCCCTAGCCATATTCAATTTTCACCTTAATATACCATGCTGTTCATTTATTTCTTGTTATGCATGGAGAAAGAAAATATACATTGAGGTTTTTAAGTAGAAAAGCTGACTGACTGACAGTTGAGTATTATGTATTTGCAAGCTATCCGTAGACACCTTGGAGGATTAAAATAAAGCCCTACAATACTGAGTTAAGATGTCCTCCAGGAAAGAGTAGTATAGATACAAATCTATTGAGCCTATCATAGAATATTGGAGACCACTGAAATATTCTTAATAGGAATTCTACCCTTTCACATTTATCAACATTAGAAAAATCGATATGTAGTAGGAAACTTAATATGGACTTCAACTGCCTTAGTTTCTTTTGAAAGCTAAGAAGAGCTTTGTGCTAAATTAAATTAACAGATGATAAGATGTTCTTCTGCATATATCCTGGAGACCTGGTTTTCAAGACAAACTATTAAAACATAATATACCATGTGACTTGCAAAATAAAGCATACAATCAAAATTTTAATTTAAATTTCTAAGGCTTTTTACGTTATATAAGACAAGTATGTAAAAAAAAAAAAAAGAAGTGTGCCATAAGCATCCCTAAAATACTAAAACGAATGGTGATCTAATTGTTACAAAAAGCTCTGTGAATGAATTTAAACGGTATGTCCTATAATTAAAAAGTTTTAATGCACTGTCAAGGTTAGATGTGGCTGTGTTACTAAAGCCACTCTACTACTGAACTCTATTTGTACTGTGATTTGGTATTTTTTCTTATACCTTTCCCCTATTTTATAACTTGCATTGACACCAATCTTAGCCGCTCCTTAGACACTTCGCTTCATACACGTCTCCTGCTTAGTTTCAAAAGGTCTTTTTTTCAGTGAAATCCTAACATTTTCCATATTCAGATGGCTACCACTCAACACATACCACTGGCTTAAAGTTTGTGTCTTAAGAGAGAGAGAGAGAGAGAACCGTTTTTCAATTTAAATTTTCTTTTTTAAGTACCACTGTGCAATGTTTTCCCCAAACATGAAAATCAGAATTACAGGAGTCATAAAATCCCTATTTATTATTATCAGAAATTCAGGTGTAAGAAGGTAAAACCCAATTTCTTGTTCACGGTATGTTGTTGGATAGGACAAATGCATGTTGACTTACTGTCTCAGTTATTACAGCTAAAAATTAAAAACGTAGTTATTCCCTCAGCAGCAATTTGACAATTAAAAGTATATTCCATTAAGATCCTCCTTTTATCGATGTCAAAGTTATATTTAAAGTTCAACAAAATTATTACAAAGTCATCTTTAAGTTATTACAATACTTACAGTTCCACCTACTATTCTTCCCAGTGGGTACCATGCTCTTTCATCAAACCAATTTAAAAATTCATAAAACCCATGGGATGCAAGATGATGTGTTGATCTATAGTTAAACCTAGAAAGAAAGAGAAGAAAATTGGGGGAGGGAATAAAAATCAAGAACCTTAAGTCCTCTTTTTTCTAAGATCTAGAAGGTAATTAAACTTTAACATCTTGTTTACTGTACAACATTCCCCTCTAAATCTATAGAGTTTTAAAACAAATTACCAAGCTCTCTCAGTTATTAACCACCATATTTTCTTCATTTCTACAGCCAGTGCATGTACACAGGTGAAATGCCACAGCCTTTGTTTTGGTAAACATTAAGAAGTTTTCTATGACTCTGACACACACCTCCGTCACTTTCTGCATACTCTTCTAAAACTAGTATTGTGTTAACCAATGATTTACTACATCCAGAATACCACTTAAGCAGAATTAAGACCATGGAAGAATTAAGGCAAGACTTCTGAGACAGGATAGCTACCCAGTAAGTACATCTGCTGCTGCTGTTTCATGTAATGTTGAAAGCCGAAGTAATATAATAATATGGAACGAAGGCAGCCTATTTGTTTAAACAATTATGAACCTAATGGCCCCTGCACAATCCCTTCTTTCAATCAAAAGAATCTATATAATACAGATTCTCTGTAGATGAAGTTTCACCTCCAGTTGGTACACGTTCTCTGCTGCAGGAAGTTTCTTGCATAATGAAAGCCTTTCCATGTGTACCTTCACTTCAGTCTTCCACACCACCCATAAAACATTAAAAAGCATACACAGATTGCTATCAATGCAATAAACTTCCGATTTTCTGGCAAATAATTAATTCTTCCAAGTTTCTCAAACTTCAGACAGCAGAACTTTTTAACTACTACAAAATACATTCATTCTGCAAATGAAATCAAGACTACTGTGAATGCATGTTATCCAGAACTGCAACCTGTACATGAGTATTCAAAAGCCAAACCAACAAGGTTATTGATAGCAATGCTGTACAGTTTTGAGGAAAACAAACAAAACCAACAAAAACAAACACACAAAACCCCAACCAGCAAGCCAACATTAGGCTTCAAAAAGCCTGGGCAAATGCCACTTCTAAGGCAAGCAACTTCCATCAACGAAACCCTCCTAATAGACATTCCAATGGGTATTTAAGTTAAAAATATGAAATTTGGTAGTTAAAGAAGCATTAGAGATTAATTCTTTTGTTAAGTACAAGTCAGGTGACAAGATGGAATACTGCATCAGACACCAGGATAGATGGGCAAGCCACCATGGAAGACTTCTAATTACACTCAGCATTCAAGGCTAGAGAGGCTTACATGTATTTGTCCTTTTGTCCATTTCCTGAAAGTATCTATTTATACCAGTAACACGCATCACTTTAACACCAAATTAAAAATTACATTCAGCTCTTTTGTATAACTAGGCTCCCCAAAATATCACTGGTTTACTTTAAATTAATTCATTTCACCAGAATAAAGCTAATGTCACTCAAGACATCAAGTCCCATCAAGCTCCTACTTGTTTAATCAGCAGAACAAGTCTAATAGCTGAACTACAACCACAAGGAGGTTATGAGCAGACTTCGTCTACACAGCAAAAGAACAAAAAGAATTGAAATTCAAGTCCAGATGTCAGCAAACCTGGGTGTTTCACTCACTGAACTGTCACATCATCAGTCAAGTGACATAAAAAAGTGCGGTATTTTCAGGAAAACTCTCCTGCATGGTAAATACGCAGTTATACACGATATATTAACCGATAAAACTGTGGACCTTCAGCAGTAATTAGCTGTGTAAGAATATTCACATAAACAACAGTCATTCTGACCTAGAAATCTGTTTATCAAACAGCAATGTGACATTTGCTTCTTCTAAGCCTGCAACTATTCCCATTTGACTAGATTTCTAAATATTAATTAATTCTTCAGTTCTGAACTGTCAAGTGTAATATGATTTATGAAATGCTGTACCTGTAAAATTAGCCCTTATCTTAGTGTAGCAAGGTTTGTTGTTAATTTGTTTAGTGCCAAGTGCCTGCAGCACCGTGCGAGACAAAGCAGGAGCTGTACAGACCGTAAGATGCACGCACTCCAGCCAGTGATGGACTTGACCTAAAACACACCGAAAACCCAGTCACCACTGCTATCCTAGGACACTAAAAAGGGAACAAGAAAGGTAATGGTTACTAACATGGACTATTGTCGATTTTTTAAGTCATGACTCAAACTCACACAGGCTAAACGTTTCCTTTTATAACATTGAAAGATCAGTTAAATGAAATAGGCAAGAAGAATAATATTGACATTCCCCTCATGTTTCGAACTAGTAAAGCTTCGTAACTGACTTCAGAGGGATGTGAACAACTGTCTTGTGCTTTGGCAGCATCCCATTAAGTCTTTAATAAGAATGAATTACTACTCAAAATTGAAATGCAACATAACAGCATTTCTACTTTTATCACTTAAAATGGAAGAATTTAATCTTCCCTCCAAACCCTTTTTTGGTCAGATACAAATCTATTAAACCCCTCCTTTAGAAAAGTGATTGATTCTTTTGCCATGAATTTAAAGCATACAGAGACAGCTGGGACTGTCTTTATAGCAGAAATGGTTAGAAATTATACGGGTTGGTTAATTTTTCACTGTGGGAAGACCTCTACGTAGACCAAGAAACGCCCTTCTGACCACAGAAACCTACATAAAAAAAGTATTTAGAAGCTTAACTACAGTACCTCACTTTGACTTCAGAGCAAAAAAGTGTTCACTTCCCCTCCCAGCAGGTAACCTGCTACCAAAAAGAAATATGCACGCAAACATATGCATAGGTAAGGAGAAACCCACTGAGTAACGCTGCACGAGGGCCAGCTTCAGGTACTGACAAACCAGCAGCAACGGGCAGCGTACAGACAACTGCACGTGATGCGAGTACTATGCTCCATAGCACTTACCCACTTCCTAGCAGGCTGCTCCTACAGGGACAAGTCTGAACCCTGTAAAACCCTTTCCCTGTTGGCTAGAATAGAGAGAGACAACAGCAGCACATACTGCAAACACTCATCATACAACGCTCTCACTGTCTTGGTACTTCATAAATTGTGCATCGTATTTCCACAGCAGTGCTGTTACGGTATCTGTAACTACTGATGGATTTCACAGGGGCACAGAAGAGCCCTGGGAAGTAGCAGCAGGCGAGCCTTTTGGTTGTGCCCACATCCTGGAGATCGAGGGGCTGCAGCTGAGGGAGGAATCAAAATGAAGACAAGGACAGCCTGTGCTGTGCTGGGGTGGCACTGCTCAGCTTTGGGTGCCACTCACAGTCTCCCCCAGCTCCTCCACCCCCAGCAGCAAGAAATGGGGATGGAGACACTGAGGGATTTTATCCAACCTGCTCCCTGTCTGGTTAGAGATTAGCCAAGGTGACAACCAGAACCAGAGGAAGCTGCTGGTTACGATGACTGAACAGGATGTGGTACTATGAGACAGGACCGGGCTGAAGGAAAGGAGGATTCCTGTCCTCCCACCCTCAGCCATCTGTCTTGAGGTATGGGAACCATTCACCCACCTCCCAAGGCTCTCCCTCCTCCCTTTAAGCCAAGTCAATGTGAGACAGACCTGAGAAGAATGAAAAACAAAATTATGTGAAGCATGTGCCTAATTAAGAACTTAGCTCCAGAGCCTGAGATGAATATTCACATTCTCAGCCCACGACGTGAAAAAGATGCATGCTCGCTAACAGTCAGCGAAGAAGAGCTCTTGTGGACCTGACTGGCTGAACACCAGCATGTGCTGACTTTTCTTATTGTAGCTGACATTCCAGGAGGAAAACAATGCTCTGCTGTTCTCCTTGCCTCTTTCTGTCAGGTCTGTAGTTTGAATTGCCTCCTCCTCCAAGCTAAATTTTGAAGGAATCAAACAATCCTCTTTGTAGGTTTCAGAATAAGAAGTCCCAATCACCAAATTAGCCTGGTATTCTAGTTTGAACCTTTTGGGGGATGTGAACAATCACAAAGAAGTGATCACAAAGAAGATGCTCTATGCATGCTACTATTAATTTTGCAGCACTACTGGAGATATCTATATTACAGCAGGTTCAGCAGACAACTGAAGATGAGTCAATAAAGATACAGTTCTCATTTTCAAAGCATATTTTAGTTTCAGCTTACAACAGAGCACAAGCAGCAACAGCAAAATAACTGAGCAAAGGCAGTTTCTCTTTTAGTAGCAACATTAATTTGGAAACTTAACTAGGCAACTCGCAAAATAAAGCCTCTGGGGTTTTCAGTTATATGTTATGTACTGCTAATACCAAATCTTAACTATCTGTTCATGCTCGGGTTTAATTTTTATTCCACCCTGTGAACTGCTTTTTTGATGATACAAAGTAATGCTGTAAGATGATTAGTTAGTGCTATTCACAGCGATTACTTGCTATATCCAGGAGCTATGGAACTCTGCAGCACTTCGCAGCAACAATTACTGCTATATTTGTAAGGAGAAATCTTTGGCTTTGACATTCCTAAGTTTAGTACTTCCTTGACAAAAGTACTATTTAAGGTGAATATTCAAATAAAGTTCAGCTTATTCAGAAAGTACAAACACGTAGGAAGAGAGAGCACATGTAGCGCAGCAATGCAGTTACTTCATCCAGATCTTAGCAACATTTAAGGCAAATTACACTGATGGTGGTGAAATGAAGTTGACCCTTCCATTACACCAGAGGCCAAGACCAGCGTTGCTTCTTGTGGGAATGCTGCTGATTGCCTAAATACTGCCAGTTTCATGCTACTACTGCCCCATCATCTAGACTTTTTATCTGGCATTTACAGCCATCTGAGAATATGTAATCTCCTTACCAGCAGAATTTGTTGAATATTTTCTAAGCCTGCGTTTATAAAGGCTTCTGTGCACTGAAGTCCTCATCTGCAGATGCACAAAATTTTCACATCTGCAAATTCAGAAAGATGACATGATACAAACCAACTGTGAACATTACAAGCTATCTGAACAATCCTAGGAGTCAGATTTTAATGCAAATGTAGAATCAATTCTGCAATACAGCATCTAATTAGAGACAGCTAGTCTAGATTCTTGGAAAAGATTGTCGCAGATTGACTCCAAATCTGACATATTCTTTGCATCCAAAGGAAGAATTTATTCAGTGCAATATTTTTATGGAAAATCTAATGAGAAAGTTCAGTAACTTCCACTGAAATGAAGAAACATACACACTGTGTTTTATATCGAGTTTTAAAACACCTGCTTGCCTCCATATTATACTAGGAGCACATCATGATGGAAGTCTTACTGGGAAGTCTTTAGTTACAAACTGGAAATTATCACGAGTTCTGCATATTTTTTTTTAAATGGAAGCACAGTATCCTACGGATCACATAATGAATTCAATTCACTACAGCAGTGTTATTTCTCATCATAAAAACTCTTGTGTTCAGTTCATAACCCTAAAAGAGCATATACGCCCTTTTAAGCCAGTTTCAAGGTCAGAATTTTGCATGAGCAATACCTATACGCCAACGCTCTAATGATAGATGAGGAGCCTTTCCTACTGCCAAAACCAAGGTGTTGCAGACATCACATTGAGAATGGAGGAACCGAGACGTACACGTGCAAGAATCATTGTGATAATTGAGATGCTGCCATTGAGATGGTGGCTGGTCTTCAGTTCACCTGTGCCGAGGCTGACAAAATTCTGCAAAATGGAAGAGCAACCAGGCAGTTTTATTTCAGAAGAAACTCATGTTCCTTTCTTTGCAACTGAGAGCTGATGTCAGCTGAATGGTTTTATTAGGTCTTAAATCTAATACAAACATAAGATACACTACATGAATTGCCCCCAGTTAGAACATTTATATATAATCAAGTATTTATGTGATTACAAATCTTTTTTTCTGGTATTTCTTTTTGCACTCCTACCAGAGCTTTGTTATCACTTTGCACACTCAGCTGGAGTTTCTGCACCTCGCTGGAAAACAAACACCCAGAAGTCATGAACAAATTAACTCTAGCCAGTCTGTCACTGGAGACACGGTACATGCTCACACAGTTCTTACTGAAGTTGATTGAAAATGCTAATTATTAAGTCAAGTCTGCCAGAAAGTAAAAATAACAGCTTTGACTGGAGTTTAAAGTTGTCCTAATTCTATCCGTGTTAGGGGGGTTAAAGATGACTTTTTGGGATGTTTTAGTCGTTTTATCTGTAAAGATAGGGATATGTAATTTCTCTTTGTATTCTGAGATAAGCCCCAACTAATATGAAGTATTTGGTGAAAGCTCTCAAGAGTGTCCTACATTTAGAGACCCAACTGATCCTTATAGCTTTTGTTGCAAGCAGGGCCATCTGAAAATAGAAATACACATCCTGCAAACTGTCTCCCACAAGTCTCACGTTTGATATACTGATGTAATAAAATGGCAAGATGAAGACAGGTTCTGCAGTGGTGTGACCACCTAACTTCAGAAAAGATGGAAATTCTGAGTTGGAGGAAGATGTATTTTTTTTCCTGTTCCTGGAATTGAGCTGAGCAACTGAACTCTCCCTGTTTGTAACACCATTAGAATCATTTCTGATGGGGAGGAACAGTGAACAGCCTAGGAAGAAACAAAGCTGGATGGCACAACCAAAAGGGTAGCTAATATTTTTCAGGTGCAACATTCAACCATGCTCAACGTAAACCCTGAAGAATACCAGAATGTGTACAGAATAACCATTAAAAATAGCCATTAGGAATATCAGAATGTCCCTAATGTGTTTAAGAAAGATTACAGCATTCCTGCTGCCACTTCTTGGCATGGTATTTTGACTGCCTGCAATAACATGTCACGCTTAGCAGACGCTAACATCAGGAATTGCATGCTGCCAGTAGCTTAATGATATGAAATGCTACAGCGAGCATACACTCTAACTTCTTTGGAGCGCCCAGGGCATCTTCAATATTTTTGCTAAATAGCTGCAAGCTTTCTAAAGCATTCCATGACCACTCCTTATACTTTTCACACAATCTAGTACATCTGAAGCCACGGTATGCTTCCCATCATCGCTGCAGTGGGCGTACATCTGCCTACAGTTTCAGACACTTCCTCTGATGCCTAAAAAGCTTTTTCATGACCTTTTTTCTGTCTTGTTTTTGAACTATTCCATGTCTCAAGGCAAATTATGAAGCAAAGAGTTAGTTTTATCAATACTAAAAGTCATACTTTGCTAGTGAAGTCTGCCTTTCATAACATTTTAGACCTAACAAGAAAGTGATGATTCCATTTTTATTTCAACAGTCAAAATTCCCAAAAGGTTTCAATGATGATTTAAGCAGAATCATTCAGGATTATTGCAGGACAAATTTGAATGCTCATTTTCTTCTCTACTAGACAAGTACTTCACTGCAGATACTACACTATGTCTGGCATCAATACTGATGGAGATGCTGGTTCCGTATCTTTAGATAGCATCAGCTTCTTAGGAGGCATTACTTCTCCGCTCAGTACAATACTAGTTACCACAAGCTGGAAAGGCACCAGTGTTATGTCTGTTTTTTTCTGAGTGGTATCAGGTTGCTCTGTGTTTCATTAGCCTTGCATCAAGCAATTCTGAAGGCCTTGCATCAAATTCAAGAACATGTTTCTTGTAGATGAAGCAGACTCATGCTGTATTTGCTGTTAACGTGATGAAGGCTGCTTGACTTCACGAGCTTCCATATTAAAGGCTAGTACATGAGGAGCTGGGTGGCAAAAAGGAATTAGCTGAATAATAACATTTTGAGAAGTATTTTTTCCTTGAGGTATATGACACTAGAAATCACTGGGATGAACAGGAGTGCTTCCAAGGAAGTGACTGGGAGCAGAGAAGGGCTCCCAGACCACACTCCATGGTTTTCAACTCCAGAACAAACAGGTGCTTTCACACCTAAACAGCTAGAGTGGACTCTTTTTGAGCTGAGCTAAAACTGCTATCCTGTAGCGAGATCTGATACCTACTCAGAAAAGAATACTAATTTCTGTAAGACTTTGAAACGTAGAGTAAAATAAAGGATATGTCTTATTCACCGTGGGTACTTTAAGTATATTTTAACTGTTTTGAAGCATCCATTACAGTCCTCATCTTTATTAAAGATGTGTTAAAGTCATCTAGACACAACAATGCAGCAGCAACTACGGAGGTACTAGCTGCACCGAAATGCGGTGGACCGATTTCATAATCACTTCCCATTAAGTGAAGTTAGTGAAAATGGAAAGTGAAAAGTAGCGACGGCCAGTCTGGACCCAAGGTGACCTGGCAGACCCTTCCTACGCTGCAGAATACATGAAGTAAATGGGACTCTCAGAAAGGCTGTGCCTCCAAGGTTACTTGAACTGCCTTGCAGCAGTACAAAGAGCAGGTCCAGCTGGAATCAGGCTTTAGATATCAAACCACTTGGTACGGCTTATGCCAGTACACTTTTTTTTTGTCAGCTCACAAAACGAAATAATCTAAAGTGTTGTGATTGCATGTCAGCAGTTTAGCTCAGTTTTGCAAGCTAACATAAGGTAGTGTTTCATCCAATATTCTATTCCTTAAATATTTGCTCTTTAGTACATCTCTAATACACTTGCTATTCTTCCTTCTACAGCCAGCTCTCAGTTATCTGAACTCCCTGACTTTGCTTCTTTCAGTTGTCTTTTTTGGTTGTAGATTCTGCTTAGTTCAAGAAGCTGGACCTTTCAGAGTGCACCTGCTCAGCTCCATCTGTTGCGATATCGACTCACTGACTTTTTACTACAATGGATGCTGCAATAATAAAAATTAATGTTTCAGAGTGGATAATACAAAACGTCATCAGAGCAGAACCAGACGGTCCACCTGACTCGAACAATTTCTGTCCAGTGACTGAGGTCTGTGTAAGAGACCTAATTTTATTTAACTCTATGTATGTCTGCTCAAATGCTGCTTAACACTTCAGCGACCTGACGCTAGTACATATAAATACTGCATTTTCTGTAACAGAGATAGAGCTGTCTGCAGGACAAACCCAGGAACTGGAGAAATCTAGAGATAAATTTAATTGTGCCCTAAAAGAACAAAGCTGAAAAGGAAAAGGCATGAATAACCCAAACTGCAAATGAGCAAGGAAGGAAAAAAAAGATGATGACACACAACTCTAGGATGCCTTGTACTGGATTATACACACACACAAACACACGTTCAACTGTGGCAGTCATCCTTCAACTGAGCTTTGCTAGTTACAAGGAGTGCAGAAGTGCTCCTAATCTGCTTTAGTGCCCAAATCAGGTAACTAGCTTGAATCACAGCTAAAAATTATACCACTCTGAAGATTATTTAAATTTTCACCTGATTTTTCTCTGAAGCAGATTAGGAGCACTCAGTCTATTAATACAGGCCAACGGAAGGAACAGCAGCCTCTAGCTGGGGGCAGAAGCAGTTCCAGCTGTTTGTGAAGTGACTGACTACCTATTCTCACACTGAAGGAAATCAGTGTGGGGATAGCAGGTCACCAATACGATAAGCAAACGCCAGGAAAACAATGGAAAATGGTCTTCATCCTTCCCTGCAACACACAGACAGGAATTTACCTTTCAAACTGTATTTTGCATTCTTGATCCACTTTCAGTGTCTGATTTATTGTCAGAAATAAGTACGGCAAGCAGAATTTAAAGATGTTCTCCCTTACGTTTATTTTTTTTTTTATCTTTCATACAAGGCTAAATCAAAGCAAAAATGCAAGGTTTCACTGGATTTAATTCAACATGTTAGGAATTGCACCTAATGGTTACCACTGTTTCTCTAAAACTATGCACAAGAATCACAAAAGTATAACAAAACGTGATTTGCTTTTTATTAGGTATCCTCACAGAAACACTACAGATAAGTGCACTGCAGCGACTACAGTGCTCAGCAGTTCGCAGTATTTAGAAGTAATATTACATTCCTGCCACGTACAATGTGAAATTAAAGTTACATGTTTGCTTTCTCATTACATGATGGATTTCTAGTATTGCTTAGCCTTATTATATTATAGCTATCAACTTATTTCACTGTGCTCCTCTGTCATTTTAGATATCTAGTAAAATCCAATTCATATTTAAAAGTAACCTAAATGCTGCTTTTTAAAACCAAAATTGGAGGTGGAGCAATAGTTTTAAATGAGATAAGCTCACTATTACACAGATATTCTTTGAAGCTGTGATGCCTCTCCGTCACAAATGCTGTTACAGAAATAGTCACAGACTACACCCACCATTCTGTGTCCATGAGCACATCCTTTCCAAAACACATCACCTCCTTGACCAGCTGGCTACATCAGTATGCTATTTGGTAGTTAGATCCCTTCTGGCTTACATTAATGAACAGTAAAAGGTATGAGTTTAATTTCGAATGCAATTTTATTAAATGGCAAGTCCCAACTTCAGGTGCAATGCTTCTCCCTTCTCCCCCAGTGCCACATAAAATGGGGTAAGGTAAAACAAACACCTGGCTGCACATGAAGAGGAACTGAGTAAGGGGGATGTTAAAGCAAGAGGATCAGTTGAAGTTCAGGCAGGGAAGAAAAGAGGTGTATGGCAGGGAATACGTGAGAGTTGTTGGAAAGGAGCTAGCAGAAGTTCTCAAGGGATAGTTCTGAGGTCACATATTCCTAAATCTTCTCTCTTCACTCTCCAGAGATGAATTAAGCTGGCTTGTTCAGGACCTTCCACGCTTCAGTCCCCACCAGGCATGATGCCCTCTCAACTCTCTCTCCACAAATGCACCTTTAAATTAGAAGACTAGAGTTAGCCTTTCTGATTCAGAAAATGGATTTAGACCCAGATGTCCAACATGTCATATAACCATTTAAGTAGTGATAATCATATTTCTGAAAGAACATTTAAACAGCTACAGCACAGTCGAAGAGCTTTAGCTGAAACCATTGAAATGTTCACCCCCTGAACAACTAGAACAGCATGTTGGGGGATACTCATGGATACTTGAGACCAAATCAAGGTACAAAATAAGCCAGCAAGCAGCTTACTGCCACTGGAAAAAGGGAGCTCCCCTTTTTTGCATCCAGCCACATACCCTGACACCTGCACTTGTCGGACTTCAGGGAGCGCTTCAATTCAATAACACGTTAGAGAACTTTTCCAGGAAATGTCCAACAGATGATGGAAACCTTGGGAACCCCACTTGATTAGATGCAAATAGGGCCAATTTATTCCAGTAAAGACACGCCTAGCAGCACCTTGCCATACTGTAGGTATCCAGAGTCAGGCTTTACCCAGAAGATGCTGCACTGCCTTCCTGGAAGTTCTTCCTGGAAGTTCTTGCACTGCCTTCCTGGAAGCTCCCTGGAAGTTCTTGCAGGAATCTTTGGAATCACCGTGCACAGGCTTCCCAGGACACAAATGATATATCCACAGGTACTCCAGCACAGATACCGAGATAGAGGACAACACTGCTTGACACCCTGGGTAAAAGCTTCACTCAACTAACATTTAAGGCTGTTCTGTGTCTTTCTGTTCCTGCAGATAACCCTGAAAGAAGACAGCAGAGTGCACTGTAAGGAGCACACTACCACAACGTAAAAACATGATGCGCATAGGTGAGACTGTGCTGAAGTTACTACAGCATGACAGAAACATAAGGAAAATGAACCCTGAAATTGACTTACTAGAGCAAGGCAAAAGCTAGAAAACACAATTCAGTGATGCAAGGGTTACAAGCATGAGGTAACTTGAAACAAAACACATCACCAAAGCTTTTCCAAGCAAAAATCAGGCTTTACTTTGGGAGGATGGGAGAGCATTGGTAAAGAAGTAGTCCATTACAAAATTAAAGCAATGCCAGTTCCATGGCTCCTGAACACAGCAGAGAAAAATTTACATTTGTCATTACCAACAGTAAAATGACACTGACCTGAGATATCACAAATTAAATATTTGCAACAGTCTTAATTTAGTCTCTTCAGTGTCAAAATCCATTTTCTAAATGGCAAATGAAATATTAACATTGTTACAGAGTAAAATAAATTGAGAGAGATATAAAACAGCTTTTCAAATATTACTTCAGACGTTTGACGTCGGAGAAATCATTGTAGTCACCAGGATCAGATAAACCAGTCACAGCTCAGTAGCATTACACAACTTCTTGGGAAACTCGAACGCTGCATTGGCTTTAATGATTCTTGTTCTTCGGTAAAGCAAGCCAAAGAGATGCCCATTTGCTTCCACTATTAACATCAATATAATGCCAAAGCTCCAATTGTGTTTTGCTGACTTTCTAAATTGCAACTTTAAGGCATTTTATCTAGTGCCAAAGAAAGAATTACAGGCATTTTAAAGGCCTTTAATAGCCAAATGATAAACTCTAAGTATTTCAACCGTGAAGAAGAAACTGTCTTTTCCAAGATACACATCTGAAACAATATTTACAAATTCTAAGTTATTCAACTGAACTTCCTAATGTTGCTTGGGATAAATTTAGAGTAGGAAGGAAGCACGTTCAAGATACAGACTAAAATAAGAGCTGGAGCAGAAGACATAAAGAAAGGTATTTAGGACAAGTAGGCTTGTTTTGTTCTGTTTTGCTGCTGCGTCAAGAAAATGCATTCTGCTTTTTCGCAGGCAAGTATTCTTGCCAAAAATGTGGTCTTCCTGATCACCTGTATCATCAAACAGGTGCTTTGCACACCCTAGATTTCCTTCAAACACCCCTCTCTACTGGGAAGACGGGACTAAAAAACAACCAACCAACCAACACAAAAAACCCAACACACTCTTCAAAGCTAAACCAGAAGTAGGCTACAATGTACAGACAAACAGAAATAAGCAGACTGAAAAAAATAAAGCAAAGAACTCACAAAATGTAGGCTGCCCAGATGTGTGCGCTAGAACAGTTAAAAATGACGTAAGGACATGTTTTTCCTTTCTCCGAAATCCATTTCCCATTCAAACAGGATAGGCGATGCCCATGAATAAGAGAGGCATACAGTGTGCCATCCTTTCAAAAAATGTGTAAATAATACTATATAAAACAGCAATTCCATTAAGAACACCACAAAAAAAAATCTACAAACAAACTTGCATCCTCAACTGCAATGTTGTTTCTCAAGGTTTTTGTTTGTTTTAAGCGAGGAAACTTTTGCAAAGGTGTATTGCAATTCTATCTTCATGGATTATCGGCTCAACACAACTCTGACGTGCCCTTTAACTAACAAACTAATTTAAGCCATGCAAATAAACTGCTGTAGAAAACAGTACGATGAGTGTTGTAACACCCAGAAATAATTCTCATTACAGTCCACATATCCCAGTAATTTATATCAGATGGGCTCTTTAACACATGACACTGGACTCGAGTCTCCCATAGCGTACAGATATTTTAAATGCCATTTCCTGTTCTTAGAAGCTCTCATGCACAAGCACCCAGTTATTCCTTGTTTAAAATAGCCCATTTCTCTTTCTAAAGCACAGCGATATTGCCTCACTTAATAGCAAGAACTTGGAAGTGTAGGACGCGCTTAATTCTCCATATGCCAAAGGAGCTTTCACTCAGGGAAAGCAGCAGCAAGTTAAGAAATACAAACAAAATAGATCGGCTTCTGTGTCCATGACCTTAAATTCATTCCTCGGGCTGCTTCAGCTTCTGTAAGGTGTGGTATAACCCTAGGGTCCATTTCATAGTACCTCTCAAGCCCAGACCTACCAGCTGCTGACATCAAGAATACCCCAGCTGGATTGCCACCAACAGCTCAGGTGAAGATCAGAAGCTCTGCTCAGCTATAGGGCCAGAAACAAAGTCTATCTGTTGGACATACTACAAAATTTACTGCAGACATAAAGCACGGGAAGACTACAGCAACAGTCCCGCTGCTTACTTGTCCTAACTTCACTTTGTTCCCCGAGCAAGCGATAAGTCCAATGGCTAGAACAAGTTTTGCTAAAGGAGTTTACAGTAATAAAAAATCTGCACATGCCCTGCTCCAGAGTGCTCCACAGGCTCCACAAGCAGCAGCTTTATCAGCTCTGCTAAGTAGAAAGAAGCCCTCGGGACTGGCTCCAAATGTCACTACAAATGTACCTCAAAGGGCTTGCATGAACAGAATTTTCAAAAACTAAGGAGGAAACTTTCCGCAGCACAAGCACAGACAGACAGTAAATGGGAAAGAATCAGACTTAATCAGGAGAGAGCCCTATGGAACTGCAAAGACATCCCCCTAAATCCAGACTACCTCCAGCCCATTTTTAAGCTATTAGTACCTATTGGATTTTCAATTTTCCTGCAAGCTTTACTGTCTAAAACTCCCCCCCTTCCCACCCCAAATCCAACACGAGACAGATTTAAAACATGAGAATTGGGATTACAGGTTGCCATAATCAGAGACTATTAGGGAGAATTATGATAGGAAACAAAAGGTAACCTTTATAAACCACCCTGACCCTATGTAATGGAATCCCATTTCTGTTTAAAAAACAGCACATATTAAGCTGCTCGCATAATGGGGTATCTGCCAAGAAAAGCCCATTCAAGGATTTTCGTTGTAGCATTCCCTCAGTAACACCTGACTAGCTACAGCATTTGTCGAAGACTGTTTAAAAAAATCACGGCATTAGAAGCTAAACCTGTCAGTTCAGTTCACCCCAGCCTACAGAAACCATTCCGATACATTTTCCTTTTGCAGTTTTGTTCCTCTCTCCACAAATCAATAAAAGGGTCAGCATTTTGCAAGCACCATTTCCCCTGCTGTGTTTTCCAGGAGGTGGCTGTAAGGACAGTCCTCGTGCACACCCACATCCCACACAGGTTTTATGACCACTGCCCCTCTTTCCCATCACTGCACCCACATGAGGCTTTCACCCCAACTGAAGGTTGGGCTAGTGAGGAAAGAAACAGCACCTATTAACAGTAAAGGGGGTAGAAAACAACAGTAGAGATGGAACAGTTTTGATTCTCACACGATTGATAGAGACTTGTTGAGGCTACAAGGGGAACTGCTTTTTGACTGCTTTGGTCTACCCTGATCAAATTCGAGGTCTCCATTCTCACGGTGTCTCTGCTACACCTGCAACTTTGCCCAATGTTCTTTTGCAAGACTGCCCTCCGTCCATTAAATTTCTAATATTTACCACTTTCTACAATTTCCAAGCAGCAAAAGAGTCTAGTGCAATCAATTTCACTTCTTCTCGACTTCACACCATATCAACTTTCCAGAAAAGCTCACTCAGCTTCAAAACCGCACTCTCCAAGTACCAAAGCATGGAAAGGATGCTCACGTCCCTCGACATACAGGACTTGAAATTTTACAATCTAGAAAGCACCAAAAGTCAAAGACGTGCCCATGCCGAGGGAATTTTCAAATATATTCCTATGAAGTGGAAATAAATAGAGTATTTCTCATTTCACAGAATCAAAAAGCTTGTGAACGAAGAAGCTATAGTACGTTTTCAGTGTGAATCTCTTGACATTTGCCAGCATCTCAAAATCAATCCAAAGTGATTACATTCAAACCGGATTGGAAATGAATGTTTTCCAAAGGTCTGGGAGTTGTCAAAGATCATCAACAAAAGGAGGTGGTTGGGAAGTGGGAGGGAAATGTTTCCTAAACAGATCCACGTTCACACGCTCACTTTCAACAAGAGTACGCGAGGGGCCGAGAGCCTCC
This sequence comes from Anser brachyrhynchus, assembly GCF_964034855.1. Classification (NCBI taxonomy): domain Eukaryota; kingdom Metazoa; phylum Chordata; class Aves; order Anseriformes; family Anatidae; genus Anser; species Anser brachyrhynchus. Next base: position 43,974,312 of record NC_137695.1, on the reverse strand, counting down.
AGGCAGACGGCAGCTGGAGGTGGCAGTGACTGCCACCACTCAGGAACAAGACATTTACCGTGTAATCTGCTCTCTGCCCAGCAAGAAGAGTCACTAGCAGGTAAGCGGTGGCCAGATGAACTATCTGGGTGGGCCACGTGCACCTATAGCCTACAGATTGAGCGCTGTTAATTGAGATTATCAACCACTTACAAACACCGTATCATCCTCCTGACTTGATTTCTTTCCCTTTACGAACACATTAGCTTAAGGTACTTTCATTTGCTGCTAGTTACCCTTCATCACTCCAGTTGCTCCACTCTTAATGTGCTGTGCATACATGTAAAAACATCTCTGGCCTATCACTCATTCTGATTTTGTCCTATAAAATCAGTTGCTATTTACTTTAACATTCATATTCTTCTTCAGAAATAAGAAACTGAAGTGCAATATCAAAATTGATCGTGGGCAGGTTCAGAGAACTGAAATGTTACAGTATTTTGACAATGTACCTCATTGAATCAACTCACCGAGTGCTTTAGAGCAAGCACAAAGGAAAAAGTAGGACTGCACAGTGGGTGACAGGAAAACTCCTACTCCAAAAGACAACCATCAGATCCACTAACTACAACACAAACCTACAGCCTTACTCTCTCCCAATGAAATCAATACATTTGCACAACCTCCAGTGTTCGATCAATTCCAAACACTTCTCACGTTTGCTTGAGTCACACTCTGGATTTTAATGAAGCTTTCATATCTTCTTTAAAGGTGTTAATTTAAGTTTCCATTAATAAAAAAAAAAAGTTCCTAACAGCCCAAGAATCCATCTAGCAAACAGGACTTGAGCCAAGCAAAACCTTTCTGGCTGTGCTCAAGGTAAAATCCTCATCTCCCTCAACCTGCCCATCTCTGAAATGCGAGCGATCACACCGGCCTTACCTTTATGTCTGCCCGTTCATCGCCAGCCACCAGAGTCCACTAACGGCAGATGACGGTATCAGTGACAAGAAAGTAGACTGCTATCTTATCTCCACACCACACTTCCCACTAGCACAACAACGTTACCTCAGTGAGGTATGACGAACAACGGCCATCCTGATGACAGCTAAAAAGCAGGCAGCCTGAATGGATCGATGGTGCCAGGCTGGAAGAGGCAAAGACACGCACGAGATCGCTGTGATGCTGTCTGGCACCAGAAACGGCAGGACCGTGGGCCACGACACTGCTGTGAGCAGCGGGCAAGCAAACCTAGCTGCCACCATCAGGCTGGTGCTGCGTACCGCACGGGCAAACAGGTACGGATGGGGTCTCACGTGCAGGCACAAGAGTTTCTGCATTCCAGCAGAAGCCAGCTCTTTCACTCCTAAGGTACCTGCAGTTTTCAAGATGTGCTGTTTAGTAAGCTGTTAAAATTCTCAGGGAAAGACAAAAGTTTGACTTGATGTCATGGGATATGATAAACGATTCAGATGCACTTCTTACACGTGACAACGGTAAGCACTGTGCACGCAAACAGAATGAACGCCACTATTCTGGTAGCGCTCACTGAAGACTGGTGCTGCACCAAAGGTTGGTGCCGCTTTAGTCAGCGGCGATGGCAGCGTGTGACGGGAGGTGACTGCCTTGGTGGATCTACCTACCTCACCTGTACACCAACACATGTTGCACAGATTGTTATGTGTAGGCATGATACGAGCAGCCACACAGACAGCATAGCAGCACGCTGGAGCTGTGCTTTAGACACAAACCAGCATGCAAGAAGCATAGTCCCTTCTCAGCTACTCCGTAATTTTGGGTGCGTTTGTTGGGCAGCCATGCTGCCATTTCAGGAGCATCCAAAAGAAGGAAAAGCGCAGCAGGACAACTGAGTTAAGCGCACTGCTGTACTTCCACTTGAACTTCTTTCACTCTGCACTTGCAGGTACGTAGCACAGAAATCCAGCTCTTGGTTCACCCAGCTGCTGCATCAGCCACCAGGTGAACCAAACTTCAGGGATGAAGCCTGGCCACCCCGGCGTACCATGGAACAACTTTCCAAGTTTCAAGTTCTTGGCCTGATAACGAAACCCCGAAGTTAAATACTAAATGCTTTGTCAACGGCCAAGCGCAGCTCAAAGTCAGTGCTGCCTGACTCCACACATCAGCTCCCCTGACCTAGGAGGACCAAAACTTCCGCACGTTTTTCAAAGTCTCTGGACTACCCCAACTGTGGGAAGTAAACAAAACGTGGGAACTAAAGCGGCCGTACTATATGAAAAAGGTATTCAGCGTGAAAGAAAGCAGTAATCCTAGTAACGACACGCGGGTCACAAGTTTATAAGGCAGTATGCTGACAAGTTTATAAGGCAGTATGGTGACAACAAAATACCAGCTTGTTTTTTTCCTCGCACAGGCACTGTATTGTAATGGAGATCAAAAGCAAAAGCTGCCCTCTCTCTACTGCACCGGACTGTTTGGACTGCATTTAGGTCATTTCTGGAAGAAATGCCAACTGGAGAAATTCTCAGTAACTAATTTTACAAAACAAAACCCCCCATTCCTCTCCAATAAAAACCTAACCCTACCATCAGAAATGCAACTCAGTCAGGATGCTAGAAAAAACACAGTAATTGATTTAATTAACCTGCTGATAACCCAAAGCAAATCTCCCTCTCTTTCCACCCCGGATGTCCTATGTTTCTTATGCCCACATCAGAAAACGAAGAAATCAGAAAACATCAGAAATTCCTCAGTAAATGATAAAACATTCGACACCTTAGAGGCCACAGTATTTTTCCATTCAAAAGATTAACAGTTTTGTTTAACGCTCCTCATTTTATCAAATATACCTCTGCTTTCTCTCATCACAAAACAAATACTAGATAATAGATGGCCTATGCCCTATACAAGCTTCACAGAAAATGCTAAAGTAACAGAGAAAAACGTGGAATTGTTTCACCAGCAAAGACTGTGGCCACTGTCCTAAAGAAAAAAGAAAGCAGTTTACCTGCACAAGCTGCTAAAGAAGTAGTTAAAAAATAAAATAGGGCACTGCTTCTAATCTCTTTCCATAAGCTCCTTTCCCACATCAGATTCAGATTTGTAAGACCCTTATAACTGTGAAAAAACGTTCATTTCTAGCCACTCAATAATATTTAGGAACAACACCGTTTTTCGCTCTTTCCACCAATACTGCTGCTGCAATAGAGAACGCTTTTTTTTTTTTCCTTAGTTTCTACCATTTTAGGTTCTCTTTCCTACTAATTAACTTAAGTGCATTTGCCTCCACCATTTCTGGCATGCAGCAACATGACACTGGCATGGTTCTTGACATTTCAACTGCTTCCCACAGACCTGCATTAAAAACAATGACTTTTGTCAACTTCATCTATTCTCTAATTAGCAGAGCTCCACGCAGCAGCACAGGCAGCAACGCCTTCTGCGTGCGCTCTGAGGAAGATGACTCTGCATCAACTTCGACATTATTAAAACCAGAAGGCTATCTTTACAACCGCGATCAGGACTATGAACTTAACCCTCACAGCACGTTTTCAGTGTCCTTCAATGCTTAATATCAAGAGCTACCGAACACTGTAAGAGTTCCATTCGTCTGTCGATGAGCTTTGATTATAAAACTCTGATAAAGTTGTACAAAGACGTAATCTGCACGTTTAAAAAAAAGTTTCCTCCACAGCAGAAGGGGAAGATTTTTTGCTTCAATTTAGATCAGAAGAGCCTTAAAAACTACTCCATAGGATGCAACCCCAGGCTCACAGCCTCGCTGCAGACGCGTTTAGCTGTGCTCCCCGTTGTTAACTTTATTAATCGAAGTTTGCATTCCTTTCATTCACGTTTGCAGAAAAACACGTAAATTATGGGCAATTACGTGACGGTTTGCAGATATTTTGCTTTCACATCACCAAGCGTGTATTGCTTCACGCAACGTTTAAAAACAAAGCGATTCCTTGTTCTCCATCCCCTATTTCGTGCCACGGATCGTGAATGGATTACACGGGAGAGGGGAAGGAAAGCGGCGAGAGGAGGAAGTGGTGCTTGTGAAACTATCGCAGCGGAGCGCGTGCTTTGCGCAAAGCGTGGAATTTCGGCCAGAGTTGTGGATTTCGATAAATTCCACGCAGGATTACTCGCGAGGCGCTTGCGGACAAAGCACCTCCTTCCTTCCCGGTGCGATCAGCGCGGGGGCTCCAGGCTGGAGGCACGGGGCTCGCTTTTAGGCTCCGGCCCCCCCCTCCGCCGGGGGACGAGCAGCCGCGCTCCTCCGTGGGGGGGCGGCGAGGGAGCGAGCTTTGGGGTAAAACCGAGAAATTATAACAATAATAATAATAAAAAGGAGCGGCGTGGGGAAGGCAGCTGGCGGCGACCCAACGCCCCCCGCCCGGCCGCGACCCCCGGGGGGCTCCCTCAGAGCCTCCCCTCACGGCCCCGGCCCCTCGCGGCGCCCCCGGGCCGCGGCGGGTCCCTCACAGCCCCCATCCCCGGGGGGGGGGGGGCGGCCCCGGGGCTCCGGGGGAGGGACGAGAAGGGGACGAGGGGGGGGACGAGGAGCATAGGGGGGACCGGGGGGGACCGAGGGGGCAGGGGGCGCCCGCCCGCCCGCCCGCCCCGTCCCGCCCGGCGCTCACCAGGGGTCGAACTCGTGGATGATGCTCTCGAAGCGGATGACGGCGAAGAGCCGGGAGCTGAAGCCGGCCAGCCAGGCCAGGAAGAGGACGGTGAAGGAGAGCAGCGACTGCCAGCCCGCCGGCTGCGACAGGCCCCCCGACAGCCCGCCGCCGCCTCCTCCTCCTCCGCCACCGGCCGCCGGGGGGGGGGCGCCGCCGGCCGCGGCGCCGCGGCTGTTGAGCGGCGGCGGCACGGAGTTGGCGGCGGGCTTGTGCCTGCCGCTGTCGGCGGCCGAGTGCTCCGCCATGTTGCGCCCGCCGCTCCCTCGCAGCCTCCCCGCCCGGCGCGTGTGCGGGGGGGAGGAGGGAGGGAGGGGAAGGGGCGGGCACGGGCAGGGGGAGGGGGAGGGCCGCTCGCGGGCACGGGCAGGGGACGGGGAAAATGGAGGCGGGGAGCGGGGGAAAGGGCGGAGCCCCCGGCCCCGCACCGCCCCCTCCCGCCGCCGCCGCCGCCGCCGCCGTTTGACATTGCCGCCCTCCGCGCGGGGCGGGGCGATGCGAGGGGGAGGGGCTACGGGGAAGGGGCGGGGCTCCAGGGGACCAATCGCCGCCGCCGCCCTCGCAGCGTGACGGCCTGTGGCAGAGCGACAGGTATTTAAAAGGGGCGGGGCGAGGCCGGGCGGCCAATCGGGGCGCGGAGGGGGGGAGGAGGGGCTCGCCGCCGGGCTATTGGCGGGGGTGGGAGAGGGTCGGGGATGACTGACGGCTCTTTGGTCCAATGGGAGGGGGGGAGGCGGGAGGGTCACATGGCGCTGCTCAGGAGCTGCGCCTCCCCCTAGCGGCCGCGGGTGCTGGCGCCGCGGTGGCTGCCGGGAGTGGTAGTCCGCGGGGCGGGGGCGGGGGCGCGGCCGCGCGAGGGGCGGCCCCAACGGCCTTAACGGCCCCAACGGCCCCGCCGGCGGGGGGAGCCCTGAGGCGGTCGTGCCCTGAGGCGCCTCGTGTGCTGTGCGCCATTTTGTGTGCTCAGCCCGAGCACGGCTCAGGGAAAGTGCCACGCACTTAAAAGGCTCAGTTTTGCTGAATCTTGTCTCTTAAAAACATATATGTAGGTTTTATTTATTAGTATTATGTATTTAATACACTATTCTTTACCATTCTTGCTAAAACACATCAATAATACGTCCAAGAGAAATTGAATCAGGCATCTGTCCCCTTTCCAGTGCCGTCTCTGAGGGCTTTCTAATGAGCTGCCCAACTGGCGTTTCACCTGAAGGATTTCATTTTTTTAATTGGCTCACGAACAAAGAGCAAAAGTGTCCAGAAATGTGTAACTATCAGGTGTTTTCTAAAATGATTTAACGACAGGCTCAGCGCTGGCCTGCTGCTTGGAAATGAGCGCGGTGTTTCCATTCGCGCAGTTGGATCCTGTCTTGTGGTAACGGCAATTCAAGCTCAATCAGGCAGTAGAGGAGCTGCTTTAAGCGGCGGTGTACGAAGAATACATTTGTCTTTTCTTCCCCCACACCCAAGACCGTCTCCTTAGATATTAAGGAGCCAAAATGGACTGATGATGCACTGAAAAAAAATGATATAAATCTTCTTTTTATGTAAAATTTATTATCAATGTTATCATTCCTTAATTAGAAATGTGTTTTATTTAAAAATCATTGCCGATCATGGTATGGACCAAGTTTCATGGCGTGTACTTTAAATTTCAGTGCCATAACTTTTATTTCCGACAGGGATGTTATATCATTCTGACCATACTGACAATTTTTTGAGCATAGACAAGCCCAGACAGAGCTTGATTTATTTCAATGCTGACTAATGGCAAAGTGCTTCTTTGTCCTTGGTAACAAACAATATTGTTGCCTATTCATTTTCAAACTGTTCAAAGTCTGTACTGTTGAATACGTGAGAGCTTGGGTAACAAAATTTAGTGGTTATAAAAGCACCGTTCTAGTAAAAGCTCTTAGGAATTTTTCTGTAAATATGCTCTTTGAACTTTTATATAAAATAAGGTTTAGTAGTCTTACAATAAAATTGATTAAACAGATGCACACAGATAAAAATTCACAGAGTCCTGTAGTTGGATGGAAAGATTCAGTGATTTTGACGATATACTGCCATGTCATAAATGCAAAGTGTGTTTCCATTGAGGAGATGCAAAGCAGGTCTGCTGAGCAACAGCATTCAACCCATACTTATTACAGCTTGGTGGGGAAAGAGGGTTTTTATCTCTTATTTTTCCCCTTATCCTCTTGTGCTCTTCCTTTTGCTTTAAGGTAATTTGGTTTGACTTGTTTCGCTGCGTTTGGTGGTGTTTCATTTCAACACAAAGTAACTTCAAAAGTCTTCACTTTAGTGATTGAGTAGTTGACTTTGTATAACAATTATGAACCATTTTGCATACAGAAAATGAGTTTCCTATTCTGAGCATGTAAAATAATATCCAAATGCCCTAAGGGGGGAAAAAAATTCTTATTTAATCTTCAAGCTTCCTTAATAATGGAATTGTTATGGGGATAATGCCAAATGCAGGGATCATATAACGGGTTTACAAAGTGAAGCATCTTGAAAGTTGTAGATCTGTGTACAGGAAAATGTCAGATGAGAGCTCCTCCTTCCTCAACACAGCTACCATGTATTGCTGACATTCAGCCTGCTGTTGAAGGAATGTCAAACAGAACTCATGCAGAAGAATCTAGACGCATCCATGTAATAAATTATTAATCAGAAGTACAAACTCATGGCTGGGGGAGATGTTTCATGCTTCTCACCAAACTATCGGCCAGAATTCGGCAGTGTTTATTCACAGGAGTAGGTATCTTGGTGTAGAAAGCCACAGTTAGCAGCTCAAGTTTAAGGTGAATAAGCAAGTCACTTAAATGGTCCTTCCATCTCTTTGGTCCTGCAGATGAACCAGTTAGTAAGTTTGGTGTTAAGGTTTCTGAAGATGGCTTTGTAAGGTAATGGAACAACACTTCCTCAAGTGAAGGATGTTACAATGTATGTGGTACAATTGAGCATAACTTAATGTGCTAGAGGACGCTCGATTGCAGTGATGTGCTCAGTTAAATCCCTGGATGCTCATTGTTTAAAAATGTATGGCAGGGTTTAATTGAAAGAAAACACAATGCTATTGCACATAATTATCCTTGAGAATCTGAACATTAACGCATTTAAAAATAGCTATATATTAGTCTCCATATGAGATAAAATGGCATGAACTTAAAATAATTTTAAACTTGGTTTAATTAAGCAGGTGCAACCTTTCTGTGGATACATTCAAATCACTTATGTCAGTTGTAAACCGATGCAAGATTGTCTGCAAAGGGCTCTGCACCTGTGTAACTTTAATGAGTTTTTTAATTGACTTGAATTAAACTGGTGCAACTGTTGTGTTTAGGCAAGGCCTTAATCTAGCAGTGATTTCAAAAATAACAGTAGAAACTTGACTTATTCCTGATAGTGTTCTACTGTGATTTCCTTCCTTTCCAAGAATTTAAACATGCTACTTTTCCTTCACCTCTTCTCCTATCTTAATTTTCCTGCTTAGTTTCTCTTTCTGGAGACCTGCACTGTGATGAAGGTTGCTGAATTTTGCGCATGCAGACCTGCCAGGAAGCACAAAGGAAAAGGCAGGACTCAACACCTCTTTTCTCTCCTTATCCAGCCCCTGGCATATTCTGCTGCTGCCAGCAGCTTTCGTATCAACCTTGTCTTCACCTCTTGGGGAGAACCAGGGCTTTTCCTTCGGGGAGCCTGGTACCACCTCTGCAAAATCCCCATCCCTCCTTAGAATAACTGAGGCACGTGCTGGCCCTCTCTTTCAATAAATCACAAGTACCATACTCAACATTTTATGTGTGTGTATTCTTAGCTACACACAAGTGCTGTTAAGCATTTAAAACCTGTGGACCTCTGAAACACCATTCCCGAAGAGTTATTTTGTCATCTCTAGTGTTTGCAAGCACCTTAATCAGAACTTGGTTGTTCTTGGCAAATGCTGAAGCCAAGTGTTTTTGTAAAATGTTTATTTTATTCCTTCTGCTAAGAAGGAATGTGCTGCTGTGGGGTGATCAGCGAAACAAACAAACAAACAAAAAAACAACAGCAAAACCCATAATTTTCTTCAGGGGCATCCTACATGGCAATGTCAAACAGCTGAATAGCGATGCTTAGCATGTAAATGCTAAGTCCCCAGAACTCGTAGATACTGGATCTTATTAATATATCATGTTAGAACAGCAGAGCTGCTAAAGGACACAGCTGGAGAGTAAAGCTAGCCTTTGGGGAATGCAGTGAGAGAGATCCATTTTAAATGTAGGGGATCTGGCACTGCTTAGTTGTAATTAAAGTGAGTTTTGTCACTGTGTGGAAGTGAGGGGGGAGGGCAGAATACAGGAAAGAGGCATTCTGCTTTTAGCTGTAACACCAGCCGCATGTTACAGCATCAGAATAAGAAAGATGTGTGGAAACTTAGCAAAGAACAGAGGGAGAGAGAAGAAGGAAGATTATTTTTATGTTGTTGTTCAAAGCCTGTTGAAATTGGTGGGAGTTTTTTGCTGCTAGGATTTTGATCACCCTTCAGTCGCATTTTTCTTCTTTGCCTCCCTCACCAGAACACTGCACACAATTGCCGATTGGAATTGAATGTAGGGGAAGAGGGTATTATTTGCACATTGTCTGTAAACTATTACTCTTTCATCAAAGTTTAACTCTTCTGATTTTACTTTGGCCAATAAATCTGAGGAGGTTTTGTAAGTTGGAAAGTTCAATGGTGTTAAAGATACTGTTTTCAGTGCACTAGCTAACTCAGTAGGAAAAAAAATTGAAGATCATGTAGTATAATATCAGCAAAGAATTCCCCATGCCTGAAAAATTTCTCTGTAAGTATTGTGCAGTATTTTTCTGTAATTGGGTTTGTAGTCTAAATGTGCCTAGCCTTGAGGAAAGAAGTTATTTTGCAATGGATTGTTTCTAGTGCTTTTCTGTTGTTAGCAATTCAGACTAATCATTGTCTTCTTTGCTATTTTCTACACCGCTTGTAGATATTCTTCTAGTCAACTGCTGCATTAATAACTGCATCAGAATTGCAAAAGAATTTAAATGATTTTGTTGTGGAATGAACTCTGCCAAGATTCACAATGCAATACAAAACAGGATCTTATGGGTGCTTTGGGACAGTGTAATTTCAACCCAACCTCACATACAGATCCGAAGGACTCCATCATTGTCAAGAAGAAAATTCAGCAATGACTACTTTATGACTTTATAGGACTTAAATTTTTTGGCTGCTGCAATGGCATCAAAATATTTGACTGCTTCAGATGTGCAAAAACTGCTGTATTGAAGAAAAGTTACTAAGAGGATTTCTGTACACACGTGGACTGAGAGACTACGTTCTGTGACGCCTAATCTGTTGGTCTTCAGTTACTACCACAGGAATCTTTTTATGACAGACTGTAGCACTTGCATCCCGGATTTATTGTTGTCCAATGGAATTTATGGCATGTTTATTTATTTTTTAAACTATAGATCTATAACGCATCTTAATGTTTAAAATCCTATCCTGAGGAAACGGATCCCGCAGTAGTTAATCTATACAGCTAAACTCTCCTTTGCATTCCTTATTTTGACGATTGGTTCCACTTTTCTGGACCTTTGGATGCTGAAATCCCTGTTGATAGTTTACGCCAGTTGCTCCCAGACCTAAAACCCAGTTAGTGTTTCAGATTAGAAATTCTCTTTTAGGAATGTAATTTTTAAAGGAAAGCAGCCACATACATCTGAGGCAAAAACAAAGATGCTTTCTCTTTTGACCATATAAGAAGCGATGCTGCAAAAAACAGAACCAGAGGATAAATTCTTCTGCCAAAGCACCTGAGTCATTGTTCAAGTTCAGGACAACACAGTCCATTCAGATGATTCCTGCTATGTATGTTCATATAACATGCAACTCAAATCACGGATTATGGTTATTTAGAGGTGTATACATTGCAATCTCCACCTTTAACGTTGCAATGAACTCCATTCTTTGCCAATGCTCCAGCATGTGCTTGTCCATGGCTCACTGTCCCTATGGGAGGTGCCTGCTCTGGTGCAGCCTTATGCATGGCCACGATCTCTTCAGGGGTGTACCTGTACCTGCTGTGTTGTGACCTTACCTATGGGCCACCGTCCCTTCAGAGGTGTACCTGCTCCGGCGTGAACTTATCCGTGTGCCACAGTCCCTTCAGGGATGTGCCAGCTGCAGCATGGACATATCCATGGCCACAGATGCTTTGAGATGTACCTGCTCTGGTGTGGACTTCCCCACAGTCACAGACGCTTCGAGGCGTACCTGTTCCCTCATGGACTGATCCCCAGCTCGCAGTCTCTTTGACTCAAGCTCACGGTGGAGTTCCAGTGTGTCCAGTCCAGCAGCAGCGGACCAGCAGCAACGCCCTGGCCATTGCCAGCCCAGGTGCGTGGCCGTAGCTGTTAGCAGTGTTCCCAGGCACAGAAGAATAAGGTAAGAAGTACAGCAAAAGCAAAAAACAGCTACTAACAAGCACTAGATAGTAATGTACAGTAAGAGTAAGACAAGCAAGCCCCATGGCAGGCATAGGAGCCTGCCAATTAGTAGCTGAACAGCTCTAAGTTCAGCCTAGCACGCTCCAATGGAGTCTGTTGCTATCTTGAACCCCTGGAGCCCCATGTTAGGTGCCAACAAAGGGCTGTTATGGTTTAATCCTGGTAGGCAGCTAAGCCCCACACAGCCACTTGCTCACTCCTTCCAGTGGGGTGAGGGAGAGAATTAGCAGGGTGAGCAAGCAAAAATTTGTAGATTGAGATCAAGGCAGTTTCATGGGTAAAGGAAAAGCTGCATGCGCAAGCAAAGCGAAATAAAGAATTCATTCACTACTCCCCATCGGCAGGCAGATGTTTAGCTGTTTCCAGGAAAGCAGGCTTCACCATACATAGCGGTTACTTGGGAAGACAAATGCCGTAACTCCAAACATCCCCCTCCCGGCTCCCTCCTCCTCTCATCCAGCTGTTATTGCTGAGCATGATGCCATGTGGAATGAAATATCCCTTCGGTCAGCTGGGGTCAGCTCTCCTGGCTGTGTCCTTTCCCAGCGTTTTGTGCACCTCCAGCCCATGCATGAGCAGGGCAGTGTGACGAACAGAAAAGACCTTGATGCTGTATGAGCACTGTGCAGGAGTAACTAAAAAATGGGTGTCCTATCAACACTGTTTTTCATCACAAATCCAAAATATAGCACCGTACCAGCCTCTACAAAGAAAATTAAGTCTATCCCAGCCAAACCCAGTGCACAAGTGTATGTAGTTAATGTCTCATCCCCTGCCTGATTTGAACGTGGCCTGCACTACTTATAACAATGGAGTTCTGAGGACGACTGTTAGGAGTTGTTGCTGTGGCAGCAGAGAGGACGGTTCAGACGTTTTCGTTGTTGTCTTTATTATGATTTAAAGAAACCAATTGGAGTCGATGTGAAAAACAAAGCTATAAATGTCCCAGGATTTTCCCCAGACAGTCATCATTGAAAGGAGGTGAAATTTGGGAGCTACATTACTACCTAATGCCCCTATTATATAAAATATAAAGTTCTTCGAGATTCAGCCCTAGGAGTGGAAGCGTTTTTTACTAGAACATTTGTACTCTCTGCGTCAGAATCAGAGGATTTAAACTGCGGAGAAGCTGCCTGTCCTTGACGGGCTCTCAAACTGTGTTGAGAACTACGCTCAGTAGCTCATCAAAAGATGATGAGAGTTCTGGATGAATAAAATTGTCATGGGGGTTAATGTTGTCTCATCAGAATGTTTTTTGATATAAAAATCTGGCTGTATCTTTACATCTCATTGCGGAGCTGGCTGGAACCATCTGAGCCCAGCACGGGGCAGCCCCTGACCTCTTCCCCCAGAGGCTGCCCCTGGAGTCCCCACTACCCAAACCTGGCTGCATACACCCAGTGCAGGTTTCCAAGTCCACACAGGCAGGCTGGATAGGGAATGTAACCAGCCTATCCTTAGTGTAATATCTTTTTCCTGGTTACCAGGAATTTTCTACTTTACTCAAAGATCTTTTCAATGTGTACTATTCTTGTTTAAAGAGCATCACACATTTAGTACATTCAGAGGCTGCACATATTTATGGAGTCACACAACTTTTTAAAGGATCTCATTTATTAACATCAAGAAATGAATTCAGGAATTTCTAAGTTAATGAACCTCTTTTTAAGAGAGAAAATACTCCATTATCTTGACATACAAGGTTTAATTTGCTGCTTACGTCTCCTTCATGTGACTTCCACTTGAAGCAGAGATACACCCCATGGTTTTTATTGCAAGCAGATGGTAAGATTTGTGTGGAAATCATAGGCAATTTTTATTGGTCTGTTAATTACTGGCATTTGCATTATTAGGCATGATAATCTTTTCTTATTTCTGCAACAATTACTCTTCTGGAGAGAAAAGTGACTTGTATTCATCTGTGACTTTCTTGTTTTTTTTCTTTAATTCAAATTGTGTTATCCAACAAGGAGGACACAGTTCAAATGCTCTTTCAACAGCAGTAGACTACTCAATGCAGTCACTACTGGTTCTCACAGGTAGAAACTAGGAAAGCTGTGGATATGAGGTACGAAGACCATCTTTTACTTAATTCTCTGTTTAGTTGGGATAAAGCTATGCTTCTGAAGCTCAGCCAGATCCTCTGGAGTATTAAAAGTACTGTCTGTCAGCATAATACAATTATGTTTTGGAGTCCTGTAGAGACTCCTAAAATTCAGAAACACAAGGTCAGACTCTGAGTGCTTTTAGGTGTGCAGTCCTGAATTCATTTATGATAGCAAGGAGTTGTCTCTGTATCTGTCACATACTAGAAAAATCTGAAGAACCACAGATCCCCAGCAGGATTAAAAAATTAAATATCAATATTTTAGTTCCTCTGTCTCCATGTGCTATTATTCTTTCGTTCATCCAAGCCAACATCATGGCACCTAGTTTCTCACTAAGGCAACAGCCCTATTCAGCTTCTTAAGCACCAATACAAAATAGTTTTGTAAGAAATGTGTGCAGTAAGCTTTCCTTTCCTCCAGAATGAGAGATACATTATAATCTTAACTTGTTTTATCCATCCTTGCCTGAGAAATGAATACCTCTCAATGCAGGTTTTTAATGTGGTAATTAGACATTCCTGTGCTTTATCTTAAGTTCATTCTGGAAGCAGCACTCTCATCATTCCTAACCATTGCTTTTTATTAACTGTTGGGAAGCCACCCTTTTTGTATATTGGGAGATTAACTGTAATTAGACTCCATCTCACTAAAGCACTGCTAGGTAAACCACTTCACCTCTTGTTTAATTGAGAAACTGAACGTGGAGAGGCTTTATGTTAACAAGGAAAAAATGAATATTTAAATTGGCCAGAACGGTATTATGGCTTTTCTGGGCCTCTTAGCACATAGTTATAGGCACTGCCTCCTTTCCTATGCTTATGTAGTCCTTATTTTCAGGTGTCTCCACAGCTTGAGAAATGCTCTGGAGTTATAAATAATACACCGGTAGCAGAGTTGAGATGTCAAGTGTTCAAAACAAGCTCATCAGCATATATACATCATGAGCAAATAAACACTGTGTATTTCTACCCCTGTGTCTGGCCAACTCTGAATCTGTGGAAAATTACTCTTTCTTAGGCTTAACATACATGTGGCAGAGCTTTTTCCAGCTTCAAGGATAGAATCACAGGGGCCAGTTCCTGGTAACAACATTGTTTACAGACTTCAGAGCGTGATCTGTGGATCTCCATCATACGTTCCTCTAAGGAGTGTGCAAAAGGAAGCCTAATACCAATGACCTTAGACTGACTATGGAAAAGTGCCTCTTCACTAGAAAACTCTTTGGGGTATACAATTTAAAAAGGATGGTAAACTATTTTGTTGCGTGTTTACACTGTTGCTGTACTGCCAGATCACTTGCTGTGAGCAAGAAGCTACCTACCCCAGTCCTGTCTGCTGGCAGATAGACTTTACACATAGTCTAAAAGAACTATAAGGATCCTGTTGTGTATTCTACCTTTTAGACATGGTCTGGTTTGAATATCTGCTCCTAAAGCTAATAAAACCTAGACTTCTTAGGGCTCTGAATAACAGTACTGCAGGCAGACAGACATCTTGGTTTGATGGGAGATGAACTTCTGTCCTTACACCATTAATAGACCATTAGTTCTAAATTTCCTACACTTCAGCTGTGTTGCAAGGGTACTGACTACGATACCTGAAGCAGAATGGAAGAAAACAATGATGATCATAGAATGATTAAGGTTGGAAAAGATAGTTGTGGAAGACTTTAGTTATAGAGAAACGTAGAAAGTGTTTTAAGTCCTTAACTCTTAGCCTGTGACTGCGGTGGAGAGAAAAGAAAAATGCTTGTGCCTTAAGCAGCACATAGGAAATCCAAATCAGCAGGAGCATTCTTGATGCTTAGCTACCTGGTTAATCTAGGCAACTTGCCTACAGTAACAGAGTTAAGTATTTCTTGCTGTGAGTTCTCAAATTCTTTTGTAGATGGAGTTGCTTGGATTCTGCCTAGGCTGAATCCATGACAGAATAATGGGAGCCACGAGAGGAGAAAACCTCTAGATTTCCCTGTTAAGGCTTCCATCTAGGTGAGGTGAAGTGCTGCCAGGGCACACCTATAATGACATATGTGTTAGACTTGTGCCTTTTATGTCATGTTCTCCCTGGAAGACAGGAGATGGTGATGCAGCTGACTACTAATCAGCATCAGAATAATAACTTTTTGCAGAAGCACTTTGCTTTAGATAGTGGATCAAGAAAGCATCTCCCTCTCTAGACAGTCTTCCAGGTATATTGTTTCAAATCTCATTTTTCTAGGAAAATTAACAGAAGAGCTGTGATTTAAAAAGAAATAATAATAAAAAAATTGCTGTGCTCCCTCTAGAGATCAGATTGCCTTGGTCATTTGCAG
The DNA here is from genome assembly GCF_964034855.1 of Anser brachyrhynchus. Taxonomy (NCBI): domain Eukaryota; kingdom Metazoa; phylum Chordata; class Aves; order Anseriformes; family Anatidae; genus Anser; species Anser brachyrhynchus. The sequence continues at coordinate 43,958,731 of NC_137695.1, read as the reverse complement.
TTTGGTTATATGTCTGGATATACCAAAAGAGACAGATTTGAGGATTCTCTCTAGCAATGGTCAAGGTGAGGATGTCCCTGCTGATTCAGGGTGATGAGGGGAAGGTTGCTTGCAGGTTGGGAGTATTTTTATAAATCCATTTTCATAAGATCTATTTTGGCATGTTTTCCTTAAAAATTGTCATTTTAAAATTGCTGAAATATATAAGGCTTAATGTGAGCACTTAAGCTAGTATTTCACGGTAAGCACATGAACGGTGTCCATTAAAGTGCACAGAGCTAATCTTATGCTGAAGTGTTTTGCTGGATTGAGTCCCTAGAGAATTCAATGTGCGCAAATAAAATGTATGTCTAAATATGAGCATTGTTCCCAGGTTTGATGAAAATATTTTTGCTTTCTATATGTATATCTTAGTATATGTTTCCCTTGAATGCAGTTTTAATATAATTCTGCTGTTCAGCAACCCGGATACAGGAATTGTACCATAAATATCCTTCCCTCTCTCGCTCCCTTCCCCCAAGTTGCATTTGATGAGTGTATCATTGCTATATATTGATGTTACTATTTTATTAAGAATTTGTAAAATACTGAACAATAATAAGATACCTTTCTTTTCAACAGCCTCAGGGCTGGATTTGTGCTCTGTTCCATGCTGTTATATAAGTACAGAGACAGTGCAAGACATCACCTGCCTTTCTACTCCAACCCAACATAATACCAGTCATTGTGCTCAAGAAACTCTATTATCACTCTGCAAATAGGATTAAGCTGCTGTCAGTAAGAGTTATTCATAGTTTGCTTTGGAAGAATCAGCCCACAGAAGTGGATCTCAGGTTTTTATTTTTGGTGGGGGGGGTGCACCCTGAGGGAGGTGAGACTGCAAGAAACCCAAAGTTACTCAAGACTTACCCAGCTGTAATAAAGAGTAGCTAATAGGCGTAGCCAGTGCACAGCCCAGTTACTACTCTTTCTGTCCTGCAGGAATCTCTGCATGGTTCCACTACCATAGAATCACAGGATGGTTTGGGTTGGAAGCGACCTTAAAGATCACCACATTCCAATCCCTCTGCCAGGGGCAGGGACACCTCCCACTAGACCAGGTTGCCCAAAGCCCCGTTAGTAAATATCCCAAGTTAGGCTGGGAAGAATGCAGGCCACTGTGTCTTGCTTCAGGAATTGTTACTAATGTGATGGATCATTTATTGCTCCAACTTGAGCAGTAGATTCACAACTCAAATTGGGTTTAAATATCTGTTGTGTACCTTTTGTTTACATGTGTGACTGTTATTTCACTTTGCTCTGGGCATAGAGTAAGTTGTGTTGGACCACAATCAAACGTAAACATGTCAGCAAGTGTAATATTTAGAAGTGTAAGTATGATACAGTAGTTGTGAAATGGTACTTAAATCTAAGCCATCGATTTTATTTTGTTGCAATTTTGGAACCATTAGAGGACCTGTCAGATTTCCCAACCTTGACATCTCCCAGAAAGTGAAGGAGAGAACTTTCATAAGATGCTGTGGTTGTCAAGAAATATTTGGTTTATTGCAACAAAAAAGTCAGTGGTCATCTTCATATGGTATATGAATCATAGAATTTAGAGGTAGGAAAGACCTATTAGGTTACATAGTCCATCATCTTGCCACTGCAAAATGGCTCTCTACCATATTTTTTCCAGTACTTTATGCAATTTAGTATTAAATATCTCTGCAAATAACAGGATTTTGACCACTTCCCTGGGGAAGCTATTGAAGGGTTTATTCAAAACTAACATGGGATATTTTAGCTCATATTTATCATGTGTAGATAGACAGATGGATGAATGTAGATATATTTTAAAGAACAAAATTTTGTTAACTGATCTCTTCTGGGGTAGGTGGATAGAAAATTTTAGAAGTGTTTTCCATTCCAGTGTTATAGGTACCCAAGTGCCCTAGCAACTGTTGAAGTTTTACAATTACATTTTCATGTATGTTTTGTTACAGTAAGGGGTCCTCCTAATGAGTGAGAGAGGATGTACTATTGAACAAATTATTTTGAATATACCCTGATTAAAAAAAAAAGACTTCCGCTCTTACCATGATCTCTTATCACAGCTATTTCATGTACTGCTAACTGCAGTGATAGGTAAACAAAAGAGGAAACAAAATGAGATCTGTAAATTGTATCCCTTTATTTTAAATTCATTTCTACACCTCTGTGCTGCTGTCCTTAATAATTCTTGCTGCCAGCCACTGCAGATCTTTATAGCCATTCCTTCTGAACTAACAATGTTATTGTTGCAACAAATTGCACAGGTCTTGTTCTTTTAATCTCACTAAAAGATTAAAGATCAAGTAAAGAAGAATGTTATATAAACACGAAAATCTAACATTCGCTTTCGTTTTGTTTCACCCTTTAATGAAGCTGTTACCGTGTCTGTAGAAGATGCAACAGAAATCATTTCCTGTGTTCTAAAATACATCATAGCACATCTATTTGTCCATAAATATAATGATTCACCATCTCTTTGGGACAACTTAGGTGATAATAATGACTTGCTGTGTAAGACTGCACAGTGAGAGGATGATTAATAGAAATCTCAGAAACGAACACAGGTCAGTTTAAATAAATAAGCCCAAAACAGCTTGAAAAACCTGCTTGTATCAAACTAAAGATAGTATTTTTCTCTAATTTGAAAAATAATATATATGTGTATATAATATTTAAAGTGGTTAAATAAAACTTTTATTCATTTTGTGAATAGTTGGAATCCCAATTAATAAGAGACTTTCAGTATTTCTGCTCTTAGTAGTGGATTCATTCATGGTTACAATTTGGCATGCTGAAGTTCCTTAATAAATTGTATTTTAATGAAATAACACGATTGTCTACATAGACGTAGATCAGTTCTTGACCTAACAAAAGGATTTGAAACTCCTGTGGCCTTCATCCCTTAATTACACACGGCATGTTCTTGGTATTTTCCCCCTATAATGTTAAGCGCCTTAAGAAACAGGAATAGACTTGCTCTCCTGCCTTCCCAAAAGTATTGATGGGACTTTTGCCCATCCTAAAATGTCAGTAAGTACTTAATGACTTTTAAAATAAGTTGGACTGGACATTTATCTGCATTCTCTTCTAGTAAGGACGTTAGTTTTCTGTGTAAGATCCCCATGGAGATTTTTTGCTTAATAAAGGTGAAAATGCAAGGTAGGGTAAAAATGAATCCACAGGAAAGTAGTGCTCTGATCTGAGGGAACTTTTACTACTTTAGCTTGTTGAAGTTACAAAATATACACAAAATAAGCAAATGAATAAGCTTGTTGCTCAGGGTGCTAAAAATAGAAATCTTCAAAATTTGTGTGCATTCCTGAGAAGAACTTCTTGGACTGGGATCAGTTTCTTATGAGAAACCTTTGCACCAAAGCTTCAAATGACTGAGGAAATGTCATCTATTTCCCTAGTTAGGAATTTGCTATATAACCAGAACAAGCAGGAGCCAAAACCGCCATGAGCGACTGTGATTAGATGCTAAAAAACATTACTAAGTTGTCATTAATCAGGATTTCTGTCCAAATGGCAATTTCCAGAAAGTAAAATCTTATTTCCTTTAAAAATTAGTCTTTGTCTCTTTCCTTCCCTCACCTTGAGCATTTTTAAATTTTTAAAGCTGATGAATATCTATGGTCATCTCTCATATCATACATCTACACTGCAATCTAGCAATGCAGCTATAGCTCCGCATGAGACATCTGAGTTGGCTTTAAAGCAGCTGGTTTGGGTACCAAGCATAGTGCAGTCAGACAGAGAAGGGCCTGGACCTCCATTTAGGCTGTTTGACATATTTAGGCTTTAGCAGTTTTTATGGAGACCCATCCTGCTTTGGGACTTACTTTTCTCAGTCCCCAAACAAGCTAGTTAAAAGTCAGCTTGGATATGTACGCACAAGCTACACTGGCAGGTGGGAAACCAGTGTATTCCTTATACCACTTGAACTATAAAGAATGATGTGTGTGTCCAGACCCCTGGGGTTGGGAGAATCCCAATATGTCAGTGGTCTGAGGTGGCTTCCAACTGAAAAGAAAAATTACAATACAGGAGTTGCATCTCTGTCTTGAGAGTTTATATTTGATTTCTCTTCACAAGAGATGCATAAATGACCAAGATCTGTCAGAGCAATTGGTTTGGACAAATCAACCTTAACAGAGAATTTTATGCAACCTGGAGTATTCAGCCCAATCCTCAAGCCATTTAGCATAAAAGCAATCAAGCAAACCAATGTCAATTTCTTATATCACTCACAGCCTCTTTAGATTACTTATCTGAGATTCATTTTTACAAGTTTCCATTTTTATAGTATATTTGTATTGCCTTTGACAGAAAAAGATAATTTTTTCAAGCAGGATGTAATGATATTATAGTGTGCTGCCCTTTGTTCAAGACCGTATTTGATTGTTTTTTCTTAGTAGTAGTAAAAATAATAATATTTAACACTTTTATAGTACCCCATGTATTGAAAAAAGCTTTTCATGCTAACAACTTGCTATCTTCTGTAGGCTAGCTAGCTACTGAATCTCCATTTTAGAGGTAAGCTGAGACAGAAAATCTTTAACAGCCACCCCATGGAAAGCAGCCATCATTGTTGGTCTCTGAATTCTCTGTTGTCCAGCTCCAGTTTCCAAAGGTTCTTGGCACACCTTCCTCCTTTGTTACCTTCAATGGGGGAATCACTTATTACTCTGAAAACAGGAACGGAGAAGGATAATTGACAGGGTGTCAGCATTTGAGTAAGATGGCATTTCCTCATCTGAGCGTTCTGTCCTTCAGCCTCCAGCTGTTTCATACCATACCCAGCATATGCCCCATCCATCTACAGCCACAGCCCCACTGCTGTTGAGCTCAGCGAGCCAACCCCACTGCCTCCAGCTGCTCTGCTTTCCCTTCCTCCTCACTTCTTGTCCATCATCATATCTGTATTCCTCCCTGTTATCTTTTGATCTGTCTATGCGTTCTCTCTAATTCTGGTCCCTTCCTACCATTTTCCTGTTATTACATTCCTGTCCCTGCTTGCAAATGACTGAATAATCTCACTGGTCTAAGTGCAATGAATTTACCAGTCACAAAGAATGTTAATGTACCATCAGATGCTACACCCCCTACTTGCTACCACCATCTCTTTGCGTGCAGGAGATCGCATTCAGTTCTGCTTTCCTTCCCTCCTACACTTACATTTCCTCCACACACACATCTGTTTTCCTTTCTCCAATCAACGGCAAGATTTAGCATATGGGTATACATTACTGCTTAAATAAAAACACAGTACAAATCCTACTGGTGGGTCTGTGGGTGTGTAGATATAACACTCCGAATGAAAATACCATCAATTTTATCTATTTATGATAATTTTTTTACAAGAGCCTGTCATGAGAGTATTTCTAGTGCAGGAAAAGAGCAGAAGACAGCATGAAAGACTGTCAAGTTGAACCTTGTGGTACATGTATTATTTCACCCTGGAAGACTGATTTTGTATGTGATATTTAATAAGCATTAAGAGATACTTATATTCTTAGTATTTCTGCAGATGCTGCTTATATATAAATTTGTTACACAGGACAGCATGAAGATTTTTTTGTGTGTGTGTGTGACTGAGTTTTAATCAGAACTGGTTAGAAAATAAAATTGTATAAACCTCTTTTTCATTTTGTGGGGATTTTTGTTTTAAATAGTTGATCTCTTCCCATGTTGACTTAGGCAAAAAAAATCTGATCTGAGATGAACTTTTGAATAAAGGTCTAATTGAAATACAGATAGAAAAGGGCAACCTTTTTTCTTTACTGAGTTTTAGTGTATTCAGACAAAATCTGACAGTGCATGTTGATGATTATTTACAGAAAAATCTTGACAAATGTCTGTACTCCCCCAACCCGAATATTTCACAGTGCATCTTAAAATGTCATAATCTTCCAATAGCAGTTTCTTGCTTTAAGTTGTAAAACTATTTTTGTATTAAAAGCTTTTAATGTTGATTTTCACAGAGGAAAACTCCTTTCTCTTTTAAATTTTGAAGTGTGATGTGGAGTCAAAAGAAGGCCACTTGGGAAGGACTTAAGTCTAACTGCACAGGCTGTTTTTTTAAGAGGATGAAAACTGAAAAGAAATTTTCATTTCTACAGCAAAAGACCTTACTTTTTAAAAAGACATATAAAAATGTCTTCTCTGAAGACTTCATACTCTTGACTAGCATGAGAAAGTATCAGGATTATTACTAACTAAGTAGATTTTTTCCTATAAGACTGTGTTCAATGCACTGGAGCTACTACAAATACTTGAACAGCAGTTAAAAAAAGTTTTTGCTAAATCTTGCAAGACTTAACAGCTCTTTTTACACATTTAGCAGAACTGTGCCCCTGGGAAGCGAGGGAAGAGAAAAGGCAGAGAGGCTTGCCTATTTTCAGACTTCATACTTGGGTCTGTAAACCTGCAGAGATGAGATCTCTGAGCCTGTTTAACGGTTTGCTGCTGCTGAAAGGAGTATTTCAGCTTCTGCTCTCCCCCACTTCCTCTTCTGCCCTCCCTTACTTCTGCCCCCATGGTCCAACCTGTTTTTTTATAGGCACTGGTACTTGTTCAAGCACTCATGAGCTGATTCAGCGCATTAAGTCAGCAGAAAGCAGGATTGTGTGTGTGTGTCTTGTTTGTTTTTATTTTAATTTGGCTGAACCAGGCAGGGTTTTTGCAATTTTATTTGTATTGTATTTGTCGTGGAAGAGTCTGTACAAACACATAACGGAAAGACAATCACTGTCTTGAAAAACATATGGTACTTCAGAAATCAGTAGAATTTAGATATGCACTTAAGCCATTACTAGTTTAGGGCTCAAAAAAATAAAAATAAAATCAGATTATCTTTTCCAGTAGAAAATAAAATCAGGATATTCTGATGGGCAACAACATCCCAGAATCTCAGAACCATGCCTTCTGAAGTTCTCTGGTCCCTGTCACCCGAGAATAATTGAGAAGCAGGTTTTTTTCATTTAAAGCCCTGCTTGGAAATTATGTTTTTGCAAACACTGGGGAAGTCAAGGTTAAATTGGCTTCCTCTTCAGTTTTAAAACTGGCACACTTTCCCCTCCTTAACTTCTCTGCTTTTAGCCCTTTGTGTTTTCCAGAACATTCAGAGACAAACTGCTTGCTCTGCCCTGTTCATAAATGCAATCTCTCCCCCTTTCTCTGTTTTTCTTTTTTCATTTTTTTTCTGTGCTCTTAAATAAGTGAGTTATGTTTCTTTTCAGTTGAAAATGATAATGTAATGGGTAAAACATCAGGAATTATTAATCAGAATGCTGACATTTTAATTCCGTAATGGAAAACGATAAAGGTAGTAAGTTAAGTTTTGCTGCAACTCCGCCAGAACTTTTTAGTTTTCCTGTTCCTTTAGCAACTCTAGTAGCATGAATGTTGTTTCAGACCATACTTAATGAGACTAATGAAAAGACATTGTTGTTTCTTGGTAACAAGTATCTTTTCCTTTTATTCTTTCAGGTAAGAAGAAATCACTCTATCAATCTGGAATTTTTGACACGATTGTTACTGAATTAACATGGTGTACTTTATTTCTGCAACTGTACTAAGAAATCAGTAAAATATGATCTGAAAATAGTAAGTCACCTTGAAGGCCTAAACTAGATATAACATCCTTGTAGGTGCATGTGTTCCAGAGTAGGATATTTTAAGACCTACATTTTAATCTATAAAATGTGTTCGCTATTAGCAGCAGAGTTCAAGCCTTCACAGATTATTCTGTGCACAAAGAAGATCTTTGAGTTTGCTTCTTTGAGGCATAATGTGGATGTCTTTACCCCTAGCTAGTGCCAGAGGTGAAGACAAAAGGATTTGAACCAATGGTTCATCATCTTTTAGTCTGTATCCAGCTTTTTCTTCACCTCTAAGTATAGAGGTACCCTCTGGACGACAGTAACTAAAACTCATCTACAGTGATATGGTGTTCCTTACTGCACATATTTTGAGAGGGACTGGAGGAACTAGCGCTTCATAAGGAAAATCTATTTAAAATGCCTGTTACTAATATTTAAGTACATATTCTTATATTAAACCTCTTAAGGAGAAAGAAGAAAACTTATATGAGGGAATGAAGTCTTATGCACACCCCATGATCTGTAGCAGCATTTGTTATGTAGAAGTTAAAAGCACTGAGAGAACTCTAAACGCAAAATATGAGGGTAACAGTGGTAAATTAGCTAAGTTTACAACAAACCAACTGGTGCATAATTTGACTTGAATATGAATAATTTTACAGAGCCATGTAGTCTTTCCTCTACGGACAAAGGATATTGACCATTCATAGAGCAGAAAGGTCAGTAATGCCGTTCGTCAATTGGGTTTCTGGTAGCAAGAAATAGATTGGGTTGAAGTTGTCAACCATGGATTACATAGATTACAGAACTGGAGAAAAAAAAAAGAGAGTTTTGAGGTTTTTTTCTTTTCTTTTTGCTTCCAGCAGTTGAATTTAGAATGAAAAAATGAGAAAACTTCTTTCTTGATGTGTCATAGTTCTCAATTATAAATCTTAACCTTATACAAGTCCTCAATTATAAATCTCAACCTTGGCCTAAATGCCTTCCAAAATGGTCTGAGTTTTCTAAAATCTGTGGTGTAAGACTAGCCAAACAACAATTACAAAGCAAGCAGTTTTCAATATGATAAATACAGAAGGATCCTCACTCGGGCATTGTCACAAGAATACTTATTTAAGAGAACCTCATCCTAAATCTTAGATTTCAGTATGCAGATCCAGAGTTAGTGTGATTACTTGCTCTTGCCATTGCAGATGAACAAGCTGTTTTGAAGCTGTTTTTAGAAATGTTTTCTGCCATTAATTTAGCAGTTCATTTTCTTTTTTGTGGGATTTCCTGATTTCTGAACTTAGGATTTATCTACACAGTTCAATTCATGAAAATTAATGTGAGTCAGTGAAAGATATGCCTTAGAAATAGATCAGTTAAACATCATTAAAACCCCCAAGGACCTTCTTATTCAGAATTCAAGTGGTCCTAATTTAATTTAATTTACTTCTACACTGAAGTTAGATCATTCAAATGTAATTCTAAAGGAGAACATGCACATTAGGGTTTAATGCAGTTTTACAGCTTCTCTTTAAAGTAACATTTTTAGTTAATTCACTTTGTGATTGTCCTCATATAAATAAATCCTTAATCCCACAAGTGTTTTTAGTTCTCACTAATCCTTGACACTTCTTAATAAGGGACTGCATAATCCAGATAGCGTCTCTACCAATTGCTGAGCTGGAAAATATCCAATTTCCAGTCTCTGCTGCATCTGTTAAGACTTTGTCCCTGACTATTCAGGTTTACCAGCAAACTGTAGTGCAATTGTAAGACAGGCTAAGAAATCTATAAGTTTTTGTTCCCCAAATCAATTAGCCGATACAAATACAATCAGACTCTCATCTATTAGCCAAGCTAAAAAGCCTTTAAGCTGATCTGCAGAGGATATCTTTAGCATCTTCATCCAAACTTTCCCTGAGGGATGAACCGTTTTCGGCTAAACATGCGGGAGAGGATGCTTGAACCCTGCTGTAGTAGTGAGGTTTAATTATTGGCTGGAGAACTTGAGAAGTCTGCATAGGGGAGGAGATTTAAATTCCATACGGGATTTCGTAGGTGTCAATGAGCAAAGGCTGCCTAGAAGATGTAAAGGATCAGTATGTCTCAACAGGCAGCTCAGTACCTCAGGCATTTAGGTAATTTTAGGTGCTTTGAGTTAATTGTGCTATTGTTTATTTCTCCAAGGGGGCTTAGTGGTGATAGGAAATGTTGCCATTTGAGCTGTGGTAGTAAAACAAATCTGAGCTGTTACACTTTTGCTTTGGTTGCTTCTAATGGGAGCTGTGAAGTAAAGACCCTGAGATGCAGTACAGATACAGATAGTGATGACACTGGAAGTACAGTGGCTCTTACGGTATGTAGAGATGTGAATTTCAGTCTCGTGACAAAACTGTAGGATTGACCCTGCCATATGTGACCATTTGGTCATTCAGATTCAGGAGTCAGAAGTAGTAAAGTGGGCTGGAAGACACATCATTCATTTTGTTTAAAATTGGCCACAGAAATCGAGCTGTTAACAAGGCTAGTCTTTATGAGCTGTTAAGTTCAGAACAGACTTTTGAGTTCAGTTGCTTTCTGGAGTCCATCAGCTATTAGATTTCCACTAGCTACACAGTCAGTTAGGACATGTATGAGGACATGAATGAGGACATTCTCATGTACAGAACCCAATGTACAGATGTCTTAATCTAGCGGTAAGTCCCATCCTCATAACTTTTTACTGAGCATCAAATGTTTTTTTCATCTTTGGATCTGTGTACAAACTATAACCTGATGGCATGGTAAATCCAACATTATTCTTGGATGGAAACTACCGTGGCCACAGGAAAGAGCAACCCAAATCACAGATCCAGGTTAGCCTTCTCTGAAAATTTCTGGTGGTCTAGCTTTGCTCCTACTGACTTTATGCAGGTAGGTATGCATGATCTTTATCACCCCATTCTTAAGGTGATGCAGGTGTTTCTGTAGTGACATATGGTTGTCACAAAAGCATGAAGTCAATATAATCTCCAGGTTATGTCTTCTAATAAATTCGACAGAAATATGGTTATGTGCTCACAATTAAGCCAGAAGACAGGTTTACTGCTACGTGTCCTGGCAGTATGCGGAACTACAACCTCATATTCCACTGGAACAGGAGTACACACATATCCTCTTGGGGACGGGGAGAGGGGGAAGGAGGAAAGTCTTTTAAAAGGCTGCTGCTGATTACACTTCCTATTTTAGATCTCACAAAAAAGAAAGCAATACCAGTGGCTAGGTACCTACTACTGTTCTGACTTTATCTAAGTCTGATAGTATCATTATCCCTTCTTCCTTCAACAACAAATTTTCCAGAAAGGTTTCCTATCTGTGAATTTAAAAAGACCCTCAAACCTTAGCTTCTGAGCTCTGATAAATCACAGCCTGAGGTGGTTTGGTTGGAAAGTGAGAAGCCACTGAATAAGGAAAATGCTGAAATTTCACTCTCCGTAGGGATTACCACTTTCATTAGCCTCAGTGAAAACCACGTTTCACTAAATTTAGAGCTGCAGCAGAGCTCAATACAGATAATGCATTTAATGTATGCTCTGGGCAGTGAAGTTGAAACTATTTTCAACTCATTTTCTTTAGTGTTGGATGCAACCATCCTGTAAGTTTCCTGATAACTTAGGCTTTTCTTTCTCAGAACAGCAAGTGATACTCTTCCAAAGCAGCCAGCATCCTCCATGACAAAGCTGTATCACGATTTCATTCTGTCATGTTTTATATCCACCTGGTAATATAATGTCATGGTATGATAGTGCATGCACTTCGAAGATACGCTTTTTCCCAGTCTGTGCGCATGTCAAACACAGCTGAAAAATGTAGAGACTTTTAGTTTTTTTCCACATGGATCTTAACTCTGCCAGACTAAGGACAGTTCAAACTTGATGGCAAGGCAATAGAACCAGATGTATTGTCTTTAGAAAAATGAAGGTGTAGGTATAGTATGTTTATAGAAGGCAACAGAAGGGTGCAAACAAGACATCCAGTGAAGATACAGGGTACAAAGCAATTTTTAATGAGAAATACGGTTTGTTTTCTTCATAGTGCTGTTAACTGCAGAAGTGTGACACTGAATTACACTTTATTGTGTGTATACAGCAGGCATTTCTTACTTTACACATCCATGTGTTTAGTTTTCTGCCCTGAACTGTTACCTTTGACAATGTACAGTTAAGCTCAATTATGTAGTAAATTTTCATTTTTCAGTAGTTAAGGTGATGTGACTTCATGGTTCATGGCCAGGACTCTTGGTGACATTAGTCGTCAAACAATAGTAAAAGTAAATATAAGTTTACTTGAATGTTTATGTCTGCTCTGCAGACAAGCAAAGATTTGCTGTTAGCAATGTGTTTTAGACTTTCAGATTAAGTCTGCAGTTTTCTAGGGCAAAAATATTAGTCTCTAAGTAGGTTTTTTGTTATACATTTTAATCACTTGTCAATGTGGTACCCATATTTAAGAATTTGGACAGAAATAGGCCTGATAGAAAACCTTGTGTTACTACAGAGGATGTTAAATGTCCTGTCAGCACTGAATGTCCACCTTATCTACTCTTTATACTAATTTAAAACAACTGTCCCTTGCACAGGGACAAAGCACGGGAGAATCAGGCCAGATAGATCTTTTTTATCTGGTGATAGAATTAATAATTGATGATAGAGTTAGTATCTAGTGAAAAGATTACGGTTTTCAGCGTTGTTATATGCTACGTTTTACATGGTTAGATAGTAACTAAAAACTTCAAGGCTCTTGCAAACTATTTCTGTGAAAGTAATAATTGATACACGGATTTTTTAGCAGAGATATGTGTTTCTTAGCAGGGACTTGTGTCCCCTGGGATTGATAGAACTGGAAATTGCAGTCTTTCCCAGATTACTAAACAAGTGGGAACATTGCACTGAACAGAGTTCTACTTTAGAAAAGATGAACTGATCTTCTGTATTTTCCTTTCTTTCTAAGCTGCAATTGATTTTCCAGGGCTCAAAGGTGGCTAGAATTAAATAGCTTAGGGAAAAAAAAAAAAGATGTTTCTGGTTTTGTTGTTCATTAAACAGTGGGATTATCTGGAAATTGTAATGCTGAGGTCATCCCTACTACCTCTTTCAGCTTTTTGTTTGTTAGCTTGTTTTGTTTTGATTTTGGTTGTTTGTTTGCTTGTTTTGGGTGTGAAGGAAATAGTAGTCAAGAAATTCAATTACGCTAGAAAGGTTCCCATAAAACATATTATCATAGGAGCTGTATCAAAGTCTACAGACAAATTAGGAATCAGATGATACAGATGAGCATTAACAGCTCCTGTCTCATAAACAATGTCATTTATGGTTCACAGGAATTCTGCTCCAAATAAGCAACAGCTGGGACACTGATCCACATTTAAAATCCTGCCTAAATACAGAGGGGTGAATTTCAACAGTGTGGAGTCTGACTCTAGAGATAGCAAAGAGCTTTCTAAGAAAAAGTAGGTCTTCTGGGGTGACATGCAATCACTGTTTCCATGAGGCCTAACCACTTAGGAGGGCAGTGGATCACTGCTGAGGATTATTTGGTTTTGTAAGTTTATTAAAACTGTAGATTTGGTGTCTGAAACAGTATTTTTTAGATAATTGCTGGAACTGAGCCAATGCAGAGCTCCGTATGGTGGATTATAGATTCTATTATGGATGCAAAGTGAAGGTATCATTTACAGGATTTTGGAAGAGGAACTCCGTATACTGCTCTAGCGAATTGCACAGCAGAGAGTTTTTCTTGCATTCCTTGGTCTCTCCAAAAGAATAATGACACAGAGGGACAAAATACACTTCTTTATAGACACAGGTAAATCTTAACACTCTTCCATGTAGCTGGGAGCTAAATAGAGCCTTTTCTCATTCAGCAGTTGTGGCAAAAGCAAATCCCAATATATAGTGCAGAGAACTGCCTGTTGTCTACTAAATTTCCAAGTAGCTTCAGATAGTTTATTCTTTATTTAGTCCCCTAGATTGGAGTGAAATGTTACTCATTCTGCAACAGATGCCACATTCCCCACTAGAACTAACTTTGTAGTGAAGTGCAGGGCTGCCATATCTCTGATCTACCTCCCAAAGTAGCTGACAGTCTACATCAATGTTAACAAACCACATTTACCTCTGGGTCTTGGCCCTCCCAACTGCATGAACTTTCCATATTGTTCTATCAATCTCTACTTCCTCCAAGGTTTTCCTAGCCCCTGCTTTCCCCTCACCAGTTCCTTCCAGCTGGCCTGTTTACCTTCATCTTCCTTATATAACTTACATGATATGCAGCTTGTTCCAGGTGTGATCTTGCAAGAATGAAGATGCAAGAGATGAATGTCCTTGGCAGCAACAGAAACAGTACGGGCATGTTTTTCCTCCTTTGTTGTTTCATCAGAGACATCCCCACTTGATAAAGCTTTACTTTTGAATTCCCTGCTTGAAAGCAAAAATAAAACACAACTTTTGCTACTGAAAGTACTGTGAGATGCAGGTGCATGGAAAGCTGTGTATGAAGAGCCAAGTGTTTATTAGTATTAGTAGAAATGGTTATTTAATAACCATTTTTCAAAAATAGCACCTGCCATTCTTCTGTGTAATGCACTTTGTTGTGTCTCTCAGGAAAGAGAGTCAGAAAACTAATATGCTACCTTCTGTCTTAGGAAGTCAGTTTAAGGAGTTATTTTTAGTCTCTCTCCACCACATGGAGTAGACTATAAATTAGTACATTTTATCCCTGTCATAGACGTATTTTCTATTATTATTCTGTCACAGCAGAGCCCATCTATTGTTTGCTGTGATACTCCTAATATTGTGGCACCTTCACTGCACTGCTCTCCTGAGACAAATACCTCTTGTTTACAGTAATAAGATGAATATAGCAAAAGCCCTTCAATATGTGTCATAAGGATAATAATGACCAGAATACTTTTGCTTCAATACCTTTTCCTTTTGCTAGCTTTGCCAGCATTCTTTATTCAATCATTCTATTTATGAATAAAAACATTAGTTTACAAAAATAAGCACACCCAGAGATGATAATTGTTGCAAGGGTACAGTGGTAATATAAAGCTTTTGTTTCCAGAACACAAACAAGAAATAGAAATGAGATTGAGGGTTTGCAAGGAAGATTATTCTCTCTTGAAATGGTATACTCTTTTTTTTTTTTTTTTGCTAATACTGCTAGTTGTGTTGGTTATTTTGAAGTGACAATGTGATTAAAGTGTGCAGGAGCCCACTTCTGGGTACCTTTCCAACTTCAAAGCAGAGAACAGAAAGAAGGAGAAGAATGGAGGTCAGAGGAATATTTGCTACAGACCTGTTAATTCCAAGTGATCTCATTTGAACATGTGGAAGAAGTCTTTTGCATAGAATATAGCCTTCCCTTCCCTTCCCTTCCCTTCCCTTCCCTTCCCTTCCCTTCCCTTCCCTTCCCTTCCCTTCCCTTCCCTTCCCTTCCCTTCCCTTCCCTTCCCATCCCCCTTTTCCTTTTTATTTTTTAGATCTTTTTATTCGTCTTTTTATTCTTTGTCTTGTTTTTACTAGCAGCAAACTCGAAGACCATGAAATAAGGGTCTATAGTAACATCCTTATGAGAAGGCCTTGTAACTTTGCAAAATTGGGGTCTAAATGAAGAATAACAACAAGGTAAGGAAGGACAAATGTGGGTAAAAGTCACCGGAACATGTAGAATGGTATTTGGCCACGTGACCTACTTGTTGTGTAAATAACTTAATAAGTTTTTTAAATTTTTTTATAAAAAAGATACTACCAATGTTAATAATCTCTTGCCATACCTACCTTGTTTGTGAGCCTGGTGGCCCCAAAATGATTTGAAACCTTGAAATTGTTTGTCTCTGTTACAAACAGTTTTCCTTGAGCTGGAGCTTGAGCTCAGATACTCTGTCTGACCTTGCAGTAGGGGCCTTTCTCAAAGAACCTTGAGCCATTTCATTTTGCTGATGTCCATGATGTGATGCTATTGAGGGCAAATCAGTCACAACATCCTGCAGCACACCCTCATAGCAAGCAAGCAGAACCTTGTGTGCATTCAAAACCATGTGGGGTTTCTCTGCTCAGTGAACTAGCTGGCTTGTTGTAGAGCTGGCCCTTGAATAGGCTATTGCAGGAAAGTACTGTGGAAAAATGGCAAATTGAGC
This sequence comes from Anser brachyrhynchus, assembly GCF_964034855.1. Classification (NCBI taxonomy): domain Eukaryota; kingdom Metazoa; phylum Chordata; class Aves; order Anseriformes; family Anatidae; genus Anser; species Anser brachyrhynchus. Next base: position 43,942,927 of record NC_137695.1, on the reverse strand, counting down.
TTGAGTCTGGACTTAAGGCTATCTCTACAGAGTTTTATGTATAAAAGAATTGCAGAATATCCTGAGTTGGAAGGTACCAACAACGATCATTGAGTCCAACTCCTATATATGTATATATATACAGCTAGTAAACTCAGCTAGCCACTTGTTTAAGTGATACCAGTTAGTTCGCAATTTGTTATCATTATGAGCTAGAAGTGAAACAATCATCTTAATGTTCATAGTTTCTTAAGCCTTTTGACTGCTCACACCGTATATTTTTTTGGCATCCCATTTTATCTGTTCTGTTGAATAATGTTATGTTCTGTACTTTTGCTCTTAGTTTGCTCTAGTTGTTCTCAACAAACACTTTGCAATGACAGTTCGTAGTGATATTAGAAACTGACTTCCAAAACCCTGATCTTTCAAAAAACACTGTTTATTATAAATGACTGTGCCTCATTTATAATTTAGAAATCAATTTCCCAACAGTATTATGAACATTCCAGAAGACAAAAAGAAGGTCTACCCATAGAGCTGATGGAAGCCAGTAAGAAAAGAATTACCTGTCCAACTGAATAAATATAGATGTTGATAATAGAATAATATGACATGGCCTACTTAAAACTGGTTGTACTCCGTCACTCATGACAAAACAAAACCACTCTGATCAGTGTCAGGGATGATGGAGTTCTATTGCAAAACATTTATTTATATATATTTAAAGAACTAGTATCCATTTTTCATATATATTTCTGTGAATAGCACACATTTTAGGATTATGCTAAAGAAATAACCCTAAGTTCTGCATGAATTTTATTTTTTTCTGCAGTCACGTGCAGATTGACTGAATGTTTACTCATTTCTGGATGAATTGAAAGGTATATTTCCTTGCCTTTCATTCCCGGCCCATGAAGGGCTAGATGTAGTCAGAAAGTGACATGCATATTCAGTATGGAAAATCCCTTCACATTGCATACCTGTGAAAAAATGCGTACTAGGGCTGAAATTTTCACCCAGGTCAAATGAGCCTGAGGTATACTGCAAGCTGTGGAGTTGCTGAATATGACACATCACAGATCATTCTTTAAGAAGATGCAATCTGAAGTATGTTCCAAAGCTTTGTTCTTTTTATCATGTTTCTAATTGGCTTTGCTACCTACCTAAAGCCTCCAAATTTCCCTTTTGCTATTTTGGACAATCTGGCTGCCTGCTATTAGGTGTCTATCACTGAAAGAGTTGACATTTATATGCTTGCTGGGGATGCACAAGTGAAAGGAATCCAGCATTTTAAAACCATTCAGCAGTGATAAAATCAGAAAGATCCACAATAATTTATGATGTGTATAGATTTCACTTTCCAGACTACATGCTGTTTGTTTTGTTTTGTTTTGTTGTTGTTTTACTGTTGTTTGTACCTATATGGCTCTCATTTTAGCAATCACCTCTTCAATTGTATAAGCTATTGGGCAGGAAAGCTAATCTGGCAGAAAACATGGAAACATTTGCATCAATAACCATCTTTATAAAATCATTTATCATCAGAGCTGGGCAGCTTTCCCGTTCATGTGTGGTTGAAAGTTGTAAAAAGTTTCTCTCTCATGAGAGAGAGAAATGGCATCAGGTCATTACTGCTCTTCACAGAAACACTGCAGGGAAATACCTGTCTCTTAATATTTCTTGACTCAAACTCTAGAAACATATATATATTTTTTAATTAGGTATTCTGGTCATGTATCTCCAGTAAATTAAAATCATAGAAAAATGCTAGAAACTAGAAACTTCAAGTATGCAGTGCACAGTGCGCACTTCAGTCTGTCCTTGGTTATAATTTCTTATAACTTGAGGTAATCTCAGTGAATTTCAGATCAGGGGCATATGAAATAAGATAAGTCTGTTCTTGGAAACTGTTATTCATCAATCAATTAGCGCAAGATTTTTTTAAAAATTCTAATCTTCCTGCTTCAGCTATATTGAATTAAACTGTGATACCCAGGCAGTTAAATTTTCTCCTTGAAATATATGCTTTGATACAGTATTTGAACATCCATCTGCTTTCTGAGGTGAGCAGATGTGGCTACTTCTACTGCAGTATGAAGTAAGAACGCATACTGTGTCTCTTTTCCTGGAAAAATGCAATCTGCCTGTACATATATATTCCTTTTAAAATAAGACTGAACATATTTGGATGAATGAAAATTAACTGCATTTTCTTAAAGGCAATGCTATCTTCATTTTGTGATTAGTGCTACATCTTGGATTTGTATCTGTTTGTTTAATTTTTAAATGTGAAATGAATCTTACATTGCTGGGTTACTAAAGAAAACAAGAGCTCGAGCACAAGATCTGAACTGCCATTTTTTCCTCAGACTTGCCTGAAGTATTACAGGGTGTTTCAAAATTAACACAGGAATTATTGAAAAAAAGAGCCCTCCAAATTAGCTACCACATTTTAGTGATCATGCTTGAATATTCTATCAAAATATTGACATTTATTTTGCCATATTTAGCTGTTTGAGTCAAAAGCTAAAGGAATAGCTACAATTTATTTCAAGTAGCCCTTATGTTTTAGAACATGTCTATCTATATACATTTGAATTTAGAAATGGTAATTTAAAAATATTTAAGCTAAAGTAATTTCAAATGTGCCTTTAATCCTTATCTTGGCAATACCATCATAGTCTATGATCAAAGAGTAAATTTGAATATATTAAAGTTTTCGTTTTTTTTTTTTTTTTTCTATCAGCATAATACTCTGTTTTTTTAGGCACAGACTTTTCGCTCATCCTATGTGGGTGACATATTCTGTTTGAGATAAGGTGTGCAAGACCAGTGATAGATTTCAGAAAAGCTTGTCAATACTCAAACTGATCATTAGATCTGCGTATGCCTGTATCATATGTGCGACGAGTATGGAGTCCTGAAAATTTACTTTCACAGTACATACTAAAATTTGCCAGAGTTAATACTTAAAATTCCCTTTTTAGAAAGCAATTTTGTTTAACACGGATTCAGTCTTGCTTAAGTGAATACCTAAATATAAAGGCAAGCTGGAGAAGACAGATTTATTGGAATAACAGCTGCCACCACTACTGATAAGTGCTCAGCATCTGACTTCTGTAGCTGCTGTTAAATCACGTACAATTCCTTAGGCTGGGAAAATAAATAAAGATAACTCAGTACAGCAATCTGTGTGAAACCAGGGGGAAGAACATAGGTTGCAGGGAGAAGATTTGAAAGACTTTGAAAGACACATAAGCTAATCTGCATGCACATGGCTTTGGTGTTAATTGCAGTCTCAGCATCTGTGTAAATAGTTTTCTTATTAAAAAGACAGGTTAGTTTTATAAACACGGAGTCTTCCTGCATTATTGTCCAGTATACAATGCAGAAACATGTCAGCAGCAATAATTCCAGAGAGGCACACCTCCCCCTTCAAATATGATTAACTAGAAAATAAAGCTGGGAGTAAAGTAAACAGATGGCCTGGAGGAACTTTTAAAACTCTGATGGTGGATTTTCAGACAAAATAACCTACACAAACAAGGAAGTGGTTAAAAAAGTAATTGAGTGTATGCACAAAGGAATAAAGATGAGAAAATGACAGTAAAGGTTTTTTACTATCCTTTTGGGAGAAGTTAGAAGAGAAGCGAGTGAGATGCTGTTGTGCCTGAAATGCTGGAAAGACTGATAAAAGTACTTAATGAGTAATGTGACCCCACAGAAGGAGATCATGGAGTAGAGGCTGTGTAGTGCTGTTTTTGTTATTTTCTACTTAAAGCCAAGCAGCAGAGGAAATAATTATGCCAAGAGCTGAGAACTGTTGTATCCCTGTGAAATTCTGGATGCATTAAAGATTCCTTGTTAATGACAGATCTGTATGTGAGAGACAAGTTTCTCACAGGAAAGACTATCAAGAGACATATATCCAGCGCCATAGTAAAACTCCCAATAACCAGGACTGTTGTACTATCCAGGGAAACTATCAAAGCAATAATGGATAGTAAGGAAAAACAAATGTGCCGGCTCAAATTAAAGAAATCCAAGAAGTGGGAGACATCGAGGCTGATACTGTGATCTAGAGTAGACATCAGAAAGCAACATGAAGAGCAGAAAGAAAAATTTCTTTGTCTGTGTGCAAGGATGAGGACTAAAAGTACTTATCCCAATACTATTCACACTGGTAGTGTGAATAATGAAGGAAGCCTGCAGAAGAGATGTCTGCCATGTGAGTGATCCCCAAACCAGTACATATATTCATGTCAAATAATATTTGCAGCTGAGTTATTAGACTGGCAGCCAATTGAATTCCATCTGCATTATAATACTAGCTGGTAAATGAGACTGATAAGAGGATAACTCTAAGAGTGATGAAAGACAGTAAAACCTTTCTGAAATCAGTGGAATAAATACAGACTCTCCCTAAGAATCCCCTTGCAAATGACACGTTATTGGATTTAAGATAATTATTGTTATTGGATTTAAGATAATAAGAATAATAAGAATTTCCAGTAGTCCAAATGCAGGTGTCCCTCCCCTGGCTAAACAGCAATGAAATCTGTGATGGAAGAGACAAATGAGCTGTCTAGAGGTATATTCCCATGTGTCCTATATGAGACAATGAAATGTTTTCAAACTCCCCATGGAAAGGAGCTGGCAAACATACCAATGAGCTACCATTGTGTGTATGGTAATTTCTTACAGAAGACTACAGTGGCAATCTAGCTACACAAGAAATAAGGAGCTCTTCAGGCAATATCAGACTCTGCGCTGAAGTCATACTGAAAATAAGTCAATTAGCCTTATCCAAAGCCTGAAGATGTAAGATCTGCTTTAGCATAAGAAATCCATTTTAGGTGAAGTTAAGTACAAGTTTTGGCATAAGAAGGCAATGCAACAACTTCTACTGTCATCTTTGGACTAGACCTGCTGGCCATGATTAGTGTTAAGTATTTGCCCATCTTCAGAGGAGCTCTAATGTCAGTTTAACCACTCACTAGAGGAAGTCCTAGGAATGGTACTGATGACATTCTTGAAGGAAAAGGGGACATCAATGGGGACAAGCAATGTGGGACCATAATATCAAGCTGCAACAAATTCATAGCAAGTACTGGGAACAGAATATTAGCAAGCACAAGTCAGGTGAAGGTGAGGAGAACTGAACTTTGTAGACTTCTAGGAAAAAATAGCTGGACCGTGGGACACCACTAAGAATTTGTAAGACTGTGTATATGAAGCTAAGCAGTTATCTATAGGAATGCATAACTGCCTTCCTAGATACTGCATGTTCTCACCAATCTTACAAATTTTAATACATAGTGATGCAGCATAAGAAGCATCATGGGCACAGGAAGAAGCATTTAAAGAAAAACAACAACAACAACAACAAAGAAACTATTATAGCTTTTGCTATAGAAATATTGGAATTTGCCTGAAAGACTTGTCCTGCTGGACACTGAGGACGTGGTGGCTTACAGAAGTTGTTAGAAAGCCTCAAGAGACAAAAAAAAAGAAAGAAAAAAGAAAAGAAAATAAAGCTATCAGGAAAGGAGTCACAGTCTTTGCTTTTTGCAGGCACAGATTTTTACCAGCTCAACTCCGAGTTTTCTGAGTAAACTCAGATGAGTGAATGTTACAAAGACTCCAGGACTACAATGTGGAAGAAGTCACTGCTAGTAGCAGATTATGAATTGGCTTTCCAGAAGCAACACGCCAGTCTCTGTGAGGTGGATTCTGGCAGTGGACTACAATATCTTTGCTTCTTTTCTTGAGGCTGTCTTTTTGTCTCCCTTCCTCTCTCCATCCCCCCCACCCCTTTCTCTCTCTCTCTTCTCTCTCTTCCTTCTCTTCCACCTCAAACACTGGACTGAAAGTGGGGATTAGTGGGAATAAAAGAGTTTATACCCTGGCATTGACCAGAAAGTGAGTAGTAAGTACCACATGAAGCTGTCCCTCATATCAACTGTTGGTGAGCTGTGTGGTTGAGACATTTTTTTTATGGAGATTTGAGTCATAACCTTAGGAGCTGATATGAAATGAACAATGTTTGACATATGAAATTATAGATTTTAGTAAGACCATCTGGAGAGCCTGTCTGCTTAGTAGGCACAAAAAACTAATTGATTTTTTTTTAAATATACTTAGCTGATGATGAATTCAAAGACTGTATCCAATCCGGTGTTTACACATGTTAAATCTGGCAGAAGGTGAGAATACACTGTACTTCTGGTAACAGTCACCTGTAGGACACTGCACACCTTTCTGGGAAGTGCCTGTCTGAAGGACACAGGCAAAAGCTCTGACTAGGGAGCCCCACACGTGTTTTGCAAAGTATGTGTCTGGCCTGAGATTACCGGACTCAGACAATTGTCCATCCTGCACTGTATCTAGATTTAATGAAGTCATCATCAACAGGCCTTTGAGCACTAGGGCACCTTCTCATGGGCAGCAAAAAATGAGGGCTTGACACAGGTGAAAATCGAGACAGTCAAGAAAGAGTTGATATAAAGCAAAAGAGAAAGAAAGGCAAACTGGAAAAGATCCTTACAGATAAGCAAGAGAGATCATGGGAGCACGTAAGGGAATGCCAAGCTAAACAGACAGAGCAGTCCAGTAGATGAGTGAAGGCCTTTTAATTGTGCCCAGATGATGAGGCTTGGGTTCATGCAAAGCCATGGCGTAAGGTAGCAGTGCAAGATATGGTGGGATACTAATTATTTGAATAACGGAATTGAAACTGAAGAAAAAAATGGAATTTTGGAGAAAATCTCAGGGAAAGTTTTGCTGACATAGGAGAGGCAGAAGAAATGAAATGTGAGAAAAACAGAGAACGCAATGGTGCAGAATGCAGGGAGCTACACTTTGGAAGCCTGTACTCTAACAGCACCTCATTAAGTAAGTAAACATTGATGGACCTTGGAAGAAATATATTAGAACTGCTTGCACACATTGAGAAGTCTTAAATGAACAGCAGCTATTCAGAGGGAAGACTATGCTGTTATCATGGCGTTACTATTGAAAACATCTATACAGGTTAAAAAAAAAAAAAAAGAGGAGAGGGAGAGAATCCTGCAATTTCAAAATTAATTGACTGTATTATAAACATCTTACATAAAGCAATAGTGACCTTCCATTTTGAAGATGCATTCAGTTTCAGCACTTTATTTCACGTGGGTGATAAGTGAAACAGGAAATTCAGAGAATAGTAATGAGAATGATTAGAGGCATGGAAAGACTTCCATACATGCGGAGATTAAAAAGATTAGGGTATTTACGTAAGAGCAGAGATGAATAAGAGGTAAAATGAAAGAGGTATATAAATTATTAATGGTTTAGAGCAGGTCAAGAAGGTGCACTGATTTAACTCTCTCAGAATACAAGAACAAAGGGTTCACAATGAAATCATAGCCTTTCAATGTAAAACTGGTATCAGGAAATTCTTTTTACATAAACGTGGCTTCACTGCTTCAAGATTTGAGGCAGTGAACTTTATAGAATTAATAAAAAGGTCTGACATTTCTTGAGTAATCACCCAATACTATATGATCTGAATCTTTAAGAATTTGTAATGTATTTATCCTTACAAGAGGTTTCTGAGGTAGGAAAGTATTATCATGCCCCTATCCTAGTGAACAGAATTAACACCTAGAGAATGCTGGATGATTAGCCCTGGACACAGAAAGAAAGTCTTGTAGAGCAAAACTGAATCATAGAATCATAAAATGGCTTGTGTTGAAGGGACCTTAAAGGTCGTCCAGTTTCAACCTCCGAGCCATTGGCAGGGATGCCACCCACTAGATCAGGTTGCACAGGGCCATGTCCAACCTGGTCTTGAACACCTCCAGGGATGGGGCATCCACAGATTCTCTGGGCAACCTGTTCCAGTGCCTCACCACCTTCTGAGTGAAGAATTTCCTCCTAACCTCTATTCTAAATCTCCCCTTTTTAGTTTTAAACCATTCTCCCTTGTCCTATCATTATCTGCCTGAACAAAAATTTGCTCTCCATCTTTTTTATAAGCCCCCTTTAAGTACTGAAAAGCTACAATGAGGTCTCCTTGGAGTTTTCTCTTCTCCAGGCTGAACAGCCCCAGCTCTCTCAGCCTTTCTGCATAAGAGAGGTGCTTCAACCCTCTGATCATCTTTGTGGCCCTCCTCTGGACCTGCTCTAACTGATCTGCATCCTTTTTGTGCTGGGGGCCCCAGACCTGGATGAAGCATTCCAACTTGGGCCTCACAAGGGCAGAGCAGAGAGGGACAATCCCCTCCTTCGCCCTGCTGGCCACTCCTCTGTTGATGCAGCCCAGGACACTGCTGGCCTTCAGGGTTGCAAGTGCGTGCTGCTGGCTCATGGCAAGCTTTTCATCCACCAGAAACCTCAAATCCTTCTCGTCAGGGCTGCTCTCAATGAGTTCTTCTTCCACTCTGTCCTCATGTCTGGGATTGCCCCAGCCCAGGTGCAGCACCTTGCACTTGGACTTGTTGAACCTCATTAGGTTCACGTGGGCCCACTTCTCAAGCTTATCCAGGTCTCTTTGGATGGCATCCTTTCCTTCTGTTGTATCAACTGCACCACTCAGCTTGGTGTCATCTGCAAACTTGCTGAGTGTGCACTCGATCCTACTGTCTGTGCCACTGATAAAGATATTAAACAGTACAGGTTCTAGGACAGACCCCTGAGGGGCACCACTCATCACTGGCCTCCACTGGGACATGGAGTCATTGACCACCATTCTCTGGGTGTGGCCTTCAACTCAATTCCTTATTCCTGAATCTTAATGACCTGAATACCAGGTTGGAACCTTCATGTGTACGCAATCTGTTTTTTTGCCATTATTTATTTATGCCGGTGATGACCAGTTTTTCTGATACAGTTAGCCACAAGGCTTCTTATAGAAGCACTTGAGTCATGTGCCATGGCTTTTCCATGTTCATGTGGTCAGCACATAATGCAATGTCCAGAGGATTTGCACTTGCACGTTAAATTAGATAAATCCTCTTGGCACTGAATTTACTGAATGTGCCCAAATCAATGGCACTGAGGGTGCTTCTAGATCTGATACTTCCCTGAAGTAATGGAAATACACTGATGCAAGATGCGGCATATACCTATCCATTTCTATCAAGGAAAGCCTTGGTTGTTCTCATCTGCCACCTCCGGAATCATTGATCTGTCCCAGTCCCTGCTGCTTTCCTTCACGAGGGAACTTCAGTGCCATTTTCCCATTTTTTTAGCACATTGGGCTTCTGGAAAAGGAGAGTGGGTGTAGAACTGCCTAGGTGGCTGGCAGCTCCCTCCTTACTTGTGCCGCAGGAATAGTAAAAGAGAGTAGCCAGACTGAAACAATTGTTTTATCAAGGCATATATGTCCCACGCTCCTAGGTGGACCTTCCTACTTCATAGGGACTTTTAGTGTGCTAACCACAGTGCTACTAGCTTGTTTTAGGAATATTCAAGGAATGGTTCCATCCAGAGTGTAAGTTTTCAGGATGTAATCTAACTTCTGCCTGCCAGAGGTGAGGAAAGAACTTTATGCATCAATATGATATCAAACAGTTCCTTATCAAGGAGGAAAGTTTAAACTGTTGCACAAATTATATGCCCGTGGCTACTGTTGAAGACAGGATAACAGATTGAATTATTATTTTGATTTGATGCAAAAGTTCCTAAGTAAGGTATAAGCTGGTAGGTATGCAACAGTGAACAGTTAATTATTTGGAGGAATGAATGAAAACCCAGATTTTGCTGTTTTGTCCTTCTGTTCGCTGATCCAAATAAACATTTTTTTTTTGTTTTAATAGTCAGAACATTAAATATATATATGTATTTACCTCACATTTTTCTTTTTGTTTAATCCTGCAAATTTTAGAATAAGGGGCTATAAAAATCTTGGAAGGCATTATGTTTCTGTGTGTTGGCTCAGGGTGAGAGAAACTTTCTTTGTGGGACTGTAGTTTGATGCGATGATGGATGCCTGCCCTTCTTGCAGAACACAACAAATATACCGCTCTACAGTAGAGTCACTGATTCTTTGTTGTCTTGGTTTAACCCAACAGGCAGCTGAGCACCACATAGCTGCTTGCTCACCGCCCCTCTCCCGTGGGAGACTATGAAGAAAATTAACTCTATCCCAGCCCTAACCAGGACATTTGTGTATGTCTTCTACAATGGTGTGAATGATAATCTGTGCAAACAAATTATTATTTTTTTAAAATTTATCTTCTGAATACCTATGTAATCTTGGATCTTCATAAAGCTGTAAATATAACTCTAAAGCTTTGATAAAAAAACCTGTTATAATACCTGTGCTATTCCAAAACTTATTTTTTAAACTTTTTTTCCTTCTAGTACAGGATCGGCATTATATGGTCTTGAACTTTGCCTCCAAAAGAGACAGGCTAACAAAGAGTGCAAACTTCAACCCACGAAAAAAGAACTGGCCGGCCAAGACCTGCAACTTCAGCTTCAGAGCTCTGCTATAACCATAATTCTCTGACTTTTCCTAGTAGCTTCTCTCCACCTGCTCCTGTTTATGTCTTGTTGTATTAAATGGGTGACTGGAATTACCGCTGGTTACCAACAGCTTCTATAATGGCACACATGGTTCTGTGCGTTCACTGAAAATAGCTCAGATAATACATTCTGAGTTTTTTCTTTATTCTTTTCACAGATGCATTGTTCATAGTTCTATGATCAGCCCATAAGTATACCCTGATTTGACTGGGGTCTAGGCAGCTGAACAGCTGAAATTGCAACACATGCAGTGGAAATGTGTGTGCTGCACTTGCTCTCAAATAGATGCTGATGCAAGAGAGGAAGGAGGTTCTTGTTTCCTGATATAACTGCTTAATAGATAAGATAGGTCATCTTCTTCAGTCATTTTCCTCTATGACTCCCCACATTTACCTCAGAAAGATTTGCAACTAGGTCCTCTAGTAAATAGTGCTGTAGTCCATACTCTACTCCCCCTACCCCTCTGTTTCTCCTCTCCTCAGATCATTCCAATTTTTCTCTGCAGTGACTTGATTTTTTATTTATTTTTTATTGGCAACGCTTCTTTGCCTAGTGTCACCATATCCCTCATTTTTTTTGCCCAGTTCATAACAGAAAATTTTAAAAGAATTGGCCCCAAGACTGATCTTTGAGTAACTACCATTAAGCTGCCTCTGGTGTCAAATTACCTCTTTCAACACTGTCAACATTTCAACACTCTATTTCCACTTTTTCTTTAGTTGTACCCATCTACCAGTTCCTCTTTTACCTCTTTCTTCTCTAGAATTACTTATTAATTTCCCACATAGCCCTGTATCAGCTATTTTACTGAAGTCCAGACAGATGATGTCTAAGGATTTTCTTTTAAAATAATCTCTCTTTAAAAAGTAATGCTGTCAAGTTTATTCTGGCCACATCTGTCTTTGAATCCGTTTTGTATTTTGTGTTTGTTTCTGTCTATCAGCGTCTTCTGCTCAAAAGCCCTGTGTTCAACTGAGGTCCAAATAGTGCAATAACTATCAGGCCTACTCTTTTTATCCCCGCTGCTTTATAAACACAAGCTCAATAATCGCGGCTATCTGTTCACATAACAAATTGAGATATTTATTAAAAGTATTTTCTTGTGAGTGTGTGTGCCAAGTCTTTCAGAATACCAGGTTGGAAATTGGCAGATACCTTATAGTTCATGAAGACCCTTGAGTTTTATTTCTGCCTTCTCTGTGGTCATTACCATTTCACTCTTGCATTCCCAATATCCAGCTTCTCTTTGCTCCCAGGTCAAAATCATTGCACTTTTTTTTTTTTCAACTTATGAAGTATTAATTACTGATTTATTTTTGGCCCTATTCATCTTGTTTTTAACCCTTTGACACAAACCAGGGAAACTGCTAACCATTAAGACTTATGAGGCTGTTTCAAAGATCCATCCCACTGAGCAATCTCTCATATTCTGGTAGCTCTGAGAGAATTTCAGCTGGTCTGAAAAAGCTCTGTAACTGAAGACCTCAAAGAAAATCCTTGCCCCAAGAATCATTTCCAATTATTCTAGCCAGCACAGCTTCTGCTTTTTTTTTTTTTTTTTTTTTTTTTTTTTTGTCAAAGCCTCTTAGGTGCTCAGTGCATATATATGTACATACATATATAAATGAAATAAAATAAATTCCTTGATTCCTGTAAGTCTCAGCGTGAGGCCTCCTGATCCCTTTTTTATCACTTATCACTGGAATTTAAGTGGCAGGTAAGCTTTTCTAAGACATGCCCAACCTAGCTTTTCTTCCAGTGGCTGCTGTCTTGAGCTAGGTTTTTAGCTGCTAGCACTCCTAAGCACTTATTTTCACCTTGCTATTGGCCTCTTCCTCTGAGCTGAGTCAAGTTTTCCTCCATGTCATTTTCAGTCGTATTTTAATGCTGAATATGATATTAAATGTGTTTTGTTGTAGGTGTTATCAGTAGCTTGTTGTGCTTTTTTAATGTTTAATTTCTGTCTTGAAAGTTCTCTGTGGTCTAAAACTGATGTGTTGATAACAGCAGCTTCCTGCGTTGCTAAAAGGACTGAGCTGTGGGCCTGGCTTGTCATGGCTGTATAGCTTATCATATAAGCTCTGCCTTTACAAACCCTGATCTAGTTCTATGGATTCAATGTTCTCATTAAAATAAGCAGCTCAAAGTAAAGCAAATCAGCACAATTGTCATTGTCTTGGTCTCCTTTCCCTCAGCATTCATTTGAATTAGCTCTCCAGCGCTTTTAGTACCTTGAATGATGCACACTTGTGTCATCAGTTTCGGCGCACAGACTTCTTCCTAGTTTCTGTGTTACACATTCACTTCCCTTGTTCATTTTTGCAAAACAAACTGGATTTCTTTATTGGCCTCAATAGCCTGGAGTTCATATCCCTCAAAGAAACATCATTCTCTACTGTGATTTCCATGTTTGAGTGATACAAGAACTCTGTTGATGCACTGGCACACCATTTGACGTGGCAATATGATCAGCTCTGTGTATGTGTCTAAAAGAACAACACCGCAGGAAAAAATATAGTGCTACAGAGCATGGATTGTTAAGTGCAAGGGGTACCATGTGAATCAGACATCCCACAATATAAGCACTGCATAAAAATGCAAATAAGAACTCCACCAAACTGAATTTCTTCTGTATTGAGATGGACTGACTGACAGCTATGAAAAAGACCAGACGTTACATGATCAAATAGGTATTCATAACCTTTGTAAAATTCTTGTATTTGTTGACTAAAAATCATAATATGTAGTCATTATCCAGAAACAAATACTTCTCTTGGATCTGATGAATTATTACTGAATTTGAAGTGAGTTTGAGTTTATCATCAAAGATAAACACCTGAGCCACATTTCAAAGATCTTTAAAAAAAAGTCGCACCCCTGAATGACTACTCATTTGATAAATTTCCTATTTCATTCTGAGAACAAATCTGCTGCTAGCTAGTCCACAGGTTTCCATTTTGGTTTAGAAGAGTTCCTCTTCATTTACAGGTAGAAGGGGGAAGGAAAGTAATGTGGTTTTCAGCTTAAGTTTACACTGTAAATGTTATTTTCAGTTTGAGGCCTGGCATCTTTTTTGATGTGACTCATTAACAGGACTCCTTTCACGAGTAAGGATTACTCACTCAAATAAATTAAGTAAAATGAATCCATTATCTTTTAAGGCTAAATGATAAAACCTGTGAATTAGACACTTTAAATAGAACCATTAACAATCTTTAATTACAGTACAGCTACCAACCACAGCAGTAATATATAGTAATACATACTCATTTTTTGCCTGCTGTTTCAGTGTGACATATCATTATGGAAGGAATGCTCAAGTCCTATTTTTAGATTTTAAAATTTGCAGACAGAGAAAAACCAAAGCTGGAGGAGCTGTATGAGCAACTCTTATATTATTTCAGGCAGTTTGAACTGAAAAGAACACACAGTAAAAAATAATTATGTCTTGCGGTTAGAGGGACATTTCATGGGGCCCACAGGGACTCAGGGTCAAATGCTATGTGGTGTGCATCTGCCACATAGCCTCAGAGCCAGCAAACAGTATCTGGGCTCTTTTATTAACATTATAGATGTAGCCATTTCAATTAGATGCCAAAAATGATTTGGAGGCATATTGTGGACCTCTGACAATGAGAAAGTTATGACAGACCCAGGGTGTACTGTCCAGGACTACCAGACCTTTTTCTCTGTGCAGCCTATTCAGAAAACTGACAACTGTATTTGGGGACCACAGATGACTCTCTGTGTACAGTCAGGTTTTAAATACTTTGGGTAATACATACCATGAATAACTGATTGCTCCTGAATTGTATTCCTTAGTAGCCTTTTAAGTCCTCTTTCTGCACTGTGATAGGCAGTTTCAATGTTCCTTAAAGTGCCTTGTCTGTCTATCTGTCTTGGACGACTGTTTTATTAACAACCTATTAAAATCTGTTTGTGGCAGGAAACTAATGAAAAATTATATCAGAAAAATATATTCATTGCCATGAGGATGCTCAAGAATTCGTATAATAAATTTTCTGATGAAACATTCGTATATAAAAAAACGTTCATTTAGTAAAACTAAAACTTTCTGCAGAAATATGCTCATTTCCATGGATGTCTCTTGGGTGAAAGTTTTACAGGTGCAGAGACAGAGGCAAAGACTCAGCCCTCCAATTGCAATGTAGTTGGTGGCACTTAACAGAGATATGGAAGATTGTTGATCAGGTGCATACATTGCTTTAGTTATCAATTCTGTAGAGTTGTAAGCTGTATTAAAATGTGTATTGCCTTCACTGGAAGTATGTTGATTGTTTGGGGGATGCTTGCCATTGCATGCATCTCTTTAAGAATTCCAGCTTTTGAATTCTGTGTTAATTAATTAATGGTCTTGCAACATGCTCAATGTGCTTTCTGTAGAGTAACAAAATAAATCCACTTCCATGAGATCCTAGGTAAAACACCTGTATTATCAATGTTTCTGAGGATCTCTTATTTTAGCTCCTTGTCTGATACCAGATTGCTTCCTGTTTTCCATTTTCCCATATTCTGTGGTTACTGAGTCCCACATAATGCAAATTGGTTTTCATCATTGGTAATGAAATGAGAATATTCTTGCTTTAGCATAATGAATTGCTAATAAAAAGGAATACAGTTAGATAACCTTCTAAGGTTTTACCCAAAAGATGAGAGAGGCTCCAAAGATGAAAATCTGTTGGATTTTTAAAAATAAATTGCAATTATGTGTATAAATCAAGGTTAAAATCTTATGAATGGCTTCTGATTGTACATGATTTTTATTTTATTTTTTTTTATTTTTTTTGTGGAGGTGCCATGATATAATTGGCGTCAACAGGTCTGCTGTTAAGGACATGCTAAGGAAACCCTTTCATGTACTAGGCTTTTAAAAATGCACCTTGAATAGGTGTTCATAGTTTTAGAATAAAAATTTTCCTATTTTTATATGGTTAAATTAAAAAAAAAAAAGAAAAAAAAAGCATAGTTCCAGATGAACCCTTAAAGAAAACCCTCCATTTACAATTTTTTTACTTTGGAAGTCTTTATAGCTCTGTTTCCTAATTCCTTATTACTTGTCTTTCAAAATGTTGCTTCTGAGTCTGCTGAGATGTATACAATTGAATCAGTGCACTTTAGAATCTGTCTTTTTGGTTTGGTTAATGGCTAAAATGATAGCAAAGGAATGTATATGGGTGTGTTATACTCCATACAAGCCTCCACAAGTGATTTATTTGGCCCAGGTCAAAGAACAAAATGAGATACTTCATCTGAATCAGAACTCCTTAAAGCAATTTCTGTCCACAGTAAATGTTCCATAATCTTCTAAATTTGTTGCTTAGATTAAAAAACTGACATAAAGGTTACCAAACATAGACTACTGAAAATAAAAATCTGATGTAAGTTCTAAAAACACAGGCCCTTCTGGATTTGGTGCATGAGTTTTGTCCAAACTTTACATTACTGTAAAACAAATCAAAACTTTTTCCATGGACCTATTCTCATGTTACCTGGCCCTACTGCAGTGCAAAAGATCAACCATGATGTTTGATACATAGGGCTAGAAAGAACTGTGTGTTCATTGTTGATGGCAGGTATAACACATTCTGAATAGGAATCTGAATTATCCTGAATCTGAATTATCCTGATCTGAATTATCTTGAAATATTCAATGTTTAGCTTGTCCCAAGCATCTCTTATCTTTCCTGCTATGATTTGGTCTTGTAAATGGGGAAAGTGGTACAATTACATGGATATGGTGTTCTTGCAGTTACTTAGAAATACATGAAATTTTGGAAATAACAGATTTGTAAATTTAAAGCTGCTTCTACACAAATGCTAACTGAACAAACAGTGCTTCTTCAGCAACAGTTTGGACTCATACAAGTGACATTTTACATCTAGGAGTCACGTTCAAAAAAGGTAAAAATCTCGTGATGGTTAAATGCACTACTAAATTCAGTACAATGGTAACAAACAGTATATTAATCAACATTAGGTACACCCCATCCCACATCACCTATTTTAAAGATAAAGACAGTGACTAATGCCATATCAAGGAAACAATTCACTTTTGATTAGTTTTTGGTTTCTATTGCGTCTCTATTGCAATCTCTCAGTATAATTCCACTTTACACTTCACCTTTAGAGAAGTCAGTCTAGGATGCTTCTGGATGCATTGCAATATTGTCCTATGTATACATGACTATATTTTTAGAGGAAATAATTGTGAGATAGATTATTATTATTTCTCACCTTGGTATGTAATGCTGTAGAATAGATTCTGTCCTGCACTGAAAAAAAAAAAAAAGTGCACATAAGCATGTGCCTTCTTCCTCCCGCTTCACTATCTGTGACACTTTTTGTACTATCATTTAATTTTATCTAGATAATTCAGTTTTGTATTTCTTCTAATCATTTAGTCTTTCTGCAAAACCCTTTTCTCATCTGTTAGCAGTAATAAAAGCAGGTGGGAAAATGACAAAACATCTTCAGAACTTTGCCTTTTCATTTGTTCCATACTGCGTGTTATATGTATTCCATTACTGAGATAGTGTTTTGGCAGATTTGTAACTTCTTTTGTTTGCCAATGTAAGGCACAAGATGATTTATTTTCTGGATAGATAGTGCTTCCAAGTGGAATGCAATCTAGGAAGCAGGCATGTGACTTGGGAGAGTTTTCATTTATATTTTTAGAACAGCAGCCAAACTCAGCTAGTTGTTCTGCATCCCCTTTTTTTTTTTCATGAGTATATACCTGAGTGACCCTTAGCTAATTAGTCAACCTTTGTGTACCTTTTTTCATCTCTGAAATGAAACTGAAACTATTTCCTAATTTCCAGATAAATTTTAATGCTTACATCTTCATCAATATTTTTACACCTTTCTACAACCTTTAGAAAGAAGTCACCAGTGTTATTACTATTTTATTACTCTACTTTTTTTTTTTTTATTATGTAAGTGTATTATTTTTTTACCCTTTGAAAAATGGATTTTACTTTGAGGTTTCATAATATTTTCCTACATCTCGTCTGCTCTGAGAATTAGCATTTTAAAACAAACAAGCAAACAATAACAACAGAAGCAGAATGAATTTTAACTGTTATTTATAAGGAGGATTTTTTAAAAGATTTTGGAAGTTGCATGCAAAAAGGTGAGTAATTTGGAAATATATCTATTCTGTTTATGATGTTTGTCCAAAAGACAGAAACAACAAGGAAGGAATCTACAATTTTTACTCGTTCCTAAGAATTCTCGTCAGTTACATGTTTCCTATTAGTTTTAATTAGTCCCATGTCACAAAGTCTTTCCCATTTCTTTCTAAAAGACCCCTAGGTTCATTCAGTACACAAGATAAGCCTGCTGTGGGGTTTAATCAAAGCTGAGGAGCAATGGAGGCTGTTGTCTCTGAACAGTCTTCTATTATGTTAGTCCTCCTCCTTTTGTTCTGTTAGTGATTCCTGCTTTTCATGTCCCACTCTTTTGTTTCTTGTTTCTTTTCAAATCCTACTGGACATAGGACATTCTTCCATCCCAATGACCAACCTACCATTCTCTCTTCTCTCAGACATCTTACAGAGACGTCCTCACGGATGCCCCAAAGAAATGAATTTAAAAAGAAAAAAGGGTAAAAATGTAAAATATATAAATAAATAAAAATTGTTGTTCCTCTGTTTTTCTTGCTCTCTCTTTTCAGTGTTACAGGCTGAATCCTGATCAAGTGGGGCAGCAGCAATGTACCACTGATACTGATTTCAGGGGCATTGAACCAATTGATAAAAGCTGAACGTCTGACCTACTCTCTTTTAGAAATGCTACCTTTAGCACATGGGGGATATTGATGGATTAATGAACAGTAATGATTGATGGATTAATGGATTGATGGATTGATGGATTAATGACAGTGTACCCCAGACTTCAATACCAGATCCAGAACTGTTCAACATCTTCACTAGTTATCTGGATGATGGGGCACAGTGCTTCCTGCTGATGATACAAAAGTGGGAGGATTGGCTGGTACGCCAGAGACATATCAGAGGGACCTTGACAGGCTGGAGGAATGGGCTGACAGTAACCTCATGGTGTTCAGCAAACGTAGATTCAAAGTCCTGCACCTGAAGATGAACAACTTCAGGCACCAGTGTATGCTTGGGGCTGACTATCTGGAAAGCAGTTTTTGTGGAAAAGGACCTGGGGGTTGAACATGAAACCTTATGGCTGAACATGAGCCAGCAGTGTGGCATTGCCACAAAATAACTAACTAACTAAATAAATAAAATAGTATAGTGTTGCCAGGAGGTTGAGGGAGGTGATCCTTCCCGTTTATCATCTCTGGTATGAAGAGATGCTGAAAGAGCTGGGACTCTTCAGCCTAGAGAAGGGTCAGGGAGTATCTCTTCAATGTGTATAAACGTCTGAAGGGAGGGTGTTGAGAAGATGGAGCCAGACTCTTTCCAGCAGTGCTCAGTGCCAGGACAAGAGACAATGAGCACAAACTGAAACAGAGGAGGTGCCATTTTAACATCAGGGAACACTTTTATTTTATTTTATTTTTTTATTTTTTTACTGTAGGGGTGACTGAGCCCTGGAACAGATTGCTCAAAGAGTTTGTGGAGACTCCATCCTTGGAGATATTCAAAAGTTACCTGGATGTAGTCCTGGGCAACTGGTTCTAGGTGACCCTGCTTGAAGCAGGGGTTTTGGACAAGGTGACCTCCAGAGGTCCCTTCCAACCTCAACTGTTGTGTGATTCTGTGATTAGGTGTTTTAGATGCAAAATAACAGATTCAAAATACCTTGAAAAACATCATAACTACGATTTAGGGCAAATTTTTAACGTACTGTAGGAGATTTTTATAGTTTTCATTAGTGTGCATGAGAAAATGCTGTTACATCTTCAAATGTCACAGAGTCAGCTTACCTATAAATATTGTGACAAATATAATAAAAAAGGTTTCCAGACAGCATACCAGATGGATATCAGAATGTGTGTAAAATGAGAGTGCCCCCATATAAACATTTTTTTTTTTTTGGTGGAGAAAAAGGTAATAGAAATGTGAAAATAATTGAAAACTGAAATACAAATGCAATATACATTACTAGTATTATTGGAACTTCATGC
This sequence comes from Anser brachyrhynchus, assembly GCF_964034855.1. Lineage (NCBI taxonomy): Eukaryota > Metazoa > Chordata > Aves > Anseriformes > Anatidae > Anser > Anser brachyrhynchus. Next base: position 43,923,315 of record NC_137695.1, on the reverse strand, counting down.
CCTTTAACTCAAAAAGAAGCTTTATGAAATATTATGCTGAACTGTGACAAGACTAAAGTTATTAAAAAGGACCACAGTTGAAGCACTTCTACATTAAAAATTGAACGTTTTTATAGGATATATGGAATAAGAATCTCTAATGATAGGAATAGAGTGGACATGTAAAAGGACATTTGGACACCCCTGATATCTGAGCAAAGTTATGCAGAAATCTGTGGTTAATTCAAGTAGTGCTGTTCTTATATTATTACTAAAGTAGAGCACTAAAAATTTCTAACATTGCAGATAACAGAATTTATTCCTAAAGTATTCTTTGATGTATAATTAGGTAGATACTGTTATATTTTTTCTTTGAAGGTTCAGAAGATATGTTATCTTGCACTTCAGCTGACTTTATAATGATTCATTGTAGCAAATGAAATTATATACTGTAAAAAGACTTTTACTGTGCTAAGAGTGTGGACTAAAACTAGTCTCCTGTGCTAACCACAATTTTAACTGGAATCCTTCCTATAAAGAAAGAGAGAAATACAGGAATAAGTTTTTAACATACTCAAGACAAGTCGAATGAATAGGCCTGGAAACAAATCTTGCATCTATTTTCAACGGGAACAGTAGAAGGTCAGTTTTTCTCCATGAAGGCTATCCACAGTCACTTAGAGTATCACTTTGGTGCATTCTTGCTGTTTTTGCAGGCTCTGTTTTCCCTGAGCCTGCCTGTGCCATAGTGGTTTGTTCGCTAGCAAAATGCATCTTGTAAACCAGCTTGCTTCCCACGAGGTACCCTTGTGTCAGTGAATCATAGTTGTCCAGGTCTGGCTTGATGAGCTGTTGGAAATTAGAAATGAAAATCAGATCCATTCTCCTCTCTTATTTTCTCATCTTACATTAAGATTCAATGATTATTCTCTGTAATTAATGTAAATAAATATATTAGAAAGTTTTCTATAGAAGGATTATGGTGCTAAAGTCAGAAGCCCCAAACTACAAGCAGGGTATTAAATGAGATCATTTGTTGTGCCAAAGTTACAGCAATTTTTGATGCCTTCTCAGGAGACTGGACCCCAAGGTCCACAGCTAAGACAAATGGGTACTGGGAATAGTTGGGTTCTTTTGATCTTTCTCACAAGAGAAGCCTTTTTTCCTGTTGGTTGCCCTTCTTTTTTCAGAAGACCTTCTTGGTGAAGAGCAACCAGCTTTGCAAGAGAACTTCTAGGCACCTCCTAGCAATTTGCTTACCTGTGTTGAATTTATACACTAGGTGAGGGAGTGGTAAGTGATCCACTAGTCATTTCCCACCCACGTCACCACTTGGTATGGCCTTTATACTCCCTGATCACCTGGCAGGGTACTGACTGCCTGACTGTGAGGCCCATTCCACATTTTCCTAAGAAGAAGGGTATTTGCACTGGAATTTAAGGTCAATGTATATTTACTATTCCTACTGTTGTGTGTTAATGATAGAAGAAGAAAAGGTGAGAGAAAGTCAACTTGTACTTGTGTGGTGTGGTCTTAATGATTTCTATGATTCATTAAGCAAGCTCAAGCCAGGGGATTATGTTGACCATAATGCTCATTTTGGAAGTTCTGTTGATCTTTAAGGTACCCTGTCATGTGATGGAACTAGAACATCATAGGCTGCTTGTTGAGAAGCTACTTCAGTGAAGGGAGCAGATTTGATGTGCTCACAATAGCATGTTTTTCTAAGGACACTTACTACTCTGCTCTGTGCCAACTGGAATTTCCAAAGTGTTAGAGCCTGTGTGCTGAAGGACATTGCAACTGCACATGAGTTGAGAAGGGTAAAGACAGAAAACATGGCTGAAGTCCTCTTTTGCCATAACAGGCTGGTGTTTCTTAGCCGAACAGATCCAGTGAAAAGCATTACTCACCCATCTTCCTTAAAACTGGGGAAAAATCCAGGGAGCAGTTCCAGCTCTAATTGAACAGTTCTGCCTGTATATCTTTGACAAAAAGAGACTGTACTTTGATTGCAGGCTCTTCAAAGTGCTTCCCTATGCCTACCAGCAGAGTTTCCTTTTTCAAATAGCAGTACTTCATCACAGTCAAGAGTGGATCATCCTCTCAGTAGTGGTAAAGTCGTGTGGTGAGAGATAGATGGTGTTGCTGATTTCAGCAGAAGTTGCCAGATTCTGAGTATTTTAAAAATCTAATAATGCTGCCTATATTGGTATATTAATTTAGACTTACGGAATTAATTTTATGGGCCTGTGTTAAACAATAATTCCTTTGTCATTTGTTTTCTAGTGCTGTTATGTTAGAAGAAAGTTAGTTTAAAGTAATCTCTTGAGAAACTGAGTACATGTATTAAAACCAGAGAAACACAAGCAACCTAGCTTTGGTTTGCTCTTTTGTACAGCTTGTTCATTTTGATTGTATCTTGGTATAAATCCTTGTCATTAAGTGCTCATGTACCTTACAGACAGCATTTGATGTTTTCTTCTGAATGGATTGGATCAGTTTCACTAGCAGATACTGTAATATTTATAATTGACTTAGACAGTGGATTATGTGGAACTGAGTGTCCTAAGGCATCAAAGTAAATTACATTAGCCTCAAGTTCTGAACCACTGTGGCTTTTGCTGCTTTGATAATGGTCCTATAGATTCCTTCACTTGCTTAGTTTGACATTCACCTCATTCTCTGCCATTCTCTTCCTTCTCTTCCCCCTTCTTTCCTTTACACTACTTCCCACTCACAGGCTAAGTTCTTCCTTGAATTTTAGAATTTGGTGCCACTGGAGAGAAAGCAGGAATGAACGGCTGCAGGAAAAAAAAAAAAGAAAAGAAAAAGAAAGAAAAAAAGAAAAGGAAAAGGTATCCCCTTGTTAAGTTTCCTGGCACTGCAATTACAGTATTGCAGATGAGAAGTAGAAAGTGAAATGATAAGGAAACAGGTATTCCTTCTTTCTTTCCTTCTTCCTTTCTTTCCTCCTTCCTTCCTTAATTTCTTCCTCTCTCTATCTCTCTGTCTCTCTCTCCCCCTCTCTCTCTCTCTCCTGTCTTACTAATGAAAGACTTAATAGTGGTTCTGAATATACCCTTTTCCTCTGTGTCATTGCACAGCTCTCCTGCACTTCAATGAAGGAATCACATAGGTTCCCTGATCTGCACATCTGTGCTTTTCCTTTTCTTTCTAATTCAGCATTAAGGCTCCTCCACTCTTTGGACCCTGTGGGAGATTCACTTCTTTCAGGCTTGACAAATATACCCCTGTTGTGTCTCCTCATGTTCTTATTTAAGAACATAAACATAGAGTGGCTACATCCCTTCATTAAATTCCTTCCAGCTTCTTCAGAAGTCCTTTGAATGACTTTGTTTTTGACAGCTGTGATCGTATCGATCCATTTTGACCTACTGTTGGTGAACATACTCCTCTACACGGGCCTACTTGTGTTATCATGCTAGTCATGATTACATCAGTTTCTAAACAGATTGAGAAAGGATAGCAGCTGTCTTCAAATGACTTCAAATACATTAATACACACCCTAATCCAGTCTCCTTACTTGTGTCAGTGATGCAGGAAGTTTGAATTGAAGGAAGTGCACTTTCAAAGTTAGTGGCCAAAATGACAGTGGAAGAGGAGACAGTGAAGAGCGGCCTATGTTTGTCTGAAGCCAACTGCTAGTCCCAGTTGTGTTAGCCCTGTAGCACAGATAATAATGCCTTCACAAATGTCCTAGTTTCAAAAATCTGCATAGAAGCAAAGTGAAGGAACCATCTGATTTATGTAAAAAAAAAGATCTGTATTTATGCCTGCTTGATCAGATGCTAGAGTCCTTTTTTGTCAGTTAGAGTCATTTGTCATAGAGTCTTCCAGTCATTTTTGGCTGATAATTCTAGAACACCTCTCACCTATCTTTCTGGGAAGAGATTTGTCACTCAGAATGGCATCCGCACCAGCTTGCTCCTGAGGGACAAAAGCTGTCTTTTCAGATTTTGTCATGACACCATGACATACCTGCCACTCCAGATGTCAGAGTCCTCAAGGGCCATGAACTGTGAAGGAGCTGTGTCCTTACATCAGTCTTACCTTCACATGCAAGCACAAGGAATTGCAACTTGTGTGAAGTGCCCTAGCAGAAGGAGCCACAAAAAACTGTGACATTTTTTTTTGCCCAGGGTTAATTCTTATCTGCAGCAGGGGCCACAGAGACCACCATTTAACTGATAGTGACCAAAACAAAAACCGCAGGGATGTGGTTGATTCACCACTTTGGTAGACAGGCATTCAACAAACACAAGTTAGAGAAGGCTGAGTGCAGTGATGACTAGACGAAACATAATAGACTAAAATGTACCTGAAGTAGATGATGGGATGATCTGATGGTCTCCTTTGATTTTAAATTCTATAAATTCTATAAATCCATGAAATACCTCGGTGCTATTTCCTGCTGGGATAAGTGTCTGCTTCTGCATTCCTCTCAAAGCAGTGAAAATAGGAGGAGCATACAAGCTCTGTGGTGAATCAGATATACTTTTTGTCTGAATAAATTCACTTTTATAAAGCTAATGGATTCAAGCTGTAGATATACTGTGCATATTTAAGTACAGTGGGACATTTCTCTCTTTTTTTTTTTTTTTCTGCAAATTTTCCAAGTTTAGTGAATTGCTGAGAATAACCGACACTATACATCAGCAATAGTTTCAATGGCAGCCAAACCAGAAGTGTCAGAGGATCAGTCTTTAACAGCACTGACAATGTTGCTTCATTTTAAAACCTGTGCCACCACTTGAACCACAACAGCTCAGAGTGGCCTGTCTCTGTAACCAGCAGTTTACACCACCTATACCCATATGGATGAGCTGAGAAACTTTTTAATGAATATAAGAGATATCTGGGTGTTTGTTTCTGGGAGACAAGATAAATGTATAGACTGACTTTTGGGGAACACCTTCTTCTAAAATTTCTCAGCCCTTTAGAAATGTTTTGGCCATCTATGAAGTCATCACTGAATATTAGTTGTACATGTGAAATTGCTTGTTTCAAACGTGTTTTAAAAGTGTTAATATCCCTTCTTACAGACAAAAAATGCTAAGAATAATAATAAAAAAATCAGCTTGGCCTTCCTAATATGTTATAATAAGTTACAACATTAAAATTTAATAGAAGGAACAACTAAAATGGAAGATCAAAATAAAAAAATACAGAAGGAGTTTTTTTTGGTGCAGTGAGGAATTTCTCTTAATGTTTTCTTTTATATTTTTGTCCTCAGTCTTGCAAACTGCTCTAAATAAGCCATGTCTCATGTCAATTCTAAGTCTAATTGATCTCAAGTAGTCTCAGCAGGGAACAGTTTCCTGGATCAGGGCCTTGTTTGTTCCTGTGTATGCTGAGATGTTTTGCTCTGTTTTAGACGGAGTGATTCCCAAACCACTGGGATTCCTGTAATGGGTGATACTCAGGCTATTACTTCTTTTATTTAGAAATCAGATTGGACATCTTGGACAGTAATATTTTTTCTGTGTATTTTGGCACTTCCATCCAAAGCAATATACCCGCTAAATCTCTTTTGAGATGTTCCTGCTTCAAAACACGTAGAGAAATTCTCTTTTATACAGTTTGACGTTAAAAGATGATGACAGTAAACCCTTTGATACTGATTTGCAGAATCATGAAGAATTTACTAATTTCATTACTTTTTCTTTATGTTTTTTTTTTCTTCTTTTTTTTTTTTCCCTACGCTTCTTTTAACATGTATTGGTTTTAAGGGAGTCTTATGATTCAGTCTAATTAGCTGTAGTCCTTGAGTGTGAGGAGCAAAAGGTTTTATATTTTTAACTTGGATTGCTAAAGCTGTAGAAATATTTCATTTCTTCTAAGCATGATAATTAACTCTTTCTGGGTTACCTGACAGAATTTCCTCAGGTATGATTAAATTTCTGCCACCAGTAAATCAGATATGTATAATTTCCTTATATTCACAAATATTTCCACCTTTTGTAGATGCAGAAGACTACAGCAATTAAAAGTTTCTTGGCAAGAAATAGAAGTCTTAATTGGACCTTCTACCACCTTCTACTAGGATTAATTTTGGCCTGTCTAATGAGAAGATTAGAAAGCATTTTTAACAATATACTTTTACTGGTGAAAAAGACTGCGTAGCTGTAGTGTTCTCATTCAGAATTCTGTTTTAAGAATATATTAGTTTAATTATAATGATTTCTAATGAACTTAAGTCAAATTAAAATAAACCTAGTGTAAATATAATGGTTTGAACTGACCTACATTGTCATTTAAAATGCACACTTAGTTTCCATCTAGGTGAAGAAAATTGACACCAGTACCAGTGTAGACCAACAGACCCCCAGAACAAAGTATCGCTTATCCCATTTTACTTTGGTCATTTAGTTGTTACTTTAGTGCAGAAGTTGGGCCAATTATACTCTGTTCTCACATTCATCATCCAACGTAGTGGCTTGATAAGACATTGCATATAAGTTGGTCTAGTGTGACTGTACATCTATCCAAGACAGATGAGAAATTATATGAATTAGTTTAAGTTTCATGGAAAGATGGCTAAGCTATCTTCGGTTATCTCACTGGATCAGTTGATACACAGTAGCCTGTTACCATATTGTAATTTGTGCAGCAATTTCTAAGAGTTTCCAAACAACTTATTTTGTGTATCAGTGTAAATCCCCTTTAAATGCTAGCCCAAATTAAATAGAAGCTATTTTCTTCTGTTGACATGCACACACCCAAATTAAGCTACACCATCTAAATCCCTCTATCAGTCTACTGTGTTTCTAAATACATACCTTGCTTTTACATCACAATAATTTGTGCGTATGCCTACCTGTAGGAGGGTGCACTGATGTAACTAGTTTGCTAGTTGCTATTAAACTTACATTTTTCCAGTTTTAGAGATCTGCACAAACAAAAAAAATAAATGAGGTAATTTGATGCTGGTATTGTAATGACTAGCAATAGTAACACTTGTGTCACCTTTGTTTAATCATGAATAGTAAACATTCTTAAACCCAGTAGGTGTAAAGAAAGAGGAAATTATGTCTTCTAATTCATATTTATGCTAGTCCTGTATGCAAGGCAACTACTAACAATTAAATGAGGTAATTAATAATTGTTAAATTAAAACCAACATTGCCACTAAACTGCACAACTTACTTGGTATGCTTGTATGCTTTTCTACACAAGCAATGTTAATAACTTACCTTATTGCTAAAAAGGTATCTCTAGACACATCTTTTTGTACCTAAGTAAATAGTGTGGCTCTTGTCTTGTTTTCTTTACCTTGGCATTTCCAAATATAAAACTCATGTAAGAACTTTTCTTTTGCCCTGCTATTATTTCCATCTTGAATGCTACAAATATGCAGACGTGATGTGGTTTCCCTAGCAAGTGGCTGCAATGAACTTGGAGCTGTATGAGTAGCGGTAATAAACAGTTGTTGACTTCTTTTTTACTTTGTTTGTGTGTGTGTGTCAGCTTTGCTGGGAATAGATTATGATGTGAACACCTAGAGAAGGATTAGACAAGTAGGTCATGAGAATTGTGACCTTCTGAACACATTACTTGGTTACAGTTCTTTTTAGCCCAAATATTTACATTTCTAATGAGGGAAGTGATATATTACTTTTAGCTCAGAAGGAAAAATACCTCACATTTGTCATTGTTACGGCACACAAGGGACTGATTGCTTTGCATGTATAAACATATGGTGAATAAGATAAGACTTTCTTCTATCCTCATAATGGCCAATTATACAATTAACATTTGAAATTTATAGAATAACTACAAAGTTTGGTACAAAAGAATCAGAATCATAACGTAAGATACCATAAAGTGTTGTTCAATACCAAGAAGAAGATGTCAATGCATCATAAAAAAGGTTCTCCACACTCTAAAGTTACACGATATTGTTACTCATGACATCCTAAGGTGTATAAATATGATTCATTTTTAAGCTTCTGTTTATGACAAAACCATCTATTAGCATTTAATGAGAGTACTGTCAAGAGTATGTGTAGGAAATAGTTTATATTTAAAGGGATGTTGCAATTTTAAACATTTTAGAATTAATAATTCAGCTTGCTATTATATCTTGATCCTACAACTTGTCTTGTGCATGTGACTTTGCTGCCTAAAAGGAATCCCACTCTGTTCAGGGCAATCCTGTGAAGGCAGTTGGATTTGTTTCTCTTGGATGCCATCTGAAACCAAGCCAAGAAACATGGTTTTAACACTCTAGGCTGTTTATTAATCTGTTGATTGTGTTGGCTATAAAAAGTGTAGAAATATGTGGATTTTTTTTTTCTTTTCTGTAGACTTTGAGTGTCTGTCTCCCTTGCTGCACTGCTGAAAAATCAGTTCTTTATCATTGTCCAAGAAAAACTGTCTCCCTTTTCTCCTGGTAAGCTCATGTATAGACTAGTTAAGGATTTAAGCGAACTGGATTCTATTTTCAGCTCTAATAGTAGCTTGCCAAACCTTGATGGAGGTACTTCACAGCTTTTTGCCTCAAATTCCTTATCTGTAAAATGGGCATTATGATACCAGCCTCTCACGATGTACTTTGAGATGTATTGATGAGAAATGCTGCTATGAGCCTTTCTGTAGTGTCATACTATCACCTCATGAAAAGCTTGATTCTGTTAGATGCTACCTGAATGGTATGAGATCTAATTCTTAGTATCTTCAACTGCTGTTCAGCATCTGCTCTGTACTGTGCAGAAGCGGGTCCAAATTATAGCACATTTTTTCGCATGAAGTTTTTCTTAGTTTTGTACCATTACTAGAGTGTGCTTTATTTTTTGTTTAAAATTTTGTTTTTGTTTTTTATTTTTTGTTTAAAAATTCAGAAGTCTTCAGATAGACTAAGGAGAGGACTTTCTGCACTGTGTTAGTTTTGCATCCAGTTCTAAAGAATTAAGAGTGCAGCTGAGCTGATGCCACCATTGTTTCTAATGTTAAAATACATATGCCTTCTTATTGTTTGGGGCTAAATTATCCTTGAGTCTTGTGCATAATAGTTAATTCCGACTGCAGCAATGCTCACTAATACTAATGAGTGTGGGTCTAATGCATGACAGGATGCCTTTCTGCCAAAAAGCCACTCATACGCCCTGCAGCTGCTGTTTATGCTGTTCAGCCTAGAAGGAATTTTATAGGCCTGATCTTCCTATTCCCCAAAAACAACCCAGTGCTGTGGGAGTCAGATGAGACTGAAACTCATTCCAACTAAAAATGTTGACATATTTGTGGGAGCCTATCAACATCTTCCTGAGACGAAAATATATTAATACTTAACTACATGTAATTTCTCTATTTCCTTCTGACACCTCCTCTACCCCACCTAAATCGAAGTACATCATTTTAATATACAGTGCATTTTCATGGTAGCCTGTTAACATTATGGATAATATAAAGAAACTGCTTAATAAGTTTGTACTCTATTTAAGCAAATTGCCAACTGCCCTCCAGCAGTCAGCTAGCAAAGCTTCCAACTGAAGTATTTTACTGATTTTAGCATGGAGAAGGTAGCTTGAGATTTCTCCTATCCTAAGGTGAACATTTATTCCCGGACATTATTGCTTTGTTGATTGCATATGAAAATAATGTTCTCTTATTCTTTCTGAAGTTGGAGGATAAGGTGACAATAGTCAGAAATCCAGTGTTACATCAGCTTATTTTACCTGCATAGATAAAGAGAAAGACATTGAGAAAGAGAAAGACTGAAAAAAAACAGCAAATCTGATTAGTTATAAGTGATTATAATTTGTTTAGCTGTAGGTCAACTGTTGTCTAGAGGATAACATCAAAAACCTATTCTACTTCACTTTCTTTGGTCTTCTGTGAAATGGATTTTTCGTTACTTGGCCCTTTTCCCAGGGATTCTTGGGAATTTAGTTCAAATGATTTGATAAGTTTTTTTTTTTTTCCAAGTGAACAGTGAATTGTTCTAGGTGTACAAATTATACTTGCTTTATTAATGATTCCTTTATGTGACAGCCTAGTGCCTAAAGGCACTGAATCAAGACTCGAGTCACTCTGTTTAGAATCTGCCTGTTTGATGAAGCTACATCCTTTATTGTAGAAGTGCCTAATTTTATGCACCAAGTAAGTGAGTTATTTCAGAAAGTTTCCAGAATGATTTCTTTAGGCAACAAATTAACGGCAAGTGTCATGAGAATCAGCAGCAAGGAATGGAGACAATCAGTGCAAATATTGAGCAATCTGAAAGAAGCTGTATTGAGTTTACGTGGCAAGTTTTTGTAGCAGAGGGGCTGCAGGGGTGGCTTCTGTGAGAAGAGACCAGGAGCTGCCCCTGTGTTGGACAGAGCCAGTTCCAGCCAGCTCCAAAAGTGACTCAGTGCTGGACAAAGCTGAGCCCATCAGTGATGCTGGTGGCACCTCTGTGATAGCACTTTCAAGAAAGGATAAAAAACACTACATGGCAGCAGCCAGAAGAGAGAAGTGTGAATAATGTGAGAGAAAGAACCCTGCAGATACCAAGGTCAGTGAAGATGGAGGGGGAGGAGGTGCGTCAGCTGCCAGAGCAGAGGTTTCCCCATGTCCAATGGAAAGGACAAAAGTGAAGCAAGTTGTCCCCATGCAACCCACGGAGGACCATGCTGGAGCAGAAATCCACACTGCAGCCTGGGGTGGACCCCACACTGCAATAGGTGGATATGCCCTAAAGGAAGCTGCAGCCTGCGGAGAGCCAATGCAGGAGTGACTCTTCTGGCAGGAACTGCGACCCTTGGTGGACCCATGCTGGAACAGTCTATTCCTGAAGGACTGCAGCCCATGGAAAGGACCCACGCTGAAGCAGCTCATGAACTGTATCCTGTGGGAGTGACCCCATGCTGGAGGAGGGGAAGAGTGTGAGGATGAAGGAGAATCAGAGAGGAACCCTTATAGACTGACTGCACACTCCATTCACCATTCTCCTCTGTCATTTTGGGGGAGGGAGGAGGTAGAAAAGTCAGGACTGAAATTAAGCCTGGGAAGAAGGGAGCAAGGAGGAAGATGTTTATAATTTTTTGTTTTGTTTTGTTCTTCACTAGCCTACTCTATTTTTAGTTGACAATAAATTAAATGAATCTTCCTCAGGCTGAGTCTGTTTTGCCCATGATGGTAATTGGTGAGCTATCTCTCTGTGCTAATCTTGACCCATAAGCTTTTTCATCTTATTTTCTCTCCCTTCCTGTTGATGTGGAGGGGGAGTGAGAGAGTGGCTTGGGGGGCACCTGGCAGCCAACCAAGGTTAACCCACCACTGAAACCAATTACAAGGCATGGCTCAAAAGATAATTCATGGAGGGTAAAAAAAATTTCTATGTAATTCAAAAAAAGAAATGATTCTTAATCTTAGAGACTAGCTTGTTAGTAAGGAGGGAAATGAAGTTATATTGTTAAGATTACAGGTATCCTAATTTGTGATAACATCAAACTTTCAGAATTTTGTTCTCAGATCTCATATGCAGCCACCTCTGATATAGAATACACAAATCTTCCTTAATTGTTTCTGACTTACTTTTTGGTTTATGTCTTAAAAGTTTATCCATTAGGTGGTAAATGATGAGAAGAGGAAGAAAGGGTTATGCTAATTTAAATGGGTCTCTTTGTAGCAGCAGGGTTTGGCTGAGTAGATCTATTTATTATTAGGACCAAGAGGTCAGGAGGCAAAGAGTTTCAGCATTGTTTTATTTAAAATACACTCTAAAATACTCACAGACTGAAATCCTGACTTCATGATTGATTGTATAGCTGGGGGCCTGCATGTTCAGTGAGCTGACCTCACTAACCGACCTGGAGAGCTCAGCTTGAGACAAGATTCAGTTTACAAGATGTTTTCAAAATTAGACTGGACCCACATTATAGCTACACAGGGATCAAGAGACCTGTTTGTGTAGTAAATTGACAAATGAAGAGCCTAGGGATAAGTATTGAATTCTTGTTTCAAGAAGGAGTATCTGTGTTCTCTAGCTTGAAAACCCTTCACAAAATCTTGTGAAGTTATCTGTTTCATGGATCATTAAATTAGAGAGGCTCCTTATGCCTTAATTTCATGTTTATATTTTTGTACTGATGAATTATTACATGCAACAATGCCCTTTGTAAAGAACCATTAGCACAAAATGATTGTTTTCAATTGCAAGCCCATAGATAGAGATACTTCTTTGATTGCATCTGAAGCACATTCAGTTCCCATAAATGTCAATTACAAAAAGGAAAGAGGAGCAGTAATGTGATGGTCAGAAGCCACCAGGGCAGCACCCCACAAGTTACCACAGGTAGTTCAGATCAGGACTGGAGGCATTCTAGCCATGTTAGTATAATGCATGTCCTGGGCTCTGAAGGGAGAGTGTATTTATACACTGTTATGGTAAACCTCCTTCAACAAAGTCTGTTGATTTTCTAATACATAGAGATATGAGCAATAGGGTGACAGTGGGGGGAACATGCCCTTGTCAGGACAAGAATTCTTTGGTTTATAAACATCGTTTATGATTGTAACCTTCGAAGCAGAAAAGAATATCCATTTTATAGTAGCACTGAGGCCAGTCAAGGTCTTAGCAAACGTTTCCACTTTGGTACAATAAAACAGTTTCTACCATCGAAGTCACTGATTTTCATGCGTTTCCAGCCCAGCTACTTGTAAAGAAGAAGCAGGGGGCTGATATGGAAAAAAATCAGGGAGAGGAAGAAGAAAAAGAATGGCGTTCAGATACTGTGAAGGAGACATATCCATAAAAGAAAAGGAAGTATGTCCAAACTACTTCTGGAAAAAGGAAACAGTTGAAGAAGCTGGGAGGCAAGTGGACTGTTGTCCTTCCTCAGGGACACAGGCTAAATACAAATGATCCAAAGGGAGATGTCTTTCAAGTGTCTGCATATTTTACAAAAATCTGTAATGCTCTAGCAGTAGCTGAAATTAAATGCATGTTTGTAAGAAGTGCTTTTTCTTTTTCTTTTTTTAAATTTTATTTTTATTTATTTATTTATTTTAATATAAAGCTATGAATCAGAGCAGCTACAACTAGGTGTAATTCTGGAAGAACATGTCTAACAGCAGAGCTGAATTGGGTTTTACCTCTTGTCCTAAGCCCTGGACAGCTGGGCTACAGGATCCCTTGCAGAGGGCTCCAGACAGGATTTCTGTAACCAGAAATGTGTTGGAGAGACCCAGAGTAAAGACAGTACTTGGAAACTTGCCAGATCCAGCTGGCTTGGAAACATGTGGGACGCAACTGTTGGGTCCAATTACAGCAGATTGATGATTGTCTATGAGAGGGACTCAGACAGGACTATGACAAATAGTAATTTGATTTTCCATTACGTTTTTCCAAAATCTTTAATGGAAAAAAAAAAAAGATGCAAATATTTGCTGTCTCAATGAAGAGCTGAGGCCTTAAATAAAACAGATAGCAGGTTTGTGCATTTTTTTTTCATGGGGAAAAGACATGTTTTCCTTCCTCTGATATTTTTCCCAACAGTTCAGCTTTTAACAGTTTCAGAATGGAAAGAGAAGGGAATCCTAACGTGATGTTAGAGCTTATCAGTTCAGACTTTTCACTATTTGTCTTCCATCCATCTGTCCTGGTCCCCAGAGCATGCTGTCTGTTACTGATAGAAATGGGTATGTTTTCTGTGAGCAGTTCAATTAAGACGACGTGTTTTGTTTGTATTTGCATTTTTCAGTCAGCATCATAAATTAATCTTTAACATGCACTAGAAGTTAGCCTTTAAAAGATTCCCTTAGTGGATTTTAGAAGATTTAGAGGATACATTTGTGATTTGTAAAGTATCTTTATGTAGTTTATGACTAAGCTCTCCTAAAATATCTCTCTTTCCTTCCTTCCTTCCTTCCTTCCTTCCTTCCTTCCTTCTTTCCTTCCTTCCTTCCTTCCTTCCTTCCTTCCTTCCTTCCTTCCTTCCTTCCTTCCTTCCTTCCTTCCTTCCTTCCTTCCTTCCTTCCTTCCTTCCTTCCTTCCTTCCTTCCTTCCTTCCTTCCTTCCTTCCTTCCTTCTCCCCCCTTTTTTCCTGGTGTCTTTTGAAATAAATCCAGCTTCAGTGGTCTGTCATTCCTTCAGTGATCTACATGTAAGGTCTCATAATCCTAGAATAGAATTAAGGGTTTTGCATTCATTTATTTAGGAAACTCAGAGATTTCTACCTTTGTGAAATGCCCACTTATTCTAAAATCTGGCACTGGGCTTCTCTTAGAGATCTCAAAAAAATCTCCAGTAACCCCTATTTTTGTTTAAAGTCTTAAAGCCCTGAAGATGGTGTCTTTGCTCAGAAGAACAATATCTCTGCACTTTCTATGATCTTTTATTGCCTGTAGTACACTATACCAGCTAGTGAGTTCTCTCTGATAAATGCGGTCATAAGTAGTAACATTTTGTATATTTGATTGGTAACTGTTGGCAAGCAGATTCCATTATGTGTTCTTAGATTTTGTCTGTTTTCAAGTTAGCTTGGATTCTGATTATTGACTGCTTTGTAGGCACTATCCCTTTCTTTTATAAGCTTTGTAGAGAAAACAAAACAAAACAAAATGCAAAACAACTGTAAAATCTGCATTGAAGAAGCAGTTGGAATGTATAAGAAAACATTCAATTTTCTAAATGAGTATGTGGTCTGGGCTTCTCAGAGGGTGATTCTGGCAACCTTCTTGGGGCAGAAAACTTTGAGTGTGTTTTGTACAATCCCACACGCATCACTTAGGCAGGCAATGTATGGATTCTTCTCACATCTGAAGTGTAACGTCTGTCATTAGACATTCATCTATATTATAATGGCACTAGTAGATCAAATTGGTTCCTGGGCTCCTATTGTATTTTCACGGCTTGCTTCTGTCTTTGTTTTTGTGTAAGAGTGATGACATATCCCTTAAGGATAAAGGCATTTTAATAAAACTCTTTTAGCAGGAAGGAATTTTGGCACCTGCATCAATGCTGATAACAGAGCACATCTGCACTGTTTGCTGTGATCATGCAGAGAAAGAGCTGACTTCATTTCTATGGTAGTTATGACTATAATTTCCCTCGATTGCAGTCTACTTTCATTTAATTTGTGCTCAAGGGCCCTTCACATCGAATGATTTCTGCTGGGTGAAAGATCTTGCTACAGCTGAGAGGTCACAATATAATACACGCTATTGATTGTAATGAATGCTTGTTGTTTTCTTTATTCGGGATGCATGCAAGAATCCATGTTAGTTCTTGAAATAAAGGTAGAATGTAGGTTGATTGTGTCTACAGCTTGCAACTATATTCATGGAGGCTTACTATCAGGTAGGAGAGGTCTGTCACCAGCTTGGCTATGCAAACTCATAATTTTTCAAGTTTACCTTTGTGTAAGAGCCTTTCTGTGGTGTTACCATTGCCTGGTGTAAATATAATCAAAGCTCTGCAGAGGGAATGGCTGTGTGACCATTAGGGATTTTGTTAAATTCTGAAAAAAGTTTTTTTAATTAAATGTGAGAAATATAGTAGTAGTTCTCATAGAGGAAAAAAGTCCCTGCCGATTCTAACAAGAACACAACGTTTTGTAGAAGGGGATGAGTAAAAATAAATAACTTCTCAATGGGAGAGAAATCAAATGATCTACAAGTTCTGACTCCCCAAAAGACAGAGAACAGGAGGATGAGGACATGGCTATTCATTCATTCATTTTGTTTCTGCCTTTGTTCCCAGGACCTGTTGAACCATCTGTTGGCTTCCTATGTGCATAGGTCACAGGTTCTCAGATTGTTTCCAGTTAAAAATCACTGCTTCTGATTTAAATTCAATTGTGTATGCATTTATGAAAGAAGTAAAAGATTTGACTGTCAGGGCAGACTGCAGGTGGTCAATAGCATTCTCACTGATGAAGTGTTGCTTATGTTGAGTATAGAGCTGGAGAGTACCCATCATACTGCCGAATATAGCAGTTCTTGACATGACGAATATTACCACCCCATAAAACAGGGTCCTTTTTTTTTCTTGTTTTAATTCTGTTGCTTTACAGAAAATCTATCACTATATCCAGGAGTTTATATGCTAAAGTAGACACAGTTCTGAGTGTATTTATTTGTTACAATCCAAGAAAGTCCTTTTTAAAAAGAAAAACAAACAACAAACAGCGACAGCAAAAAGTCAACTCCCAGACCCAACTAACTGGGACAAATCTATTGTGATATAAATTATGCAACATTGTTGACTTCAGAGTCATGATACATCCGTACACTATGATGGAATTTGTCCCAGAGGATTTGCCATACCAAATTAAACTTTGTATCAATCTACTCTACAGACTTCTCTCTGAGCATAGCCAGCACCAGATGTTTCAGAGGGAAGGTGGTAGAAACCACCTGCTTCATTTAGAAATGAGGCCAATGTGTTCTTTACATTTGAGCAGCAGTTAGATATAGGTTAAGTCTGAGAGCAGAAAGTGTAGTATTGTTTCACAAAATTTATGGCAATTCTAGGTATTTTTGCTGTTTTTATAAATGCAGGTTTGTGTATATTTTTGAGTAAGATTATTATTTTTTAAAGCTGTTTCAGTACCAGTAAGTCTTTCACTCTGGCAAGAAGATAAACCTGTATGTCTAGAGAAGCCAAATATGTGACAGCAGACCCATGGCAATACTAGAAGAGGAAGTGATGACTTTTGGAGCTCTTTTTTTAATGAGATCTCGTATGTAGGAGTATTGTTTGCATCTATTTATTTAATGTTTTATAATAGCTGTAACAGATAATGAAACCCTTTCTAGACTTTCAGAACCATTTGTCAGTAGTCATGCTTATTTTCATGGTCATTGGAAATAATACAAATTCAGTGAGACTATTAAGTTTCAAAATGCATTTCCTATGACTGTGGTTTAGGTCAGGATGGACTGCATGCACGCATTAATTACTACACAATAATTGGATCTGTGTGAAGAAGTTTGGATATTTATTGCCTCTGTGAGAGATTATTAATGCACAGAACACTACAACGTTACAGAGATGGCATTGTCCCCGCTTCCATATTTTGCTACTCACCTGAGAAACAGTTGTCAGTGATTTAGGTGAACAGGGTATTTATTAACTGTACTGGTTTGAACTGTGTGACCTTGGTCCCAGACATCTCTGGAGATCCTCCACAGCCAAGTATTTTATTCTATTCTAAGTATCCCTAAACATAGAGTTGTGTTGCTCCCTCTTTAGGCTGAAATATATGAGTTTTATGAGGCAGAGAGCATCTTCCAGATTGTTTGAACTTGGCTGGCTGGAGGACTGTTGCGAGATTTTGTTTTTTCAGTGTTGCAGTGTGTCACTGGGTAAACACTCTTGCATAAGTTCAGTTCAACTATTTCTGTTGGTTATCATTATTTCAGAACACCTGTTTAATTGTGCTTTATCTAACAAAAGTTACATCCCTAATAATTACACGGCAACATACAGAAAGTCAAACTGTGGGCTTCCAACATCAGCCTCATCAAATGATGTCGGCTTAATAGGCCAAGACACCTATAACTTTGACAATACACAGAAAAAAAAATATAACATTTTGAGTGTGCAAAAATAACTGCCATATAAAGTGTACAATATTTAAATTGGAAAAGAAAAAAAAAAGAAAGAATATCAGGTAGAATAGCAAAGCCGAGAGTCACTCCTCTCTCTCTATCCCTTTGCATTGGATGCAAACTGATAACTTCAAAAAACACATATCCCACTGGATTTTCTCTCATGTTACTAAAGGCAGGCTGGCTGCTTGCACTGGCTGGGTTTCGTGGTTGATGTGACCTTGATGTGACAGTGTGTGCTGCCAGTGCTGAGGAATCATAGTTCATCAAATTCAGAAGGTGGTGCCGTCTCAGGACTTATGGCCTGATTTGAAGCCACCAAAAATATTTCTGTTGGTTTTGGTGGTTTTAGACCAGGTCCTAATAACGTGAGGAGAAGTTTTCTTAATGATTCTCAAAGGGAGAACAAATAGCATTAGCTAGGAAGGCCCTGGGAGGGTTCCCTCTAGGCAGGTAATTTGTGCATTGCATCTTCGAGTTCATAAATTATTATGTATGCCAGTCTTCAAGGATTAAAAATAAATGTCTTACTAGTACCTAGTTTTAACTTGGTTTAGGTTCTTAATGATTCCTAAGACAATTAAACTGAGAGATGTACAAAAAAATGCCTCTGAAACTTCAAGGACAAATAATAATATTTAAATTAAGAAAAACAAACAAACAAACAAAACAAACAAAACAAAACAAAACAAAACAATCCAGGACAAAATAATTGTACTGAATCTTTTTTCCGCTTAATTTTCATATTGCCATTTCTTGAGTTGCTTTTTGACTGTTGGATGGATTTATACCCAACATATATAAAACTAAGAACAGAAAATCTGGTTCTCCTTATGAGAGGGTTTTTATGCTTTTTAACAAGTATTTGTAAACATCTGGATAGTAAAGTCTATTTTTCAGCCATTTTGTTAGAAGATATAATTTAGTTCAAATTTCATGACAGCCTTGTGGGCAGCCAGCAATCACATCTTCCATTACATCTACTCTGATTTTTTAAACTTCTAGACTTAAAGCTTCTAGTTTTACGATTAGAAAACCCTTCCCTATAAATATCAGAAAAGCTGCCTCCTGTTCCTCTCTCAGATCTGTTCTTAGAACTGTCTACTTTCAAGTGATATCCCCAAGAACTTTGACAACACACTGACCACTGAGGCAATGGGATTGCTAGTGGATAGAAAAATCAAGGATCGGACCCCTCACTTTATGATTTGCTCTGCATGTTCATCTCACAGATTGTAAGCACAGAGGCAACTGTTAAAGAGATAGATGAGATGGTGCAGGCAAATAGTGCTAGTGATGTAGAGTGCAGGCAGAATGTGTGTTGCTTCCAAGTAAAACATTTTTGAGACGTGTAACAGATGTTGAGTTTTGACTTACTGCAGATTTGTCGTGTGTCAAGTTCTTCATTGTAACATCCTTCTCTAAGTAGGAGATAAACTGTTTTGCGTTGGTGAAGATCAAGAGTTGTTTTTCTTTCAAGTTCATGTAGTCGTTTGAATAAAAAAATCCAGTCAGAGTGCAATAGGCTTTAATGACTACCTATGAAATCATAATCTACTACCAGAGAACTGAATAATCTTAATTATAATCTTCTAAAAGAGAAAATTGGTCCTTGAACATTTCGAAGGCCTGCACTACTGAAGTCTTTGAAGGAAGAAATCTCCATCAGCTCACAACTAATGAAAGGTAGAGTCGAGCTCAACTCATGGCTGGCAGCTTGATCTTCTGTAAGTGTGATCTGGGATCCAAGTTACTTATGTGATCCAAACTTACCACTGGAGACCTTCCAGGCAGCAAGTAGCCTGGTGGGAGCTGATTCACAATAAAAAGTCAAAGGTTTTCAGAACTGCAATATCTGGTGCATCAGCCTAAACCTAAAAGACAGGGATCTTATTCATACAATGGAGCTGAAATCCGGACAATAAATACAGCTTCAAATCCCCCCATCCCCATTCTGCAGAATAAATTTAATTTTTGGTTTGAAATGAGGGAAGTCATTTACTGCTGGCTTGGGCACAGTGCTCTAGTTATCAGATGAGAGTCATGGCTACTATATGAGAGTTAGCACAAATGTGTGGAAACATTATTAACTTCCAAATTAAGCCCAGTATTTGCAAGTTGCAATTGAGAGTAGAGGATTTTTAATTAGGAATCTTGACAAGGCTTAAATGAATTGTTTTTGTCCCAGTAAAAACTGTGGCCTTGATAAATTTCTGTTATTGAAAAGCAAGTTAATTTCCCCTGTTCAATTCTTCTTTCAGTGGCTGTTATACATCATAGGAACTAATTTATGGGGCGAAGCACTAAGTGGGAATTGATGATTATTTTGAGAATAGCTTAGCACAAAACTATTCACATGAGTAAAGGAAGCTGGGATTTTGTTTCCCATTCAGACTCCACAAATGCTGTTATCAGATGCTTCAGAAACTGGAATCACTTTTCCCCCCGCCTTGGTGGTATACAAGAATTTAATGTAACCTGTGGGTTTGTACTTCATTCTCATACCATTGTCTTGCAGGAATGAAGGTATCAGCTTTGTGCTCTGACATTTCACATTAAAAAAACACAGCATTACCACTCATTTCCCAGTTCTAAATAGGCTAGCTCTTAAGTGTATGAAGAGAGGTGTTCTGTTGCAGCAGGAAGTGGATATGAACAGTAGCTCATGCCACAACTGCTTATCACCATCCTTTGTGGTATGACATGCTGTCACTCATTCAGGGCTTCCAGCAATGCCTAACCATCTTCTATCAAAATTAATCTAGTTACTCTACATTTATGATGTAAACTGCTTATGTTCAGGTGGTTATTGTGGCTAAAGCAGGTTAAGGAATTCTGAAACAAGTAGATACATGGTACCCTGCACATACAAGACACAATCTGTTTGTTTATTTCCTTCTAGCTGGTTCTGTTACCATGATCACATTACCATTCTTTCCAAGAGAAGGCTGATGGCTTCCCATCTAGAGATGTTGCTTCACTTAGTAAAGCAACTCCATGAAAATTTCATCCAGGTGGAACTATCCTGAGACTTTCATCTTTTTCTGCACAAAAGCCTTCTGGGCTAATATCTGTTAAAGCCACCTGGATGGATGGCCAGAAGGAAGTGTTCTGTGAACTTTGTTAGAACTATCACAATAACAGCCCATGGCGGTGTTTCTCCAGTGTGGGTGGCAGTGAATTGGAAATGGCACTGCTACAGAGAAGACAGTGATCAGGAAGTTTTACGACTTTGCAATGGAACACCTGCCCTAAAGTAGTCCATAGCACACCAAACTATAGAGAAGTACTAGGAAAAGTCTAGCACAGACACTTGGGGAAAAACAGAGCATTATTGTGGTTTTTATTTTTATTTTTATTTTTTTTTCAAATGATGTATATGTCAAAGGCTTTGTCAGCAGTCCCTGGGCAGCAGTAATTCTGATCTCTATTCCAAAAGGCCATACCAGACAGCTACAATTATGCAAACTTTGCATATTCAGCCTCTGCAAAAGTTTGTGGTGTTCTGAATGCACGCAATTCCCAGAGAAGTCAGTGATGTCAAGGGTAGACTTTGGCCCCATGCTGTCATCTTCATTAATTATGCAATTCAATTAATTTAAGGTGGGAAGTCACTTACGCAATTTTGTAAAATCACACCTAAAATGATTAAATAGGAGCAAAGAAACATTAATATACATACGCATAACTTATGCCGAAAGATAACGTGCACAGTTGTGCTGCTAAGGGTAATTCCATTTTACTTAGGCTGTTAGACTACATTCATCCCTGTGGTACACAAAAGCCTTCTCACATTCTTCTTTGAGGAGGAAAAGCATGTTGAATAAGGTCTATAATTTTGGTGACCCCAAGAGACTTTGCTTATTTGTTTGCTCTTTCAATTTACATGCTTGTGTAAAAATATGGTAGATAAGGGAAGATCAAAGGAATTTGCCTTGTACTTGAAACAGAAGGTACAAAGGTCTGCCAAAGGCCCTTAATCCATCACTGATGCTGAGATTTCCAAGTTATTCATACTTGCATTGTCATATGAAGCCTTACACAGGGCACTTGGAGAACAGAAGGAATATGCCCTGAATGCCAGCCAAAGGAAAGGAGACAGCTGAGGAATAAGTGCCGAAGTGGTGAGGGATCTGAAAATAGAAGGAAAATAATTGCTGCTGATGTGAGTTTCCCAGCACACATGCAAGAATACATGGATAGAAGCCAAATGGACTCAGAAAGGATCTTAAGCTAACAACTGCTTAAAATGTAGCCTCTGTCAGGCACTGAGATCTGTCTTTGTTTAGATCATCCATTCATTTACTTTAATATAGCATGGACTGTCAGGTCTCCTTCTTAATTCTGTTGATTTTGGGACTCCCCCTCTCTCCCTGTCTTCTTTCCCTTCTCTCTCCCTCTCTCTCTCCCTCTACCTCTCATTCTTTGGCTCTTTCACAGGGAAAACATTCTAACTTTAATCTCTAACTCGTCAGAGTTCTGTATCTGGTAACTTCAGTGTCTCAGTGTTTTCCATAATGTCTAATCCAGAGTAAGGATGAGGACTTGCAGAATTATCTTTCTCTCTTATGCTCTTTAAAAAGCTTCACCTCTTTTTGACATTCCTTGAGATGCATCCAAGGCAAATACCTTATCCTACCCTTAATTACTCTTGTTCATAGCGCTACACTGGCAGCTTTAAAAGGACAATCATTTCTTCAGAGAAATTTGGGATCACTTCTTAGCACTAAGCAGTTATACAGTGCATGATTGCTATGATGCTGAGTAGGAGTAGGATAGCTTTTAGGAGCATGGGATCACCAGTGAAGTGCTCTAAGTTGCACACCAGCTTTCAAAATGAGTGAGTTAGCAGCTGCTCAACTTGACCCTGGCGCACTAGAGGACAGCTAGGTAATCTGGTAGACTGGTCATGGTGTGAGACAGCAAAGCGTAAGACAGCAGCGGGAAGACTGCCAAAGTCTGAAGCAGGATGTCTGAAATACAGATGCAGCCATGTGAGCTTTTCCTTCCCCTGCCTTAACTCATCATGAAATGAATGCAATGTGCTTGTGGAGGAGTTTCTACAGTTGGCAGAGGTTTGACAGTTCACTTGGGAGAACTCCATCATGAGGCTGTGGTGTTTTTAACATAAAAAACAAAACAAACAATCAAACAAACAAACAGGACATCTCAGATATCTCCCTTTCTCCTCTGATCTGATGTAGACCAGCCCTTAGCCACACCAAAATATGCTACACAGAATGATTGGGTGGACAACTGAGTTGTGCTGATATGATCTAGTTCCTTCTTCTTTCAGGCCAATCAGCTTGAGGTGTAAACCTTTGTCATATATAAGGTAAAAGGGAGGTTTGGGTTGTGTACAGGAAAAGGAGATTTTTGCGCCACAATTTGATTTAATTTTGCTGTAAAGACAGATCTTACATTAAATACAACCTGAAAGAGACTTACACAGTGATTACAGTGTGATCCTAGTTATGAAAAGAGAAATGTGACAGGGAGTGAGGACCCCTGGCCACCTTGCATTACACAGGTTCTGGACCAGGCTTCTAAAAGGAATGAAGGTTCAAGGTTTCAGCAGCAACAATTTTCCTGGCATGTTTTGGCAGCTGTGAGTTATTCATATTGCTGCTCTGAGCTGGTGGAAATGGATCTCTGAAAGAAGTACAGGCACATATAGGTCATGCTAGACTCAAACAACTACATGCTGACTTTTGTAAGGTTTATGAGATGGGTTTGGTATTGCACTAACTTGGTAAATGCAGATTTAGTTCAGATGTCATTCACATCTTCCCAGGATCTCACTGTCATTCTTGTCTGTCTGTAGTACATCAGTATCTTATATACACATATATATAACAGGTAACTGCTATCTGCCTGTGTCAGATATGAGACACTTGTCTGCCCCAAAAATTGTTAAAATGAGATCTATTTGCCCTCAATCTAACATTTTATGGTCTTAAAAGGTCAGTAAATTACACCACAGGCACTATGAAATATACTAGCCATATAATTTCATGCAATTTAATCAACATCACATAGTTTTTTGAATGTTATAATTTATTTTCAAGCAGTCAATAATTAGAATCTGTTAGAGAAAACATTTAGATTTGTTTTAGCACTTATTTCACTTTCACATTCCACAAAAGATTCAAAACATTGCAGTACCTCATTTTGACTCCATTATACTTGCGCTGCTTGTTCGACAGAATACGCATTTTTCCTAAACACGTTTTCCTTTTATCAACACTTACGATTGACTCAGAATCAACAGAACAGAACTGGTTGCCAAAGCCTCACATCCAGTTGGGAGCCATGACTCTTACGGCTTGTGCTTTGAAAGTGTATTTACCCTCCTTCAGAATCAGCAGTAAGTACCAATAGTATTCCCAAGGTAGTTACATGGGCACATGTACTTTCTTTTACCTCTTCTGGATGTGTGAGGATGTGTCAGGATGCAAATCAAATTACCTCTCCTGAGGGGTGCACTGGTCAGCGCAAATAGGCCAAACAGGCTCCCACACACTCAACAGCCACAACTGGTACTGCTGCATTTCCCTTGCTAGCGGGGCAGAAGGAACATTTTCTGCTGGCAGCATCAGCCTAAAAGATGTCCCTGGGACATCCCCCCAGATGTATGTCTTATTGCAACTTTGGTTGATATCTGCATAAAGTCTTTGTGGTATCTGGGATCCGAACCTTCTGTCTAATTGAGTGAGATGGGCTCTCTGTGTGCTCCTGGAAGCACAGGGATGTCTGTGCTTCCGTAAAAATACTAGATTTCTCGATCAGTTAACAGGAGAGTTCAAAAGAGTGATTGTTAGGTCTTTTTTTCTTGAACCCTGAATAGAGAGAGAGGAAAAAAAAAAGGAAAAAAGGAAAAAAGGAAAAAAGGAAAAAGGTGTTCTACTCATACTGGCTTGAAACATATATGGCCATGAATTTCATGAGCTTACTAATGTGACTGTCATGTCTGTTACAGAAAAATCATCATTTGCATTTTCCATTTAAGAACTTGATATTCTTTATAAACTTACTTGAATTCTGTAAAGAGAGCTGACAGTTCCTAAAGAGAAAAAAGCCACATTATTATTATGTCACTTATAGAAATTCTAATGGCAGGATATGAAGGACAGCATAATTATAGTGTTGCTCTAGTGATTCTTTGGTTAAGGTTTTCTCAGTACTTTAATTATAAACTACTTATTTCAGCAGTTTAATTTTCTAAATGCTCAGTCAAACACCCTTTGAGTTTGATTCACTCTTTGTGGCATTTGTTGGTGTAAAAAGAGCCTCCTGTAGGCAAAGCAGAAGTCTCGTGCAATCAGGAGCACCCACTTGTATGGAGGACGGCTGGGCTGGAGAGAAGGACCAAGGAAAGAACTGCCTTTTTGTGCATAAGAACCAAGCTGTTGTTGAGAAGTAGGAGCACTGAAGTAAACAGGAGGGAGAAAACCCTTGGCAGAGAGGGCTGGAAGAGAGCTAGGCATATGTCAAGCAAATATGACAGGGCAAATTTGAAAAGTGGCAGAATATGTAAATGAAATCAGATGGGGTCAAAGCACAACGAGAAAAAGAGAATTCTGTAAGTCTCTAGCCAGCATCTTAGAGACCTGCCAGCTCAGCATATCTGAACTTGGGGAAGGAAACATAACACAAGGAAAGAAAAAAACCTTTGAAAGATCATCTACTTATATGCTCGTACAGCGGGCACAGTTCTCCACATCCTACAAAATTTTATTGCAGTTGTTGAATCCATTCTTGAAGGGTCAGGGAAATTTACCTTTCAGGTACTGTGTACTTAAGCTCCATTGGAGTTGTTGGGATTTATGTGTAATGCTTTTAAGCTCATGCCTAGGTGACTTTCTGAATGAGAGCTGACTTAAGTATGTGACCAAATACTTTCCTGAAGGAGGGCCAAGAGAAGGGATACCTTGTTCTAGTAAGCTCCTCAAGAGGCAAATCTAGAGGCAAATCACATCATTTGAACAACACTGCAAGCTTCTCAAAATTGTAAAGCACAAATCCTATGATTAGCAAGGCTCCTTTGTTCAGAGAACTGCAATTTGAGAAGCCTGATCTGTAAAGCCTCAAAGACCTCATTAGGAGCTTTTAATCCTGTGTTTATTTACTGTAATAAGTGTACACTGACAGTTTTGCCTAAAAAGCTGCTGCTGCTTGTCCTTGCTGGGGAAGAACATGAAGGTCAGAGTTTTAACTTTTGCGGTAAGACAGTATGTTGTGATTTGTTTCAAAAGCGGTGGCATGAAAGCTTGGGAGTGGGACTGGGAGAAGACAACAAACACGGGCAGTTGTGGAATAGTTTGCAGTAGCTTGTGAATAAAAGTGGGTATTACTTTTATTTCCTCTTGACACTTTGAGTTGACAGTCCTTTTCTTTCGTCCTCCCTTGCTCATCCATCTTTGTATATCAAAAAAAGGTTTTGGAAAGTTCAAAACAGCAAGTTCTCCTTGTACCTTGACAAGGGAGGCAAAATTGGGTTTATTCAGAGAAGACACAAAGTTCAAGTGAAGGTTGGATCTGTATCAGCTTTGCTAACAATAATTTTTTCAGGACTCTACCACAGCTGTTTTTTTTTTTGTTTGTTTTGTTTTGTTTTTCCTTGATTCTTCTGCGGTGCTCTCCTGTGGAAACAGGAAGGTATTTGTGTGCCTGTGTGTGGAGATGTAACCAGCATTCAAACAATCTTAACAAAGATTTATGAGGCAAATTATGTTGTTTGTTAAATACCCAGATGGAAAATCAGAAACTCTAGACATGGCGAGTAGTGAGGGTATCAGCAAGAAGCTATGATTCAGACAAATAGAAAGCCTCATGATTTAATTTAAAATGAAATAGTGCTCCCTTTCATGAATAACAAAAAGGTATTTTGTGGTGTCCCTCTCCCCCCCTCTTCCTGAAGCTGAGTCCTATACTCTCCAGTTTTGTTCTTCTGCTACTTGCATAGAAGGTACACAGGTGGATCAATGAGGGACAGTACATAATGAATCTATAAAGATACTGATAATAAAATAATAAAAAATTATTCTGCCACAAAGTTGTGCAATGCAGTTTATTTCAGGCTAGGAATTAGTTGTCTTGGGGAGAAAGACTTGGGAGCTGGGACTTGTCAATATAAGAGCTTCATATCCTAGCCCACAGTACAGTGTGCAAAAGAATAAGACCTCTCCTCTCCTCTCCTCTCCTCTCCTCTCCTCTCCTCTCCTCTCCTCTCCTCTCCTCTCCTCTCCTCTCCTCTCCTCTCCTCTCCTCTCCTCTCCTCTCCTCTCCTCTCCTCTCCTCTCCTCTCCTCTCCTCTCCTCTCCTCTCCTCTCCTCTCCTCTCCTCTCCTCTCCTCTCCTCTCCTCTCCTCTCCTCTCCTCTCCTCTCCTCTCCTCTCCTCTCCTCTCCTCTCCTCTCCTCTCCTCTCCTCTCCTCTCCTCTCCTCTCCTTTTCAGACCTTTAGGTCCTTGTAGCCTCACAAGGGTGGCAGCACTCTGGCATCTCGTCTGGGCAGAGGGAGGAGAGCTGCTTGTTGATGGAAAGGCAGAGACCCCCCCAGCTCCTCCACCTGCAAGCTGCTGGAGTAGGAAGCTGAGGGGCAAGTACTGCCCCAGGCTCACAGGGGCAGAGATCCAGGTAGCACTGAGCACAAGGCGCAGGGCACTCTGTTGTTAACATGACATCATGGTAGTACCTACTCATTTTTTAATTATGTGGTACTGCATATTTTTGAATCATGATATCACTATGTCAGCGGAGTGTTGGCCATCCCTGAGGTCATTAACACTTTAACTCACTGTTGTCTCATAAAGCATAGGGGAGCTGAGATGCAGTACTATCTGAAAATGTTTCATTTCCAAGATTTCACTTTCAGCGACATTTTCAATGTTTCTGGAACTGATGTTATCCTTTGGTTCAAAGGGTTTTCTTTTGAACACTGCTTGTTGCAGTTCAAATAAAAAATGGCACTCACCAGCATGCAGGCCTTTAAGCAACTGAGATGCTTTTGGAAACACTGACCTTTTGCTTACTAGTAAGAACTAGCCATGTTTTCTGTGTATGAATTCCAGCTGTTTAGGGGCATCATGCTTCAGAAGAACTGCTTAGTTTTGAGCTCTTCCATTTCAGGAGTGCAATGAAGGGTAAAACAGCAGGGAAGCATCCCTATTTAGTAGTCTAGATGGGCAGTGAAAGGTATCATCAGTCCTTCTGCCCATGCTTTTCTCCCTGATATGGACAATGATGTCAGGATTGGGTGTACTGCATTTCAATTAAACAGAAAAATAAAAAAATAAAAAGCACGCAACTAAGAGCCATTGCAGGTGGGAGGTGTTACTGGCCCAGACAGCTAGAGTTGGTGGCTTTTTCTGGCTCTGTTTCTCTGTGAGCTGAATACAGGGTGCTTAGCACACATATGGAGTTACCCACAAGTTTACAGTATGTGGGCAGCAAATGAGAGCTTGCTGCTGTATTTTATTACTGCTGTGTGCTATGTGTTTTCTCCATGGTACCTACTTTTACCTAATCTTAGCTATTAAATTGCACTTCCATCCGTTAACAGGACCTTTTTAGAAGGCAGAATGGAATGGCAATTTGGTGTAATGCCGATGACTCTTCTAAAGTTGTTTTCTTTTTCTCACTTTACTCCCCTGAGAAATGTCCAGCATAAGTAGATAAAATCAAAGTACTTTTCATTTGATGAATCCATGCTTTTTGCCCAGTTGTTTCACTTTGTTATACTTCAAAGTGGGAGATTTGAAATTCTTTAACAAAATAGTTTAATTAGAACTTTAAAGGAAAAAAGGCAAAGGTTTTTTTAAAGCTTGAGCATACAGCATTAAGTTCCCAAACTTATCTTTATAAATCCTGATGAAGTTTCCTAACCTACAGTGGTCTCAAGACACTAATGGAACAAATTCTCTGTTACTGGCTAAGAAGAAAAGAGGCAGAGTATTTTTCTCCTTACTGGATGAAGGTGAAAGTGTTACAATACAAGCTGCAGTAAAGGACAAGAGTAGAGATAAATGCAGTATTTGAGAGAGAAGGCATTACAAAAAAGACCTGAACCACCTAGTGATGCATTTTTTTCTGTGGAGCTTTTAAAAGTGCACTAATGGCCCATTTTATCTACCACCCAAAGTCAATGAAAAACGCCCAATGACTTAAATAGGCATTGGATCAAGTGCTGAGCTTTTAGGAATAATTATACTCAGTATGCTGGAATTTCTGATATGTCGCTTCAGGCTGAATGCTACTCCCTCTGTTATGTGCCCTGACTGCAAGCAAACAAACACCCCCCTTTTCCAACTCACGCGAACTGAAGCAGTATTGCTCCTGCCACCACTTCCAATTTTTGCCTTGCAGATGTTGACGTTTTTTAGATCAGAGCAGTGATCTAGACCCAGCAAATACAGGTGGATGGGAAAACCACATTTAAAATGTATCTTTTTTGCATATAGTCTTTGCTGGATGGCCAGGGCACAACAGGTGGGTTTGTAAATCTTTTGACTTCTGAAGGTGTGTTTTCTCTTCTTGCCCTCATGCTGTTATGTTATTTGGCAGAAGGAACAAGGTAGTCCACTCTTCCTAAGGAATCTTTTTTTGTGGTAAGTAAACTGGCAAGGAGGGTGACCACTATTCAGTCCAGGGCAGTACACCCTCACCTAGATTTTTTTTTGCTTTTTTTTTTGCTTTTTTTTTTCCTTAACTGTTTGAACCATTACTTGATTCCATCCCATTATGGTAGGGCTCCTGTAGGTTTTTTATTTATTATTATTATTATTATTATTATTATTATTATTATTATTATTATTATTATTATTGTTACTGTCATCCAATTTGCTTTGTAAAAAAAACTGTACAGTACTGAAACCCTTAGGAGTATGTTTGTATGTTTTATTATGAGAGAGACCACTCCAGAATTCTGTAAAAGCCACTGGATAATAAATAAGATGGTGGCTGGGAACATAACTGGATTCCCCCCATCCTTCTATGACAACAACAACAGCAGCAACAACAATAATATTAATAGAAAAACCTTGTTCCAATTGTTGCCATCCTCTTCTCTCAGCTAATTGCATAGGTGAAATTGAAAAGTGTATGCTGATTCTGGAAGGCTCATATTATGGTACTGGGCAGATCCCACAGTTTAACATCCACTTTGTAATTTAGTGAAGATCCCACCTCACCTCATGTGGAATATGAACAGCTCACACTAAAAAGAATGTGACTCAGTAAGATGGGGATATCTTACTGAGGCGAAAAGGAGCTACCTAAACTTTGAGTGTTATGAGGTTTGGGTATTGTCTGTGATACGATCTCTCACTAAAGTATTGCTGTCCCTGCTATACTGCCTTTTGGGAGCCTGAGTATTTTATCAGTGTTTATGTTGATATCAGTTCAGGACTGGATAGGAACAGAAACTGAACTACTTATCCATCTTCTATGTTTTGAACTTACCTCTTCCTTAGAAACCAAACTCTGTCATAAATAACCCAATGAAGCAAACCAGTTGGAGAATGAACTATAGAATCATAGATTCATAGAATAGTTTAGGTTGTAATGGACCTCTGGAGCTCACCTGGTCTAACACCAGAGATATCTGGTCCAGAGCTGCCTTCTCTGACTCTCTGTAGGAAAGAAAGTCCCATGGATCAATAGGAATGTCTTTCTGGACACTCTAGATTCAAATCCAGAATGAAAAAAAAGGTGTATGGAAAGGAACAAATTCTCATTTTCCAGAATGAAAAATAAGGTGTATGATTTAGAAAAAATAGAGTCCTCACACAAAAATATAAAAGATTATTCTCTGTGCAAAATAGTGGGGGAAGTGATCCTTATGCTTGCTAGGGAAAAGGCAGTTAAGAGTATCTTTTTTGTTCTTATTTTCAAGTTGGAAAGCATGATACACAATGAGTTATTTATACTGACAGACTGGTACTTAAACAAATAAGCTGACCGTAGATCCCCAGTGTGGATATGGGTTACTGCAAATAAACAAAGAACTAAAAAGCATATAAGCAAAATCTGTAAATACAGAAAATCCTTGCAAAATTCTCTGTAAAGGCATGTGGTAAAAGAAACTAGCACAGCTGTGTTCAGAGGTGAGCCTGATAATGAATAGACTAAAGTTACTTTTTAAAAATTTTATTTTAAATTTTATTTATTTATTTTTAAAGCTAGTTTGAACCCAAGGACCCCAAAGCTCTTTGTTCTCAAATAAAAGATTAATAAAGCTTGGCCGTCTCCCAGAAACTGGTGTGGAATGGCACAGTTGTTGGCTGGCAACATTACACAGGATCATGAAATGAGAGAGAGAATATCATCATGATCTGAAAACAATGTCGTATCAAGACAAGCAGGATGTTATTTTATGCTATATAATTTGGCCAGCATGTCTGGCTTACTTCAGCCAGTACTGTGATGGGTTCTTGGCAAACATTCAGAGCTTTTTACATATCACCTGTGCTAGTGACTTTCCAGCAGCCCTTAGTGCTCTACCCATGCTGCTCTGTTCCTAGCTGGGCAGAAGTAGGTGTCTCGCACGGCTTCCTGAAGCACAAAAATGGCACTTAAAAAGCCTTTGAATCAAACTAAAATCGTCTTTGCTGCTTTTACCACCAAATACTGCATATCAAGGCTCTGATGTTTGCCTCCCCTGAGTCATCAAAACTCCCCTGGGCCTGACACAGCCAACCAAGAGAGGCATGTGGCTATGTGGAGTCTCTTGAAATGACATGAAATTGCCCTGTCTGTCGGCAACTCAGAAGAGAGCAGCCTGCATTTCAGAATGTTAGATACTGTAGCAAGAGCTTAAAATCACTTCTATTGAGTCTTCTGCTGTCCCTCCTCCCTTTCAGGCAGAGATGTGCTGAGTTCTTAGGAACAAGTATCATTTCTTAACCTATTTTAGAAGAGCTCGCTTTGATGTTCCTCTTTATGCTCTGTTGCATGAAATTAAAGAAAAAACACTCTTCTTACCTCACAAAAGAGGAAACAAATGCATTCATATCTGAAGAGCTAGCATTAACAAATTAATTATGTGTAGATATGTTAGAAATAAAAAAAATATTAACTTGTTTATAGGTGATGAGTGGAAAGGAGTGGAAAGATGCATCTGCCTTCCCCGTTTTACAAGCTACTAGAGGGATTAAAAACGTTAACCGTGCAAGGCCAGTGGTAGCTTCGGAGGGGGTCTTTGCCACCATCTATTGGTGAAATCGGGGAAAAGACAGAGCAAGGTGACCTTACCAGTGTTCCGTACTGTATCAGCGCAAGCTTTTGCTCCATTTTGAGCTTTTGGGATAGCAAATTTTTCTTTTTTCTTTTTTCCTTCTTCTTGCTCTGGGATGAAGAGCAACAGGAGTGAAATTATGTCCTCTGAGTGAAGAGCTGTTGTAGGTAAACCTTAATAGCTGGTCAGTGCTCCTGCACACCTCTCAATGGAGAAGAAGGGAGTTCTTAACTCACAGAGAGTAATATATTTCTCATGTCAAGTCTCTTGTAAACTTATTTCTTCCTGGCTTCTGGTAAAGGAGTTGGGCCTATTTTCTTTGCTTGTTTCAAGAAAATTTGCACTGATACTTGAATCAAGCCCTATTGCCACTGACAAAACTTGGAAGAGTGCTGTAATTGCTGGCATTTCTGTGGAGTCCAGCAAGAGGGGCATCTGTGAAATGACATCTCTTGCAAGTAAAATGTTGGCAGACTCAACCTGTGCTCTGGAGGAGACAGGCCAGGAGAGAAGTGAAGGGAGCTACTATCAGCAATTGAGCAGAAAAATCTTTAAAAATGTCTCTAGATATGAAATGAGTCTGTTATTGGCTTAATCAGCACTGCTTGCATATGCAAATTCCTCATGAGTAAAGCTTTTGCACTGCAGGTTCCAAAATGAATTCAGGTAGAGTCAGTGACAGGAGTAAATGAGCAGAAAGACAGTTTAAAGAGACTGCTTAGTTTTCAAATCAACAAATTGCTGTGGTTCTTCTTAATCCATCAAAAAAGGAATAGAGAACAATCTGTCAGCCAGGCAGGAAGGTATAATGGTAAAGGACATAATGTTCCAGCTATTTTAGGACCCATTTACACTATGAAACTTATGGCATTACAGAACAGTTGTTGAACACGTTTGAGGAACAGCTGTGTTATTGCTAAAGTGTGAAGACTAAAGTGTATATAGACCTGTAGGGGTGCTCAAGAAGAACAGTTTCAGGGGAGCTTCTATTCAGCTTAAAACCGTGTTCTTACTCAATTTCACTGTAAGCGAAGAAGGACTAGCGGAGTCAAACGACTCCATGAACACTCTCTTTATTTCAATGAAAATAGTGGCAATTATACATGATAACTTTGATAGCTGTATCAATCTTTCTTAAATAAGACTAAATAACATAGATCAAAAGTGTGCTTTCAGTGTTCATTCACAGACACTCTGGTCATTGTTTAGATATCTCTGTTCCAAGAATAAGACAGTTTCTTCCCTCCCTCCTTCCCTTTCTCTCGGTGGGGCTACCATTTTGCTTATACTTCAAGACTGGACCTCCCACAGAGAAATAAATTGAGAATAAAGAAATGCATCTCATCACAAGATGATATGAGAAAGACTTTCAAAGTCATTGTGAGGTAACTTTTATTCCTTTAAAAAAGATTTTCTTCATAGTTATCAGACTTATCAAAGCCTTCCTACCAAACCTGTCCTGCATAATGTGTTCAAAGTTTGTCTATATTAATCATTTTTGGATGAATAACTGAAGCAGAAGGATGAATTACTTCAGAGCAATTTTAGTATGTGTTTCATTGGCTTATCTATCTGTTTGCAATCATATACATGTGCAGATGTTGAAGAAGTTTTTGCTCTAGCCAGAGAGCAGTGAATTGTCTGTGGTGGTAAAATGATGGCAGCTCTGGTCTGCTGCAGTGCAAGTGCTTTTGGAACTATTTTCAGGAATACTGACTTAAACAATCTTTGCTTTTCCTCCTATCTCAGTAAGAAATCTCTCCACTGTTATTACAACTAAAAATTAATTTCTTTCCCTTATTGGATTATTGGGAATTTCTGAAAGTATCTGATATATCCGTGTAGCACGGACCTGGAAGTTACTCTGTAGCTGCTTCCTGTAATTAGGGTTTCTTTTGTGTACATGGATAGCACAGTTGCTTGCACTAATTGTGGGTAGGCATATTGCACATTTTCTATGCTGCTATATGAATAAATGCCCAATTTACATAAACAACAGTGTCACTTGCATATGCAAATGGGAATTCAAAGTCTACACAGGAGCTGAACTTCAGTTTATGAAGATCAGAACAGGCATTCTATCTCTGCTTAGTCTATACTGAGACAGCCAAAATGCCACTGCAACTTAATCCTGAACCATATTTCCTGCACTTAGAACTCTGCAGTCTAGGATAATTTATATATACCCATTATTATTTGTAGTGATTTGCATGTCTTTACATGAGATTATGACTTTAAATTCATTACGATTTTAACAGTGATCTAAACTCAGAACACATACATATTTCTTGTTCCTGAAAAGCAACAGATGACAGAGGAACAAAACAAGAGAAAGACACTACCTGTCAAAGTGTGTGGGAAGAGAGAAAGGAGCAGTATGAATGTTAAGAAATACAACAGATTAAAAATGCATCTTAAGAACACGTTTGTAACACTAACACAGGCAAATAATCTTATTTGTATTATTATGATGCTATTCCTTCAAATTTACCATTCTCCAACCTCTTTGCAATATCATACCTTTTCTCACTTTTACTGCTATGATGGAGAAAGCAGTTAGTGACTTAACATGTGGGACAGATTTAGAGGACATGCTTGCTTTATAATGGAGAATCTCAGGCATTCATTTTCTGTTTCTCACAGATCCTGTCTGCTCTCCTTCTGGGAAGGGCAAAGAATTTAACATTCCTGGGCTGCCGTGTCCCTCTGGATTTACTATGCTGAAAATTACCTAGTTTAGGTAAACACATTTGGTTTAATAAAAGGAATCAGAATAAAGCACGGGATTCTTGTCTATTTTTCCAACAACCCCTCTCACAGATGATCTGATGGGAAGAAGAAATCCTGCATGAATAAATTAAATTTGACCTTCAACAATTTAGATTTTCCACCTAAATGATTCTATGATAGTTATAATTTCAATAGTATTTCTGTCATCAGTGAAATTACTCTGGGTTTATTGTGCCTAAATGTGGGTACTTCTAGCTTTCTTACACTTAGGTAAATCATTGTTTTGGACAATCACTGTGGTGTCTGATGGTTCCTCACTGCAGGCAAAACTTTAAAATAATGCTGTTTGAATACTTCAGTTTGCTTTTGTTGTCTTTTTTTTATATTTTTTTTTTTAAAGAAAATAATATTTAATTCAAATTTAATTCAAATATTTTGGATTCAAAAATGTTTCCATGTTGGCTTATAATTTTCTTCCTTCATAATTAGGGGACTATGACAGCCTCATCCCCTGTGAGAGAAGGTCTTTAATGATGGAAGATACAATCCTGCTAGAGAGCACAATGTGCAGGAAAGAATGGGAGTATTTAGCAATCAGTCTACGACTTCCATGAGTCATTGTAATAAAATATGCAAATAAAATGCTTTTGGTTTTTTTTTTCATATGTAAACAAGAAAAGGACAACTTTCCAGCTTTGTGATAATTGTTTTATTTTGCCCATTAAGTAAATCTTTTCTAAGACACAAAATTGTTTTGTAAAAAGGCTATGTAACTGCTAAAAAATAGATTGGCATCACAAAAACTACATTTAGGATTGGAAGAGATTTGGAATAAAACTTAACAGAGTCTTATCAAAACTTTATTTCTTGTTTTATTCATATTTATTTGAGGCACCTTGAAAAGGTCTAATGACTTTTCCTGATGCTTCTACAGGCTTTGCAGGTTTTTTAGGAAATCCAAAACAGTATTGTTCATTCTTGTCTGTAAGATGTCTTGTCAACATCCACAGCTCTTTAATGACTTGAACTCTATTTGGATCTTCTCTGTCTGATATCACCTCTTTTAAAGATTGTATTTATTTCAAAATATATATGGGATCCATAATTATTGAGGCAACATTAAAACTATGCAAAACTTAAAACCTAGCAGGCTGTTCATTCATGAATGTTCACCTGAATTAATACATCCCATTGGCAAAGATGCTTGGGGAAATCATCTCAGAAAACTAAATCAGAATAATGTTCTAAAGTGGAGATCATTTTCCAACCAACAAAGGAAGGACTGGAAAACAAACTTCTTCATTTCATTTAAGAAATATAATTTAATCAAGTATTTTTAATTCAAAGCGCTTTCTTCTTGTTACATGCTGTCTTGTTCAATTCAGCTCCTCCACACTGTAGCTCCTGACAGTTCTCTCCTTGACATTTCTAATAATAATTTCAATACCTTCTGAAAATTCCTGTAAAGGAGGATTTATATGATGAGTTAATCAAAACAGACTATACAGCGGTGTGTTTTCATCCCAGTTAAATATCCATGTTCCATTACTGAAGTTGATAAAATATTTGATGGACAGCAGTGACCTGCTGCCGACTGTTCCTGTGCTACTAGATATTTTTTTTTTTTCACTTCAGAAATATATGAGCAGGCTATATATTCGTTTTTTCCCCCTAATCTTGCAGCTGATTGCCTAAAACCTCCTGTCTGTGGCTTATACAAGTTAGGTTTAGAAGCACTTGCTTTGATAAAATTGATGCTGCAGTGATTTGACGTAAATTAATTTTTCATGCAGACAGTTTCTGTGGGGCTGCTGGCACTAAGTACACATGAAAAGCACATGCCTGGCAAAACTGTCATAATCCAAAGAAACCAAGGCTGTAGTTGATGACGAATGATGTATGATGAATAACAAAAGCTCATTTTAAGGTAAGGCTCACTTGGAGAATGGTTGCTATCTATGCAAGCCAGGCACTTGCAGCCTGTGAGACACAAACCCAAATTACTTTCTCAGCCAGCTGGTTCAGGGAGTCTCCCACTATATGAATGTTGCAACATTACTCAATATAAATCAGGAAAGAGAGTAGTACACTAAATCTAACAGCTTCTAAAAAAACAGCTCTTACCCCTCTTTCTTCTTCCTACCCTAGCTGATTTATTGGCGACACTCTCAAGTATTTATTCTGAATTGGGATGTCAGGAACCTAAGGCATTTACCACCAGTGAAATGAAACAAGAGATTTGCCTTGATTAACAAAAATACCAGCTTATAGTGTAACAAGTCAAACAGTGTAATCATATGACTTCAGAAATGCTGCTTAGGTTATGACAGTGTTTGCCTGGCTTCTTCTATAACCTCTCCTGAAATTGTGGAAACAGGGAAAAGAAAGATAACTGAAAATCCTGAGTGTGATGCCTTAGGTTTTGCCTAGAGCCCCAGGGTACTACTCATCCATCTGCTCTTTGCAAGAGAAATGTTGTTTCGTGTTTGCCGTGGGGAACCATTTTCCAAGGCTTGGCACCAGTGATAACAACTGCAAATAAGGGTCATTAGCAGTGTAGCAAGAAATACCCTTCAGCAGTGGGTCTCCTAAACATGCCTGCAGGTCCATGGGGATCATTGTCACACTGGAATTTTTACTATCTCCTCAGTTCAGCAGTATTCCCCAAGCCACCTCGTGACCAACTTCAGACAAACTTAACTGGCCAAATGAGGACAAGCGTTATTCAGCAAGGTTTAAGGCCATACTGTTACCTGCCAAGATGGAAGAAAATATTACAAATACAACAGAAAATAAATCCAGTTCATTTAAACTTAACGAGTAGGCAGCCATGCTTGTTCTTTTTCAACAAGAGCCTAAATGTATCTCTGTTCTGGGCAGCCTCCCATGAGTGTCATTTCCCATTTCTTTTCATTATTTCAGGTTCAAAGTTTACAGTGAGTAGCCAATAGCACTCTCCCTCTTCTCTTTAGGAACTGAACCTCTCTCTCTTTTCTGAAAACTTCAGCAGTGTCTTTGCTCACCCATGGTCCATGTCTTTGATATTTGGGGTTTGGAATAAAAATTGATTTTTTAAAAAATCTATTTATTTATTTATTTATTTATTTTTGGTGGCAGGCTTTGAGGGTCAGCCTACTGGCTAACTAATCTTGTCCAGTCTGATCTTGAGAATTTATGTCTTAATATCCTGCTGGAGCTATTAATGTCATGTATTTAATGTTATGGAAGAGATGAATTACACATACATTCTCTAAGTTCATGGTCTTTAGTATATTACCAGCTTTCAAACGAGATTACACTTGACACATTAATGATAGTTACTACAGAAAGGTACCTTGTCCAACATACACCACCCACATTTGCCATTAGTGTTAGTGGCCTAAGCATAACACAGTCCATCTTCTTCTACTCATTAGTTAGATCCTCTGATTAAATTTCCTCAGATCTTCCTTCAGAGAACAGCAGCTTCATCTACCCATGTCCTTCTGCAGAGACCTATCAGTAGAGGACCTCAATGGCATTGAGAACACCACCTTTGCTCCCGATTGGGTTACACCCTTCTGCATACAGTGTTGCCTGTTTCTGAGACCTGACTGTTACTGCCCTCAACCCAGTACTGAACACAGGTTGGAATCACAGTTCACTACTGGTATCTCTATTTAATTATGCAATCTCTGAATCTTTGGGCTACTATCATTTCCCTGGACTTCCACCCCTGAGTATATACCATACAATGTCTTTTTAGAACTTGTTTGTTGAGACTTTCCCTTTGCTATACAAATTACAAAACTTTTTTAGCAGTAGTATGAAATTGTTTCATCCTTCTGTACAGTCTTAGCACTACCTTTTTAGTAATTAAATCAATCAGGGAATTAATTTTGTGCCGATTTTGTATAGAAAGCCCTCAGTAATGGATTAAGCAAATAAGTAAAGTCTTAATATTTGTCTGTATAACATTAAATCTAACAAAATATTTGAAATGTGGGATGTATAAGTGATTTTAGCATATTGAAAAGTGTAACATTCACTCAGGTAGATGTGGTTTTCAGAGTCTTCTCTTACAAACTGGAATTTAAATATTGTTCGAAAACATCTCCCACTGAATTTACTGACCTGTTGTTAAGGGTTTGACATGAGAGGGAGCACCTCGAATTAACTCAGAAATTAAAGGCTATCCCTATCATTTCATGTCTTAAAACACACTGGAAGGAGTTAGTGTACTACAAACTAAGAAGCCATATAAGCTTTTGTAAAATAATAATTTTGATAATAAATCCTTCAAGGCAGAGATTTTGTGTTTAAGGTGTATACTTGTACATGAAAACTCTTTCAAAACAGTATAGGATGTGAATATAGGATGTAGGAAGCTAGCTATTTCCACACAAACTCTTTATGTGGCCACTCTTAATCGCAACAGAGGATCTTTCTGAAAATACCTCATACTAGTTCGGAAACAGATTAGTGTAAACTCTATCTAGGCCTCCTTAGTGGGGAATTAAACTGTGTATAAAAGGAGAGTGACCACGGAGCTGTTATTGTGGAGAAACTCTCGCCAGGCTATTTTTGCACATTATCATAGAATCATAGAATCATAGAATATCCCGAGTTGGAAGGGACCCATAAGGATCATCAAGTCCAACTCCTGGCACCCCACAGGTCTGCCCAAAAGTTTAGACCATGTGACTAAGTGCACAGTCCAATCTCTTCTTAAATTCAGACTGGCTTGGTGCAGTGACTTCTTCACTGGGGAGCCTGTTCCAGTGTGCAACCACCCTTTCGGTGAAGAACCTCTTCCTGATGTCTAACCTAAACTTCCCCTGCCTCAGCTTAACACCGTTCCCGTGGGTCCTGTCACTGGTGATAACGGAGAACAGGTCACCTGCCTCTCCACTCTCCCTCTCGCGAGGAAGTTGTAGACTGCGATGAGGTCCCCCCTCAGCCTCCTCTTCTCCAGGCTAAACAGGCCCAGTGACCTCAGCCGCTCCTCATATGTCTTCCCCTCTAGGCCCTTCACCATCTTCGTCGCCCTCCTCTGGACACTCTCCAACAGTTTTACATCCTTTTTGTACTGTGGTGCCCAGAATTGCACACAGTACTCGAGGTGAGGCTGCACCAGTGCAGAACAGAGCGGGACAATCACTTCCCTCGACTGACTAGCGATGCCGTGCTTGATGCACCCCAGGGTACGGCTGGCCCTCCTGGCTGCCAGGGCACACTGCTGGCTCATATTCAACATGCTGTCAACCACAACCCCCAGATCCCTCTCTGCGGGGCTGCTCTTCAGCATCTCGTCGCCCAGTCTGTACGTATAGCCAGGGTTGCCTTGTCCCAGGTGCAGGACCCAGCACTTGCTCTTGTTAAACTTCCCGTGGTTGGTGATTGCCCAGCTCTCCAATCTGTCCAGATCTCTCTGCAAGGCCTTTCCACCCTCATCCGAGTCCACAGCTCCTCCAAGTTTGGTGTCATCGACAAATTTGCTCAAAACACCTTCTAGTCCTACATCCAAATCATTTATAAAAACATTGAAGAGGACTGGCCCTAAAATGGAGCCTTGAGGGACCCCACTAGTGACCATCCACCAGCCAGATGTGGCCCCATTTACCACAACCCTTTGAGCCCTGCCCGTCAGCCAATTGCTCACCCATCGTATGATGTTTCTGTTTAGCTGTATGCTGGACATTTTGTCCAGTAGGATCCTATGGGAAACTGTGTCAAAAGCTTTGCTGAAGTCCAAAAAGATCACATCAGCTAGTTTGCTGGTTTGCTGTAATTGCTAGGGTCTTCTTTCTTACCCTTGAAAATTGGCACAACATTTGCCAGCTTCCAGTCCAATGGGACCTCTCCAGATTCCCAAGATCGTTGAAAAATAATTGAGAGAGGTCCCGCGATGACGTCAGATGACATTGATGCACCTCGTCACAGTGGAGTCCTGGTATTGACTGGAGCCTTTCTTTGCTCCTCCACCAGATAAGCATTTATGACTGGCAGCACAGCAGACTGTTGAGTTGTTTGAACTGTTCATAGTTGTATTCCTTTTCTGAAACGTAACAGATATCTCTTTTGGGCAGCATTCCTCCTGGTAGCAAACTGTCACTTCCTAAGTTTTGCACTGTGGTGAGATGAATGCTTAGAAAGCAGGATGCACTTGATTTTATTCATAAAGCATTGCACATGTGGTGGAACATCCTGGCTCCATCTAATTAAGCAATAATTCACCACGGGCAGCAGTGTCTTTCAGAGTGGTTATTGTCTGCCTCAGCTCACTTACTGAAAGGCCACACAACAATCCCCTAGGAATTTATTTTCCAGAATGCTTTACTAACAAGAAGTAAGTAGCTTTGTCCTGTCTTAAGTTTTGGTTGCTTATGCAGTTTTTATATTATACACTGAGAGCAAGGCCTGGCTTCATGGAGCACAGCAACATCTCTGTGCTAATGATTTGAAATAGGGTCAAGACAGCTGAGCAAAATCTTTTCCTACTCCAGGTGTGTTACCTGAATGAAATCTATTGTCCCTTCTTAAACTGATAGCAAGGCTACTGGAGCTAGGCTTTGCTGGGGGATATATGGAGCTATGATCAGGTCAATAGTAGTGCTTTATCTCTTTTCTGCTTTTTGTTTTGATTTTGTTCAATGCAACTTCAAAATCAAATGAAAGAATGGAAGGGTAGGCTGAGTGCAGAACAGAAGCATACACGTTTTGTGGAAGAGGTGAGGAAAGGGCATATTGAAGAATCTGTGAGCAGAAAGGAAAGAAAATATAAGTAATAAAAAGAGACAAGAAAGAAAAAGGAGGGACAGGAGGTGGGTAGCATCATTAAAGAAACATGGAAAAGGTGAGGGTAAAGGAAACATGGAGGTAAGAGATGCTGAAAAAGGATTGCTGGTAAGAAAAGCAGTATGTGAGAAGGTCTGAGAGTGGTGGGATTTGTGATGGCTGGGAAGAGAGTGAGTCTGGATAAGAGCTGCTCAGAAGAGATGTTGATGACTTGCAAATTTGAGGATTGGGAAAGGTAATGGAAGAAGAGGCTCAGAAACTCCAGGGAATTCCCTGAAGGCCCAGACAGGAAGCAGGCTGGTGGGCTGCTCCAGGGAGCTGTTCTGTAGTCCTTACTTTACAGTAAAAGGTGGTAGGGCAGATCAGAGGAGGAAGAGAAGAACAACTCTTAAGAAGGAAGAAGTTGACTGGGAAAGACCTTTACACAAAGTAGCTTCTGTGTCATCCCGAACTTGATTCAAGATTTAGTTCTTGTTAACTTATCTCACCAGCTGTGCTATGGGTTCACAGCCATGCCAGCAACAGGTTTTAGGGCAGTAGTTTCTTTGTTTCTGTTCTTACCTTGAAGCAGTGCATGAACAATTTGAGTGAAGCCCTTTCTTTGCATTGCTAAGCCTGTGCCCTTGTAACTGCAGGCTCTGTAGTCTTTCAAGCATGACATAAAGAGAAGCAGCAAGGAAATCCTCTTCCCTTTGTTTTTTGGGTCTATATTCTATTAAAATCTGTGAAAAGACACAGCTTTTGAGTTGCTTAATGTAGAAATTTCCTATCTCTGTCTCTTTTTTGCTTAACTTGATCTTGTAAGACTGTGTGAATTCCCAGGTTGTGTTACGTTGTCTGAAATAACAATCATGGGAGAGGGAAATACTTTGTGAATTATGTATCTGTAACAGCACTTCAAAGAGGTTCTCCCCTTAATCTTATTCTTTTATTTCTTCCTGTGGAGAAGCTAAATATATCTAAAACAGAATATTTAGAAAATGTCATTAATCATGGCTTTCTTTTTTCCCCTCCATCCATAAACAAAGTAGGTAAGCTGGAGAGTGGCAAGGCACAATATAT
Source organism: Anser brachyrhynchus (assembly GCF_964034855.1). Classification (NCBI taxonomy): domain Eukaryota; kingdom Metazoa; phylum Chordata; class Aves; order Anseriformes; family Anatidae; genus Anser; species Anser brachyrhynchus. The sequence goes on along the minus strand of NC_137695.1, from coordinate 43,880,971 downwards.
AGATAATAGACCATCTCCATCATTCACTTACAGATAACTACAGCAATATTCTGCTGTAGACCATGAATATATATATATATATATGTTTGCTATATATGATACTCAGGTAGTGTTATGATTAAGACATAAGATTTTATTTTTATACCTATCATGGAGTTTGGCTTTTATGATCAATATATTTTGTTTACAGAGTGTGTGAGGTTTTTGTTTTGTTGCTGTAATATCTGGCTAGCAGAAAATGTATCTGTTTCTAAATCAATAATAAAAAAAAAAATTGCATGCATGGAAGATAGTAATTTTTATTGTCATAAATATTCCTCAAAATAGAAAGGAAGTCTTTTCAGTGCTAAATTTAGCTTGTTCTTACCTGCTTGGCTGTTCTAGAAGCTTAACAGTCTTGGGGAAAGCTAACTACACAACTGCTTCTCTCCCAGGTCATCATGGCTTTATTACTCTTGCAACTGGATTTAATCAAAAGGGGTTAGACAAAATGTGAGCCAGTTGCAACAGTGAAAAACACTGTGTGGGTTTAGCTAACCAGTGATGAGGGATCACCAAAGCCTTGAAGGGGTTCACAGTCACTGTAGGGTTGGAGGCTTTATCCCCTTCTTGTCTTCTCCCACAGCCAGGTGGCAACTATATGTAGGGCTGCATGGAGAAATTTGTCCTCTTAGAGCAAAACAGCCTCTGTACCATTTCCTCATGTCTTCCTGAGGTTTTGCTTTAGATTCTGTACCTCCCAGCCCTCCTTCTTGGAGGCCAGAAGGAGGGTTAGGATGCATTCAGTGTATTCTGTCTCAAGCTGCTGTTTTCTACCTGGGTTAAATAGCTCCTGTGAAGAGTGACTGCCCCCAGTTGTGCTCAGTCCTGCTTACCAGTGTCAGTGTAGTTGCAAGGGTGGGAGAGTAGCATCTCTTCCATGAGAGAGCCAGGACAGTGAGAGGTGTGGTGGCATGAGTTCCTGAATTGTAATCAGCTCTCTCTTTCCAAAATAACATATGCAGCTGAAAACTGTAGGCAATATTTGTGCTGGGTTGGAAACAGTAGGGCTGTTTTCCACCTGTTCCCTGAAGCAAGATTGTAATACATAACTGACAAGTGTCAGAAACCCTCAATGAACAACTGCAGCAGGCTTAAGACCTTCCCCACTGTAGTGGGTTTATGTGGCAAGGTTTTGGTAGCAGGGGGCTGCAGGGGTGGCCTCTGTGAGAGGAATCCAGAAGTTGCCCCATTTTAGCTAAGGGCCAATTTCAACCAGCTCCACAGGGACCTGCTACTGGCCAGAGCCAAGCCAATAAGTGATGTTGTTTGTGGCTCTGAGAGAGCAGAGCTAAGAAAGGGAAAAAAACCTGCTTCTCAACAGCAGCTGGGAGAGAGGAGTGAGAAGCAGCCCTGCAGCCCCCAAGGTCAGTGCAGCAGGAGGGCAGGAGGTGCTCCAGGCAGGCAGCAGCAGTTTCCCTGTGGCCTGTGGAGAGGCCCCTGGTGGAGCAGGCTGTCCCCCCGCAGCTCATGGGTTCCACATGGAGCAGATCTCCACGCTGCAGCCCGTGGAGCAGCAGGAGCAGCAGGAGCTGCCCCCAGTGCAGCAGGTGGATGTGGCCTGGAGGAGGCTGCGGCCCATGGAGAGCCCCCGCAGGAGCAGGCCCCGGGCCGGAGCTGCAGCCCGTGGAGAGGAGCCCACGCAGGAGCAGGGGGTCTGGGGGGAGCTGCCGCCCGTGGGGGACCCGTGCTGGAGCAGTTTGCTCCTGGGGGATGGACCCCGTGGTACGGAGCCGTGTGGGAGCAGTTCTTGAAGAGCTGCTGCCTGTGGGCAGCCCCCACAGGATCAGTTCGGGAAGGACGGCATCCCGTGGGAGGGACCCCGCGTGGAGCAGGGGCACAGAGTGACTGTGAAGAAGTGGCGGAAGGGAAGTGTTAGGGACTGACCGCAACCCCCATTCTCCTGCGCTGTTTGGGGAGAGGAGGTGGAAGAGGGTGGATGGGGGAAGGTGTTTTTAATTTGTTTTCTGTTTCTCACTTCTCTAGGTTGTTAGTAATAGGCAATACATTTTTCTAATCTCCCTACACTGAGTCTGTTTTGCCTGTCATGATAATTGTTGAGTGATCTCCTTGTCCTTACCTCAGCTCTTGAGCCCTTTGCATTGTATTTTCCCCCCTTTCCCTCTGAGAGGGGGGAGTGAGAGAGCAGTTGTGGTGGAGCCCAGCTGCCCAGCTGAGTAAAACCACCATACCCACCCTGCTCCTTTCCTGGAGTGATTTACTACTCTGTCATTTATTCAGATTTTGCCTAATGTTATAGTGATTTCTGTTCTGAGAAGCCCTGCAAAATAATCGATATATTTGAACTCCCTTTAGGTGATAGATGGAAGGTCTTTGAAAATTCTGAGCAGGACTTATACCAGGCTCATCTCTAGATCATGGATCAGTGCCCTAGAGCCACCCGAAAATTTTTGCCCTGGGGCACTTGCCTTGTGTTTGTCTTTTCCACTCTAGGAGGAACTCCTTTAAAAAAAATATCTGCGTAGACAATTGCTAATGTAATGACAGAGAGGAAGTTTCTGCATTTTCTTCCATTTGTGGTCTATTTTCAATATGCCTGTTCAGCTGATAACCATGCTGGTTATGGGTCACATTGCTTTTATGTCTTGTAACTCATAAACTGACTACAACCAGTATCAGCTAAAAGACTTGAGCAACAGAGTATCTGTCAAGCCTGCCCTGAATTAGTATACTGTAGTGGACACACAGCCTACTCTGTAGACCACTGAAGATGATTAATATTAATCTCTTTTGTTTTGCAATGGAACTTCATTGGGTAAGATGACATAGTGATTTAATGAAGTTTAGCCATGGAGATGCTAACCTGTATCTGGAATGTGCACTTTAGACTAGATCTGGATCTGCAAGCTCAGATTCTGACAATTAAGATGAAAGTAGGTTTGTGTGTACTGGAAAACTCAAGAATTGGAAGTAATTAATGTAATTAAAGTGGATTAGTTAAATAGGATTAATTCCTGATCCTCTTCCAAAGCGAATTAAATTAAGCCATGCTAAGACCGTTTTCATTCTGAGTAGAAGTATCCACTTGCCAGTTTAATGCAGTTTAACTAATCTTCTTAATAAGTGAATTTGGATCACTTTTCCTGAATATCTTCCTGTACCTGGTTCCTTTGCATTGAAACAAATAGCTTCAACATTCCTTGCTTTAGGGCATGGTTGAACCTGATGCTCAAGATTGGAGCCTATGATTAAACGTATTCAGGAAATAAGTTCTGTATGGTACTAAGGGAAAAACTGTCTGTGACTGCTAGGAGTAAAATGAATGGAACTTTATTTAGTTTTATGTGCTAAACTGGAACAGTTCAGACTGTGCATCTTCTGTGTTTTCAATGTTTACACCTTTAATACCTACAAACAGGGTGACAAAGGCATCTAATCTTAGCAACAAACTGGGCGGAAGACTAGTGTAAGGGCAGGCAGGCTGAACTGCATGCATCATTCTTGTTCTAGGACCTGTGTTCTCTTAAGTTATGATCTGCTTCATAATGTGATTTTCTGTTATTTAAGGTTAGCAGGTGAGCTGTACCTTAAGCCCTGCTGAGTGCTGAATGACTGGGAAATTTTTGAAGCTCCTCTCTTTGTCTAGTCTTTCAGGTGGTGGATGGCTCTCTCCATGTACCCAGCTCCACGGCTTAATTTTGAGAGTGGCAGAACCTTTGTCTCCTGCAGTTTCACTCTAAGCAGCATGGTTTTTCCACTTTTTGTTGGTCTGATCCTGATGGAGACAAAGTACTAGGACTTTGCTTAGCTATGACAGTGCTGAACAGCGCTGCTTCCACTGCATCGCCTTTTTTCTCAGGTCAGTTACCTAAAGCTAGTTGCCTTACTTTAAAAAGGAGTCACATGTATTGGGCATCAAGGTTAAAATTATATATACTCTGCTCAAGAGCTAACAGTGCATTTCAAGCATGCTTATTGTGGGAAACCATTTATGTAACTCACTTTACTGACTAAAGCCCGAGATTGCAGAATATTGTAGGCAGTATTTAAAAAACCAAACAACAAAACATCATAAATAAGTTCTTTTATTTCTACATGCATTTGCCCCTATTTGAATGTCTGATTACAAGACTACAAATTGGAGCTCAAATTTAGTAATTGGTAGCATCAGGACTGAAATCTCCACTTCTTTTTTTTCCTTAGTGGGACAGCACGTAGTCTTGACAGGCTGGCTGTGTGCTGTCATTTGCAATATCAGTGCCTATGAAGTCCTTGTGATCATCCTGATTTTGATGTGACTTGTCATGTGAAGAAGTCGTGATTCCTGTCAGCTGAATTAAAATACACAACTGCTCTACTTTGTGTTGGTTTTTTTTTTTTTTAGATCTGTTAAGCTGTGATTCACAAAAGCTGTCCTAGCTTTCTAGACTTTTCTTTCCTTAGATTTCTACTACTAGAAATGGATTACTTTTGATTGTAAGGGAGGTTTGCAAAAGGAAGAAAGATGCCTTCCTCATGAAAATTTTTGATTTTTGGGGAGAACGGGTTATGTCAGGAGTATCTCAGCCAGTCAAGCTCCAAAGAAGTATGGGCATATTTTTCCAGTGAGATGCCAGACATAACATGTAAACGAGGCACAGCTTCTTGATCTGAGCTAGTCATTGAGCTCTGTGTTGTGCCATTTAGGTTTACTGACTGTTGTGTGTTTCTTTGCAGCATGGTGTAGATAGGCCTGAAGGATATACCTGAGCTACCTACTTGTTGTCTAGATATGTTTCAGTAGAGGTTTTTGAAGATGAGAATGGCCTTATCTTCAGTAACACCATGACCTCTTCGCATCACTCGGGTAATGCGAAATGAGCTTAGAACTGAGATAATTACAGGTGATACCTACATACCTAAATTGTCTTCTGTATTACTGGTAGTACAGAAGGGCTTTGGTGTGGAATCATTTTTGGTTCATTGACAGGAAAGTATCTTCTATGCAGTGCATGTTAAACAAATAGGTTATCATAATAATTCCCACTTAACAGACAGTCCAAACAACTATTTTCTGTTATATCTGTTTTCAATGTAACTTTGTCTGAAAGGACAGAATATCAAAATATAAAAAGCTTACTTCCTTGACAACAGGTCATGCTTTACCCTAGAAAACTGCAATGTAATTTAAATGTTGATCTGTGGTCATTTCCCTGGTTGATTTATTTGATCTGTCAGTAAATCACAACACTTGGTAATATAATAAACTCCCAGTCTTTGATTGTAACTGATACCAACAGAGGAGCACTGATCAGAAAAATCTTCTTTTGATTTCTCTGGGCAGTGAATCAGTGCAGCAGTGAAATGGAAGGAGCAGGAGAAAAACAAAACAAAACAGCATCAAGTTAACTTTTTATCTCTGCCCACAAAGATGTTCTTTAGAACTACAGACAACATGGTCCTCTTCTTTTCTTTTTTTTAAGTGAGCAAAACCTTTCTATATGCAGTACCTGCAACTTACAGAATAATACAAAATGTCTTAAATCAATTCATACATGGTGGTATTTGACTTCTAGTGGATACTTCTGCTATATCATCCTCCACAGCTATGCATGTGCAGTCACCTTGTCATCCTCCCTCCCCCCCCCTTTTTTTTTTCCAAAAAAGGGTGTAAAGCTTTGATATTTTTTTTTTTCTCAGATCTATTCACACTCAAACTTAATATTTATCAGCCTTCTGTGTTTTGGATCAGTTCAACTAGCTCTAACAGGATTTAAATTTTCAGACTCCTCTCAAGTATAAGAGTCCTGGCATAACTTGTAACTATAGGTATGCAGGCATGCTCTTGGGATGCAGATTCTGTATACTTTCTGGTATCTCCTTCTTGAGAGCAAAGGTTTGCACAGTATGAGAGCTCTGCCTCAGATTATTGCTGGTCCTTCAAACTACAGTTATAATATGGACAAACTATTCCTTTGTCTTCAGCAGTGTTGGTGCTCTGGTGTATGGTATGGGCTTCTCAGGCACTTGGAATATTCTGAGGTTGTCCAGGATCCCATCCTACTCCAATACTCTTCCCTAGTTTTTGTTGTTGCCTTTTCATGTCCTGAACTGCCTCAACCACCTGAAAACCTGAGCAAGGTCTGTACATTTGTTCTATGTATATTTCAAGAATGATATGAAGTAATTTTGTTCTTCTAAGCTGTATTTTTAAATAGAAATGTTTTCTTGAGTTACAGATTTGAGCTATAATTTTTCGTATTGCCTTCCTCCCCCCTCACTTATCCTGGTCACAGGAACAGTGTGATTAGAGCTAAAGTAACTGTTTTCATATCAGTAGCAGGGCTGAAGTGGGAAAGGACAGGCACATTAATTATATAGTACACTTCACTTCCAATGCCAACTCCTGCTAGCACTGGAAACTTTTCTTGCTACTCTGGAACCTCTGTTTTGGCTCATGCACCTTTGCAAGTGGAAGCCAAGGTATTTTAGGAAGTTTCTTGTTCATTTAAAATAAAAAGTAGGGTAATTAGACAAAGCAACCAGTGCCAAATGCGATGTACCACATATGAAACGTTTAATTACAGAGGAAAGTTGTGTTCCTATTGACAGAGTAATCTGTACTCTAATTTACTTGTCTTACAATTCATTACTTCTAAGATATTGATTTTCCAGTAGAAGGCTTTAGTGGATAAATAAGTACATTTTATCTCAGGGACCTTGTTTTGAGTCTGATCTGTGAACCTCTGTCAAATGAACTTGGAAAGCTCAAACCTCTCTATTAGGTGGTGTCTGTGGAATAATCAAAGGAGACATACTTCAATAGTGCTAGTAACTTGTAAATAAAGGGCAGGGAAACAAATCAGTTAGAATGGTGTTGCTTTTCAGACTTAGATGGTGTCCTAGCAGGATGCTGAAGTGAACAGTAGATGGATTTTGGTTATATGTACCTTGACTTATAGGCTTTAACATCATATTTACTTCAACTATACTCTGTAAGGATTAGTACCATGCAACAAAGAAGTGAGGGGGTTTGGGAGGGTGGAGGGAAACTGGAGTCATTAAACCTTGTCCTGATGCTTCATAAAAAGTTGAATACCTTCAGAGTGCACTTCACTTTATGAAGCGGTAGTTCTATTATGGGTGAGATCAACTGCTGACTTTGGCTGGGGAAGCATGAGAGACAATTAGCCTTTGTAATATTTATCTGAAGTACTGGTTCCAGAAGTAGTTGCAATGTCATATTTGTCAGAAGCTTTCAGCATTTGCAGCTCTTGAACTGATTGGCAGAAGCTATTTGTGCTAAGCAATTCAAAGCAAAAAACCTACATTGTGTATCATGCTCTCAGTATGGGTTTTTGGTATTATTTCTGTCTAGGACAAATAACTCCCAGATATTTTAACTTTGCATTTAGCTTTCTTTTGGTGTGAAGTAAATGGTTAACTTGTTGACTGTTTATTTGCTAATTTATTAATGAAGACATTGGTGGTGGTGTTCTATTTCATAATAACATGGGTTACTGTAACTGATCATATCCAAGATCATTTAGACCTGTATTTCAGAGACCGGCAGTAGCCAATACCATGTATTCTAGAGAGAAATTTTATTTTTCATGGACAATTTTTCAGTAATATTTCTATACACAACAATATCTGAAAGCAAGCAGGTAGGTGTTACTTAACTATTTTTACTTTAAGTATTTTCACATAGAGACTTGTTCCTGCAGCTATATCATTCTTTAATTCTACTGAACTCTCTTTCAGTAATATATTGTGGAACAGTTTCATGTATTATATCTTCGGTTTTAAAAATCCCTTCTGCTCAAATGTGTTTCATTCTTACCTAGGAGACCATCATTCTGTTTTCTATGCATTATTTTATAGATCTGTCATATTCCCAAGGATTTTTCTTTTCAAACAAGAATAATAATCTCTTTCTTTTTAATCTCTCCCAATATAGAAATATTTCTGTGCATCTAATAATTTTTATTGCCCTTCCCTGTCTCTTTCTATTTATGCTTTTTTGTGTGTTAAATTGGATGACCAGAACTGATATATGGCCGTACCATTTTTTTAATATATAATGGCCCTATATTTTTCCAGATTGCTTGTTATCTCTTCATTTAATGAAGGCTAAAAAGATATTCAATGTTTTTATACTGCCAGTGGGCATTGTACTTCTCAGAACGATGTCTAATTCTTTTTCCAAATCGTTATGGGGTACAGACCATCAGAGTATGCAAGGAGTTCACCTTGTTCCTTCCATTACTCTGCATTTAAGATGCATTTGCTATTATGTTATTTAGCTCCCTAATTGCAGCCGGTTCCTTAGTCACTGATAATTCTTTAAACCATGTGAGCTGGCAAGAAAACAAACAGGTCCTCCTTCCCCTCAAAAGAGATTTGATGCAGTGAAAGCAAACAATTTGGATCATTTGCATTTTACCCTATCTCTCTTCAGTTTTAGTCACATGGGTAGATGCCTGCCTTTGGAGTGCCATTTCTTTTCAAGGAATTTTGTCAGTTATAGGCTTGAGCACAAGGAATAAAGGGCACATTTGGAGCCCAAATTAGTCTGGTCCTATCAATTATTCTTTGAGTATATGCAGCTTCTTTCCTCCACCTGATTTTTCTATGGCAGTTTCAAACTGCATGTTGTTTCCTACACTTTCTTTTTAAGAAGAGATTTTTTTTTTTTTCTGAAAATGTTGCCTTAGGCCTAAGTGGTACCTGGATTTTATCTAGTTTTCACCTCTGTCTATATTAATTGGGATATTGTTTGGTCCAGCAGCTGGCAGCCTTCTTGGAAGGCTGCTGTATCACGCCTCGGTGCTGACCTGTCCCCACCAATACCTTGATGTTTCCCTTGATGTGTGGCTATATGAACCATCTGGCATCTGAATTAAATAATCCTAGCGTAAGAGAAAATCTTTCCATTCAGCAGAGGAAAACTTGGTCACGTGAATAAGAAAGCATGATCAGAGGACTACTGCATGCTTCTAGTACCTAATTTCCACAACAACCCGGTAGTTGTAGTGCAGCCCCAAGGCACAACAGCCCAAATATTATTCAACTAATAATGGTCCCTAAACTGAAGCAATGGACTAGAGCTCCTAAGGAATTTCTTTTTTTCACATGGGTACATGCTTCCTCAGAGAGTATAGACTTAGTAAAGCTACGAATTTGGGAGCAGAGGAGCTTATATTTATAGAAAAGTCTGGAGCTCATTTCAGTGGTCTTGATCAGAAAAACATGGCTGCCTTTCAGCCAAGCACTTGTCTTTGTACAGCCAAGTACTTTGTCTCTTGCTTACAACTATTTTTATTTTATACATGGTCATGTAAAATTGACCTGTGTGCCTAGGTGCAATAGACCAGACAGACTAATATACAGGAATATTAATGACAGTAACAGTACCGAAAAGCCTCTCATGCTGATATGTGTCCTCATTGTCAATGTTGCTTGGCATCATGACAATTCCGTTTTTATCCATTCATTTCTTAAATTGCCTAATTGCTATATTTCAGCAGTATGTGGAAAGCTAATGTGTCATTAAAAGATCACTTAAATATTTTTTCTTGAAGAGATTGTTTCCCTCTTGTTTTTCTAAGTCTTTCAGGATTTTAAACTTCTACCTGCACCAGTTTCAACTGTTTTTTGGATGGTAACAGTAAAAAGCCACTGATTTTGCCTGTACTTTTAATAACAGGAAATATTTTGTACTATGTGTTTACACCTTGTCCAGTAGGCTGGAGTGCCTGATGACGGTTCTTGTTTTTTTTTTTTTGTTGTTTTTTTCATTCATGACCTTGGTTCTTGATTAGTCTGAGCTTCCTCTTTTTTTCCCCCTTTTTTCTGTATGCAATAGTTAATGCTATTCTCACTTACATATTCCTGATTTTGGCACTTCATTAAGTTTTTCCTCCTTTCCAGTCTTTACTTCCTCACTTTCCCTTCAATCAAATTAATTCAATGAAGTATACTTTGATCATCTATATCGCTGGTGAAAGAAATATTATCAATTTCTGTGTGCAGTCACTTCAGTAGTTTCTCTATGAAGCGTTGCACTACCAGAAGTAATGCTTCATAAAGAAACCTGTGGTAAAAGGGTCCTTACAATGAGATAGTAAAATCTCAACAAGACTCAGCTTGCAACCCAATGCATTTTCCTCATTAACAAGATGGAGGATGATCTTGACCTAGACCCAGAAATGTTATTTTTGATCCTCAATTCAAACAATGAGACTAAAAAAGCAAGTAACATTCTTCCCATATCAAAGCCAAAGGAAGACTTACTGGTGTTTTTTTGTCTCATTCCTTGAATCCATAGACTATTTTTTGATGTATGTATGCGAGGTATCAACAAGTCCCTAACCTGCAATTTTTGAAAATTTTTGATCAACTTCTATTTAGAAATCTGCTGACAACCATTTAAATTAGTATAAGTAAATTAGGAGTTACACAGTATCTCTCTATTTTCAGTCTTGAAAGGAACAGGTCCCTGATTTGTTGTCATGTTATCTTATTTCTAGTCCACACTTGATGTCTCTTAGAGCTTCTCTACATGATACATTATTGTTTAGGTTATGACTATTAAATGCAATAGGTATGCTACACTGTCTCTGAGACACTTGCAGAATGCACGTAACAGCACATCTAATATGAGTGCACATGAGATGAAGAAGTGTACCTCCTGCCATGTGCAGAGTATCTGCAAAGAAAATTAAAATTGAATGGCTACAGTGCTGAGAGTTTGTACACCTTGCACTGCATGCACTCAGGAAAGCCTTGCTTTTACTGTCAAGCATTTTTTATTTGCTGTGATTTCAGTCAGAAACTGAGTTGTTGCTGGCACCAGAGGAAGGCTAAACACCCAAGAAAATGGAGCTGAGGGTATATCTGTATTGCACGCTGTATTTGTGTGTAAAATTTGAATGGCTGGAGTGAAGGGTTACCATTGATTGATTTGGTACCCTAGCTACTTTTGTAGGATGCAGTGTTATACAGTGCACTTACAGGGCAGCACAGACACTTGCTGAACAGCAAAACAATTTGAGGAGAGCAGACAGCAGAACTGGTAATACTTGCCCAAATAGGAAACTGTATGGAAACCAGCTGTATGGTAGAAATAGCACAGATACCTCAAAGAAAGGCACAGACAGATAAATTTGCATAATTTTGTGTACCTAATATTCTTATAGCACAAAAAAAAGCAATGCAAAAATGGAATGGGATGATTGGTGAGTGACTTGCACATATTGCATATGCCTGAAAATTAATCAAGAGTATTTCAGTATCTGGTTAACTGCATTTAAATGCATAATCCAGAACTTGCTGATTTCAAAAAGATGTGCCTAATGATTTGTCATACATTTGATAAAGCTCTTGTAGTATTGACACTCAGCAGACTGATGTGTTGGGTTCTAATTAGCTGAGCTCATCTGCTCTAAATTTCTCTGTGTATCCCAATAGACTGTGGTGCTGTTTCTGATGCCTTGCTAGTCTAGGTCTAAAGCTGTCCCTAGCATCTCCAAATGTGTGCCTTTGGCAGCGTTTCTGAGAATATCAACCACGTGTACACCTTGGTCTGCAGTTTAACTCTTCAGGGAACCTGAAGTGCTATGGATGCAGGCATATACACATGCCTTTCAGAAGTGTCAGTACTCTTAGCTGCATGGACAAAAAAGGGGGTGGCAAAACAATAAATCCAAAACAATAAATGCCTAAGTTTTATTATTACTCTTAACTACCCTTTGGGCTCTCAGGTCAGTCCCTGTGGGATGGTCTGGAATTGCTTTCTTGTAGCTTATGACTGGTCTCCAGAGCCACCGAATCTATTCAGCTTAGCTCATCTTTAACCTCATTTGTTTCTGGAGCTAAAGAATGTTCCTTATCTCCTTCCTAAAGCTTCCTGTTCATCTCCCCAAGGCTTCCAATATTACAGACCTCCTTCATTTACCACTTGATTTCTTTGTTAACCTTCTACCACTCAGAATTCCCATCTTACGGACAGATAAGTATTGCATTAAGCATCCTCCATTAGCTTTCGCAGTAAAGAGATGCACAAAGACACAGAGGGCTTTCACAGAGCAGTGGTTGTTTTCCTATTCATTTTGAAACACTGCAAAAAGTCGATCATCTGAGGAATCCAAGAATAATTCTTTGGTGTGTAATCTTTCTTGGATGTTTCTGTACATTAGATTATTTTCAGTCTTGCGCAGTGCTTAAAACAGAGATTAATTATACTTTTATGGACACTTAAAGTTCCATCCTACCTCTGTTAGTGCTTGTAAACACACCCTTCGTGGTGTAAGGTACCTGTGCCAACCTGCCAACTTTAACCACTCTATGCCGGTATGTGCATACAAGCCTAAAAAAGGGAGAGAGAGACCACTTAGAACATGAGTCACTAAGAAGCCAAGTAACTTTAATTTCTACAATTATTTTCTCAGGAAAGGTCTCTGGGGGTCATGGAATGTATTTTATTATATTATTTTTACCCAAGACTGGAAATGTGATGTGTGATGTCAATGAAGTGTCTGCTTATCAGAGAATTCTCATTCTTCTGTCTGAAAACACCATTGTGTTCAACAAGCCATGAATTTAATAGTCGTGAGGTCCTGTCACATAGTTCATTTCACACGCCACTTTACAGGGATATTTTCATGGCTGACGCATCCAAAATAAAAGCAATCTTAAAACTTCATTGATACTTCTTTAAAGAAATTTTACCCCCATTGCTCTTAAAGTGCCTGGGCTGTACACACAAATGGAACAAGGCTGTTACACAGGTAACAATTTAGATTCTCAGACAACTCAACATCACCATCACGCCTGCACAAACACACCCTATTTCAGTGATATCACTTCAGTGATATTTTGCAGCATTTTTCCTTGTTTGGGGAGGGATCTGATACACATTTCCAAGTGAAAAAATGGACACAGATCCTGCTCTCTGCTGCTCTTTTTTCTGAGCTGGCTCCTCTTTACCACCATAGGGCAGCATGAAGCAGAGGGACCCTGTGGTGTTCAGTCTTGCTTCTCCATATCCATATGCAGCTGGATGATCTAATTTTAGGCCTGTCAGCTTTTGCACTGATAAGTTAACAATATAGATCACGTATAAGCGGCATCACAGTGATTTTTAAATGAGATTTATTCATTTAAAGTGGATGATAAATGGTTCTCTTTTATCAGACTCTTGCAAATAAGATTAAAGCAAGATTATTCTCCTGGAATAAGAGAACAGCTGGCACAAATCTAATGTCTCTAGGTCATACTGTGTTTGCCTGACCTTGCAGAGATGTATAATGACAACATGGAACATCCAGGTAGTCTTTCTGCTTCCTAAATCCTGTTTGTATTACAACCAGATGCTACCTGGAGTACTGAAATGCTGTGAGTTATATGAGCACTAAGAGAGGATTTGACAGGAACAGGCAGTGGCCTGGAGAGCACAGTCTGCTCTGGCCTTTCAGGGTTTGATATGCATGTGCTGTGTCTCTTACAAAAAAACAAGTGGGGTGGTTTGCCCTGTCCTCCTTTAGCACTTTAAGTGGACTACCCTATCATACAGAGTACCTTGAGTGTGCTTCCCTAAGGCTTAGTCCATCCTACTGGACGCTCAGCATTGGTGTCTTCTGGATTCCAGGTGTTGCCCTGATTTTGCCACCCCTCCCTTCAGTTTCCATGAAATAGGATAAGGGCTGTGTTACAGTTCTCAATTTATAATGTGGCCCAAAAAACGTATGTTGCTTGTCCTCAGTACGTTATGCCATGGTGGAGGAGGCCAAATCCATGTCAGCATTACATACACAGAGTGGCTCCTGAAGTGAACTACTGTGAATTTGTTTCAGAGAGAGCCTGTTCTGAGGGACTGGGAGAGAACTAATTGCTCATATTGGTGGAATCAATAGATATTTTCCTGGATGATCTATCTTAAACTGTAAAATAAAACTTTTCCTGTTCTTCATGGCATTCAGGCAGAGGTCCTGGCTTTGTCACCAGAATGCTCCTGGCAGGAGGTCAGCTGTTTTGATGAATGCAGCAGGACTGCAAATAGCTGCCCAAGTACGAGATGGGCCAGGGGAGAGCTAGCAATGATGCTAGGGTTTTTCTCTTTCACTGACTTTCACAACATCCCACCGGTCCTTGACTCCTGTGTTTTTAGAAGGTGGAAAGGAAGTTTTACAGACTTGTACTGATTCCTCTCAATGTTTTATTTTGCTAATATATCTACGCTTCCCTCTACTGATTTTGATCAGAGGAGATATCCTGTAATATATACATTTGTAACTTTCCATTTCTTATCAATATTACCTCCGTATAAGGAAGTCCTATATTTGGCTTACTATGGCAGTGGTGAGTGAGCTTTAAATGGCACAGTTCTTTTAGGGAAAAAATAGGACTTTGTTATGCAAGATACAAGGTCTGTTATCTCCCTTTTTTCACCCCTTTGTGACACTTCTCTTCAGTGTCTCTCATGTGACAGAAATCCAGTCCCCGGTGCTTGATTTTTCTGCTGTTTCTCAGACCTCATTTTTCTAAGAATTCCCAGCAATGAATCTGTCTACAGAGTCTATACTTGATGGCGTTTTGCCATCTGTCACAACCCTCCATGCTCTAATAAATTAACTGTATTCGTCTGCAGATTTAAACTGGAAAACAGTGCAGAGCAGTAAACTATTTTACTGCTTTCTTCCTTCTGATCTTTGATTGCTAGTCTATAATCTACTCTGAAGCTAGTGATCTGAGCATTCTTTGCTAAAAATAGTTATCTATCTTAAAGATTTGGGTCCAGTGTCAGGCTAAATAGTGAGCAGAAGATGAAAAAAATAAATAAATATCCTGCTTTAGTCTGAGGAGCTGCTCTATAGATCTTCTCCAATGCAACAAGTGCACTCCTGTGCCCCCCTCGAGAGGAAGAATAGAAGCATATATGCATTACTAGATCCTCTAGATCCGGTGAGGGTTAATCAGTTGTCCCTTAACATCACTGTGTAGTTATGTGTATTGCACGAGACAGATAGAAAGCCTAAGGTATAAGAATGAAGATTCACTTCAAATAAATTTTCATGCAAGACCCTGTTGCCCTTTTGCAGCAAGTATTTAAATGCACATAGCAGTATTATTTATTGGACTTTTCTTCTGGAGGGGAAAGGAAAAAGATAGTCCTCCCATTAAATACATGGGGTTAGTAAAACACCTGAAAACATTAGCTATTTTGAAATACATGTACAGATGTATGCCTCTAAACAGGCTGTGAAAACTGAGAGCAAAATGTCCTGCTGTGCTTCTGTAGGCACCAGGCACAGAAAAGATTCAATAGAAATAGGCTGTGTTAATCTTCTGTGCTTGGACTCTGAACTCTGACGTTCAGCTCCTCAAAACATTCATGAAACAAAGCATGTACACTGAGTGACTCTACTGAGCAGACAAAAATCAAAGCCTGAACTACAGAGGAAAAAAACTTTCTCTTTTAAACCACTCTTCAACTTTTCTAGAGAACATCACTACAGGACTGGCCTAGAAAAGAAGAAAGCAACTGGGGATTTCAGGGTGTTCAATGTCCTTGCAGTGCATGTGAGCACTACCATTAAAGGGATGCTGAAAATTAACTCCTTTAAAAAACAAAACAAAAACAAAACCACAATATGTTATTAGCACTTAATAAGAATTTATGGAGGCAGTATTTTATAGATTAGAAACTGAGATTAAAACAAGTTAAAGTTATAGATCCCATATGCTCAGCAGGCTCGGTAGAACTCAATTGACTTTCAGGTTGAATAAAATTTATTTAATACTGCTTCATCTTAAAAGTTAAAAGACCTTGTGGGCTATATTGAAGAAAAAGTATGTTCTAATTTATGCTCAAAAATAATTCCTAAGAAGCTGGTTCAAACATGGAGGAACCTGATCCCACTCTGTGTGTGTGGTAAGAGCATGCCAGCAGATATTGTAAGATGTCAAGCTTAAAAGTATAACTCAAATTTAGGAGACATTTAGTGCAGTAAATTTCTTTGTGCACTGTGCTCTGTTTGCTTTTTCTTTGTATGTCTTTGTATGTTTTTATAATTATATTGACATTTCTCAGGAAAGGGAAAAACATTCTCATGAAAAGAACATCTTTTCCAGATGTGCCACAGGCAGGTAGGCCATGGTAGGTTTGGCCAGTATGTGTGTCCATGGAAGAATCTTTTCTGAGAGAAAACAGATGTTGAATGATTGTGGGACTAATAGGGACAAAAATGGTGCCAGTCACCTTCTTTCTTAACTTTGAAAGTTGTGTTATGCAACTTACTAGCACAAGTATGATCAGAAATCTTAGCTTTTTTTCTCTCTAATGTGACAATGGAAGGAGAATATTAAGAAGACGAGAAGTTGGTAGAAACTTGTAGATGGTTTGAATGCAAGCTCATTTTTAATTTATTTCACATCATCTCATTGTTCATTAATGATGGAAGTAAACCAAACCTCCAACTCTGGTTTAAGTTCATGTATTTCTGTTGACTAGTGTTTCATCCAAACCAACCTTGGTTAATGTAATAGATTTGACCAACCTTGGGTAAGGTGTGGGTATGGCTCTATAGAAATCTTGAATCTTTGGGTCACAAATGGATCGATAGTGCATGGTAGTTGTTTTATGTAAATCAAATTTTGCAGCTGTTATATGTTATAATGTTCATCCACTGTCTCACCGGGTGGATAAAGCCAATAAGCAAGCACCTTTGACTTCTTCAATTTCTTTTAGAAATGAAGCATTTCTTCCCCAACTCTTTAGGCCCCTGTCTACTTTTAGGCATACTAGTCATTTGAAGACTTTTACAGGGTTCTAGATGAGGCTTACAGTGCGTTAAAGGAGCACTGCTTTTAAAATGAGATGCCTACCCTTTCCTTTTGGTCTTTTAGTTTTAGTATCTTTCCTCCCAACGCTGATTTTAGACATTCTCTTTCTACTTTTGCATATAGACTAAACGAACAGGAAGACTGAGGTTCGGGTTGCGTTCTCTTTCACAGGTGAAAGAGAAGGGCTGCAGGATGTTACAGAGGGTAGAGAATCAGGGTGTGGGAGGGGAAGTGAGCCCAAAAGGCTTTAAAAAGATATTTTTAAAAAGAGCAGTCCTTGCTTCAATGAGTTTTAAGTCTAGCAATATGAATTAGTATGTTGAGAATGAGTTACCAGCAGTAGCAGAGAGGAATTCCGGCTGAGTAAATAAATCTTTGCATCTTTGTGTAACAGTACAGAAATAGATAATAAAAAACAGCTTTGGAGGGTGGGACTGAAGGGACAACAGAGTAAATGGTGCAGGTGAATGAACACATTTTTAATTTCCAGGTGGTATTTAATTTTCTTGTCTTCATGTATGAGTGATATTATAAGTAGTGAAGAGAGAGAAGGGCAGGCTAAGTGGCCAGGTAATGGCAGGAGAATACATATTTGCAATGGGGTTGGGAAGAACAAAATAGGGCTGTTTGGTATGATGGTAGTGCTATAACATTCTCGGTATGGGAAGGAGTATGGAAAGAGCCCAGAGCTTGAGGGTTCATGGAGAACAACAAAAGTGGAAAAAAAAATCCTGAAGCTACATGTAAATGCATTAAATTGAAAGAAACTTGGAAAGGTGTTGTAGTGAGAAACATGGCACAGGCAGGCAAAGCAACCTGAAACAGGCTGGGAATGAAGTCATGGAATTTTAACCAGTTGTGGGATGGCACTGTGTTTGACGAGCTGAAGAGGTATGAGCACACCTATAGAGAAAAGCAGAGAACTTGCTTCAACAGCACTAGGAACAGAAAAAAAAAGCCACTTGGTATGTGGTTAAAGGAGAGGGTAGGAAATGTTATTATGTGGGAGATGTGATATAACCTGTGGTTGTCATGATCACATGAACCTAATTTGGTTCCTCCAATTGAACATGTAACAGTAAATCTTCTGTTTTAAACCCAGGTCTCTTTGTATATATCTATGACCTGTCTAGGAGAAAGTGTAAAAATTGGTATTTTCTAGGTTTAATATTGTTACTCCTTTGGGGTCAGGCAATTCTTCTCTTCTGTTCAGTATTAGGTCTCCATTATGTAGTGCCACCTTGTTTACTCAGAAGATATCACACAACTTTGTCCAAAAATAAGTCTGTGATCAGCTGGATAAATTTTGAATGTGTATGTCAGCTATTTCCAGTGAGAGGGCCTTTCAGTTGAAGCAAACAGTGCTAGTTTACACAAAGGTACAGCTTTCCATAACGGATGCTTTCATTGCTAGGCATACTTGGTGCATCATCTTCTAGGGAAGTAATTAATAAAGCATCTTGGCACTTTAATATCTCTCAAAGCTCATTTCATGGCACAACTAATTTGACAGCTGTCTGAATTACAACAATGTATGCTAATACTATGTTTTCTTAATACTGGAATTAAAGTTTGTCTTCCAAACCAAAATTACTGTTTCAATCTGTACTTTACAATACTTACTTTGGCATCAGTAGTCTGATAAATTGCTCAAAACAATTTACAATGAGTCAGAGCAGATATGATTTTATTCACTTTGGATGAATATCAAAAGTGTTTAGAACCAAATCCAACTGCTTCATCTTGCCAGATATTACTTGGTAACACAATGTCATTTTGTAGTGACAGACCATAATTCTGTTCATATTCCAAACGCTGCCCTTTATAGGATATAGAAATGGCGCATGAACACTGAAGTTCACTTCACAACTTACAATCTAAAATAGTACCGTAAACTCACATCACATAGAAAATCCTAGTGAAGGGTTATTTAAGCAATAGTTTCAGAAAATATGGTGTGATCTTATGCTTTTTAGATCCAATTTGAAGCTTATATAAATTCTGATGGAAGAGTCAATCACAGAAGTTGCAAAGCAGCTGAAGCGATGGGACAAAACTCAGCTTCCAGATATTGGTATTAGGTAGTGATAATTCACATGGCAAAGATTTTCTCCAAGCACAGTATATACTAGGTTTCTGAAGTGAATTAGCAGAACTAAAGATCATTAAAAATATAAACATAAAAGTCAGTTTTCAGTAATATATCTTATACTTGACAAACATGAATTCCCTGACATCTGATTTTGAGCATTTTAATTCCAGTCTTCTGCACTGGCCAAAATACTGTGACTTTTCAAAGTGGAAATGCTCATGAAACTCTTGCAGCTCATTGACGTTATTATGTAATATAGTAAACAGTTTTAAAATAATTTTTATCTGTTACTTTTCTTCTTATCTTACCTCCCTGTTTTCTTTTAGTTTTGACTGATGTTTCAGATAAATTCAAGAGCCCTGCATGTTTGTGCTGATGACAAGAGAATGTCTATACAGGCAATTTTCTGAGTACTCTAAATATAGATGAATATAGATGACAGGATTTTATACTACTTTACCATCTCTCTTTTCAGAGATTTGAAAGAGATTTGCCTTACATAGAGGAAATAAATGTAAAGGCAGCTGAGTCATACTTAGTCATATTAATATATTTTAAGAATCCAGTCTTCCTTTTTTTTTTTTTTTCCTCTCCTCCTTCAGTCTTATCTAAGGTACTTTATCTGATTTATTTCATTTTCTACATACGGGCATATAGGAGACAGTGACAGTCAGTCTCTTGATTGCTGCTCGCTGTTCTGTTGTGTTGGTTGGTAAGAGTTTATTTGGTAATAATTACCATTCAAAATATAATTTTGTTTACGTTCAAGAAGAGTACTGGCTGACTGTACTTTAGAAAAGGGCAAATATGATAAGATGATAAGGCAAAGACTATACTTTAACCAGAGGACAAATCCTTAGGGGTTGATTTCCCTTTTTAACACATTGTAATGAGATATGGGATTCCTTTTTTTTTTTAAAAAAAAAAAATAACTGTGAAACCTTTGCATACTGTTTCTTTACACAATAATTGCTGTTCTAAGACAGTCTTTCTCTGCTGTTGCTACATCTTGTCTTAGCTACAGCAGTTTTTATTACAGGTAATTTACAGGATAACTTAATTAAGCAGGTGGTATTTGTTAATGCAAGTTGGTTGTTAATCGGAGCTAATTCTGTGCTTAAATGGACTGGAATGTCTTGCCAAGACTTGTTTCAGTCATATACAACATGAACATATAAATATCTTTTTACTGATACTACCTCAAGGCATCTTTTTTTATACACAGTTTTACCCTGCCTCTAGTGGTGACAGCATAGCTGTCCTGCAGATCTGGGAGTTTACTCTCAAAGAAGAGGGGAGTAGCTACAGGAAATATGTACACTTACTCTTATTACAGTAACACAAGATCAGGGTTCTTTTCCAATATGTGCTTTATATACGTGTGAGTAGAAAGATTCTGTGCCTTGAACAGCTTCCTGTCTAAATAAGCATAAGTGGGAAAAATTAACTGTTATTGTCCTCACTGACAAGAACCAAATAAAAGTAGATGACTGACTAGCTTTAGGTCATGTAGGAAGCCGGTGGCAGTGCTGCTGATTGAACATAAACATCCTCAGTTCCAGTGCAGTGCTTTATCTATCCAAAAATAAGCTCTTATTTGTTAGACATCTGAGAACATCCTGCAATATAGCTTGACATTCCTTTCCCTAGAAGATATTCTCTTAGTGCTAATCTTCATCTTAACTTTTTTTTTTTCAAGACCCATAAAGATTTGAACTTATATTAAATTCTTGGAAGAAAGACCAAGAAGTACTTAAAGGTGGTATATACAATAACTAAAATACTCTTGGGAGTCAGTTCAGTTTTATTGCGTTTAGTCTGCTCAGCCAAGTAATATATATCCAGTTCCAGGTACTTGCTTCTTGTCTCAGTTTGTATAGTGTTGGGAGGAAATTGGCACCATAGATATTCTTTACAAGGAAGAATGATGTACGTTCCTACATAAAACAATTTTGAACAGCTCACAGAGGCTTAGAAAATGATAGTTAATTTTCCCTTTGATTTTCTGCAGTGTTGAGGAGTAGTTCCCAGGGTATTTGTTGGCTGACATTGCAACCTAGAACATCATGGTCTGGTGTTATTTCTTGCAGACCAGTTGACAGCCTAAGTTTGGATGTGTTATAAATGTGTGAACACCATCTGTATCTGTATGTTAGTGCAACTCTCTTGTCTTTTCCCTCCAGCATAAAGCCTAAAGTCCCTTGATTATTTCTGCTGAGGTTTGCCAAGGGCTTGATAACTAAAGGAAGATGTTAAAGAAGAGGGAACAACTTTGTCTTGTTCCTGCTTCAGTGTGAAGAGACCTGTCAACACACAATTCAGCAGACACTTGGCTGTGAGGAAGGGATCCAGAAAGAGAAGCCACAGTCTGCCTCAGTGTATCACCTCACTTACACATCTTTTGCTTCTAAAATATCCCACTCAACCTGATAACACTTTCACAACATTCAAAGAGGATGATGTAGTTTTCTGCCACCAGACTTGGTAGAAGGGAAATAAGAACTTTCATTGGGTTGTCATGGGGAATTTCACAGCCAAACCGTCTAAGCATGGAGCATAACCCTCTCTGCTGTTAGCCAGGAGCTGCTAGGAAGCAGGGGCTGTACCAGTTGTATAACATTTGTTTTTGTTATGCAAATATCTGAAAGAACAAGTTTAACAACTTTACATGTGTTTTACCATGTGTGTAATGCTGGGCTTCAGTCCAAGAGAAATTTGTTGGTGGATCTTGTAAGCAGGATAAGCTTGAGCAACTCTTTTTTCTTTCAAAGGAGAAAAGCACTTGTACTTGCTAGTCCCATGCCTGGCCTCACCATGGGACAGTTAAAGGGTGAGTGATTTTTTAAAGTTGTTACAGCCTTCTGCCTGATCTCATCTGTGTTCTTCTAATGTGCTGATCAGTGTTATCATGTCACTTAATTTATGAAACAATTAGTAACAAGTGCCATATGCATGTTAGCTGAAGGACTGTGATTCTGCTTTATGAATAAAATTGGAAGTAACACAGATCAGTCTTTGTTAGGTATTGGGTTGTAGAAATTTACAAGACCTCTTGGATATATATATATGAAAATCAGATTGCCCTTAAGACAGCAAGGATATTTTAAACTACTATCTAAATCCACTTACAGATACTGAAATCCAAGTCCTGATGCATTATTTCTGTGTTTTTACATGATGAAAGCAAGCTGTCCATGTAATTCTGAGGAAACATTGTTAGGCCACCGTATAAATCCACACTAGGTTTGATCTTGAATATTATTTCTTGTTTCTTCTCAAATAAAATATAACTTAGAGATAAGTAACAAAGATAATCATGGGTATAATCAACTTCCATAATAAAAAGTTGTGTGCTACCACTGCTTAGCCTGGGTAAAATTTAATTAAGGGACAACATGCTGAAGTCCATAAGGCCTGACATGAGCAAGGTGGGTTGAGAAACTGTTTATTGTTCTTTCCAGTGTAAAACATAAGAAACCTCAAAGGAAACTAGGTGTTTCAAAGCAAAAATAGGCACTCCTGTGCATAATGTGTAGCTCAGTCAAGAAGCTTATCATCACAAGGTGCTGAATTTTTTTCTGGGTTCACAAAGCAGTTGACAGATTCATGGAAGAAAATCTCAGGGCTGCTCAACAGAAAGCTCTTACCTCTGCCTCAGTAAACTGCAGGAAGCTGGGGCAGTATTGTGGGTGAACATTTTATTGTTCTGCCACTCTGCTCTAGGCAGAGTGGTACTGGCTGGTGGTAGAGGTTATGGTACAGCTGAGATCCAGCATGGTGTGGCTGTTTTTTCTGTTCTTGTGTTCCAGAATCCATGCCACTGCTGCAGCTGAGAATTTTACCTTTTATTTTTTATTTTTTTTGAGTTGAAAAGCCCTATTGTGATACAAATTTCACTTTCTAAAGAAAATACCCTCGTGAATATGGAGTCCCCCCTTTTTTTTTTTAACAGCTTATTATAATTTAGATAGCTGTTTTATGATTTTAAAAGAGATAATGGCAAAACTTTGAAAGGCTAATGCTAATAACTGTACAGGTACCTTTTCAAACATGCCCTTTCTAATGGTTTATTGTCATATACAACTGAAATATCAGCAGTCAGGGTTGTCTGTGTCCACAGGCCAGCTCTGACAAGGCACCTAGATGAGTTAGGCATTCACTTCTTGATGAGATCCAGGAGAATTTGGCACCTTCCTTGTCTGACCTTCTGGAAATTCTCATCTGAATGCATGTGTATGGTACTATTTCTGCAAATTAGAATCGTATTATTTGAGGCACCTGTAGGAAACCTTGGCCAGATATCTTAACAAGGCAAAGATTAACATTCAACTGGCACACACATCCTGAAATAACGAATATCTCTTCCTCACAGAGATAAAGATCTGAATAGCAAACACTTTCTCCTTTTGTTTGGATTTGTTATTCACCTTTGCTTTGATTTTATGTTCTGAAAAGATAGTCCAGAAACGCTTTACTTTCAATTGACTAGCTAAATATAAAGGAAAGACTAATCTTAAATCACTTCTCCAAAAACTGAGCTCTCCCTCTGAATATGTTTCTGGATTAAATAGCTTTTTTTTCTACAAGTCCCACTAAGTCTCTTGTAGTAAATTCTTAGAGGTACAGCAGTCTGATATGACTAGCCATTGCTAGTTTTCTACGTGGCCAAAAAATGTCAAGGATTTAATGCTGGCAATGTCTTCAGAGACCAATTCAGATACAAAATAAAAATAATCCTGTTCCACAATTGATTTTACTGAAGTAACCATTTCCTAGGCATCATTATTGTATACAGTGGAAAATAGGTAGAGCTATTTCCTTAGTATAAAACAATTTGTGAGACCTGTCATAAAAGGCTAAGAGAATACCTTCTTTGCTTCACATCCCTTTTAACTGCCTCCATAAAAGTTAAGGAATTGCAATAAAACTTGGGAAAGCACTTTCACTATGTGAGATCTATTTGACAGTAGTTAGGAGATTATCTTGTGCTTGGTAAGTATCAATTGGAGTGTTTACACATCAGAAATTCTTTAAAATTATATTCTTTTCTATTTTTTTAGCTTAAAAGAACTAACTCTTTCTCTCTCTCTCTCTCTTTCTCTTTCTCTCTTCCTCATCCTTATAACAGAAAGATCTTTAAACAGTTCGCTGCCTCCTTGGCATTTCTTCATTCTGCTTTTCATTTCATGTGAAGTCTCCTGGGCTCTGACCAGTTCAAAAAGCTACTTTGTAGTTTTCTGTGGTAGATGACTGACAGTTTTGGAAACTATGCTCTTTGTCTGACAGACAAGTGCATTCACACTGCTAAGCATTTGGACTGAACTTTTAATTTAACCCTCCTGACTTCTTTTTCTCCTTCTCTCAGCGTTGGCTCTATTGTATTTCCTACCACGGCAATGTAGCTTCTGTTTCTGAAGTGACTGCATTTTGTCTGGGATCCTGCATGCAGCTTTGGTGCACAGCGTGGGATCTAATGAAGATGTGGTTTGTATACGTGCTATTGCATAAAATAACCTGAGACGTTCATATCAAAAACCAGTTAAAATGTGATCCGTTCCTGCAGAAATGGAGCTCGTTACTCTGGTAGCTGATACAGTGACTGGTATGGTGTCAGTCTGTTTATTAATGAAAAAATTTGCTAGTAACACTGTCACTGTTGGTGGACTCCTAAGCAAAACAGCCAAAGGATAACTACAGTTGGAGCTTGAATAGTTCTTTTAATGTTAGCCTGCATCAAAATTGTCAAGCTGATGAGTTGCTTTGGGAAATTTTCAATATGCTCTAAATACCTTTGTAGTATCTCACATAGAGCACTGTAAATAGGTCTCATTAGTCCACATGCTTAAAATTGTACACATGCTCAGGTGCTGCCAGTCGAAAAGCAGCATAGCTGTTTGGCTGGTGGATTTGTGGAGTAGATGGAAGCTGTTGGATGTTCCCATTAGGCTGTCCGTTTCCCCGACAAGTGGTGGGGAATAGCTATTTGGGCACCCCATTTTGATCTGTTGGTCAGACATCTATACCAGCCCAGGGCTAGGATCTGAACTGCTGCAGCTATCTCCATGGGAAAGAAAGGGGCAAAGTATGTATGTCCTCCCAGTATAGTCACGCTGTGACTTAATGCCAGAAGGCACCCCAGGGACATGCTGGCTTGTGAAGAGGTTCCTTAACTCAGATCTAGCCCCAGTGATTGTCATTTTTGGGTCACCCAAGTCCAAATAAAGAATGCTGATGCTTAATGAGGTAAGGAGGACTGTTCTTGGTCCATTGTAAGACGTACTGGCAACCTGTAACCTTTTGTAAGTAGTTAATTCACTTGAATAATTGGGAAGTGTGAAAAGGCGGGGATCTTCTAAATTAATAGAAGTAATGAAATATTTGTGTATATAAAATAGTCTGAATTTAGTATCTTGCACAGACAGCATGCAATATTTTCATTCCAATATGAGAATTTATGGCATTTGAAAGAAATTCTCACCCATATGTCTCTCTTCTACAACACTCACTTTTGAGATATGTAGGCATTAGAATCTTAAACACTATTCTATCTGTGTAAGTTTTATCTGTGCATCTTGCAAGTGGGTGTATAAGTGTCTTCTGAAAGTCATCATTTACAGGTCATGTCTTGCTTTGAAACCAGAAGTACTCCAATACTGTATTAGATTTTTCAAGTTCAGATGTGTAATTCACAGAACAAGATTCCAGGATGCCACAAAACCATTCAAAACCTGTCTTTACTTTGCTTCTATACACACTTGCCTAGCACAACCAGTAGACTTCAAATTTCATGTATATTCATGTTGTATCAGATACAGTTCTAGTGTAGACTACAGAATGCCTTCCGAGTGCCTGCAGTACATGTACCTCCTGTACGTCAAAAGATTACATATTTTCTTTTTGCCCATCCAGTAATGAACTACAGACTTTACTATCCTCCATTGCACCACTCCTTTACAGTCAAAGCCACTATACTTGCGCTTCCTTGTACTTGCATGGTATAGAAAATAATTCTGTACTACGCTGTAATTAGACAGAAAGTCCAGTTTATCCTAACAAGTCTTTTAAATACAAGTGATAAATCTTACCAGATTGTGAAATCCTGTGGTCTGTTTGAGATGCATGGGTTGGGGAAGGGAGTCAAGATATAAGACTTAAGAATTTGAGACTGTAATTTACAGCAGCCTCAGGAACACCCCTACCAAGAAAGCAGGGGCAACTCAAAGGAAATGCAAAAATCTGAAACTATGCAATATGATACTTACATACATCCATGCAATATAATAGATACAAACTATTAACTATATTATAAATGATCATTTTATCAATATTCTGCTATATTAGCATGATATTTGTCTCCTTAACTTAGTCCTAATAAGGACTGCAAAAGCATAACAGTTTTTTGACTACAAGTGTAGTTATAGTAAGATATTTAACAAAATAACCAAGAAATGTATTTATTAATCATACAGAACAGGTGGAGGCTAGTTACTTTTTATATGCAGCTGATCTCATAAGCCTTCTGAATACAGAAAAAAATTAAGATCATTAAAGGGCTCAGACTGCTTAAAGACATTACCCTGTTTCTGTACACTGCCTATTGTAGAGTTCACACACCTCAAAAAGCATTATTACTAAATTACTTATTGATTCTGAATAAAGCATGTCAACGCCTCTGAGTCTGATTTTGTTTATGGGGTGGTTCTGAAAGGACAGTGCGATTTATGTATCTATTTATTCAAGTCAGTGGAGAAAATATAAAATTCCATATTCCTTTCTGTAATGGTTTCAAATTCACAGATCAGTGTTTCATTTTTTTTCTTTCTGCGTGTACAGTTTTTTAGCTTCATCTGACCAAATATTAATGCAGAGAATGTCCCTGTTTACCCTGTCTTTCTGATCTCCCAAGTGACATGAAGTATTCATTTGTTTTCTAAGCAGTATACTACAAAGACTGCAGAAGCTACTGTGGATTTGAGAAGGTTCATAGGAGTGATAATGACAGCATTTTGTAGAGTGAGACTATAATTTATTGGATGGAAAGAGCAGACATTAGAGGCAGTGTGAATTGAAGAGGATGCTGGGAAGTGCATGTATTTTTAGGAGAAGGGTATGCTCACCCACTTTCCTGGTGCTACATGGCCGGCATGTTTTCCATTAGTTAAACCATTCTCTTTCTGGCTTCCCACTTATCGTTTGATCTGCAAAGTGCTTGTGTTTATTTTTTTTAGTTCAGACTGGATTCTGTAGACTTCAAAAACAAACAAACAAAACAAAAAAAAATGGAAGGGATTGTTAGGAGAAGGAATGGTGAAGGACAAAGGCTGGATAGAGAGAGTATCTCAAACAGGCAAAACTGAATGAAGTTTTATGCAGAAATTTTATGCCATTTCTTCACCTACTGCCCATGCTCATACCTTATTATTATGAAATCTTGTCATTTCTCTCTGGTGTAGTCTTCCTGAGATGGAATCTACCTCTTCTGTTCCTTTAGTCCTCTTCAATAGTCATTGATGCATTTATTTTTACCCAATAATGGAAGACATGTCTCTCCCAGTTCTCTCTGTTCAGCATGTGGCTACAATTAGGCTTCATATGTCTGTGTATCTGTAGCTTGTCTGACTGTCACAATAACTGCACAGACCCCTTTCTTTGTCCTTCCTAATAAACTGGCTTATACAACCTCACTGTTTTCCCCAAATCCTATAGCTGCCTCAGGTTTCTAGGCATTACATTAGGTGGAGGTTGCAGCCTCCCTTTCTGCATAGAAAGTGGTAGGATGAAGCTTTTACTGTGTCTTGACAGGTGGGTACCTCCTTTTACAAATGGCATGATGCTTTCTGAGCCCCATTGAGCTTGCTCTTCACCATATTTGTGGGAGTATCTGTAAGTGGAAATAGAATCTAGAGCCACATTTGTTTCTCTCAATTGACTTCAACTGTGTTCTTTGTGCAGCTATAGTGTTTTTTTTTTGTTTTTTTTTTTTTTTTCTTTCTGGCAAAATAGTCAAGCTTTTGATCGATATTATTACACCAGGAAGACTTGAGTGATGTTTAACTATACTGTCAATATTCAGAACTAGAGAAAAAATGTAGAGCATTTTGGCTGTTTTTCATTATCTTCATATTCTTCTATTCTAGGAAAAAAATAAGTAAATGAAAACCAATGAACTTCCAAAGGAAGCTGTAAGGTGTTCATATTCTACAGTGATAAGGACTTAAAAATACCCAGATAACATAAAATTATATACCTACAAACACTTCAAGAATATTTTCTAAAGTAATATTAATGACACATTAGTTTGAATGCTAATGAACTGTTGAAGATAATTTTTTATGTCATATCAACTTATATATTGCTACCATTATGCTGATCCTAATTGATTCTCTTATAGGAGTTACAGTTGCTAATTCCATATTCATAGTATGTGAACTTCTTCATTAGCAATTATTTTATGGCTCATTTTAACTGCGAAAGGACAGTTTCATTGCATTTCCTTCTCTCTCTCTCTCTTTTTTTTTTTCTTTTTTTTTTTTCCCTTGTCCTCAATAACAGCAATATGGAAATTTATCACATCAGACTTCTGGAGAGCTCTCATTCTTGTCTCCCTCTCAGACCTTGCTATGTTAGTCAGGTAAATGTGATTCAGGGGTCATATTGTTAATCCCCTGTTGCAAAGCTACTCTGCACGGTGCTGCTAAGCTACAGATGTCTAAGCAGGAAGGTCTGAAATATACTGAAATGATGTTGCTGTCAGAATTATTAGTGCTAATTTCTATATTTTCTGCAGGAAAAGATAATGTCAGCAGGACAGAAGGACCAACTGACATGCAGCCCATGAAATCTTGTGTGTCTTATTATACCCGAGTGTCTCTTTTTGGGCTCTTAAAGTTGAAATCAGGTTCATCTTCCATGTAGACTGGAAGATGCACAGCATCAGAAACATCTAAAAGTGAGCACACCAAAGTGCTCACCAAGAACTTTGTGCACCAGAAGATTTCTTCTCCTTGAGTCATGCAGAATTCTGTGGTCAAAGCAGAGCCATGGGCTGTAGCTTGGAAATGTCCGTTGTAGGTTGTTTTTTTCACTGGTGGTGGTGGGGAAAACTGTCATTTTTTGCAGCTTATGTAAACAAGTTTGTTGTAAGAGAATTATATTTGCTAGACATAATCCAGAAAGTCAGCATTCTTCTTTTTTTCCAGGGTGGATGGAAGTTCACAGCTTTCCCTTGCTTGGTCTGAGTGGACTCGTTACGTTTGTCATGTGTGCAGTACTAGATGGAAAGAGAGTTTGCTGATGAATGATGATGCTCTGTGCTGTCAAATTTGACTTTTTATTTTTTCCTTCTGCCTACCTTTGTCTTTTCATCTATCTTCCCTTAAAGATAGAAAAATATCTGAAAGGCTTAGATGATTTTTTTTTTTTTTTTGGTAACGCTATTTAGAAACCAGGTTCACTAGCACATATGTGCTGAATATACCTCTGGCAAACAGAAATGCATCATCCCTACTTCAGTTTATTTTCTCCAGCAAGGAGATTTTTGAAGACTTTGAGTTGAAAAGAGCAGAGCAGACAAAGCAAGGGATTGTTTTATCAATCCCTTTCATACTAGGCATGTGACATTTTTCTGAGCAGTAAGAAATTTGTTTTCAAAAGACACTGTCAAATTCACAGATTCATTGACTCTTGGTAGCAATGTAAGCTTGAGACAGTAGTGACAGGCTTTCTTCCAGGACACTGCATATCGTACAAAATAAGCTTCCTTCAGCTGGAATGATATTTGAGTTACGGTAACACCATGAAAATCAACAGCAATTTAGATCAGCCGAGCAAGAAGTATGCAGGTTTTCTGATCAGTCACATACAGCTCCTTTCAGCTTTGCTCATGATACTTTCTGTAGGCAGCATCTGTGTGGTGAATCCTGCAGCTGAGCATCCCTGGCTTCTTCTTAGACCTGTTCTTCCAAGAACTGCAGAGAACAGAATGCTGCAGCAATACTCAAGTGCTGATTTTTTTATTTCAAATTTTTTTTCCAGAAGGGGCTTATTTGGCCTTTGATTTTTTGTACAAACAATTAATAGATGGGGCAGTTTCAGGACTGTGTGTGTTTTACAGCACTTGGCAAATGAGTGCCCGACTCACAGGTACAGCTGGCAATTGAAGTGGTATAAAACTCTGACTACTCTTTTTATTCAGGATATATATTCACTATATATATATATATATATCTTTATATGTATATATTTATATATATCTTTAATACAGTGAGTGGTGTATTAGCATCAGTAAGGTGACCTTCACAGGAAGAAGTAGGGCAAAGAAAAATAGAAGAAATAGAGAAGAAATAGGGCAAATGTTATTATTCCAGTGTTACACAGAGTTTGCATTTGGCTGCACAAGAAGTACGTCTACAGGGAGGAGCATACCGAGCCAGCACAGTACAGTCTGCAGAGGCTGAGAGCCTGTAGTAGGGACTGGTGCAGCTGGAGCATGTAGCACTCCATGGCTGTGTCTGTACCGCAGAACAGATCATGGTGAGGGAATGAAATCCTAGGGCTGCTGATTTTCCCTCATAGTAGATACTTGTTTTGCACCCTGGTGCTGTTTTAGGTTGTCAGGACCAAGTTTGTTTTCCCCCCTCTCCAAAAATATCCTAGGATGCTTTGCACCTTTAAGGCTTCTGCTATACCACAGAGCATGCAACCTATAGACACAATTTCATGCTGATAAATGTTACTTTGAGTTGTGACATAGCCATCACATTATTCAAAATGCTCTGAACTGAGAATAATGTGCAGAGAAATAATACATCATAATAATAATACTTATGCATTCAGGCTACAGAGCAAATACATTGAACTAAAGGGAAGCCCTGGGCCAAGTGTTACGTAAAATGGCCAGGCAACACAAGTCAGAGCCTTTGAGCTTTGCTTAGCAACATAAATGCAGTCTGAATCCTCAACTTAGTATATCTGAGATGGTGTAAGACACTGCCTGGTACAGTGGAGTTTGTCATCTGTAGTCATTTTCTAGCAGTCAAACAAAGGTGGATAGGTCAAGAGGGGCATGCAATGCTCATGCTGCTTCTGAAACGAATCTTTAAGATTCAAGCTGAAATATCTGATGCGGGAGCAAGAACTGAAACTTCTGGACTCCCAGTCCTTGTGCTTCTCATCTTCAGAAAATGCTACACTGTAATACAGTAAAAGATAAAGAAAAAAAAAAACATCCAAAGAAGGTAAAATTTACGATTCGTGATGACATACTATTTCTGCCTTCTCATCAGTTCAGTGGGTAACTGCAATAGAACAGGACTAGTTCCGCTGTCTGGGGCCCCTGGGAACTATGACTTTATTTGCAGTAGAAGTTGGATTGAATTCTAAAGTAATAAGGAATTTAAGTCAAATGCATTACTAAAATTATGTGTTATGAATGCATGAGGGATTAAAGAGTTCAGAAATAACAATTTACTCAAGTCAGCCTTGAGGATCAAAGCTTTGGCTTCACTGCTGTCTCAAGGTGGACTTAGTACCTCATGGGATAGTTTCATGGCTCAGTGCAATGTTGATAATTTGGCATTCAAAGCTGTCAACAGCATGGATTAATAAAGCATTTACAGTATCTTTAAAGCTGTTATTGGAAGCCAACTCTCATATCCTTCCAAGTGCAGCTGTAACTGTTTTGTTTCTGAATACAGAGTTTCTAACATTTTTTTATTAAGGAAAATATCCTTGAAAAGATGGGAATAGGCGATTAAGGCCAGCAGGAAATGTATAAGGGAATTGTTGGTGGTCTAATCAGGGATTTAGTCTCCAGCAGGGGAGAAGTATTTTATAAATTAAATACAAAAGTAAATAGCATTATCATCATTTTGCAAATCAGGAACTGATTCAAAATCATTATTCATAGCCCAGGAGTTCTTGTCTTTCTTTTCTTAGCTAACTGTGTCATGCCCCTGTCTCCAACAGAAGGGCAGGAAGATGTGTATAAACTGAACTTCTTAGCCGGGATTATCTCATAAGGCAACCTTAAAATTTGGCAGCAAGTCAAAGGTTTACAGCACATCACTAAATGAAGAATGAGGACAGTTCATGGTGCTGCTATCAACTCTCTCTCCACCAACTTTAGAAAACCAGAGGTCAGGGTAATTATCTCCTTGTCACTTTAGGGGTCTTGGTTTGATCGCCTCATTTGCTACAACGTGCTATGGAAGCATATTACAATGCTTGGGTAGTTTCGGCACAGTGCAGTTCCCTTGCAAAGCTCCATGGGCCTTGAACAGCAAGCTCTTGGCTTGCTCTCCATTTTGCAAAGAAAGGGTCTGATGCTTTGTGTGTCTGGTTCCTCTCACTGAGTCTTCTCCAAAGTGAGAGGTAAATATCATATGGGCTTCCCCACCACAGACTTGCTGGGACTGAGTTCCAATCATTTTGAAAGCATGCTTAAGGAAATTAATACACTGTGTATTGAATAGCTATACAGGTTTGGTGCCTTGAGCAGGAGATGTCCTAGACAGATCAGTGGAGTAATTGAGAGATGTATGGATAAAATATAATTGCTAACTTCTAATGTACATATGAACACTTAGACAAATTGAGAGAAAAGACAACATGGCTACCTAACTATTATGAAAAATGGTATTCATGTTTTGTACAATTATGACTATATTAAGCCTATTTCAAGCAACCAATATGCAGATCTGAATCAGGAGAGATTAATTGGTGGTATGAACACTTAAGCTATATAATTTACTCTGATTGAAGAGGCAATACTAAAACGTGGAATTAGCAGATGCTGGATGTAGTTTTCCTCTGAATCCATTCTCTGAATGTGCTAGGTAAAACTCCCTTTATTCTAAACGCTTAAATACTTAAATCCCCGGGATTTGATTTGCATCTGTGTTTTTTGTTTCTTTGAATTATTCTTCAAGTGCTGTTGCTGTAGCAATACCCAGTTCTGTGATGAAATGAAGCACATTCCAGATTCAGCTGTTAAAGTCTGTAAGGGGGCCCTTTGGCAAGATCAGACGGGGTCTTATTAAAAACACCTGATCCTTTCTGTTTAATGTTCAACACCACATTTTCTTTCTCCACAAACTCACTGGTCATAATGGGGCATGTCTCTGGGCACTCCACTAGGTGCTGTGAATTATTCACTGCCACTCTTCTCACCTCAGAACACAAAGTGCGCATTGTGTATCATGCTGGCCCTAGCACTTCCTTAAATCCACATTTTCTGAGCCATCTCCCTAATTCCATTGGCAATGAACTAGTTAAAGAAATAGTCATTCACTCAAGCTCATATGTTCTGATCCAGAATTTGATTGCAGTATGGATGCCCCTGAAAATTGAAGCGTGAACTAAGGGAAGAGGTAGATGAATTATTAAACTGCAGTATCTCAAATATGCACAATAAAAACTGGCAGTGGTCAGAGTTCAATTGGGGGCCAACTTTTTCTGCACAGTATAGTTCTGTTTCATTTGCTACAAGCACAGAAATTAAGTCTGGTTGCCAGTATAGGTGCTATGCAAATCTACCTTAATACTGTGAAGTCCAACAGAATTAGCAGAGAGGGATCCTATTAAAGCTCTATCCAAAATGCCTAAACATGTGCAGTTAACATATGTTAAACTGAACACTGCTCTTACTATTATAAATGACTGCTTGCTGTCTTTGTCAGCAGAGTTGTGGCATTCATCCTGTCACAAAGAATAAGAATAAGATGACCATCTGCATTTCTGCAGAGTGATAGCTACCCAGAGTGGGTTCAATAAAAGAAAATTATGGCTTTGTGCATTGCTACAGCCAATAAATCATGAGCAGGTCTTGCATCAAGACAAAAGATGAAAAATAACGTTTTGTGGAAAGACTCTCTATAGGATACCAGCTGAGCAGGCCCTTGGATGATAATGCCCCTCCAAACAAAACAAATACCCAAAGCCAAAGATGGCAAATAGTGACCTATTCATGAGGAATTGAGCATACCAGGTTGTTAGGGACACTGGCGGATATACATCAGGGGAAAACTAAAAGTTCACCGATGTTCTTTGTGTGAAACAATGGTAAAGAATGGACACAAGCTATCAGGCCATTTTCTGATCGGTTTTCATTTTCTTCAAAATAAGGCTCTTTAATGCTGGTTCAGCATATCATTCCTGTCCCTTCTCTCTGACCTGGGGTATTCTGCAGCAGCAGGTTCCTTTAGCCTGAAGGACTATTCTCTGTCTCTTGCGAATCAAAGGAGGGTGAAAGTTGGCCTCAGGGACCTCTTAGAGGTGATACAGGCCTTCCTTTCTGGGTTTGAATTGTATTGGAGACCTGGGTTCACCGAGCATCCCTACCAGACACATCACTGTAGGACCTCCAATTACCTTATTTGTCCAGTAATAAAAGTCTTTCTCAGAGGTGGAGAATCCAAAATCAAATGAAATCTAAGCAGGAGACTAGAATTTTTAGTCTCCCTAATCACTTCTTCCTAAAGGCAGCTTTTTTTTTTTCTTTAATTATTATTATTATTTCTTTGTTCTGATGACTTTGAATCAGTGACTGAAGAAGATCTGGTACTTCCTTCCTGGTTATCCTGAGTAAGGGTGGATTGCATGCAT
Organism: Anser brachyrhynchus; assembly: GCF_964034855.1. Taxonomy (NCBI): domain Eukaryota; kingdom Metazoa; phylum Chordata; class Aves; order Anseriformes; family Anatidae; genus Anser; species Anser brachyrhynchus. The sequence continues at coordinate 43,846,452 of NC_137695.1, read as the reverse complement.
GGCTTTGCAAAAGAACACAAATATGTGCCAAATGAAAATGGAGTAAATGCTGTGGAAACGGTTTCTGAGTAAAGTTTTGACTGCCATTTTATAAATATTAGATGGGGTTTAAAATGCAGCTAGATATCTTATATATCTGACTGTAATACTAAACTACATTAGTATAAATCAAAAAGAAAGATTTTTATAATTTAAAGGCTATTTGCTGCAGTTTTCTTACAGAAGTACATAAATGATGTTTTAAGGCCAAATTTTGATCTGAATTTAGTAGGAATAGCTTTAGGGGTCTCTGATGAAATCAGGTGTAATATGGATCACACATACTGTGGCTTCATATATTCAGAACTCTACTCCTATCTATCTCTTTTTCAATTTTACAGTCTCTGCCTAAATACCATGGTAATTGTGAGTCAAGAAATGCCTTCGGGTGGATTTTCCCAAAGGACTCAGCATGATGTCAATGGGAACACTGCTTTAGAAAACCTCAGCTTGAACAAATATAGAAAAGGACAGCAATCATTGGAATTCAGTTATCTAAAGCCACTAGTAAATGCACTGTGGGGACGAAGGGGGAGAAGGAGGAAAAATACTTTTTTCGAATCTGAGTTTGTTATTCTTTACCGCGAACTAATAAACGTTTGGACTGTATTTATTCTCTAACGGACCACTAGATGTCAGCACATATCCAGGCTAGTGCAATTGGACCAGCAATCATCTGGTAGTAAAAAACAACCTTCCACCCTGTAACGGTGTAGGTTGGATACCATACTATTGCTGGCTAAAAGTATTTTGTTTGACGTCTTAAGACTTTCCAGTACCCAAACTGTAGCTGTGACTATTGTAGCCATCAAAGTAGGAGGACTTCATGTACATTAATTCTTGCACTTGTTCTCGTCTTGCAAACTACATTCGCTGTCGTCTGTCTTCTGTGCATTGCTCCTCAGGAAGCACTTCTCACATGGAAGTCTACCAGGTACAGCTTTAAAGGGGATGGCTAGTGTATTCGTATCCAGATTTCATGGCCAAATTCTTTTGGAAGTTGGGAAAAGAAACAGAAATCTCAGCAAAACTTCAAATGTAATCATAGCATAGTACAATGTGAAAATGATCTGTGAGATCAGGCAAAAAAAATAGAATATTCTGAATGTGCTCAACTCACCTGTGGTGCATATAAGAAATAATGAAAAAAAATTACATTATTATGCATTCAGCCTATTTAAAATGCATAGACACAGTTCACTGCTAGCATTATTTTTAAATTAGATCAAAAGCCTTCTTGATCAATTTTGCCACACAGTAGTAATGATTAGAATTAGAATTTGGCCATATATGTTCATATGTTGTGTATTCATTACTTATATATATCTAGATCCAAATTCAAAGCAAAGAAGTGTTCTGGTAGTTTTGACAGGCAATCCATTTTTGCTAATCATCCATGGCTGCAGGACAATTGTACTTTGGAAAATCAGATGCATGAACTGAAAATTGTCACTTAAATTTATTATTTATTTATTTATTTATTTATTTTTCCTAATACAATGGAATTCAGGGTCCTTAATTGTTCCAACAATTCAAACAGACTTTAACAACTGCTATGAACAGGAGTTAGAGGACATCATGTCACTGCTGAATCAGGCTGCAGGGAACTGTAGCTCAACCCCTGCAGTGTTGTCAGTCCATTAGTTATGAATAAAGGGCTCCACGCTCCCCTGCATTGGAGGCACTCAGTTGAAGCATGTGTGCTTGCAGCAGTACAGCTTACTTCCCTCCAGAGACTATCAGAAATGCCCGCCGAAGGGCATTAGATGCTTCAGCTGAGCACCTGAAGTTAGCCGGGGTGAAATCAAGTCCATAATATGAAGTTGCTATGAAATGATTTGTCCTTTGGCCCATGAGTGATTTACTACTGGTAAATTTGTATTCGGCATATTTGGCCTTCCCTGTCCCAGCCTGCCAAAGGTTCGCAGTGTATGTTTTCAGTATGCTGATGGTGAGGGGCAGAACATTCAGCAGGTTGCCAGGCTGAAGTAATCCATGTGAAGCAATCCATAATGAATGCAGTAATCCAGCTCTCCCGTGATGGCTGCACTGGTCAGAGCATCAGCCTATGTAAGGACATGCAGTATTTCAGGGCTGATAAAAACCCAAGCAAGCATGGAGAGGGAGATATGCAGAGTAAGAGGAAACTTGGAGTTGAGTGAGATCAAGTCTGTTACCCTATTTTGCTCACAGAAAATGCATCCTATTGAACTATAAACTTGATTAAGTCACCCTATTCATGCCGTGCTTAAGGGAGGTTGCCTAGCAGCAGAGATCTTAGCAGGATTGAGCCACAAACAATTTCTTGCTGTCCAGGTCTCATTTGTTATTAACATTTAGAATTCATAGGAATTTCCATGCAAAAGGTAGAAGAAAACAAGGTACAATCCCTCTGGACCTCATAAAAGCAATGAAAACCTAGGTAGATTGGTTTTATTGCTCCTGGTAAATGAAGACTGCTTGGATTGCACACACCACCTCATCTTTTCCTAAGGTGAAAGGAAGGAATTGATCTGTTTGTTTAAACAGATTGCTGTAAATTCTGCCTGTTTGAGCAGGGTAAATAATGGTGAAAGGTGGTAAGAAGTTGAGGGGGAGTAACTGTTTGGTTTAAAAGTAAATTTCACTGTGACTACTTGATGTCTTCATGCCGTGTGAATACCTGAGAAATCTATGAGGAGACTGGCAGAATAAATATGAATGTTGGAGTTTGTTGAAAATAGTTTGCCTGCCTGAGATAAAATCGATGATTTTTATAACTAACCTGACTTGGCACCCTGATCCAAATTAGCACAACCGTGTACAGCTCTGTCCCCTGGCCCAAAGCTGAGGCTTATTGTCAGCAGTGCTAACGAAGTAATGACGGTATCCATTTAGGTGGTCACTGAGTAGAAAGAGGTTCAGCAAAGGGAAAGTTAGCCCTGCAGTTTTCCAGTCCATTCGCTGTTCCCTGTCACTTACAGAATTGGCCTAGAATGAACTGGCTAGATTTTGTCTCATCCTTGATTCTTCTTCTCAAAATTGGTCTTTCCTCATGGATGTGCTTCACTTCTAAGGAAAGTCTTTGGCTTTGCCAAGTTCACATGCAGACAGACAGATAATGCTATAATGCTCACAAATTTTAAGGCTGGTAGAAGGTAGGATGATCACTTTTAGTGCTAATGTGGCACCTGGAAACATTTCAACCTGGAACATTTTCAATTCTGATTGGTTTTAGGAGATAAGCTATGGTATCTGCTGGTGGAACCTTGAATATCTTCATTGCAGTCTATGCTGTGAATTAAAATCAGCAGATAATTTGGCTGAATATTTCTGTAAACTACTGTGATGTAATACAAAATATGTCATTTCTTAGTGTGTGTTTTAGCTCATAAAATGGCAATCACCTCAAAATCCATTCAAATCTGCCCCTATGGTTGATTCAGACCTTTTACTTATTGAGGGTCTGTGACTTTTTACTTGGTAGCGCTGCCTGGTATTCACATGCTATGTTCAGCTTTGTCTCATTTTAGTGAACAATTGTTAGTTAAAAATAAAACCAAAAAAGCATCAAGCATCAGCCACTCTGCTTTGCTGCTTAGGGCAGAAAAATATCTTCCTTTCTTTCTGAGTGAAAAAGCTTGTAGCAACTGATTTCATATTCACATCTTTAATGAGATGGAAACCTCTAGTCTCCAATTTTTCCATTGGACATAAATAGAGGGTACAAGCTGCGACGGGATCTATTTTGTCCCATTCCTGACATCAGTTTTCCTTTTATAGATCTCTGTTTACACACAGAAGGACTCAAAAAAAATTAAAAATTTTGTAGCGATTATCCATGCTGGTGGACACTGGGATTCAAAAATTAAGCTAAAATGTGCTAGAAATAAAGTACACATTTCTAACAAAGAAGATAATTCATTTATGTAGAAAACATTTACGTAGAATAGTGGTGGGTCCTTGATAATAGCTATTTTTTTTAATCATGATTTGATGTTTTCTTCTGAAAGATTTGTTCTAGTTCAGTTGCACAAAATTGTTGGATTTGAAGCAAGAATTAATAAGGGAAGTGTTATGGCTTGTAATATTTTGAAGTTCATTAACTATTAGTGTGAAATCATTAGTCCATTGTTAAGAGGAAATAGTCTAATAAGAGTGTCAATGCACAGTCCTTGCCTTTCCATGCCAAAACCTTACTAAGAAATATCAAGGGAATTATGGAATCAGAGCTATATTAATTAATTATATGCTATTTTTCTGAAGTGAGAATTTCTCCATGTAGATCACATTCTTTCTATGTATGGCTTTTTGTTGTTTTATGCATCTTGCAAAGTGTCTTATTTGCTCTAAACAGAACTAGTGTCATCAAATACCCCCCATCGCCACATCTTTTTGGACAAGCCTGTTTGGGGAAGCTGTGTGCTTGCTGCTTGGTATATCCACAACCCCCAAATCTTTGCGTGTCAGGACAGCCATGGGCTGAGAGTGCTTTCATGTATTAAAGCAACATAGGAACTCTGCAAGTTGAATGATGGTGCTAGTGTATTCCTAGTTATTAATTCTGGAGTAGTACGTGTATCTTTAAATGATGAATCAGACAGAATGAAGCTGGCTGTTAGAGTGCACTTGAAGTTAATTGAAGCCATGACTCATGCATTTGCATTTTTCTTTCCCACAAAGAATGTTTAAGACCCTTTGCTCCTTTTAAGATCTCGAAATCTGTGTCTAGCTACATATCATAGAAGCTGCTGATCACAAGGTGCTTTAATCTGGTAGTGTGCGTGTGTATTGTGATTTGAACTTCTTCAACTCAAAAACTAACCAGATTTTTGGACAGCCTGACTCTTTTGGTGTCATGGTTGGTAACCAGCCTATGGATTGTTTGTTTAAAAGACCTGTCATGGTAGGAAACAAACGTCTCTGAGATCTCAAGAGCAGACTGCTGAAGGTAGAGAACTGAACTGGTTGTTCAGTTGCTGCAAGTCCAGGTCACTGGGCTGTTCTCTGTTTGGCAAAGGATTGGTTGCTCTTTGCTAGGAAAGGCCAAAGGTGAGATACTTGGATTGTTTAGGGTCACAGGTTATACTACATGTTGAAAAGTGTCTCCTTGCCTAAAGTCTAGTTCCTCATCATGCACACACATTGCTGAAGAAAAAGGCAACAAAAAACAATATCATTTCCTTTACTTCTCCTGTTTTATTTTTCTTGCTGAAAATCAAATAAGGATCAAGTCACAGTGAGCAAACTGGTAGACTAGTTAATGTAAATACATGCAGTAAGTGACAGTTCTGGGCTCAGGAAACTTTCAATTTAAATAGACCAGGCACTTGAAGAATAGGAAGAGAAACTATCACAGACGAGTGACAAAATTGGTTGTATGTTAACTGGCAGTCAGGGACCAAACAGAGATCCTGTCTCCACCAGGCAGAAATGGACTGGCTTGAATTCCTGAAGTGTGAAAGCCTTGCAACAACAGATTACCTTTGTAAAATGTATCCTTTATACCTTGGAAAAATAAAATCCTGTAGTATTCTGGAGTAAGGATATAATTTTCAACCAAGTTCTGCAGCTTGCTCAAATGGCCTTTTAAGTTGTCCCTCCCTGCCCTGTCCCCGTCCCCCATGCTTTTATTAGCTCCTAACAGGAGCTATATAAACTAGGAATTAATTTGGCCCATTAAACATTAAAAGATTAATACTTTTCTCATTTTTCTCACAATTTAGAAGTTCATTACATTGTTGCATTACAGTCATTCCACTTAATTTTACTTTTCATGTCAATTTTCTCCCAGCATTAATTTTGACCATGTTGCAGCCTTCAGCTCAGGGCATATCTCACTGCAGTCCATTATCTGACCAGCCGAGCCTGCAGCAACAGGGAATCTTACTTAATTGGAAAGGTGCACCGATGCAGAAAAAGTACATGTAACTTCTTGCACTAGCTATACCTTTTAAAAATGCGTAATTACAAAGATGACAAACTGTCATGTATTCTTTGATCTGAAAGATCTCCAGAAGTTGCCAGAGTCAGGAAAGAGAAAGGTTGAAGCCTATAATTCCTTCCATGTTGTGTTGTGGAAGAGACGTGTAAAGAATGATTGTAAGGGAAGCACCAGGTGAGAATTTTTAGAAGCTTTTCAAAGCAATCAGTGAAATCTGATTTAAGAGTACCACTTCATCCTGCACTTAACTGTGTTCTCCAGATAAACTGTATTCCAATATGTTTCACAAAGTTAAATAATACAGCTACTGAGATAAATAACAGCAGAAGTAGACAGTCACAGCAAGTTATAGGCTCGAGGAACAGCTGTTTTCAGCTGAGATTTAAAATGAAATGACAAAATCACAATGCATTATTCTATTCTACAGTGACCAGAGTTTTTCAGCAGACTCCACCACACCTGAAAGCTGCCAAATAAGTAAAGCAAAGTTAATCAGACAAGAAGAGTGGTTGGTAGAGTTCGATGACCTGGACCCTACTGACACAACTTCATTTGAAACTGAAGTTGAATGACACTGTGAACTGGACTTAGCAGAAAAGACCAAGTGTAACATGACATGAATTTTCCTCTTTCTGACCTTGCTTGACTGAATGCTCTGGAGCACTTAATTCTTCACACTCCCATCTGAAGGATCTAAGGTGAGAGTCCAGCAGTGGCCTGTCCAGTAACACAGTATGAGCTCAGGCAGTTCATTCCTGGAGTATAGTCCAAAATTTGACTATCCTTGGCAATTGGCAATTGTGAGCTCTGCCTAGTTTTATTTTCCTTGATCCTACTACCAGAGCAACTTTCCAAGCCCTCACCTGCAAGAGCAACATCTTCTAGAGATAGAAAGCAAACAGCCTGAAAATTACAATAGAGTTGCAGTAGTTTACACCTATTAAGAAGCTGGCTAAAGCAGTTATGGCTGTTCTGACTCTGTATTATTAGCTCAGATTCAAATCATAATCAAATGGAGACAATTTTAAAATTTTGAATAGTATGGGGAGAGAAAGATGGAGATATTTTCCATAATATTTTATTTGAAAAGGTCTTATAGGTATAGTAGCCAGTTGTTTAAAGATTTCACCATTCATATATCTTTTTTAATGGTCAGTTTCCTTTAAAATGAAAAGACATGCCTACACATTTGTATTTGACACACTTCAGGAAGAGAGATGATATCACTACAGCACCATTTCCCAAGCCTGAAGAAACACAAATAATGCTATAAAAGTGGCATACATTTTACCACAGTCTCTCTTTTTTATTTTTATTTTTATTTTATTTTATTGCTGGAATGTTGATTTAGTTAGATCCTTAACTGTCTTTTCCCTGTAGTACCCTTGGCATCCTGGTAACAAAGAGCCAGCTGCTTTTGCCAGTTTCAATTTAACACTTGAGCAGGAGTCATTTCTTCACAAGGAAGAAATGGGAGTCTGTTCAGCATACATTTTAGGGATTGCCTGGCAGCTTTGGAAATTATTGGCAAAATTCACTCTGATGCTAGGAGCTTGTACATACAGATGTTGCTCATCTAAAAGGCAATTGTTAAGGTGTTACCCATAGCTTTCTCCTTTAACCACAACAAAACCCACAAGATTCACTCCACAGAAATTTGTGGGAGAAGAGCGCACTCCAGTTGTGATCAGAGCTCAGTTTAGAACCTGTAAGATGCCAAACAAGAAAGCCAACCTAACCTATCATGGTTTTCTTGAGACTGTGATATTGAGTCAACATGAATGACCCTGAGAGGTGCAGAATATAACATTACATATGATAACATAACATTACATTTGATGAGGATCAGATAAGAATATCAGTTTTTGTTAAACTGTGTGAGCAGCTGCTGTTAATGTCAATCTAGAAATCGGAATTTGTAAAAAGGAGAATGGCTCTCTGTTGGTCTTTTGTAAATATTCCCTCCTAAACAACACATTTGGTATTTGAGATGCTCTGTTTTGTCATTCCTGCAGTACAGCCTTACTTATTTAGGCCTAATTTGTTATTGGATTAATCTCTCTGTGGTTGAAAAGATCCATGGGCTGATCTTGGTTCATCATCCTTCTTGTGCCTCTTATGTCAGATTTGAACATGAACAAGAAATCAGTGTTCTAAAGGGATAATGACAAAAAAAGGGTAATGACAAAAATACTGTGTTGCAGAGGATTTGTTTTTTTCCTTTTTAATATTAGAGATGAAATGATGACTGTTTTCCAGAAAGTTGTTTAAAAATGCTTATAAAATAAATGCTCTACTTGGCAAAATGATGGAATGCAATTGGAACTGAAAGGATACTTGCAAGGGAATAAAAATCACTGCAATGTTAAATGGAAATGTCTGGTGTATTTACAAGGAAAGGCATTAGCACTATGCTTTCTAACACTGCTTCTCATCGCCCAGTATCTCAAAGTCTAACATAGGAAAGATATGAAGAAATCAAAGAGATTAGTAACCCATAAATTTTGAGGATCTAGCGGGTTTACCAGAGGAGAGAGAAAAATCTGATATATTGCAACTAAGTGCTCTACAGGACTGGTGTAGGTAAAAGTAAGCTTTTAATAAACATCTGCCAGCAAGCACAATGTTGGAATACATGTGGTGGTAAACATTTGGGAATCCATAAGTCTTTCTGGGCTGCATTCCTGTAAATTAATGGAAACAATTTTGATGTATGTCTGGCTGGTGAGCATTTGGCCACCCACGAAGTCATCTGCTTGAAAGCAGTGTCTTTGGTATTACTAAGTGCCTATATTTCTAAACAAGCTCTTATTAGAAGTCAGTCCAGCACAGAAGTATTTAGGGGAAGAGAAGCAAAGATCTGGGGTGAAACTTGAACTACATTTTTAAGATGAACAAAAAGCACACAGATTGTTTGACACTCCTGAACTGGCAAATTTTTTGAGGTGACGAACGAAACGTAGGTGAGATCGGCTTTTACAAACCTGCACGAGAGTGACTTTGAGGAGATAACTCCCCCCCTTTTTATTTCATTTTTTGTATCTACGGTGGTGACAATGGTGGGAGGATATATCTTCAGGGGGCTTTGACATTGTGGGTAATGGAGCTGAACACAGTGCTCATTGAAGCCTAGCCAAAAACACTGTTTGTCAAAGACACCCTGTTTGCAAAACAATTAAATGGATATTGAAAGCACAGTCATGAACAATCTGTATTTTTAGCAACAGGAAAGAAGGATGGAAAACTCTGTTGCCAAGACATAATATATGTAATATACATTTCTTCTGGTACTAATTATTATTTTCTGAAAGTACTGCAGTTGTATGCTACTGTGACTGAAAAGAGTTTTGTATAATGTTAACATCAGGAGATAAAGGTTCTGGTTTCAGCCTCTGCGAGAAATTAAAAAATGAGTCTAATTCCAGTAGGGTTTAGCCTCACCATCAACACTGGATTGGCTTTTTGACCGCTTTGCCCTCTTTTAAAATTGCCAGCCTGAAAAGATCAAAGAGCTTTGCAGGACTTCAGGAAGTAGACACCTACATTTATTTTTGCTGCAGTGAAAGCTGAGGTAGAAGAGCATGGTAGTCTGATTTTTCTAAGGAGTCCACTGACTTTAATGTGTCTAGCAAGAGGGATGTCAGCATGTGAAAGAAACACTAGGTAAATGTCTTTTATGACACCAATAAGTTCATTTTCTGGACTCAGAGCAGAATACCAAAGCTTGCTTTCACAGCGTATTTTATTTTCCCCTGTATATTTTCCTCAGCAAGAAGATTGCAACCCTGTGGTACGTACATAAACAACTAAAACAAAGATCTACAATGGGTCTTTAAAAAGTGCCTAGATCTGATTTCACACTTACAAGGTATGGATAATTTCGTGGCCTTTTGAAGGCTGAGTGCAGAATGTGCAATCTGGAAAAATGGCTGCTGATGTGCCACAGACATTAATTGGTGAATGCTTCATCAGCGCGAGCTTGAGTTTTCATTATATTGCTAAAAACCAGAGTCTGTGAAGGGAAGCGCCCTGGAAATCAACTTGTCAGCGTGCGAGGTATCCTACATCATCAAGGAGAGCTGCCGGAGCAAAGAGAGCAGGCCAGTATGATCCCAGCTCCTGCTGCAGCTTGCTGGTGGCCGCTGACGCGTGCCAGGTGACCGAATATGAATGGGCTCCGGTGGGAGGGATGGCCTTTTACTTGCAAATATTTCTTCTGCTCTTATGTTGCCCATCAGCAATAATGGTTGGCTTTTTATAGAACATTGTCTGATTTGTTGGCAACCTTTAGGTATTTTATCGATTTAACATTTCTTCAGAGACTTAATGAAATATATGACCCACGGACAATGTGATTTTTTGAAAGCTGATGCTGAAGTGAGGGGTATATTGCCTGGTTCAAGCTCTGCTGTCTCTTGAGTTCATTAGATGTTGTTTTAAATACAGTTTCTATTCTGTTTATGAACTACATTTCTTTTTCCACACTTGGTAATGGTGCTGTTTTACAGTGCATTTGGTGTGTATTTCAAACCCACTTGCTGAATTGAGTCATTTCACGGTGAAGCAAGCTGAATCCAAGAGAAATATACCTTGGCTAGGACACCGAAGTTCAGTATATCAAAACAAAGTGAGGAACAGGTTGGAGAACTCTCAGAATCCATTGTATTTATTACTTAAAAGTAATGAAGCAAAATGTAGTTGTTTGTGCCCTCTGAATGTTAATCTACCCAGCTGTTGAAAACAGTGAAAGGTGAGAACTGGCTGTAAAAGTTTTGTGTGCCGTTCATCTGGACATACGGCTAGTTGGCTGGCTACTGAATCACAAACTAATGAGCAGGCAGGACTGGGATTTGGCGCACGATGGAAGCGGGTTCACTACACAAGGGTTTCAGAAATAGAAGCGCAGACCTGAGCAGCCAAGTCTGTGCTGAGACACAGGTGGGCTACCTTTGAAAGCTTCTGAGCATGCAGCAGCCTTCAGGAACCATTTTATGCTAGTGTCTAAATGTAGCTCTAACTCTAGGCTTCTATTTCTGAAAACTCTGGCCCAAGTCGTCAGGGATTTTTAAATTGTGCTGCAAGGGACAAAATGTGTAGAAGAAAAGAGATAATTGTATTCACTGTCCTTTGGTAGATGGCTTATAATACCAGTGTGTCAGTCTGAACATCCTTCAACTCCTGTTCCTGTGCATCTGTATCTATCAAAAGAAGATGTGATTGAAGGATCTCCTGCTTTCTTCGTCCCCTTACACTTCCTTTCTCTCTCCAAGTATCCCCACAGGTATTAGCAATGCAGCTGCTGCTGTTTAGCTGGTATTGCTGCAGTCTCTGTTCCACACATTCTTCTTTCCCGCTGTAGAGATGATGCAAGAAGATATTTGATAGGATTAAGGTTTCTCTTAGTCCACTGAAAGCTTGGGCTAAGAAGTCAGCAGACAATGCAGCAAGGCAGCAACATTACATATCACATAGGGCATAGCTCAACGGTGGCACTGAATAAGCAGGTCAGAAAACTGGAGTCAGTGCTTGCTGGATTTGGTGGTGGAGGCACTAACTGTTGTTGCTGGAAATGAGCACTTGATTAGCAAGAGGTGGCAATAGCTCCATGTAGAAACAGAAGGATTTCCAAAACCAATGGGGCAGTTTCACGTTAGAGCCAGCACTAGTGCAGCACAGACTAAAAGCAGCAGGCCAGCTGGCCCTTCCGAATCCTGGCACAAGCTGCAAATCACAAGGTCCCCCTCTTACATAAGCAGTCCTACTGTAACACACACGGCTCATCTCTGGAGATCTCTAAATAGCCAGGGCTGGAACAGCTCCCGTGTCACCCCAGGTTTCTGCTGACACATGATAAAGTTACACTGGGATAAAAATGCTGCGGTGAATCAGATTGGAGTGCAAACACTAATGCCTTGCTGCATGTTTGCTTAAAGCCAGGTCGTAGCACGTTCTACACAAAAGCAGAGTGTAATAAAGTCTTCTTCATCTTGCTCTGTGCAGTGGCCGACTTCTGCAGCCAGTGAGAACTGCATGCATTGAATAGCTGGCCAGGGGGGCCAGAATGACCAGATTTCCCAAAAGAAAGTCTGATGAAAGCCATGCTGTGGTCTGTACCCAACCCTTCAGTGCCAGCAGCAGAACTAAGACCTGTGACAGACAGCAAATGTTACAGACTCTTCAAAGTAGCTCTGAATATGTCTGAGAACTTCTCCTAGCACAGGCACTTTGTCCCCACTTTCTAACAAACGTAGTGTCTTAGAATCGATTCTGATGTTTTATTCTTTAAAGAAGGGAGCAGTGAGGACAATAAAGTTCAACCAAGAGCATTTGTTTTATCAAGTAAATGGATAATTGTGACATTTGATGTTCATAAGAGACTATTTCTTGAACATTTGCCTAATGATCTCCCTCTTTACAAGTTCTGTTCAGTCTAGTTTAACAGTTCACCACATAATCACGTTCAGCTCTTTGGAAACATTTTATTATTATTGCAGTTATTAGATAGTGCATTCTCTTGGAAATGTCAAGTATGTTGTCAAATATTGTACTAATTTCAGCCTCCTTTGTAACAGCCCTGAACTTTATTAAGAAACTGCATGCTGTAAGTAGCTTGTTCCAGCTACCAGCTCCATCCTAAAGGGCAATGGGATCACTTGGGTAAGAGGCTGGAGAATCTCTGTATAGTTAGAAACTCATCTTAAGGTCCCTTGTAGCCTTATTTTCTTGGATTCCTGGATCAGGCATTTATGCAATGGTATCTTTGCGTTCCAGAGGCATGTTTTTGCCATTGAATCTGTGCCACCTAACTATAGCTGTCAGACACTTGACATTCATCAGGCTCCCTCTGAAGTTAATGAAGGAAGAAACAAGCATCTCTTGGATGCACCCACACACCTATGATGCCTGATCTTAGGATGAGTGGAATTTCCCTTAGAAAAGACTGCCTCTTCCAGCTAGTGAAGGAAACAGAGAAATGACTTAAAATAGACCTTTAAGATCTAACCAGCAGAAGTTGGGTAAAATTAAACCTGTCAGAAGGAAGTGTAGTTCTGTACCCGACAACTTTATCCAGGTTCCAAAAGTGATAGTACAAATTCATGGACTTGGAAGTAAAAGTACATTGTTAATGGTTCAAGAAGCTGCAAATTGCTGTTGGCAGTCATGGTACTTTGGGGCGGTCTCTACATGTTAATTTTGTTCTTGTTTTCTTCCCAAAACTCCCAATCCTGGCCCTTGTCAGAGAGAAGATTCTGGCAGGAAAGACGTCTGGTTACACCTGCTGTGACTGCTATCCCGTTCCTGAATTCCACCTACATTGATTCTTCCTTAGTGTTCAGTCAGGTGCAGTCACAAGGAATAGACGTTGTGTGTGTCTGGAGGAATAGTACAAGGACTGCATATCATCTGAGTTTCCTTTCTGCTTCAAGCAGTCCATAGACAGTGTGCCAGCCCTCTACGTGAAGTTGGCGTTGGGTCCACAGAGTGTGAGCTGGCTTCCTGAATGGATGAGAAGGCAGAAGGCAAGCCAAAAAAAAAAAGCTAGTTTTCAAAGCCTCTGACTGGAAAATGAAAGACATAGATGTATAAAGAAATAGCAGTATTATAGATCTAGACAGACATTAATGAGCATGTGCCCTAACTATCATATCAAGGTTATAAGCTACTGCTTATGCACAAGACAAATCTAGCTCATCTAGCTCAAACACTGGCTGTTCAAACTCTGTCCTAATTACAAGATTTATGCCTTTGCCTTTATCCAAAGGGCTGATCTGAAGGAATGAAAGAGTAGTTCAGGCTCTAAGTCCCCTTGCTTCTTGTTCTCATTACCATAAAGGTACAGGTGCCTGTTAGATTTGGTCAGATATTTTTATAATTAAAGATTTAAATTTTAAAAGCGAGGGCAATCTCTTACACTTTGGAACCTTTGGCTGCTCCATCAAATATTGTTTGTGATCTTCATAATGAAATGAATACAGTGGGGTGCTGGAATACTTCTAATAATTTGCCCTCAGGGTTTTCCGCACTTGATCTCCGTTTTTGTTTTAAAAAATTGCTTTCCTGTGGTGCAATGTTTTATGAAGTTCCGGCAGTGTTATCTGGTAGCTCAGATATTAGTCCTGAGTCATCTACAGGATGAGGAGTCCAAGTTGTACATTACATGTGGCTGGAACTCCTCTGAATCTGCCAGCACCTCTGCCACTTTTACCAGGGTCAATAAAGAGAAACGATGGCTAATTTTGTGTATTTATGGCAGGGCACACAGAGCTTTTCATTCATTTGGAAACTGATTTTCCTCCTTTTAGGGTTTCCTGGTCTATCAGAGTGTTGAGGGCTCAAGGTTTCTGATTTATACCAAAATATCTTTAAAATACCCTGGAAAAAAATTTGTCCCACTAAATTTGGTAGGAAAAATCTCAATTGTACCCCAAGTGGAGCTACAAACATCTCTCCTCTTGCACCCCTGATTGCATAGACACTCTTATCCTTTCCCTTCTTCCTTCTCCTGCCTTCTTTTCAAATACACTCACATTTTCTTGCGGATATTTCTTTCCCTCAGCAGTCCCACAAACACTTTACGTGCTCTGCCCTCCCTCAACAGGTGGGACCACTTGGTGGTGTTTTATGCTGGGGCAGCTTGCTCGCTACCCGACCTGTCCTGGCAGGAGGGGTGTCCTTTAGAGAGGGGTGAAGAAGCACTGCTGGCCTTGCATGCAGAGATCAGTCATTGCCTTGCCAGTAGAGCAGTGGCTTTAGAGCTCATTCATTGCCTGCCTACTGAGACTGACAGTTCAGATTATTGTGTACGTTCAGAGGGAGCTAGGAAGCACATAACAGGTTCCCTGTGCCTTGGAAGTTACTCGTTTTATGACACTTTCTCTGCTAGATAGACATAGACCTTTTATATGAAGAAAATAAATCAGTATGTGTTTGTTTTGAGAATACAACATTGTGGAATAGATTTAATTTCATTGCAGCATTACCAACATTGATAGCAAATATCTTTAAGGCAGAACAGAAGGGAAATGCATTTGTTCTTTTTTTCTTATCTTCAGATTGTTTTCTCTTCTATTTGATCCTGCTTCTATAGACGGAGGGCCTTTGTGCCAGGCACAGAGGCAACTTCAGCTCTCATCAGATTACTCAGCGCTTAGCAAGACTGGATTTTAATGGGTGCTATATAGAATGGAGGGTTAACATTACTTTGTGCTCCTCCATGACAGCATTATTTTCACATTCAAATCCTTGAAAAATGTTCTTGCATGCTGACTGGGCCAAAAACTGGATCACACTTTAAGAAGATCTCTGATTCTTTTAAAAATGCCCTACTGAAGGCATTGATGATGGCCATATGTCCAGCAAGGTTAGCACACCTATTCAAATTAATGCAAAGTATGAGTCTCGCTTGAATTACAGGCATTTTATGGAGCACAGGTTCACTCCATGTTTTTTGGATACGATGTTTCTGCTCTGTTCCACCTAAGCAGTCAAACAGAGTTGAAAACAAAATCCTCTGGAACACATAAAAAACATGCACGTTGCTTTTATGGCTGTAGCTGTACCAAAGAGTGAAGAGGCACAGCATGAATACCCTTACCAGAAATAATCCTAAGAATGCTTGTGCAAATAGGCAGGTTTAAGAGGAATTCACAACACCCCTCTGTTTAAAAGTCTTTACTAAAACAAATATTAGTCTGCTTACCTGTGACATCTCTGCCGGTTTTCAGAAGAGTATTCATATTTATCCTAACCGCTTGGGAGGAAATTCAGCTCCATTCAGGAGTCAAGAAAAGGTACAGACAACCATTTATGTCTCACTTAGATCCTTGTTTTGAAGGTTTTAGTGCAATTTTCTATACGGAGATGAATTTGATTCTCCAGTAGTTCTAAGAGTGCTGTTAAAATTGGCTATTTGTCACACTGAAGGGACAGCTCATCTCATGGTCCCTGTTAAGTTCCTTTACCTGTTCTACATGTACAATACCTCTAAAACCTGGAACAAAATTGCATCTTTCTTCCTTCCCTCCTTTAATAATAAATAGACTATATTCAGTTGGTCAGAACAATTCTTAAACTTGAGAGGAATTCCACAATTATGTTGGCTAAGGCAAGAAAACAAATGAAAAAGATAATGGAAATGACATGAATGGTTCTGATATTGTCCAAACATGAGTACTTCAGCATTAGAAATTTGATTCAGAAAGGAAATTGGATACCACTTGCAATAACAAAAAAGAAGGGGGGGGGAGGGGAGGAAGGGAAGGTGTGTGCCTTTCTTTTCTCCATTAATATCCCATATTCCAGTGGTTCTTGCTGGGAGTTTAGATAAGGATGTTTCAAATCCAAACCAAAGCTAAAACACAACAGTGGTTCTCATGTCTTGGAACAGCCTTTGTTGCTCATCTCTAGGACACTGTGCTGGCTACCTCCTGTGGGATCATCTTTCTGTGCAGTAATACAGAAACATACATCACAGCAGCAAAGCGAGGCCAGATAGCATTCTTTACAAGAGAGCTGGGTCCATCCAGAGTGATTCTTACTGTTCTTCTCTTGTTAAACAATAATTTGAATATACTCCATATTAAATTTAATTTTCAAATTGAAATAAAAATAGTTAAATGTTGAGTCAATATTTTTTTCCATTGTTTGGTTTGGTGGCTGAACCAGAAAAAAAGTTGATTTTTTTTGAATTTTATTCATGACTCAAGACTGAGAAGAGCTTCAGAATATTATGCTTTTAGCAATGTACATATTAATTATGATATGCACTAGTAAGTGCTAGAGCAGGAAGCTTTGAGCAGGTTAAATAATAGTTTAAATAGAGTATATTATGCAGACATAGCTATTTCAGCAGCAAACTCCCACCGAAGGTAAAAAACAATGTAAAACCATACAGACTTTCCATTAACAAGATATAGCTGAATCACCTTAATAGATTGTAGGGATAATAGAAATGTCCAGCAAAAAAATATTTGGTAAATCATTTCCAGTTTTCCAGGAACCTGGGCACAATAAACTAGCCAAGAACTGGGCATGTTAAAATAATTAAGATAAACCAAGCTCTGAGTAGCCCTCAGCTCTGGGTTCAGTGGAAATTCTATCATTAAAGCAACAGGCTGGAGGGAGAACCACGAACATCTAAATAGCCGGTTCTCCTCTGCTGCAGCTCTAGCCCCTTTTTTGACTATGGCAATAAGAAGAAAAAACTCAGTGCCTGCAAAATGGATCTGGTGAAGATAATTATTGAAATCCAGCTGTGCTATTTCCTTTGTTCAACTTCTATTACATAGTAACTTTCTGCAAATTCCCAAGAAGTATTCCTTTTCATACACACTTTTAACTTCGGTGTAGAACTAATACTTTTCATGTTGTGTCTCTGAAAATTTGCTGAAGTAGGAAAAATTGCACAGCTTTTGCATTTCTTTTGTTCTGGGAAGGTCTCCAAAAAATCTGTTCCTTAATACAGGCTAATTTCCCCCTTGCCCAGCCTCTGCCCCCAGCATTTACAACTCTCCTCTGTCTGGCAAGTCTATTATGTTTAAAATTAAACTTCTGTTAGCATTTTGGGTAGCATTTCCCAGTTGTCTTGTAAGGCTCTCTCCCATACGAGGAATTCTCTTTTTAAAGGTTGTACCAGCTATCTTAGATGAAGGTTACTATATACCAGATACACCCTCCTGGCCTCTCACCCTCAAGAAACAACTTTAAGGCCTTCTACTTGAATTGTTACCACTGCCATTTGGTTGACTAACACATTTTAAACGTAGCCTGTCATTTCTTTTTTCACTTCTTACTCCCTTCTCTTTTCCTTCCCTCCCCCACCAAGTCCATTTGTGATGTGCTTGTGGAGTTGTTCTTCTGCTTCATTAGAGCATTGTTTTTTTTTAGGTTAATTTATCTAATACCCAGTCAAATGAGGACATGGTACTTGTAAATCATTTAGTTTCTCATTAATCTCTTTCAGTGTTGGCTCCAATTTTCAGCTGTCTCTCTGTTTACTATCTCTAGCGAAAAATATCCACCGTTCCCATCGCCTGTCACAAGTAATGTCACGGTTGCTGTGGATCCATTGACCTGCATAATCAACATTTTTTTTTATTAGAAATCAAAATATTTGCTGCTGCTGTAGAAAGCAGCATCTTAAGACCCATGCAAAGAAATTCAGTAAATGAAATGCAATAAACCAAAGATCTAAAGCTTACCCTGTTACTTCATGCCAAATCTTATTCATTAGGTTTTCTTTAACAATAGCTGTTGAATTTTAAGATGCTGTTTATAAGAGCAGAAATCCTGAGAGCTGCATCCTTATGCCTTGATACCTCTCTGGCAGAGATCCCACTGAGATGAGGGGAACAAGAACTCGGCATTCATTTGCGAGATGCAAGTATCCAGCTATAGTCAAGCACACAGATAAAGAATTCTCTGCTGCTGTCCTCTACTATAAAACAGTAGTACCACATTTGACTTACAAGCTATTTACACATAGATTGGCAGGCCAGGCAGGGTGCCTGCTCACATAGCAAACTAGCAAGAAAATTTTCTCCTGAAATGAAGAAATGCTTTTCATGGCAATAGGTTGTGCTCCCCATTGCAGGTCAGCACCAAACAAGGCCTAGAGAGTAGGAAAGAGAATTAGACTAATTCCCTTCTAAAGGGAGTGGCTGTTACTGCCCATAGCCATTGCATGGTTTATGTTTATTAGTTTTATTGTTGAGGTAGAACAGGCCTCACCCTTCATGTCCCATGGCCAAATCTGTCCTTCAGATGGATGAGAAAAGTTGACTCCTTTGTCCCCTAACATTGCTCTGTGCCATATGACAGCTTTTCAACGTGGCTTTTGTTGCATTTCAGAATTGCTTGCAGATTATTTCAGTTTAAGTCTATATATACTGTGATCTTTAGATCATTAATCTCTTAATATTGATCTCATTGATATCTTACTTTCAAAAGAGACAGATTTTGCCAATAGACTCTTGTTTAGCGTCACTCATCCTGACTTTTCCCATAGGCTTTGTGCAATAGTCACTGAAAACAACTTCAATGCCACTGTTCTTTTAGTTGGCACTCAGTGACTCATCTTCCTCTAACTGTAATGGGATTTAAGGAGCATTTAATGTTCTCTGCCATGTACAGGGCAGCCACTCAGCCAAGAGAATGATAAGCATCTTAGACCTACTATAGATAGAGATGTTAGGCTGATGGGAAGGATTAAAATGTGTACGTGTTTTGTATTTGAGATAGCAAATAACAACTACTGCCACTTTAAGAACAGAAGTCCTGTGTGGCTTAGATCAGGCCACAGTGTTCTTCATGTAGCAGCAAAGGCAAAAAATATCAGAGGAAATGGAAGGAAATTGATGAAGCTTTGTTTATAAAGTATGTAGCGGTTAAATTGCTGCCCCTTGCTGATCAGTCTAATCCTTTTAATGAGGCTAGGTAAGCAAAAAGGAGGCGGTAATGATGTTGATGACTCAGAGATTTCTCTCTGTGAAAGAAAACAAGCAGAAGCTGGTTGTCTAAACAGTGCAGTGCAGTGACTCTCCAGGTGTCCTTTTCACCTGTAAAATGGTTGCTGGATGGCAAGCTAACCGAACTCAGAGGCTCATGGTGTCCCTGGGTACAAGTGCTTGAATACAAATCTATATATTGTAAGAGTGTGAGGTTTATCTATCGGTCACCCTTCAGCTTGCAGTATGCATTTTTTTTAAGACTAAATTTATGTTGGTCCTTTTTTGTTTAAAGAATGATGCAGCAGAACAGCAGCTCAGGGGCTAGGACCAGCGTGCAGACATACTGGGACACAGTGCTGTGCTCTGCCTGACATGATTTAACCCATCTTTCCTCATGAAACTGCCCTGATCTGAGGGTAAAGGATGGTAGTTCTTTTGCACCTCCTCATTCTCATTCTGGTTTGCATAAATAATTAAAGACCTAGGGGAAGGATATACCTTGTAAGCAGTGATTCCTCTGTGGAAGGTCCTGGGACACCAGCCCTTCTCCATCATTGCTTTCACTGTTTTTTGTAAATTTTTATTGCAAAATGTGTAGCTGGGAATGAGAACTCCCTGGGGAGAATCCTGACAACTAGGTGACAGAGTCAGGTTTCTTTCCTTCACCCAATGCACTCTAAATTTTTTATACAAAGTGAAGCAGGCTCAGCCAGAGAGATGGTGAAGACGTCTGCCTTATAAAATAGCCAGACCCTTATGATAAGAGCAGTTTTCTGGAGAGGCAAATTTGCATGCCACCAGGCAGAACATGGCTTTGAACGTGTGTTTTCTGTTGCCTCATTTGCTGAATTCACCACTAGATTGTTGTAGATAAGGGGGAGCAGTACTTCATCTGTTAGCTGTGCTTCAAAAGGCAGAAGTGACACTCTTCCTTTAGACACACTGGTAGACCACCAGCTGGATCACCCACCAGCTGGAACACCAACTGGTGGGACCCAGCAGGGCTTGCCACTTGATTGCCAAGTCATGTTAGGATTTAAGTATCTGTGTCCACGGCCAGAAGTACTTTAGATACTTGGGAAACACTCATGTTTACACTTGAGTCCCTTGGGGGATTTGGGGATTTATGTGCCAGCTGAGGAAGGAAGCAGCCAGCAGAAATTTTATGTATCTGAGCTACAGGGTTGGGTGGTATATGCAGAGACAAGTGCAATGTAGATGCCCTACCCTTTTTGTGCATCTGGTACTTAGCAGCTTTATTACTTGAACAACATGGATTTGTGCCATAGCAACCTCATGCCAAGAAAACCACAGCAATGCATGTTTGGTGCCAGCTGCAAAAGTTACACAAAGAAATCTAGATGGAGAAAAGTTTAGAAAATCTGAATGTTTCCTGCAGGGGATTCTTTTTTTTTTTCACCTGCAAGGCTTAATTAGCAAGACTCCAGATTGTAACAGCGCGGTGCTTGAAAACGTGTTGGATTGACATGCATTTTATGGGATGCTTTCATATGCAAGTTTTAATGATATAGTAAAGTTGTTGAAAAACCTAGCAGCATTTACTCAGACAGCTCCAGCTCATGCACACTGCTTTGGATGTCAGAACACATTTTTTTTTTTTTTTGGGGGGCCACTTTGACTCCTTTTTCTTTGTATAGTCCTTGCAACAGTTTTATTTTTGGATTTGTCACTGTGGAAATCTACATGACCTTTACTATAATCTTAGGTAGTTGTAGCAGGCTCAGTACAATGTATGTTCAAATGTACAAGGCAGGTGAGAATGTCACATGAAGTGCAGAACATCTCTGTGCTTTGCCTGGGGAGCTGTTAGCGTACGATGCAAAAGAAAGCAGAACAGAGCCCAGTGCATTTCACACTGCATAGGACTAGCTGAGCACTTAGGTACTTTTTTTCCCCACTTTCTATCAATAAACTATGAAGCAAAAATGTTATTGTACGTATTTCTAGTCAACAGCACATTTTTGCACATTGGTAAATACCATAATTCTCTTCTGCTTGTCAAGATGTACTACCCACGAGTGTGGGGCTTCAAAGGAGGCCATTTTAAAATAATAATTTTCCAATCTGGATTGGCATGTACATGCCCCCTAAAAGCAAGTCATTGAGACAGCAATTTTGAAATCCTTCTCAAAAAACACGTCGCTCTCCTGATGTGTCTGTGCACTTACTGCTGGAAACCAGTTAAATCGAGGGAATATTTATAGCACCAGTGAGAGAATAAAGTTGGTCTCTTAACTGTGACAGAGCCCATTTCAGTCCTGTCAGCTGTCTTCCCATCTTAGCTGAACATCAGAAAGCAAGTGCTGTTCAATGGTGGCTTCATGCTGCTCCCTGCTGCTAGATGAATCTTCAGCCAATGTCAGTGTGAGTTGGTTATTAGACTCTTCTGTCTGTACTGGCTGCAGCTCCTGCTCTTGATCCCTGCTCTCCTGCATCTAACATCTGCTTGCCCTCGTGATTGTGTAATGTGCTCTTCCTCGTGGAAGTTTTCTAGTCCATCTCTGTGTAGGAGATTTTAAGTATATGCTAATTTTATTGTAAATTATTGACAGGATGAATACGGAAAGATCTGCTTGTTTAATCCTTTCGATACAGGAGAAATCTGATCAGATGTTTTCCATCCAGTAAGCTGCTTGTCCTGTTTTCCCCTCTTTGTTTGCTTCATTGTGAGTGTCTTCTGCTTGGCAAGTGGTCTGGGAAACTGAGAACGAGCTCCCTGAGTATTCATAGCTGCAAATACATGAAGGGTGCAATCAAGTTTAGGCAGCTCAGGCTGACTATTTATGTTGGTGTCTGCACTTTGGCACCGTGGTGACTATCACTAATTCCCTCCCTGCAGGTTAGGATGAGGACACCCCTTCCTCAGACATGCTCAAGAGGGCCCAAAGAACAGCCTTTAAGGTGGTTGAATATCATTAAAATCATAAATGAACTAGCTTAGCTAAAGTTAATAGCAATTCTTGTTTGACCTTTCAGTTATCATGGGTTGATATTAGAATTATTTTTAGGATGTTATTATGATGATTGTCATTAGGATTAGGGGGTCCAAGCTTTTTTAATCCAGAAAAGATAACATATTTCTTTTATTTTAGATTAAGGACATCACAGATCTGTCAAATCTCATGATTGCTCAAGAGGTTCCTGCCATGGAGTCCCATCCTGTTTCTTCACCTGCCTTTCCTTTGTCTTAGCCATCCACTGTATAACAACCTTCCCTTTCTCCTGCTTTGTGGAGGAGGATGTATATGACTGATGTGATCTGCAATCTGCCTGTTGTTGGACCTGGTGCATGGGCTGTGAAGGATCAAGGACACAGTGCTGCCATGAAGCACAGACACACCTTCTCATGAGATCCAGTATATGAAAGAGATTTCCAGAACTTCTTCAGCAGGAGCCAGATCCACTGCTCTAACACACACTGGAGGCTTTGGCACTTGAATATTGGGAAAGAAACAGCTTGCAAATACTGATATCAGGAAGAAAAAACAAAGCAAAACAAGTCAAAATGATCTCCTTCATGACTGGTACAAACAAACAAAATGTTTGCTATTCTAAGGAATCTGAAAGACCAATATACAGAATAAAGACACTGCGTAAATCACAGAATTTGAGAATATTACTGATGTCCCCTCTGCAGATCCCTGTTAGTATCTGTGTTGTAGAGAATATAGTTTTTATTTCCCACCTGCAAATTAATCTTGCATATACTTGTCTGACATACAAACTTAAAAAAAAAAAAAGGTTTTGATTTTTTTTTTTTTCAGGTGCAGAGTCTGTAGCTTTACATTTGCTGGCACCCCAAGTTCCTCCAATTAGCTGCCAGAACTTAAATCCAGGCTCTTTGATTCATGACCATGTTTCTTTTCCATTATGCCTGAGCACTGATATCCTAAATATTGATTTCTGGGAAATTGATTCTGAACTTAACAGTCTTGGCCTCTCCATCTGTGTGCACATACCCAGTGGGTACCATGTCCTTATATGCTCTCAATTGCTATCTCTGTTTAGGGATTCTTGTCTGATATTTCTAGAAGTTGGAATTTGCTCTTTTGGATTCTCTTGGCAGAAAGACCTGAGCTTGGTCCTCTGCCTGCTTCCTTTGACCTTTAGCCTTCGCAGTGGTATGTTCTTCTTTCCTGAGACCTGTCTTCATCTCAGCTGCTTGGGAGAACTCTGTGACTTTTCTCATCCTTTGCCCTCTGAGTCTGCAGAGAGTCTGATCTGTTTGGGATCTGCACAGGTCACTGATATTGCGAGGAATGGGATTTCTGAGAAATCTTGCTCCTGGTGTTCTTTTTTTCTGTTTCCTTTTCCAAGTACCTATCTTAACACTTTTGCTTTTCACTTGGTCTCTATTCCATACTTCATGCACTTTGTCCACTTCATAGCATTTTATCTACCTGATGATGATGTTAAACTAATTCAAAATGTTTAGCAGATTGCTGATTCAGGTATAGTATTTTAAGAATATCATTATAGGGAACACTTCTCAAAGGAGATCGAAATAAAAAAAATTGCCCTATTATTGTCCTATTATTGTTTAAAAAACAATCAAACAAAAAAGTACATCTGTTGTACTTGGGTATAGACTGCTGAAGGTGAAAAGGTCCTTGTTAGATTAAAAATTGTGGAAAAATTTGGCCTGAGGTCATTAGTGACTTCAAAATAGAACAGTTAATTTTCATTTCCCTTCCTCTTGAAAAAAAAACACGTACGTAATTTGGTGATCTAATCTGTGATGATGTGAACTCTCAGTAAAAGTTTTACAGATTTCCTGAGTGTTAGATGATTTTCATTGTTGGAAAAAGTTGTTGTTCTGTCACACCTACGTACATATCTATTTTCTTTCAGAGAACCTTTTAAAAATAATTTCTCTTGACCAAGTTTTAATTCATAAAGTCATAGAATGACTTGGGTTGGAAGAGACCTTAAAGATCATCTAACTTCACCCCCCCTGCCATAGGGTGTCCCCTAGGGGACACCTCCCGCTAGATCAGGTTGGCCAAGGCCCCATCCAGCCTGGCCTTGAACACCTCCAGGGATGGGGCATCCACAGCTTCACTGGGCAGCCTGTGCCAGTGCCTCACCACCCTTTGAGTGAAGAATTTCCTCCTAACATCTAACCTAAATCTATCCTCTTTTAGGTTAAGTCCATTCTCCCTTGTACTATCATTATCTACCTGAGTAAAGAAACCTTCTCCATCCTTTTTATAAGACCCCTTTAAGAATTGAAAGGTCACAATAAGCTCTTCCCAGAGTCTTCTCTTCTCCAGGCTGAACATTCCCAGCTCTCTCAGCCATTCTTCATAGGAGAAGTGCCCCAGCCCTCTGATCATCTTTGTAGCCCTCCTCTGGAGAGCTAATTATTAAAATTGCTTCAGTCTCAGTGAGGAGACTGACTGAATCACAGTGAGTCTCACAGATTAAGATTGAACTTCTTGGTATTTTAAGTTCCCCTGCTGCACATTAGACGATGATTACTGTGATGGTAGGATCATAATGATAATGATTATCAACAACACTGACCAGCAAGGCAAAGAACATCTGCTATTAATAGCTAACAATTTCCATCAAAATTAAATAAACTTAGAAAAGATGTGATGATACTCCTTCTCTCCTTACTTCATTCGCTTTGGATGGATTTTGTATTCTGTGACTATGAATGTGTAAGTGGGGTAAGAAACCTTTGCTCCCTCAAGGAAAAAATAAAATTAAATTAAAAAAAAGACCAGATGGCACCTTTGACTTGGAAGTGTTGCCCCAGTTAGAATATTAAATAATTTCTTTTTGGACTGAAATAGTTTCTTCCTATGGAAAATGTGCATTTGCATGTTGCTACTCTGAGCCAAGTATTTTCAGGCTTTTGCCTTGAGGTACTCTGTCCTGTACAATTCCAATCATGTAGCCATAATCCTGTGCTTTGGTACAAGCCTTCTTTCTCATTCCTAAAAATGCGTGTTTTTCAGCTCAGTTATAAGACGACCTAACAAATGTATCCCCTATAACCTCATCTGTTGTTGGAATGGTCAATGCAACCCAGCAACAAATGTCAGAAAATTTCACTCTTTCACTTTCTGTTGCAGTGAAAAGAAGCAGCAGTTCTACACGTGGTAGGTCAGAGGTGGACAGAGAAGCATAGTGCTAATTAGCATTCCCTAGGTGATTTTCATCCAGTTCATTTTTTATAGCTTGGCAGGACAGTACTGTTTTCATAGGTCTATGATCTGAAAGTCCTAAGTGTCAAAATGGATCAGTGTTCTCTTCCCCTATGGCATGACTATTAATTTATTTTTTCTGCTTTTAGGAGAATAATGATAATCCAGTCACTTGGTTAAAATATAAAGGCCTCTGGGAATTCCAGGTCCTATTTTTTTCCTAGAAAATTCCAGTTAACGTGTTTTCTGATAAGCTGATAAGTTGATAATGTCCTTGAATATTATTGTTATTATTATTTTTTAAAGTAGCATTTGATCATTTGGAGATAGGTTTTATTTATCTAGGAAAAGGTTTGAGGAAAGAGCTTATTATGGTGCAGTTTTGCATATGATTGTCTTTGCCCCCAGTCCTGCACCTTGATCTTTGCAGAGAGACTTCTCTGAATGCTCTACAGAGGCATTTGAGATCTTGGAGGATGTTTCTGCATTATGCAATAAAACTCAACACATGGACCTCTGGGGTACCGTTGGCCTGCACTCACATGTGTAGATGGGGAGATGCTAGCCCCGTGCTCTGCAGAGTCCTCTGTCAAGCAGTACTGCCTAAGAGCCACGTGTTATCACCAACTGCAAGACAGTTACTAGGTCACTGAAGTGGGGTGTAATCTAAAAAGTTTGGGAGTCAGTAGTCTACAGTGCACCACACTGAAGACTTTGAACACTTTTGATTCCTAGGCCAGTTGTTCACAGAAATGGCCATGGTGTTGTCAGAGGCAAGGGGAGAGTCCATGAACAGAGCCTGTACAGCTTAGTAATTGGTATTAAGTATTATTAAGTAGTAAGCAATCAGCAATAATTCCATCTGACAAGGGGAAGGCTCCTGTCAGGCTTGTTCAGAGACGGAAACATCTATCTGTTCAGTCACCCCATGAAGGCAGATGAGGAAAGGAAGGAGCTCCACTAGGAAACTGCAGAGCACAGCCCTGGTGGTGAACCTGGGCTGGATGCAGCGAGCAACGTCACTGAAGGAGTAAGGAGGGGCAACCTTGCCTACAAGCCTTCTTCATCTCAAGCTAGGCTGCTAATTTACTTTCGTCACTGGTAGCTCTACTGAGACTGTGGCCAAGCAAAGGAAAGTGGCAGGAGAAAACAACTTATCATGCATTTGGTGAAGCTGCTAGAACTCTGTGTTTGCTGTTCAAGCTAAGCGTTTGCTAAGGAAACAGCTGCATTGTTTTAAAGTCTTACAGTCCCTTTGCTGTTTGCTACCCTTCCTCTGCCAGCAGTTAATATTCCTGTAGGAGACATGGCAGGAAGAAATGTGTACTCATGCCTCAGCCATTCCCATTCACAGTCTGGCATCTTCTTGGAAACACACCTTCTTTGGTGTTGCAAACTATCAGGCACATTGGGAGATAATGTGATTTTGTTTGAAACTTGGTAAGCAGGATTTAAACTGACACACTGTGTTTGAATTAATTTAAATTAACTTAAATTTCAAATGACTTTAAATGAGTTGAAAATCAGTTTTGGTTAAACTAACATTACTTCATTGTGAAGTTAAATCCTCTGATTCATATCTGACTTCTCAGAAATGTGAGCTTTTGTGGAGATTTTTTTTTTCCTTAGCATGGAATTATGATTTTTGTTTCAGACAGGAGTAACAGTTTTTGGTACTGCGCCATCATAAATGTATGTTACTTGAATCTTTATTGCACCAGATCAAATGCTTCAATGCAAACCACAAAAATGAAATCCAAGAAAATTGCCTTCATTAAGGTATAAATGAAACCATTTGCTGTACTTACAAAGACATTCCCAACCTGCTTTTGGCATAAAACGAGTCTTTTACAACCTATCTTGGCGCACGACTCTCCTGCCTCCCAATTATGAATGCCTTCGGGTGACCAAGTAAGCAATAATTCCAGCTGCTCCTGACAGAAGAAGACACTGCTGCACTGCATTATTTTTCTGATGAATGTATATTCTCGATAAGCTGAAATAGGTTTTGCATCAGCAACATCTGCAACAACGGGGATTTAGAAAGTGGGTCAGGTATATTGATGGATTGGAGAAAGCGAATGTGTAAAGGAGGGTGTGTGTGAGTATGTGTATAAATGTGGATCTACTTATGCCTTCATATTTTCCTCCAAATACCTCACTAATTGATTCAGGTCCTCTGATGGTGGTCATAGAGGGAGCTTTCAGCATAAAGTACTTTACTCAGAGCTTTAGTCACCACAGCAGAAAATCCGACTCTGTTGCAGTTAATAGTGATTCGTTTTCTTGAGTTGTATGGGACAGCATTTTTCCTTATAATTCCTAAACTAGTTCAGGGCAGGAGCTAGGTAGCACATTAATTATGCCGTTTATCCTCAATACCACTCTTTACTATTGTCTTTGTAATTGCACACGTGGCGATGATGGTAGGTTGTTTGAGGCTTAAAATGTCTGAAATGAGATGAAATTACATGAGGGAAAGGACTAAAACCTGCAAACCAAGGGCTATGATCAGCTAGAGGAAAGGGTAGATGGAAAAAATGTGTTTTTTTCAGTCTGGTGTTAATATATCAGGCAACTGGGCGGGGGGATGTATTGTGAAAACATCTGCAGTGTGAAGTTTGATTCCCTGGGGTGAGAAAGGAGATGGTGGAAGCAGCAGCAGCTGCAGTCAGACTGAGAAATCTCTGCTTTTATTGTTTATTTTAACAGCAATATTGTGCTTATGCTGTGTTGATGGCTCTGGAGACTTTCTAGTTTTACTTTCAGTGGCTGGGCAGGACAGATTTGGAGCACATTTCCTGGGAGCTATCCTTGAAGTTGGCTAATGCATAAACTGGAAGGGCCAACTGGAGGGAGCAGGGATCTGGATGGAAGCACACGAGCCATCAAATTTAGTCCTTTGCAGTAGCAGGCAGCCCTGTGATAAATGTTTAGTACAGACAAACCGACAGAAATGCTGCTCTGTGTGTATCCCAGGAGCCACAGAACACTTCTGACAGATCTGTGGTAACATAAAAGTCCATAATACAAAAGGCTGAAACAAAAAAGCACACCATGCCACAGGATGAGAGCAGAAGAGACTGGGGGCATTACAAGTGTGTTCAGACTGTAAAGTATCAGGGAATTTGTCTGCTAAAGAAATCTGGAAGGTCCTGCAGAGTAAGCAATCCCTCGTGCTTTTGAAGCAGACCAAAACCTTCCAAGCCTTCCCTGCCAATCTCCCCTGAAAGAATTTTTGGGTTCCATACATGGAGACAAGCTTAACTTGACGCCTGAGCAAGATGCAACATGATTTGGATTTATCCTACATGCCTGTTCAGATTTCTCACTGTCCTCTGTCCTCTGAGACAGGTAATGAAGTTGTCTGGCAGTAGCAGCTATGGACACAGTGATATTGAGACATACTGTGACTGACTGAAAAAAAAATTAAAAAACAATCTGAAAATAAACTAACTTTTTATGTTAGTGTGTTCTCCAGTTAGTCCTTGCTTTGAGAGGAAGGAGAAAGGGCTCGTTAGAGATTAGCACAAGAGTCTGGTCTGTTGGCTTGCTTCTGTGCCACCATATGTGTCTACCTTCTTTTTCATGGTTGCTGTCTATAGTAACAAGATAGTATAGTAAACAGATAGAAAATCTGTCCTCTCCTGTGCATTTTTTATAAATTCAAACCCTCTAGGTGGGACTGCTGTCAAACTAGGCTAACTTTTAGACTCTGTATCATAGACAATGTCTCGTAAATTACCTCGTGGGGTTTCAAGGCCACTAAGGACCATATGCTTCTGGCCTTTCAGTAAAACAAAAGCATGCAGATGGGTAGATGTAAGAGAAATCAAGTGAAAGATTCAGTCCATTCTTTACACCAAGAAGTTATATATAGCATTCTGGAGTGGGACACCGCGAAGAAGGGGTTGTGAAAGTGTCCATGGCATTTCAGCACACAAATCACCCATCAGTCTGAACTCTGAGTTGCAACCCTTTTAAAGTCTCACATATAAATGGATGACTTGTTCCTATTAGGTGGAAAATACTTGGTTTCTAATGCTTTAATGTAAGAAGAGTTCCATATTCTTTTTAGTGCCAAGTAGATTCTGGAAACCCCCTGAATGCAGTTATGTTTTTACCATTTTGCTGTAACCTTTCTGTTGAATTGAATTTTTGGACTGGTAAGGGAGAAAATACTAATTAGCTCTCTCCTTTTTTGATAGCCTGCCTTATTATAAAACTAATTAGTGCCTGGCTTTTATTGTTGTGAGTATTAGAATACTGAAAAAAGCCTCAGAGTAACAAAATTAAAAATGTGATATTTTTCTAATGATTCTGTGCCTGGTCAGACACTTAATGTATTTCTTCCAATAAACTTTCATTTTCTTTGTGAAACAAAAAGAGTATACGCTTTGGGACACGTGAAGTTCCATTACTGCACCATTTCTTAACACTAGCCTCTGAAAAAATGGGAGCAGTAAAGTGTAGAAGATATCCAGAGCTAGACTTGTTAAGTAAAAATTCCTGTTTGCTATCGATAGAGGTTTTTGCTTGAAAAATAATGGCACAATTAGTGCCATTCATTCTAGTACCGAGGATATTCATGAATTTGTTAGACATCTGAAATGAAACTGAAGCACCCAGAAAGGACCAAAAGCCCTTATTGCCACTCCGTCACTGTGAATGAAGTGAGTAACAAGGGACCAGGACTGAAAAATATATTAATGGATTAACAGAGAAGGGTAAAAAATAATAATAATTGTGTCCATTGTCCAGATACTGTAAAAAAAAAAAAAAAGGCAGGCCCTAGCAGGTTATTTTGCATAATTGGAAGTAGTCTCAGACACCTATTTTTTCTGCAGTGGGTCAATTTATATTAGTGGACTAAAACTATTAATTGAAAAAATCTGAACTGCAGGGATTGACCTTTGAAGAGGAATCAAATAGCTACATGATTAAGAAGAATTATCTATATCAATATAAGTAGCCCTATCTTAAAAGGCAATTAAGCATGCTGATTTGAGCTACTGATTTAGCACTTCTAAATGCCAGTCGTAACAGAATCTGTTTCAGTGATTTTGTTAGTTTTTCTGTCTCAACTGCTACACTGACACTAAAATTCAAGCCTTTAGAGGTGGATTGCTTGTGTGAAGGATGCGACACAGATGATGCAAAATGACATGTTTTGGTTTTATGTTGCTGTTGACATTAAATGTTTGAAGGCAGTTATGATTCAGGAGGGAATGTAACTGGTTTTAATGGAACACAGTTGGTTGAGGCGTATGTAATTTAATGGCATCTTTATGCCTAAATGTGTTATATACCACTCTGTATTACTTTACATAAGTAGGCACTAAAAGAACGTGTTAAAATGATGCATTTGCTCTTTGTTTAATTTTTATCAGTATGTATGTTTATACATTTTAGAGTTATATACTTGTCAAATATTCCCTATAGTTCAGTTTATTTGTAAAACAGTACTGGCTTCTTTCCTAAAACAAAGGTGGAAGGTCATTTTGATTTCTTTCAGTTGCACTGCTTGTACTTTGTGACTCATTTGGCTCTGCTCTTTCTGATATGGCTGTAGAATAGATTTTTGTAGCTGTATCCTTCTGTGTTGTCAAGCACAGAAGACTATGCAGTGTTGTCATCTCTACTGTTTTGAGTACAACCAGTTGAGTGAGCAATCACAGTCTGCATTTGTTTACCAGTACAATCCAAAGAGAGCTCAAGAGAAATGATGCCTTAGCAAAGAATGCCTGAAAGGTTTGAATGGAGGATGTCTATGAAGAAAGTCAGTTCTGAATGATGAAATAATAAACAAAAATAATCTTGGAAATAATGAATCCTTCTTCCTGCTTGGGCTGTCTGAGACCAGCACACCCTATGAAAAAGGGTCCACATAACTGACAGATCCAGGACTTGGAACCATTTCTTCAAGCTGCAACTTCTGTTTTGCAGCTGACTGTAATTTTTTCTCTGATTTTCTTTCTAGAAAGAGGTCTTAAAAATATGGTGTGAATTGTTATTTATGTTATATCAGCACCTTTCTCAGGTAAGCCTGAACTAGCTTTGCTTCAGCCCTATCAGCAGAAACAGCTGGTGCTTTCAATGGGTGTCTTCTTTGGGGTAAGTGGTCTTTCTAGCCCTTAAGAAGCAGAAACAGGAGTTGCAGTCTTTCACTAAAAAAGAATATGCTTTTCTCCTACTCAAGGCCTGGGATTTCCACTTTGTGTGTGTGTGTGTGTAACAATTTTATAACACTGGCTCAGTCTCAGAACAAAATGTACTCCAGATACAGGGCACTACACAGGACACAGGAGATGAGAATACAGACCCAAGCTCTCTCAGTAGTGCACAAGCTAACTTACTTTCAGAAAGTCATTGGAAGTATCCTGACCTTTCTGTACACCATATTGTCTGGATGCAAGCTGTTGTCTTTAATCTAACAGGGACTTTTGAAAAGTTATTTAAAAGGGAAATATGCTAAGATGAGTGAGCTGCTTAGCATAAAATTCTTGTCCTGAGAGGTACTTATATTTCTTGTTTATCTCCTTTGATCTTAGAAAAGGTACTTTGTCACAACCTAACTTTTTTAATTTTTTTTTTTTTATTTTTCCTCACTAGAAAATAGTTGTTCGGGGAAACAACTGAAAAAAAGAAGTTACAGACATTCCAGATACACACCGTATTGTGCCCAACTCCCAGTCATCTCTGTTTCTTGACGTTTAACTTGAATTTGCAGGGCCAGCTTGTTGCATACGTTGCCTATTTGTAGATGGTAATGTAGTTCAGTGCTCTGAAAGCTACATGAAAACCTCATGGATCATGACAGATTCTCATTGCAGTTGAATGTGTGTCCATTGAAAGTAACAGGTTACTTTATGTTCTACATGGAGCCCTAGATATTAAAACTCTTTACAATTACACAATAACAGTCTTTGGCATAGCTGTGCTTTTTAACCAACAGCATACAGGGAGCCAAAAGGGCCATTTAACTCCCTCAATCCTGACTATGCTATCATGAGAGAGATGACACAGGCCAGAAGGGCCTTCTCGTTTCATGTAGCAAACACTGTCCTGATGAAGTTAGTCCTCTCCTTATTGCTGCTTCTTTTCTGCTAAAAGACAGAGAAGTATTAAGCCACCTGACTGAAACTAGTTCTCTAATCTACATGTGATATTTGCATTATTTAAAACATGTTACCATTAAAAAAGTAATACTTTGTTCTTCGTGTGGGCTGGTGACATCTGTTTCCTTCTTGCCTTTGCCTAGTCTCTATATCCCAGCCACTATTACTGTGCCTACATACAGCAGATTTCCTTCCACCCTAGATTTTTGGCCATAACAGGTCTTAGTACAATTACAAGAAATTGTACCAGGTAACATCAGATCTTAGGATGGTTCAAAGAAGTGTTTTTATTTGTTTGTTTGTTTGTTTGTTTGTTTGTTTTCTTTCCTAATGCAGTTTCATGATGCTCAGTGTTTGTATGTAGAATTCTACATTTGCTGTGTACAAGTGAATGTTGGAGTCATTTCATTTGCAGAACCCACAGGCTCCTTTTTTTTTTTTCCCCCTCTAAATAACACTGCTCAGTATGGTTCAGAAATTGCCTGCTGCTTTGCATCTTTCTCAGTCTTATGTGGTCCGTGACTCTTGTTTTGCAAACAAAAGTAATTCGTGTAAAATCTGTCTGGAATCAATATAAGCTTCATTCTTTTTCTGAAGTTTACAGAGACAGGAAACTCATGCATTAGCCCTCCTTACTAGATGTGGTTACATGCTCTGGAAGGCGTTGTAGACGTGTTCCACTTCTACTTCAAGGTATCTGTATATAATTCCAAGTGTTTCCACACAGTGCCCTGCACTGTATGGAGTGTTAGACATGATGGTGTGCATTTCTTCAGCTTATGTTACTTTTTGGCGGCTGCAGCTTACAAAGGACATACATCCTGATTATAGAAACAATATTAATGCCTCTCATTTTATGCGTTGCTAATGTGAAAATGGCAGCTTTTGCCACAGATGTATTTCAGGATGCCATATACTTAACCTAGCTCAAAATTTCCTAGTTGTTCTTTTAGAAAAATACACGAGTTTTTGTTGTTGTTGAAGTAAAAAACATGCAAGCTAATTTATGTGGAAAATCAAGTATATAGGATATTTTGAAGAAAAAAGTTTTCCGATACTTCAAAATGTAAGGGTGGAGCGTTTGTCCCTTCTCCACCTCATCTCCCCTACTGTTGTACTCTGCAGAGTTCATTCTCTCAGGACTGTCTAGTGAATCAAGCTTGATTTAAACGTATTTATAAAATATCTTGGAAAAGAGCCACCATGGAAGAGTCTAACTGATGCAGCTGACTCTCATGAGTCAAACCTTGTATTTTTGCTAATTGCACCTTCAACTTTTGTTATCTTCATACATGGATTTTATCTGCTGACTTCCAAGATAAACCAAGGATCTGTTCTGCCAGCACATATAATACCCTGTGACAGCCTTGTGTGTGGTAGCACTCTGGCTACAGCAGTGCGTAGCTCCACGTGGGCCAAGTGCAAAATACCCAGCCTTCAGGAAGAGTCTGCAGCTTGCATTGTGCTACTTTTGCTACTCCATTAGCAATATCCAGGCTCGCTAGTTTAAAGATAGCTCATACGTGCCCACACTAGCTGCAGGGACTGCAGTAGAGCTGTATCTGGTGTTTCTTTAATTTTTCTCTCTCCCTCCTTTTTGATCCTGTTTCTCTTTTGATGCTTGAAGAAGCATGTTAACACACTTGCACGTCAAAAAAAAAAAAAAAAAGGTAGCTATGTGTATTCTAGTACCTTTGTTTATTAAACACAACAAGTACAAATACATAAGGATGAAAACACCTTTCTTTTATTAGTCTTTTTTCCCTAGGCTTCTCTGCCTGGAACACAATGAAACAGGCAAATACAAATTATATGGCTATCAAAGATTTTGATAATGCTATAAACAATACGAATGAAGCTTATAGGTTCTTTTTCTTTGTAATCAATGAGATCTTGAGATGAAATTAGAGCCTGAAATTTGAAATAACCTCATTTATTTGTTACAATACTTGAACGTGATTTCCTTATTGCTTCTGCTCACTCTTTTGTCTGCCTGATTCAAATAGCACACAGAAGCCCTGCTCTAATCGGTTGATCGTCCTATTTTTAATTTGCAGGAGTGATTTAATCCCTCTGAATTACAGAAGGGGCAAGTGACTTCATAAACCTGAGTAATGAGATTTGTTAAGCATTATTTTATCATGAGGATCTTTGCTAGAGAACATATCTACCCCAGGAAAATATCTAATTAAAACACAGTGGATGAAGCATTGTGTTGATTCCCAAGTCCTGCAAGGTTCCTCCTGCTATGAGGTGTTACATTCCTTTGCCTCCCACCAAAGTCAGCATTAGCAAAGGGATATGGGATGACCTGGTTTGCCATCACTGATTAAAGGAGAATGTACAAGATGCACAAGTTCTTCAAAAATAATATTACAATTTTAAGATCAAGCATCTTAGGTAGCCTACACTTTAATAATGTATGGTGCAAGGCTTCTTTTATTAAACATGGGAATAATAACAGTTAGATCTGTAATCGTTATTGTGTTGAATCAACAAAAGCCAGTCCTGAAAGTTTGCATGTTCAAGGATTATAAATAGCCGCATTTAGATTTCACTACATTTTTTTTTCCAAGAAAATATAGACGTGATTTATTAAATTTAAATACACAACATGGATATCTAAACTGGGTCTAAGAAACCACAAAAGACTTCCACCAGTTTGAGTGAGCTTCCACCTGAGCAGCAAGTGAGGGTAAAGCTGGTGACATGGGGTTGCCATAGTCCAGCCCAGGCCTGCGGTGGAATGATGGGCTGTCCTCTCAGTGCCTCCGATTCTTTTAGGCTGCTATTGTCTCTTTCTCACCCTGCCCCTGGCACCAACTGCAGAGACAGGAGCTAGTTCTGCCATTTGATAGCTCCTTGCCCTGCCTCCTAAGAACATAGAGGCTATTGCTGTTTGAGAAGTGTTCCCTGTGCTTTCCTCCACCTGGACTCTTCATAGTATGTGTGACCTTTGGATAGCTGAAGATGCATGCTATATCTGAAAGAAGATGTGGCCTATGTGTCTCAAGGGAATGACATTTGATCACCTCTGCTATGCCAAGTAAAATCTCCAGAAAGTGTCCTGTAGTGATATTTTGCTGCTTGAATTCACTATTCCTACTGCTGGCTCTGTTGTCTTTGCTGATGCCTTTAGGGTCCAAGCCTCACCTATCGATGTTTTGTTGTTTCAAGTCTTGCTGTTCTGAACAATGTGTTTTGCCAGCCAGCTAATGTAATAGTGCTCCTTTGAAGGCATCAGATGCTGCAACTTGAGAGTCTAACTACTTCTTCACTTTACTGCATAGAATGATCAGTCTTCACCTTCGGCTGGCCTCCAGTAGCACAGCAACATTATGCCTCTAGGCATTGAAAAGGTAATGAATGCCCTTCAACCTCTTAATCCTTTTTCTTTCCCGTCTCAGTTACCTGCACCGGACTACTAATGTTTGAGTTCCATAGGTGATGTGGATACCAGTAGAGGTAGCCATGACACTTCAATTATTAATGCCCTAGGATCTGATTTTCGGAAGCTCAGTGATCCTGCAGCTTTTGTTTACTTCATTTAGAGTTGGGAATACTTTGTAATTCTAAAAATGGAGTCCACATTTTCTCCTGGTGAAAAGACAGAAAAAGAGGTAAGATGCTACTTTATGTAGCTTCCAGGCTAGACTTGCAAAAGTATCTGGTTATTTTGAAAGCTTCTATCTTTAACACTTTCTAAAGGGCCTGCATTTTTCTAAAGAATATACAGAAGTTGGAAATATCCATAGAGTCCTAAGGTTTGCATACCAAAATTAGGCATTTAAACATCTTTGAGACCTTTTTGAACAATATTGTTTTCTTGTTTGGAAAAACTGTGTTTTGGATTTTAGGGTAGCAGAACTGAAAAAAAATGTACATGGTAAGTCCAAAATGAATTCTCTCTCTCCCGCTTTATTCTTTCTTCCATCAGTAAGGAATGTATTGTTGTTCCACTGTTTTGTTTTAACTATCTGTTCAGGGCTTTCAGATTTCTGTGTAGGTTAGAGGAGGTTCTGTACTTGATGAAAAGGTTGTGTCTCCACGTAACAAACTTCAGGGAGAGGGGAAGATGATGAGAACAGAAAGGGCATTGAGGTAAATGTTGATATGGCAACTTTGTGAACAGAAGAGAGAAGATGCAGGTTCACATCCTAGCAAATACAACAATTTAAGAAGAATGTTAGTTCATTAATGTTTAAGCATAGTTCTCAATAGTTTATGTGCAACACAATTCAGTTGTGTGGTCCTGGCTGCTTTCAGAGAGCTAGGTATTACTTGTCAGTGTCAAACCTTTTAGTCTTCATTGCATACCACAGCTCATTATGGTGGATCATAGCTTCAGGTGAAGTAACTTGAGTCATTTATGCACAAGCTGGGCAAGAAACATATAAATATTTAAAACTGATGTATATTTACTAGTGTAATATTGCATATAGAATTAGTTGTCTGGTTTGTCTGCCAGAGTTTCAAAGCTTGCCGTTTAATTGTCATGCCATCTTAATCTGACGGCCTGTTTTTAATGGATTCATTCTTCTGTCCCTTCAGCTTCTCCTTAAGCTCTTCTGAGCTCCTTTGTGACCCAGATGAATTGAAACCTTGTCAGCTTAGTGCACTGACAAATGAAAATAGGTGACTAACGTTGATTGTCTTTTGATATTTCATACTCTGCTTGCCAAGAATGCCTCAAGTCCTGTGATCATTTTAAATCCTACACACTGTTTTTCACACAGACTGATTGCAGTCAGTTGATAAAGAATATCATCTTGAGCAGATGCTCACCGGTAGCCACCTCTTCTTATATTTACTTAGTATAACAAGAAACAATGAAGACCACAAAGGACCACTTAGTTATATGGTCTAATCTCCTCTGTCTCCTATGTCATTAAATTTCATAAACATACAAGCACTGAGGGCAGTAACCTGCACTTGGCTAAAACCTGTCTTCCAGAAAGGCATCTTGTCCTGGTTGGAAGACATAAAAACATTAAAAAATTCTTGTTGCCCTCGTTAGCTTGTTCCAGTGACATACTGTCAATTTAAGAAGAAAAATAAAGTGCTTCATTTGAATTTATCTGACTTCAGCTTCTATCGCAGCTTCTTGTTATGCCATTCTCCACTAGATTAAAGAGCCCTTCAGACTCCTGTATTTTTTCTCCATAGAGGTACTTATATGCTGTAATCAAGTCAATCTTTTTGATCTGATAAACAGATTGAGCTGTTTAAGTTTGACTTAACAGCATTTTTCTTCAATTCTCAGATCCCATTTTCAGCACTTAATCTGCCTCCTCTGTAATTTTTCAGTATTTTTTTTTCCAAAACATGGACAGGAACACAGCATACAAGATTGGTCTCATCAGTGATATATCCAGAGATAAAACTATCTCCTTACTTCCTACTCCCCTGATGCAGATTAATCCTTCGTTACACTGTCAGAGTGAGGATTTATGATGAGTTGGTGACTACAAGCCCTAAATCATTTTCAGCAAGTGCAGTCTCCCTTCAACACACAGCACCTATAATCCTTCACGTTTATTATAGGGATTTACTAACTATATAAGTGTACTTTATTGGATTAGGCCCAGTTTGCCATTTAATTCAGATTATTTCACCTGGCTACATAGTCCTTATTACCCTTACAATTTCTCTCATCTTTACGCTATTTTCTGATGTGACCAC
Organism: Anser brachyrhynchus; assembly: GCF_964034855.1. Classification (NCBI taxonomy): domain Eukaryota; kingdom Metazoa; phylum Chordata; class Aves; order Anseriformes; family Anatidae; genus Anser; species Anser brachyrhynchus. Next base: position 43,808,066 of record NC_137695.1, on the reverse strand, counting down.
CTTTTCACAGAAACATTCCCATTTGATGAAGGTTCCTTACTGTCAGCTACTTTTTGTAATCAGTCATTTAGGCAAGTCTTAGTCAATTTACTGTGTACTTTAATGATATCATGGGGTACTATATTTTCTTTCATACTGTCATAAAAGCCTAAAATCATCAATATGCACTCACCCAAATGAGCAATCTCATCAAAGAATAATTTAGAAAAGTTTGATGAGACCTGGTCTTCATGAAAAAGACTGGATTTATTTCTGTTCCTTTCTCTGAGACCTTTTAAAATTAAATCTGTTATTCATATTACTATTGAGGGTTCTGATGTTGGCCTGTATTTTCTTGTCACTTGTCCTTTTCTGACTACTGGTATAACATTAGCACCCCTTTGGAACTTCCCAAGTATTCCAAAGTCTATTAAAACACCAGCAGGGGAGTAAAAATTATCCAAGTTTGGTGGTAAGGGAGTGGTCATGGCTCCTATCTTTCTTAATTACTAGCAGGCTTGAGCAGTTCTTCATCGTCCCTAGGAGATCCATGTACTTGTTTCTGTTGTAGTACCAAAGTATTTTCTAAACATAATTTCCTGCATCAGCAAAATAAAACAAAACAAAACAAAAACAAAAACAAACAAACAAACAAACAAAAAACAAAAACAAACCACTTAGGAACATTTACTGATGGGCCAATATCACCATTTTTCTTATTTCTAATGCACTTAAAATGTTTCATTTGTCTTTAGCTCTTACAACCACAGATTCTTCCTATTAACTTCCCTTATCAATTTTTGATATTGTAACTTGTATTTTATATCAACTGTAATTTATATAATTTCTCTTTGTTTTTCATTTTATTTCTGACTGCCACCTTTGAGCTTGTAAGGGAAAGTTACTGCCTTCTGTGATTACAAAATCATAGTGTTTTGGCCATTTAATAGAGACTTTAAGAGTCCCTCTCTTGGTGTTCTCACTAAATATTTTTTTTTGCCATGTCAGTTCCCCTCACTGTTCTTCTCAGCTAGAGGAAATTAGCTCTTTTGAAGCAGCAGAAATACACAGTTTTGATTGGGGTTGTCCTTCACTTACCCACAGTGAATGTAATCAGGCCAAGATCACTTGTTCCCAGGCAACTACTAACTTTTAATTTAGTGATATCTACCATTTCTATCTATCACAATGAGATTCAAATACTTATCTCTTGCAGTGTAGGATATCCATAGGGCTACAAAATTACCTTCTACAACTTGTAGAAGTTATTAATGACTTGGTACGGGCTGCAGTTGAATCTAGACAAGGGGTACATTTGTTTTCTCACAGAGAAGGAAAACAAGGATACTACAAGTGAATAAATGTTTAATTCACGCCTGAATATTTCAGTAGCTTCCAAAAATCTTTGCCAAACTTGAATCAGGCCTGAATTTTAATGAAAAATGGGCTTTTGGGGGCTCTGGTAGTTATTTTTTTGACATTTTCAGACCTTCTTGTGACTGCAGCGCTAACACCTTTTGTCAAAAACGAAGTTTTTTTGCATATATTATATATAATGGTAGTAGTTATCAGGAACTAAAGGGATTAGAATTAGGAATGCATGTATAGCGTTGAATAGGGTTCGTGCCCTGGAATAAACTGGAATAATGAGGTCAGCCACAATTCACACGGAGGCCTGAAAATAGCTTTTGATGGCTGTCGATGCCACGCCAGGGCTTTGATTAGCCACGGTGCGTAAGCACAATTGTGCAGGCTTGGCAGCAAAGCCAGCTTCCCTGGGAGGGCCTGACTGTGCCAGCACCACCGCTCACCCACCCGGATGGTTTCTCCTCTGGGGGCCAGGCTCTCTGAAAGGAATTCAGTCACAAGCAGCAGCAATCTCCTTCCTTCAGGAAGAACAGCTCATGGACATTAAAAGCTCCTCCATTCTACCTATTGCAGCTTCTCGAGTGCAAGCTGTCATAGAGGAGTCAACTAGGGCCTGAGACTGGTATTAGTACGTTTTAATTGTATTGTAACTCTTAAAATTTAATTCAAGCATTTCTCAGGTTGACTCAAGTAGAAGTCGATGCGAGTGTTTCAGCAGAGCTTTTTAACCTCAGCCAGAAAGGTCAAACCAACCGAAACTAACTTCAATTCCCCTTTCTCACTGCCACGCAGGGACTCAGCCCACCACATTTCGGGTCGAGTCCCCTGACACCCCCAAAACACCCATTCTCACTTTACTAAGAACCAAAATAACACACGACGAAGCCCCGCTGGGCACCGGGGTGGGCTCAGGTTGAGGCGCAGGCGGCTCTGCGCCACCGCTCCCCTTCCAGGCACCAAACGGGAGCTCGGCACGGATCCCCTGAGGGCCGCCGCTGCCCCCGGGGGCCGTTACCCCGCCGCCATCACCTGCCCCCCCCCGGCGAAGGCGGCGGCTGGCGGCGGGCCAGCGGCGCTGCGGGTATTAATAGGCGGCCCGCAGGCACCCAGGCCGGCCGGGGCAGGGCTGGGCTGGGCGGTCAGGGTGAGTGCGGGGCGAAGCTCCGCTCCGCTCCCGGCTGCAGCGAGGCGCAGGAGGGCTCGGCGCGGAGGCGGCGGCTCCCGGCGAGATGGAGGGTAAACGCCGCGGGGCCGCAGCCGCCCTGTCTCCCCCTCCCCTCTCCTTTCGCTTCGGTGGGGCGGCGGGGGCGAGCCGGGCTCGCTGCGCCCTCCCGGCCTCGGCCGGGGGGCTGCAAGGTGCGAGGGGGTCGGGGCTTCGTGCACGGCTCCCGAGGGGCCAGGAGCTTCCCCGGGGTGCGTGGGGAAGAGCAGCCAGCCTGCCTGCCTGCCTGTTGCGTCTCTCCCTCTAAGCTCCCCTTGTTGAGGTGCTGCAGAGATGCATCCAAATGCTTTAGGAAGGTATAATGCTTGCAACGATTGCCGTAAAAGTGTTGCGTTACAGTATGTTTGTTGAAATAAATTGTCTTTTAAAGAGTTGTGCTTTTTTATTATTGTTATTATTTTTTTTTTTAGGCACCAGAATAAAACAGGCATGGCGATACGGTGATTTGCTTTGGAGCAAATGGTCTCAGGAAGGGAGAAGTTAATCCCATTTTATAAATGTATTAGCAAGTTAAATTGCTTGCCTGTATTAGCAGGAAGATCTAACGTTATTATGTAACGAAAAATAAAAGTTGGCTGTATGTTAATGGAAGTTGGGAATGACCTATGGCTACCGCAATAATGAGATTTCTGGAAGAGCTTGGAAAATAAGTGGCTAAACTGTGGTACACCTCAGCTGCAGATATGCCATTATTTGCAAGGTTAAAACACAAGGAATTCCTTGGTAGCATAGAAACTTGTTGCTAAGGCAGAAAACAGTACAAGTGTGTGTAGGTGGCTGTGTCCTCTCCTGCAAGATCAATGCTCTTAAGAGCTTGTGCATCTATTGCAAATTGGGAATCTCCTATGAAAACAGTCAAGAAAGCTCGGGATATACTATGTTTCTTTTAGTTTTATGTTAAGCATGGATGAGACTTTAAAAGAACAACAACAAAAAAAATAACTCCCAAGTTGAAATAGTTTCCTAGTATAATTCCGAAAAGTTTAGTGTCTTGCATTTATGGTCGATGCAAATCGCCAGAACTCTATTGGTGGAAAATCTCCAAATAAAATAATATATTTGAAAGAAAACTACAGAAACTTAGTATTTAAGAGTGATAATTTCCTTTTGCTTAATTTGCTGTAAGTGAATGAGCTTTGTAACATTGCATGACGATTTTCTTATGCACTAAGGTATGTGCTAGAGTGCACAGTAATGTAAGCCTGTACTGTGCACGTAGCAGTGCTGTGTGAATGGCAGCAGCTCCAAAAGTGCCTTCCAGTACCATTCATATTAATATCCTCTGATGACACAACACCAAAGATAAGCTTCTGGTGGTCAGAGATCCCAGTATGCCTTTCAGTTCAGTAACAGTGCAAATATTGCCCAAAGTAAGCTACCAAAAATCTTAATTTCCTTCCAGAACAAATGGCTTATGTTGGTAAGAGTGTAGCGATAATCAAATCCCCACCCTTACTGCAGGTTTTTCAGTCTTTTATTACCTTCCTTGTTAGTAGTACCTATAACTGCTGCATGCTCTCCCTCATCAGAAATGCTTTATTCTCCCCTTTGCCTTGGTGACTTGCTGTGTTTTGTGCCAGGCTTGGTCTTGTCAATAAAACCCATGTCGGTGGGGTGGTGAAGGAAGTTGGGCTGGTCTGCGGCCACTGCTGGGGATGTTTCCTGTACCCTTGTTCCTGAACTCAGGCGATCTGGGAAAAGGTTTTGCTCCTGTTATCCTGAGCTGTTGGAGAAGTGAGGATCTTTGGTTCTTGTGATGCTAAAGTCTGTTGCTTGCTTTTTTTTCTAGCAAGCATGAACCTGCACTTAACTGCCCAGCAAGATCTGTGGTTTATGTGCAGTTGTTCTTCTTTTGGTACTAATTTATGTACTGTTAGCTGGATCTCACTAAATCTGCATGGAAAAACATCTGGGATAAAAAGACTGAAGGGCACATGCCTGTTGCAGCAGCAGCGCTGGGTTTATTTTGTGCTACTAGAGCAGGTGGCAAAGGGACACAGTTGCACTGGAGCCATGAGACATGGATGGCAGGGATTTTCCCCCTGCACAGAGTTATCCTTGCTCTGGTTGTGAATGTAGTGGGACTGCTCTTGGGGAGTGACATTGATTTTAACACCCTTAATGTATCTGAAATTGTGTGCTTGTGAGGTTTGTCTTGGATGTTGCTGATTGAGCCTCATTTCTCTCTGACTTTATCAGCACTATCCACAAGGGCAGCCTTACTGACTGCACAGGGATGAGTTAGAGGACTCTAGGCTATGCCTCCCCTAACACACAAAATGGCAAAGCCCCTTGTTTAAGCAGGGACCAAGCTGCAGATCCCCACTCCTAGCTAGCTGCAGAAGCAGATCCTGACTGCATGTATCCTGCAGTCATTTGGCATCAGTGTAGCTTTCTTCATGACAAAACAGCCTTAGAAAGCCTGGAGCATTCTGTATTTGGGGAGGAGAAAAAAAAATCACAAAACAACCATGAGATGTTCCCTTGTGGGGCATAAAGGCTGAGTCTATTAAACAGAGTCTCAAGCAAGTTGTTACTAGTTCATCAAGTACAGCAAATAGAGTCAGAGCTGGAAACCACAAGAGGAAGGGAGCAGACAGCATTTGTGCAATATGCTGCCTTTTAACTTCTGAATTGCTGGCTTCTCAGTGTGTATATGGTATGTTTGGGGTGTTACATGATTTGAGTCTGCCAGCAGAATGGGGAGATGCGTCAGCAAACATTTATTTCATGTAAGACGTTGCCATCTCAAGCAGGTGTAATGTGAAGCATGGTAGAATGCTAGGGTGACTTTAAGGCTCTGGTAATGTGACACTAGAGGTAGTATTTTAGTCAGAGCAGAGGGATAGGGTCTCTCCTGGCCCTGGAGATCTGCTCTGGTAAAAAAGATACTAGGATCTTTGTGAATGTCACTTTGTGAGATGAAGGGAAACATAAGTTTGCAAGAAATAAAGTTAGTATCAAGTAAAGCAATTCTGCGTGAGTAAAATTAGTAAGAATGTTATTGGCAGTTAATGTTTAGCAAAGAAGCTTAAATTGATATTTGAGAAGTTCCAAAAATAGTTTTTCTTTCGTCATTAAGGCATCTTTTAAGTTGTTATTTATACAAACAAAAATAATCACTTCTTAATGCATTGGAGGAATCTTATTCATACTGATTTGGCTATTATTGCCTATTAGACAGTTTAGATTTCATGTGCCTTAATTTCCCTGGCATTAATTGTTTCAAGCGGCCTGCTTCTGTCAAGGCCATTTGTATTTCCATAAGCATTTACCACATGTGCAAATGTGAAAAATGGACATGTGGAAATACATCCCTCTGTATTTCTCTTTTCTATCCCCCCCCCCCCCCCCCCCCCCCCCATGTGGTCAGATTCAGGCTAATCAGTCCTGATGTTCATCCCAAATGCGTACAGAAATCACCTCTTTAGGCTTAGCAAAACTCAAAAGCTAACTTTCTTCCAGCTCTTTTCACTTTGTCTTGTCACAAACTGTAGGGGTTATTGGAGGTAATTGTAAAGCGTTGGTGACTCAAGGAGACCCACCAGGCCATGGATAAATTGAGGCCATTCCCCCTCTTTTTTTTCCTCTTCCCTCTATGCACACAAGTCATTTTATGGGGTTTATACACAGGCAATGAGGGAATAATAAATTTAAAATGCAAATGGTTGTTTTGTGACATGTCAGTGGAGGTTCCTTCTGTTGACGGTTATTGTTGAAAAGCATAGGATTAGTCAAAGGATGTTAAGCAGTGATTTTCACCTGGTTCAAATGTATGTATGTCCATCTCTATTGCTATTTCTTTAGTATATGTGGTCTTGATTTTTCCTAATGAAGAGCTTGTTGAGCGTTGGCAAATAGAGGTGTCTTTAAAGAATAAGTCACTGGACCAGAGGTTTTTTTTTTTCAGTGCCACAAATATGATGAGGAAAGCAGTTCTTAGAGACCAAGCTCTTTTGTCAGGGAAGTAGCAACAACTCTAGTTGGTTAAATCTAGATCGTTTGGAACAATTTTCAGCTCTAAGGCTTGGATTCCCTGGTCCTTTGTCACATCTCACCTTATGCAAGCTGAAAAGCCTCACAAATATGATCTTATCCATTGGCAAATTTCAGGGTCTCAACAAGAAAGGTTGTCTCTTAAGCTGCTCAGCATTGCTCCCCTAGTTACGCTGCAAGACAGCTTGTGTCTATTGAGCTTCTTAAACTTATTTTTCTCAAGCTGACCTAAAGTGGAAGGACAAGACATCCTGTGACAGTAGAACTGCCAGAGGCTTAACTTGGTAGTGACCTAGCCTATAGTCAATGCTGAGCTGGCCTTGCAACATGTGTGGTGAAAACTACTTTCGTTTTTGCACAAGATGCACTCAAATCAGTTTTAGAAAATCTAAAACTGCCACCAAACTGTTGTGAAGCACGTGACCACGTATGATAACAGGCACAGCATATAACCAGGCTGGGGCAGCTGGCTTGCAGAGGTGGTGATCTCCCCTTCGCTGGGGATGCCAACTAAGGAAACTTCCCTGGCACTGAGTGGCTCTCTGGAGTTTGGAAGGTAAGCCAAGGATAAAATTAGCATTAGCGTGGAATAGTGATTAATCTTCGCAGATTAGTAACTACAGTGTAATGCTTGTCGCTAAACAATTGAATTGACGCCTTAATAGATTTCTCTAATAAAGTAGCTCTGCTGAACTGACCTGACTGGTGTATGTTGTTACCCAGAACGATCCCGGCATATGGTCACAACATGTACTCTACCGTCTGGGGACTATTGAGCCCACTTTGATGCCGAGATATCATGTTAAAAAGCTGTGACGCTTGTCTGAAAGTCAGAAATTACTATCGTGCTGTTGCTGTAGGTTTTTCTTCTGTACCGCATTTGCCTTTAGGGAATTGTCAGCATATACAATGGAAAGTTAAAGAGAAAGTAAATATTATCACCAACTTGCATAAGCAGGACCAGTGGGTCTGTGACCTGGAGTACCTTGGGTTGGTCTGAACAGGGAAAGAGTAGCGAACTAAAATGTAAATTTATAGCACAGTAAGTACTCTGCTGAAAGAACAGGTCTACACGAGGCAGCTTGCTCTGTTTTGAAAGAGGCTTGGACTACTTTGCTATACATAAGAGACTAAATATGAAGGTCTACATAGGAGCTGGTTCAGAGGGCCTGGTGGGCTGGAAAGTTACATCCTGATTTACAATGCATTAGCTTCCCCATGTTAGTAAATAAGGGTGTATCTCAGAGCAATGTTGTAGACATAAATTAGTGAACAGTTATTGATTTATTTTTTTGGTAGGTAACAAAATGTGGAAGTGTTTATGATATTAAAAAAAAGCGAGAGGGGGAAAAAAAGTTTTGACTGCAAGTTGAATGTGGAGGTAAAACTTCCTAAAAATAAACTTACTCTTCATCAGTTTTTACATTTAACTTGCATTGAATCCCAGACAACTCAGTTTTTAGTAAATTACTGCTTTCTTAGTTGAATTTTCAAAGACTGGCATTAAAAATTGTTTATGTTATGACTAAAAATATAGTTCTTGCATGAAATTACAGGCTGTCATACGCTCTTTTAAATCAAGTTGCAGGACTTCCATTTGAGGAAAAAAAAAAATAACCCTTCTATTTTCACTTCAATCTTTTCCAGTGGGAAGCAAAGAAATCTCCTGGATTCTTTACATTCAGTGTGGGTCACACACACATTAGTCATTTGCATTCATACTCATCTAGCTGACATTGCTAACCCTGTATCCCATGCACGGTGCCCGGGTCTGACTTGGATGTTGCAAAAATAGCCACTTCCCCACAGAAAAAGGAAAGGGCATGAAAAGTTCCTTATTAATAAACAACTTCTAATTAAAATAAAGGCTGTTTAATGTATTGGATGCTCTCTACTCTGTTGACAGGTGTTAGAATTTTGAAAATGTGAGCTGAGAGAATTTTGTTGGGGTCAGGGAGTTAGGATTTCTATTTCATGGCTGGCATCTGCCATTCCCCAGCTTGGATCAAGGTGAATTCCAACTAGATGCTGCCTTTTTTTCCTAATTGGAAATATTACAGCATGAATCATTCCTTCAGTTACTTGGTTGAGGCATTGAAATGTCATTATTTAATATTAACATTTCTTCCTGAGGTTTGCCTGCATAAAGATTCCCAATTCTTGTTTCTTTTGTCTGCTTCTTTTAATTTTTGTTGTAGTGTGTCCTTGCGGTACTGCTGTGTACAACAAGCACTGGGCATGCAGCAGCTGGGTGCAATGTTATGAGCGTTCACGTAATAGCAGTGCCCACTCAGGGCCCTGGAAGCATCTCTGAAAGCAGGACCTGGCTTCTAGCTTGGACCTGCGTTCCTGGTGAGACATCCATTGCTGGTGCTCCTCTCCAGGATTCCCTCTAATCTCCCAGCCTTTCCTTTAGGGATGGGAAGTTCAGGCATGGGGTGGAGAATAAGACTCATTTGTTGTGGTGGTGCCATTCAGTGCTAGCAGTGTGCTCAAAGAGTCTGCTGAGCAGCCTTTGAGTCCAGACACAGGTGCTTTTGTCTTCCTTGGGCCCTGCTCTAGGTCTAGGCCCTGCTCTAGCTCAGGTCATTTCTGCACGTTCATGGTTAGAGGATTCCTGTGCAAGCGGCTGTTGCAGATCCTCAAGATGGAAACACCCAAATTGTTCCCTGTCCACAGGCTGTGTCTGTAAACCTACCATACAGGAAGACACCATGCTGGGGCAATGAGCCCTGTTGTACCTGTGCATACATGCGTTTTCATGTGGGTCTTTCCCAGGGCACCAAGTCAACTTGTATACTGGATTCTAGAAAGCTGCATCTGTCTTATGTGCCAGCAGACCCGAGAAATCAGTTTGCTAAGAAACAATGCATCTGCCTTAAAACTGGAATGACTTTATTTCAGTCCTAGAGATATCCATAGCAGTGATTAAAGAAGTATCTGTATAGATTACATATGCCGAGGGATTCTAGTAGTTGCATAATGAGACAAATTTGCATTTTAATATTCTGATACATGATACAGCACCGTAATAATATATTAAATGTGGTGGTATGGAGTCCCAATGGTGAAGTTCACTTGTTTTCTTTTGCTTGACACACTGAAAGAAAAGACTGACATCTTTTGAGTGAAGAACCAGGGCTAGATGATGCAGGATGAAAAATGTAACATCTGTTTCTGACTGATGCTGGCAGTTGTTACTGCATTTGTTACAAAGCAGAAGCCAGTCTTTGGTCAAAGTCAGCCTTTTTCATTCACTTGAACAGCCAGTGGTACCAGTAGTGTAAAATGAATAGGATTTGGCTCTTGCATTCAAGCACAAGCCAGTCGTTCACAACCACCCCCTTCTGTTGTGTCTCCTCCTTGTGAGCAGTAAAGCTTTGTGAGCATTTTGTATTACTCCCCCAAATGTTGTCAGAATGTGCCAACTGCAGGGCTACAATTCCTTTTTGCAGTGCAAGAATGTAGCAGAGAAAGTTTCTATACGTTTACAGAAACACAGGCAGCTTTTTAAGTACTTGGTGGTTCTTACATATTGATAGGGCAACATCTGAAAAATATTTATTTTTCTGTGCGTTATTTCAGCTCCAATTAATTTATGTTCTGCTGGGAAAATAATATTGATCATAAAAATGAAATGTTAGTGGGAAATCCTTGAGCTTCTGTAATAGAATATTTCATTCAGGATGAAAAATCAGAATTATGAGCTTGATTCTGCTTTTGGTGAAGCCAGTGGTTAAATCACCAATTACCGTAAATTGGAGCAGTGTCAAGTCTTCTTTTGTGCAGGAGGATATCTCGAACAGTCAATAATCCTTAATTTCTGATTTAAGACACTTCCATTTGGTAAAGTTTTTGATCTCTTTCAAGCCTGGAGCCATTTGGCAGAAATTGCATTTGATACACTTCCTGGAAGTCTGTTTTCTGAGTCTGCTTAGGAGTCTGTTTCTGTAATCTTAAATGAAAAAGATATATTTGTTGCTGCCACAAGCAATATAGATTGTTTGCATACCATGTTGTTCATAAACAACAAAAAAGGTACATATGGGCTCCACATGGAACAGATGACTGGCTGCATTCCTTTAATGCAATAAGGTGTGTTTGAGACGAAGATATGCAAATGGACTAAAATATTTCAATTCTTTTTTTTAAAGCATTTTCTTTTTATTTGAAAAAGAGACACCATAAATTATCAGCTCAGAAGGATAGTGTGAATGTTTCTTAGACTGGATGCTATACTTGTAGAAGGCATGTCATTTCACTTGAGTAATGTGACATGAAAAGTGAAACTTGAATGTTTCTTGGTAACCATAAATTGGTCATGGGATCCCTTTAAAAATGCAGTTAAAAAGAAAAGCAATGTAAACAATAGGCTCTGTTCTGGAAATTTGGACTTGTATCATCCACTTGGTTTGCCTCTTCAAGGTCTTTGCTGTGACTAAGAGGAGACAAGTTCATTTTTGAGCAAAGAGGAGTTTAAAATTCTCATTAGAACTCTGGAAATCAGACGGTTATAAGTCGAGGATTAAGTATCATAGGATTTGCAGTAAAATCATGAGTATATATATCCAACAGTAGTTTGCAGAACCTGAATACCTTTAGCTTAGAAAATGTGTATGCTTGCACCCAATTTAGCTGCTGATTTGTGAAACAGTTGTTTCTATTACATTCCATTAGTAATCTAATGGAATCCTATGTTGTAGGGCACAATTTAGCTCAGCAAATTCAGATTCAAATGGTGATTACCATTTTCTCACTATTTTTTGTTTAATAGCTGCAAGGTGTATTATTTCATGTACTATAATGTGGGCTAAGTCCCCAACTCTTTACTAGAGCCTTACACAGGTAAATTGCAGTTGAAATCAAGGCTCTTTTCCCTTCCTTCTTTCTGACCCCTCTGCTTTGCCTTTCTCTTTCAAAGACTGTGCCTGAGGCCCAACACAGATGTGCTGGGAGTTAGGAGTGGGCTATCACCCACTTTCCAGAGGATGTCTTCCTCCTCAGGCTCCACAGAGTATCTTTTGGAGACTAAAACTGTGTGTAAAGGTTAATAGACTTGCTTAACATACAGAGCTGTTGTTAGACCCATCATCCTAAGGACCTGGCAGAAAAAAAAGTAACCTAAAGTTCAGTGTTTCCTTTGCAATGATCTTTGAGGAATTCTATGAAAAGTCATGGAAGCACTGGTAATTGCTTGTCTGTGCAAACGTGTCAAAACTGGTGCTGATGGAGTTACCAAAAAATAAGCCTTTACACAGCTCTGGTTTTAGCAGAGACTGGAGAGTGCACCTGAGGAAAAAGAGGAGTTAGTGAGCTCTCTTGCTCCGACATCTTTGGGAGATTTCTGGAGAAAAAAAAAAGTACTAGTATCTGTGCTCTGCAAGAGATGATAATCTCCCATATAGTTTTTTTCAGATCTTATCCTCTTTTTCATAGAAACAAAACACCATTGACATACATGGAGATGGTAGCATCTGAACATGAGCCAGCAGTGTGCCTGGGTGGCCAAAAGGACCAATGGCATCCTGGTCTGTATCAGAAATCGTGTAGTCAGCAGGACCAGGGAAGTGATCATCCCTTGGTACACAGCACTGGTGAGACTGCACCTCCAGTAATGTGTTCAGTTTTGGGCCCCTCACTATAAAGAAGGATATTGAGTTGTTTGAGTGTGTGCAAAGAGCAATGAAGCTGGTGAAGGGACTAGAAACCAAGCATTACAAGGAGTGACTGAGGGAACTGGGGTTGTTTAGTTTGGAGAAGAGGAGGCTGAGGGGAGATCTCATCGCTTTCTACAACTAGGCTGCAGTGAGGAGGGTGTCAAGCTCTTTTCTCAGGTGACCAGTGATGGAACATGAGGAAGCAGTCTCAAGTTGCACCAGGGAAGGTTTAGACTGGACACGGGGAATAATTTCTTCATGGAAAGGGTGGTCAGCCATTAGAATGGACTTCCCAGGGCAGTGATGGGGTCCTTGTCCCTGGAGATATTTAAGATACTTGTGGATGTGACACGAAGGGATATAGTTTAGTGATGGGAATTGGTAGGGCAGGTTGATGGTTGAACTTGATGATCTTGATGATCTTGGAGGTTTTTTCCAACCTAAATGCTTCTGTGATCTCCAGGAGATGGGGAGACTGAGTTTTTCTGTGTTTATATTAAGTTCTGGTTAGTACTGTATGGAGCTGTTTGTACATAAAAGATTGGAATTTTAATCCAAAAATAGTCCCTGTTCTGTATGCCTGAAGACCTGGTCTCTTCCCATTCCTTAATACATGATGTTTTGGCTCTTGTAAAGTTGGCCTACTAGCTTGTGTTTTCAGAGAGGGACCTCTAAGACTTTAAAGCTGCAATTTCTATGCAATGCTCCTGCTGTGGTATGCTGGGAATCATGAGGTTCAGAACTGAGCTTTCTGATGTAGAGGATTTTCTCTCTTTGCTTGATGAAGATGGAATATTGTTTACCTGCTAGTTCTGTATCTTTCCCACAAGAACATATGTGCCTCTTCTAGAACAATGTGCAAAAGTTCTGTTCATCAAAATACTGCTCCTTTGGATTAAAAATAGAAGCAACTTTGGAAATAATTTGGTGTATCATTTATGTCATCAGTTATGGGAAGCCTGAGGTTTCATCTTATGCTAGAATTTGATTTCATTTGTAATTGTCCTGGTTTCAGTTAGGAAAACCACTGGGTTAAACCACAACAGTAATATCTGTCCTAACAAGTGAAAGTCAACTGAATAGCTACTCTGAGTTATCATGGGAGTGACAGGGTTTCTTTCAGCCAACGGGCCCTGAAGATCTCCACCTTTCCAGGCAACATTGTTCTTCTATATCCTCCTGGAGATGAGACACTGTAATGATGATAAGCATGATGAGTGTCAGACTGTCCTGAAATCTTCTGGAAACTTGGTTGTTTGTTTAGACCTGTGAAAAAGCTCCCTTCCATCTGCGCTTTGCAACTGGAGAAAAAAGCAAAGCAGATGGTAAAGTTGTTTTGGGCATAAAATTTTCTCCTACATACATCCTTACCCATCCAACATCTTCACTGGAGCTTTGGCTCAAAAAGACCATCCAAGGCAATGCTGCCTGGCTTCATAGATTGTAGCTATTCTATGGCAAGCTCATACAGATTCTGTCTGTAACCCAGGTAATTCAGATGTGGTAGTTACCACTTCTCCTTTCAGCGCTATACTGATTCAAAGGTCTGTTCTCTTGGTATCTCCTAATGTCTCACTTTCATCTTTATCCTCACGTTGATTAAAAGTGGAGTCCTGATCTCAGCGTATGAAATCTATACATGAAATAGATACGCAGTTGCCTCTGTTGTCCAGTGTTGTATAAGCATCTGGAAAGTGCTTTCAGAAGTAATGTAAAGGAGGGAGTAGTCATGTGTTTATGCAACACATCAGGAGAGTACGTCTCATGGATAAGGTGAGGGAGGCGATCACCATTGGAGAAGTGAATACACAGGATAATACAGCAAGTTAACAGGTGGCTGAGGTCACTTAATAAGATAAGGACAGAAAAGAGAAGAGCAGGTGTGTGATATTGATAAGAATCTCAAAAGGTTTTGTCTTTGTGGAGGTGGGGTCAGTGAAGCTTTGCAAAAGACATGGAGGACTGTGATAGAACTGGCTGGTGGGAAGGGTCAGCATAAAAATATGGGAAATTACATTATGGAAAAAAGGGGGAGCTTGAGCGCTGATGTGCAGGGAGATGTTTTCAGCTAAGAAAAGTGCTTATTATCTCACTTTATTTCTGTTTATCCAGCTGTATCATGTTCTCGGACAGAACTGTATTTTCCTCCCAGTTTGGAAAGTGCCTTGCATGCTTTTGTATGCTACAGAAAGCAGCAGATACACAGTAATAGCCAGCTGTATGGTATGCAGTACCAGTCTAGGTGTAAAGTAACACAAGCAATTTGCTTGTGATGTTTCCAAAGATGTTTCCACCAAAATCTAGGATTTTTGTACATGTGGAAAGGACACGTGATTTTTTTCTTACATTCACTAAATAATCAACAATGAACAAATATTTTGTAGTTTATGATTTAGTTGCCCAGGCCTTGTCTAATACAGAGCTTTTTGTCGTACAGTTGGTATTTGCAAACAGGATGTGCTCCAGAAGAAAAAGAATGCTGTCTTGGTGGATGGGGTCATCCTAAATGGTCCAATAATGGACTCAAAAGCAGGAGAGAAGTTTGTGGAAGAGGCCTGTAAGATTATAATGGAAGAAGTGATCCAGAAAGCTAATGATGTCACGGAAAAGGTAAAGCCTTTACTGGGTTGTTGAAAAGTTGTAGCAGCAGTAATGAATAATAAATCATTTTTTTTCTAAGCTGCATTTTACTGCACTTTAAGGAGCCTCAAACTTGCTTCTATGTTATGCCTTTAAAGTCAGAAATAAAAAGATAGCCTTCCAAATTAAAAAAAAAAAAGTCATAGTATAAAACCTTTCAATAACATAGCTAACATATGTATTCGCCAGAAAATGATATATATATATATTTTTTATCTCAGAGTGCAATGGTCACTTTCTTTGACAGGACAAATGGGTGCAGTGTTTTCCCTGTTTGGGGTACAGGGAGTTATTTATTTGCACCTCAGGGGCACTGGTGTTAGAGAAGAAGGAATAATGGATGCTGTATCACTGTGGAAGGGCAACGTTATCAAGTTGCTCTGGGTTTCACAGGACCCATCCTTTAAGAGGGTGTATTGGAAGAGAAGCTGCAAATGAAGCATGCTTGCCTTTGGGCATGCACTGACTGCTCTCACCCCTCAGCAGAACAGCATCTGAAAGAGCTATGATTGCAAATCCCTAGCTAAAGGCAGAATTTTACCTGTAGGCCTCTTGTTCCTAGTGAGGATACATGAGCCATGAACAAGTGAGGTGGGTTTTTAGACTTGTGGATGACTTTTCGCATCCCAGCATTCCAAGAGGCACACCTTTTCCTCCTTCCAGCTTTCCTCACTCTAATTTTTATGGTCAAGATATGTCTGAGTCACAAAAAATCCTGAGATCCCATGAGACCAGCTTAGCAGACATACTATCTGGTGGTGTGCTGCACTCCAATGGGCAGTTCTGGAAAACAGTGCTGAACACGGTGCTTACCTGGTACCTTTATGAGTTCCTTTTAGCTAACCCGTTCACTGCTGGTGTCTCCCTCCTACCTATCATTAGGTTTGTGAATGGCGGTCCCCGGAAACACTGAAGAAGATTCTTGATCTGGAAATGAGAGACACTGGAGAATCTCATCAGAAACTCTTGCAGCTCTGCCAGGATGTTATACAATACAGCGTCAAAACCAGTAGGAATGCAATTTCTAGTGTTGTCTAGTTTTGTTGTATGCTAACCTAGGAAGACAGGATAATGCTTATAAAGTTCTGTTATCTTCCAGAAAAACTAGGGATTTAAATGTTTGCTTTCTACTTGTCTCTACAAGCATGCAAATATTTGGTTGGGTTTCAGTCATTTGACTGAATGCTAGTCACCATAGGTGTCTATGATTTACTAAAAGGTATAATCAAAGGAAGCTAATCAAAAGCTAATTCCTGTAATGCTGTTGTTGTTCATGGTAGATTCTGTCCTTTTGAAGTCTTGTGAAAATTGCCTAGACAGGTATGATATAACAGTCTAACAAAGTAGATAGGAGAAAAACCTTTGTATGTAATTTCATGATGAGTGGAGTCACCCTTGCACAAATAAGGATGCATTCTTAGTGATGATTATCCTGCATTTACTATTGCTTTCTATGGAGCAATAGTCTTATAGGATGTTAATTTGCCGATAGGCAGTAATTCCTGTTCCAGACGCTGTGAGAAGAAGAGCCTGCAGTGTTTTAGAGACAGTGCATGACATCTCTGCAAGATTAGTTCTCTACAGCTAACCTTTCGGCAGCATGTGAAGTACAATTCAATCTTAGCAAAAAAGGGATGAATAACATCTGTTCAGGAAATAGTGCGCTGTATCAGAAGCTCAGAATTTCAGATGTGGCACATCTTAGAATGTATATTGGAAAGTGAGAAGGATGTATGATATAATAGCCGTGCATTTCCAGGGCACGTTCCCTGCTACAGTCACTATTGCTACAGTAAGTAAAACCATAAAATAATGTTGAAGGTGAACCTATGCCTTTGAAAACCATAGAAAAATACTAGTACTGATCTAAAGGGACAGTGCACTAATAATATGCAGATATCATTACTGAGTTAATGGAAGGCATTCTGTTTATCTCACTTTTGTAAATTGACTTCAAATTTTCATTTGTTGCACTGTCACTTTGGAAAGAATATTAAATATGAAAAAATTGCTGTGCAAATAGTTTTTAATCTAAGTATAAACATTTATTGAAGCCTCAGCTCTAATATGTGTAGAGCCATACAGTTTACCTGATTTTGCATGTAGAAGTACTATGCAGTGGATTAAAATTTAGGTGGTGACTCCATTGCCAAAATGACTTGCTAATATATTCAGCAATAATGTAGTATTTTTTTCTCATAATTTAGTTATGTCTCAGTGTTCTGAGGCAGGTAAACAATTTCTCTCAACTTCTCATTCTAAGTCTGCAGCAAGGTTTTCCAGACTGTTACACTGCCTCCCTATATCAACACTGACTCTCTGGTGGGAGCACAGGCACAGCTGCCTGGGATCGGCAGGCTCCTGTATTCTACTGCTTAGCAAAACGTCTCTGAATGTCCATCGTAGCCTCTAGAGACCGCTGTTAAAGACCACTGTGCACACTCTGTTGTCAGTCCCTTCTTTTTTGATTTATAAAACTTGTGAATAACCCACATTCATTCTGCGCACTATTTACGTCCCTCAAACCTTGTTTTGGGACCTGAAAAGGCTTGTGAATTTTACTTTCAAGGTTTGTCTAAACTGAAAAAAGGACAGTATGTCCATAAAATACTGAGAATGATGGAAAGAACTGTGGTTTGCAGTGATCAGCATTCAGCTGAGAGAGCCTGTGATATATTCTCTTTTCATGTACATTCTGTCACTGCTTGCTTTTCATCTATATTTTCAGGTCATCCAAGATTTTTCAATCAGCTGTATGCTGGAATAGATTATTATTCATTAGTGGCTCGTTTCATTACCGAAGCATTGAACCCAAGTGTGTAAGTGTAGCTTTTTGTACTCTTTATGATGAATCTAGCATGCTTCTTGAAGTAACAGCTTCCTCCCCCACCTGCGTGTCATTTTCTGTTTTCAGTGTTTTTCAGTGTTACAGAGGAGGAGGTAGGAATTGTGCAGGAATTTGGGAAAGAATACAGTCTGGATTGGCTGAATAGCTCACCAGAAAGTTGGCTGAGCTGATGATTTTCCTAGTTTGTGAATTGGGGCATAAGACGAGAGATCTTTTTTCCAACACTTTTAAACCTAGACTTTTTTTTTCTTACTTAGTGCATAAAAATATAAAAATGAATTAATCAAACTTACTCAGTTGTTTGCTTCCTTTTGAAGCACACTGCACAGAGCTGAATGCAGATGATTACCTGTCTACTATTTACTTGCAGATATAAAGCCTAAACAAAAATGTGATTGCTGCTTGCAATAGATCATTATAGCTGAAGTTTAAGCATTGTGACCTATGTTAAAATCAAACTGTTGTATTTGAGAGTGGAACTGTCAATGTGGTGCTGTCAGGAACTAAACAATTGCTCTGCTGTGTCAGATCCATAGTGTTTTTAGTTTAGAGTTTTACTGCTGATGGTGGTCAGCTTCTGATAAAAGAAACCTCTAATTTTAGCAAGATTCTGTAGCATGAGTTGTGTAATCTTAACACCAATCATTATGCTTTTATTTTTGTTCAGATACACATATGAAGTATCCCCTGTGTTTCTGTTAGTGGAAGAGACAGTCATCAAGAAAATGATTGAATTCATAGGCTGGGAAGAAGGTGATGGCATATTTAATCCAGGTAAGAACAATTCAGATTTTCAGGATGAGCAATGATAAATCATCTACTACAGTAATTCAGTGGACGTTTGATTTGTGTAGGATATTTGAAAACGTGCAAAATTCAGTGGTACGCAGATGAAACTATTACATCCAGGCTCATTTTAGGTGTTTCTACTAATATGTGAGTCTGATCAGCATCTAAATGAAAACTGTTCTAAATATAATTGTGTGGAAATGCTTGCAACTGAAGCCCTTCCTGAACTTCATAACAACAATACCAACAGCTTAATTGGACTGAGTCACTGGTTGACAGACGGAGCTGATGTAGTTGCTAGACACCAACCAGTGGTGCCTGGAGGCACTAAGTGTGTGTATCCTGGGTATCACATGTGGGAGCCAGAGTTTGTTTTAGTGGGTTTGTCATGAGTTCAATTTCTTTGAGTTTTGGTAGTTTTTTGAAACGTTACAAATAGGCCAATCAAACAAATATTTCTTACGCTTCTTGATAGGCCACAGTTTTCAAATGTTCTGAAAAGCAGCATTCCAATCCAATATATGGAAATAATTAAGTGTAATGATATTATTCTACAGGTTATTCAAATACTAAGTTATGTTGGATGTGAAGCTTTCACATCTAAGTTGGGGGTGGGAAAATAAATTAAATGAGGAAATGAATTTAGTGTCAACCCTTCAAAAACAAAACAACAAGGCCAGGAATTCTGTCCTACGTGCAAGTAGTAGAAAAATAAATAAAATAAAATCCCCTGGAATATCTGTGGAAAAAATGTATTAATATGTTTTTTTGTTAGATTTGATGTGTACTTTCAGTAGAATCCTTGCTTTTAATGCAGAATTGCTTAATTCAAACTTACCAAGATACTACCAATAGCTAAACAAATCGTACTTTTTAATGCTAGTTTTATGTAAGGTTTTTCTTATTTTGTATTTGTTCTTTTAAGTAAATAAAACCTGTCCAAATCATACCTTGCAGATCTTTCAGATCTGACTCACTGTGGATTTTATTTTTTCTCCTTTTTCTCCTCATAATACTCTGGCTGCCTGACAGATCTAGGCTCTGTTAAGTACAGCCACAGTTGAGCTCGGTATAGGCAGCTGAGTTGGTGCTGCTTTGGTGTATATCAGAAGGCCCTGTTGCAGGGTATTCTCTGCCAGGGAGGGCCGTTTAAGTACAGTTCTTACTTCTTTAGGAAATAACTCCAATAAGTATTCAAACAAGCTGTTTCCATTCATGCTGAAGAGCCCACAGTTCTTATATCTGTAGGTTTTTGGGGAGGAATTAAGTTATTATGGGTGCATACTAACTCTGGTTTATTTTCTGCCTAATAGGTCAAGCACTCAGACACCAGAAATGTGCTAGAATTATGGTTAATATGATACTTGTATTTCTCTTTCGGCAGGTGGCTCTGTTTCTAATATGTATGCTATGAACTTAGCAAGATACAAATTTTGTCCTGAGATAAAAGAAAAAGGGCTTTCAGGTTTGCCAAGACTAGTCCTGTTCACTTCGGAAGAGGTAAAAACAAAAAAGCTTTTGTATTCATTTTAGAGCTTCTAACAATGAACTTTATTTTTCAATGGCTGCAAAATTATATTTGCCTATCTGATGGAGCCCTGGTGCAATGAGCTTGTTATCAGCGAATGATATGAAATATCGAAGCTATATGGAGAAGTCGGATGATAAATTTCCCTGCAGAAGCTCTCTTGTCAGACCACAACAACAAATGCTTGTGTTCTTGGGAACAGCTGATAAAAGAAAAGGTTGTACCTGGGGCAAACCTGAAGATGAATGCATGTGGGATGTTATGGAGGTCTGCAGCTTTTGATTTCCCACAGCATAAAGTCTGGCAGGAACCATGTGTAGGTTTCAAACGTCAAAGCTTTTTCTTGCAAGTTTAATTTGTACTGAGCTGAGCTCTCATGAACCTGTGAAATGGCTCTCTGCAGCTCCCACTATACCCTGTATCTGAACACAGATTCTTTGTGGTAGAAAACCAAACCTACCATAAAGTATTTTGGCAAACCCTGCTGGATCTTTAGACAGCTCTTTTTTAAATAATGAAAAAATGTGGCAAGTCTAAAGGTTTTTGAGTAATATCTGCCCTTGGGAAATAGGGTTATGTTCATACATTTATTCTGAAGGTAATTTTTTTTAAAGGTTCTTTTCTCTCACCTGTCCCTCCAATTTTAAGTTTATGATTGGATTAGTGCAGAAGTATTATTACAGACTCCACTGTATAAAATTCCCAGTGGTAGTGAGGACCTTGTTGTATTAGGAAGTATATAGTTACTGGCAAAATTTTAGCTCTTAAGTTTTTTATGCCCCAAACAGTTTGCAGGGTAAGTAGGCAAGAGATGATTATATTGAAGAGACCTGAGGGACACAAGCATTGTGTAAGCTGCCCAAGACAACACATTTTGAAAATGAATCCAAATGTCCTAAATAAAAATGTCTTAAAGTTGTATTTTTTGTCATTTTTTTTCTTTCTGAAAAATGTGTATATGAAAATGACATGCCAGTTCATGCTTAATTCATCACATTTCATCTTCAAAATAGCTCAAGAGGAAAAAATGAAGTTGGGGTTCAAACCCTTTATTTTAATGCTTCTGAAATGAAGCATGGAGAATTTTCATCATGAACTAACATTTGATTTAATTGCAAAATTTAAATAAAAGTACACTCTACAAACAAATTTAATTTACTTGGGTATTTTTGCTTTACCAGGAAGATGAAAACCATAAAACACAGAATTGACCAGAAAAAATAAATTAAGTTACTTGTGAGGCAATGGTCTTGATCTGCTATACTTTGCTTGATTCACAAAAGCATGTTGTCTTTAGTACTCAGTAATCGTTTGCTATAACACTGCCGTTTTAAGCAGCTAGATATTATGACTGTTGTCTAAGATCTCTAGTATTTATTCTTCATTATGAGGGAGGAAATGTACATATTCATGTATCCTTATTTTAGATTCATCTGTACTGAGTCCAAGTTACGTTACCTTTTGGAAGTTAGCTTAGTTCAGATACGTCGTATTATTGCAATTATATTCAATAAATGGCCAACACTGAAAAGTACGCAAGTGCTCATATCACACTCTTCAATTATTATTTGCTTTTATCTTGAGGTTTCTTTTGTTTAGCATTTTACCGTTGTTCTTCAGAAGTACCTGGAGGGTATAGACCTGTTTTTCACTGTGCAAGCAAGTGGTTATAAAAAAGATTCTGGAAAAGTTACATCCGGTGTTTAGCTTTAAAAGTGGGTAAGGCAAATAGTGTTGACATGGGGAAGCCATGAGGCTGTAATGAACAGAGTATTGATAAGGAGTTAAAACACAAACACACTGTCAACTCAAGGCACTCATGTTGTTTCAGGGCTTGGCTTCAACACTGTGTTGAAATGAAATGATTTTTGCCTTGAGTTGCCAAGTCCCACAGTTCCAGTCTGGCACTTGGCAGACTGAAAGAGTTGCCTTGCTGTAGAGCAGGGGAATGCATGGATTTGTCACTGAGTTAATTTTATGTGACCTGAGGCTATGTATTCTGTGTATGTTTGTGGATAATCTGAAGGTGTATGTTTGATGTGTGGCCCACTGAAGGTCCTCAAAAGCTCTGTTTGGCCTTCAACAACAATGTTGCTCATTCCTGCAAGTAAAATGCTAAGCTACTTAAAATTGGGGCCAAATAATGTGACCATGCTACTACTCCATAGTTCTTTTGCTGGACAACTACAGCGATTCCTCTTGAGATAGTGTTAGCAGTAGAGAAATTAATTCCCACTTTCTTGAGGCATGATTAGTGTTTCTGTAACACCTGAACACAGCTGTAGTTGTAGAACACAGCCCACATTTTGATTATTTTTCACTATTTGAATTCCATTTCGACTTTTTTTCTAACCCAAGAACTTTTTACATTGATCTGAAACGTAGGAATTTGCAAACTTTGAGGCAATTGAGGGTACAAGTGTATGTGTAAACAGTTGAAACATACATGCTGATATGAGCAATTTTTTGGATGTAATGAAACCAAATTCCTCCCCAATGCAACTTGATCATGAAAGTAATAAAGTGGGAGAACACAACATTAACACACCGTGTTGTCCCCTGTTGAAATTACAACAGGCAAAAATGAGTAATAAAACAGTCTCATAAAAATGTAATTGCTTTATGCAATCATGTTTCTAGGAAACTCTTCAAAATCAAGAAAATCCAAATCTATTTTCTGTTTTAATGAACACAGTGGCTAAGTACCTTATCTTTGTAAATGTTATTAGGAAAAGAAAACTGTCTAGCTGTAGTTAAAAGACTACAGGAGCACATCTTAAATGCACTGTTTTGGTTTGATCTTGTGCCTAAAGGCATTCACTTCTCACTCCTAATGGCTACCAATTGAATATGTCCAAACAAAACTACAGAAGACACGGCAAGAGAAATCTGAACTCACGGTATTAAAAATTATTACTTGATATTATGTATATAATCTAGGTACAAAAAATATCTTTTATCTGGGTATTCCTTTCTCTTTGGAGAGGGCACTACGAACAAATGAACTAGTTGATGCTGTGACTAGAGCTGCTAAATGTTCTCTGGTGTGTGTGTGTGTATATATATATATATATATATATATATTGACGTGGAATAATTTAGTGTGGTAGTATCTGGTCATGGTAGTGAAAAAAGGAAATTCTTGTATGTATTCAAACAATATAACTGAAAGATTATTCATCAAAGGAAGTATATTCCAAGTCTACGTTGTAATATGTCTTGTCCCTTTTCTGTCCTACTGTAGACCTACCAAATTTTTTCAGGTCTTCAGTAGGACAAAAGGAGGAACAGAAGCATTTGAGAAACAGTGTATCTTGCAACCTGTTTTGTTTTGGTATTCCCTTTATTCTGCTCCATCCTTCTGCTCTTTCGTATAATCTCTGATGTGCTCAAGCCTCTTATCTTTCTCCCATACCATTTTTTATATTAAAATACTTGATTTAATGATTGCTTCTTTACTAGTACACTGATTTTGCAGACCTATAGCTTTCTGAATGTGAAGCAGTCTTATTATACCAAGTGGTTCATACCTTTCATTTGAACCAAATGGACAGAAATCAGTGATAGAGGCTTGTATTTTAAATTATTCACTAACTTGTTGAAAGCATCTCCAAACTTCTACTGAGCAACACACAGCTACAATCATTATTGCCATTATCGATATAATTTAAGACTAATCATCTTCCTATGTATCTTGTTATTGAAAGTCTAAATAAATGAGTCCTAAAGGCTTTGTGGATGTGTCATGTTACAAAACCAGGAGTTCTTAGAACTACCAGATAGTATCAGGTAGTATTTTTGTATGCCTGTATTTAAAAAGTGGGCGATGATGGGGGAAAACCTTTTTGTCAAAAAGAAAAAGAGGCCTTTGAGATCATCTGTCTCATCAAAATCAGCATGACAGGCTTTAATACCCCTAATATATTCATACCCACACATTAAAATGTTGTACATTTTTCATAATTATGTTCTGCAGTAACTGCATTTATGTGAACTCTCTGGAAGAAAATGGAATTAATTATCCACCTGGCTTCACCTCCTGTATGAAAAGCAACAATTCTAGACATCTTCACAGTTGCTGGTCTATGGGTTATTTAACTCTTCAGTAATAGTGTTAAAAAAAGAAAAAAACACCTTTTTTTTTTTTTTTGAGAAGTGATAATCCAAGGCTTGGGTGATCTTTATTCTGAGAAGAGAACTGTATAGTCCTATGAGATGCTGATATTCTCAAAACTGACTCCACTGACATGAGTGGGTAGGCATTTGTCATGCTGCAGGTTGTTCAGAGTAGTTTTGATATTTAATAATGAGTTCAGATTAAGAAGGTTATTGCATTTTGAATTCCCAGGCAACTCTTGAAGATGGATTAAGCTGTGTGAGATCAGCATACTGTTATTTTGGAATAAGACAAAATACTCTTATGCTGGAACAGCAGTATACACAACAGAACAGGTCTTAGCTTATAAGGGTGAATGTTGGAAAGATGGTAACATAAAAGCTTGACTATTTGTTAAACAGAAAAAAAATGTACAAAGTACAGTGTGGACAGTGAGCACAAGTATCCTTTTCACATGAGTCATTTTACCTCTTTCTGATTGAATAAAAACCAATTTCTAACATCCTTTGGTCAGGTGAAGGGACGTCTTTTACTGTCACGTTACAGGCTTCATACACTAATGCCCTTTATTCAGTGCAAAGTGAGAAGTGCACTGTGTGTTTGTGTACTCATCTGCATTCATTTACAGACATTTCTGTGACAAGACCTAGCTAAAATTCTTTGCTGAAATAATAATTAGTGGAAACATAGATAGGTCCAAACTGGAACTTCTTGCAAAATCCATGTTGATTTATGTGCCAAGTCCCATGTAGATTCTGCTTGCTTTCATAATGGCTTCCAAGATCCAAATTTACGTGGACAACCTTGGTCTAAACACCAAGATTCTCAGTTCTTTTTCCAGAGATAGGAATTTGAAAGCTTTGCAAGTCCTGACTGTACCAGCTCTAAAAAGTTGGTAGGTCCTGGGACTTGAACTCCTTGAGTCTATGAGAACAGAATTGCTGGATCAGACCAAAGGTCAGTTTAGCGTAGCATCCTGTCTCTGGCAGTGGCCAACAGCTGATGCTGAGAAAATATATTGAAAAATTGGAATTATGAAGTGGTATAGGCTTTAGGCATTGCTGTATACATCCTAATTAAGAGTACAGTTTACAAGGAGTGGTGCTTTTGGACTTTCAGACCTATAGGTTGCCTCTAGGCTGTTGAGTTCAATAGCCTTTGGACCTTTCTTCTTGTGCATTTGCCTTTTATACCTATTGATACTCTTAATTCTGTTCAATTAAAACAATAATTCTTTCCTGATGACATTACAACCTTTTTATTTTTCGTTCTAATGGAGAATCAGCTTAAAAAAATGTGTATGTAATAGAGCTTTTTATTTTTAAGCTCGCATTTGAAACACAGATTATTTATTTTCCTGCTCTTTAGTGTGACATTAATTGTGAAGTATATGTCTTTTTGCTGCATAGCTTTGTCAATCTGCTTTTTGTGTTAGATTATACTGTTATCATGACTGTTATATGCTGATATTAAATTAATTTCAGTGTCGCCGATTCCTATACTAAGGAATTTTTCATTCTTTTTACTTGTTTACTCATTCTCTTTTGCATGCTCTTTCTTTTACAGTGTCATTACTCCATGAAGAAGGCAGCCTCTTTTCTGGGTATTGGTACAGAGAATGTTTACTTCATCAAAACAGATGAAAGGTAAGCAAGCAAAAGCCATGGCTGTGATCTCTGAGTCTTTTAAAATGCAGTAGTGCTGTACTAACCAACCTATTTGAATGTAACTGAAAAAGTTTTAAATCTGTGTCCCTTAGAGGTAAGATGATACCTGAGGAACTGGAGAAACAAGTCCAGCGGGCCAGGAAAGAGGTGAGAGGGGGAGAGAAAGCATGAAGGAGAGAGGAGGAGTGCATGCAGACTGTGTGCTTGTGTCTGAGTGAAAGGAAGGAAAACTAAGAGTGAGTGAAATCTTAAAAATAGGACAGTTGATGTACCAGTGTTTTTCTTGCAGGTGTAATCCAGCTGCCCCAAACTTGTGGAGCAAGCCAAGGCTCTTAGGTGTTACACTGTTCTGGGGAGTAAAATTCCACAGGGTGTTTACTATTAATGAAAACCCTGAGTACAATGCTGCTCTGAAGTATTTAGCACATTTCTTCTATACCTAGGATTTATTTTGCCTTTAATCCTTTTTCAAATGAAATGAATGCAGTATCTGCTTTCCTTAAAAGGCAAATGAAAACTGTAGTTTTTTCTGTTATTACAGCAGCTATTGCTTTAGTCTCTGCAGTAAGCAAGAGCTATAAGATAAGGCTTTTAGTCTCTGAAACTATCACACATGCTGAAAATGCTAAATTTCATCCTTTCTAGTGCTGCAGGAAGAGTGTAGAGATTCCATTCTGCCTCTTTTCCCACAGGGACTTGGCCAAGCAGAAAGTGAAAGAGCACCGTTTGGAAATGTACTGATGTGTGTATTTGGACAACATTAACGTACATTCCGACGTTCTGTAAGATAGGACTTACTATAGTCAATACAATTTACTTTAGAGAACTTGGAGGACTAAATGTGACTTAAAAGGCACATTGCATCTTCTTTTGACTTGATTAGGTCACCTCATTTCCAGTTTTTGCATGACAACAGTAGGATTCAGAGCTCAGCCCTTAGTCCATGATCTGGGAATACTAATCAGCTAGTGCAACGTCCATAGTGTGGACATTGACTACCATGAGGTCCTACTTTGGGAACTATTGTGGCTGACAGAAAAGGCATGGCAGCGCTGTTGTGTTATGCACTGGCGTGGTCACAGTAGCTTTCACTAAAACGCTCCTTAGATACATCTGCCAAACAACCATCTCCCCTTGGAGTTTCATGTTAGGTATAATAAGTAATGATATATGGTGTCCCTAATTACTTAGGAAACTCTTGCTTACCTCTCTTTGTACTTTGCCTTATCCATGGAAGACAATCTGTACTTCACTCATTGGAGTGATCCACGGGAAAAAAAAAAGAACTGAAATATGAAGCAAGAGAAAGCAAGCAGGAGAATGAGATCTGTGCTCTGCAAAAACAGATTTTTTGTTTGTTGGTGTAATAAATTTGGTTGTTATTTAAAAAAGATTACCTGTCATTTATGTTAACAATAAAAAAGTCAGCCTCAGTACAGTACTCTGCAATTTAAAACCAATGTTCTGTATTAAAATGCTCCACTTACAGGAGTGTTACCTTTGAGAAACACTTACTATTTCACTTGCCTTTTAATGGAAGTTAAAGGCATCCTGGAAGTTTTCCATCTCACCTGAGCTTCAGTAACTGTGTCCTTGATAAAGTGCTATTTTATAACTTTTTACAGAAGGACACTTCAGTGAATTACAGTGTTATTCTAATGACTCTTAAACAACAGAGGATGCATTCGTAGAATCACAGAACCATAGAATGATAGTATTCACTAGTGATAGGAGCACAAAATGTTCACTGACTGTGAACGGCAAGAGTCTTAGACTTGTTTTTTGAGGATCTAGTCAAGAAAATCTATTTAATTTTATTGGCAAAAAGAATAAAAACGTGATTCTCTTCTTTGCAGAAAGGTGTAATGGTAACAATAATCTTTTGAATTTGTAGAGATCCTAGACTTGTCCCCCTATTCAGTCATGTTACCTTCTGGCAGCTGAGGAAGCTTTGTCATTGTGATGTAGCTGTGGGAGAAAAATGGTGAGAATACTAACAGAAACTGTTAAGTGTAGCAGATAAGTCTTTGCTTCACTCAGAAGTGGTTCGTACTTGAGCTTCAGGCTGGTTTGTAAGTTTGATTGACTTTTTTTTTTGTAGTTTGTAGTAAGAATGACCATGCAGTGAATTACAGGCTGGTAATTCTTTCTGAATGTATGGTATGAATTTAAATTTATTCCAAGTCTACTTTTCACTGCTTTAGCAATTTGTAAGGAAATTAAAAAAAAAAAAATCATAATTGTGCACCATCCTAACAGTCCTCTACACTGTTAAAGAAATATAAAACCATCAGAATGCAGAAGTGAATCAAGCCTGCCTGTCTCTGTAGTAGATTTTAAAAGTAGCAACACTTAAAAAAGAGGACAGCTAAGGAGATCAGATTTCAGCTGAACTGAAGCACTATAAAAGACTTGCACGTAGAGTTTGATTTTTCAGCTGGTGTCTGATTTCAGTGAAGCTACAGTATGTTACATCAGCATAGAGACTTATGTTGAGAGATTTAATTCACTGCAAATGAATCCAGGGATCCAAGATTATTCAATTTAGTAACAACTTTAGTGCCTCTTCAGTAGCGGCATTGTCATGCTGCAGACCGAATGCTGAAACAAGCAGAACA
The DNA here is from genome assembly GCF_964034855.1 of Anser brachyrhynchus. Lineage (NCBI taxonomy): Eukaryota > Metazoa > Chordata > Aves > Anseriformes > Anatidae > Anser > Anser brachyrhynchus. Next base: position 43,779,637 of record NC_137695.1, on the reverse strand, counting down.
GTAACTTCAGCATGTGTTTACCAGCACGTGAGATTGGTCAGTCATTGCTAGGGCTGACACTGTCAATGTCATAAAGTCAGTCCAAACCCTACCAATTCTTTTCATTACTTTGGTTTCTGCTCATGTGTACACTCAGGCATATACATGTGCAAGGGTAGGTGCAAGCTGGTATATTTGACCTGCTCTGCTATTGGAGTTGCACACCTGGTATTGGTTGAATGGGAATGCAATGAGCAAAGCCATTAAAGCCAAAATGGATGTCTTGTGATAATTGTCTGAGGCTGCAACCTGACAACGGTCAGAATTGCACTTGGCTGTAGACCAGGCATTTGGGTCAGGTAGCGATAACTGTCCCAGTTGTGGTGTATGCCAGTGCTGCCCAAGGCAAATCATGTTCCCTAACTGAAGGTTCCTCTTCCCTCAGCAAAGAGCCATAGGCATTGTAGAGGGAATGAAGGTGGAGTCCCTAGAGGGGTGAGTCATGTCCCTGACGGGTAGCCTGCTGGCTGAACTAATAGCTTGATTTGTGTTTGGCAGAATGGCAGCAAATATAGTAGTAAAATGGGGAAGACTGAGAAATGAAAATGAGTATACAAAGAGATGTCAAATATCTAGAGTGCTTTCATCTTGGCAAAACTAGCATCTGTCAAAACAGTCTGAAGCTGGTGAAGTCTGCCCTGTGATGGTGTTAGCTGGAAATGCCTTTTTTTTTTTTTTTTAATAGTCAGCACTTTTAAATGCAGTATCTTCTACATGAGGCTCTCAGTGCTGGGAAACTAAAATGTAGACTGTCACATTTCTGTCCTACTTTCCAAGACCTTGTTATACTTCAACTCTCCAAATATACTGGAGGAAATGAGCAGTGTGAATGACAATTTTTTGTTTTGAATCCTATTGCAGGGGTCAGCACCATTTCTTGTCTGTGCTACTGCAGGCACAACAGTGCTGGGAGCATTTGATCCTCTGGATGAAATTGCTGATATCTGTGAAAAGCATGGCCTCTGGCTTCATGTAGACGTGAGTTTGTATACTGTGTAGTTTTCGTTAGCATTGTTGTTTTTTTTTCTTAATAATTGATATTTTTCTTTGACTGTTAATGTTTCTGTGTAATAATAAGTTGCGCTTTAATATATATATACTTTTCGCATAGAGAGCAGAAATACTTCCTGATTTTCTCTGTTTCATGGGCTGAAAAACAGCAAATAATTTGCTTGTGACAAGCAGTCAAAACTTTCTTGTCATTGTCAGGTTATATTTCAAAATGATTTTAAAATCAATTTCCTGTTCCTTCTTGCTACTGCAAAAGTGCTTCAAGGATGATTATATACAACTAGGATTTCAGATTATTTCCACAGTCTATTGGAGAATGGACATGTTAGAATTGCGGTGCATGGTTCATAGGGGTTAAAATAAAGGTATGCTTCTGGCTCAACCAACAATAAATTATTCCGTTTCATATTTACAGGTTAGTTTCCTGTAGGTCCCCTGAAGTTTTCCTAAATGGTTCAAAAATTTTTCTTGACTTTTATTTTCTTTATAATTTTAGCTTTAGCTTTAAAAATCCACTCATGAGCCTTTTTGGAATAATCACTGAGTCCTTTTATTACCTGGACTAGTTAGCTGTAAATGTATTTTTCTAAAACTAGGTCTCTTCATATTTTCTAAAACTGGATTCTCTTTATAGTGATAATGCCACAAACCCAGAATGGCTGTGCAAAAATCCATGGAACAATGAGAGAATCTGGAGCAACATTAATAGAGATTTTTAGACCTGCTTTAAATTTTTAAAGTGTTTGTTTAATGTTGAGTATTTAAAGAAAAATCACATAGACAAGGATGTGTGTTTCAAATAAAAATGGCTCAGACACTAATAAATAAAGTTTCTGCATGTGTGATTCAAAATTTCATTTTCTTGGAGGCAAAAATGCAAAATTCAGCCCTAGTATTTAAAGTGCCTGCAGAACTTCCTCGTGGTTTTATGCTGGTGAGGATGACCCAGCAGATGTTCAGCAGGAGTGTAACATTCACATTAGGTGCTAGTGTCTTGTACATCTGTTTGCAGTGTATTTAAAGTCTGTGTTGGATCTGAGGTTTGCTGAATAGACACTGCTGGAGCCATCTCCAACAACTGTAGGATGATGAGTAGTCTCCTAACCCACTCCCTGCAGCTGAATAACTTCGGTTAGGTGGGATGAACCTGGGCAGTACTCTGAACTATATTTCATAAGCAGTTGCTAGTGTTTTGTAAATAATTACATTTCTTCTTCCAACTTTACCTCATGTTAAGCTAGGGTAAATATGTCAGTGAATATCTTAAAGTTAATTTTCTGTTTTCACAGTGACTGTAGCTGTCAGATATTAATTGATTGCTGGTAGAATAACAAATGTACAATCATAAATTGGGTAGTTTTTGGTCTAGAAGACTAATCTTTCTATTAAGATGTGGTTCATGTTATGAACCTCTCAATGAATTCTCAACCTTGATTGGTTCTTAGGAGTTCTATCAGTACATTTTCCATTTTTTTCTTTCACCCTCTGTTGAACTGTCAAAAGTTGAGTGCATGGATGTTTTATTTTCGTTTAAAGTTTCTGACTATTTATATGGGAGCAGGGTATGCGGAAGAGACTGGAACCTTTGCGTGTAAGTGATATCAGGCATATGTATATATAAAAATGTGATATGGTAAAATGAGCAGACTGTAATTCATAATGTGACCTTTTTATCTCACTGCACCATTAAAAATAGGTTTACTGGAATAATAATGGGAAAAGTACAGTGAGATCAGAAATAGTGTATAAGAAACAGTGAAGAGTTTGAGATTTTTTTTTCTTTGCCTTCAAGCATGCCTACTTACTTCTAGCCTTGTAGGCAATAACAGTGTTTGAAATCTTTGAGGATCTGCATTCCTCTGAAAGGTCTGATTTCCAGCTGAATGATTCTTACAGCAAGTGAGTACTACTTTTTGGGCCTGCTGTAGCTTAGGAGGAAAAAAAAAAACCAGTACTATTAAAACAATCATTTAAAAACGTGGAAAGCTGTAATTTAGGACTAACATTGGTGGGAATCAGTATTATCTACTGCAAATGATCTCAAGAACAGTTTATACAGTTATTACATGAAAGTCTGTGATGTTACTTCCAGTTTTACACTGATGTATCTCATTTCAGAATATTTTCTGATACCAAAAATTGATATGTTTGCCTTAGGGAGGCTTTTCATTAAGTGTGAAATGATAAAGCTCATGATTTGTAGGAAGGGTGAATGTGAGAACATCAACATAAAATTAGCAGGCTTCAGGAAGTTAAATTTCATTGGAGTCAGAAATTGCAGATAAGTTCTCACATGGAGACAAAGCTGAAGAGGAAAAGGGACTTAAGGAAAAAGTTGCTTCAAGACAATACCAATAAGATGAAACTATCTCAGCAGTCAAGCCACTCAACAGCCGGTGCAGTAACCATATTTTGTGCACATTACAGTATTCCTACACTGGTTATGGCAATCAAACCTTCTTTCTCTAGTCTTGTGCAAGGAGGAGAAGCAGTTCACTTTACTGTGTCTTGCCAATAACTCATAGGAAATTCTCATCAGAAAGCCTGCCAAGCTGCAACAGTGGCAGTGAGTGAAAACCTGGCTGGAAAATCATACTTGGAGAGCAGTTATCAATGGTTCACTGCTGAAAGGGGAGAATATTTTGAGTAGAAATCAGGAGAGGTCTATCCTAGGTTAGAAGTTACCCAGTATCTTCATTAATAACTTGGGTGAAAAAAAAGTCCACTGACTAAATTTGAAGATGACATCAAGATGACACAAAACTGCAAGAATTAGTGGGAGGACAGGATTAGAAGATGGAGATCTTGACAGTTTAAAGAAAAAAGTGGAAAAACTAGGCTGTAGTTCAATAAAGATAGTGCTCTAGGTTTAAGCTCCAATAATCAGTTGCACAAACATCTGGGAAATGTTGGCTAGATAGCAGATCCACAGAAAAAGATGCGGGCTTTGCAGTGCATCACAGATCATCAGTCTTAAGCCTTTGCAGTTGGGATAAGCATCTTGACAGCTTCTTTGACTAAAGATACATAAAATAATTCTTTCTGCTTGGTGCTTCATCTGCCTTATCCAGACTGTGTCCAAATAAAAAGCTGCATATGAAGGAGGTTAGGGACCTACAGGATAAAGATTAGAAAGGAGTAGAGCAGTGAAGATAAATGGAATCATATCTAGAAGTTATGACCAATGAAGAAAGATTAAAAGCAGTGATGTTACTTAAACTAGAAAAGATAGACTATATGCAGTGCTCTACAGATACTTTAAAAACTGCTACAAGGAGAAAAGAAAGAATGTGTTTTCTATGGCCATTGCAGATACGACAAGGGGTAACACTGTCTAGGACTGACATTTCAATCTGTAGGGTTGTTATTGTTAAACACAAATTAGGTGGCTAAGTTTTGCAGCCTCCATCATTAGAGCTATTTAAAAACAGACAAAGCCAGTGATTCTTGGTATCCTTAGGTGCCTTCTCATTCACCTTTGGTTTTTGCCAGCCCTGGATCTCTAAGCACTTGGTCTGTGAACTGAGTAAAGAAGCACGGAGCACAAATTCATCTTGTGGTACTGTGGCTCCAGGAGAGATTGGGAGGTGGTAGAGATGCCTGGACCTATTGTACCTCTCTTCAAGATACCTAGCAATAGTTTTTAAAATGAAGGCAGACAGAAGTACCAATAGTGCTGTGTAGGCAGCAATTGCACCTTATCTTTCACTTTGATATTAATCCCAAAATGTGTGTGTTCTTTGGTTAATAATCTCTACAAATGTTTGACAAGAATGATATAGGTATGGCTGATCCTGCCTTTGGGGGTCGCACGCAGGTGAGATGAACGCTTGAGTGCCTTTCTAGTCCTATTTTTTCAGAATAGTGTGAAATGTCAATTATTCCAATACTGACAGCTTTGGATGCAAGTTTTTACAAGATTTATTGTCTGCCAGTGCATTGCTTATGAATTGTAAAAACTGGGGAATAATTTAATGACTACTTTGACTATATTATAGAATGAGAAGAGCAAAATCTGGCTATAAAGAGGAAGATCAAGTTGATTGTCCTTCAGTAACATGGCTAGTTTGGGCTAGCTGGGGAATCCAGTTTCAAGTCTTGGTTCTGCCACAGGCTTACTGTGAAATTTGAGGCAAATAATTTCCTTTCTTAGGTTCCAGATGTAGATTGAGCAGCAGCCTTTTTCTCAGCACGAATGTTTTGAGCATGACAAAATATGATGTGGTGTTTGTGTACTGCATTAATGAGAATGATAAGTGTTAGGACAAGTTTTTAACAGTTCATTTCCATTGTGAGCTTTTACTATTCCTGTCTCCCAGAAATAGCAGATTTTTTTCCTAATATATGGCCTATGAAGCAAAAACTGATGCTAAATTCATAGATCAGCTCTCACAGCTGTTTTGTTTGTTTTCAAGAAAAAAACATAAACAACTCCCCCCACCTTCCCCCTCCCCCCCCAAACCAAACCAAAACAACAACAACAAAAAAACCCACAACCAACAACCAGAACACCTAAACCCCAAAGGCAAGCAAGCATGATCTCACTGTCCTTAGATCAGGAATCTTCACAGCAGTGATTTCTTCCTCAGTAATCCAAAATATATGAACCTTTTCTATGATATGCTGAGTCCAGGTGTTTTTGGACTGATGCCTCTTCTGCATCTCTGAGGAGCCTTGCTCATTTCACAGGGAACTTTCTTTTGTAGATTCTGTCTGTATGAATGCTGAAAAACCTTTTTTCATATTTAATAATATTTTCTCAAATGCAATGTGTGACATGTATTCTGTTTTTGTTGTGTGCTCTCGCCGCACCACCCTGACCCCATGGATAAACATTGCTTGAGAAATGAAGATTTACTGCAGCTAGTGGGTGATGTCTGGTCCTTGCTGAATTCATAGACGAGTCACCTTCCCTAACTTAAGGCGACCAGAAATCAAACTTGTGTAATTTATGCTTATTGTCTGCTCTCCTTTTGTAGTGCATGGAGAGAGACATCTGCAGAAGGTGTCACTCAGAGACAGGTATCTAAAATAGATAAGAGGATACTTGATAAAGAATGTCAGTGGAGAGCTGCTCACTACGGAGAATGCATCACTGATGCTTAGACCACACAGCTAGCTCTTAGATGACCTGAGATGGATGTGGTGAATGCTACACCATTTTAACATCAGTGAGATTGCTGGTCACAGAAATGCTGCTATTACCTACTCACTGACTTCACTTTTTGTATCAAAACTCCACGGAGTATCTGAGCCTGGGCTTTGTAATTGGCAGAGATTATCATTTTCTCTTCCTTTGTGAGAATTTCTCACAAAGCAAACAGTTAGGAGGAGGAATGTGTACAAAGTGGGTCTTTTGACTCTCATTGCTTAGATTTAGACTGGAGGAACGGAACCACCTTTTATGGCCTGGTTATGCAGAAGCCCTTCAATTCATGCCATTGCTTACACAGAAGTGAAAATGTAGCTTGTGGTTCACATAATGACACAAACCCTTGGCTCCTCTATTTTAGGCATGGTCTCAGGCAACCACCTTTGTTTTGGTAGATGATGCTAAAAGCAAAATTTAGTCCACTGACCATGTAGTAAACTAAATTTCTAATGAGATAAAAACAGTGTCGGTAATCATTGATTGAAGCATTATCAGAGAGCACCAAAAACTTTATACAAATAACACTGTCTTGGTTTTGTAATTTTTCCAATAGGCTTCTTGGGGTGGCTCGGCTTTGATATCAAGGAAGCATTGCAGACTTCTTCATGGCATCCACAGGTAAGTCAGTTTTAGTTTACGGGCAAACTTACAGGGACTGAGATGGACAAACCTCCATGAGAGCTGTATTTTGTAGAATGCATATTGTCATTAATTGGAGAGATTGCTAATCTAATGGGTATGTGGAAAAATTGGAAAAACTGATTTATCTGCTTGGATTGCATTTGGGCATTTTTGCCTCTCGTACCAATGATTATAGGTGCAATTCCTATGCCCTCTCCCTTTTCTCCTTTTATGAATTTTGTAGGGCTGATTCTGTTGCTTGGAATCCCCATAAAATGCTGTTGGCTGGAATCCAGTGCTGTGCTCTTCTGGTGAAAGACAACTCTGTAAGTCCTTCTGTCTTTTTTTTTTTTTCTGTCTCGTTTTTTTAATGCGGTAGACTGTCGTTGCTGTAATGGGGAAGTGGCGATAAGAAAACAGCTGAGTCAGTTTTACTACACTGTGGTGCAAAAGCTGTATGACACTGTTTTGAATTTCACCAAGAAATTAGTAAAGGATGACTAAGAGTAGGGCCAAACTGATCCAAGTCACTATACACATCATTGGTCAAAGTCTGCAGCTGGTACCCTTCCTAGTTTGCTTCTGTATATGATTTACATTCAGAGTTGAGTATTTTGTCACCTGGGTCTCTAGCAGTTTATACACTAAGATCATCCAAGTCCCCAGAATAGCTGCCATCCACTGGGACTGCAGCAGCACTGCATCTCTGTTTAAAGAATGCCATGTAGGCAGAGCTACTTTTTACATCACCTTGCATGGGTGTACCAAGGTGAGAAAGGAGTTGAGGTGCATGCAGCCAAAGATGCTGAGCCTTCTTTCCTCACTGTACTAATTTTTTCCTCATTACTGGGATGATTGGGACTTTCCAAAAAACATGGGTAGTGAAAAAATCTAGCAAGCAAACAACAAAGCTCTGATGTCAAGTGGCACAAAAGAGGCTTGAGTCTGCATTGTGATTGAAGTCCCTGTTTATATCTTTATGGAATTCTTCTATCTTAATAAAGGATCTAGTAAGAGGTTAATTATTTAAAGCACCATTGCAGACTCAGCCCTGCAAAAGCTGATGTCCATTATCTAGCGTCAGGGTGAGTTTTATCTTAGTTCATCAATGACTGAACATTGTGAGGATATAGAGTCCCTGAGGTTTGCATCACTGTTTTGTGGCCATGGATTGTAAATCACTTTTATAAGTCTCTGTCAAAACAGCTGATGGATTCCATTCAGCTGCTAGTGGTTAGCTGTCCGTGTAGCTGGTTACTAACTCCTGGTAGTAAGAACTAATGAGGACTGAAGAGCATAGATGCTAATCAGTGCTCCCTTGGAGCAGATCACTCCAAATCATGGGTGAGATGTGGCAGGGTAGCAAGGAGAAGTGTGCTTCCTCGTTTCCTTAGACTAGAGTCTGTGGGATTAAAGAGGATTACAGGTTCCAGAACTACCTGTCCATCATTTTACCTTTATTCCAGGATGAAAAACAAGCAGAATTAAGTTATTGACTAAGGTTAATGTAGTCTCTAAATTGCAGGCTTGGGAAGAATTCAGTGCTGTGTTTGTAACTAATTGGGCCCAGTACGTAGATGTAGCCTCAGGTAATGATTAGACTACTTTTGCTGCATACTGGAAACTTCTCCGGAAGAGATAGGAAAGAAACAGAGAGGAATGAAATATTCTAGCTGCCTTGGCATTTAGAGTCGCTTTACAAACACTGTTCCAACTTCAGGGCTCTCGCTCCTTCCATGGAGAGTGATGGCTGGTAGAGCAATCCTATTCCACTTCCAGATCACAGCTATGCAATGTTGTGCCAGAAATACTTGTAGAGAACAATTCTAGGAAGTTGATCAGTAATATTTTTGTGTTTTCACCTCTCATACAACCAGATCCAGTTGTACAGTGAGACATGTTCTAGAAAATAGAACACTTTTCTGCATGGGGAGGAGAGGGTGTTTTAGTCAGGGTTTAGTTCCTAGAAAACTGGCAGTTACGCATTTTGTGATTGTGTCAGTGCAGACCTTATGCAAACAGAAACATGTCCAAACTTGGGTACTTTCTTTAGCTTTTTGAAAAAGGTAGAATATAAGTCTTTAAGGAAAAAAAAAATCAAATAAATATTTATGACACTTTACTGGGAGAGCCTTGCTTTACTTTGATCCCCAGATCCTTCTCCTCTACACAGCTTTCCAGTCACTGCCCCAAGCTTGTATTGCTGCATGGGGTTGCTGTGACCAAAGTGCAGGACCAGGCACTTAGCCATGTTGAACCTCATCCCATTGGCCTCTGCCCATTGATCCAACCTATCCAGGTCCCTCTGCAGGGTGAAGCCATTTGGTTTGGCATTGCCAATAGTCTTAAGACATTGCAGCTACATTTTTAGAATGAAACGGTGTATTTATCTATTATTTTTCAAATCTGTATAGGAAAATATTTAAACTGCAGGGAAATGCTGATAAAAGACAGTCTTCTCGCCTTGATGAAACTAAATCGGAATGGTTTCCGAAGAAGGTAGAGACAGAAGAGAGAAATATGTGTTTGACTTGATTAGAAGGGAGAAATGTTTTCACAAAAGGGAAAGAGAGATTGGTTAATCCTCTGAAAAAGCTCAGATCAATGACAATAGCTTTTCAGTGCTTAAATCACTCAAGAAATGCACAGCTATCCCTTATTCACTGCCATGCACTGAGTAACTTTCATCACTTTTGTGATGAGAGACTTACTCAGAACATACCTATATTGCTCTGATGTGAATTGCAATGACAGTTTAAACACACAGCTAGAGGGACTGATACTCTCAAAACTTTAGTAAGTGAAGTTTTTAGTAAGTAAGTTTGTTCTTGAATGTTCTTAAAATGCTATGAATCAGTTTCAGGGTGTACATTTTCTCTTAAAACCACAGACCTGTTCCAATTTGTCCCTTCTGTAATCTGTGTAAACATGATTACTGTCACCATATACATGGGGAACTAATATTTATCACATGCGAAAGTTCTATGATTCTTCAGATCTTTAAGTGCAGCGCTAGGTTAGGTAATTAGAAATCTGTTCTAGGAAACCAACAGAATTTTAACTAATAAAGTTAAAAATAAAATCTAAAAGAATGTAGCTAATTAATTCCTAGTTTAGCACAGAGCATTATTGATTGATCACTGTAAACATACCTACAGTGTAATCTCTTCCTCATCATTAGCAGTGTCACAAAGATATCTACTTCACTAATTTCTTTCCAGAGCAGCTGCAGGAAACAAACTTGCTTTCTATTTGGGGTTAGTACTACTGAGAGCTCCTTCTCACCTCTTGAAATGAATTATGGGGATGGCCTTTTGTAATACACTGCTTTTGAGAATTTTCAAGTATGCCATTCAAAAGATCATCCTTTTTGCTTCAGATGAAACAAATCAAGAAGTCATTTGTCTTGGGAGGAAAAAGCTGTTCATGTTTTGTTAACAAAATTCAAATTCACTTAGTAATGGAAATGGAAGGAGATCAGAAGACTTGCTGTAGATAAGTCTGTTCAATGAGAAAAAAGGTGTTTTGAATTATGCACTGCAAGAAACTGCAGCTTGTCTATATTTGTTTTAGTATCAATAATTATTCATTTATTTGCCATTAATTATTACACATAACAACTATCTGTAGACTTAATCAAAACCAAAAGTTGTTTGAAACTTCATAGTGGACCAGGGCCTTTATGAAAATATGTATTTCCATTTTCTGAAACTTTAACAGCCTCAATATAAGGCAGAGCATTACCGTTAGCTTCTGATCAAAGGACGGAAACAGATAAAAGATACCAAAGGAAGAATCACAAATTTGCAAATGAGACGGTTCTAATGAAATGTTTGCAATTTTTCTGAGTTGCTGGAGCAGTTCAGTTACTGCGTGGACAGTCATCAGGATCATCTTGGGACTGATAATATTGAGTTAGAAAGCATATTTTTCTTTCATTTTTTTTCTACTTCATTTCACTGGGAAAACTGAGATGACATCTTATGTTCTCAGCTTGTTTGAGTCTATTACTTTCAAGACACTAGAGATCAAGGAGTAATTGCTTTCTTGAGCAGAAAATTTATCTTGGATTTTTTCTTCTTGTTTTCCTCAGCTCCACAGCCTATCCTGCAACTTTTCCCTTTTCCTTCCCCCCTTTGTTCTCCACCTTGCTTTTTGCACTGTTCTGGAATATTTCCTTTCCCTTGCGCAACACATGATTTTCATTTCTTCTCCTGTTTGCTCTAGTGATGTGCTGGGGGACATTGCTGTACTTGCCTCTGGAGATTGACAGTAGGCAATATCTTCAACAGGATTTCTTGAGTGTGTTGCGTTATCAGTAAGATGAACAGATGGAAAAGGATCATCAAAGCAGCATATTTTGTCAGCTTTGGATGCACCAGGAGAGTAGGAGAGTACTAGTGTTTTTGCTTGTTTGTTTGTTTTTCAGATGAAAGATCTTCTCAGGAATTTGAATTCACTCAGATATTGAACTATTTGTTCTTGCTGGGTTTTCACTCTAGAACATTTGTCTGACTCTTTCTGTAATAATACTGAGTTAAGATTTCTTGTGACAAACAAAAGTTATTTCTCAGATGACAGACATTGGAGGAGCTAATATCCTGTGGTGTCCACTACCATGCAGCTGTATCACATTCTGATAATGCAGAAGATAATCCCACGTTGACTGGCCCTGCTATAAACTCACTGCAGAAACATGATGCAAAACTTTAAAGTCAGTGATAAACAAAGCAATTAACTTCAATTTGGGGGTGTTGCTTTCTTTTTTGTTTGCTTTCTTTTCTTTCTCTCTCTTTTTGTTTTTTAATTTTAAATTTTATTTTTTTATTTAAAGATTGAGGTACAGAGATCTAAATAAGCATGGCACAATGTCTTGACAAATAGATTCCCTCTCCTGTTGGGCGACTGGTTAGCCAGAGAACACAAAGCTGTACAAAAGCAGTGAAAGATGGATGTGTCAGTGCTTGACTTTTCTTCAGTTTCCAGTGTCATCTTTTTGCCTTTTTTTTTTTTCCTCTGAAAAAGCTAGAAAATGTTGTGAGAATCTGAGGTGCTGCAAAAATACTAGGCCCAGCCCTGTCTTTCCAGCTAATGCTACAGTGAGCTGCAGCAGCACATTATAATTCTGAGCAGCCACTGTTCCTTTTTTCCCAAGCTGTCACACAAACTGTCCTCTCACAAGGCTGAATGTGCTGGTCCTGGGGCTAGAGAGTTCATACTGAATTTGCTGTCCTTTTTGCAAACCAGGGGTATTACAATAGGATTGACAAATCCCTGCAGAAGTAGTGGAGAAGCTTTCTTCAAGGTTGTTTTTCTCCTTTTGTGCTTTACAAATAGGTGTTCATGGTATCTTTTCTTTCCATTTTTTTTTTGTTTTCTTTTTTAAAAGATTGACAGAGGGAATTGAAAAGGCTAGGAAAGAGGGAAACTTTATCCTGTGCATGCCAGTGGACTATTTCTCATTTTCATGTGTTCTTTGGATTACTTGTCTTGAAGGCTTTTTCTCTCTTTTACTACCAGTTCTAAAGTTACCAGCAGTGTACTATAACATCGATTAAAAACTGTACCTCTGTTGCAGGAATATCATACTTTCACTAAGAGAGATGTCAGATCCTGTCTGCCACTTCAAAGTCAAAGTTGCAGCAGATGCAGAAAAATGGCTGACGTGAAAAACATGTTCGGTTGGGTCTAAACTGAAGAAATAAATTGTTATTTGCTAGAGTAGTTTAGCATCTTTCACCATGTTGTGTGCTTCTGTTCCTTGGTCTTTGCTGTATGGAAGACTTCTGGTTCAATTGTCACTTAAATATATATTTGCAGATCTGAATCAGATGCTGTAGCCATGTTTTGAAACTCATCTGAATTTCTATTCTAGTATCACCTTACAGATTTTCTTTTCTCACCCTCTTTTAATATCCCTGACAAACCCAGAACCTGTCCTGTCTCCTGGGCCCCTTGAAGGACCACCCTCATCTCTGCTCTCATAACTTCCTTTCTGCTTGCCCTTCTCTCTGCTTCTTATTCTTCAGCCAATGGCCAGTCCTGTGTCTCTTTTCCTCCACTGCACCTTTAAACCTTTAACAGCCTCTCTGCTTTCTATTTCCCAGCTTTGTTCTTTGCTGGAACATGCCACTGTACTCATTGATTTTTTTCTGTTTTCTCCTGGTCATTTCTGCCCAGACAATCTCTTAGAAGTTGGAGGCTGGAGATTGCTGAATAAAAATAATTTCATTAAAAAATCATAGTTAGGGTGCACTAAAGTATTTTTCTGAGGTTTGTTTTCAAATGTTAAAATTGTCAGAACTGTGAATGGAGACAAAACATGGGGTTATGTCAACCTGTTAGTGGTGTTTCCACTAAAACAGTCAGATAACACATGCTAAATCTTCAGAAGCTCTCTACTGGTAAAAGCAAAACACTTGGGTTTTTGGGCTGAAATATTCTTTACCCACAACTAACTATGCCATGTGTGAAGTCTTTTGTCAGAGGAAAGAAGAAATAGACTGAGGTGTTTGTGAACTTCCTGGGAACTTCACAGGCTGTTCTTCCAACCTACAGACTGTAGCAGTGAACACAGGCTTCCCCTTCTCCTCCTTAGTAACCACTCACATGGTCCTGTAGTAACCACTCACATAGTTTCTTGAGATTTGAGGCAGAATTGCTCTTCAACCTGCAGCTCTTCAGTGACACTATGAAGTAAATCATTAGAAAATAAAAAAAAAATTCTGCATGGTCAGTGCTGACTTTACTGGGTTCTTCTAGGGTTCTCAAACAACACTGTAAGCTGTGAATGGTGTCCTGCACATCCAGTTCTCTTTTACTAAATGGTTGGTACAGACAGGAAAAAAGGCTTTGGCTTCTGAAGATAAAAAGGTTTAATAATGGCTATCAGCAATCTAAGCTTCTGTTGTGTTTCTGATAGGGCCTCCTGAAGAAGTGTTACTCTGCCAAGGCTGCGTACCTGTTCCAGCAGGACAAGTTCTACGATGTCAGCTATGACACTGGTGACAAGTCCATTCAGTGCAGCAGGCGTCCGGATGCATTCAAATTCTGGCTGATGTGGAAGGCGCTGGGAACCACAGGCCTCGAGGAGAGAGTGAACAGGGCACTGGCTTTGGCTAGGTACCTCCTCACAATTTTGAAGATGTCTAGTCTGTGTAATTGACTGTCTGAAAAGTTGACAGTGCTCACACTTTTATCTTGGAACAGACCAAACTGTTACTTTTTCCCCCCTTTTCTTTCTGTATAAAACAAGAAAAAAACTATTAGCAATAGCAATAATAACTAGTGTTATTAAATTTGCTGCAATATTTAATAGTAATTACTACTTGTAGCAATAAGCATAGATGTTGGTTAAAAAAAAAGTCTGAATTTCGACTATTGATATAGTTTGTTTAACACTCATGTTATCTGAACCATATGTAGGACAGCATCTACCAGCATCCCCTCCCTCTTCTAACTCTTAAATGTATGTTCTGGTATTAATGTAAAACAGGCACCATGTGCCAGGTTCTGAGCTGTGTCTAGCAAGAAGTGAATTTTCCATTCTTGTGTCCACTTCATTCCTCATGACTGAGAAAACGCAGAAAGGCATTGTTGTGGGGAAACTCATACAAGGACACTCTGTTAATGTTAGGGTGTAGTAGAGCTATACGAAGATAAAGGCAGGTTGCTCGGAGGTAATGTATGTATATTTTTTCTTCACAGGTTTGCTGAAATTCTTAATGCTTATAGTATGTTTCGTTAGGGACTGAAGCATGTCTTTTTTCTGGTGTTTTTTCTCCTTTTTCAATTTTTACTGTCTTTTTGGTCTTGCAGCACATGGTTTCACAAGTGAATTCCAGAAAATTCTTGCTAGAAGGTGTTTCTAAAGTGATGATGATGTCTCAGTTCCTGGAAATAAACTTCCATACACAAGTTTTGTTTTCTAATAGAAAAGATGATCTTGAAATAAGATAATGTCCCATTAGAAACAATTCAATTGAAGTATCACGATTGTTCAGAATTTATTCAAGATAAAACTGCATTGACATCTTCACTCATTCCTGGGCTAGCTGCACGCTACTATAATGCAAATCAATAATATTTAAAAACAGTCACCCGTATCATATTGGCATTATATTTTTGATATGAACTACCAAGTTTAAAAGAACTGAATGTTTACTGAAAACTAAAGGAATGGTCTCACTTTAACAAAGTCACTTTAAAGAAAAAGTTGAAACATCTATGACATAAAACCAGAGTGGATTAGAAATGGAAAAAAAAAAAAAAAAAAGAAGCAAACCCAGAAAATCCCAAATGAGCTCTGGCCTTATTCTCTATTTCTTCAAAGCCACTCATTATTCGACAGATTATGTGTTCTTAAAATCTTCTGGTTAGATTGCACCTTGTTTTTGTTCCTGAGCATTTTACTGGTCTGTGTCTGTACAGACTATGTAATTCATTCCACTATCAGTAGGAGAATTCAGCCTTATCAAGGTCACTGGCCAAGGTCATCTAACTGAACGTAGTGATTAATGACCTTTCTGGGATCGATATTTTCTTTGAATGTTAGGATTCAGCTTCTAAGCTGAATTTGTTTCTCAGGACTGACCGTTTTTTTTTTCCTTGTTTGAAGAAGAAGATTAATTCTGTGTCATTATCTGATGAAGTGTATTCTTTACAGTAGCTGCATTGCTATCTTGAATTTGTGTGGACATGGGCACTTTGCAGCTGAGACATCAGGTTTACTGGGCACTATGCCAGGTCTCTTAACTACTCAACAGCTGTGCAGCCTTTCCCCTCTTTTGTTACAGTAGGTTTTCCTTTGATGTTGTGAAGATAGTATTTCGGTGTTCCTGAGCACAGACCTGGGTTAATTCTGGAACTGGTGATTTGGCTATACAATTTGAGAGCAAGATTTTTTTCCATGGATAGACAGAGCTGCAAAGGCTTTAGGGTAATTGCAGTCATGCATTTCTGTTGCATCAAACTTTGCTTATTGGCTATTCCATCAATTTCTTCTTGGTTTAGAGGTGAATCATGTTTTCGACATGGTAGATAGCCCTAATATATTAGATATAATTATCCACCTCTTCACTTTATGCTTCAGTATCTTTGCAGTTTTTATGCCTGATCACTCTGTTGACAACACCTACTTTTAACACACATACATCCACGTTTGCTGCAGTTCCCCACCCCTCACTTTCTGCAAGGCTTAATCGTAGCAAATAGCACTTCTCTGTGCGCTCCAGTCCTCACTAAGACTCGAGCCCTTCTGACATTCTGCAAACGTGACATGATAATAAAACTCCTCTGTCAACTGTGGGAAGATGCACAGAGTAAATTACTCCACTGCCATCAAATGGTCCTGGCAAGATAAATCATGGGTGATGGATTTTTCTAATGGCTGCCTTCTTAGACCATTGGCAGTGTAGTTAGGAACATGATTAACGGTTTTGTGAGCTTGACCAGCATCAGATATCCTATGTCAGACAGTGGTATAAGAAAAAAGGTGCTTGTGGTAAGAGAGCAGGCTATTATGAAATGAAAATTAGCTCTAACACACTTTAAGACCTCAAAAAAATAAGTGTTCATACTTAGATCCCTTCAAAGAGTTTTTTTTTCTTTTCTTTTTTCTTTTTTTTTTTTTTCTTCAGGGTTTAATTAAAAAATGGCTTGAGGGCCACTGTTTTGTGAATGGCCTGCTGATTATGGTAGATGTTAGTTTTATGACACAGACAAGAATCTCCTAATCAACAGAATGGAAGCACTGAACTTGTTTTTGCTTAAATTCACCTATAGAAACAGGTTCCCTCCCCAGTTACATCTATCCTCCTGCATGCCTTTCAGTATGCCTTGCTTTCAACCTAAACAGTAGCCTGGGAATTAACAGCCAGGTAACAAACAACAACACACAGTAGGATTTAAATGGTCATGGCAGACAAGATCCAGATCCTTGACTTATTGCAGTAAAGAGGAACACCTCAGCAGTGCGCAGTTTGGTGCAACTCATAGAGCTGTGCTGTTGGGAACTGGCACTTCATCACAGCAATCATTTTACGGGGACGTGTGCTAAGAGGTAATGAGTCACATGCACAATACTTGTTAATGATAAACAACATGGCAACTCCCCATGCTCTGTTTTGAAAAAATTAGACCATCTAGGGTATTGTTTACTGCCTCCCTAGCCAACCAGTTTCTGCAGCATGTCTGCTGAATCTCAGGCTTTGTGGATACAGCTGTGCTAGTGGTGTCCCTGTGAAGGCAGATTTCAGGCATGTGAATAGGACCAAGGGGGGTTATTCTAACAGTATATTTCTTCCTCTAGGAGTGAATAAAAGAATTATTTGTGTGATGACCAATAAGGCAGCTGCAGGCAGGAAAGTGCTAAATTAATGAAACAAAAGAGCATATTTATACAAAATCTGTAGTTTAACTGCCTCTGTTTTATTACTGTTAGACAGCAATACCTTTGTGTAGAAGACTAAAATTCTGTTGACATGGGAATGCTGTATGAGTTTGAGGTAATTTCTTTTGGAGTTTTCATTGGGAAGGCTTTGAGAGGGCAAGTAATGAGAAGAGCCATAGCTATGACAAACTGTCCTCTTTGCTTCAAAATTCTGGAGTGACATCTGCTAGTGGCAAAGTTGA
Source organism: Anser brachyrhynchus (assembly GCF_964034855.1). NCBI lineage: Eukaryota > Metazoa > Chordata > Aves > Anseriformes > Anatidae > Anser > Anser brachyrhynchus. The sequence continues at coordinate 43,762,182 of NC_137695.1, read as the reverse complement.
GGTCATGTTTTAAATAATTTATATAAATTGGTGCTGTTTGGATCCAAAGTTTGGATTCAAATCCATCTTCCTATTGAAGGCTTTTTTTTTTTTCTTTTTTTCTCCATATTGACAGGTGAATGATAAAAGAAATATTTATTTTAGTGCATTGTTAGCATAGGATGCCCAGGGATTATTGTGCATCAGCAGAGGTTCACTGAAGGGAAATGTGCACTGTTTTGTAAAATATGGGACAAGGACAGTAGCAGGAAAACTGATGGTCTTTTGAAGTACGTGGAAACTTAAGTTCTGGGCCAAATTGTAGGATCCTGGTGACAATGGTAATAGTGTAAGAAATGTCAGGGTGACCATGAAATAAGATGGCAGCACAGCATCAGAACTTGAGGAAAAGAGATTGAGGCATTAATTTGTAGAGAACAACATCAATAGAAATTTGCATCAGGAAAGTTCACAGCCTGATGTAAATAGGATCAATTTGTGCCATGTGGCTCCACTGAAAATCTGTGCCTGAGGACAGAATTTGGCTTCTTCTCAGTACTCCTTGGCTGGCTGTAGCCTTCATTTGTTTCCAGGAGCTGATAGCTACTGTATTTTCACAACAGGTGGAAATGAGGTTTAACTGTGTGGTTTCTTCAAGTGGGGTGGGGAAATAAAATATTAAAAAAAAAAATGTTTAAGTGTTCAAGGCCTATTTTGTTGTTGCTTCTAAGTATTGTATTGTTCAATGTTATAAAACCCTGTGTTTTTAATTACAGATATCTAGTGGAGGAAATTAAGAAAAGAGAGGGATTTCAGCTTCTTCTGGAGGTAAGTGAAAATGGAATTTAACTTTTTTTTTTCTTTCTGTTGTTTGGCTTTTTTCTTTTTAGCCAAATGCCATTTTGTATTTGAAGTGTATAACTTAATAAGTTGTGATGCACAGATGTGCTTGAACACATAGTATGTTCTGTATTCCCTACCACCAGTCTACCCATTTTCATAGCTTCTGGGCCTGTATTGCCTTAGGGTGTATAAATGGAGCATTTTCCTGTGAAAGAGAAGAGTCTGATTGCAAAAAGGCAGTGCCTGCCAGACTTACAGATAAGACTGAGTGCTGAAAGAAGAATCAGAATACCTTGATCCTAAAACGAACTTTTCATCATTCAAGTCCATGTTTTTTCCTTAATTCTATTTGTATATCCATCTTCCTAAAAACTACCAAAAAGTTGTGGTTTTCATCCATCTTTGCTAAACCTGTCAGCTTATTCTCTTATGATGGTCTTGCTTAGGAGAGTGTGAGCAGGGCTAAAGATCTCAATTTTTGCTCCTATCCCCAGCAATCTTTGGTAAGTGAGGTTAATATCTCGGGAGGCATTGAAAAGATCTGTCGTTTTTAGAATGTGTAAGTGTGTGAAAGATAGCTGGGTGAGTACCACAGGGGGGAAGAGAGCACATGGAGAACAACAAATGTAATGATGTAGATTTGGTTTACATTTATTGATCCAATAAGCATACCAGGTTAGGCTGGAATTAATATGAAATTTAAAAACTCTTTTATACCACTTGTAAAACTTTTCCGTTTACCTTTGAAACCTGCTAATTTGAAAGTGCCTACTGGGAAACTTTACATGAAGAGTGCTGGGTAGCAGCATATGATGGGCTTCGTAAAGTGGCAAGTTCATTAAAAAGATAACCCTTCTCTATCGTGTAGAGCTTAGCATAGAGGGTAGATGCACCGTAGGTGTGAAAGATGTTGGTGAGAGCAGAGACTGTTGTTTGGTTCCTGCAGGAAAAGGGCACTTGGACTGAGAATAGGATTGGAAGGAGCGCTATAGTATGAGCTATGAGAAGGATGTTGAGCAAGGGTTAAAAAAAAAATTTCAGGAGCACAGGAGGACAAGCAGTGAGAATTTAAAGAAAGACTGCTGGTAGGCAGCTAGGCCCCGTTAAATGAGTCCTTTATGAAAGGAAGTTGGACTTCGGACAAGAAGCTTGGAAGATGATCCTCAGATACATGCAGTGAAAGTCCTGTAATGAGAACTACTCTACAGCCTAGAAATGCCACTTGTGCGTGTGTCATCTTGAACTCTGTGGTATAATTGCTTACCTGCTTGGATGAGAGCTGTGAGAAGATGACAAGTAATAGCGAAGCGTGGCTGGGGGTAGTTATTTCTTTCTAGGATGAATGGTATTTTCAGAGGGGGATGAAGTTATCTGATGTGTGAAAGGAAACTGAGACAATCAAGGAGGCAATATAGGCAGTGGCAATATGATAATATACGCCATCTGCTTAGTCCTGCCATCTGATTTTAAACAGCTTTAAAATAAACCCTCCAACAGTCAACTAGTGCTTGCATTCATGAGGAAATCGCTGCCTTTTCAGGGTCCATGTTTGTGTGTACTCAATGCATGCTCTTTGGGGAAAGAAATGGGACTTTAAGCACTGAGCTTTATTTCATTCAATGACAGCAGGTGGCAGGTTTGCAGTTCTGTTCCAGCTGACAACGATATTCTCCTTGATGATTAAATTGTATTTAATGCATTCTTTGAAGTGAGGCGGAAAATGATATGAGCAGTTCTCAGTGCCCTTTCATGAAAGAACGTGTCTCAGCTGGTGGGCTCTCCTCATTCAGGAACTGCCTCAATTGGAAGAGCAGCCGCATTCACAGTGGGGCAAAGAGATGGTGTGACCCAGCTATCAAGCTGCCTTTTAACTTCTTTTTTTTTTGTTCAGCCATACTAATGAGGATGGTGTGTGTGTTGGGGGGGGGGGGGGGGCGTGTTAGTTTATAATCTGTGTTGTAATTTAGACCCCACGTAAATATACTGCATTGAAAACAAGGTAGGTCAATATTAACTGAGTGTTGTTATGGGTAGTAATGGGTGGGACTGGAAAACACATCTATTCATCATGCTATTGCTATCTGTACAGGTAAAAAATAAAATATAATTTATTCCAAATTAGCAGGAAATGTAGGTGGATCCTGGGTTGGTCTGCTGGAACATTTTCTCGATCATGTACAAAATAGAAACTTCATAAAACAAAATGCTTTATTTTATAATGCATGATGAACATCCATTCTTCTTGTCAGGAGGCTTGCAGCTAACTCTCCACTGAGTTTAAAGGCAAAATTGCTCAGGAGGGAAGCAGAGATGTGGAGTCTTTGCTCAAAAAGCCTGCTTAGATATTGGACAAGATATTTTCAGGCATGTATCATACAAAGCATCCTGAGATTCTTATAAAACGTGAGATCTGAGAAGGCCAGCACTAACTCCAGAACTACATAGTGGGCTATATGATATAAAAGGAGAGTAGTCATTCAGTAGAAAAAATGACTAGGTGTGCAAATGTTAAGTAGTACCAAAAATAATGAGTTTGTATGTTTTGTGTAAAATGCATCACAGGAAATTTCCATTTTGAAAAGAATATTAAAAAGAAAATGTATTTTTCTCTTTAAACTTCCTTCAGTTTTGAATCTGTGTTAGCTCTCTATGCCTCTCTTACACTTTTTTTTTTTTTTTTCCAAACCAAATTTTTTATTAACCAAAGCAAAAGAAGAAATAAAGAAGGAACCCCAGCAGGCTTCCTTTTTTTCTGGCAGGAGGGAGACAAGTGGACAATGTTAAAACTATTTCTTGTTTCAGAAAAGGGAAACAAAATGTGCGTTGGAGAAGGAAGTCTTGATTAAAAAGGTGTAAACTCCTTCTGCCCCCCCGATCCCCCAAATAAAGCACAACTTGTTGATGAGCTGCAATATATATCCCTCTCTCATTTGTTATATTTCATAAGCAATCACTTGTTTTCTCGTTTAGCCGGAGTATGCAAATATTTGCTTTTGGTACATTCCACCGAGTTTAAGAAAAATGGAGGACGGACCTGAATTTTGGCAGAAGCTACATGAGGTGAGTGTCACATGAACGGTGTTATCTGTAGCTTACTGATGTATCTATATAAGAATGTGAAATAGCCCCTGGCTATTCCAGACATTAACCCATCAGTGGAATGGTGATTTAATCCTCAAATAGATGTTACTAGGATTTTTAAGTGTGTTCTCTATTTAGACAAAGCAATTTTTTTTTCTAAATGCAAAAAGATGCAGACATTTCCAAGTATTCAGCTTACTATCAAAGCTGTTACCAGATGGCAGAACTGAGAGAAGATGAACAGTCTTGTCTGCATCTCTTGTCTAGACAGAGTATTCATTACCTATTTCAGACACTTAACATTGTCCTTGGAACTTGTCTGGCATTACTGTAGAAAAGGCAGGTGAGGAAGTGCTTAAGAATACATTTCTGATGTTAAACAACCTATAAATGAAAACAGAAATACAATCGGAAAAACTTCAGTGATGAGATTTTGGTAACTCTGCCATTCATAAACATCTTGAAAAAAGTAGCCGTGAAATTTTGAAGTAACTAACTGGGAATCAGTTGTTAAGAATTAATTAGGAAACAATAGACACTGGTATTAATAAAGCTAATTGCTCGCTCCTCCCTGTAGCAACTTCAATATTCTGCATTTATTTTTTTCCCTAGAATTTCTTACTAGAAATTTAAACTAGAACATAGATGTGTATACCGTAGACAGATAAACATGCATACTTCCTATAGAGGCTGCTTTTCTTCCAGCAGCTTTTCCTTCACAGGAATTGCTTTCAATTTATAGTGGATGCTGTTGTCTTTTTGGGGTAAGGTCTTCCTTAAACCTGTCTGTGTTGTTTTGGAAAGTATATTTAGCCCTTGCAGTACAAAGTTATACATAACCACAGTGTGCATTCACCATATTTTCACAAAACATGAATGGATTGTGATCCTTTTGTATGAGGCTTGCCTTCCTCTTGTTAAAGTGGAAGGCATACATATACATAGCTCCTGTACCCATGGAGGACTGAGGACTGGAAAAGGTTGCAATGGGAAGGCATAGAAGAAATAATGCTGCACCTACCACCTTTGATTTATGTATACAAGTGAGAGGACTGAGGAGGGAATGGGTAAGGCACAATGAATGTCTTTGAACACATACATTGTGTGTGAGTGAGTGGATTTTTGAGTTCCTGGTTCCTTGCTGGTGCTTCCAGTCAGAGGGTGGGGAATAGATGCCTAGCTTTATTGTATGTACTGATACCGACAGATTCCTAGCAGGTGTTTTGTGAGGGAGAGCTTGTGTGCAGATTCTCCCAAGAACTGAGCACCACTGCAGATCTCAAACATTCTTTTCATTGGCAATGTGATATATTCTTGATTCTTAGTGCCTCTGATGAAGCACTAAGGAAACCAAAATCCTAAATTATAACCTATTTCTCTCTCCCTCCTCAAACTACCGCACAAAAACAAACAAACAAAAATAAAACAAATGAACAAAACCCAATCAACCAAAACAAAACAGACCAGAACTCCTTAGCAAAGCGAGACACTGAATGGCATAAATTTCTCTCCCAGGATGATGAGAGGGGAAGAGAGGAAATAAATGAAGAGTGCTAGTTGCATTGATTTAGGCACTGCTAGGAATTTGTTGGACATCACAGAACTGAGCTTGTTACAGAACTAGAGGATGTTTTCTCACCTCCCTGATACTTGGCAGAGACAGGTCTGGTGTTGCTTTGATTTTTGGATGCTAGGGTCCAGTTTGGGGCACAACGTGCATCAGTGAGCAGAGAAGATGACAGCACTGGGTCACACAAAATAAAGCTGACTTGACTTTTCTAGCTAATGTCAATTTATTCTGTAAGATTGCTGTTGCAAACACCATAGTCATTATATTAATATTACATTAATCAGTACAGATACATAGGCATGAAGGAATGCACCCTTACTAGCAATGTGTAAGTGATTAGAAGATGCAGCCTGGAGATACTTTTGCATCGTGCCATCAGCAGGCAGATGAGGATGTGTACAGTTTCCTGACTGCAAGTGCTTCCTGAATCTTCCCACTTTCACAAAAAATAGCATTAAAATGCTTTAGTTCGCAACCTTTCTTTCCGCACAACATTTTAACATCAGAATTTTTCTGTTTATCCAGAAATCAATCTTCCTTTTTGTTGACCTGTATATCTGACAATAATTAAGGAAACGTATGTCTTAAAACTCCCTTGAGCAAGTGATTGATTTTATTAAACTGCTTGTTCAACAATATTTTTTAGAATAACATGCTGTCACCTAAGGTTAGTTATGTGAGCTTTAGTGCTGGTGTAAGTTGATAAGCCAATATCCCTGATCTTGAGTCCTCAGCTTTCTGAAGAATTTGCACAGTCCTATGCAAAGTAACCACAAAGGTTTTCTGCTGTCCTGGCTCTTCTCCAGATTTCATGGCCCACTTTATGTGGAAATGTCAGGGCTGACTGGATGACTGGATCACAGTGTGATACCTGATTCTAATGTCAAGTCTTTTAGCTGTCCTACATAGACTGTGTCTATCTGAAGGTGATTTTTTGTTTTTGATAGGTTTTTTCTTTGTCTTAAATGAGGGGGCCTTGGACTTTAGGTCTGCCCTCTTCAGAGTCTCCATCATGTAAAATGGAAAGGTGATGGGCAAGAGTGGCATGGATGATTTGCAACAGCCACGAGCTGATCATGTCAGTCACCACCTAAACACTTGAGAGTACGAGAAGCAATATGGTGTTAGGAAAGTAACAACCAGTACAAATGGTACATTATCCTGTTACGCAATGAAATAGGGAATTCTGTGCACACCCGTGGTCTTACAGCATTTTCATCACTTGGAATTACAGCAGGAGTTAGCAGTACAGTGAAGCTGGTTCTTTTTTACAGTACACGAAGGCACTGGATGCAGGTGGGTGGTCCAAGGTAGTTCATACCCTGAATATTTTGCAGTACTCAGTATGTAGCTCGATGTAACCCTTGCAATGCAAAGTGGCTTTCAATGTCATTGTTTAAGTGAAGAGGGATTTCTTCTTGTAGAAACCATATGAATGACACTCTGTGGTAATTGGGGAGCTACTGTTCAATTCAACTAGACATTTGTAAGTGTGGTTGTTTTGTCGTTGCAAAATCGAGGCAGTTACTGCTGACCTGGAACGACATAAATTCATGGGATGAAGGAGCCCGACTTGGAATTGCTTTGTTAGTGCTCTACGTGCCCCCTAGTGGTGTTTTTTGCTCCTTTCCCCTTTATGAAACGCGGTAAGATTTACTTTGTTTACTGCTAGGGTCAATGAACGTGTCACTTAGTCGCAGTGAGATAAGCATGACTGGAAATTACAAACCAGAAGTGGAAGTGAGAGAAGTAAAAATTTTCAGCCCAGACAATTCCAATACTCATATTTTATCCATAATTGCAAGTACCTTTGCATATTCCTACTTGTAACAATCTTCTCTTCAAAAATTCAAAGGTTCAGAAATTCATCTCATGCTGGAATGTCTCCAGGTGATGCAGAACCAGCTGATCGTTAGTAATACTGTCTCTGAAAGGCTTTCTGGAGGCATGGGGTGTGCTAGGGCACAAGGAAGAGTTTGGAGGGATAAGTCTGGAACTATTACCATCCTATTGCTAACCCAGCCAGCCAGCCGTGCCTTACATGTTCTGGATCAACTTGTAGTCTGCTCAGACTCATTGTGGTCTAGAGGATTAAGAAGGAGATGCATAAGTAGCTCTCTTTAACAGAGCCCTCTTCTACTGAGTCTACTGGAGCCTGGCCTTGCCAAAAAGTCTGGAGCATAAAAGTAGGTAGACTGCTGCATGTTGAATATTGCTCAGTAAAGAAGGCGAGCGGTACTTATTGCAAAGTATTGAAGTTCTCAAAATGGGAGTTAAAAAACTTTCAGTAGGTTCCTGGTCCATCTTTTACACTTTACTAAACTTTACCTGCTCTGTAGTTCTAAACAACATATATTGGAATATTGGTTTTCCAATGGTTCAGGAAAGCTTTTGTACATTGTTGTTAATTTCAATTACTGAAAATTATAGCATCTCAGTCTTGGTTTTTTTTTTATTTTTTTGCCCTTTTGTGGATTTTTGGCCAAAGAATGCAAAACTTATTGGTAATGTTAGAAGACTCAGGATACAATTTCATAATAAAACCTCTATAGCTTGGAACATCATTTTGGCCCCTCCCCTCTCCCACTTAGTAAAAGGTAACGTTATCCCTACCTTTCCCCCCACTTAAGAATATGATGTCTGCTAACTGAAGTTATATTTGTAAAATAGCCTGTCATGCTGACTGGTGTTTTGATACATTTATATAATGAGAGGTTTCATATCAAAGCAGTAATATAAGGAGGTTGAAGTGATGTTGCCTTGGCAACCTCTGAATCTTGTGGTCTTTGTGGTATAAATCAAACACTAATCAAGGACCCGATTCAATATTCTCTATATATTCAAAATATCTATTGACTATGGTAATAGGTTTGAATGGGAAGGGAAAACAACACCTTCAACAAATTGCATTAATAAAGTTTGCCCTCTATATATTGAAACAACTAGAGAAAAATGGCATAGATTATAACCATGGCATTAAATGCAGGGGGCCCAGTTTGATGCACAAGAAAGGTTCCTAAAATGTCACTGCAGCTATATTTCCACTTACAATTTGTATGCAAGATGTTGTCAGTAAAATGCCTGGCATCCTTGCATACAATACTTTGAGTTATTCTTACATTTGAACAACAAAGTACTTAAATATTTTAATGTGTGTGATAAAAGTGTAGTATTTGAAACCTGTTGCTATGAATTATTCTCACATGAGTAATTTTTATGGTAACAAGTATCCTTACTGACTCTAGCTTCTAGCTCTCTTTGACACAAGTTTCTTTGGAGAGCCGCTTCAAATGACAGGGAAATCAATGGTAAAATTTACACAGAAGTATATGGGAGTTAAATTGGCTAAATCATTGTGACTGACAGCTCAGGAGATGTTTATCAGTCATTTGTGAACACTGTATGCTGATCTAATTGTTTCTGATCCCTTGTGTTTTCTTGTTGCATTGAACTAATGTAGTCATATAGAAATGATGCATTTGGACAAGAATAGAGAGAAAAAGAATGGGTCAAGGTTTTTTTTTCTTTTTTTTTTTTTTTTTTCCAAACGTATGTTAAGGGATGGTACCATGACTTTTTTGCCTTCTCTCAAAGCCACCCACAAATCTGTTGTGGACTTCAAGAAAAAAGACTCTACAAGTAGAAGAGATTGCTTTGGCAGGTTTAAAGGTCTAAAAAGAAATACCCCCCAGAGGGTTGGATGATCATTTCAAAGAAGCAGATGGGGGTCTTCCAGAGAGGTTGTCTGAGGAATCTCAGTAAGGGAAATCCTCATAGTCAAAAATTCCAGCTTCATCCTCTGTGACTTGAGGCAGATACTCAACGAGGAGGTGGCACAGCTTCCCTCCAACTTCAACACAGAGAAGGGGAAGTCCCAGATCATGGCTTAAGCAACCTAAAGTCAAATCCACCCTTTGGAAAGAGTTCTCTCTCTTCATTATTCAAAAGAGGAAATTTGTTATTCGAGAGAGGAAATGTGGGGATCCCAGAATGGATGCCTTAGTTCATAGACACAAATAAGAAGAATGCAGTACTAAGTCGTGAGTATGTGGTATGGTGTTTTAGGCCTCCATTTCACCAGCTCTTGAAGAGAAGAGCTGCAAAATTTCCTGATTCAATAGGCCCAGCTGAATTCTCTATTTTATGTTCAGGGGAGGCAGAACGGCAGCATTCTTGGAGAGGTGAGAGCAGGAGTCCCAACTGAGTCAGGGCTGCAGGCAAGGACCTCAGGGAGAGAGGTGCAGTAAGCCCTGAAACCACAAATTGAGTAATACAGTAATAAGCAGGACTTATGTTTTAGTATGACTATTTCTCAGGAGAGAATGGTGCTCAGAAAATCAATAATAAAATGTCACTTGTTAAAGTAACAACATCTCTTATTTTGCAACTAATCGTACATAATATACAGTAGTAGAAGAATAAAATCTTTGTAGTTTAGCTGCATATAAATTATTGTTATTGTTAAGCAGAGAGATTTAGGCTCTGATAAATGAGAAGAAACAATACAATGGACTGAAATAGTACAGGCAAATTATAGCACTATATTAGTACCTTGTTAATGAGGGATTTGCACACTTCCCTTTTCATATATATTTTCTGCAGTTTTATATAACTCAGCAGTACAAGAGTATTTGCAGCTGTTAATTAAAAAAGAGATTTAGCATGACTTTGTTTTAAGTGTCTCATCTGTAGATATGAATTGCAAGAACATAAAAATAATATACCTTTAAAAAAATAATTAATTCAAAATATAATACTTTGTTTTCTGACTGGCAATCTGCACATACCTGGAGTTTATGGCTTTGCTCTATGTTATATTTATTCATGCTTGAGTACTGAAGTAGTAGCACTAGACTAAGGGGCCAGATTCACTGCTAAAGTCTCTTATCTGTAGAATTAGGGATCAATGCTTTTAAAATTAACAGTGCCCATCTCGTGTTAGACCTGGATGCTTGCAGCACTCCAGTATGTACATTACTTTGGTGGAATTGTACACCTGCTTAACTTTCAGCCTGTATGCAATGGTTTGTGAGACTGTTGACCAGCTCTCAAACTTGCTCTTCGTGATGTTGGCTGGCATATCAAAATGTGTGTATGGGAAATAGAAAGAAGGTATATTTGTATGAATGCATTGTATCCTGCAGTAGAGGTAATAAGACAAGGCAAAGATGTGAATTGCTTCCAGCCTGTGCTTTCTACAGTAGTCCTAAGTAGTATTTTAGTAATTCATGATATGGCATTTGTAGAGAGTTCTGTTATAGCTTTCTGCATTGCCCCTCTTCCTGACTGTTTTTTCAGGAATGGGTAGTACCAGTTTGGCTCTAGTTAAAAGCAGTCTTGCTCCTGCAGAAATCTTTACCTTTTTTTTTTTTTTTTTAAGGTCAGAGAAACTGTTTTCATTGATATAAATAGGCAAGAATCAATATCAGTAAAAGAGTTGATAACTACCTTCCAATTCATTTCAGCCATCCAATTTCTGTCCTTTGGATAGTTGGCTATTTCTTTTCTATCCCCTCAGTCCCTTCCTAGACTTGTAATATCAGGTTATAGCTGGAACTGATGATATTTACATTCTATCCAGCAACAATAACATATCTGGCAACAAAGCATTTCTACTGTAAGAAGACTGTTACACATCTTCTAAAACTACCCCTCGGTTCTCAGAACAAAGAAAAGAAACCCAAATGGCTTTGCTGCTGTACTGTTTACCAGATGAGAGTTCAGGGTAACTTTTGTCAGAGACTTAACGTTGAGCTGTGCATGTTCAAGGCCCACTGGGGACTGAAGTCTATTGATCCCTAGTGCTCAGCCTACGAAAACGATCGATGCTGTGGGGAGGGAGTCTGCTGCAGCTCCATCTGTTGCATTCAGGCTGAACAAGGATTTCCTCTTCCCCAAGCCACCTGCAGAGCAAGATTGCTCAGATCTCCAGAGGTGAAGTAGATTTCACACTCGTCGTTTTCTTGCTTGAAATTCTTTAAAGGATAATGGAGGGTCCGATCATTTCTCTGTGTGATAATACACATAATGACATGAAATGAAGCGGGGCTGGGGGGGGGGGATAGACAAAGTGGAGAAAAATATTGTGAGGAAATAAAATCGTGAGACTGACAGATTCAAAGCAAAGGACCAAATCTTTCAAGGAGATCAATGCAGGATGTATTTTGATTGCAGTATGTAAGGCTGTGTAGCTAACTCAGACGCTAGGAGCAGTATAGCCGTGTAAGTATGGTGCCTACTTCAGGTTAAAAACTATCTCACTAGGAGTAGTTAGCTAACAGGACTGTTCTTTCAGGACCCAAGCAAATCACCCCACCTATAGTGGGGCATGTTTTGTGTAGATGTACTCCCTTCTTACAAAGGAACCACAAGTTCAACTTGTCCACTGTGCTAATTTTGCACAGTCTTACTAAAACCTAGAGGTCTTCTAGCTTTCAGTTCAGATACAGAAAACAAACAAGTAGATTTCAAACACCTGCATTGTTAAAAGCTTTGCATACAATAAATCTTTCTGTTTACATATAGAAAACATCTAAAGAGTCTCATTTTCAAACTGAGATCACAGAAGCAAAGGGCAAGGGGATTCACTGGGACTGCATTCCCCACTTCAGTTGATTGCCAGATTCAATGGGTAGAATGGTGCTAAAGCAGTGTACACTCTTCTTGCTATTTCTGTGTGAAACAGTAGTATTAAATACAGTAATATTTAATTTATATCACTTTCAAATAGGTACCACATGGAGTAGTGGAAATCTTGCAGCCTTTGTTAGAAGTCTCGCTGATTACAGAATGGACAGGATTGGAAAACTAAACTTAATTTCTTCCAAAAAAGTTTTTTTTTTTTTTTTTCCTGGAGAATTAAATGAAAGTTGGCACATTTCAAACAAATTATGTAGGCAGGTGGTGAAATACCTCAAAGTTGCTCTTTCCACATTTGTGAAGAATCGAAAAAATATCTAAGATATCTAAGCGCTTCTAATTTGGAGATAATGGTCATCATGATTACACTAGGGTAAAATTGAAGCATTGGAATGGTGTATCTAATCATGAATGACCAAGGTAGAAAAGAAAAATAATGATCATTCCTGTGAACATAAGAACAAAGAATAATTTAATATTCTCTATTAAAGCTAGCTGGTCCTTAAGCTAGTATGCAGAACAGCTAATCTGAAAACTAATTCAACCTTGTAATGTTTTTTAAAAGCAAACATTAAACAATTTTAAGAGGATAGGAAGCCAAAGGGAATTTAGACTAAATCTCTCCCACTAGTTAAGCCTTGTTACATATTTGAAAGGCAGGTAAATTAATGATTAATTATCAATATGGTACAGATAAATAAGGGGAAAAAAAGGTATGGATGTAAGAATTTCTAGCATCTGTGCATTTCTTTGCACTAAGAGCACTCCAACATGTCATCCTTATTTGTATCTCCTGTCATTTCAGAATAGCATAATAAAAATAAACACTTTTTATTTTGAGTCACGCTGCCACACAGAACAATATTGCATTTTTGTTCATTACTGCTATAGAAATGAAAAATTACATATTTCGTAATGCAATACTATGAGACTTTTCAGAATCATTCACATGCACATTTTGAATATAAATGTGTGTGCACGCTCATGCATATATATGTTTATGATTGTGTATATATTTACATATTGGGATCATCTAAAAACTATTCTTGAAAAGGGAAAGGATAAAATAAGGCATAGTATTGAATTAAGTGTATTTTTAGAAAAGCTTGTTAATGTAATCATACAGTTATAGAACAGTCGAAGTAGGAAGGGACTTTTAGAGGCCATTTGGTCCAACCCCACTGCTCAAGTAGGGACACCTAGAGCCAGTTGCCAAGAAGATTTTGGAGATCTCTAAGGAGGGAGACTCCACAACCTCTCTGGGCAACCTGTGGCAGTGCTATCACCTTCACAGTAAATGAGATGAAGTGTTTCCTGATGTTCAGAAAGAACCTCTTGTGTTGCAGTTTGTGCCCATTACCTCTTGTCCCGGCACTGGGCACCACTGAAAAGAGCCTGGTTCCATCCTCTCTGCACCCTTCCTTCAGGTATTTATATACCTTGTAAGGTCCCCCCCTGAGCCTTCTCTTCTTTTGGCTAAACAGTCCCAGCTCTCCCTTCACGAGGCTCTTGTCAGCCAATTTCTCCGGCCTTTTGAGGTTAAATAAATCTGTTGTCTGCATGTTCCAATTTCTGTTAAATACCAAAAACATTGACCGTTTTTTAACAGTCTTTGTTGGCTACCTTTGTAAAAACAAACAACAACGAAAACCCAACACAAAAGCAAATACCTCCTCATCCCTTGCAAATATACACTTTCTGAGACATGGTAACCTTTAAATCTATGGTTTATTCTTTGAGAAAAATGCAGTATGACGTTTTAGCCTATTTACAGTCAAATATTTTCCATTCTGAGATTTGCTTATAGCCGTGGCAAACTGCTCTACTCTTGATGTATTTTGTTGGCTTCCGCTAGTGCATCCACATTCCGGACTGTGCTACTTGTTTGCCCAAACAACACGTATTTTCCTCTGCTTAATAAGACTAATTACTCTTCCTTTCCTTTGCTTCCTTTTGGAATTAGAACATATTGACTAATATTTTAAATGGCCTTTTGTGCTTGCCTGTGAAGAGAACTGCTTTTAATAAGAAAGCTGAACCTGAAGACATTTAACACAGTTAATTTAGTTCTGGTTAACCCTATTGACTATGTTCTTATAAAGCAGCACTGTGTTCCTACGTATCTCTGCACCACTTCATTATGCTCTCTCGGTGTCATATGCACATTAATAACCGATGATGGAAGAAAAAAAAGTTTGAGTTACAGGCTGAACTCCAAACTACAGCTTTTCTGAAAGTGTCATAGATCACGTTTAATAGCCTGTGGATCAAAATGAAACCCAATATACATCACAGGGGAACTCAATAATTGAAGCATCCCAGGAATGTCTAAGTACTGGAGTCCTGAGGTCACTAGAAGCTTCATTCTGTGCTCAGTTTTTACCTGAATAAGGACTGTCCCCTCTCCCCATCATCTTTTCTTTCTATAACAAATGGTAATCATATTTTAATGCACTTAAATGATTTTACATGGCATTTTGGGGAACAATGAACTCCCTTGTCTTCCCCTTCCTTCTCCTTTTTTTCTGTGAAATGAGAAAAACAGTCATTCAGAGGTATTGGCATTTCTGAGTCTTCAGTACACATGAATTGCAGCTATCTCCTTTCTGTGCTAGGTGTCTGCAGAATGGTCCCACAAGGGCACTGAACATGGGCTCTGGGTCTGTGAAGCCGATCTTCGCACCAGTTCTGAATTTACTCCTTTCAGGGGGCTCTCCGAAGCATCCTAACTGGTCCCTTGGTGATGTGAACGCAATAATTTGCAACCCTGGGGCTGCACAGGTGGTACTGTGGGTAGGGGAGCACGCATAGGTTTGTCTCAGGAAAGCAGCAGTTACAGAAAGATTTTATAGACTCTGTGGTTTACATAGGGGATAAATTTCATTCCTATGTGAAAGGTGGAAGGAAGGTTGAATTTCACAGCATCCTACTGACATAAAAACTAGGAATGTAACTGTAAAAAGCCTGGCCAAACTGAGGCCCTTGGGCCTTTCTTGAGTTGCGTTCGCAGGGCTCCAGTACCAGGACTGTGCCATAGGACTGTAGCAGATCTGGGCTGGTGCAGGGTGTGCTGGTTTGTCCTGAGCCCTAGGGCCCTTAGAGGTAGTGACACAGCCGTGCAGCCCAGGCCAGTCCCATCCTGCTGTAGGCACCGGTGCTCCCCAAGGAGCTGTTGTTTCACCTTATGCCTTTTAGCTGCTCCTAGAGCTGCCCTTCCTGCAGCTGTCTGCTCTGTGGTTCCCCAGCCCTGTGAGGAATTTGGAGTGCTGCTCAGAGGACCCAAATGTTCTGTCTTTTCTGATATATGGTGGGACTTTGAACTCAAGGGGGATGATGACTAATGAATGCAAATAAGGGAGTAACAGATGATTTTTAGGTGAACACTTCCAGCGAACATTTCAGGGTACACAAGGGATTGATGAGATGATTGTCCAGCAGAGCCTCTGGTTTGATACATGATCATTATATATATTCCTTATTCTTGCTAATACTTGCTATTCCAGCACTGAAGGATTTATGTAGGATAAAAGTAATGCCTGGCCCTCTCACTGAGAATCTCACTGAGAATGAAAGCAAAGAAGGCAGCTAAGCAAAAACTATTTTTGGCAATTGTTTCAGTGCCAATGCATTTCTTGGTTTTGCACACAGCAAACTACAGAACGGAATGGAAGTCATCAGTTCCTGGTTTGCACCTTGTCAGTGCAGCCTCCCCCCTCTGCAAGGGCCTGGTAACAGGAGATTCTATGAATGCTTTCAATATTTTATGAAGGTCCTTGAATATCAGAAGTTGCAGGCGGGCTAATGACAATCTCATGAATGAATAATGACTGCCAGTGTGGTCTGTTGGTCACGGCTTTTTAGACAAACCCTTTCTACACTACACAATAAAGTTTCCTCTAGTTACAAATCTTTCTAGTGGTATTGTTGCCATTCTGCCCTGACAGCTGGTACCTGCTGTGGTATCTGAATGAACAAAGTGTTTTCTAGCATTCTGTTGTTTTTGGCGTGTTTAATAAATAACAGCAATGAATTGGCTATAGTGCAATAATAGTAATCACAAGATTAATAGTACAGTGATTTTTCTGGTCACTTTATAGGGAATTGGACAGAAGGAAAATATAATCTGAATTCCATCCATAGTTAATGGACCCCTGCAGCATGACCTGATATGTTTTTGATGGAAAACTAGATAAGATACCTTTTTGCCTAGTCAGCCAGAAAACAGCAGCTGCTTAACAGTAAAAGCCTTTATTTTACTTCAGAATTAAAGGTAGACTTCTGCTGTAGTCTGAAGCCTGTGCAGCAATTTCAACACTGTCTTAACCTATTTGGAGAAGTATTTTATTGTATTGGTTATATCAGGTATAAGCGGGGAGCTCCTGTGCCACATGGAGCTGCAAAGGGTATGGGCACTAGGGCATATGCAGCATTTTTGGAAAAGAATGACAGACATACCAGGGTTACAAATGTCTGATCAAAGGATTGTCTAGTGGTTGTTTTGGGGTACAGGCTTGGGGTACAGGCCATTTATGGCTTTACACTTCAGTGCATGCTGGGCAGCTTATGTAGACTTTGTGGAAGAGCAGTAGCGCATGGAAAAGTTCTTGCTTTGTCCCTCTTAGTCCAGATGATGCATTTTTGGAGGGGCACGAGAACAGGAGTACAGGTACTGCAGGGGAAAGCATGTTTTCTGCCAAGGAAGAGCAATGAAATTGTGCTTTCCCTGCCATTCGCGTCTCTCTTCCCTTTCCTGCACCTTCTGCAGCATCAGTTCTTTACCACTACAGTGTTTGTGTGCTTGCCGTCTGAATGGACATCTCTTTCTATGCTGGGAGACACTCGTGTCTGGACAAGGGATGTCCAGAGATCTGTAGAAAGACATCAGCTGGCTTTACCTTTTTCCCTTGAAAGTACACTTCAACTGAATTGCTTGTGCTGGACAGGAATGTATTAGCCCTTATTTAATGAGCTTTATATTGCAGCATGTGAATTATGAAACTAAATGAAAAGCTACAGGTGATTTGCACCTAGCCATGAAACTGAAGCCTACAGTCAAAAAGAATGGAAGGACAGAAGCAACTACTTGGCTTCCTGTGTTTTGGGGACTTCTCTCTGGGAAGCCCTTTGACTTTCTACAAGTACATCTTCCAGAAGGGCATCTATTCTTGACTAGAAAATATCAAGGAATGGCAAAACTGCCATTTTCCTTGGCATCTCCTTTCAATGGTCAATTAGCTTTTCTGTATAAAAGGAGATTGGGAAGGGATGAAAAAATAGCTTTACAAACTGAAATAGCCTTCCCTAATCTATTTTTCCATTCTCACATACTCACAAACTGTCATCAAGTCACCACTCTTATTTATAAGCTAAATAGATTCACATCTTTAAGCCTTCATTGGCCATTGAATCACTTCTGTGGATGTCATCAACATCCTTCCAGTTTTTCATTATCATAAAAAGAAAGTAAACATCTGAACTCTGTATTGTTGCCAGTACCTGAGTCTCTGATACAGCATGTGGAGGAAAAACTGCCTCCTTAATACTTATGTACTTGTTCATAGCAATCACAGATCATACTAACTTCTTTTTTCTGTTTTTCTTTGGGAGCTCAAGCTGATGAGGCTTTGTAAAATATATATATTGTAATGATGAATACTGAAATGAAACCTTTTTTGCATGTGTGTTTTTGTATACATGACTATTTCAGGAACAAAAGAATTTGTGTAGACATTTTTTATTTTTTTTCCCCCCATTGGGTCAGGGAGAGTAATGAGTGGTTCTGGGGTCTGGGGATCCATGTTTAAGATCAGCCCTAACCATTTTAAAGCGTCCAGATATATGACCTCATTACAAAACTTTATTGTTTGTCTTTTGGAACTTTTAAGAGCTGATTTGGGGTGTGACATAGAATAAAAATAATTGCTGAGAACTCAGTTCTCAGTTTCTTGCCAGGAAGGATTCTTGGTTTCTGATAGGTGACCTGGAAGTCCATATAAATTTTGATATATTTTTTTTGTTGACTACTACAGTTTTCGGAGTAATTATCTTTAAGATAGTCATCTGTTCTTAGCTGAGTCTTTTTTTTTTTTCCATAATACATAGCTTACCTCTTGGCTATATTAAAAAGCCATTGTTAGAGTGGGTTTGAGCACACCAGGGCAGTGCAATTGCCTGTCTGCCTCTGTTTTCTTCATTTATGAGTCTCTCACTCACAAATGGTATCAGCTGTCATTTATTGACTTCCAGAAAATTAACAGTACGGATTAGCATCAAGACTATTCCTGATCTCTGCGGAGCCTCACTAGCAACTGCGTTTGATTAATGCTCTATTTGCTGCATGTGGAGATCCACTAGTTATTCAAATCTTGCTTAGTTTTACTTTATTACTGTAATGTAGTCCTTTTTTTTTTTTTTCCTGGGTGCTGTTGCTGTGTGAATTTTTCCTGATATTTTTCATCTAAATGGCTTTTGTAAGGCTTTCTTATTAGTGCTTTGTGTGAGTAACTCATTGAGAAAACTTGTAATATCAGCAAAATAGTGAAGGCAGGCTGACCCAAAAAAATGGTGTTCAGCAAAGATATAAATGTAACTAAACACAAAAGACTGAGTTTAAAATTTGTTCATGTCAATTTTAAAATAACAATATATTCTTACCCTTTAGTTCATTATAAATTAAATCAGGGATGAGTGTTTCCTTTGTTTTACTTTGTCCATCTTTGTCACTTCTAATCCTGGTGCTTGTATTCTGCAATTTCCTTAGTATCCCAAAATGTATGCAAAGATTCAGTCAATTTTTTTCAGTTCTTGGGTACAAGCCATCCAGGCCTGTGGATCTGAAAATTTGCCCTCATAGTTGTTTAACATCCCAGTAGCTGCTAATAGCTTGGAAAGTTCATCAGCTTTGTGGGAATCCTTCATCCTGCTCCCTCCCTGCAGAAATGAAAAGCTTTTTGAACACTTCTGCCTCATCTAGTTTTAACGATTAACCATAGCTTGGGCTTTACTCATCCCTGACATACATACTTACCTACTTAAAATGTTTCTTCTTTTCTTAATCCCGTCAATCAAAGATTCCTTTTTCTTCTGATAAATTTTCTCCATGTCACATTTGTATTGATTGCTATCTGATCCGTTTCCCCTTTTCAACTTGTTAAATATTGCTTTTCTGTCTTTGCTTTGCCAATGAACCAGGATGGACTTTTAGATAAAGCTGTCTTCTTTCTTGATTGAAAGATTGCAGCTTTTGGCCTTCTAATCTCTTTTAAAAGAGCTGTAAGCTTTCATCTATTTTCTACCTGAAATTCTCTGGAAATTAAGACTTTTGAAAGGCCCTTTTTGATTGGGAGCATCCTTTTCTTTTGCCTGCACTGCATCAGGTTGTGATCAGTTCACAGAGGCTGATTTTTAGACCAGTGACTGTATCTCTGTGCCCCAGCATGGTTGAAAACGAAGATGTAACATACTGGGTGCACTCCACACCCTTGCTGGTGAGTTGGGACAGGATGCAATGCTGTGTAAAACTTACTTGTGGACCTTGACTGGGGACAGTCTGGTTGTGCTGGGTCAGCGTGAGTGACAGTGGGATGTGGGGACTGGGGAACCGAGGGAAGGCACGGTCAGCGCTGGGTATTGCGTATCTTAGACACTTGAATGATGCCAGGGTTCTCATTTAATGACATGCAGTTTTCTACAGAGACTCAGTAAGTAGTGTCCATCTTCATGAATCGGGTTCATTTTCACAATCATTGGTAGCTACAAAGTAGTTGTGTTGACCTGGAGGGTTTGTTGCCCAAGCTGCCAAAGCACTCTGCCGGAATTGTTTTGGGGTTGGTGGTTAGGACCTGGCTGTAGGACCTATACTGTGTACCCTGCTCTGGAACCCGTACAATGAAAATATATAGTGCAGGTAGCTGTGCCTGGGCTCAGAGCTCAAGCTTTCTGACCCAGCTGAGTGGGGAGCTACACATGCATTTGGGGGTTGCATCTGGAACTCTTATTTCCAATAGCTAGTTTTAAGCCACAGCTAGCAGTAAGCCAAGGTGACCATCGGGGGGCACCAGAACAACAGTAATATGTTTGAACTGCTAATTAGTGCACACACTGCTAATGTCTGTTTGGTGCTCTCAGGAAAGAAAAAACAACAACTGTGTTTGAGGAGAGGAGGAAATATCTTCCAGTTATTAAATCAACATAATTTCCATAGTGATACTGCTAGCTCTGCTTTGAAGGCACGGACTGTTAGAGTAAACTACAGCAAGCATGAATTATCTCCTGCTTTTCAGGCAGCACGAGCTTTTTCTTCTTTCTCTCCTTCTCTCATTCTCCCTCCCTCCCTTCTTTCCTGCCCTCTTTCTTTCTTTTTCTTTCTTTTAATCCTTTGTATAAAAATACATATTGCTCACAAGGTTTAGACTTAGAAAGTAGATATTTTGAATAATTATCTCTGAGAGGTCAATGTCTAATAAAAACATGAAACAGTGTTTGTAAAGATTTTACAGTTCTCTGCTTCCCAGGCATTTGGATTGTGCTATGTGAGGTCTGAATCCCACAATGTATACAGCTTTAACAGCAGCTGAGTGCTGAGTGACAGTTCAGCTGATGCTCTGAACTTGAGACTCCATCTGTATGGATTTTAGCATGGACAGATATTGTGTAGCAGTGGCTGGAGGCTGCAGGGAAGTCACGGTGTCAAGATGTCTTTGCCTGCTCCTTAACCTGACCTCACAAGGATGATGAGGAGCATGCCTGCCTTTTGGTGTGGGGAAGAGCAGTACTTTTCCTTTGAAAAAAGAAGGCTGTTCTGTAGGCAAAGACTTCTTGCAAGTGTGTCTTCTGTAACATCCTGAGATTCCTCCTGCTAATCTTTGATGAAATATTACATTATTATTATTTAATTCTGAAGGTGTGACCCTGTTTCAGTAAAGACCTTGCTTTTTTGTTTTGTTTTGATTTTAAAGTTCCTCAGTGAAGGTACCAAGTTCCTGTGTGTTGATTCAGAGCATGCTTTCTGAAAGCCAAGACTACTAGCCAAGATCTGACCTTGCTTGGCTGGTGCTATTGGAAAAATTGTCCAGGTTTTCCTCACTGTCCAGTTGCCCTACAGATTTACCAGTCTTGAGGTAGTGTCCCCTTTGCATGACTCAGTGTTTAGTCCACAATTACTCACAATGTGGGTTTTATCTATAACAACACACACAGTCTGTTTTTATAGGTGAAAAAATTTGCAAATAATATTTCTGACAGTCTTGACAAAAAAACAGACAACCATGACATGAATATAACGTTTGGACACTGAGACTTGAAAGGGTTCCTGGCCTGAAACCATGTCACTTTTTCTCACTAAGTAGTTTGGCTTGAAGAAAAATATTATTTCACTATGCAGATCTTGCTTTTATATCCCTTGACCATCACAGTCACAGCACTACTGTGTAGAAAACAGTGTCATTATGCAAAATCTGGCTTTCATCAGGCAGCTCGGGATGCCTGGAAATTCCTGCTTTCTCAAGCTCACTAAGCCTATCTGAGGTCTTCTAAAAATGATGAAAAGAACTGTTAATCCCGCTGCTGCTTACCTTGAAGTCAGAAAGTCTCTCCCTAAATTTGTGCAGTTCCTTACTTTCTGCACTAGATGGTGATCAAAAGCAACCCATGCAGGATTCTGTCTTGGCCTCCTGTCAGTTGACAGCGGATAATGAAAGGACATGAGACTGACCATTTTTCCTGCCAGCTTTTAAAGTTTTTCTCTGTCCCCGAGTAATTAATCTTTTTGGCAGAATCCTCTTAAAGTAGAAGTGAAAGTCTTTAGTGGCATTGCTAAGTTCTAATATCATATTGAACCTGTGATTTTTAAATTACTTATTTGTTAAACACATAGGAAGCATTTTTTGCCATTGTCATCACCAAATATTCATAAAATATCCTGTAACTTCAAGCTAGGATTACTGGTATTTACATAATGCAGAAAGTCAAATATGCCAGTTTTCAGAATAGTTGCTACAGACCAAAACCCAGTTGCTGAATGTAAAAATTGAGTACTGGTGCTTAGTACAAGGTAGTAACAAGGAAGGGGGAGCACTGCTCTGAAAATATGCTTACAGATTTTTATAAGATTAAAAACAAACTAAGGAGAATCCATCTCTGTACTTCCCACTCCAAAATTATAAAAACTGCTCTAGTCCTGTACCTTGGGAATAGTGCTGGCTTCAAAGGGAAAAAATGCAAGATGTATTTTGCATTATGTAACTGGAAAAATGAAGTCCTCTGAAGAAAATAAGTCCAAAAATGCTCATTTAAAAAAAAAAATTAAAAAAATAGAAGAGTAATTTTCAGGTATTGGAGTCTGGTAGATGGATTTAGACAGATTAGAGACATGGGAAAGGCCAGTACAATAATGCGTAGAGTGATGGTTGGTAGAAAATATCAAAGGTGCAGTGTTTAGATAGTAGGAGAATGTGCAATGCACTGGACTTCTGTGATCTGTACAATAGAAAAATAAACAGTTGAAAGAAGGAGGGCATCAGATTAAAATAAGTCTTAATAGCTGGGAGGGTTTTTTTGTCCTGTGTTTACCTCTCTAAGTAAAGCAGCAAAAGCATGACTCAGGGTTAGTTACTCTCATGCATGCATCCTTCCTCTGGTGGGGTTAAAGCTGGTTGAACCAGCCCTCTTCTGCTCCAGCTGGGAGACAGTCCCATGGGGGGTGGCTATGGCAAAAGACACAGTGCTGTGGAAAGGTGGAGGAGATCTGTTGGGTGCACAGTGTATGGCTTAAATTAGGCATTGAGAATCCTCTGTTTCTCTTACTGAGCAGGACACACACACTCAATCCTGAGGTCTTGTCCCAGGAGCTGGATAAAGAGATCTCCCATGGTCAATAACCTCAAGTTAAACATTTGCAACTCTTTGTGACTGCTACTAGGCAGTGAAGACACAGGTGATCAGCCGATAGGAAGCTGGAGAGCAATAAATAAGTATCTACTCTCAGGCGATTGTAGGGTTAAAAAAGAGCAAAAGGAAATTTGATGCAGCTACAACATGTTTTACACTGGTGATGTGTGTAGCAATGAGGAAACGCATGGCAAAGCCAGATTCCAGACAACTGAGTTGATGATATGATTCATACACTTACTTTTTAACTCAGCACTCAGCCTGATTATAATGAGAATCATCTGAGGGAAGTAAAATAACAACAGTTTGAAGCTTGTAGGAGGGCAGTAGCTTGTAGCCATGCTAGATGCAGAGGACCATGTCAATTGCTCTGCAGCATGTTGGAGAAATGGAGGTTATGCTGTGAACTAGATGGAGTTTTTTCTTTGCCTTGTGTTTTTGTGTTTGTGTTTTTTTTCGAGGAGTCCTCTGTAAGTCTGACTTTTGTTCTAAATCGGTCCTCCATGGCTGCATGGATGTACTTGCATGCATGTAATATATGCAAGCAGATAGTCTGTGTATACATGAAAACTGGATCATTGCATGTACACACAGCCAGCTTGGCAGCTGTGCACCAAAGGGATTTGTATGCACTTAACTTATAAAAACTGGCTCTGAATGTACGAAGGGAAGTAACGTCAAGAGAGTCGAGGCACACCCTTAGTATGGTATTAGCACGTATTCTCACAACTGTTCTTGGTTAAAGATGGTTCTCCCTCAAACAGAATCAGAACTGCAAATCTCATATTGTCTCATTCTGTATATTTTAAGTTTCTGAGCTCAGTGACCTTATCATACAATATGATAATGAGGTAAAAGCGTATGTGAATTTTATCCTAGTCTGAAGTTCTCCATTTCGTTTGTGGCAGATGAAAATCCTCACATACATTTAAAAAGCAGAGTTCTCTAATGATCAGTATGCATGTGTGGGACCAATGGGACACTTCTGGGATCAAATGCAAATGAGTTCTTTTTTATAGGAAATGATTCAAAGCACATGTCCCTGCAGTTTCAGTGAAAATTGTCAACTGTCAATTGCCAATGACAGAAAAGACTTCGGAGCAGTAGCAATGCGGTACAGTGTCAGAAAATGGCTGAGTCCAGGTGCCCTGGGAACCCAGGGGGATTTCACCTTTTCTAGCCTGATAGGTATGAGGCCACTGTGGTTCCCTGTCCCCAGGTCCTTAGAGTACACATACTCACATACTCGTTTCAGTATGAATACAGACTGTGAAAGCAGGACCTCACAATCCTTCTGACTTTCGGGGTGCACACACACAAAATACACAGCTGGCCACACAGATAAAGACAAAGAGCAGCGTCTTTACTGGCACCCAAACATTTATAACAATCATACAAACATGAACAGTATGAACCACCCAATTCTCTTTAGCTGATCAGGACTCAAATCTAGTGGGATAAATACATGCATATTATGGTCTCTCTGGTCACTGGTCTTAGGTCGTGAGTCTATCCAGTTGCTGTTACCTGGATCTGCAAACCCCGCAGGTTGCAGGTACTCAGACCTCTTATTTTCCTAGTTGACTTGTCCATCTTGAAGTTCACTAGTGTTTACACATCCAACAGAAGATAGAAATAATATTTAATGGGAATATAGGATAGACTGTGGTGATCAAGAACAGGGTTCGGCCATGTGAGTGTACTGACCAACAGTTTTTGTATCTGATGGTACTGTCTGTGTTTTTCTTCTGATTTCTCCTAGTTGTTTCTCCCCAATTCACCTTGACTCTTCCCTGTCCACACCTTTGGTCCTTTCACCTAAGCATTGCAGAATACATTTTTACAGTCCCAGACTTTTCTTCCTCTGCATCCCGTAAGAAGTACTGTACCCCTCTCCTGGCATTCCTGTGAAAGTTTTTCATTCATTGCTCTTTGTGGGTTTCACACCAGGGGCAAGTGCTCTCCTTTGATAGTCAGAGGAGTAGTCAATGTGGTGTGCTCCATTTTCACTGATCAGGTTACTAGGGTTCCTCTGCCTGTCATTGTTTCTCTGATCCTTACTGAGTCTTTGTGTTCTCTGTGGTTAGCCTTTAATCACATCACCTAACACATATCTACCGTGTCAGTAACTGGGGAGCACATGGCTCTGCATGATTCTTCTTGTGCTCTGGATATGCGCCCTCTGCACTGTGACCAATGCAGATCTTAGGCCTATGCAGGAAGTAAGATTTTACATATCTTTGATTATAGATAAACTGTCAAGATAAGTTTCATTTTACCATGCTTTAGTCACCTAAAAGCTGGGCAGAGGTGTTCCCTGAGGCCCATAGACAGGGAGAAAGGCTTTTCTAAATTGATCCCATATATCTTAGATGACTGCTCTAGGATGAGATAAATCACTCTCTAGAGGTGCATCTTTTCCTTCCTTAAAAGCAAAGCCTAAATATTTAGGCTAGATGTCTAACTTTCAGACTGCCAATATGATGGGAGTTGAATCCTACCTTCCGCATTTTACCTTCAGTGCTGGAGGCCATTTCTCTGGGTAACACATGATGTACAGTTCAGTGAACCTGACACTTCTCAAGTTATTGCTCCCCCTATGTGTGAGGCTCTTACAGAATTAAGCAACTGCCTTCTGTATACAATGCAGGTTCTGATGGAAAAATACCATCCAGGATCAATATTACATGAAGTTGAAATTAGGAACTAGGGGTCTGTATTACTGATGTGTGTAGTATAAGAATGGAACGACCAGGATTTGATTTTGTGTAGTCCATGATGTCCATACTAAATTTTCACAATCCATGAAGTTCACACCAGTTGCCAACCGTAGGTATGTGCTGTGCGTGCACGGAGTGTTGACCACTGGAGGAGTTGTCATCTGCGCTGCAAGTTTTCTGAAGGAAACCACTTTGAGCCAAATGGCAGCAAATTTGTTTCGATTTTTCAAGACTATTTACAAGGCAAATATGCACTAAAAATATCCCATCCTGCTCACTAAATCACTAACGTACCTGAGTGGTGTCTAGCTTTGGCATAGACTTGTGGTTAAGATCTTGGTTATTATTTCCTTTTTGTGTGCCTCAGTTACTTTGATAGCGATGATAGTACTTCCTCTTGCACGTTCAAAGGTAGGGATGGAAAGCACTGTAAAACTGCAAAATAAGAGTAATTTTTCACTTAGGATTATGACTTCTGTTTTTATATATATATTTTTTTGATGGTGGTGTTTTTTCCCCCTTTTTCCTTTCTTTTTTTTCTTTTTTTTTTTTTCCTGACAGCAGCTGCTTATTGATTTGTGTCCTTGCTTCTTACCTGCCTAATGGATGGATGTGACTTTAGAAGTACCAGGTTTTAAGACAAATGAGAAAGTTCAAAAAATGGTGTAGCTCAAACAGAGTTTCTGAATTCTTAGCTATGCTGATCCTGGTAGAAGAATGGAAGGAAGGTCTACAGCAGCGTGAAGGAAGAACCA
Organism: Anser brachyrhynchus; assembly: GCF_964034855.1. Classification (NCBI taxonomy): domain Eukaryota; kingdom Metazoa; phylum Chordata; class Aves; order Anseriformes; family Anatidae; genus Anser; species Anser brachyrhynchus. The sequence goes on along the minus strand of NC_137695.1, from coordinate 43,735,708 downwards.
ATAAAATGTACAATAATGCAGTCATGGTAGAGAAAAAAATATTTCCATCCTCAGGTATTTAGTTTTATTGGAAATTATTTGATTCAATTATCAAAAGCACAGTAATTATGACCCATGCAGTACTAATGACTATTGGCAACAAGACTCACGAGGACACACAATCTAATTAGCTTTAATGAGATGGATTTAATAATACATTGGATTAACATCTGTTAGAACCAAGTATCAAGATTTATTGTTCTCTGAATAAATATTGACCTCGTGCTCTCAGGTCAATAAATCTTAAGCTTGCCTGCACTTAAATGAGTATCTACTTATTATGTTAGCACTCTTTTGTTTCCTATCACCAACTTCAGTATGAGGAGAGGAGAGCTGCACTTCCCTCCTGCTGTGTAAAACACTTCTTTAAGGAGTAGCAAGAAAGCACTGAATTTGCAAATTGAAGACAAAAAGGGTTGGAGCCTATACCCTTTGTCTTTTCTTCTTATAAAACTGCTCTTCCTTGTTGTTGCTTGCTAAGTAGAAATTTCAGAAATGTCCAGAAAATATCAATAGTAATGCCACAGAAAAACTGTGTAGCTTGTATCATCTCCTCGGTTAAGCAGTCTTTGTATTTTGAGTAGCATTGTGAGTGGTGTTGGGAAGATCTGTGGGGATGAGTTGGAGGAATTCCTCCTCCTTGATGTGTACTGAGATACCAAGATAGTTCGGATTTCATTTTGTGCTTCAGATATTTAAGCGCATATTCCTTTCTAGCTGTAGGCATCTCAAGAGGATTGAGATGGAACATGTTTCTTTTTCATGCCTACAGGGTAGGAACTTCTTGATAATCTCAAAAGGGATCACTGTGGTCAGAAATATCTTCAAGTCTTACAACATTTTTTATAACCAAGAAGAGTTCCTTTTAAAACAGTAGAAAATACTTGAGACTGATATTCTTTCAGCAGAATATTTAGACCTTCCTTTCAAATTTAATAGAGTTATAAGGGAACGTTTGTTAGTCTAACTCTACTCCAGGTGAAGTCAGCTATAAAACTGCTAGGATCTCTAACAGCAGAATTCGGTAGGTGAATGTTGATTAATGTAGAGGATCTTTTTAACAGAGACACTGATGAATGGGAGACTTTATAAATTTTGTAGGAAGGTTATTTGTATTTATTGAATTCTGTGGAAACTTTTCAGTTAAGGAGGTGAAATCTGGCAGACTTTAATGGATGAGTTTTATACAGTACATCATAACTGCTTTCAAAGATCAAAAGGTTTTTCTTACGCATGCTCTCTCTCTCTTGTAAAAATATGTGTGCTGTGCAGAAACCTAGCAAAAATGTTTCAGTTTTTCACCTTTTTTCACCCTTCTATTATTTTATTTCTAATTGTATGACTGACCTTTACCTTTTTGGTGTGATTTAGAGGTTGCTGTGGCACTAAGGGAAATTGTGGAATTTACCATGATCCATAGTGAATACCGTAGGCCAGGCTGGAGAAAGAAAAAGGTTCTTGGATCAGTTTGGTGTACAGGATTAGAGGATTTGATCTGTGCTTCTGAATGTTGAGCCATAGCTATAGGGATGTAGAGTAGGCCCAATATTAGCGATTTTTTTTATTCCATATGTTCCTTTTGAGATAAGTATATTGTTACAAGTCTCTGCAGGACAGATGCTAAATTTTGAGCCTTTCCCCCTCCAACTGCTTTCAAATTTTCTAAGGATCAACTGCAATCTAGCTCCTTTTAATCATAATCATATATAATTTAGTTCTTTAACTGCAAGCAATTGTGGGTGCAACCATTATTTTCCCCTCACTTTGCACCCTTTCATACTGCAAGAAACTTTGCAAATTCTAAAACCCTAAGGATCCTACTTTGCTCTTTCAGTTCAATGTCTGTATGTGGGTTTAAGGACAGAGATTTGTAACATATGTTGCTTTTCACTTGTGGAGAAAAAGGAAAAAAATATGCTCACTGGGGATGAATTGATGAGGAAGGCTGAGCTGGAATGAGCATTGTCCTGGGACAAGATCTATATGGATGAAGTGTTGTTGATTTTGGTAGGACTCCATGTGGAAGGGTTTGATAGCTTTTATTTCATGTCCAGATTAGGCTTTAAGTAAATCATTCTTGGACAAGCAAAACAGTTATAATAAATGACAGTTATTGGTCCTATATTTCACTGGATGGAGGGGAGAAGAGGTCCTTTTCTTTGTTAAATTGGGTGATCCGATCAGACAGCAGCCCTGCTTCTGTGGTAGCAGTGTGGGTCATGGTAGAACAGCCCCACCTCTCCCAAACAGATTAGAAGCAGCCTCTGTGAAGGCCATTATGCTGGTTTTAAGGAGGGGAAAATCTAGTTTTGTTGTAATACTCGTTTTTCTTTAGAACTGTATAAAGAATATGAAAAAAGACTCCTTCCTGTTCTTTAATCCTTACTCTAATGCAAATACATAAGGTGCTACTTTATGCCAGCAGCTGACTTGTGCAAGTAGAAAATAAGGTGTTACCAGCTGGGAATCATTCCAACTTTCTGAAGCAACGTTCGTTCTTCTACTCAAGAAGTGTATTGAGTTTTTGAACTTGTGTCATCAAATAATGTAATCTTCCTATTGTAAAGTGCTCCTCCCAGCCCCAGACATTCATGTTGCACTGTTATTTTTTTTCCCCAGCGGAGAAGGAGAACAGAAGCTCATCCCTATGCATACACACTAAAAAGGTTATTTTTTCCTGTTAGTTACTCTTGCTTTCAAGATGACAAGCTGCCCTTTCATCCTGCATGGAGAAGAGAGAGCTTGTCTTTGGCAGTGTTGAAAAGACTGGAAAACCTAGTCACTAAAATGGAAACTTAGCAAAGTGTTCTGCAGAAGAACCTTGTGTACACTATGAAAGATTTTAAAACAATTGTTTTTATAAAAAACTGTAGCACTTGACTCTCTTGCTACTGTTTAAGCAGTTCCAAGTACTCTTGCCTTTGGAGGTTTCTCAATGCCTAGACTTTGCACATGACTTGTCAATAAAACCTTGGTAAAGCAGCACAGAAATGTGAGAAATAACAAGGAACATTATTCATAATAATAAGGAATCCATGTGAATTGTCTTGAAAAGATAGGTGTACTCAGAGAGAAGACAGCATGGGACTGCGTACCTGGAAAACAGTGGTGTTCAACAAAAGTTTTATCTGTAAGTGAAAACATACCCAAACATCTTCAAATGCTGACTCGTGGCTGCTGTCTGTTCTGCCTCCTTCTCAGAGGCAAATACTGTTAATGTAAAAGCCTTGATCTGAACACTTTTTTGTTGCATAAATGACCAGCTAAAGAAGTCATTCAAGGCAATGAAAATCTGAAGCCAACCTGTCATCTCCTATTAGTCAGGTTGTTTGCAATGATTTGTGGGGTTCATTAGTGGGTCTTCTGGCAAAAAGTAACTGGTGAGAAGATGATGTGCAAAATATATATATGATAGCGTAGACATGCTGCTCAGCCCTGCGTTGAAGGTGCATGAAGAATGTCTGTATCAAGACAAAAATACAGCTGCATCTGGTCTCCTTTGATATGCTAGTTGTTCCAAAGAATGTGGAAGTGGTTACTGCTATTTTGACAAATGCACTTATTTCTCCTTTTGTTGCCTGGTGTGGCACAAGGGGAACACTGGCGCAATAGTGTACAGCAATAATTTATTAGTGGTTTAGGGATGTGGGCCCAGAACAAATTCTAGACAAAAGAAAAACATGTTTGGGTTTTACAGAGCGCCTTGGCTACAGGAACAAAGCCATGATTGGGTGTGCAAATATTTGGTATTTCGATTGTCCCAGTTGGGGTGACAGCTGACAAATGGTCTGAGTTTGTTTTTAATTATCACCAAAAGAAAAAAACAAAAAAAACAAAAAAAAAAAAACAAAAAAAAAAACCTGCCTGTTGTTTTAAAGCCAGCAACTGATTTTGCAGCACAAGGCAACAAAAGATATTTAACAGTGGAGGATATACTTTCTCAATGTTACAATATGCTGAAAGCACTATTACTTCCAAATATTTGTAGTATTTAGCTAGTTTTGTGATTATAACCAACCAAGAAAATTGTTTTCTTCACTTGTATTGCATCCAATGATCAATACTAAAATGCCAGCTACCATTCTCACTTAATGCTAACTGGTATCATTGGTATCAATGTTATCTTCTGCACACACTGGAAAGGGCAGCAGATATGCGGTGACAGATGCTTGTGAGACCTATTTGGCACAAAAATTACTTAATATATATCATACTAGTGTACAGAGCACCCGTGAGGTATCAGGGCCAATTACAATAGATATATGAACACACAGAGACTTCACTGCCCGGAAGGGTTATAGGCCCCCTGTGAAGGGAAGAAGAAGCATGTTACCCAAAAGAGATTGAGTCATTTGTCCAAGACAACCCAAACAGTCTCTGGTAGGGGAAGGGACCAATCCTATTTGTTGAGTCTGTATCCATTATTTCAACCACTTCATTATCGTTTAAGTGAGATAAGAACAATGTTGAGAAAATCCACTGAAATTAGAAGGCCATATATAAAAGTTTAAAGTTGTGCACAAATGCTTAATTGAATTGGGGTTTTGTTTACTTTTTGGTTGCAATTACTGTACAACAGTTGTTCTCTTGTGAATATACATGAATCTGAATCATTTCTTGCAGGAAGTATAACTTATCAGAATTTGAATAGCCAATAATTCACCTTTTAAGTAAAAATCATAAACCTCCAAATGCAAATTTGCCCCTTCTAGGGAGGCCAAAATGGACTTTTGTGGTTGGATGAGAGAGACTGTTCTGCATAAACTTGTCTTCCATTGCAAGAAAGAATTGAGGCGAGAACACAAAATGTGTTTTCCATTTTTGTGAAATCATGAGAATGTGATCTTTCCATTTTGTCAAAAGGGTGACTTTTTTTTTGTCTTCTAGCTACAGCCCTCTGCCAATTTCTAGCACAGCATTCAGTACCTCGGAAAGTTTCTTAAAGGCTGTGTTTGAGGAAGAAAAATAGTTTGATCTGCGAATATGCTGCTGTCCTTCCAACAGTGTCTAGCCTGCTTTTGTGGATCCCTAGAAAGGTTATTGATTTACTGCAAGTGTGGTTTTCTCTAGTAAAGGCCAAAGGCTGTTTGCAAACTGCCACCTGAAGCGGATGCATAAGGAGGAAATTTAGATAATTGCATTCTGCTTCCATTGGAGTCTGCGGCAATTTTGAAATGATTTTCAGGAGGAGCAGAATGGGTCTGGTGACTGAGTCCCCGCTGCCAGGAGCTGGAAGAGCTCATCAGCTTTACTTTGCATAGGTGCTTGGGGAACTGGGAGCTGTCGGAAAAATGTTGCTGATAGAAGTCGCCAGTACTAACACTAGTTTTTATAGACACTTTCTGACTTTGTAGTACTTGCTGGGCTAGCAAGATTAGAGTCAGCTATACTACTAAAAGCTGTTCACATGAGATTCCCAGCCAATTTTTGCCGACAGAACAGGCAGTCCCACAGATTTTCTCATACTTTCTGTCTTTTCTGGGGGGCAGAAATTCTACAGACGTTTCAGTTAAGTGTTGTCAGCACTTTTCATCCCAAGTATTTATGGCTGTACAAATAATGGATTTTATTTTTTATTTTTTGGTTTGGCCACTGAATTAAGAAACTTAATAGAATTCTTGGTTTTAGTTGACCAGAAATAATTTTTGTTTTCAGATGAACTAAGATGAATCAGTTTGCTTGGTTTCAGTTTCCTTAGTCCTTTTCTACTTCCTGCAATAAAAAATGGGTCAATTTCCAATTTAATTTAAGTTTTAATTGAAAACATTGTTTTGAAACAACTATTCAAAATAATTTGGTTTTACTTTAGACTTCTCTGGTTTCTGTATTCTTCTGACTAATGCTATTTTTTCATTTGTGCTAGTTGTCAAATTGACAATCTTTCTTCCTTCAAGCAATGTATTTTTGCAAATTCATTGCTTAGTGGATTTGCTTTTAGCTAGCACTGTTATCAATTTGTAACTCATTCCTGTTGGCTTAGTATGTAAATAAGGAAAATACAAAATTTACAAAATGTTACCCACACTTTAGAAAGCTGTTGTGGTACGTTATCATCTGATATGACTAGACTAACACAGCCAGAGTCCTTGAGAATTACAGCAGTGCTGGTAGCGTTCAGGTAATGGAGGTACAGTTAGAGGCATAGAAAATCATTTGTGGTGGGGCAGTTTGAAAATACTGGATTAGGTCTAAAAAGAGATTCATTGCAGATTAACGCAAGGCTTTGAGAAAGAAATTCATACTCAAGGTAGGACAATCTTCCATTATCAGCAAGCTGTTCTGTAGAGGTCGAACCCGAGCTTCCTTGCCGTGTCAGGGTATCTGTTAATTGCAATTGTCAGAGACAACACTAGAGCAGAAGAATAAGAAGCTAATTAAAACCAGTATGTGCGTATTACTTTATTTAAGCAAGATGAATGAGCTAGCCTATCTGTTGGGAAATTCTTGTTCTCCTTAGGACATCTTATCTGGCTATCCACTCCCAGTAGCATTAGTGCGGGTGGGGTTGAGGGCCCAGTGGATTTAATTCATGAACAAAAGAGATGCATTACTCCTTTCTGTCCCCAGAAACCATAAGCTGGTTTTGACTAAATATAGGAATTAAACCATATGCTGGTAATAGTGGCTATGTATTTTAGAAGTTAATGGGATTGTGTGATTTTAAAAGTTTTTTTTTTTTTTTAAGTTAGAATAAACTTTTACAAATCAATTTTAAATACAAACATTCACACGGGAGGCACCTTACAGTGGGTAAAATCAAAAGCATTATACTGTGACATGAGTAGTGGGGCAGGAGTATCACCTATACAACAGAGCTGCTCTGGAGATTTCACTTGATGCAATAAATCCATGTGCTAGGAAATTATCATATCTTAAGAGCCATGTTTACATAGCATGGCCACTTTGAGAATGGTTTTGGAGGTCTTTCTATCTGGTAGGAGAATAAATGATCTCAAATAGGTGTTCCATCAAGTCCTCTAAAAGGATTTTAAGAATTCAGACTTGGGAACTAGCTCTTGGAGACACTAGGCGTATGCTTTTCCTGCTGAGAAAGTGCTCGACTCTGTTGATGAATCAGTCCTTGATAGCTGCTGAAGCATGTTATGCGGTCACGGCCTGAGCTTGGTGGAAATTCCTCAAGTGTTAGAGAAACCTCCATTAATTACCACTGAGGAGTCAATCGTGGGAAACACAGTGGTTTTTAAGGTATTGGCCTGTAGCAGGATTGTGCAGAACCCCTCTTCTCAGGGATACTTGAGATATGGAGAGGGAAACGTGATACTTTCCTGGTCCTCCTGGTGCATGTCGATACTCCAGCTGCAGTGTCCATGTTGGCCCTTTCTACTTACCACATAGCTCTGTGTCTGTGTATGCGCTGGGAAGGAACATTGTCATCTTCCACATGAATGTATATAATGGTCAGCTGCAGTCTGGGCTCTTGACAGAAACAGCTTAAATTTTAGGCTAAAATTTTCTGTTGTTTATAGTGTGGCTGAGTGCTGGCAGGGAGTAGGAGAAGAGATTATCCCATTGACCAGGTAAATGGAGAAGGATTTAAACTCCTATGTCATTGCTGCTCTAATTTTAAAAACCTCTGCTATTAAAAGTAAGGGAAGAATCCAGGTGGCATGAGATGTTACAGCCCCTCTGTTACAGCATGGGGAGACCGTGATGTGCAGATCAATCCCCAGGCAAAGCCATTCCCTGGGCCTCCAGTTGTGTGCCATGTGTGCAGCTCTGCTGGAGGAGGGCCTTACACTCACTGCACTCCCTCCCTGCCTTCCTAGTGAGTCTGATACCTAATACATGCTGAATTGAGCATTTTAAATAATAATCTCCAGGGTGGGCTGGCAGGGGAGGGCAGTGGTGGAAAGGCAGTGGTGAGGAGAGGGAAGGAGAGAAGAGAACTTAGGTTTCAGGATACATTTCACTTAAAATTCTGAGACTGTTCCACTGACGGGCAACATAAAGAATTAGGTTTACAATATGAAGTAAGTTCCATAGTAAAATAATTGGACTGTTGAAGCAATCTTGCTTTCACTAAATTGCTTTCCTATGAACTTATCCTGAATGGGGCTATGCAGCTCTTTCTGATATTTGAACATCCTCAGTTCTCATTGACTTCAGTGGGAATTGAACTCATTGAACTCCTCACTAGGTAATTAGTTCCTTATAGGGCTGATTTTTCTGCTGCCAATCGGCAGTTGCCTTAACTTTCAGTTAGCAGTCATACCCAGTGCTCCTCAAGTCCATGCCTTAGCATCCCATGCATCATTTAATGGCTTTTCTGTGAGACATGTACTCAAGCATTTGCGCAAATGTTCTGTTCCTTACTGTTTGCCGTGGATAGGATCCATAATAGTTTTGATACACTGACTGCATCACATTAGCAAATAGAACATGCAAAATACATGATGGAAAACCTTTCCAAAAATAATCTTGTCAAAAGCCTGCAAGACAGTTTTTAGTTTAGCTTAGGTTTGTTTTCTTTATAAGTAGGAAGTGTTTGTTTTGTCTTCAAAAAAGGAAGGATGCACTTCAAACATATTAAGAGCACAACTTCATTAGCATGGAGGATGAATGAGATAATGACTGAGATAATGAAAGAGATTTCCTACTTTTCCTTTCTGTGAGAAGACCTACTGAAATGCAGTATATTTACAGACCTTCTATTGCTAAAGTTCTAAATCCGTTTGCTTTCATGGTCCCCATTTCTGCTGCTGCACATTTTGGAATGATGGATTGTGGAGCACGGGGTGTTGAGATGAAGAGAATCAATAATATGATACAAAAAAAAAAAACGAAATAATTCTTGATAGAACATCAATAAAGGCTAAAAGTTGCCATAGGGATTTGAATCTTAAAGAAGAGCTTAAGAAAGTATATTAAAAAGCATTCACTTCTCCCCTTGCACTTGTACTGCTTTTGTTCCCTGAGTAGAGGCCGCATGGGGGTTCTTGTCAAGGACAGGGATGGAGGTGTTTGTTTTTTTCTGTATCGGTAGGTGCTCAGTACGGTATCTGCTGGTGTGATGTCTTCTGAGCACTGTCACAGCATCGTTGCAATCTCAGCCCACAGCTGGCATGAATAAAAATGGAAGAGTAGAGCTCTTAGTAGCCTTATACACTGTTAAAGGGTTTAACGCAGCAAACCACAGGAGACGTAGGAGAATATGTATCATGCCAAACTTACTTGGTGTTTAAGAGAATGTGTGTTGCAGGTCCATACACTGGCGTGAATAACCAAGAGTGATCCCAACCAAGAGTCTTTCCATTTGACTCCACTGCTGGCAACTTGTGCAAGAACAATTGGAGTCCAGATTTTGCCCTCGTGCTAGCACTGTACTGTACGGCATTCAGTGATTTGTTGGGACACAGTTTGGAATATTTGATCTGAAATAGAGAGGACCGTTTGCCAAGAAACATACTTTTCAGGACAAAGGAGGCTGTCTCATGCAAAATAGCTGCCATCTCCATCCAAGCAGAACTCCAGTGCATTTTTCTTTTTGCTTGAGTATGGACTAAATGAGGTTAGTCTGATGTGATTCTGAGCCATAGAACAACAAAACTGAGGAAATCTTGAATCATTTGCCAAGCAGACAGAAACCCAGGTGGGAGATGTTTTTCTTTCCATGGTATAGGGATAGATTTGATGAATTCTATTTCTAAATGATGCACGTGTTGCACATATACAGTAGAACTGTGATTTTGTTGCTAGCTTTCATTAGGATCTTTTTGCAGGAGGCACACCCGGAGCTCTACATTAGATTTTATGGTAATAGGTGCTGTTGAACGTGAGTGAAGGTATCACGGTATGCCTCCAACATTTCTGCTATAATTCTTAGTCTTCCTGTCCTTGTTATCTTCTTGTTTCTCAAATGTTTATCAGAGCTACTTTCATAATTTTTTGCTCAATTTTTACTTGCAGCATTATGCAAAAAACAAACTTCTGTTTACAGATTGCATTCTGAAAGGATATTCATTGCTCTCAGGTGTATAATTCATACCGATGTCACACTCTGGACTTTAATTAGAATGCTTACTCCATCACTCTCATAGTTTAAAAAACAAACACTAAATAAAACACGTAGCTTTGTCACAAAGATAAACCAAATTCAGAGAGGCAAATTAAGTTAGAACCATACACATTCCTCCTCTGAATTCAATATACATTTTGAAACAATGGTAATTTCAACATCTACCACTGAGCAAATATGGAAAAGCTAGGCTGTTAGTGTTGAAAACTGTAGGTGTTTCTATCTAAGCAAACTGTATGGGAGTTGCCTACTAAAATGTGCCATGTGAAAATAAAGCTATTAAGGCAAGGCTGGCATCATCATTTTTCTTTTGCAGATCAGGTGGTAGTTTCCAGCGCTAACTTTTAGAGCTGAAATAAATTAATGCAGAAACCAAGGTTAGGTCATACACGTATTTGCTTTGTTCCAAGTCAAACCATCACAAAAGGCTGCAAAGGAGTGCACGGTTCTGAAATACATTAGTGTTATTAGTAATATATTAAAATGCAACATGTCTTTAAAATATTACTTCTGTCAAAATACTTATGTGTGTTGAATTCTGTCTTCCAAGGAACAGAGTACTTAATCCAGCAATGCATTTAAGCTTATGACTTATTTCAAGCATGAGGACACAGAAGAACTGCTCGCATGCTTAAAGTTAAGCACAAGATTAATTGGACAAGGTTAATAGCCCTGCTGGGATGAGATCAAGTGTTCAGCTATAAGGACCTGACTCTGCCAATCTTACTTATGGTTTGTCCTGCACTGAGACACCTATGAGATTTCATCCTGTTCAATACAAGAGTGGAGTAGCCAAATGCTACTTGCATCATAAATCTAAGAGACGAAATCTTAACCTCCAGGATCAGGACTTCTCCCTTAATATTGCATCACCCTGACTTCTCTGGCAGCTCAAGGTTCGCAGGGTTTTAACAGAGAGTGTCCTCTAGGGAGAGCTGCTTTGCAGATGTGGCGGGACAAGGGCCATGAAGTACAAGTAATCACGCTTAGCCCAGTTAGCACAAGGAGATAAACCGTACCCTTAACTGGCTGCAGCTGATGTTCTGCCTGAGTTCAAACCTTTCTAAATCTAGGGCTTAGGAACCTTAACCCAAGCTTTCCCATGTGGCAGATGAATGCCGCAAGCAGTAGGCTTTTGAGTGATTTAGATATTGCTCTGATTCCCTCGGGAGTCCCAGAACCTGAGGGTCTCAGTGCACAGTCTGCCTCAGGTTTGAGACTTAATGTTTCTTGGGGCAGGCAACTGGAAGGCAGGCAAGGGGTGCAAAACTCAGACACTTCAAAAAAGCTTCATAAAGCACAAAACAGTTTCTGTCCAAATCTGTGTTTCTGAGGGTGACAATAAGCCTTTTCTGTCTCTGCTTTCAGGTTGCTCCTATAATTAAAGAAAGAATGATGAAGAAAGGCAGCATGATGCTTGGGTACCAGCCTCACCGGGGCAAAGTCAACTTCTTCCGCCAGGTGGTGATCAGCCCACAAGTGAGTCGAGAGGACATGGACTTCTTGCTGGATGAAATTGAACTGCTTGCTAAGGACTTGTAGCTGTAGCTCTTCAGCACCAGGCACTGCTCATGTGTGATATTTATGGACAGAGAATGGCAGCAGCATTCTGGTGCTATTTTGTGAAAGGTAGTAAAAAGCTTGACATATAGGTTGGAAACTGTTGTTTAACATAGTGATGTTCAGAGCTTTGCAGGTAGAATACCTCTTCACACAAAAGTATTTGCTGATGGGGGCTGAGACAGGCCAGTGCTTGCAGCACCACCGCCGTTCTGGGAAGTGTTTCCTTGAGGGGGAGCACTTCTGAAAATGGTGTCTGTGTCCCAAGGAGGGCAGCTGTTTATGGGGTGCCTGTGCACAGTTTAGCTCAAAGTGATCGCTGATATATACAGGCAATACTCCTCTTGAGTTGCTGGTAGTAGTGAATTTAGCTCACTGAGCTTTAAAATGCTAGTTAGTACTCTGTCTACTCTGTCAATATTGTATTTTGGTATGTGTTTAGGGGTAGAGGCCTACTTGGTATTTACAGTAAGACTGGAAATCATGAACTTAAGGAGTTCCTCAAGGCCCCTAATTAGGTGAGTTGCCCGGATTTTCCACTGTGAGCACCATCAGACAATAGAACAAGGGCCTAACAGGGTTGTGCAGTCACCATCCTTGGAGGTTTGCAGGGCCTGGCTGGACAAAGCCCCAAGTAGTCAATATTGACCCTGCTTTTAGCAGGTAGAACTAGATGACCTTCTAAGGTCCCTTCCAACCTAAATGATTTTGTGATTCTGTGAAGTCAAATGATTAGGCCTGGTCAGTGTTTGCCAACATTGCCCACACAAAACATCAGTGGTACAGCAGTGCTGAGAATATTGGAAAAGTGTCTTAGAAATACTTAACTCTTTGGTAACAGGAGTTACCTGCAATCTTGGAACTGTTGTTCATCTTCCTCTATTTTTAAAGCATAAATATTTATTTAACAGATTTAGATGCACTTTAAAATTATAGCAGAGGAAAAAAAAGCGTATTTACCTGAAAGATGTGTATTTTTAAGCATGGTGACTATATGTTAAGAATGTAGGAAAAATACGTATTTGTCATTGTCTGTCTATACTTGCCTACAGATTTTAGATGACTTGGTTTTATGTTATGAGTGTATAATTTATATTTTGGCACTGAAATTAAGGTGGCAGTGATCAGTGAAAGCCTGATTGTTTTTAGGATGGGAACTATCAAAGTATTTCTGGTCAACCTTAAGATGCAAAATGATGTTCTAAACTTTGTCTTCATGTTAAGAATTATAGTATACGTTTGATTTGTTTTCGTTCTAGCTATAAAATGATGAATTTTGTGAAGACAGAAATGTATTTCTTGGGGTGAAGTTCTTGCAGCAGATTAATGGAAATAACACTGTCTTTCACACTGTAATCAACACCTACTTACCTTAGTGTTTTAATGTTTGTTCCCTATCCTGTATTCGAGGTAACACCGACCAATACGAACCTTTCTGCTATAGCATTTTCTGTATTGCTGAAAAGTGTCTTTAAACACAATGCTTTTATGTTTTCAGTTCCTACATTGTACTAGGATCCAAAATTGCGTGACATTCCTACTTCCAGTCTCCAGGATGATGGTATAGAAAGTTTAACAAGGTCATGATAACCAAGGAGGTCACACTATCAAAGCAGTAGATAGGAGGAAGAATCAAATCTGCAGAACTTGACAGATGTCTTTAACAGTGTCCTGGAAGTGAATTTTCTTGTGCTACTATAGGGAGTCATTGCATTTCAAGCCAAACCCTGTGTTGATATTAACATGAAAATAAATGGCAGAATGTGGCCCCTGGATTCTGCACTGTAAGATGTGCAGAATGCTTTTTTATTACCTTGTGCTTCTGGGTTTATCAGTTATCATGATTTCGGAAAGCATTTAACTAAATTCAGGGCCCATAAAGCTTATTTAGCCTCCCAGCCAGTTGCAGAGTGTGGCAAGGGGTGCTGAATGGATGCAATGACTTGGCTTTTACTTCTTGAGGTGGATAGGACTGCTAACCCTCCTCCTTTTCTTTTTCGTCCTTGAAGTGAAAGACATGATAGTGTCAGGATTTTTTGATTATGATCCAGATTCTTGGTGAATACTTGATTTTTGATTCAGGGGAAGCTGTCACCTTCCATCAGCTAAGAATTTGACCTGTGGTGTTTTTTTGATGGCACTACTGTCAAAAAAGTGTTGTTTCTCTTCATGTTGTTAGTGCATTTCTCTGTGCAGATACTGTAGTGGCTGAAGTTCTTTTTTTAAATGAGAGAAAAGGAACTTTTTCAATGTTTGCAGAAAGTGTGTCTCAGGCCAACATGTGGACTGGTGTCTTCAAAGGTGTAGTTTAGCCTTCCAGTGTGATGTGAGTACCTTATCTGATCTCTATATATTTTCTATTGTTTCTGACCCTTTATCACATCCAACATGCACGATATGGTGGTCTCATTTCAGGACTACTGTAATTTTTTCATAGTTGCTTATTTAGAACTGGTATGTACAAAACGTGTATTTTGTAGTTAATGATTTTAATAAAAAGTGAAGTAAATGATACCCATATAAATAGAGGCTGTGTTTGTCATTTGTCGATTTAAAACTGCAGGGATATGTATAAAAAAGGTACCGATGAGCTCTCCAGATGGAGAAACAGCAAGCTGCATGCATAGCTTTAAAATGTGAAATCGAGTTTAACTCTGCTTCAGGATGTGGTTTATCTGTGTGTTGTGCCCATATCATCTTTAATAAACATCTTGGATGAAAATGTGTCACAATTTATCTTGCTCTTGCTTTCAAATGCAGAACTTAAATTATTTTTGCAGAAATAGCTGCCTTTTTTTCTTTTTTTTTCTTTTCTATTTAAGTATATGGGATTGGCTAATGAGTTCCCAACTCTTAGTTACAAGAAGTGCCATTTCTCAGCATGCTAAGCCAAGTTCTGAAAGTGGTGAAGTGCAGCTATAAATCAGCGTAGAAACCGATCCACTGGCAGATTCACTGTTTGTAATTTCTTGCGTCTACTTTTAATAATCTTTTTTCAATATGGAGCTTTAGGAAGAGAGGAAATATTTAGACAGAAGGGATGCTGAGGTAGTTTTTGCTGTCAGTTATGTGGATGCATCTCATGAGAACTTTGGGCATTTTGTGCTGGATCCAGTGTGCAACATCACATACACAAATCATCATGCCTAAAGCAAGCTGTCCCGGTCTCGGGGCTTCTAATACGATTTTCTGTGATAGATTAATACTAATCAATAGAGTCTGGTTATGTACGATTTTAGTTCCTCTGTCTCTGACTGATTTAAAGGGAAACCATTGCTGGATTGGGCCCTGAGTTTTATCACTGGGATCTTTCATTTCAATACTAGCAGTTTGGCACTCAGAACATCTCAGTTTATCTACTCAAGGCTCATGCCTGAAGATTCAGATTTATCTTTATTTCTGTAAGACTGAATTGAGATGTATTTTCATTTGTATCATTCAATGATGCATTAAGATGCTCTTCAAATATCATTTTACCCTAAAAGGACAAGAAATGTCCTTTCAGAAAATCTTGGTAGAACAGGAGAGTTGCATTCCTAGAATGCCAGGTAAGAGTGTGTAAAAACCTGTTCTGTGTCCAAGGCTTCCTCATACACACAGATCATAACAATAAGTCATGCTCAAATAATTTTTATTTCTAAATCCTTTGGTAGCATGATCAGACTTAAGAAATTGATATGAAATGTTAACTGCAGAGGAGGAGAACAACTCAGAAATATTAAAGGCTAAGTATGCTGTCTCTTTTTATATCACGTGAGCTCTATGAAAAGTCAATGGTACACTAAAAGTGTCATTTTAGTCCTCAGTTTTCAACAGCTCCAAATCTGCATAGCTTCTCTTCCCTGGTGGCTACTTCTGTGGGCCATCAACAGGAGAGTAAAGTGTGCTCATCCTGGAAACTGGTTATATGTAAGGCCCACTCACGTGCCTGCCCTCCTTCTTATGGCATAATTGGTAAATGCTGATGAGTCATTTGAGCTTATAGGCACTATATCTTGTACAGTAACTGCTAAATATTGCTACTGTTACATACTGAAATAATGCAATTGCACACATTCATTATGTCTTAATTGCACATGCTAATTGCAGGTTAGATGCAATCAAAGCAACACTGCCTGGCAAATGCACACTGCAAACCATGAGAAACCCTGGTGAAGGGGTTTTCTTCCTTTAAATTGAATCTAGTTTCCCACAATTACATGCTTTTGCTTCAGATGTACAATTAGATGTTATTACTCTAATTCTGTAACTACACAATAATCAACTAAAAATTACTTTGGGAAGCAAAACAAAACAAGGAAATTTGCACAGCAAGAGGTACAATAAAGAGAACGTCAAAGGTTTAAAGGCAAACCCACAAAAGGAAACAATGGTTATGGGAACAATTAACCTTTGCTAAAATCTGATTTACATGAATGCATTGCAAAGCTGTGCTGCAGAAGTGGCATGGTGAAATAACACCCATTACAGAATCACCAAAGAACTTGCATACACCCAAACATTGCAGCAGTCTGCCCCAAAATATCACAGTCCATCCACTGATCCTAGAGAAGCCCTTAAAGAAGGCAGCACACTTTGTAGTATAATAATGACCTTGTGTATATCAGGGTTAAGTTTGTTTTAGAGCATTCTTAATACTAAAGGTGAAACTGAAAGGGCAATCTTGAAGAAGTCCCACAGAGATGACCATTTTATGTCATAGTAGCTCATGTACATTTGAAAAAGAAGTGATTGCGTTTTTGGATTAATTAAAAAAATACAATATGGTAAAATCTTTGTTTTATGAAAGATAAGGCAAATAATAGAAAGTGACGGACATGGGCCCTTAATATTCAGTCAAACACAGCTGTTCTGATGAAGTAATTTCTTTCTTGTGAGGAACTTGGAGAGCATTAATTTCTACAAAGCTATTTAAAAAATGGAAAGTATGAAGAAAACACTTGCCATCAAAGAGCAGAGGCCCATGGAAAATAACATCTGTCTTTGGGACTATGTGCTCTGCATTGTCCTCTGCACAAAGCTGCTCTTCCAATAAACTTTCACCCAGCTTGTCATTCTGGGAAGTGAGTCCTTGAAGCTGGCAGGCACTGATACTGGAAACTACAGCTTTATCCATGCTGCTGCTTTTATTCTGTCTGATAGGGATTTTTTTTTTTTTTTAACCCTTGCTCTGTTTCTGTACCCTCTCTTCTACATTATTTTTAGAGGGATAAATATGGGACTTTTTCCCATATTTGGCACTATAGGAAAAATGTCAGAAGAGCAGAAGGGAAAAGATTGAAAGCTGAATGAAAAGCAATGGTCAGGGTTGTATCCTGGAGTGGTGTTTTGCCTTCTCTGTCTCACACATGGCGTTTTCTCACTGCTCGGGTGATTGTCAGCAAGATCACGGCTTTACTATGCATTGCACAATAGTGGAGGCCAATTTGGCCTTGGGAAACTAAGATAAAGAGTGGCAGAAAGAAATGTTAGTTGTTCTGTTTTATAGAAGAATGACGGACAAGCAAGTTAAAACTTCCATTTTTGCTAAAACTTGCACTGTAGCTTTGGATAAATTGTTGAAGGTGTCAGTAAAAGACATAGTGCTGAGTAAAAAATGGGATATAGTGCAATAGGAACAGAGAGCGACATGGTGCTAGACTAACCAGATAGTTTCCTGGGTGAAAAAATCATTGGCTAGATTGGACATTCGGGAGAACCTACATAAGATGGGAAGGAGGACAGAAAATGTGAGGTGGTTACAAATATCTAATGAGAGCTGAAAATAGCTAATAAAGAGAGGAAGGCAACCACTCAGGTAATGGTATTGATTCACAGCTAATCTAGTTTCATACAGTCATTGCTAACTCTTTCACAAAAAATAAATATATGTCCATGAAGTTTGCTGATGAAGCTAAGTTAGAAGTTTTAGAGTTTGACATTCATAGAGAACTAGGTGATTTTCAGAGCTGGTGGTGGTGGAACGTGGTCAAACAGTGCAAACTCCTCAGGGACTTGCAAAAAGCTACAAAAACATTTTGCTAAGTGGTAACGTATTAAACACTCGAGAAACAGAAAATTGTGGGGATAGATATAATGACAGCAGAAATAGCGTATGAGCTAAGCCTAAAGTGCAATACTAATAAAGTCAGACAAGAAATGAGGTCGTAAATATCAAAGCAGAAATAACCCCTCATCTGGAGCATGGCAGCAAGAAACCTCCAGCTGGGGACAGAGCTGGTGGCCATTCCTGGCCTACAGCCCCCAGCTCTATTATCACAGGCTGTGTGCAGTGAAGGGTGATTATATTAATTGTTTTTACAGCACCAAAGAGCAGCACTGTCTAGTCTTGTGCTCCATCTACTGGTGTTTCCTCTGGTAACAAACTTTTGACATACAAATGCTCTCTCTTCCAAAGAACACTCTTGGACATGGCATATGTGGCAGATGTCGGAAAAATATTGCTTTACTCTAGTCAAAGTGTCCCATGTAAACACTGGATTTCAATGGATGGCAAGGAATACATGCAGAGTGTCACTGGAAACCTGTGGTGAGCCTTTCGTCAAGCCTACATAGCGATGGGAATGTGTTTCCTTGGCGTGTAACCCATGATGACACTGGTGTGCTTGGGTATCCAGTGTTTTGGCTGAGCAACAGAGAGCTCAAATGCCCTGAGACCTTCAGCCCCTCAGCTGAGCAGCGAGTCCTGACACTTGCTCTATACCAAGGCTGAAAATGGATTCAGGAGCCTGCAAGCCACATTTAAGATGCATGGCATTAGAATGATGAGTTTCCAGACTTGATTTCGTCTGAAGCAAGCGAAATATCTTTTTTTTTCTTTTTTTCTTTTTTTCTTTTTTTCTTTTTTTCTTCTTTTTTTCTTCTTTTTTTTTTCTTGGCTTCTTGGCTGCCCTGAAGTAAGACCCTTGGAACCAGAGACCAAACACATAGCTGCAGCTGCTATGGCAGGGAAGGATCTCAGGATGTCATCAAGACGCTATGCCCTCAGTCCTGAGATAGGATCAGTGATACCAGATAGGATCTGTGATACCAGAGAACTAATGTTTAACCTTTGCATAGCCTGAAATTCATGGTCTCAAATTCTGGACACTCTGCAGCCTTCCCGTGAGGTTATCTTAATGGCTAATTCTAAATCTGTACTTTCCCTGTCCACCATCATTAGAGACAACGACTCCTGAAACAAGACATATTTTTTCTTTTTGCAACTCTGTGTGTTCAAAGTTTATTGTCTTACAATTCCTTCATCATCATCTTTTCTAGTCCTGAATGACAGACATTCTTTCCATGTTTTCTCAGAGGCCACGTTTGAAAGTCTTCCGGCTACTCTGCTGCCCCAAAAGCCAGAGCAGTCCTCTGAAACCTTACCAGGGTTTCAAAGAGAGGCAAGATGGTTTTGTCTCGCTCTCAGCCACCAATGCTGTCTATACATCACAATACAATGTTTGCCTACCTCTGTTGACTCTTCCTAGGCTTGTGATCCACTCTGACCACTAGAGCACCTTTGGCTAACTGCTCTACATGGCTTTTCCCCATTACACAGCTGTACATTTAATTACTCCTGTTTAAGTGTCCCCACAAAAAAGGATCAGGATTTTTCAAAACATTTAGTCAATCTGTCAAGAACAATTTGACTTGTAATTCCGTCCTGCAGCACACTTGCAGCCTCTCATAGCACACTAAGGCTTGCAGAATTAATAAGCATATATTTCAGTCCATCACCTAGGCTACTAGTTAAAATACTGAGTAAGGCTAGACCCAGGTCGCGGTGGAACTACACTCAGAAGCTCCTAGGGATGTACATGGTAATTATTATGTCTTTAAATAAAGCTTTGTGCCCAGTCTTTACTTGAATGTAGACAACATTTTCTTAGTTTGCTAACAAGAATGTCAGTTGAGGCAATGTCAAAAGCCTCCCTAAGCTCCAGATGCATGATATTTATGGTATCTTCTCCACTTATAAGAGCTACTGCCATACAGAAAGACAAAAACAAAAAGCCATGACAAGGCCATGTTGACTCCTACTCTGTCGAGTCAGACAAGTGCTCCCATTTCATACAGCAGCCTCTGAATAGTCACAGATAAGCATGAATGGAGCTGAGATTGCTTCTGCTAATCCCTTTGGAAACCAGAGGAATTTCAGCCAGATCAGCAGGTCTGAAACAATACAACATAGCCAGAAGTTTTCTGCCCTACTCTTACCCTGTGCTAGACTGAAAATTCATCTTTTGACACTAGAGAGGACTGATAACCACACAAGTGTCAAACATTTTGGCCTTTTCAGCCACCCTTCTTTTCAGTTGTGTGGTTCTTCCCAAAGGGTTTTCTTTTCTGTATTCTTATGATAGTCTTCATAAAAACATCCTCAGTGCTGGGTTTCTTTAGAATTGAAAGAGAAAGCCATTGCTCTGGTCCTGGAGTATTCAGCCTGGAAAGACAATCTTGTAGGAGGGGTATTTTTCTCAGATGCACGCACAACGCATTTAAAAAAAAAAAAAAGTGCTCCTTTCCCTCCCTGTTTAAGAGCCCTTCCCCTCATAATTACTGTCTTAATGAAAGTGCTGCATGCAGCTTACAATGCCGATAATTTCATTTTAATTACTCCTAGAAGACAATTAACTAAGTTATTTAAAATGCAATTCATACCATAAAGTATAGCAAAATGGAGACAGGAGCATATGCAAGTTATGCATCTGAGCAAATAACATCCTCAAGTTAGTGATTTTATCATTGCCAAGATGTGTGGCTCTAGCAAGAAATGTGGTGTCTGATTGTGAGAGAGTCACTTGCACTATGGCCTTCATATATTCCCATTGCTAATGCATTGGCAGCATGTATAGAAAGGGAGCTGACCCTACATCCAGCCCCTATTTCATGCATTTGTCCATGAAATAAATTTCCATCTCTTCTAGAAGCTGGTAGGGATTTTGCACATCAGGGCAAGCAGTGCAGAAAATACCAATCTGCAGATTTGCCAACCCACATGAAAATCAGGACCCAACAAGGATTGTCTAAATTCTCATTGGAAAATTGAAAGGCAAAAATTTCTTTGTATACATTCATTGTATTTCTCTCCAGGATTTTTGAACAGAATACTGTATATCAGCAGCAACGTGAAGGCATTTAAAGAAAAATCACCTTTTAAGGTATCCTATGACCATTCTCCGTACGTTGGTGTGAAAACCACATTGTCCATACTGAAAACCTGCCTATAATCCAGAGACATAATTTGTCAAAACATGACGTTAACTTACTGATTTCAGCATTTCATTGGGATGAAGAGATGTTTTTACTAAGCGACTCTTCCATGAAAGCACACGGAACAGGAGTCATCTCACCAAGCTTCAGCTGTCTGAGCATGTGCTGTCTTTGCTAAGGTTCCCTCATGGTTTCCTTTGCTGTCATGGAGAGAAAAGGCCAGGGAAGGGCCTGCCCCCTTTTAGGAGCTGATTTTGCACCAATTTTCTGATCTGGTGAAGTCAGAAGGAATCTGCTGCCTCTCTCTCAGGATAATTTTCTTGAGAATATTTTACATTCAAAAGTAGATCTTCTGCCAAAATGTTTTTTTCTCTAGACCTAATAAAACCAAATTAGACTGGTCCCCAGATCAGGAATGAATTTTGTCTGGTTGTGTGTCATGGATATAATAAACAGTTTATATATGAGCAAAGGCTGTGTTTAAGTATGGCTGAATCCTGTTTGGTTTACTGTGATTAACCTAAACTATTTATAAATAGATGAAGTAAGTTAATTTAAATTCCTTCTTCCATTTCCTATGGCTTTGTTAAGATTATTTCCTTAAAAGCAACCATTCCAGAAATTATTTCAAGACAACCAAATTAATGAATGTTAACATTCGTACATTAAAACGAAATTGCCATATTTTTTTCCCCTCATTTAATAAGGCTTATACGTCCTTTCCAGAAGGACTCAGGCTGAACAACCTGCTTCTTAGTGGGGGGTGCTCTTAATGCCTTGAAACATGGGAACATTTCACTATGCTGTTCAAACACTGCAAGAAAAAATTCGGTCTAATCCCCTGCAAGCTGTTCTTGCAGGCTCCTCCTCACTGGTTCCTGAAGTGCGGTGACATTGTCGTGTTGCAGAAATACTAGCTCTGCTTGACACATGGGGCTCAGATGAGCAAAAGAAGCCGCAGCCAAAGCACATGAGTACTCTGGAAGAAGTGTACAAGGCTTAACAACTGGAAAATTAAAAGTTCTGGGATGAGATTTATATCCTATTCAAAATCTTTTAGCTAATTAAAGGTATGGCTGACCTTCTTCTGCCCGCAAGAACAACATACAGATGATGGAAAGTGAGCATCTTGGCTGAGGAGAATCGATACCCTGGCTTTAATTTCACCAAAGGAGGAAAGCTCACCTTTTCAGAAATGAGACTGGATTCAAGTATCAGTATTATCATCTTTCACTTGCTAAGTACCTCTGTTATGGATAGGATGCTCATGAAAGGACTGCCTGTTAACTCATGTACTGCAAGACACATGGCACCTGCTCCTTGGTGGCAGCATTGCGCAGCTTTTCTTCCTGGTGCCGAGGGCAGAAGCTCTTTGTGTTTTCTTTCACAGGAGCCTTTCTCTGAGAGCCTTTAGTTCAGTTTTGTTAGATCAAAGATGAAATGCTGTTTTTGCCATTGCAGGCATTCATATACCCTGTATAAAAGGCTTTGCTCTTTCAAAAATTGTATTTTACTTTAAATGATTTTCAAATGATCGTTGCAATGATTCACTGAAACAGCCCCGAGTGGGCCTTGTATTTTCATCACAATTGCTGAATCAACAAGTCCAGGGAGGCTTTTCTTATACATTGCCAAATGAGGTATTCTGACTTCATATTGACACATTTATCATTTTATTTTACTGAGTCGTCATAGCATAGGCAACCTTGCTAGATCAGTGCAGAAATCCTCTAAGCAGTCACATACATTTATGGGGAATTCAGTATATAAAGATTACTCTTTTAGTCCTAAATATTTGCAGTCGCAGACAGACAGACAGACAGATGTTTATCTCAGAACAAGTTTATCCTGTCTTCTGTTTGAGAAATAGAAAGACAGTTTCCACCTTCAAGGAAAAGTGGGAATTAGATGTAATCAATATTTTCTGTAAAATGTTTTCTACCCTTAAATGGTCTCCTGCAAGGGGAAAGCACGAAGAACCTGGTACTTTTACAAGAGAAAGCGCAGGGTTTGGGTTTTGTCAGGAGAGAGGGGATGAGGAGCTCAGCTCCTGTCCCTCCCCATCCAGCTCTGATGAAACCTCCTACACCCTTTACACCTCTTCAGATCACCTGAGTAAAGAAGTCCTGTAAACCCCACAAGCAACTCGCCTGTGGCTGAGGCATGGCACCAAAAAAAAAAAAAAAAAGGCATTTCAAAGGTCCTTGTTAAGCTGCCCTGTGCAATACAGCAAATCCAGGCTGGTGGTGCATTTTCAGTCATGGCTCAGCAGGTAGGATTTGGAGGGGGTGGTGGTGGTGGTAATGCAGATGCTTCACCTCAGAGGACACCAGGAAGAGATGGTGTGGTTGATGTGGTCATCCTCTCATAGAGCAAGCACAATCTGTTGCTTCCATCAATCCCCTGATCTCAAAATCGAGGTGATACCTGATTTCTGTGCAGAATGGTGTGTGTGGCCCTAATTTAGGCACCTGGCGGGGCGATGCTCATGGTGGGCACAGGGCTGGGAGAGAGGGGGTGCTGGGAGGGGTCAGAAAAGGCTCGGGATTGTGTTTGTGCTCTGGGAGTATGTGGGGAGCAGGGGGCAGGGGTAGGCAGTGAGCAGGACTTCCTGGGTGGAGGAAAAGTGAGGAGAGAATTGGCTTTTGTTTCTTCTTCCACATAAAAGCTTTGCTGCAGTGCAGGAGGAAGAAGGGGAGTATTTTCAGCTGTGAGGGGGTCCTTCCTGAGAGACCCTGGCTAAACCTGAGAAGAAATATCAGAGATCTCGGCTCTACCTGGTTTCACGTGGCAGGTTACCTGAGGAACAGACATCTAGCAGTGAGAGTTCAATCCTGTCTACTTGAACAGGTGACTGTTTTATTTTTTTTAAGACTTTAGCTAGGTAAATGCAACAGTCCAAAGAGATTGGTTTGTCACCATTATAAGCAAGCAGATGTTTCACAGCAGATAATTTATGAGCTGACTTTTGCCTTTGCCTCTTCATGAAGTGATTAGATGGTGCTCAAAGCATTCATTATTCAACAGATTTAAATCTATTTCCTGGGCTTGGTCCTCCCAGGAGCCTCTCAGTTTGGTCGTATTTCAATAAACCACTGGCTTTGTCCTCAGCTTTCTGGCTACAAACAAGGCCTTTCAGCTGCCTGGGGTCAAAAACAGGTGAGAGCTGCCAGCAATCAAGGTGCTGTGAGCCAGCAGGCCCTGCACAGCCATCGTGGGACACTGGTTTCAGGCCAGCTGGGTCTTGTGGGTCATGCTGTGAATCTCCCAGGAGGACACAGGTGCCTGAAGAGACACCAAAGTCCTGTTGTGAGGTGCGTGTCTTATACCTACTCTGTTTGAGACTGGCATTTTTGGCACCTACAAGCAAGAGCCTTCTGACCATGTACCCTCTTGCACGAATGTCAGCCAAGTAATAAGCGGCACAAATGCAGCCAAACTGTGTTTAGGAGCCACAGGCAGACTGTCTGAAGCAGACTTCGTTCCATCTTCTTTGTGGCTGGAGGGAAAAAATGCCATAGGCAGCTTTTTATTACACACATAATGCGTTAAAAAAAATAAAAAATTAAAAAAAAATAAAAGGCAGGAGAAGGAGCTAGGGAGCAGGAAATAAATGAGTGTTCCTATCAGTGTTCCTTTGAAAGCCCTTGGGTCCCAACCCAGCTGGCTTGACAAGAGGACAGTAGTGCAGGTGCTGGACACATGGCACAGTTTGTTTCCAGGAGCATTCAGAACAACAATGCCTTAATGCTGCTCTTTTTTCCCCACCTCAGGATCTGGGTCATGATTTTTCTCTTCTGTTATTGTTTATGTCTTTTCCAGTAGCTGTTGGAAATCGCCTGGCGGGGTGAAATCCCCATTGCACTGGGAATTGTGCAAACTGGTAACACGGAGGCAGTCTGTGCCAGGGAACTCTGCCGCCCCACTTCAGACCATTGCATGGGTCACTAGCAAGCCCAAGGATTGCTTTCTGCAGTGCACAGCTTCCTGCGTGTCTTGGTGCTAAAATGGTGATTGACGTGCTAATTAAGAGCTGCTCACAGAAGGCTGTTGAGTAGCATGTTTAGGACAAGAAAGGTGGGCAAAGGCCTTAACTGAAGAAAAATATTAAAGGTATATAATGGACTTTATTTTAGGGATATTGTGTACTTCATTTCAAGACTGAAAGGGCTCTGTAGTTTGCCTGCTACATTTTATTAATATGGTTTTTATTTGTTTTTGCAACACTCTCTTGCCTTTTTATGCCAAAATGACTTTGACTTTACTCCAGCGTAAACAGGATGTCAGCACTTGAAGCTCTTTGCACAACGCATGGCCAGCGGTGGGGACTGATGAGGGGTGGCTCCTGCCATCAGCGCACCAGCGAACACCGGGGCCCACCACAGTGGCTCTGGTCGTGCCTAGGGCTTGGCAGGGCGCTGCTGGAAACCGCAGCGGTGTGGGCAGTGAGGCTTTGCATGCCCATCGATGCTGCGAGCTGTTTTGTACCTGTGTTTGCTGAAGGACGGGACGGCTGCACCGCTGGGGAGGGGCAGGCCGTAGGGCACCCCACCAGGCCTTCCTGTCAGAGCAGCCATGGCAGGCCTGGTGCTGGCAGTGCTGCCTCGCAGCTGGCAGGGACTCCTGTCCCAGCTGATCCCTGCAGGCCCCACCACACTGTCCCTGTCTGCAGGGTGTCCTTGCTGTGCACCTTGATTTATGGTCTGGTGGTGTATGTGGGGCAGAGGGGAGGTGGTGTGAAGGGAGAGCTGGTGACTGCTGTCTGCTCGGGCACACACCTAGGCAGAGCTTTCTTCTGAAGGCCCTGCTGTTGCCAATTTTAGGGTGGACTCTGCCGCTGTGCTCTGCACCATACCTTTCATCAGCTACATGTGTTGTTCTGAAGCAGCGTGTGTCCAGGAAGGTAGTGAAATCATCAGTGTTGAAGAAGACACTCAAGGTTTGACAAGGTCTTGAGCAACCTACGTGGCCTGTTTCGGGCAGGAGCAGTGAGCGCGGCGCCTGGACCAGTGGCTGCTGCCAGCCTCAGCTGCTCTGCAATGCTGCCCACCTCACAAACGGCACTTGGGTGCCTGCTTGGGGAACCCCACGTGGCCGTTCAACAGGATATATTCAGCCCAGCATGACTTGTAGTGGAAGTTCTGGCACCAAAACATACACCCTGAAAAAAAGGGTGATGCCTGTAAAGTCTCAGATGCCTTAAATCAAGCACTGGCAGGCTGCGCTGTGTGCACAGGCTTTGGTTCAACCTCAGGCACACCCGAGGCTGTTTTCTGGGGGGTGGTGAGGGATGTGTCTTGCTCTTTGTTCATGTGGAACTTGTGCTCTGTGCATGTCCTCCGCGGGAGGGGTGTCCAGGTGAGAGCTCTGCATGGAGCACAGAAGCTGTGCAGCACGAGCACATTAATCATACACTTCTCCGTGACACAGATTTAGTGGGCTGTCTTCTGGCTCACTTTAATACCAGCACCAAAATGACCAAGGTTTAACGAAGGCCTTATCTGTACTCAGGAGCAAGCTAAAAGCAGGAGACCATCAGCTGCGAACCTGCTTCTCTCCCCACCCCTGAGACCAGGGAAGGTTTTACACTGCAGGGGCGGACACTCTGGATTTCTTCTCTGGCATTACTCTGTGTAAGGCAAGGATCTGCTGGCGGATGGTGTCATCAGCAAAGTG
Organism: Anser brachyrhynchus; assembly: GCF_964034855.1. Classification (NCBI taxonomy): domain Eukaryota; kingdom Metazoa; phylum Chordata; class Aves; order Anseriformes; family Anatidae; genus Anser; species Anser brachyrhynchus. The sequence continues at coordinate 43,709,202 of NC_137695.1, read as the reverse complement.
AGAGACATTCAAAGGCCACTGGACATGCTGAGCATGACATTCAGGCCTCCAGTGAGAGGGGATGGGCCTGAATTATTTTAGGATAGAGATCATTTTAGGAAGAGGCCCCTCCTAATTCTGGATGCCCTAGAGATGAAAGACAAACCTGAGTTGGTGTTATTTTATTTGCTCCAATAAACATTTGATTTATACAAAACAAAACAAAAAATAATAAAAAACCACAACTGTTTACAAAGCAAGTTAAGTGCTTGAAACATTTGATAAACAAGAGTATATATTGTTCACATTCCTATTTCATACATGATGTACAGGTGAAGTATGCCTTAAAAGAATTAAAAAAAAATTCTTTACATGTAGTAGTAAAAAAAAAAAAGAAATAAATGTCAGTATTGACCCTCCTTTCGGGCCTGCACAGGCACTGGCAGCGCCTCGCTAGATGGCAGCGGCCCTGCAGCTCCCTCACTTCTTGCTTTTATTAAAAAAAACACAACACGAATCACCCTTCCCCCCTAAAATTCGACATAGCATCTTCTGAATTCCACTGTAGTTGCTGAGATTTTGCCTGGCTCTGTTTAAGTATTTCTGAGTAGTTTAGTTTAAATGAAACAAAAGCTTACAAAACCATTTGAAATAAAATATTTTCCATCGTAAGTTTGAACTCCCATTTAAATGAGCATGATTCCTGTTGACTTATTTGGCAATGTCTTCTAGAAAAATATCAATGTTTATCTGTCAAAGGTGTTTAATAAATTGCACTGGATATAGTCCTGCACAGGACTGGTCTGTACTGGCTGAATTTCTAGTTTCCAAGGCCTGCTTACATGCCAAGGGCAAGAAAAAAGTGAAAAATCACTGCAAAACTCCTGAAGATAAAATTGTTAGCATTTATTAAACACACTGCTGTCATTTATATAAGTCCAATGTAATGCCAACTGTCTTCCTAAACATGCTGGAGACCAGAAGCCCTGCTATCCTACATGCAAGCAGTGTGGAGGGCAGGATATGGCATTAATCTGATGTTATGGATCTTTCCCTCAGCTCTGAGGTCCTTGTGCAAAAATAAAGGCACTGGGTGTTGTCTCTTGCTTTTTTCTAGAAAGCATGGAACAGAGTCAGACCATGGTGTGTCAAGCAATTAGACATGCTGTACATGGAAAAAGTATTTGTTCTTACAACAACACAATCAAGGTAAAAGGAAAGGGGAGAAAAAAAAAGAGTACTGCCTGCATTTAGAATGCAGAGCAAATATAAAACATCTGCTTGGATTATTGCTGGCCGTGTCTTGTTTTGTATGGTTTGGGGGTGGGGAAGGGAGGAGGGGAAATCTCATCCTGCTGATATTTTGCAACCTGCTTGCAAGCAGCATGAATTCAAAGCAATAAACATGTAACGCTAATGACCTCTGTATGAAAACACACATACGGGAGGGGCCAAACATCCTCACACTCCCATTGTGGGATGCTGTGAGGACTTTGGGGTTAAGGCGAGAGGGCAAAGACATCCCTGAACCTTCTGAAATGTGCTGCAGACAGGACTGCATAGTTACAGCTGCAAAGCCAAATCCGCCTTTCTGCTGTGAGACTGCTCCTGCAACTGTGAACTCCCAGGCCACAGCTGGGTGCTTACAGCATCTACTTCGAAAGCCATCTTCTTATTGCTTATTATTCCTATCTTTTTGGCAGAGTGCTTAGTGCACAATTGCTAGTGTCCTGATATGCCAATCTCCCCAGGCTCTTTCCCTAAATGGGGAGGGATCTCTAATGCACAGGTAATTTCCTGGAGGCATTTTTAAAACTCTTTCCTTCAGAGCATGGCTGTTTATAGATATATATATATACATACATACACACACATTTTATATATATATATGTATATATATATATAAAAATAGCAATTTCATAGTTATATACAGGCATTAATAAAGTGCATAATGTTATTGGCTATTCTCAAATCTCATTTCCTGAGGAAGTGCTACCATACATAGCTCCTCGTATGACATGGCATGATGCCGGCAGCCAATGCTAGGGTATGACACCTGCTCCCTGGCTTTTAACTCCCACGAACACATCTCCTTGTCCAGAGCCACAGCTTAAAGGGAGTAGTGACAGCCTCAGTCCTCCAGGAAGCAAGTCAAGGCACCGATCGAGACTTCTTCCTTCGCCAAGGTTTAGGAGCGACTTCCCTCCATTTCGGAGCTCTCGGGCGCACGCTACTTGGCGGTGGTCACGGAGCCATCTTCGGGGATCTTCTCCTCCGAACAGCTCCTTCCTGAAAGCTTGTCGTGGTGCTTGAGCTCGCTGAAGCGCTCCGCGACGCACTGTGCCGTCAGCCGGGCCTCGGGGTCGTGGTCCCAGCACTCGATCAGGGTTTCACACACCATCTGGATGCCCTACAGAGAGCACAGGGAGAGCAGCTGTGATGGGGACAGTCTGAGTCACCACCAAACCGCATCTGTGAGAGTTTGCTTTAAGGCCCTCCGAAGTGCAGGGGGTTATTTGTGCGTGGTGGAGGTGACAGAACCAGTCCCCGAGGTGCTTTTTGGGCTCTGCTGTCACTGTAATGGGCGCATGGGGGCAGTGGCATTTTTTTTAAATATATTTTTTAGAAAAAACACCCGACTACCGTACTTGCAGCAGCTTACACCACTGGTAATGTCATACCTGGATGTATATAGGTATACATGGATGGATACTTTATAATAAGAAAAATACTTTATAATAAAAAATACTTTATAATAAGAAAAATGATGGTTTGGAACAGCGTTAGGGAATCTAACAGTTTTTGTTCCAATCAATATGATCAGACTGCCTGGATAATGATGTCCTGCTCAACCCATCCATCCCTTTGTGTGCCTGAATTCTGTACGGGTTTTTTGAACAGATTCTGATTGCCAGCAATATCAGGCCCTACATCAGCCTTTATGAATTCCCCGCAGACTAACTAAAACTATGTGCAAATACGGGCCGCAGGCCCACAAACACTTAAACACATGTCACTCACAGATGTAACTATTTAACCTTCATTTCAATGCTGATGCACATGTTTACAGGAACAAAAAACAGTTGCATCTTTGTAATGCATTTTGTAAACATGAGGTATTTGCCAGGAAATTGTGTGCTTTGCGTTATGACACTAAAAGCCCATTAAGTAGGATTTATCTTAAACTTCTTATTTAAAAAAATAACATTTCACAACAGTGCATTAATTGCGTAATTTACCTAATTGGTGATGTTGACTGATGTCAATGTTAATAGCAGAACATTATTGTCTGTATACAAATAGCATTAGTTTTCTGCTGGCATTGAAATTACAAGCAGTAAATTAAATTAAATATTAAACATTAACTTGAAATCAATAGTGCAACAAATCTCATTAAGGGGGAAAAAATGTAATATGTAAATCCATTCCAGAATTTTATCACGATGAATAATGAGTTCATTACAAAAACACGACTGCAGTGGAAGGAAATGAATATGGAAGAGCCATTACAGTAAGAGCAACTTCTGTGGAGTTCAAAGCAGATCCTCAGCTGCTGTAAACTGTCACAGCCCCGCTGAAGCCAATGCGTCACTGAATTTCAGACAGCGCAACGTGAAACTCTGAAGGGACTCAAGCGAAGGGAATTAAATCCACCTTCATTAAATGTCCTGTGCATGTGTTATCAGGCATCCATTTCCTGCCTCAGAGCCTCGAATGAGCCCTGATGGAGCCAGCTGCGTGTGCTCCAGAAACGTGCAAGCGCAGCACAGGACACCCCAGTTGGCAGGATGCTCTGTACCGGGGGGCGTGGGTGGCACGAACTTGCTCCCTGAGCACCCCAAGCCCCAGTGGTTCCCTGCCCAGGCGCCCTGGTCGTGCTGGCACACCGATGCTGGCCCTACAGCTGGCTGACTGCGCCTGGAAGTTGCTCCTGGAGCCTCCCTCCCCAGGGCACAGCCAGTTTGTGCTGCCACGTAACGTGCTGCCCACAGGAGTGGCTCTGCCCCAAATGCAGGCAAGGCCCCACACCATCTAACCCTGCCTGAGGCCTGCTTTAAGTGCCAGTGACTTTTTCTTTATAGGGGCCTTCACTGACCTCGATGACATGTGCATCACTTGACTCTTCCCAAACACAGAACGGAAATATTTGCTGACAGCTTTTGCCTTTGCGTTAGCATAAGCCATATCTTTCTTTCATATGCAGTAATGGATTGGTACTAAGTTAGATTTCCTTTTGCTCTTGAGAAAACTTATTGTCCTCAATTTGCTGACCACAGACTTTCCTGTTGTTCTTCTCTTTCCCTAATCAGTTCTCTACACTGCTCTGTTTTTTTCACACAGAAGACAGTGACTTTTGAGTATTCTCAGAAATGTTCTCACACTGTTCCTAATTTTAAGCATTTTCTTCTATTTATTTTTTTTCTTCTCCCAAATGATCTGGCTCAGGATCTTTTCTGCTTTGTTAATTGGGATCTTCTAAAGTACCACGTGTATATTACCAGTTTGGACTTCATTTTGCCTTTGTGGAAAACAAAACGACTGCAATTAACTCGTGATCACTTTTATTAGCTCATCCACAATTACAAGAAAAATAATTCTGCAGTAACTTTTCTATTCTACGCAGATGAGCACTAATACAACCTCTTCTTCCCAGCTCAATATGTTAGAAGATGGTTGTAGCTCTAGCTCCTAGAATTTCCAGGGCCTTTCAGTACTGCTAACATCAGATATCCAGGTGTCCCTCAAAACACAGCTCTCCTCCCCAGTTAAAGCACCCCTCCTCAATAATCCTGCTCGTTACTGCTGACTGCATGAGGAATGACACCACGGGTCCAGGAAGGGGCTGCGCTCTGCCACAGTCATCAGGCAGCAGATGCGTTGCTCCTGGTTGGAAGAGTGATTGATTACAGCCACTCACATGGCCTTTCCTAAGTAAGTGTTAGACTATGATTTTAACATCCCAACTGGAATGAAAAAGGGAGTGTTATATTGCTCCTGATGGAAATGCTAGCTGGTCTTGGTTGCCTAGGCTTTTATAAATGTTCCCTGTGCTTTCCTTTTGTCTGTAAAGACCACTCAACATACCGCATTTACAAACAGAATGACCAAGCCTCACGTCTCTGACATGAGTCTCATTTTATCTCTTCTGATAAAACTGCTTGGAGCAGAATTGAAGAAATGCATGCCTTTGGCTTTTTTCCATTCAGCTTCAGCTACTCAGAAATCGGGCCGTGACTATCACACCTAGGAAGTGCAACCGTGGTGCCTGTGAACAGGGAAAGCTGACAGAGTGCCTCCCGACATGCAAGGGAAAGGGACTGCTACTACACAGAATAAAAACAAACTGGCTTGCTGACGACTCATTTCCTATTTTCTTAAACCTGTCAACAGCTGGGATTCCACTATGACCATTCTCCATGATAAAGTACTGAAATGTGTTTTCTCTGCTGAAGGGATGCATGTGTGAAGTTGCTCTCCTTGACCTTTCAGAGCCTGCACGCAGTGTGCTGTGAGGCCCTAATTATTCTGTGGCTGTCTAGATGGTTGTTGAGTCTCAGGTTTCCAATTTTTTTTTTTGGTTTGGTCACTTTCTGATTACACTGGTGGGCAGTAGAAATTCCAGTGCTTTCGGGGCAGGCACGATGACACTGTGGTGTCTAAACCATGGGCAGCATCAGTGTCACCATGTGGCAGAGCTCTGATCTGTTCGAAAGAGAGATCGCTCCCATTGAGCAGGACGCTGAGCTAAGGCTCAGGCTTTGGGCAGCAGCTAAATGTGTGGCGTGGCTCCCAGCTGCTTCAATGTGGTGCTCTTACCTGATGGTTAAGCCAGGAGCTGGGGATCTCGGGTCGCCCTCTGTCTCTTAGGACATTGTCCTTCATGCTTTCCACGCAGGGGTGTTCTCGCACTTTAGAGCCGAATGGGGGCTCGTACTCTTTCACTTCTGCCAAGAGAATAAGCAAACACAAGGGTATTCAGCTGGGCTGTGCTGGTGCCAAGTATGAAGGGAGCTGGCTGTTCTCCGGAGGAGTAGGAGGCACTGATTAGCTGCTCAGTGCCCCTGCTCTGCCTGACCAGCTCCAAACAAAGCAAAGCCAGTTGGCATGTTCAAAAATATTTCAAATGTGTTTCTCCCACGTGCCCCTGCCCTCCCTCCCTCCCTTTTTCTTTCCTAGCCAACTAGACAGTTCTCATTTAAACCCTTTAGTGCATAATCATATTAACAACAGTCAGAGCGGCAGAGTCACTTATAATGGTTTGGGAGCCTTGCAGTCTCTGCTGAGCCAAAACACACAGGGACTTCAAGGTGAGCTTTGCTTGAGCCAAGCTTGCAAGAAATGGTTACTTTGGTCCCCTGTAGGTCCCCTGGGGTCCCCACACACTTTCCAGGTGAAATATACACCGAAATCTAGGTCATAGATATCAATGTGCCAGGTTGCTAGGAGGAAGGAGTTGCTTGAAAGGGACAAAGTTACAGCACAGAACAGTGCTGGAAGCTTCCATGTTACCCTTGTTTATTACCAAGCCAGTAGTGGTCTGGTCTTATTTTAGGCCTCTTTCCCAAAATAGGTCGGTTTTGACCCATGATGCAGGGGGCACAGCTTCCTGAAGGGGCTGCTGCCATTCTAATTTTTGCTTGCATGTTGCATATTTTCTTTGCTTTTCTTTGGAGAGAGAAAGGAAGAGGCAGACATATGGGACCTTTGGAGGAAACTCAAGAAATCTCTGAGAGCGGAAATATTATAGTAGATGCTGACACAGTGTAGAAAATGCTGTGGTTTCTTTGGGAACAGATGGAGAATTTACTCACAGGCCTAATGACTTGCTAGTATTAGATAAAGATTTATGAAGTTGGCCTGTTCTGCTGCCTCTTATTTCTTTCTAGGAATTAATTGAGGGCAAAAAAAACTGACGTGTAATCTACTAGGCAGGCTGAAGAATGCGAGTGTCTAGAAGATGTGTGAAGAGAGATGAACAAGATGGGAGACACAGTACTGCTGTATAATGTTGCAAGCAAAGTTCAAATACAGTATCCAGCACTGCTCAGTCCTCTCCAGGGGCATTTTATAGTAAACAGAAACTCTGAGAAGGGCGATAACAATGATTAAGGGCCCAGAAAAAGTGCCCAGCTTTGGACACCAAGCTTTGGCTTTGCTTACTTTGAAGAGAAAGGTAAGAGTATGGTAAAATATTGAAGTAATTAATTATCGAGGTAGCATAGGTCAGGTCATTCTGACTGACATATCTCATGATAAAAACAAGGTAGTATTGAACATAACTAAAAGGTGGACTTTTCTCCAAAACTTTAAGAGTCAGGCTGTAGATCTCATTGCTTGGTGATGGCCATAAGAAGAAGACTTGACAAGCTACAGAAAAAGAGAGGGGATTTCTAAAGGAATAGCCCAAGTCATAATAACAAACATTTTGGAAGGGATGTTAGACCTCGTGCTTTAAATGTTCAGCATTTATAGATCCAGCTGCAAAAAAACTGTGTTTAATCCAGCAGATTACCCTACAAATGCCTCCTGCAGAGCTCTCCCTCCCTCTCCTGGATCATTTGCTGCTGGCCACTGGCCACACAACTCTCTGCTGCTTGTCTATAGTCCTGAAACACAGGCTCTATCTTCTCATAAGTAAATTACTTTCTTTTGGACTCAAGGGCCAGTGTCTGCTTTGCTTTCTTCCCTCCACAAGAAGGCATACCAGGTTCATCCACATTAATCTGAGTTTGAGATTATTCAGCCAAAGTAAATTTACAAGACTTTAGCCCAAGAAGTTAACTGAGAAGTTCCCATCCTGCTGGTCAAACCCAGACTTCCATGCAGTGCAAGCCCAATGATTACAAAGCAGATACATTTACTTACAAAGGTAATCAAAATAGTAAAGATTGCTGAGGAAACCTAAATAGCATGATCTATACACCATCTCCATCGGGTATGGTTTGATTACAGTAGTGGTCCTGGACACTAGGCAAGGCTCAGAGATCTCCTTGCAATAGCAGAGAAGACGATTCCTGTTAGGGACAATCGATCACGACACAGTGTGAGTGGCAAAACAGGCTGGAAAAGAGCACGGGGGGGAGACAAGCACCAAGGGGAAATGTTGAACAATGGCACCCATGTGGTGTGGCACTGTCAGTTGTTTTGAAAGTTCCCAGCACCATATAGGTTACTTTTAATGTGAACAGGCTGTTTTGAGCACGTAGACGTCTTTTTCGAGAAATCCCTGCAAGCTAGGCTCCGGTTTGCTCTTGTGTGCTTGCCTCAGAGGAGTCTGAGTGTGCAACAGAGGGAAGCTGGTGCCGTGGTGCTGATCTTGCTGGTCTGTTCCCTCTTGCTGAGCTTAATCTGAAGGCCACTGAGGTTTATGAGACGGTTCACGTGGGGGAAGGGAAAGCCTTCCTGGGGAATTGACAGGTTTGTAATACATTTTCCCTGTACAAAGAATTCCTTCTATGCTATAAGCATTCCTCTTCTAAATATAAAGACTGTGGTTTTTTTTTTTTTGGTTGTTATTGTTCGTTTGTAAAGAAGGAGAAATTGAGGCCAGATGCCAATTCTCTGTAACGACTTTATAGTAATACGGTCGTGCCTTCCCTCGGTTTGAAAAGCATGCAGCATCTTCTTGCTATTTATTATCTCGCTTCTATCTCCCTTAGAAAGAAAAGCCCACTGAATCCTCTGGCAGTAAATCATCCTTATGCTGGGGAATCTCAGGTGTCAGACACATTTTGCAGTAATAGCTAGGGTTATTCATGGATCATGTTGGCGTGCTACAGTGGATGTAACAGATGCCAGTTTGAGGTAGGTTAAGATGTTCGTTCCTAGATGCTCATGAACAGCTATATACAGATGCTGAATCTATTTTTCATGACTTATATGTTTCTTTTGATTGTTTTTTGACCAGTCAGGCACTAAAAATGACAACTGGTTGAAGTACCATAAATACCTCAGGTATCCTGAACTACAGCACCCTCAGAAGTCAGTAATGGCAGGGCTCCTTCAACTTTAACCTCCAGCATTTAATCTTTATGGTTGTGGGCTACCTTGCACTAATAATCACTGCACCTCTGCTTCCCTTTAACACTGGCACGGCCATAACTCTCAGAAAGGCTGGGACTGGATTGTACCCTCAAACAGAGTTATTACTGAAAATCTTTATTTGTTGTGCCTGATGAATGCTTTGGAAAATTTGGCTCTGAGTTCCTCAGAGGAATAAGCCTCTCACATGTGATCTTCTGCTCTGAACTCATTGTAGTGACATTTTCTTCCTTCGGGCCAGAACTACACACCTGCAAATCCTGTCAACGCTCCCACATGTGATCTGTCTTGCTGTTTTTTTTTTTTTGTGGGATGGCTCCTTATGCCAGCAGATGAAGGCTTATTTGTAGAATTAAAACAGGAGTGAGGTGAAACAAGATTAGCAAAAGTCACAGAGCACAGTCCACAGCAGTGAGCTTGTTCTTGGGAGTTTCGTGTCCTTTTGAAACACCCCTCATTTTAGAGTTTACAGGAGGTGAGCCACAGAAGAGAGAAATCTATCGATGGTGGAGCTACTGAGACAGCTTACATACACACACACACATCTGCATGTGCATGCAGTGCGGCTTTCTTCATGCTAGAGGAATTTAGGCGGTGGATCTATTTAGCTGTTGCACAAAGGAACTGTGCAAGGCTCAAAAGCCATTTCATGGCCAAGTTTAAGGAGTTGTCAAACGCTTACTTCACATTTTCCCTAGATTTCCCAGTTCCACTCCTTTCAAATATGCGTGTCAGCTGGGAAGGGTGAGGATGCGTTGGGATGGGTGAACTCACTGTGCAGTTTTCCCTTGCACAGACACATTTTAAGTGACTTCACATCTGACGATCAAAGACACAGCCACCCTTCCAAAGGGTTAGGGGCGTGTGAGCTCTGCCATCAGCTTATGATTACAGGCTGCTTAGTCACTGTGTGCTGGATCCTCAGGTGGGAAAGCAGCAGAACCCAGGAGGGAGATCTTATCTGCTGCTACCTGGGCTTGTGGAAGGACAGCACCAAATACCCCACATGTAGTGCTGCGGTGACACACGGGGAATTTCTGGGGGATGAGCTGCTGTCGTGGGGCGATGCTGCACTGTGTGGATGTACCAGCTCAGGGCTACATGCCACCACACGCCATCGCAATGCAGGCATGCCCCACTTGGGCTCCTCTGCAGGAGAAGCTTAAATCAGGCCCCAGCTGCAGAGGCCTCAGGGCTTAATGTGCAGGCACAGCCCCACTGCACAGACCATCAAGATGTTCCCTGCCACCAGACACTGTCACCTCTGCATGCTCAGCACGATGAATGCTGAGTGTTTCACAGGGTACAGGATGCACAAATGTTTAGTTGCAACTCCTGGCTGACTCTTCCCAAGTAAGCATAAGATTAACTAAAGATTTTATTCGCATTAAACGCAGCTCTGGTAAAGCAAGGATGCTACTTCAAACAAAGCTATGCTGCTACACCAAAGCCAGCCAACACTGCAGGCTGTAAAACACTGCACAAAAAACACTGCCATTTTCCAAGGGGTTTTTCTTCTCCCTCTTCACCAGTCCTGTGCATCCAGAGGTTCCCTTTCCTCTCCTCCCCTGCCGCCCCCAGCAGTCCCCTGCCTGCCGCAGCTCCGATACAAAGCAGATGGTTTTCTTTTCTTTCTAGGAGGCTGTCGGAGAAATTACACTTGCCTCAGTCGCCAAAGCTGTGTCGCTCTGAAAGCAAGTGGTTTAGATGAAAATTATATTTCTTGCAACGTGCAGCATCTGGTGCACAGCTGTTACACTGAATGAAATACCAAGTTAACGGCAGTGTGGAGCAGTTGAAGTTCTCCCCAAAGCAGTATTGCTGAGTTTCTAAATATGCCTCTTAAATTATACTCCAGTGAAAAATCAGTCAAACTCGATCTTTGCCTCTGTCTCCCTTTCCCTTGTGCCCCATTTCTGCTTCTCCATATTTAGCACAACAAAGTAACAATGAACAGCACAGCCTTTCTCAAAAGCTGATCCCCACCTGCGTATTTACTACGGCAGCTTCACAGTATGGATTATGCTGCTGGGTATTTTTGTTTAAACGTCTGCTAACTGCAAAGGCCTGGCATGCTGTAGAGACTGTGCTCAACAAAGCTGCTGCAGTGAAAGAACCTGCCTCCATCACCTCCCACACTCACCCAACACCTGCGCATTGACAAACGAATCCTGAGAGCTGCCTTTGTAGAAGAAGTAAGTCACCCTACCTTTACGTGGCTGAGTGGCAATTAGCCCCCCACATGCTTCCTTCCCTAATTGTTGAAAGTTGTTAATGCCACCGCCTCTGCATTCGGCTGCTCTCTGAACTTCCACGGACCTGCTCTAGCGAGAGGGAGCCCACACTGCAGTCAGGCCTGTGCTGGAACGACGGCGTCTACATCTTTTAGGCTCTTCTGGAAAGGCTGGCTTATACGTGAGGTCATTTCTCTCAGAGCCCGTCAGTTCAGAAAGACAAGAGGGGTTTGCGTGAGCAGAGGGAAGGGTGCAAGGAGAGGAGGGAGTCTCATGGGTGACAGATGGAGAGGGAAGCAGAGGGGGAGCTGCAGTCACGAGTCACTGTAAGGCTATTTTACCAGCTGGTTGCAAAGAGTCAGCCTGCACGAACCAAGGGAAAATCTAAGAAGGAAATGAGAGAAACCATGCGATGCTGCTGTAGCTCAGCACCAATGACAAGTTAAGGGAGGTACATCCTGGGAGTTATTTTTAGCTGCTGTGGTTGAAGACACTAAACCCAAGTTCCACCCCCTACAGAACTACCCAAATACTCCCGTGGTTTTGTTGAGGAGTTCAGCCACCTGGAAAGATGACTGAAATATGGAAACAAAATTCAAGAAGTGTGTTTCTGGAGATGAGGATAACTGAGGGATGAAATGAATAAGGAAAATCAGGAGATGGGGGTTAAGCTCCACCTTGAAAGCAAAGGGTAAGCTGGGCCAGAGAGATCTCTCTTTTTCCTAAAATGACTTCAGCTTTTCTTCTCAAGGTTATAATGGGTCAGTCTCTTCCAGCTAAACATGCTGGTGATTTTCCTTCCTTATGAAACTCCCTTTATATCCTCTTTTAGGCAGTTGCCTTTTGAGAACAGCAGCAATAAGGTTTGCTCTTGCTACAACCTCCATTTCACTGTGCTCAGCAAATATGACCAGGAGGGGACTCAGGCATCAGCAAAGACAGAAGAATCCACAGTGAGCAGATCATATTTATATTAATAACGTGTGTTCCTAAATGCAAGAAACAGCTCAAGAAACAGGGCAAAGATCCCTTTTCTCACGTTTTAAATCTCCTCAGCCACATTTACAAAGTGCTAATGAAAGGCTGAAGTTGTGCCAACGCATTTAGAAACATACATGACCACGACAGTTAAATGTGGATAGGTTTGCCTTGGAACACGCCAGACTGAGTTTCAGTTCTTGAGGCACCACATGTTTTTTCCCCGAAAGGTTTGACTAGAAAAGAATGTTTTTTCATGCATTTATGCTAGCGCTAGCTGTTTGCACACATACTCGCTTTGTAGCTTTCCCGGCAGGGTGCAAATAGGGGCAAATCTGTTGCCCACAGGGCGGCCCACCCACAAAGACCAAATGCTGGTCAGACAGAGCAGGAGGCTGAGATGGAGGCATTCCTCCCTCCTGCACACAGACACCGTGGTGCAGCCGCACAGCTGCTGTGCAGAGTGGCCTCAGAGACCTCGGTGGACAGTCTGGTGGTGTCCCATGGATGTGAGCAGAGAAACAAGGAGCGGCTATGTACATCTTCCAAAGGGACACTGGTTTTCCTCCTGTACACTATGTTCCCCACACTGTAGTGCTCTTCCCTGCCATATTGTCCCGTCTCTGTGGCAGCCCTTTGAGATGCAACTGTGCCAAGTCCAAGGAAAAGGGAGCCTCTGTACTTTTGGAAGTTGAGTAACAAATCAAAACATAGTCACATGTCTACCATAATATCCACATTAGTGTTATCTGCAACAGCCTCACTCCTCAGACTGCCTGTGGGAGTCCTGGACTGTGCAGCAGGTTTTGTCAGAATGATTACTAGACAATACGAGCAGACAGAAGAATTTTATATTTAAGTTAGTCTTATTTTAGTCCCTGAAGTAAGGTGAAAATCTTCAAACATGGCAATATGTAATGCAGATATCTCAACAGCAACTTTTGTGATTTCTAGCACATACCAGTGCTGCACACTGGGAATTCGGGGGCAGCTTTAGGCAAAACAGAAATGGAGATTTTGTTTCTGTGAACAAACTCTGAATAGGAACAAGTAAAGCAGCTCTTTTTGGAGCTGTTCTGATATTCAATTCCACTCATTTTCGTTTTGCTACTGCACTTAATACAACGAACATCCCTTGTTTGTCATGTGGATGATCTCTTGCAACATCACAAAAAATGATAAGTGGCAGCTGGGGATCTCAGGAAAGCAGGAAGGTTTTTGTATCCCTATGATGGCTCTTGCTGAAATGACCAGTTAGTAAATGTGACACTTAACTGGCCCCTCATTAGGTTTCAGAGTGAACATTCTATGAGGGTAAATGGGGGACAGTTACCACTTCTTGGTATTAATATTTCAAAGCTTCTTATATTTACAATCATTTTGGGAGAGGACAGACAGACAGAGTCAATCCATGTCTACTCAAGATGCTGTAGTTTAAGGAAAAACAGACATTAATAATCTTTAAAAGTGGTCTGTCTAACAGCAGTTTTATCCTTACAGCAACTGGGGACTGATTTTCTCATGCTTCCAGGTGCTTGACCTTCTAGCCTGCTCATGCACATGTACATCTTATACTACTGAAGGCCTGTTAGATTACAGTATCCAGACACTCTAGGACAGTCAGTGAGACCTAAAAAGAACCACCCATACCCACAGACAACCACAAGAGCACGTCTGTCCAAGCACACTTTTAGAGAGAAGAAAACTGAGGGCACTTACCTCCAACACCGTTGCAGCGAGATGTCATTTCCCAGAGGACCAAAGCCATGGAGTACACATCTGTTTGTTTGAAGGACTCCACGTTCTCTAGGTTCATCCTGGACTCCAGAACCTCGGGAGCCATGTACCTTGCTGTGCCAACCTGCAGGAGAGGAGATAGGGCAGAGCTCACAAGCTGCAACTGTAATTCATGTTTTGGATTCTGCTGTGATGCGACTTCAGCTTTCACAGAAGCGGTGCCATTTGACAAGTATCCAACAATTCAAGCCATACTTGGCACAGGTCATGTTTTCTGCTGCCATGGGAATCTGGCATTGTCTTGACTACCAACTTGCACCTCCCTTGGTAAAGAAAAACACTAAAACAAACAAACAAACAAACAAAACCAGCAGCCCTTTATAGTTCTTTAAGCCCATGATCTTGGCATTGAGAAGTTTTCTCACTCTGGCTGTTTACTGAGATAAACTCTGCCCTCTGGGGCTGAAGAAAATGCCACTGACCAAGTGTCTTTCAGATGAGCAAGAAACACACTGTATTCTTTTACACTGCATATTGCAGAGCAGGCAGTTTCTTTTAGCAGTACTCTTAAAATGAAAGTGGTAAATGCAGGCCTGGCAGAAGAAAGCAGACACACAAATACTAAATGCAGAAGCACACATCTGAAGCGAAACCAAAAATCGGCTCTTTTTTGTTTGAAAAGCTGTTCCCATTAAGGTTATGCACATTGAGTAATTTTCAGCAATGATTTTAGCAGCTTTGCTGAGGTCTACATTATGACCTTGATTGCAGAAGGCAAAGTTTAAATGTCTGTTTTTATCAGAAGGAAGGATTTAAGGAATAATTATTGGATCATGCACCAGTTGCTCTCTAACAACCAATTCCTCACAGGGTAGGTATCAAAAAATTACACGAACACAGACACACGCATACACGTGTCTTGAAAACTCCCAAAATTGTAAGTCTTTGATCAGGCAAACACAGCTTTAAATGGGAGACTGTTTAATTACACAAATAATGAACAAGCAGAAGTGGATGATGCAGTAGGACCTGAGATTCAAATGGGCTATTTGTAGACTGCACTACATCCATCAGTCCAGAGCCCAGTGATAAGCAGGACTGCAAAAGATCATTTCAGTTATTGGGTCTGCAATTACTGAGAGACCCATTTGACATGCTTCTGGAAACAAGCCTTATCACCCCATCCTCAGGGCAAATGGGAAAAAGTGGTGCAAGAAGTGTAATGCACCATATCCAAATGTTTGTAGGGCTAAAGCCTTGATATAAACAGAGGACAGCAAAAACAAAACAAAACAACAACCACAACAAAAACAAACAAACAAAACAAAAACAAAACAAAAAACTGAGCAATCAGTCCCAAAGTTAAATTCCCTAGCATGTGGGCTCTGTGATTAATTTAAGGCCAAGCATGTGAGCAACACCGACACGCTGAACAGTTACTTGGGATAATCATGTCTCAGCACCAATGAGTTCACCAATACCTCCCTGCCTTACAGAACATGAACATATGGAAACCCTACAGAAGAGGCAGTTCCAACCTCCATCCCTTCCCCAATACACAACTTCTTCCCCAAGCAGATCCCATGCAAAGTGTTAGAAGAGATACCAGCACACTATGTCCCACAGTTCCCCAGCCCAAATCCTGCTGTTTTCAACATGAGTGAACGGTGCCTAAATACAGATTCTTAACATTGTCCCAAGTGCTGTTCTAGTTTGGCAACATTTCACACTCTCTTTGCAGCAGTAAAAATGATTCCACAGCTTAGCTGCACAATGGAGGCTCAAGCCCTGTAACTAAAAAGTGCAATGGGAAATGCAGAGAAAATTTAAAACGACATGAAGAATGATATCAAGCTAATCCCATTTCCATCCTGCTTAGAATTTATCGTCTGTTCCACTCTGCTCTGTCTTTTTATCTGCATTTAGATTATGAGGTCTTTGGGTCAAAGATACTGTTCCTGCATCTTGGGAAACATGAGTCCTGGGCCTCAAAGACATTTTAGGGGCCTAAACTCCAGCAATTCAAAATTGATCATTTGTCTGGAATCTGGATATGCTTTCTCTCTGCAATGACTGGTCTGCTTTCTGTTCTTCTCTTCCAAAACTCCTAGTGAGGGATCATTTTTCTTCCTGTGGTATATTATAATTTGTGCAACTTTTGCAACTTTTATACTGCAGACCTTACATTTTTTTCAAGCTGTTGGGGATGCTTTGTGCCTTGAGGTATGTCAATCAGATGGGCAGTGGATGTCCCTCTTTATCTGATTAGGAAGATCAGCTGTTACAAGGCTGCTGATGATGCTGAGATGAGGAACGCCTGGCCTTCCTGGAACCTGCCAGTCCTTTGAACACAACAGACAAAGGTCCAGCTTTATGGACTCACCTTAAGAATGTCTGCAAAAATTAATCATCGTGGATGGCCAAATGGCTAGACTAAAAAGACCACACAAACTGAAAAAAAGATGGTTTACAGTTAGTCATTCAGGGCACTGGTATTGTATAGTCAATAATGGCTAATGGCTTCATGTGGAAGGTAGTTGGGTAGATGGGAAAGAAAACGGCTTTGTAACCCCAACAACTTGCCTTGAATATCACAGTCTAAGTCTGACGAGAAAAATGGTAAAATGCTTAAACACTTCTATTTATTTCATAGGAAGCTAGAGGTTTCCTTGTATTAAAATTTGGGTCAGCTCCATTATATACCTTCAAAAACTGGACCTCCTGGTGGAAAAGGTTTAAGTCAATGGTTAAGTTTAGAAATGACCCTTCAGGCCAATTCTTGTGCGAGAGCCCTTTGACAAAAGCTACAGCACTAAAATTGGCATATTGGGAAATTTGGGTGGGTGGTGCTTCTGTGCCCAGAAGAAACAAGGTGGAGGTTAACATGGAGCCACTTCATGCCACCTTACCCCTTGCCGCAGAGAATAACACTAGCTCAGCCACTGATTCAGTGAAGCTAAACAAAGTAAAACACGGGGCCTCTACATGAGTACCCAAGGGCACCAATTTCGAAGCAGTAATTTGCTCTGGGCAGCACTGTGCTTTGTTGTCAGCATTAGCGTGGACTTTGGAAGTGACAGTACCAAAGCTATCCTCTTATTTCCAAGTGTCTGTGAGCAATGCCAGAGAAATCAGCTTGAAGTATGGGCTGTCTTTAAGCAAAGTCTCTGTGGGGTGGGTGGGGTTAAGTTTCAGAGCCCCTGACATACACTGCCAAACACTGTTTTCACTTTACTCCAAACGGAACCAGTCTTATCACTGTCAATATGGGATGACTTCACCGGACTCCAAAAAGCTCTGGCATGCTGGAGAAAAATGGTATGTGATTGTGAGCTGTGTTTATATTATTTTAAATATGCCTTCCTTGGTTATCATTCACTCCTGACTGTGGTTAATAAACCCTTTCAAAATGAGATCAGGGCAGTTTCCTCATACTAACGAGAATTTCAAAGAGAAAGATCTTCATTTGATAAACAACAGCAAAGCTCCCATGAACTCAATAGAGCACTGCTGCCTGAAGAGCTGTCCCTGAAAACTCTCTAAACCAAAATATTAGTTCCATGCAAAGTAAAAGGCAGCTTAAATGGCTTTGAATGGGACCTATGTATAATTATAAATAGTACATAATTAGGAATTAATAATTAGGAATTAATTCACTTAACAAATGGCCTGAATTTATACTACAGGATTTTTCATCAGAAGAGCCAATATTTAGAGATATACTTGAAAAAAATCATCTTCAAAGTATTCACAAACATCCTTGTGGCGTGTCTGTGAAGTAGATGAGCCTTATCCACGCTATTTAGTTCAAAAAGCAACGACAGAGCAATTATTTTTATTTGACATTCTTACATTTTCTTGCATGTGGAGAAAGTCCCCTAATCTTAAATGGGTTTATTTTTGGCCTTTTAAAGTGATTATCTATCACTGCAGTTATCTGCCTATGCCTGTTGAGGACAGAGAGGACTGACTTCACATATGCTGGGGTACATCAGCAGTGGGTCTGTTCACATAAAACCATAGTGCCGCAAGGCCTGAAAACTGTGGCTTAACCTCAGAATATGAAGCACATCCTTATCGTGTGTGTGCATTGCAGCAGCACCACAAACAGTAGCTAACAAGCTCATACTTGTTTCAATATAAATGTATAGAGAGGATGGTGGCATCATATACATATGCAGCTCTCTGATCAGAACAAATCTTCATTGCACTTCTTTTACTGTTGCTTTAATGTTAAATTTAAAGCCTATTCGTCTCTCTCTCTATATATATAAAACAAACATACAAAAAAGTCACATTTATTTTTGGTGATTTTAAGTAAATATGGCAGCATATATCTTTTAATCCCCTCTTTTCACCCCCTCTTTTCACCCCAGGAATGGACACACCAGCTGTTACATCACATACCACGCCTCTTCAAACTTTTAACTTACCTGCCCACTGTTGGCCAAGTCATCCACAGAGAGAGAAGGGTCCAGCCTCAGGGATAACCCAAAGTCACAGAGACAGCAGGTTAAATCATTTTTCACCAGGATGTTGGAACTCTTTAGGTCTCTGTGCACAATAGGGGTTTTGGGGCGACCACAGGGTGTGTGATCACTATGAAGGTGGGCAATCCCTCGGGCCAAGGATCCACCCAATTTCCAGAGGTCCTCCCAGCTGATAATGTGCCGCGTGAGATATTCCTGCAAGTTTCCTCTAGCATGGAAGGCAGTGATCAACCAATACTGTTTACCAAGATCTGTCTTACGCTCCTCTGCTGTTAAGAACTGGAGGATGTTCTCATGCTTGAGGTTTACATCTGAAAAAATGTCTTTCTCAGTTTTCCAGGAGGCATACTCTTCATAGGGGAAGATCTTCACTGCCACAGTTTCATACTGCTCAGATGTGTTTTGTTTCAGTTTGGCTTTATACACTTCAGCAAACCTTCCTTTGCCAACAACAATGTCCAACTCAATGGGCAGCAATTCTGTGTTGTGGTTGATGTTGTTGGCACAGGTAGAGCTGATGTCTGAACGGTCATCATCTAACATAATAGCACAAACGTCACTGCAGTCCTTATGTTTCCTGGGCTTAACATTCTTCTCCCACGCCTTGTTGAGCTTCCTCTTCTTATGAGTGCGGTAGGCATAAAAGATAACAATCACAGCAACAGAAATCACCAGTAAGGGGACAAGACTTATGATTGTGACTTTGGAAATTTCATCTTTTTCCTCTGGCTTATGGGGGTCATCTGTAAAGGAGAGCAGAAGGAAGGCATACATTAAATGACGGCATAGATTTGTGTATACAGGAAGTTGTCAGTAACCTACAATTTTCATCCAGTGTGCAATACATGACTTCCTCCACTAACAGTAAATAATAAAAATTATCACTACCTTCCTGCCTCTAAATGTTCTTTTGCATATAGGCTTCCAGGACTTCCCTGTCTGCTTATTTGATATGGAGCCAGACTTAAATAAGCAAGAAACTAATGTAATTTAATAGCTTTGTTCTTCTCCAAAGTTTTTAATACATTATGGATGAAACCTTCACACTCCTGAAGACAATAGCCAAAGTCCTCTGCACTTATTCTGGTGATGTATTCTTCTACCCCTTTAACCAATAATTACAAGAAAACATTAATTTTTCTCCAAAGAACTGGAGTGATAAGTAAATAGACAACGAAGCACACGAATACCCAATTGTCCAGTTACCATGCCAGATCCAGTATATTTCAGTAGGATCCATATAAATTCATCTTCAGGAAGCCTATCCATGCACACATAATGCCTGCTAATATTCAAGCACAAAATATATGCCTGCACATGAATCTAAAAAACAAAACTCATTCTCTTTCTTTGATGTATGTGAAAGTGTTACTACAACAGATTCAAACACCTGCATGTGCACAGGTGTTTGAACCCTTTAGGCACAATCAGGCATGTATGGCACATCTGAGAACTGCTATCCCCCATGCACTTTTTGCATGGATTTATGTAACTGAAAACTTCCTGTGTGTGTCACTTGCTGGCTCTACACTGGCTGCCTTGTTAGAAAACCGTAGATAGCTCATTCCAAGCTCCTTAGTGGATGTAAACCCATTACCATATTGTTAGGTAAAGTACATAGGGATAGGGAATAAAAGGACAACGGAGACATATTATTGAATAGGGACATGCTCTAGGAACAGAGAGGAACATATTCCTCTCTGAGATGCCCTCACACCCCTAGAAGTGACCCTACTAGTTCAATCTGGGGTATGTTTTAGGGAAAATTAATAGTATGAAAGAGAATGGTTTTATTCTTAAAACAGACTAAAGGGAATCAGAACTTAACTGAACCTGGTTTGATTGCATGAGGAAAACATACTCTGTTAGCCTATTTCTTCCTCTGAGTCACAGTAAATGTACTGCATTACTTTTCCACGGTGGAGGTCACTAATTGGAAGAAGCCCTGAGGGTCTAACCTGAATGGACTAAAACTGACGCTGTAACAGAAGTTAAGCAAGTGGCTAGTGTTTGCGATACGACACTGGTGGATGCTTACAGCCATGTCACTGACTCAGGTCCTGTGCATTGAGCCAAATAAGTCAGCATGAAAAAGTTTACTACGTTCTGAAGGGAAATTGTCACTAACTACAGCAACAGTAAGCCTCTGATTCCCCTATGCGGTGCATGAGAAAAGTCTCTCAAAATTAAGGGAGAAGCGCTGAAAAGGGTGGGGGGAAAGGATTTGGTATTAGAATGAGCAGTGCCTCTGACCCTTCAGTTTCACTTATAATCACTTTTATGTTGAATGCACAGCTAGCTGGCAAGCAGCAGGAGACACCGGCTATTCAAAGGCAAGTGACAGGACATCTGAAGAGTATGTTCTTTTTTTGGAAGAAGGCCTGAATCCTGAACCAGGATGTGCTTCCTCTGTTTGAAAGGTTCATCAGTCAGTGTAGAGCAAATAACTCAATCCTACCATCTCTCACAGGGTTTCAAGGAAGAGGAAGTGTCTTTCTAGAACTGACATTTCCAGCTAGCACAGGTTAGTGGCATTCATTAGCAGCACCCGTGCTACACCAACAAAGACATGAATTTATTTCATTCATGCAAATTAACCTTTTAAGCCTAACCCTTCTTTCACACCTATGCAAATCACATATCCTTATTCTCAAGCAATTTTCCCTGGCAACAAAACATTAGTAACATACCTATACTTAAATGTATAATCACAGATTACAGGCAGCCCTTCTACTTCTCAATTTGTTGAAGAGGGTAAAAAAAAATACACTTTTATAGCCCTTACTGGAGGATTATATTTAGAATGGCCAATGTCACTGTCAGTAAACAGAATATTTGCATTGCTTATTCCCACATGAATACTTTGCTCTCAGAAAATCTACTTTATAAAGAACTAGGGAAACACGCTGGTGGAAGAGGACTGACCATTGTAGGATTGCTCTGAGTTTTTGTTGCGAACAGGCCACAATTTTATAAACGCAACTGTGATCTGTAACAATCAGATAAAATAGTTTTTATGAGCTAAATGCTCATATGAGTTCCATTGTTGTTTTCCCTTGGTCACCAAAAAGAACACTTGAAGTTTGGACTGTGCTCTTGCAACTGAGCAATATATCATCCTCTGCAATCTATATTATGTGGTGTACGTGCTTCTTCAGAACACTTTAAGCCCTTTTACTTTGCCACTTGGCAGTATGTAGCTCGGATATTTAAAATACAGATGTCTTTCTAAATGAGGGAAAAACAAAACACCCCGAGATGTATTAGGCTCCAAGCAGCTAGAGGTAGTTGGTGCATATGTAGATCTAATGGAGAAGAAACTCATCCAAAATCTCCATTTCTTTACCATTTTGGATACAGTGAGGGTCTCTGGTCATTCCTATATGTCTGAGTGCAGGCTGTATTACTTAGGCCTACAGCTGAGAAGTCTCCAGCAGACTTCACAGACGCTTTATTTCTTCCTCTTTCTGCATAAGGGAAAGCTCTGCTTGGGGTACTGGGGATTGCTGGGTGGAAGACAGAAACTGTTGATGTTGCAAATGTCATTTGGAAAAGAATGAAAAAAAAATAATAAAAACAGAAGCAGAAAAAACTGCTCTGAGGCTGAGCAGTTTTACCACTTCCCCTGAGCACTGTATTGTCCTGCATCCCTGCTGCAAAGTGACATATCCGCTTCGGCAGCATCCTGCGGAGGAAGTAGGGAGGCAGGGGGTAAAAAGCCTGCGGCTGCACATCCTGCACCTAAAGCAGCAGGAATGTAAGGTGTGCTCATTTTCTGTTTTTAAGACACTAGACAAGTCTCACTCAAAGCTTGGAAAGAGCAAGAATGAGCACCAAACAGGGGGAACTGGGTGTCAGGATCCTGGGCTTAGAATGAGGGGACTGATCTGCATGCCAGCAAGATTAAAGGTGACAGCAACAGTAAAGAAGAGCTGGTGGCACCAAGGGTTGGTTAAAGCAAGGAAACCACTTCTGATTTTGACTGGTGATATGAGCGAAACAAAATCAGCCCCTCCAGCACAGGCTAAGTTTGGGGTACTTCTGAGTTGAATTTGCATTCCAACTCAGGGCAGGATCAAAATCAAGAGTGCATCTGTATGTTTGCATAGTGGCTAGCCAGCATTTTCTGGCTTGATTGCAGGAATCTCAGAATAAATATATTCATTTGCTTATAATAAATACCTATGACTCAAGCACCATAATTTCAAAAATGGGAGTGCAACTTCCTCTTTCTGAGCACTGTTATGAGCAAAGCCTGGCTGAACAGGCAAGCAAGGAAATGGTTAAATGGGACAGCCTTTCAGGTTTTGCCAACATGCTCCTAAATAACTTTCCCCACCCAGAACTATCATTCAGGCAGATCAGTCCTTTCTCAAGCTTCAAAAGAGCCTATTAATATAGCATAACAATAGAGAAGTCTAGCTAAAAGAAAGCTTCCTGTAAATGACTTAAACTAAGCACAAGCCATCTGCATGATCCTTAGCACTACCTAAGCCTTTAGGGAATTGGGCTCAGGTACCAGGGAATATGGAAACGCTGTTCAAGCAGGAGGCTTCAAGGCACAACGTTGGTTTGCCCGCAAATTCTTTAGGTTGGACCTTTGATTGAACCTTGGTGTCACTGAACTTTGGAAACAAGAAATAAAACAATGCCTGTAAAATTAGGACCCACACTCTAATGCACAGGGCATCATAAGCACACGGTACTGAACTACTCCAATGCTGTTTGCTGCTTGTGCTCTTTCTGAAGTTGCAGCTGATACATCTGCTAGTCGGAGCTACACAGCAGGGCAAGAATATGTATCATACGAGCAAAACTCATGCTAAACTTATCAATACTGATGTCTTGAAAGCTTCTCTAGTGCCTTAAAGTCTCCAGAAACACACAGTCACAAACTCTGGGCCCAGAACCTAGGCTGCGGTCCGGTTATTTTGCAGGCTCCTGAGACACAAAGCAGCCCTTTGAGCTGACTGAAGGACAACTCCTCTTTGCAGCAACTCTGAGGTTTCAAAGTTTGGTTTCAGTTCCATGCTGGAATGAAAACTAACACTTTTTGAATGCTTTTGCATAAACAGGATTCTGTTCAAATGTTGCAATTTGGCAAGAGATATGAGTGTCAAATCCCCACCAGTGAGGGGACTAGTCTGGGGTATGGGAGCTCCAAGTTCAAGTTCTGCTCTGTTTGATTCCAGGAAGAGCTTTCCATCTCTGACAACTCTGATTCAGGCAAAACGTGAGCTTGAACCTTACGTGCTTACTGATTTCTGGGCAAGAGACTAGGCAATAAAATATATGAAGGCCTGCCCATCTCTTTAGTGCTACTTCCTGGATGAAAATTAATTCCATAAAACGTTTCATTTTCAATGAGAAGTTTCACAGACTCTGAGCTGCTGTTTGGGTTAATTTATTTTCTAAAGGAATCCTCAAGTGATAACGAAATTCTGTAGTTTATTGTATCACTCTCCCTCCTGATTTGGGTCGTTTTAGAACTAAACTGGTTTGGGAATCTTCAGAAAAATATTTTTATTTGGGGAATGTTGATCATCAAAACAGAAACTCTATTAGACAAGACATTCCTATACTTTTCTCTAAAACCCATGTCTTGTGAACAAAAGTCGTCTGAAAGTTGGTCCAACTTTTATGTTTAGAAACTTCTGCTAATTTTATGAGCATTGGTTTTCCGGCTTTGCACATGGGAGATATTGTTTTTTTTTTTTTTATCGGAAAGTGGGTGCTTTTTTCTCAGGAAAATGGTCAATGCTGGCACAAAATATTTGGAAATAATCAAACTCAAATGCTGTACTTCAAACTAACCTGCATTTTTTTTTTTTATCTCGACAGTTTCCTGGAAACATTTTGATTTTCCATCCCTGCTGGAGATGAAGAACTTTTAAAAAACTTATTAGTTTTGTGGGACAGGAAATCAGTTCCAACCTTCCCTCTCTATGCTGAACCATCTGATGGCAGAAGACATAGATTACTAGATTTTAAAACCAGAGCAGACTCTATGTTGCTATCCAGTGAAAAATAAACCCTGGCATTTCTTGTAGACTTTCCTGAAAGTTAAGTTCTTGCAGCCAGTTCCTGAATTTGTCAAGATTTTTCTTGGACCAGGTAAACCAAGACTGTCAAGGCCAGTAACTTGTGTTTGAGCTGTATGTCTTCATATTTAGTCTAAAGAGGATGTTGTCAGGGCACGTAAAAGCCCAGTGATAGCATCTGCTGAAGCAGCCTTCTGCAGAGGCTAGCACTGGTAGTTGGCAGGTCTACCTGGCCTCCTATCAGAGAGAGGAGCACAGAGAGAGCAGAAGTGACAGGCAAAGATCTCTCTAGAAGCTGCCTCTCCAGCTGTGTTTCTAAAGCACCACCATCCTCCTGGCTCAGAATCTGGGCCCCAAGGATGTTTGCCCAAAGGTGTGGGAACTTGTTTTCTTAGGATTTGGGTTATTCGCCAGCCTGAATGTTGCTCAGCAGTCAGTACATGACTGGCAGACTGGATCCAGACCTCAGAGCACACTTATGCAGGCCAGTGCCCAGTGCCACCAGTTACCTCTTTTCCTGAGAGGTTAGTAAGGCAACAGTATGAGCAATTTTGGAGAGCTGTGGCACACTCACTACTGCTTTCCCCTTTGCTCTCAGCACATGACTACCCGTGATCGGGTGATCAGGACTCAGACATCTCTGTTATGACCAAGGAGAACCTCCAGTTACACAACCCAGTTACATGTTGTAAGAGTCATGCATCTGCATCCGCCACCTGATGGAACAGCTGCATCTCAGTCATGTCATAGATCACCTCTGGATGGCCCACTTCAGTGTAAAGGCCAGGCAGGAGTGATGTAATGGATATTTTATCTATTGTAAGCAGAGTTTCATTTTTCTGATTGCCAAATATGTTATTCAGCACTCAGGGGGCGTTAAGAAACTCTCAAGCTCTAAGACAGAACAAATAGTTTGTTGCTGTTTCATTCCCTCACTGCTGGCTGAAAAGTGTAATTCCTTGGTTTGCTGACACAGCACCCACTTGTTTAAAATATCCCACCCTGGATGCATTCTCTTATCTATCCCCCTCTAACAGGTCACTCCACTGTGTGTACATGGCATCCGTTGTGCGTTTTGACTTTTGTAGCTGAGCTTTCCTACTCAGCAATACGAAAACCGACTTGTTCTAACTTTACACCATGTGACCGTGTTTCTGATACGTGCCTCAGTTACACAACTCAAGTGTCTGCTGCTGTTTGCTGGTGGTTTTCTGGAACAAATCAATCTCTCCAGTTTCAATATGTTCCAACAGATGCCACACATTAACCACTATTTTTATTCTCAGCCTGAGTTTCACCCCTTCAACCTTTCCCAAAATATTATGTTGCCAGTGTTAGTTACAGTTTGTTTCTGTCTGTAATTATTAAAGTCTCTTCCATGACAACCTGATAAAAGGTTGGCCACATTCCCACACTTATTAAGCTCTCAAGTGATGCAAATTGTAACAAATATGCCAACCAGGCTCGAAGAGCACTGCCTAGTTTGTTTTTACACAAATCTGTAACTGAGCTCTGCGTGGTTATTTTCCTAGGAAGCAAACAATATAAATAAACCAGAGCAAAACAAATTTTTGGCTTCTTTAGCTTCTTTCCGTTGTATTTCCTTTCTATCCCACTAAGTGAATCACACATTCAGTATTAGCAGCCTCTCCTTGGGTTACATACAGCTGCAAGCTTTGGGTGGGACTCTGTGGCTGCAAATATCTAAGAGGAAACATTGAGAACAATGCCAATATACAAGCGTTGAGAGGCTCTGTGCAACGTTATGTAATGCTACTGACCTCTTTTATGGGGCAGCTGGAAGACAGTTACCTTCTGAACATGTTAGTTGGATAACAGAAAAACAGATTAATGAAAGCCTTTGTTATAATCCACTTGGAAGCAGTCCAGCTGTAATCATGTCCCTTCTGCTGTTCCTTGAGCACTGGACAACTCATCACATGAGTATTTATGGCCTGGTTGCTGTTTGTGCACAGGTCTTAAGTCTGCTCTTAAGTCTGAGATCCTCCTATGTAGTCAAGTAAAATCACTAAAGCTTTGAGTCTAGTAGGAAAAGGAAGAGGAGAGAAAGAAAGGAAAAGACAGGGGCAACATGTTAGAGACAAGTGAGAGATACCAAATTAAGGAAATTCTAAAACATTAGCAATATCTCCTATCATCCAGGTGCAAGACGAGGCACTCTGTATGCTTGTGGTCATTCAGGCAGCAGCAACACCAGGTGTCCCAGGTAACAACCATATATAGCTAGCAATCACAGCACTTGACACACTACTCATCTATAGGCTGCAATTCATTCAGGCAAATGACTCAGCCACAACTGAATAATCAAATACTTACATCTCTTACACCCTCAATTAAGAAACTTATGAAAACTATTATCAACTATTATCAAGATTGTTATCAGCACACCTTCCTCTCCTCTGACACCCTTCCCCAGTTAGCTTCATTATTCTCATGAATTCCTGTTGACCCATCAGTCATCTCTATCACTGAAGTTTTGCTATTTCTAAGCAACTGATTGGATAATTCAGATAGTGTTTAATACTTGTATAAAACATTGCTGCTAAAGTTTAACCCATATTATGGCAGGGTGCAGTGAGAATGCCCAAAGTAAAGACCCCACCAGGCAGTACCTGAGGAATTAACAATCTACCCTGAACATTCCCATAGGTACCTTGGTTGCAAGGTGCATGAAGATCTGTACAGCATAGCAAAGCAGGTGAAGGTGAAAAATGATCACTGTGCAAATTTTCAAAAATAAATTACTTTAAACTGAACAGAGCTGGGCTACAGATCTGCTGTGCCTTTCCAAAACTCTGCATTTTTGGATGGATTTGAACTCAGTGCCTGGGATAACAATAACATATATAATGACAACAGTATACACGATCCTGTGATTTAAAGGATTTATGTTTCTGTCTGCAGACTCTGGTGCTGGGGTCACCCTTTTGTATACAGATGGCTGAACAATAGGAAGAAGTTGCACTGCAATATAGACAGGTCATATACTGCATAGCATGCAGGCATCCCACTTCTTTGGCTGCAGTGAGAGTGCCTGGTCCTCTCTGCCCATGGAGATCAGATCAGTCACAAGGCTGGAAAGAGTACAAGTCCCATTCCTCTGGGTAGCCTTGACTTCAGCCAAATTTCTTAGGACTGTTAATAAAGAAAAACTTTGTTAAGGATTTGTCATGCTGACACTGGCTGGTGCGTAGAGGCTGGGAGATGGTGTGGTGAAGGGAACGCTGAGGAACAAGGCTGGCCAAACACCAAGGGAGGCCTGGAACTGTGCAAACAGCTAGAGACAGACCAGCAAAAGATGCCAATGTAAAATTTTTGTGCAGAAGATCCACCACACACAACTAGACATCAGGGAGGAAAAAGCCGTTGTAGTCCAGTCCTGCACTCATCTTTTCCATGACAGCATGACAAGGGCCCTGTCTGCCACCTAGCCAACTGCTCCATGGCCAGCCAGAGCCTTCCCCCCCTTTTTGGCTAATCTTTTCCAGTGTTTTTGCTCCCTGGTTTTACCTTCCAGTAATACTGACATTAGACATTTGAATAAATAATAATTGGAACAGACTTGCATTGAGTTTTGCTGTGAGAAATGTTTTTCCACCACAGGGGTGTAAGTTGTTTGCTAGTCACCCACAATTTTGTTTGGCAAAAAAGAAAAGGATTGAAAAATAAACATGGGGTAGTCAGATTTGCAGTGGCTACCTGTCTCCCGGATATTATTTCTCCAAGAACTACAGAATGTTGTTTGGACTGATTCTGCGCATATTTTTCACCAACCGCTTGTGGCCTGAAATGCCAGGGCTCAGCATCAGGGCCAGAAGCCCCCTGACACAGCAGAACTACAGGCATGTTTGGGCACATGTCTGACTGTGCCTGGTTTATTTTGCAGATTGGCATTTTAAACAAAAAGTCCATACAAGAAAGAGGCATTTGATTTGGATCTAACCACTTCAAACATTTCCAAAGCCACACTTCAGTGAGTCACAATACCGCCCACTACCCCAAAGCTTTAGATGTTTGTGTCTAAAAACAGAGTCAGTAGGTTTACCCTTCACATTCAAGACTGATACAAGCCAACAGTGCCATAAGCCAGTTCTTCTATAAGCAATAACAGATCAGCTGTGAATCACTGGAATGTAGTGACTAACCTCTGGTGGAAATTAGAAATCTCTGCCTTACCCACAATTTTCTTCTTTACCTCAGAAACACTGAAAAAAAAACCCACTAAATCTGGTTTTTCTTATGTGCACATTCAGAAGGAAGAAGAGCTAGAACACTGATCTTTTACAGCAATAGCTTGAAAGGAAAGGCTGTGATTATCAGGTGAAATATTACAATCTTTTTTTTTATTGTCTCCATTTCTGCTGATAAACAAGCACAGTCACTGCTTGAACTGGCTTCCTTAGCGTAGTTTTTGTCCACTCTCTAAAACTATAAGATGTGCAAAAATACTGCAAAAAATCCTTACTACTCTGATGTACGAGAAATATAGAGACAAAAAAAAGCAAGAACAATGTACAGAATAGACCTGGATGACAGTCATTCCAAAGGCAAAATTATTACAGGCTATTATCTAGTTGTCTGGAGGAGCCGTGGACCAGCTGGCTGTGATGTTCTGCTCAAAGTTAAACACAGACAGGAAACCGCATGTCTGATACTGTAAAAATCGTTTGTCTTCCTGCCATGGCTAACCAGGCAAGCAACCCAAAGGGGCTGTTTTCATTTAAAAGAAACACTAATCCACAACAATAAAAAGGGAATGACAAAGCCTCAATTCTCCCCCCTCCCAACTGGAGTTAATGCTTGTGTTTGTGAATGAACTGGAAAAGTTACAAAATGAAGTTTTGTGTCACTGTATTTTTTATCTGTAATTATACACTTTCTACATGTCAATGCAGGGCACAGCTTTCATGAGTCACCTAGAATGCTTACGGCACATGACCTAGGAGGAAAAGCTCCACTCCAGAGAGTGAAAGGAGTTAGGCTAAAAAGGCCATGTTTTCATTTACACTACAGCTCCTTTTGGGCTGCTCTGGAAGTGTGAGGGGGTCCACAGATGATGGGAATGAAGGAATTTGGTGTTGAATTTATGGAACGGTTCCCATAAACACACAAAGAAGACACACATTTGTCAAAGTGATTGTATTCAGCTTGTATAGCTCCAGGACAAGCAGCTATAGCATGACTAATTTTTAACAAATTAGCCAAAATCCACAAGGGTGTGGCTAGCTTTGTATAAAAACTCCAGACAGCTGACACACAGTCAGATCTTTTCACTGCAAACGCATTCTTTTTTATAAAATCAAGGCAATCTGATAGAATTAGGTCCTGGGTCTACCACCTACGATCAAACCAGTATCAGTATTTGCCCCAACTTCTTTAAAGCCCACAGCCAAGAAACCTTGGGCTCCTCTTTTCAGAAGAGACCAAAAAGTCTCTAGCAACTGTAGGTTTTCCTCCACAAACTGCAAGTCCATTGGTATGACAGATTTAAAGTTATGTGTAAGGTATAGCCCAGGAATGCAGGGTAAATTATTAAACCTACCTGTAGAAAAAATAAGAACATCATTGCACTCTTCGTCTGTACAGGAACACATGAACATCAATCCCCCATTGTCCTTCTTTTCTTTCATCAAACACTGCTCTGAACTGGTGTCATCCAACATGTGACCATAGAGAGGTTTCTGGGGATCATGGCATATTGTTTCTAATGTCACATTTTCATCATTTCGTCTCCTAAGAATGAAAAAGAGAAAATTGAAATCAAAGCAAGAATATTTAAGAAAGGGAGCAGAAAGGCCTGTGCCTGTCCCAGATTTGCCTCTTTTGAGAAGTCAAAGGGGATTTAAAGAACATCGTATGTTTTTCTCTGTCTTTCCTGAATGGGATAAATTTGGCTCTGTCTGGGCTGCTCCACACTGGGGCATTTTTACAATGGCACAGCTATTCCTGTATCGTATTACCACTAAGCCCCAATGAGTGCCTTTGAAAATCTCACCCGAAATTATTCAAGCTAATGCTCAATGAACTGCTGTGAACTTCAGAACATACTTTTGGTTTTTGTGGTCACTGTGCAGGCAGTAAAAATCTGTGGGAAATTATGATAAAAACTGAATTATTTCCTCAAAATCTGAGGAATTTCTAGTGGGTCAGACATTTTCGTTTTGTTCTTGAGGCCTGCAATCAGCACAATTTCTGCACCGAAGGAGTTACAGAATGTTTTTTTACAAAAACAAAACAAAACTGGTGCAAGCCAAAGTGACCTCACTGTCAGGGAAATATTTACAGCTGATAATCTGGCCCAGATTCCTGTGTTTTGTCTCAGTCCATAGATTTTATTTCATGGACAGAAGACTTAGAGGCAAATAGTACTTCAAATGTAATTCTCAACTCATGTGTCTTTTAGATAAATTGGCATGTAAAAGTCAAAGTGTATCTTCAGTGGCACTACAGTCACTTTATATGGCAATAACAGACAATGAATACATACTCTAGGAGTACAGGACAAATACGGAATGGCGTATTGGACTGATTCTGAATTTCCAGTGTCCACGTCCAATTACGCTGAACATCTCTTCAAGTCAATGGACATAACTACTACCTCAAAAAATTAATTAATCATGCATTTCTGTAAGTGGTTCTAATCATGCTTCTAAATCAGCAACAGTGTTGCAAGTACTCAGTTCTGTTTCATTTGTCCACTTAAGAACTCATTAAGAGTGTTTCTGGTTTTCTTTCTTGCCATTTATGGAAGGGTAACCCCCGAGTTTTTAGAGAGTAATGCAAGTTTAGTCAACAAATTCTACAAAAAATATTACATTAAATATTTTCACATGCTCCAGATTTCTTTGAACTTAGACACTGCATAAAAAGTGAAACACTTACACCAGAGACAACGCATACACAGAAGAATATTTTCCAATTAAG
The DNA here is from genome assembly GCF_964034855.1 of Anser brachyrhynchus. NCBI lineage: Eukaryota > Metazoa > Chordata > Aves > Anseriformes > Anatidae > Anser > Anser brachyrhynchus. The sequence continues at coordinate 43,677,756 of NC_137695.1, read as the reverse complement.
AGAAAGCATTTCTACCTATAAGTCATAAATAAAGCTGCTATGATACGTGTATATAGTCTAGTTCAGTACGAAATCTGAGAGAACATTGTTTTTCTTCAGCTAATGCCACCGCAATCTTCTCTGTCTTAGACCTGTTTCTACTCTGAGTGCTGTGGATAGATGCAGCTCAATGGTTTGAGCAAAAACACGCCTCTTTTCCAATAACAGCACATGTTGGAACAGAACGGCTTCCAAATAAATAAATAAATAAATAAATCCCCAGAACATTTGATATGAGCATTGTTGTTAACCTCAAGCAACCCTCAGCATGCTGAGCACAGATACGAGTTGGAAGCGAGAGAGCCGAGCCCGGTAAAATAGCAGGGAGATTCTGAATATCAGAGCAATTGAGGAAAGTACCAAGTAATGATGAATGAGGCTGTGCTCCCTTCCCCACCTGTATGAAGAAATAACTTACCATACAGCGGCGCAGACTTCATTATTCCTCTCACAGATAGAAGTGATGTTGCAGTTGCTCTTGCACTGATATTGGTTTGAGCAGGTTGTTACTTTAATGTCACAAAATTTGCATAGTTTGGGCAATTGCAGTCCATTTTCCTTATTTCTGTCTATAGGTGACATAGTTTCAGCTTAAGGGAGAAAAAAAAAAGAGAAGGACACTTAATAATGATAGATTATCAGATTGTGTTATTGCTCATTACGAAGATAAGGTTTTCATCAGCAGCAAACATTCCCTCATACCTTAAATTAGAAAAATCTCTGATCTTGTGCAACTACCAATTTTCTTTGCAACAGCACAAGTGCCATACTGTCAAGACCAGGCTAATCAAAGTGAATTTGAAATGTGAAGTCAAATTCTATTGACTTCAAAGGGTGCAAAAGTTTCTTTGTAATTTGCAGAGTCAAGCTTATTCTGAGCCCAGTTTGTCCTCAAAGAACTACTCTGCAGCCATCCATTTGCATTATTCAGAGGCAGCGTATCTGTCCCTTATGTGCAATATATTGTATCACAGTCTGTTTGCTAAAGTAACTGTGGGAACCATGGTGGGTATGCACACTAGGTGGGTGACATCATTATGACATGGATCTTGATGGATTTTGCAAGTCTGTCTTCACTAACCTGAGACATCACCTGGCTGTCACCCCTAATCTGATTACTGTTCACAAAGAAGAAACACAGAACTGTAACTGACTGTCATCCTAAATTAGCTGGTCTGCCAGAGGTTATGGGTGAAACTCAAGCTGGAAATGCAACAGCGCATCTATGCAGCTCGTGTAATCTGCTGCTGGAGCCTTTCTGGGCTAACTCCAGGGGACTTAACTCAAGCTAACTTGCAATGACAGCCTCTGTTGTAGAATTGTACAGTGACCCAGCAGTTACATTTCTGTGCCTGAGCACTTAAGAGTTACTTGTTTACTGGTCGTGAAAGAGTCTTAGCACTCTCCATCTGCTTCATTGTAGTAGCAGTAAAGGAAGAGATGTTATTTATCCCAGTATTATGAATTTCAGGAAACCTATTTTTAGTTCAAAAGCTATTTTGAAAAGCCAGCGTGACTACAAGGAACAGAAAATGCCAACATAAACTTTTTTTCTGAAGCTAAAATGAATATGCAACTTTATCTGAAGTGGAATAGACTATCTACAACAGTTTCAGTCTGACTCACTTTGTAATATATTTGGAAAAATAGGTTGAACCGCTTCAAGGAGATCCTAGGCTTCATTTAGCACAGCCCTTCTCTTACAGCCACCTGTGTGCTAAAACCATGTTCGTATTGCTGTCTGTGGCCAAATGTTGCTAGTCAACCAATAATAGGCAACCAGGGATTTGTAATTTCTCCCTCTCTCCTCCATTAACTGAGAAATCATTTTTTTCCTTCTAGAACTTCACTATTTACTACCATTAGAATGTTTTATAACAGGAATTAAATATACATGCTTTTTCCAGAAGGAAATAAAAAGGCCTCTTGCTAACATTTCCAATGGATTTCTGAGCCATTGTGAAGGACTGAGAGCAAAGTCTTCCCTCCTTACCCAAACCACACATCCTTCTTCTCATGACTAGTGTGCTCTTGTACTGACCTAAGGTCTCCCATCTTACTTGCCTTTGTAATCAGTAGTAAAATGCCCAATGATTTTAATGGTATAGAAGAAGTTCCCACACAGAGGTAAGGGTTATTACAAGCTCTCTGGGAGCACTTACTGGGATGGAGAATGTAGGCAGTGTGTTACAGGCTGGCTGAATTTTAAGCCTGAGGTAAACATCTCATGTCCTTCGTTATTTGCGTTGCAACAACTCCCCAAAGCTATGCAGAAGAACAAAGCCCCATTGAAGTAGGTGTGGTAGGGATTCTAAAGGTCTTGAATACAGTGCTCTATAAAGTATGTATTAATGTAGTCATCATTTTGGTAAACTGTTCCTCTCTTTGGGGTGATACCTCTCATTTACCAAATGTTGAAGAGAAGCTAATAGCTGTATTAACTTTTCTAGGTTACAATAATGATCAAAGCACCCTGACAACAAGGGACTGTCCCTCTACCCAATAAAAAAAACAATCTATGTTCCTGAAGCCTTGGGTGAGCAATACAGAGGAATATTAAGGAGGCACTGCTTTTACAGATGAGCCACAGAGATTGAGTGACTCAGCCAAGTTCACACAGGAAACCTGTGGCAGGGTGCTGGGCCTGTGGCTCCTGTGTTGACACCACACAGCTGAGCAGCACAAGGAAAAGACATCTGCTCAAACTGCAAAGACTCGGCTGCATCTACACGGCTTTCAGCCCTGAGTTCACAAGGCTTTGTGTTTCATGGGGCTACAGCCAAAGGCCACATGACAGCAAGTCCCTAGGTTAACTGGTTCAAGCACATTGTATTTGATGAGGGACGGGGTCATTTCTGTGCTGTCCCCACCCATGCCAGGTTCTGCCAAGTCTCACCCACCGGAACAAACAGATGGAAATATGTTTGGACCTCTTCCAAGGAGAGGTCTCCAAACCAAGAAACTTGATTAAAAAATAATAATAATAAAATAAAAGTGCTAGCTGGAAAGCTGTAATCACCTGCAAGGTCACGAACACAGAGTTTCTAAGTAAGAGCAGTAGGTTTTAATTCAATTACCAGCAAAAGGCTCAGTAGTTAGTGACAGTTAATTTCTGAACGTGCTAAATTAATGGCAAAAGGTAATAGGGTTTTAGGACTTCCAGATCTGACTGGACTTGAATTTTCTCCCAGGAATACTTGTAATAGTGGCTGACAACACAGTGCCTCTGTTTTCATTCCCCTGGCAGTTCAAGGTATTGGATAAGTTGTCCAGGTGCACAAACTTTCTTCCACACTTCAGCGTCTGATTTGAAGTGAGACTGCAATTTATGCTCCCTAATACTGTCACATTGCCATAGCAGGTGTTGGTGTGTTGTTCATTACTACAGCTCAACTTTGCTCACTCTGACAGCACATCTAGTTCCAAACTAAGTGGGTTAAAACCAAATTTGACTTTCCCCTATCAGACTGATGCTGAAATCAACCTCTACAAACATCCTGTGTTGATATCGGGAGCCATATGTGAACCTCAGCATTAATCTCTTCTAATTACAGTCTGCAACCAGGCTTTGAGGACTTAGAAATCCAAAAAAGACTAGTCTGCTTCCAAGTCACATAAACTCAGACCTGTCTCCAATCAATGGTCTCTGGCATGGAGAATGACAGGTTGGTATGGCTCTTCCCCAGAAAAGCGTATTCGCTCATTCCCTGATGGGCCCATGACCAAAGAGTGGTTCATGATCAGCAAGACTGCTCCCCTTCTGGTAGTTAATTGAATGTTAATTTGGAAGTTCATTTAAATTTCTAAAACTGCTTGACTACCCTGTTGCCCGCTTCATATCACACAAGCCAACTCCTCAAGGTTTTCTCCCGTTCAGACAACTAAAGTTATATGAACACTGTGGACAGAAACAACCTTTCATTTTCCTTTAAAAAGCAAACAAACCTCTGTGGATATAATGGGATAGTCAATAGAAAAAACACACAGATTTGCACATCTGAAGGACGACGTCCTAAAATGTGCGCTTGCTTCTTAAAACGTGAGTTTTGTCATCTACTCTCTAATGTTAGTTTTCTTATTTTGACTTCTGCAGGAAGACTAATTCTAGCTTTCCTTGCTTCTCTGACCATTAAGAGGACTCAAAAAAGACAGAGTTTCTTGTCTATGAATCTTCTAGCTGACCAGTCGACCATAGATCAGTCATTGTGGTTAAAATGCACAGCACATGCAAGCCAACACCTGGGCTGGACATTATGGAAGAGACACTAGAGCAGCCACATAGGAAAGATCAACTCCATGGCTTCTGATGGAGCCAGAGTTTTTTATTTTACTCTGTGGTTCACCTCTTTTTTATGACTTCTCAAGACCTTATAAACTCCAAGACAGTCAATAGACTTAGTGTGGTCATAAAGTTGTTTGCTTTGTATCTGTTTTTTGTAGACGTATAACTTTCATTGAGACTTTTGTCTATAGTTTACATTCTTCTTATTTTTCTTTTAATATTGTTACAGGCCCCTCAAAAGCCAATAACATTTAAATAAAGCCCAAAATAACCTGCTGTCTTTTGGGGAATGTCTACACTGGAAAATTCTTAGGTTGCATTTCAGAAATATCAGACAATTTCTCTCATTTCTATCTTGTAAAATATAATTACTGCTTTTCTCTTCTCTCATCCAATGCCTTCGGCACATGTATACAAATAAGACAGCACTGCTGAGCAGATAGATCTCATTTCTTTAACAAAATTGCTGAGGGAGATGTTGGGAGGAGAACTCAGCTGCTATGAAATAATTTCACCTGATGAGAGAGGTGTGAATTTAAGATTTTACTCCACTACATTAAGGAAATTTGCAAGGAGGAGGATGCCTTTATGAGGAAGACAAAAAAGAACAGGTCCTTGTTTCCCCAAAGAGCGCAGCTCCATGGCCTCGTGTCTCAATGGCTAAATAGCACAGTGGTAACTTCGAAGGAAATCCTAACTGTATTACCTTCTCATCTAACACAGAGACACTACATTTTGCTAGAAACAGTACCACACACAGCATTTTGCCAACCCCCCTCCAGCACATGATCTATAACTTTAGCAGAACTTCAGTGCTGATGGAAACACCACCAGCATCATGAAAGTGAAATGGTGCTACAAAAACATTCTTTGTCTTCCAAAAATGCCTTCTAAGTATTGATGATTCAGCTGCAGGAGAGAGGGGTAGGTCAAGGGAAAGGAGAGATCTGAGTTTTGCTTTTAAAACTTGGAAATATCCTGATATCTATTCTTAATTGTACTTGTTATATACAGTGCAGTAATACAAGGAAGGAAAGATGGCATCATAACCCTAAAGATTCAAAAACCACGAGTCACGAAATCACAAGATTAGCCAGAGAGATTATAGAAATAAAAGTTAAAAGAAAAAAAAAAAGAAAAAAGAAAAAGAACAACTGCTGGGTTCTCCTTTATTTACCATTGCTGTCTGGAATCTCAGAGTGCATTTGAGTAATGTTTTGAAACCCTGACCACAAGCAGAAGGATTGGAAACTTACCAACTTACAAAATCAAAAGTTAAGAAATAAAAACACTGGAATCCAGGAGCTTGATATTCAAGAAAATTATTGGTTATCATACAACTCATGATAAAAATCACAGGACTTGGCAATGCTGCAGATCACCTAGGAACTCCCATAGCAACACCTTCAGGGGTAACATTGTGAAACATGTATTTTCAGATTTTCAGCTACAGCTGACACTTCTGAACTCAACGCCATCACGAGTTGGACTGGAGTACCACTCTCTGACACATACTCCCACGCCCACTATGTGAGTATGAACGCACATTGTTCCTGGTGTCTCGGACCACGCTGTGGGCTGCAGTCCTTTATCTCAACTATGATTTAACCCAGTGGGACTGGCATGGGCACAGGACTTTTGTGACTGTTTCTATTAAGATTAATAGCAATGATGATAAGCATGCTAAGACAGCTTCCTTAAAGCCAAATATCAGCTTTTACATACAATGAAAATATGTCAGAGGAAAGCAGGCTCCAGAAATGTTTAGCTCACCACATCTAACTCTCCCTGTTGCAAGACTCCTGAAAACCATGTTCCTAGAGAGTTATTTGAAGATTCTTTTTGCCTTGACCAGCATCACGTATAGTCACAAATCACTGATGTCCTCATGGTCTGGCCCTAGCAACTCACTCCCTTCTTTCCTCCATAATGTATTTCACCTCTTGGTTTTCCTTCTGATCTTCAGTTTTCTGGCCTAGCACAGCAGCTGCCTTAGTTGATGTTTCTAAAGGCATGCCTTTGTGTAGTAAATGCACTTCTGTTTGCAAAGTGGTTGGGACCATGGTTTTGCTTTCCTGTCTGATCAAACCTAACTGGGGCTCTGCAGAGAAAAAAAGACTAAAATAACTTCCTTTTTTGTAACATCCTTTTTTTTGTGAAGTACTTGAAGGAGATGCATGTCATGGCTTTTCCCTATCATATAAAGGGTCTTACCTGTAATATGAAAAAAAAAAAAAAGGCAAGTTAAGCCAATCAGATGGCAACAATGGAATTGTTAATGCAAAGAGATACACATTCATCCCACAGTCCCGTAGCCCATCCTATTACAAAGCAGCCACTATGAGATGGGGAACGACTAGCCAGGTAGGGCCCACAGCCTTCCAACTGTTTATGTGGGCTACAGCCTGCTCTTCAACCATGCCTGAGAAGTCTGCTAGGAAAGACGACGTTGTGAACCGTTCTGATGAGCTAGACCTAGCCAGAAGTAGTGTCACCATTGAACCAGGCCACCCCTGGTTCAAGGAAGGAAGGCCAAAGCAGAACTGGTTCACTGTGAGAAGGCCACTGGGTGGACTGCACTGAAATGTGGAAACCGCTATTTCTAACCCACAGGCAGGGAAGGCATCTGCAGAGGGAGGAGACAAAAGGAAAAGGAGCAGAAGTTAGAAAACTTCATTTAACTCATCTCTGCAGTGGCAGTACCTGGCTTTTAGCAGCATGTGCAACTGGCAAAACTTTGCTTTAGGGATTGCTGCAGGCACTGACACAGAAACACAATCAAATCTGGCAGGAGTGAGGGAGGAGGGGGTCACAACAGCAGAAAATAAGGGAGGGAGCAGAATATTAAGCTGGAGACCTTCAGGATAAAAATCATTCTTGTATTTAAAACATGAAAATAATGCTATTTTTATCCCCTACTTCCAAAATGAGCTAACACTGGCAGTTTTAATCATGGGCTTGGCTCTTCTCACTTGCACAGGGCATGGCAGTGAGCCGCCTGCCTCGAACATGCATGCCTAAGAACAGAGCTAGCTGTCTTCAGTGAAATTACTGCTGACTGACATTAGTGCAGGTGTGAGGAGACTCAAGCTCAACACTTACAATGAAATGTGAACATATTCTGAAAACAGGCAATAAAAATAACATTGTTGTGATGCTTCAGATAATGAGTTTTCACCTGCGGATTTTTAACTTGCTGCTGTCTTCCACATTTGCTGGCCACTGTTTAGCACTCCATGGTAGCCCATGGAAGGCGGAACAAATGAATACTGTCTCCAGGCAAAAAGGCTGAAAAAAGATCTAAATGATGGCTTCCCATAGGGCACTCAAAGGGATGTTTCATCTTCTCTTGACTTTAACTCGCAGCCTCCCTAACACAGCCAGTAAACAGCACACAGCATTGGAGAACTGTATGTGATATAACACGAAGATCAATTTATTCAGCTATGACTACAGGGTCTAGGTTTTTTTCTGCATAATGCATTACATTTGGAATTTACTGGAAGCTGTTGTTGGCGGTTAACTCCTTCTGTGACTTCAGATATACAGTGAGTATCTAGTACAGCAATGCTCATCTGAATCACGAGATTAGGAAAAACAGCCTTCCTGCTTTGTTGTAATAAGCATGATTCATGGTTCAGGACTGACAATAGCATAGCTAAATCTGACCTGTCCATTAAAAAGCATATCTTGCAACTTCACCTCCTTTGGTGTGCTATTTGCACAGTAAGAACTGCCACTACTTCATTTGAAACAGGGTTGAAAGAGCATAAACACTTCAGATTCATACAAATATTTTCCAACTTAGATGCTCTGAAAATAGACAGAAGTCATTCAGGTATTAAATAGTTCTTTCTGTGATATAGAAGAAGAAAAGATTTTTCATGATTGAAGAGCTTGTGGGGCAAATCCCAAAACGTTTAAAACAATTTAGAACACTTCTGGCTCAGAAAAACACAAATGCACCTCTGCTCTCAACTACAGGTCCTCGCCAGAACAAAAGCATGCCACTGAATCTTCTAAGTAGGTTGAAAGCAGTTTCTGAACCTGTCCTACCTCTCTCTTCAGCTAGCTAAGAAGCCTGTTTATAGAAACATGCTTCTCCCCACTCCTGCCCCCTCAACAGTCACACCACCACCAACAACCTACTTGAAAATATAATCGGGTTTTTCATTCTTCATAATGGCTTTGGGGAAGGTGAATCACTTGTCTTGAAAAAGACATATATTCCCTCCAAAAGCTTAGTTCATATTTCTTCCCTTTCTCTCTTTTACTACAGGAGACACAAGAAATGGTCACTTTAAAGTCATTCAACTCTATTTTTGAGGGCCTATTTATTAAACTTCCACTTTCCAATAGGGAAACTCAGAAGTCCACCCAGTACAGGCGTTTAGGATATTTTCCAGTGTTATTGCCAAGCTACCTCTATTAGCCATTAAATATTTTATAGAAACAGATCCTGGCCCTTCAGTTTGTTTGTAAGCCTACTGAATGTGCTCAGTGCCACATACAACCCAAAAAATCCATGAGACCACAAAAAAATGGATCATATTCTTACAGTATAAACATCGCTTACCTAAAGTCATCACCTCATTACTAGCAGTAATGAGTGTTCAGCTTGTGACAGCTGCTTAGTGAAGAGAAATCTTCACTGTCTTCTTTTTAGGAGCACCCTCACTGAGCAGGCTACAGGTGAGAGGAAGGCGGAGAACTTTTGAAGGGTATGTCATGGGGGCATCTTCTGCTCAGCTTTTGGCCGGTAGAACATATTAGGATCTTTGGTTGGGGTGAAGAGGCTAACCTTATGAGTGTTGAGACTAAGAAGCTCCCTGACATGCTGTATTGCCAAACCCTGTCTTCTTTCCCATGGCAAACTGAAGTTGTGGCACCTGTGATGACAGCACATGGCACAGTCCTTCTTCTCCCTCACACAGACAACTGCTTTGTCTGCTCACCACTGCGGTACTAGAGCAGGCAGCCCTCAGCTCCCACAGAACAATGCAGAACCAAAGCTGCACAGACATCAAAATAGTAACGTTTGCTCAGTCAGACACTCACGACTGACACTCCTACAGGGCTTTACTCATATTTAGCGTGTGGCTTTGTCACGCTTAACTTTCCAAATAGCTTCAAGTAACAAAGTGCAGCCTGGTATCCTCACATCACCACATCAGCTTAACTGATCAAATTGAAAGGGTGGAGGTTTTACAGCTTTCTCTGTGGACCTTCAAATCATTTTAAAGTATGGTTGATTTACCTCAGTTCAGGTTATATTAGAAACAAATATAGCACACACACAAAGTTGCTGTGGTTTATTTGCTCAGTTACTTTTAAATCAACTATAAAATTCAAGAGGTATGAAATGTATACGTACAAAAATATTTTGTAGTGTTACCTGACTACCTGCAGCATTTTTGACAGGAACGTGGAAGGTTAGATAGGTGGCAGAAAATCATCTCCTTCAAATGCAAAATGCTTAAAGACTGACCTCTACACTGGCAGCATGCAGCAATTCAGACTGCAAAAAGCCGGATCTTTCCTAAAGGACCTCCTAAAACCACAGTTGACTCCTGCTGAAGTTAAACTCTTGCTACATATAAACTCTTGCTAAACGTATGCCCGATGGATTCTAGTGTATTTGAAAGAGCAGATTAAAGACAACTAAAATGCACAGGAAACTGTAAAAAAAATAATATTTTTACAGCAGCTGCTGTACCTTATGAAGGGTCAGCACAGACCAGCAGATGTTTATTAACACTGCTCATTTACTCAAGAGACTGGCAAGCTCTTGCAAACCCTCTCTGCTCTGAGAGAAGGCTGTCCAGGAAAGGTCATGACATATTTTAGTTTGGGGGGAGAGTTTTATTTTTATTTATTTTAAAGTAGAGAAAATTAAGCATAAACATTAAGACTGTGACAAATCACACAAAACAGGAAATTCAAAGTTATGTCTCACTCCCCCAGGCTTCCTTTGATACTACTAGGTTGCTTGGAATCAGAAGAAGTATCGCTCCTGTGCTTGCCATTTCATGCATTTATTTTTCATTTTGTTTTTAATAATATCCCCTTAAAATTACTAACACACTTTCTGGACAGTTTTTGGAAGGCATTAGGCCATCCCCATCTTTCCTGCGTATGCTGCATTTAACGATCAGAAGCACAGTCACCGCAGTTTGAGCCACACACTCCACAGCAGTTTCTGAGGGTCAGGGCCCTTCTGAAAGGCTCCTGCCACATGCAGCTTTCCAGAGCCCTCGTGGATCACTCCTTTGGGAATCCCACTTCACACTCACACACCATTTCTGACATCTTATTTTTAGCGCCATTCCTTTTTTTATGCGAGGAAATGCATATTTTGAGAACAACAATTGCCTGCCTCTTAGAAAAGTCCTCAGACCATTTTAAGAAAAGTGACTAATTTGTTTCTTAAGCATTGTGAACACAAAAGATCCTCTCTTTTCCTTTTCTCTCTGGTGAACCCATACCGAAAATATCTGCACAAACACTCTCAGTTTGCAAAAAACAGTAGTCCTGTTCACCTCCTCTGGTGAGGTGAAGCAGATTCGCTCCCATCCCTCACTGAATGTTCTTCCTCACAGAGGACCCAGGCTGGGGGGCTGATTTGCATTAATACTCACCTTACCAGGCCTCCCTCCCCCTCCAAAAGGCCAGTCTGAAACCAGAACAGTTCTTCAGTCTAGACAGCTATCTGATCTTGCAAACACAACAAAGAACTTGGTGTGTCGAGTGGGAACCCATGGCTAGGGCAATGGGAAACTGTGTATTTCAACAGGGGCACCCAGGCTGATCAGCCCTGATTGCACAGCCTCACGGGCAGGATTGCACCCAAGGACTCTGCATCCCAGGCCGGGGTCAGGCTGCCAAATTGCCTGGACCAAGAAGGAAATCAGGTTGGCTCCAGTCCAAGTGCAGCCTGCTTTCAAATGCCACCCGCCCTGAGTTGGGATGTCACAGCCCTTCCAGGTGGGGAAGCTTTTCTCTTCTGCCAGGCACTGTCACTGCTAGGGCAGGTGAGACTTGCCTAGGACTCAACTGCATTGGCTTTGGTGCTTGCTTCAGGGAGAACTCTAGAGATTGATGTTTATCCCCAGAAATATTTGCAGAGACGCCTCAGGATAGGCCCCAACCACTATGGGGGATCCATAGTTCATGTCCACTATGATCATAGTTCAAATCTACCATGAAAGTAGGCAGGAGGTTATTTTGACTTTGAAGGGGTTGGTATAGAAAAAGCACTTATGGCGTCTCAAGTCAGTTAACAAGACTTATGTGAGACATTTGAAAAGACAGGTATTGCTCTGCAACTGGTTCATCAGCAGCATACAGACCTATCAACTGTCTCTTCCTCCCAGGACGCTGAAGGATTCAGAGCAGTCTTATTTTGAGGATACGCTGTTTTTCAAGAGAAAGAGTTCTATAAATGGGAAGGGTAGCACTAATGAAGCATAGATATCCTCTGTCTGAAGTGAAATGTCTGATCTTGCTGCAGATCTGTAATGTGAACACACAAACAAAATTCAGCCAAATCACCACAACTCTGTTTTTTTTTCAGGGGAAAGTCTGATGAACATTTACCTGAAACTACCACTAGTCTGGGAGAACTGTCCGTAAACCCAGACAACAGTTTTGCCTGACTTTGAGCTTTTGCTCTGAAACTTTTGTTGAGCTTTAATTCCCATCTCGTGGTTTCAAAGAGCCTGATTCTGAGTGCACTTCCTTTTCTGTTAGCTGAAGATCCTGTGCACCAAGGAACAAGTAGCCTAGTCAAATGAAGCCAAACCCAAATAATGGACTTAGTATTTTCAAAAAGAAAAATCAAAAGCAGTCTCAAACTACAATGCTGTAATTGGAACAGGCTGCATCTGTTCAAATTTTGGTTAGAGAGTCACATTCACAAGTAGGAAATGCTTCACAGTTATAAAGCACATGGGGCACAAGTGGCATAAGTAAGCCATTAAAACAGTTTAGATACATTGGCATGATTTGGAGTACATAAATTACAGTCCTGCTGTCCAGTGTTGTATTTCCATCATGGCAGAGGAATTCAGACCAGAGCTCCTAATCTTTTCCCATACAGGGCTCCATATTGAGCCCTGTAACTGGGTCTTCACAGCTGCACCTTTTGCATCAACTGCTGGAGCACGTTGAAGTCATGCGTTAGGGGCTGCTTTGTGCCTCTGACCAGGACCTTCATGGATGTTCTTGAAGCATGATCTAAAGCAACCTAAACAGCTGGGAATGGGAGCCACCAAAAAAAAAACGTCTTCAGCCACAGCACGGCCACAGGCCAACTTAAACAAGCATGTGCTCAGCACGGAGACAATCTCTATCTCATACTATAGAAAATGGCATGTGTGTACACCTACTACTACTGAATCAGGCCAGAATTTCTATATTTTATAACACAACAATAAGTGTGGGGAGAAGCTGTGTACACACAAAGACTCACAGCTGCCCATTCAAAATAAGCATTTAAATGGATTAACCAGACAACTGTGCTTTCAAACCCACAATCTTTACACAGTTACATGATTCAGAGGGATTTATAAATATTTGTTTTTCCAGATAAAGGCAGGGTATTAGCAGGATTTTTTTTTTTTTAAAAAGTGCTTTCACTGCCACTATCCCTCCTTCCCAGCCATAAACAAACAAACAAATAAAATAAAAACAATGAAACAAAACAAAACCAAGGCTTTGCTGAAGGTGCAGAATTTGTAGTCACAGTTTAAGACTTGTGGACTTTGCTTTGAACTTAATATAAAATTACAATTTACTAATGTAGAGTGCAGACCACCTCATTTCCTTTAGCTTTTTGAAGACTTCTATAATTCAGAAATATTTGGGAAAGATAGAATTCAAGTTAAGGCACATCTCCCAACCATAGGATGCTCCTGCAATGCTCCTAGTTTACAATATCATCCATGCATTCTGATAAAACAGAATCCTGTGCAATTTCTTTCTCTAGACCCGAGCATAACCCATCCTTCCTGGTCTATTTGAAAAACAGTTTCCAAATAAGAAGTCTCACTTAAAAAATCCACATCCTTTGCACACACAGAGACTTCTCTGTCAGTCACTGATGGGCAAACATGTTTATGCAGAAGCTCTGTTCCGAGCTCCTTTTTGCTGTAAGGAGCCATTTTCCTCCAGGAAAATGTTTATGAACCATTCTGTCCTCACACAGCAAGATTTGAATGACAGATTCAGGAAAACAGTATGAAAAAGAAATTACTCTCTTTCATAATCCATCAGCTCAGCTAAAATTGTAAATCAGAGGAAAGTTAGACTCAAATGTAATCCCTTGGGAGTAGAATCACTTTGAATGGATTTGGGAAAAAACGCACACATCCTTCTCAAATTCAGTAGCTTGGATGGTTATATTTGTCTCTGTCAAGTTACACGCAAAGAATCAGAATAACACGATTTAATACCCTGGGGATATGTTCTCTTGATAGATGCATCTAACTTTCACAACCGTTAATGGGAATTATATACTGAGTATTGAGAAAAGAGTACATGCATAAAAATACGCACTTTTAATGACATCCAACCTTAGGAAAACTTTCTTTTGTTGACTGCTTTCGCAGAAATCCTACTGCTGTCACATGCTGTTACAGAGTTACCAGATTTCTTGGTAAAGAAGAATCTCTACCAGCAAAGCAGCATCTCCTTTATCTGCCGAGGGTAAATTTGCTAGCCTATCCCTCAGGTATTAGCTGTTCCTTTTAATGCAGTTGCAAATGACTCCCTCCAGTTACCTTTGGGACTGTGACTCAGCGGCTGGCAATACCATCCTGCTGAAATAAGGGAAAGAGTAAGTCAGCTCCTCCATTTCTGTTTGAGGCTGAAATTTTACTGGGCTTAAAGAAAAATAAAAACCATGGGTGAAGCCTACCCATTGTGAAATAGTAAGGTGTTTCACCCATAAATACATCCCTTGAAAGTTCACTGAGAGGTCCTTATCATTGCCATTATTTCTAAACCACAAGTGTGAGTGGTTATTATGCTTATTATAAAATTCAGTATTTTTACAACAATCTCCTCTGTATGCGTGCATGGTCCAGCCCCTAAGCCCTCACATTTAAAAAAACAGCACTAGACACTCAGAAGTCTGCATGTAGGAATACAACAATTCCCACTACGTACAATACAACATTACCCACTGTTTGCAGCAGCCAGGCCCCAGAAGGGTTGGCATTGTGGTATATGGTAAGGACATTCCTCCCTTAGACACAGCTCAGTAGGAAGGAACTTGCCAGTCTAAAATGTTTAGTCTACCTGCCTGAAGATGTGAGGGACTCCAGACTCTTCTTTGTTTATGATGAGCCAGAATAAAATTGTAAATAAACTCAGAATGGGAAGTGTACACATGGAGTTGTATTTCTAGGGTTTTCCCCTCCCAGCTGCTATTGACAGGGCCATCGTTTCCAAAACCCCACTATATCAGGTCCTCAAGATACAGACTATGTCATTCTCAAGAACACAATCTTTCAGCAGCACCCCAAGACAGCATACGTGCTTGCAAGTGGCCTTGTTTAGAAGAAACATTATAAAGAGGAAAGCAATTTAAATGTCTGCAAAACAATGACTTCTGTTGAAGGAATTGTTTCAGGGAGAAAGCTAGGAAGAGAGAAGACAAACACCAGACCAAGTGCATCAAGCAGCAGCTCAGAAGCAAATCTTCCATTGTCTCTTAATTTTCATCCAAATACCTCACAATTTCATCCAATTACCTCAAAATTTCTTCTAACAACTGACAACTACAAAAAGCAAAATACAGTGATACTTCATAAACTTTTAAATGGTGCAGTTCATTTCTGGCAACAGAAACAAACATTTCTCATTCTGCTACCACAAGACAGAAGATGTTTGCTGTCACATGTATGAGTTGAATTTAATAGGTCAGGATCTTCAGCAGATGCTAATCTATGACTTGTGTGCTGTTATGTCAAATTATACTAGCTGATGTTTAACAGTTTTGAGTCACTGAATGTTTCTGGATATTGGTCATAGCAGATAATCATCCTTTATCGGGAGGAAACTCACTCAACTACAGAAATCAGTAATAGTCTGCAGGATGTCTAAGAGTTCTTATGAAATGCCTTGATCATTTTAATCAAACACCAAGTGGATTAATAATTTTGTCATGAAAATACTATTTCAACAACTGCCATTGAGAAAGCTGTGCATAAGATAGCCATAGTAGCTGAACTGCTCAGCATCCCTTTAAACATCACAAGCAAGTTGTGGGCTTTGTTACGGTTTCTGGTGTAGCTGTTCAGTGACGTGGGCATCTCATTCTCTAAAGCTGTCGCTTTGGCATTTTTCACAAATACTACACTCATGCAGAACAAAATACTTTTTCCAAAGTGTTCTCACCAAACAGAACAATTCCAAGCTTTCCAAACAAAATAATATCTTAATTTATACCAGAGGGAAGTGCTCTGTAGGAATGGAGACATTTTTTGAATTCCTTGGATGCAAAATTTTATAACTCATGCATATTTGAAATATCCCTCCACTGGGTTCATTAGCCTTAACTGTTTGTTACTTCTGGAAACACTAGTACTAATTCTGAAAAAGACATGAATGAAAACAGCCTGGTGGTTACCAGCTGTATCACAGATTTTTAGGTTATAGGACCTTTATGTCAGAAAGCGATGGGATGATTTTCCCAGTCCAGCCTTCTGTAAGTGAAATCATTCCACTCAGCTACTTTTGCATAAAGTCCTAGCTCCTCTGGACATATTTGTAGAAAGCAAAACCCTGCCTTGACATAGTGACTCACATTGGGAAGTCCATTACATCCCTTGACAGGGCTCTATTAATGTAACTATCCTCTTTGTTAAAAATGCACACCCCGCTTCTGGAGTGATTTAGTTCACCCAGAGTTTCCATTTGTTGGAATGGGTGCTTGTTTACATTCATAATATCATCTCCCTGCAGAGTAAAAAAAATACCAAGCTAGCCCTGCTTAACACTTTATTTCCATCAGTAACTGATGTAACTACTCACAGTTTACCTTTCTGACAGAGCAAACTTAGGCTGCACCACCTTATACTTGCCTTGAGGCAAATGCTCCCAGTTCCTGGTGTTTATGGGTTTGTTATCTTACTAAGCCATGGCAAACTGCCTGCATATCTGACCAAATCTGTATCCAACCATAGAATAATAGACCTATGTACTATTCCTAATTCTTTTGTTGTTCTTATGTCCAAAACCACAAGTCTGTCATTTTCAAAAGCCGGGCAAGCATAACATTAAATTCACACCTAAAAATGCTAACAAGGCAATATGGTTCCCTCATCAAACAATACCACCTCCTTCCTAAGCCACTGTGGGCCTAAAGACAACTGAGTAGAAATTACTGCTCTCTGCAGAGTTATCTACACCTGCGTTTCAAAAACACAAAATGGAAATTTAAAACAAAATCCACCTTTTAAAGGAAAGGGTGATGACTGTATCGGTAGCGTAACTACCCATGCTAAGCAACAGCTTGGAAAGGCAGGTGTCAGTGTTTTCTATTTCTAGGTGTGTGGTTATGATAGTGGTAAGCGTGCCTTGTCATTAACTTCCAAGGGTAAGCTACTTCAAATAATTAGTGGTTTGCTTCTAGCATTTGCTACCCACCTCCAACCATGAGAAGGCCAATATGTTTCTGACTTCAAACCACTAGTAGGTATGTGTTTGACAATCACGCTACGTGTCACCAGAACACCAGCCAAGTCAGGGGAAGTGCAAACTGGCTGAAGCATGAATAATATATACGTAGACAACTGGGGGAAGAGTTAGGCCTTAAATAGTCAAACCAAACCTTGTGTCCTCGCCATTCCCTGGTAGCTGCTAACACAGTCTCCTAAGCAAAGAAAAATGGGGAGAGGGTGAAGAGCAAATTGGATCTTGTTGAAGTTGGCAGGGTATTTGAGGCTGACAAGGATTCCTGGATGCTCTGAGAGTTATCGACCAGAATTTCTGTTGAGAAAAACAGTGGTTATGACTCTCTTTGAACTTCCATTTCCCAATCACAATAGACTAGTGTTGAAACTACCTCTGTTCATTTCCCACAACTTCTATAATTGTCTATAGAAACCATAATTGACACATCAATGCATTTATTTTTTCACAGACGTTAAGCAGATCTAGTTCAAACTGGAAATTCTAATACAAATAACTGTACTGAAGTTTAACTGTTGCATAAGAAATACAATGGATGAAATCCTGGGAAGCTGGAGATCTGGGTTTTGGGTCTCCAGAGACTGAGAGAGACTGAGCCCTGGTTTCTCACTTCCTAGCTCACTGCTTTAACCAAAGGTCAAGATGCAAAAACTGTGTTCAGTTACAAGTCACTGTCAAGTCTTGCATCCTCCTTCCATGTAAAAGAAGGAGCCTCTAAGTCACTCCAACACTGAATCACTTTTATATCTTCCCTTCTACACATTAAAAGCAACGGACATGTACGTATGGGAAGCTATAGGCTGCTTCTTGTTGCACTAACATTCACAGTACCAGCGTGGCTTCAGGGAGGAGTGGGAACAGCAAAGCCCTCAACCACGCAGAAATTTCAAGGCAAAAGTGTAAAACATGAGAGGTAAGGAATGTGTGAGAAGGAGCTGAAGGAAAAAGAAGAACAACGATGAAGAAACCCTTTTTGTTTGTGCTCCCTTTTCCAGAGGAGTTCCCCAATCTTTTCCTGCTGAATGTCTTCCTATTTTTATCATCCACAGGCAAACAGGGAGCAGGTATGGCTTTAGTTACCACCAGACAATGTGGTATTGCTGTTTACACGCAAACTTGGGCTACGCCAGCTTTGTAAGCCTGATGGCCTGGCATTGTACACACCAGATGAGAATAGCACAAATGCAATAAAAGCATCAGATTCCCAGATTTTTGACTTAAGGCATTCCCTTGTGGTAAAGTTGGGCAAGGAAATGGAAGAACAGACTGAGGGAAAGGGGGTATTCAATAGCTGAGAAGCACGTATTTGCTGACCTAGTTATTTTGTGAAAGCTTCAATAAAGGGGCTTACGAAGTCATGACTATTACATGGTCCTCTCTGATCTTTTCATGGGGATGAGAAATGGTTGTTTCCAGTTTAGGAAAAAAAAAAGGTTCTGTATGTAAAGTCTCTCTTTGTTGTGCTATGAACTCCCTGGAGAGAATATCAGTCACCCTGCAGGGGCTGGAGTAATGAATGAATCCATCAGGGAACAGGCTTTCTTCTCCTCTGACATGCTTCGGGGGACCACACGCACACACATCAACCCTTTCTCTGCAGAGTGCTGCCTCTACAGCCCCGACCAGTCTCAGCCAGCATGGATCTTTCCTCTCAGAGGCCGTCACTGATGGAGTTTAGATACTCTCAAGCTGAGGAGTGGCACAACTGTGGACCTCCCGCTTTCTGGGCAAAGGCTCCAACCACTGTAGGAAAAGGAGGCAATGCAACCATGAAAATCAGTAATGGGAACTGTGGGGAGGTAAAAGGTACACAGCAGGGCAGCTGGCCAACTGCCACAGCACAGTCATTGCAGAACCATAGATCTCCCTGCATGCTGAAGACAAACGAGAAGGGTAATTGCTGCGTGCTTGCAGGCAGAACCAGCCAAGGGAAATAAAGGACCAACAACCACCTGCATACGACAGCTCTTCTCTTGAGATCCTCACAGGTTCCTGATCATAGATTGACAAATTTGTACTGTTCAAAACCTCGTTAATTTCTTCCCATTAGTGAAGCACGCAAAGATTTATTTCTTCATTCCTGTACTCCTGCGAGTTTGTCAAGGAGAAGGGGACACGCTGGAGTTTCTACCCAGTCACGTTACAGGAAAGTTTAAGATAGCTGCAGAGCTAGAGGGGGCGGTGTCCTGAGAGCTGAAGGCGACCAGCTACCACGTGAACTCCAGAAGCAACTCAGTGCTGGTTAGAAGTTTAACTCCCCAGTGTGATTTTATTATCATTCCATCTTATCATTATTGCTAATATAATGAAAAAATACATTCTTAAAGGGGTATATTTTTATCCTAAGATAGGCTGCATTTTAAAGGTGAATAAAATGCAGCCCATGGAATCTCTTCCTCCGAATAACAGAGAAGTGCTGCTCTACATGATTTAGTAGCCTCACAGTGACTTGAAGAGGAATAAATGAACATGTAGCTACAGTCCTCCCTTTAGCAGTGGCCTGAAAATTGCACGGTGGATACTGACTATCTACTGAAAGAATATTTTAAGGGACTAGAGAGTTGAAGAAAAGAACCTTCGGAAAGGGAAAAAGTGTAATTATATCTATCGTATTTCCCCGAGCATTCATTTTAATAACAGAAGTTATTCACAAATGCTACTCTCCTGGAGCACATAGTAAGTACAGAAGCCATGTTAGGTCCTGATGCAACTGTGACTTCAGATTTGCTCCAGCTACAGTTCCCAAAAAGCATAGGGAAGTTGATCAGGGCAGCCAGATTACACTAAATACAGGGCAGCAGTCAAAGAAAATGGTAAAAAATTTTAGCTCCCTTTGAGCTCTAAGAGTTTTTTACTGCATAAGTACTGTGTAAGTACTGTGGCCCATTGCTGTTCTGCAGCTTTATGTAGTGAGCTGTCAGTAGTATCTGATCTGCTAATTAGACCTCGAGGATCAGAACAGATTGGCATCTCAAGACTTACAAGAATCCTGGATAGCTGCTTCTGCTTCCTTCCCTGAAAATAACCAGAAGTCATCCATTAGTAATCGTCTGTGGTCTGTTTCAAAGTTCACTCTCTTGTACAGCAACATCAAAAATGTACTTACATTAGTTAGTGAGATGAAATCTACAAAATTACCACATTATCTTCCAAAAGCCCCAGGCACAACCTAGCCATGCCAACAGGTGATGTATACGGTGCACTTACTTCCATTCTGTGCTGCAGAATCCACAGCAGGATTAAAAACAGAGGGAGCTGGTTCACCTGCATCTTACATCTCAAACATCTAGACTCAGAAGAACTACAGACTAACTCCTGGAAAACCTAACTGAAGTTCCTTTTCTTTCTAAGTTAATAAAATGAGTACCAGCTCATTCATGAAGCTTTTGGATGAGACGTTAAAAAAATTAAAACACATCCACATTTTGAGGAGGAGTTTGCCCCTTAGTCCTTATTTTCTACTCTCCACTTTGCTTCCTTACTAATTACACCAGCATTAGCAGCTTATCAGTGATGAGAAGCTTTGATTTTCATACAGCTTGGGGAATGTACATGACTGCTTTTGCATTAAAAGCCTGGTCTTGATGAAAAATCATCCCTCTTGTACATTTCTCTTTTTTGGGACCACCTATCCCCAATCAATTAATCTCCATCCTCACAAACTCTCCTCCCATCATTCTTCCTGGGCAAAAATCCTTAATGATGTATTACAAGAAGTTTGGAAACAATTCCTTTCCCTTGACTGCCCGAAACCTCTCCTTCCTAAAGTTGCCTACAAAACGCTGCAGTCAAATGACTCTTTTGCTCCAAGAAAGAGAACCAGATCGCTCTGGCTCCTGTAAGATTGATATCACAAAAGCCCCCCCGAGGGAATTACAGCCTCATAACATACAGTTGCCTATTATTTATTCCGTGGCCAGATTCTCAGCTGGTATAAATCAGAGCAGGTTCCTTGCCTTCAACAGAGGAAAGCTGATTTATGCCAGCTGACAGTCTGGCCCTGCATGCGTTCCACTTGCACAATGCTAGGTTTTAAAAGAGGCCCATTAAAGTGCCCCAGGCATGTAAGAACCACACTTGGGTCTTTACTTGGAAAATGTTGCTCTGAGGAGTAACACTCTGAAGCCTTCCCAGTGCTCTCTGAGTATGTACTGTTCAAATTCACTTGCTTTCCTAACAGAAGGAAGTCTCTGTGCCCTGACAGAACCACCACAACCTTGCGAACACAAGATGGATTTTATAATGTCTCAGCACAGACCGGGTTTTTAACTGAGTTTAAACGCTGAATTAAATGAAGCCCACAGGTACACCAATGCAATGTTTTGGAGGAACTGATCAAATGCACAGAGGGCAGAAGCTATCTTTCAAAAGTCGCATTACTGGTGACTACAAAAAGACAGAAAGAATGTGGGGTGACTTTCAAATCACTGGCTGAGCTTCAAGCTTTAGCTGCTTCAGAAGTCTTTCTTTTTTTCCCCCTTAAAAACTCAGAAATCTACTAAAGAAGGGCAACTGAGCTCTTTTGCGGATTTGGGCCAAAGTCCCTGGGTACAAATAGAATGTCTGTAGGAAACAGAAGATGGCTTTCTCATGCCTCTGGCTCCAAATTATCTTTTCACAAGCACAATGTTAACCCTAGCATGTCATGGCAGCGATAGATCTGCTGGGCTCTAAGGTGAAGGATGCCTGGGCTGTGAGGAAGCAGACTCCTCTATCCATTATTGAAATCTATTAATTTCAGGGAAATTTTTGCTAAAATACTACTCTGGGTGAGCGGGGAAGCGGAATCAGACTATCAGGACTGTTATAAATAAAAATTGTGGTTCCTCTGCAGGACACAAATTTCTGAATACAGTGTTAGTTATTATGATATAAAATAAAGAGTAGAAGACACCATTCATTCTGTGCAATGCCATTCCCACCAAACAAGGAGACAACAAAAATACAACCACAAATCAACCTAAATAACGCCAGCAGAAAATTATTTTTCCTGTCCCACAAAACGCTGTAACATTTCATACATTTTCATATTCACAACCAGAGTGAAACAAAAATAATTTGAAGTAGTGCGGGGGTGTTTGCTCATGCATGCAAGATGAGGGGAACTGACAACCACCCAATATCCTGGAGACAGTGGACAGGGGGAGCTCCAGATTCAGATGTTGTCTGAGTCAGGGCAGGCACTTGATCCTGCTTTTCTTCCATCCTTGACCAGTGATTATTCTAATTATTGATTAATGATTTCTCTTTCTGTCACTTCCGTATCAGAAATTCCACCCTGAACTAGGAAAAAAAAAAACTATTTCCTGATGAAAGTTTAATGGAAACTGGTACATTTCCACAAATTGTTTCAGTTTTGACAAATCAGCATTTTCCCATGAAAAACAGTGTCAAAAGCTCTCAACCAGCTCTAATTCTAACCAGATTAACTCAGGGAAGAATGCCAGCAGGAAGTTCCTGCTAAATACCAGTTGTTTGAGCAAAGGAAAACTACTCCTTCCCCCCGACGATCTTCCCAGAGGTGAAAAGGCTTTAAAAACCATATGAAAAAAAAAAAAAAAAAAAAAAAAAAAAAAAAAAAAGGTCTGGCAGTTCCATCTGTAACAACTACAATGGCATTCAGAGCAAGAGGGAAAAAAAAAAAAGAAATGGCATAAATGGCATATTGAAAAAAATGAACAAACACCGACAAATCAGCATTTGGTATTTCTCCTACCACTATAATGTTATTGTTTCTTTAAATCTGAAACAGTTGCTGAGCTTTGCAGCAAGGCAAATGAATGGACATCAGTCCCTGAATCCATATGGACTGCAGGGGCAAATCCCTTGACACATGTTCAAATGTAAATCCTGTTTAAATACCTGGAAGTTAATGGACACAAGTGATGGCATGTTGTCACCAACAGAAATAGAATTCAGCGAGTCCTGGTGAGATGAGTTAGTATTAAATACTAATATGGATAACTTTTCATGGCTTGATGGTGTTTGAAGTGGCTTGTTCTCTCAGTGTATCTTAACATAAACATCTGTATATTAAACTAAACCTGTGTGCTTTCAGGTTGTATTCAACCAATGTCAGTCCTGCCAGTCTGTCTTTATGCCAGAATGAAGCTGTACTATGAAAAAATAACAACCGAAGGCTGAGAGCACATCTTGTAAATACATAGTACCAACTCACAGCTTAAAACAGCAATTGCTGTATATCCCTTCTTACTCAACATAGTAAGAAGCTTCTGCACTGTTTCTTAGTATGACTCCTATCACGTCCACCTGGCAGCAAAGTTAAACTTCCAAAAGGATCCTAACTGCTCTGCCAAAAACAAGGCGTATTTTTTTCTGATTTATTTTGGTCTATTTTAATCTTCTAGTTCATAAAAAAGCACGAGTATTTTGCCCCCACTTTTTATTTTATTCTTGATAATACGTGTTTAAAAACCTGTTCCCATTATTCTCTAGAAAAACACAGAACAAATACACAAACAAAAACAAAACAACACCCACAAACAACTCCTCTAACCCCAACTAAATTTAAGGCTAAAGACCTATTAAGTAAAACAAAATCTCAGCTTTAAATCTCTTAGACTAGGACTCAACCAAATTTTTTTTCATGACAGGACTGGTTCTCTACTCCTCTGTGCTGGAGATCTCTTGTGCTCTCCAACATCTGCACAGAACTAGTTTATATCTTATTCCATTTTACTGAGTTCACAATTCTCTGGTGGTACGAGCCAATTTATGTCCATAGGACGTGCCTGCCTGGTAATCTCCCCTGAGTCAAAGAGCTCCTGGTGTGGCAAAGACGCCATTGCACCACTGCTCCCACCTGCCTTGGAGCACCCCTTGGTTGCTCTGCTCACCAGACATCAGAGGAGACGTGGACACCTCCATCCTGCTGAGCTCAGGACCACAGAGCCACAAAGGTGGCTGGAAGCCCTGACTGTCACTGTGCCAGCACCACTGACCTGCAGACATGCCAACCAGTGTGGAGACTGCACGGATCACTCTCAGGTCAAAATCTGTCATTGTGCTAGCGATAGCATTTCAATCTAGCTGACAGAAATGCATTTGGTTATGCAAAATCCAAGACATTAATAAATTGACCCCAAATAGCTGGTTGTGCTCATTCTTGCTACCTTTAAGTAAGGCACATTATCTTCTGAGGTCAGAGCAGAAGTGATACAAAGTGAACGTGGCACAGACAAAAAACTCCCTATGCCATGAATGCAAAAATATCATCTTAAAAATATCTTGCAAAGGAAATATAATCATGGGAAACCCCAACAATTGGTGCTACAGTGACAGCTTACTCTCCCCCCTGCCAAAGTGGAACTCTTTTCTAAAAGACTAGTTCTGAGAAGGGACAAAAAAAGAAAAAAAATTATTTTTTTGCCTTAGTAAGTCTGACACCATCTCTGCTCCTGAGTTCAGAATAAGCTTTGTCACAATGACAACTTTTATCAGCCATCATTATAGCACACTGCACCTTTGAAACTATAACAACTCATCCCAGAAAGGAGTATTTGATTTTGAAGCGATGCTGTTTGGCTAAATGGAGGTCATATAATAGTTTTACAAAATATAAGCAAAAAATACAAATATGAAAAAGTGATATATTCCATTGCCCTTTTTTTGGAAATTGCTTTTGAAACAGTTTTAGGAAACTCATGTGCTATAGCCTACGTAACTTCACTGACACTAATGGAACTACATTCATTTGCAGCAGCTTAAGATCTGGCTCATCATTTTTTGATAGAAACCATTTCCATACAGAATTCACCATCTGAATATTATATTAGTATGTTAATGCCAAAGAGCTCAGAACAGCAATTAAATAAAAGTGATTTTCACAGTCTCAGGTATAAAGTTCTCAGAATTCAAGGATACCCCATAAATAGAAAAATCGCAATAATATCTCTGTTCTGTTCCAACTTCCCTCCTGAAATAACTGGAAATTTGCCAGAGCTTTAGTGGGGGACAGGAATGCATTTTAGATTTGATCGTGTTACAAACATGTTCCACCATGTTATGAATATGTTTGTTCCCATACTTCCCTCTTGCAACTATCTGAAGCTTTTCGTTTGATTTTTCTACTATTAAATCAACTATCATATGGCTTTTAAAAGATAAGGAGACAATAATGCAAGTGAGAGCTTGAATGAATGGAGAAATTAGGTTCCAGATATGCAGAAATAAACAACTATTACACAGATTATTCCAAAGCACAAATTTCTGTTTTTAATACCCAAAATGCAAATTACAAATTTGTATTCACTTGGACACAGCAGCATCACTTTCTTGTGTAGCCAACTGCTGGTTTGCACTGCCATTTATTGGTTAAACACACAATGTAGTATCCACAACCACACACAAAAAAACACACATTGTCCCCTTAGTTTATGGAAAAAACTTTAATTGCTTGTGTCTGGCACAGGAGATTAAGGCATCTGTTTCAAAGCAGATAGTGGCTATTGGACCTGTTTGTGAATTTGTAGTTTTCTCCAGATTCTTTATGGGAATGTGCCGTCCTTGTCTAATAATCTGCTGTGAACAGAGTTCAGAAGAAATTTTAGCTAGGGCTCTATCAACCTCCTCACCAACAAGCATCAGGGGGTTAGCAGGCACACCTGGGAAGTGACTGGTATCTCTCCTGCCTCATCCTCTCCGACCTGTTGAGCTATTGATTGCTATAGTAGTCAGTCAGATTACTATAGTAAGTCAGTAGCTTTTTTTCCCCCCATTTTATTTTCCCCAAAATATTTGGCAGCTCTAGTTTTCATTTTGGTGCCAAATAAGAACCAATATCCAAACCCCAAACTTTCTGCCCCCAACGGAACTGTTGTTTTCTGAGCAACTTTACCTGCTATGCACACAATAAAACACTACAGTAGTTATTAAAACATTTTTCAACAAGTTTTGAAGCTACAAATTACCTGACAACAGGTGAACACAGTTTTGGTTATTATAGACTGTAGATAAAGGTCTATACAGGCTGAGTGAAAAAAGCGTAATAATAAATGACATGAGTAACAGAAGTGGAGCTTTCTCATTTAAAGATGTGTGTAATAGGAATAAAAAACAAATCTGGGGCTGGGTTCAACATAAGAGCCCTCACTAGTTAAGTATGATTTATGTCGATCAGCAGTATCAATACGCAGCAAAATCAGTAAGAAGCCGCACACCTCAAGTTTAAACCAATAACATGATTGAGCTCTGGGACACCACCGCGCCTTATTCTTGAATTGTTTTTTATTCATCTGACCTAAGCTCACATGAGTAACTCTGCAGGTATGCGAAACCTGTTGACTTTGACAGGATTATTAATAAAGCATGGAGTTATTCACGCTGTACGTAGCTGTTGGCAGTGAGCACGCAGGAACTCTCTCCTTCACATCCTTATGTTTTAGTAACAGTTCTGGGGTTGTTACTGACCACGAGCGGACGACTGGGGACAATCGGAGGGCACAGAGCAAAGTTTGCAGGAGCTCAGGTGTGCCCGCATCTGACCTGAGGGCTAAAACCAGGCACCGGCTATCACAGGACACCTCAGAAACACACTTAATACTTCAAAACTGCTGCAAAACCAACACCTGGAGCACTCCGAGGTTCTTTTTTTAGGTGCACCAGTCGTGCAGCACAGTGATTTAGGGCCTAGCCCTGCGGTTACCGGTGCTACCTCGCACGGCACCGGCAGGACGGGGACCAAAAAGAAGCTCCTCGGGGCAGGGACCTCGCTCTCGCAGCAGCCACCGAGGCTCCAAACCTCCCCGCGAGCAACCCCGCAAGCCACAGCCTGCAGAGCCTCCCTCTGAGGATGTCCTCGCAGAAAAGTGCCCGGGGGGCCCCGGTGCGGCCCGGCCCCAGGTGCCGCCGCCGCAGGGCCAGCCGCCGGCTCCCCGGCTGCCCTCCCCGGGCTCCCCCGGCTGGCCACGACCGTGCCTCGTTCCCTGCCAAATTCTCCCTTTTCTCCCCATTTTTCCCCTCTGCGGGCGGACCCCGGGCTTTGCCGCGGACCCCCCGGTCCTTTCTCCCGAGCGTTAACTTTTTCCAGCAGGGCACCAAACGACCGCGCTGCCCCCTCCCGCGGCGTTTCCAGCTTCCAAACTTTCTTAGCAACCGAGCCCTCCTCCTCCTCCTCCTCCTCCTCTCCCTCCTCCTCCTCCCGAGACACTGTCAAGCGGGACTTACCCCGAAGCGCGGCGGGGAGCGAGCTGCCCACGAGCACCCACAGGGCCAGCGCCCGCAGGCTGCTCGGCAGGCGCGGAGTCATCGCGGCTCGGCTCGGCTCGGCTCGGCTCGGCCCGGCCGGGAGGGACGGAGAGGAGGGACGGAGGCTGGGAGGGAGGCCGGGAGGGAGGGAGGGAAGGAGGGAGGGAGGCCGCGGCTGGCAGGGCGGTGGGGGAGCGGGCTGCGCGCTTCGCCGCTCGGGACTGCGGGTGACTCACTGCAAACTTCGGTGCTGCAGGGGAAACAGGAAATCTTAAACTTCGCAAACAGCTGGGCAGGACTTTCTTACTCTTACAGTAGTTCCTTCTCCCCCCCCCCTTCGCATTCACTCCCCTCCCCTGCGCTCGCTCTTTTTCTTTCTTTTTTTTTTTTTTTTTAACCCTCACCCAGCTTGGTGTCAATCATCTGCCAGAGGCCAGCCCCCCGCAGGTCCGGCTCTCCCACCACCAGCCCCGACGTGCAGCCCGGCACCCCTCGTCCGCCTCCCCGCCGAGCGGGGACCGGGCAAAGCCCCCAGAGAGGGGCTCAAGGGCGAGCCTGACCCGTCCCTCCTCCTCCTCCTCCTCTTCCTCCTCGCGGGGGCTGGCAGGGGCCCGGCACTCCTGCCGTCCGGGGCACTGGGCTCCCCGGAGCTGCTCCTTGCATCCCCATCCCCGTGCCCAGCGATGCTGCATCCCCTCTCCCCTCCGGGTGCAGAGATGGAAAAGCCCCGGCTGAATTAAAGCAGGGGGCAGGGGAGGTTGAAGTCGGGGTAATAACAGGAAATGTTCGCACAGACTTGCTAGGCACTCAGCTTGCAGATGTTGAAGAAGACTGTGACAACTTGTCACCTACCTCTTTTTTTTTAGTTTTATTTTTTTTCATTTTGCTCCCCAAAGGCCTGGACACACACCACTTGCTCCAAAAAGCTGCACGTGTGACACACATGAAGTTCATCACCATTCCTCACTCCATCGCCATTTAGTTTTGTCACAGATTTCTCCAGAAGGAGGAAATTGCATGAGGGATTCAGTGAGTGAGAACACACCAGTGATGCCAGCTTTGCATGGCAAGGCAGAGACTGGGAGAACCATTAGACCCTTAGCAGGTTTAGGCTTAATTAAGCCTGAGCCTTCTGCCAATATAAATCCAGCCATTGCAATAGGTCTTGAGACCCACTTTTGGTCCACAAAGTCATCTTCTCTGAATTAAATGGCTGGGCATTGAATAAAAGGTAAACTGATGCCCATGGAGATAAGTTGAGAGTGCCTGTTCAAATGTTGTTGATCCATTTCCGTCTCCATTACAGCGCTAGTTAGAGGTACAGTTTGGGGTATTTTAGAAAAAGGACTAAGCCCTCTGGGGAAATATACGTAATCATGCGCTGAATGTCCCAGATTAACTCTGTATGAATTTGGAAATGTTTGCATAATGCATTTAATTGGCCTATAACAGACATAAAAAATCACATTGTGATTTTATGTAAATTTAGTTTTTAAAACTCCCTAAATGCATATTTTCACAGTGCAGACCCAGTTTATGGTGCAAATTCTCATAAACCAAGAGCATTTTCCTCTTCCTCAACCCCCTTTAAGTACAGTTAAGATTCACTCAAATACAGTCGCCACCTTCCAAAGGTCAGGAAAAAGTTGGATTCAGGCTGAGGACAGACCGGCATGTTATCAAGTCCTGTACATCAACCCTATGCTAGAAGATGGCTGTGTTTTCAGCAATCCACTTGAATGAAAGCATTTCTGAATGCCCAGCAGTATATACTGTATAACTGTATACCTTTCCCTTTCCTTGTGGCTGTCAAGCTGCAGGCCTCAAAGCGTTGCTGTTTGCTTAGAAAGTTGGCTATGTATAGTGACTGGGCTCTCCTGTTAGTTTTTGGTGACTAACTTCCAATATGGAAAGAAGCTAAAAAGCCATTAAATACAGATTTAGTGTTACTGTTCAAACCTGTCACAATCCAGGTGTGACCTGGTGAGCTGGCCTCTGCCTCACGTGCATCTCTCTCCTTCACAAAAGTGCCGTGGCTCCTGTCCCACATCTTCTGACCAGTGTCTCTCGTCCGGGGTCTGGGAGCAGGAAAGGGGCTTGCAGGAGCTGGAGGCCCTGGGGAGGCCTATGGTCCCCAGTGGTCTCACACCCCTGACTGCAGCCTGGCAGCACGGCCCTTCTCTCTCTCGCAGGAGGCAATGCAGCCCCTGTTACTCAGTAAGGAAGAGGTCTGCTACAGGCGGACTTCAGAAGTCTGATTCTTCCACTTGAGCATTGCTTTTATTTCCAGACATGCCATGCAGAGATGAGGTGCTACAGTCTCTCTTTGGGTGTTCAGATAGCTCATGAGAGTGGTAGGTGCTACAGGAAAGGTTTTGGGTGGAAGGATATATCTTGCCTTGATATTCACAGTGGAAGAATAACTGTCACAGAAGTCCACACTCAAGTTGAAGTAAATCCCCATTTTGTTCAGAGATTTGTCCCAGGCTGGCCTATTAACAAAACCTTGTCCTGCCTTTATGAATAGTATAAGCTTCCCTGTTAGGGCCCAAATGCAACCTAATCAGGATTTCCTGGACAACCAAAATATATAAAACAAGACTAAGCTGGTCATTTATTTCCATTTCCTTGTTCATAGTTCCCAGTTCCCTATTTGCAGAGTGCAGTTTATTACGTCTAGATTGGAACTGTGAATATTTAACTTCACCCTGACTGAAGTACGGAAGAACCAGCATTGGAGTGCCACAGATTGAAGCTGTAAATAATTAACTCCAGCCTGGCTGGATGAGGAAGGGTCAGCTAACTTCAGTTCGCTACTCAGAAAGGCAAAACACTGAAATACTGAATGCTGTGTGTTTTCTTTCTGAGCCTTAAAAAGAGATGCCCGGAACACGGAGAAACTGGTACCTCCTGCACCTCAGGGGCCTTCTAGTGAAGACAACACAAAGTGCTTCATGCTGCAGTTTTAGGTACAACTTTTTACAGCAGTCCATAAAAACGTACTGAATACAAATGATTTCTCTTTACTATTCCAAGCGTTTCTCAGCTTGCAGTATCATATTTCTGTCAAAATTCCATGCAGACTGCAGCATTATTCTCATACGAATAATACTTTCAAGCTTCCACAGATTTTGCATTGTTACTAAAAACTGTAGTTTCACTGTACATAGCATACACTTTAAACTTAAATCGCTCTGCCCAAAGCCAAGAACTGATGACGTGCCCAGCAAAGCTGTTATTTTGATTAGCTTATTAGGTCCAGTGTTGCTTTGCTTAAAAGCCCACAACATCTACTGATGAGCCCCAGATCTACTGACTCAGAATTAAATAAGGCTTATGCAGCTGCACTAACACAAGATAGTATGCATGCCTACAATAAGCAGACATATGTGGCTTAGGGTGAAAAGATCTTACCTTACTTTTAGCTGTCTAGAAGTTAGCCTCAAAGTGAGGTTTGGTGGAGACAACTTAGAGGCTTTTGCACCATCTAAAGGAGCAGTCTCATTTATTTGACTGTAGTGAGTTAGGCCCAGATCAGGCTCAAGGACAAAGGAGAGAAAACAAAGGCTGGATGAGCAGAATTGCCCTTACGGTAGCAGCAAGATGTTAGGCCACCTAAATCCCTTCTGTCATAAGAGAATTAAGAGGTTTCTAGGTATCTTGAAAACGTCTAGACACGTGAGCTGATGACACCGAATGCTCTTAGCCCAGACACCTACTTCTTAGGCATCTGAGGTTACACAATGTGAATCCTAAAGGAAATGGTCCTTGAATTGCATACATCATATATTATAAGCTACAGGATGCTTTACTGACTGGCAAACATTGGAATTACTGCCTGTGATGTCTGTTTGGAAAGAAACACGGCAATCAGGAACACAGGATGCTGATATTGCTTTGACAAAACTATTAATTACGCAACTAGAATAAGTAGTTTGACCAAAATCAAAACATAGATGACCGAATACATTTTGTCATATTACTTTCAAAAGAAAAGAGGATTTTTGTTTTCAAATTTGACACATCTGATTTTGACATTTTTCATATGATATGGATCATTTTTTTTTGTTTTGAAGCAACCAATTAGTTCTGCATTTTTTGTTGTTCTCACCATTTTACATGTAAAAGCAAGACAGGAGAGCAACATACAACACTGATTTCACTGCAGTGAAGGAAGAAGTTTATTTTCAGGGAAATTTTGACATTTCAGTTCAAATCAGAGTCAAACTTTGTAACCTTATATTGTCTGCAAACCAAAATTTATGTTCCTTGCAGTACTCTGTTCACAAAGCTGACATTTGCCTGCTAATTTTCAAATTCAGGGTTCTTGGCATGGCATATTGGCCTTTCAGCATTCTTGATAAAAGCTCTACCCGTTTTGTGAATCCTTTGCTGAAGAACAACACACAGACCTCTACAGAGTAGCGTTACACAATTGTGCTTGTATCATTGCTTGCATCATATTTCTCTCTTCATTTAGGTTATCAGAGAGCACAGAATTACAGCTACTATTAAATGCAGTTTTCTTCTTTTGCATAATCACTGGTTTGAACTTCTTGCTAATATTTTGCACTGCTATAGGAACACACGCAGCCTCGAGCAAGGACATTTACAAAAGGTTACATGCAATGCAAAATGTTTTGAAAGACTAATAAAAAGTGTTTGGACTTAACACAGCATTATGCTTATCTCACAGATATAATCAAATTAAAACATCTGTTGTGTGTAATCATCCGTCAGAAGGAGGCAATCAGCTTGTTATCAACTCCTGCATACATCAGAGGAAACAAGAATAATGTTATCTTCAAGATTTATCTTAGTAATGCTTTCTGTACAAATCTCATGAATGACACTTAGCAAAATAAAGTCTTGAAATATTATTCAAATTAGCACTAGACTCTCATGGCACTGCTGCTCACAGGATCTCTGACTTTTATCTACTTTTATCTATCTTTTAGGGTTCACTGAATTGGCTTGTTCTGTGTTTACTGTGTATGTATAAATATCTCTAATAGTGAAAGCTGAAGTACAAAAGTGTCAGAAAATATATTGTTCCTTCAGTGCTTCTGGCCCTGTCAGAAGCAGG
This sequence comes from Anser brachyrhynchus, assembly GCF_964034855.1. Taxonomy (NCBI): domain Eukaryota; kingdom Metazoa; phylum Chordata; class Aves; order Anseriformes; family Anatidae; genus Anser; species Anser brachyrhynchus. Next base: position 43,645,447 of record NC_137695.1, on the reverse strand, counting down.
AAGCACCATTAATCTCACCACACAACATTTTACATGAAGAACTCCATTCTAATTTTCTGTAAGCAAAGAATATTTCAAGAATTTTATACTGTTTCCTTCAGTTTCACATACTTCTCATGATTGGTATCTGAGCTGGGGAAAAACTTTGTACATTTCCGTAAGCATGCTTTCTCATCTCAACACTTTTACATGTACAAAGAAAAAAATAAAATTAAATCTAGATGAAATAGCATTTTCAACATACATGGAATCAAATTATTGCAGATATACAGTCACACTTATTTTTCTCAAAAATATTGTTACTCGTGGAACTTGTCTCCATTTACACATAATTTGTACTATTTATCTTCATCAAAGCTTGTTATTTTAGGATCTTCCTTAGCAAGAATTTGGGCATTGGATGCCAAGCCTCAGAAAATATCTGAAACTATCAAAGGACCTAAGTAACATAACATAGAGGCCCTTCTGTTTCATTTTTCCCACTGGAACGAAAGGGAGATGTGAATCTATGGTAGAGTATATCCCTAAATCTAATCTGAAAGAATCCAAATACTTCAACCGCAAAGCCCCAGAAACAAGGAAAGTATCCTCCCACCCCACCGGGCAGAAGATCATGCCTGTGTTATTCAGGAATGCAGTACACTGATGATGTTAAACTGACTCATTTGACCAGGATCTTTAAATAAATCTATTTGCAATAGCACAGCTGTTCCTCTCAGGAAGGAAACTCATGGTTCCATAATTTTTATCTGCAAGGCAACTTTATGATCTGTGGTCATAGGAGGTGGCTACTGTGCTTCAGAGGTCAGAAGCATGCAGTACAGGAGGATTCAGAACGCCCTGGGAGTTGGATATTGTTGCAACAGAGCTGACCATGGAATGAACGGGCTGACTGTGGCTTGCAATTAACTCAGATGCTATCATTCACTTTTGCTATTTTTCTTTTCTTGTGACTTGAGACTATTATTAAACTAACTTGTGAGCCCAGTCCTCAGACTGTGGGCACAGTCTCTCCTACCTTCCAGATGGGTAGGACATCTCACAGTCCTACCAGCCCTGAATGGTGGGCAGACTTTTCTCTTCACAGCTCAGGCAAGACTAGCAAGGCTGCCTTCAATAGTTTCAGTTCTTAGCTAGAGCTGGCTAATGCTAGCCAGTCCAAATTACACAGTGGGCACCTGAAATTCTCGATATGTGTGAACAATAGCAACTCCATCTGGTGGATGGGGCCAAGCCCCGAGGGAATTAAGGACTTCTGCGAGATCCACAGGAGAGTGCTAATCCACAGCCTCAGTGATATTCAAGGCTCTCTACATCACTACGGCAACATAAGGGCCATTAGAAAAAGCTTTAGTGCAATTTACACCCATTTTATTACCATTTTACTATATTAAACTGTTATAAATTGTCCTTAACGTAACTGAGAATTAGATGCTTTGCAGTTAATAAAAGAGGCATGATTGTCTCCACTGTCTATGGAGAAATAACACTATGCATTTTGTCAGTTTGGCATTTCTGGAGTGTCAGATCCCCAGGGTCTATATCCAGATACTGACTGAGAGTAGGGAACAAATTAATGGCACTGGCTTAAATTCAGTCCTCCATACGGAGGTGTGTAACATTTCTTGCTCAACTCTGCCCTGTCTATAAGAACATTTTCATGTCTCTGGTGACCTATGGCTGGAGAAAGTGATGTGGTAATTCTCCTGCCTAGTACAAATTGAGGTGCAGTTGAGACTGATGAGGGATGAGAGTGCAACTGATACTTGTATCTTCAAATGCTTTGAAATACAGATAAGGACACATCTAGCCCAGGACTTCCACAGTTTGATCTATCCTGAGGGACTGCTGCCCATGTAATATGAAAACTGTTTAGAAATTGAGGAGTTGAGGCTTTACGGTGAGGTAAATAAGGCAGCCAGACAAGGGAGTTGGATGTTGTCTGGGAAAGTGTAGTGATGCTGATTGGGAAGTGAGGAGATCCTGTTGAAGTCAGGCTGAATTTTCTGAAGGGCTTTTACAGTATTTGCTATTTCATGCATGTTTTTGTTTGCCATAAATACTAGCCTGGTTTTCATCTCTAACTTTCGATGACAATTTTTTTTATTGTGATTCAAAAATAAGACAAGATTGAAAAATCAACTTCAGTAATCTCCATCACAAATGAAAAGTAATTTACTGCTGTCTGCATGACATTATTCTTGTATGATTTTAATGCCTTTCCTTTAATGGGCATGCTGTTCTGAACTGACATAGCCTTCTTTTCTTCATCTTGTTGCCTTTTTTGCCTCCTTTCCTTGGGTCCTTTCCTTTATTTCTCTTGTTCTCTAATAGCTCTTTCTTTCTTATGTTCTTTTCTTTGTTTATGTACTCTGTGTTTTATTCTATCCACACTGACCTTTCCACTAGGCATCAATTACAGACTGCCATTTTAAAAATAAATCCCTTTTTAACATCTTTGTAATTACCTCCACTTCAAACTGTGGCACTATTAGAAAGACTTAACAAGCTGCGTCTTCAAAAGTGTCTCTCTGTTTCTGTGTGCGCGTTAACATTTCATTCGGAAGAAATTCCACACTGTTGGTTTCACAACCACCAACAACCGCACTCGGTTAATTTATTGGTGGTAAAACTTTTGGATCTCTTAGAGTGTCTTTTAGTCAAAGCGCAGAGAATTATGAAATAGTAGAGACATAATATACTTTAGAGCTCTCTTTGCCCTGTTAACTACAGTGAAGTGTAGCAGCTCAGGCTGTCTCCATGCCGTTACTTCCCTCAACAATTCCTGTTAGCTATTCTCAGATGTGCTGAGAAGCTGTTATGTAAAGCCCTGCAAAAACCTATGACACAGATCCTCTTTTTCTACCAGTGCAGTCATATGCATGTGTGTGGTGCTTGCTCGCAGGGTGTAGCTGAACTGGGGTTTGTGTTGCAGAATGAGCTTGATCCCCTCTGCAGAACCTCTTTCCACTTCTCTCTGATCTGCACATGAAGACTGAGCGTAGTGGCATGTCTGTGAGTAGAGGCTAGATCCTATTTTCACTGCTTAATTTGCAGCAAGGACACAAATTGACTCATTTGAGTGCTGAAATTCTTCCAGTGCTGTCTCACAGTTCACCATAGGTGGGAGTTCTTCCACCCTTCCCATGGAACAAATCATTAGCTCAGATGAATCCTATTCAGACATCCTCCCAGAGCCGCTTGATGCAATCTCCCTGGGATACCCAGAGGAGCAAAAGGATAGATTAGGCCAATTTACACCCTCAGATCTAGGTTACCGGAGCCTACACTGACTTCAGTGAAGAATTATCTTCGATCTAACTAAACCAAAAGATAAAACACCAGCATACTTCTGACATAACCCAGAGCTGCAGCATGATGTTTCAGTCTCTGAGCCCCTCCTTTCTGTCCTGCCTTCCCACCTGCTATCAGTGTGGTCTCTCACCTGCTCCTTCCCGTGCCTGGGTCCTCCCTCTCAGCCTCCCCGCTGCTATTTCTAGCCTCTCTGATTTCCTGCCAGCTGCCACTGCCTGCTCAGCCCTCTGCCCACCTTGCTGGGCAGCAGCCCCAGCTGGCAGGGCTTTGACATACTTGCTTTGGGTTGCCGTGCCCCTTGAAGGAATGCTAGGGTACGTGTCCCTGCTCATCCCATGTGGCTCATCCTCCAAGGCTTTTGCAGAAGCTTTTACATGGTATTTCTCTCACAGTTTCTTAAAAACAAAACAAACAAACAAAAATAGCAATAAAGATTAGAGAGAAAAAAGCAATCTAAAACACCTGTTAGGCTGTTGTTTAATTTCTTTTCTACTTAGCTGCAGTGGGCAAGAGAATTTAAAAAGTAAACATTATTTTTAATACTGAATTGCCTTTAATACTGTGATTAAAGCCTTCTGGTGCCAGTCCTATAATCACTGGCAGAAGGCTTTTCATCAGCGCCTTTCTTCACACAAAAACACAGAGTAAGTGCTGACTTGTAGTCTTAAGTACTTGGATATCTAGCTGCTGCTTATTGATTAGTTTTGATGTTCATACTCTTGGGTGGTGGAGAGAACAATAAGAATCTGACAAAGAACGAATTTACACAGCTCAAGTATTGTTCCTTCCCTTCTCCATACTAAGCCAGACATGGCTGTCAGCCCTTTCACTTAGTACACAGGCTTCAGAAGCCTTCAGTCACACAAAACATTCCCTAGAAGTCACAAAATTCCCTCCACGTGCCTTGAGATATGCCGCCAGCTTCAGTCATGTTGCATGACACAGCTGGAGAACAGAGATAAGATCTGTTGCCTTCTTGGTCTTTTTGCACGCTTGCCACCCAGCTCATGACAAAAGATTACATGCCTTTTTTAGGGGCTTCGTTGGCAACCAAAGGCGCTCATGGAGGTGTTGAAGGAAGCTAGGTAATATTTTGTCTATTCTACATAGACAAGCAGACCTTCACCTCACTGAATTAGAGTCAAGTAGCAGTAAGTGTAACTCATAACTGGATACAATTGTTGTACGTAACCACTAGAGGGATTAGACAAATTTTATTTTATTTAAATTTTATTTTTGCCTCAGAATAGGCCTCTCCAATCTAAAAGTTATCACTGTTGCACCACACATTCAGACAGACCACAGCTCTCCCCAGGGAGCCAGCCATATGAGTTTCCCAAGAATCAAAGGAAACTCAATGATTCTCATAGTCTAAGAGACACACCGATCCCAGGGAAGTGCTCAAATATCCTTAGCCAGAATGCACGGTGGAGAGAGAGCCATGGGAAGAACAAGTAAGTTTCTTTTCTCATGAGTGAATGGTGTGACTTAAGCATAGTCCCTTTGCTTGTAGCATTGAGCAGACTTTTAGACAAGGGTATATTTCTAATCTTATTTCTGTGGTTGACTTTTGTGTGTGGCAGATGAAGGGACAAGACGGGGTATAGCACAACTCTGTGGACACGTTTTCTCATGTATGACAGAAGAATTACTACCTGAATGTACTGGATGTACTTCATAACTCTATTATCTTTTCTTCTACATGATCTTTCAGGAGGAAAGATTCTCTGCAGTATTCATGTTGATGATTCCTAAGAAAGTATCTGCAGTATCAAATGGGATTCATTTGGGGCATGCTAACATCACCACCTGCTACTTGTAACTCTGTTGGTGCCAATCATAGACTGCAACGAGCTTCCAGGTGTGAAAGAAGTGGTGACAACTGAGAACTGGTAGGTGCTGATAGTGTGTGTAAGCCAATATGTGACAAGCAGGAATCGGTGTGAATTTTGCTTTCAAAGCTGTAACACATATTTTGCAGAAGCTGCATTTGCAGCCCTAGACAGGAATTTGAGGTTGTTTTGCAGCAGCCACAGAACAACCTTGTGCTATTGTGCTACACAGGACGCACATCGCTTTCAGCTTTTGCAAGCCAGTTTACCACAGAGACTTCCTTGTGGGCTTACCCCTGCCGTGCTGACGCTATTGTACACAGACAGCAAGGCTGCTCAGAGTACGCAGCTGGTGGGGGGCTTTCTGTCTGCTTGTACAGCAGGCAGCCTTCCCTGGCCTTCATCTACACCATTTTAGGAGTTGGGCCCCGAGTTGTAAAGTCTGAATCTGGATCCAAACACAATTTTCTTCAGCATTCACAAGAGATCTCATCCTTGGTTTGGGTTTGCTCCATCCAGATCAAAGCCCAGCTGCAAAGCTTGTCTTCCAACCAAAACTTCCTCAAAGTTTTGGGGTCTGGGGCCATAGTTCTCTTTTAGCTCCATTTCTAGATATTTTTGAAAACTCTTACATGTACAAAATTTATGGCTAGATCTTTGTCCCATTGAAGTCAGTAGAGTCTTGCTTTCTTGACACAGATTCAAGAGAGGCATTTAGGTAAAATATAGGTAAGATCAATGCCAACTGGAATTTTCAGGCATTTTTTATATGCCTAACTTTTAGTTGCCAATCTGACACCCTAAGCCTGTAGAAATTTTCATTTTCTGAACATATTTTATTTCATCAGATACATGGCCTTTTCTGATTAGTATTAACTCAACAAACATTAAAAAAAAAAAAAGTCAAAAAAGCCCTCATTTGTTTTGACCTCATGTATTCAAATAGTTGTTTCTGGGTGGTGGGTTTCTTCCTCCAAAAGATTTAATACTGAGATAGGGTAACAAGATGAGACAAGTCTGCTGAGCCATTCCAAGGCAACAATTTTTATGTTTCTGTCATTTTTTAAAGCCAAGTTCCAAGCTGCTGTTGTGTGGAATGGCTCTGGACACCAGTGGTCTGAAGCAAGGGACAGTAATGTACATAGTACAGCACTCCCCAGGCTCTCACGGAAGTTTTACAACAATTTTTTGCTCTTAGTTCTGTTTTGGAAAGGGTTTTGGAAAACATCTTGCTCTAGGAAAGAGAGTCTTTCTAAGCGTATGTTATTTGTTATCTTTTTTGTTTGTTTGTAACAACATTAAATTGAATGGGTTGTGCTCACTGAGCAGCACAGAAACAGTATTTGGCTTGAAATGAGATGAGCTCAACTTGAACATGCTCAGTTTCAGAAACATGTTAAGCCACTTCCTGGTAAAAGTGTGATAAAGATTATTTGTATAAACAGCTGTTTCTCCAGCCATGTAGAAAGAAACACTATCAGCAGCAGGAGGTGGCTGTGGTCACTGTTAAGCAGCCAGTTACCTGTGATTACTAACCTAGCACTTCTCCACAGTGCTGTATGGTGCTCCCAGACTGCTGCCACCCTCTAAAACGCACCAGTGGCTTCTCTTCATAGTCTGGGTGACATTTCATTGTGTTGGATGAAGTAAGTCTTCATATATCTGAATTTCATTTCAGAGACCTAATAAAGACAGTTGGTTTTATAAGTGCCTAGAAAAGCAAAAAGGCTCTACCAAACTTCTGAGATCAGACAAGAGGCCTAGCAAATACTTGCATTTGCAGCAGCACCTGTCACATCAAGCTACAACACATGTAGGCTAGTCTGTGTAAAGAAGGAAAGAGGAAGAAGTTCACGTGGTTATTTCTGGTCACTTCTCAGCTCTGCTACTGCTCTTACTATGTGAGTATAGACAAGACATTTAAGATTTCATCACACACACACACACAATTTTTGCCAAGGAACAAGCTACCAAGTGGCTGTGTCTCTGGGAAATAAAACACTTTGCATACTTCCACATTTATGAAGGGGGCAGCCTCACAATACACCAGCACTTTGGGGCTCATTACTTACATGGGATAACTTCCAGCAAATAGGAAGCAAGCAAAGATGTACCTGAATAAAGTGAAATCCTTTGTAATGAATATAATATTTTTAACTCTTTCCACGTATCAGCTTTTCTATAACCAGAAATTCCCCAGCACTGTGCCATAGTGAAATGATACAGGCTTTTGTCCAGCAAACAGATTCATTACAGAACATGCACAAATGATGTAAATATTTATCACCGTACGAAGACTCTCTTTGTTGTTCAAAGGACTAGTGTATTCACTGTCTAGCTGAATTAATCCTAGATTAAGTGAAGAATTGTATTCTGTAAGAAAGGATGATGTTGAATTGCTCCCCTTAGAGAAACAGCAGCACACCCCTGTGCACCCCTTCCAGAGCCATCAGAACAGCCCTGTGAGCAACCTCTGCAGAATAACCCCAGCCTCACAGGAGGCAGGGAGAGGTGAGCCCTGCCAGTCAGGGACGTTTGTCCTTCAAACATTACCTTTTCTAGGAGAGTTAGCGTCTTTACTTCTTCCACTGCAAATAGATTGTTCAAGCTGATGGAAATACTTCAGTATAAGTACACATACTATTCATAGAAAGATCTTTCACTACCTTAAAAATAAAAGGAAAAAAAAAAAGATTTTAAAGTTCTTATTGCTGCTGGATACTTGGAAACAAACGGGTATTTAGCTCATTTTCCCTTTCACAAACCACACCTTGTCTTGCATTTTACTTCATATTTCTTTTCTTTCCTGTTCATTACATTCTGAATGTACTTTAAAACTCTTGGTCTGTATCATTTCTCTCAGTCAAGTAAATTCAGGCAAAATAATCTGCACTGGGATTGCTTTAATTAGGGAGAGAATTGCTGGAGAAACCACCAAGAGAAATGAGAGTAAAAGTCCCACCCCTTTTTTAACTGGGTGGAAAGATGTTCTTGGAGAATTATGTGCTGAGAATTCACTTGTAGCATAATGTCTTGGCACTGTACAATATTTTGTTTGATTGCTGTGGCAGCAGACTTACCTACAATGGTTTCACAGAGAGATTAAAGCCAGGAAAGCAATTTTTACTGGTGAGAACTAGAAAGAAATGGCTCACCAGTGACAATAAGCAGTTCTGCAAGAACTACCAGTTTACACATGCAGCTGAGCAGAGTTAGCAAGTTTTTGCAACAGTGCCAGCTGGTCTTCCTTTGGAGGACAAGGGTATCACATGCGCTGTATGCATATGACTTGTTCAGATGGAGCACTGCAAAAATGCGTTGTTTAGAACTGACTGGTATTTGTAAGGAGGTTAGTGTTCAAGCTCACGCCCTTTAGTAACTTGGTTAGCACAGTTAATTCCACCAGTGACTGGGTCTGAGCTGTTTGAAAGAATAATATATGGGCAAATTCAAAGGTGTTCAACCTCTTTGCTTGAAAAAAAACCATGCCTTTCTCAGAGGTTTTGGAATTGTAAGTTTCAATCAGTGTTTTAAAAAAGAGATCTGCAAACTCATTTAACCTTGCTAATGTCAATTTACATTGGTCAGTCAGGATTCAGTGTGAATCCTTCCGGAAAGGGTGCAGGCTTTCTGGAAAGGGTGCAGGTGTTCCTTTGGCTCAACTAACAAGGCACTTGCTCTTAATACCAAAGTAAATACTAAACCTTTTCCCAGAGACTATAATTATTTTACTGTTATTTCCTCTGGGTGATTTTATAATTTCTGATGTCAATGATCCTAAATTACTGGAAGTCTTACTGAACAGGAAGAATTCTCAAGCTGGGAGAGTAAACAATTCATATTGATCAGCTGATCGGGAGTGTTGTTTTCCTTCAGTGCCAGCTGTGGCCATTGGACCCATGTACTCATTTGGCTGTGACCACCCTGAGAAATGAATCCTCTCTCTTGCTGTTCCACAAAGAAAAGAAAACAAGGAAGCAGCAAATGCAGTAGGTTTCCCTGATCTGAGGAAGTTACAGAAGAAACATTTTTTGTGATTTCCCTAACAGGATTTACTGAAACAACCAGCTTATTCCCACTTTTCCTGGGGAAGGTCCCTCATCCATGAGATTAGAAAAGATTGGGATTTGGTGAAGACTTCTTTAGGAAATTTAAAGAAATATATATTTTGCATGCTTTAAAAGGCAACAATATTTAATTCCCTATGCATATTCCCCTGAAATCTTTAAAAGAAATTCTCAAGTTTTTTCTTTCTGTTTTTACTGCCATTCCTCTTCCCTCTGCACACCACATTTTGCCCCTAAAATATGGAATTGATAAATAAACAGAAAAAACCCTAAAGCTTAATTTCAGAGTACTCTGAATAATCTTCTCCAGATTGGAAAGAAAAAAAAATCAAAATAACTCAACTTTCTCATTAAAAAAAAATCTGCATTTTACTTCTTCATTAAGTTTTTAGGTTTTAGAAGTACTGGCAATAACTATAGTGACAGTTATTACTATCTTGCTATAAGAAACACAGCAGCTTTTGTGGCAGAGTTCAAAAGATTAATCAGTTAGAACAACTGGAGATGGAAAGAATGACATAGGTACCTGTAAACAACTTGCCACATTAGTTTGTTTTCTTAATGTACTTTTCTTGTTGATGTTTTCCACATCCAATAAAAGTGATCATATGTAAATGAGAAAGTATGGCCAGTGGTTGGATTTGAAGAGTTTACAAAGCACTGGAACGGTCATATATTCCCACCAGCAGGGACTGAAGAAGAGCAACATTTTCTTGTCATTAGGGCTTTCTTATTAATTATTAGTTTTCACTGTTGCAAAGACACACAAATGAGATCAGGACATTTGTGCTAGCTTCTATACATAAACAAATGAAAGTATGATGAAAATACAAATCCTAAAGGGTGATACAAGGCCAGATGAATGGTGAGAGACAGACCAAAAAGTCCATGCTCATAGCAAAAGTCCAAGGTCTCTACAGAAGGATGGTGACCCTCTGTGTGTGTGTGTCTTCTACGCTAAGCAAAAGGCAAAATTTATATGAATTAATAGAATTAAACCAATGCCATGTCTCCATGGATACAATTAAATAGCTTAGTGGAACGTCACCTTCACAAGTAGGAGAGAGCCACATAGAAGAATACTGAGAAGTCTCCATTAGTTACAGAGAAAATACCAGGTAAAGTCACTCATAACCATTGACCAGAAGCTTAAACCAGGTGCCTCTGAAATTAGATACTTTCTTTTAAAAGTTGTGAGGCTGACAGACCATTGGACAGACTGTTGCAGTCAGTAGAGGATTGCACATTTCTTGACATCTTAAAATTGAGAAGATATGTTGCAACTAAATGCAAATTACTAGAGTCAGAATTAAAAGATAGAAACAAAAACAAAACAAAAACCATGGGTCATACTAAATCATCTAATAGTCCTTTACGGCCATAATCTCCAGGAATCTCTGAAAGAGTATGTGAATTATAGCAACAGCATAGACAACAGCTGTATCTGTCTGTCCATCTCTGGTGCTTCTGTCTGAGGGGTCATGGCAGAGCAGTTCTCTAACCCATGGCTTCTAAGAGGTTCTTAAGGTTCTTTAGCTTTCTTGATTTGATTTAATCTTTCCTACCCTCTGAACTTCCCTGCTCTGTTTTACCAGGCTCTTTTTACCTCTACAAATTTAGATTTCTTGTGCAAATTCCTCTACATATGGCATAAAGAAAGACACATGGCTTCAGCCTCATGGGGTCTGCCCTGAGACAAACAGCTTCAGTCTGGTGGGAATGTAGAAATTTAAGCCGAGGTATTTCTGTGAATCTTATTAGTTCAACTCACACCGAATGCCTTGTTGAAACTCTCTGGGCTGCCCATTATCCCTAGCAATAATCCCTTTGAATGTGAAAATGGCTATCCCAAGTAATGTCCTGGATGTGCCTGACTACTTTGTCAATTTATCTAGAACAATGGCAGTTTTGAACAATTATTTCTCTTTTCCTTGCAATTGTGACATACATTAAGTAGACCAAACCATACATTGAAATTGTTATGGTGAGTAACTAATCCAATAACATAGATATGCAGTTGGCAATGGTCATCTGATTGTATAAATCAGAAAATGCATAGCACCAAAGACAGGCTCTACTTGAAAAATAAAGGGTATTCATACATAAATACTCATATTTTCTGCAAGACTTTACTCAGTCTACTTTGTGAACGAATTACATGTGTCAGATGTTGAGTTTAGGCTGTGAAGTTGTCTCAAACCATAACAAGGCTTAATTTTGCTAATATATGTCCCTTAGCCAGAAGTGAATGCAGACAGAATGGTGGTGGAAAGGGAAAGTAGAGGAGAACTTTACAGACATACAACTGCTCTCTTGGTATATGAACAAACCCTGACTTGTGTGACAGAGCTTTTAATTCTCCTCTCCATGTAAGTCTGCTGGCCACTAATTTACAGCTGGCTTTCTGTCTTAGGAATTCCAGTCAGGTCAATTGCTCTGTTTGATTCAAAGCAGCTCCTGTTTACCAACTGGTGTTTCACAGCTTAGACTCAAGTACACCTCCAACATCTGACTCTGTTCCATACAGCCAGGTAAAACATCTGGACACAGGTCTCATGGGTCTACAAGGTATTCTACAATGAAAAAAGATGGAGGTAAGCCAGTTTACCCATGAATCTTGCTCATGATGGGAATACTAACTCAAGGGTGATTTATTCTTTGAAGACCAAAGGCATTTTTGCTATGCAATGTAGATGTTCTTGCATGCATTTTGAAGTCTTGGTCTCAGTGCAGTAACACTGCACTCTGTACCCTCATTTCCATCTAAGCCTTCTGTGTCAACCCTTGCTGCCCTACTCTTTGAAAGAATAATGTACATTTTGATGGAGTATTCCTTTCAGTTTAATTTGTTTTTATTCACATTCTTTACTATCGTATGAAAACCATCTTCTCTACAGTGGTTTGACCTGTACTCCCTTGGATTTAGTCACTTGTCAAAATAACGTTAAATATTAAACTATTTCACTCGTTTAGAAGCAAGTTGTAAATATTGCCTTCCACCTTCCTGTGTTTTAATTCTAAATGAAACAGTTGCCTTTCCTTGGCTATTTACAACATTTTTGTTATCACATCAGAAACAACATCTCTACAACCCCAAACACAGCTTAATGTGGCAGAGATTATCTCAGTATTTAAAACAAATTGTATACCACAGATAGCCAAGTGAATAAAACACTTGAATTAATTTTGTCCTCAGGAGTTCTCACTTATGGAACTTCAGAATTCAAATTGCTTCAAAACTCAGAGTACTTAAAAAACTATATGACCTCACAGAGATAAAAGTAACAGAAGCCGGAAAGAGTCTAAAGGTGAAAAAATGAGCTACCAAGGCTTAAATCATAACCAGAACAAGGCACTATCTGAGCCCCTTCGATGGGACATCAAAAAAGAGTAGTAAAGTCTTTAGTTGCCTAAATGGGATTCTTTGCACATGCTCTGTGTAATCAACATTCATGAAATGTTTTTTGTTTTGGGGAAGGTGGAAGAAAGGAGGAAAGGATTCAGGAATAAAAACAGCTGTTGAATTGTGTCACATATGGTAAAAAAAACCCTCCTCCCAGCCCAATCACACAGGGAAAACTGCAATATTTCAGGAAGATGATCAGGTTCCAGCAAAGCATTCCACAGCAGGATTACCTTGGCAAGAGGTGCAGACAGTGCAAAGCAAAATCAGATTCATATTGTGAGTAGTTCTCACACTTTTTTTTTTTTTTTTTTAAACCTGTGATCTAAGGCACATCAGAGGTATCAGAGGTATGCTGCTATCTCTGAAATTTCTTCACTTGCTTTGAAAATGGTGTCTAGGGCTGTAAACAGGTACCGAGAGAAAGTAGAAGCTTTCTGAGGTGCCTGAATTCAGACATACTGTGCTAACAGCACCTTACACCATGGAAAAAGTCAGCAGTCACCTTCTGGATCCATTCACAGGTTTCAGATTCCACTCCTGTTACAGGGGTTCATGCTGGAGGTGACAAATGCATGAATCACTGGGCTGAGATGCCCATCTAAAAGGAAAGGACAGAGTTTCTTAGTGAGCTGAAAGTAAGCAAAAGCGTTTCTAGAAATTAATGCAATTTGATCATACAAGTCTAGTGAGGAGTCAGCCACAACTTTGATGAATAAGGACTGTATATCTTTGAGTAAGGTGGCGAAAATGTTTTGGCCAGCTCTTCAGAGTGTTTCCTATTTCAGCTAGACACATTTTGGTCTTCAGCTTGACCTGACTGTTCTTCATCTAGGTAGTTACTAGGAGGTATTTCGACATGTTGGAGGTGATGGTGGTTGCATAGCTCGACAGTGGGCCTGCAGGAAGACAAGACAAGTTAAGTTTAGGTGGACACACTTTGCAGTAACAGTGTGGTAGTATTAAGGCAGAATTCCCTTCTAGGTATTTCACTAATGCCCTAGAAAAATCTATAACCTTGCCGTGTATTATGAGCACTTAGCAAAAGGAGCCAACTCCCTTCTCCTGCCTTGGAGCTCATCTGTAAGGCTAATCTGAACCAGAAACGTTGGGCGAATGGAGACTGGCAGAGCCTCCTAGTGGAGACCTTCTGTATGACTCCTCATGACACAAAAAACATCAGCCAAGATGCCCCTTTCTTTGGCATATCTATGTCTAGTCTGTACTGTTGGTAGGTTTTTAACTGGCTGTGTTGGCTGAGAATTTTTTCCACACTTCTATTCTGTATTAATATGAATGCAAAGCACCAAAATACAAGCTTGCCTTTTAGAAGGGCTGAACATCTCAAATGAAAGACCAGATTTTCAAAAGCCTCAGCACCCATGCAAGATCCAAAAGGAATCTTTCAGAACTGAATAAAGCAAAATCCACTTCAGCATCCATGAAAGCAAAGGGAATCTTTGAAAGTCTGTAACCTGAGTGGCCCAAAGGAACCTTGAGTGCCTCCAAGCATCTGTCTCTGCACCGGGCTGCTAAGTCCTTCCAGAAATACATCCCGTCATTGCTGCAGCCTCACACTTAGGTATGACAAAATCACTTCTAGATGCGTTTAGCTATTTGTATGATATTGACGAAACCGAAGGATTTTCAAATTGTAAATCCGAAACTGCCATCTGCTCAGTATTTGCTGTTGACTCTGCTTAGCACACATCTTTGCTGCCATGGAAGTCAAGAGGAGTTTGTTGTTACAGGTGGCCACAGACATTGTACCTGCAGGAAATGATAAGTTGAGCATCCATAGTGCAAAGCTGAACAAAGAAGCAAAAGCTAGGCTTAAGAACAACAAGATACATGCTGGTCAGTCTTCCTCTGTATTATACTATTGCTGAAAAGATGTATGTGAAATGCATTTAATAACATTCAAGAGTGCTTAAATAAATCCTTCTTTTGCTTTAACTGAGGATCTTCAAACTGAAAACAGAGTCCCTTTTGTGTGAGGAAAAATGCTGTAGACTGCAGATTTGCTTGAACCATTCTGTAACTCAAACTATTCCCAAAGATACAGAGCAAATCTCTGAAAAGAAAAAATGCCCCTGAAATTACTATGCTGATTGCCTGCCTACTCCCTCATTTTCTCTTCCTGTAGTTCACCCATATTGTTCAAACTTGCAGTCACAGGACATTTTGTGTTTGCTGCTCAAGAAGCTGCTTGTTCCACAGTGTACTTAGGCAGTACTCACTTTGTGTTTGGTGGGCTGAAAGCTAGACCATGGGAGCTGTGTGCTTCCAGTCTGGGAGGTTTCAGGACTGTCTTCATTTCATAACACATACTAGAATTACTGGATTTAAATAGACACCCCACTTTATGGCTTCCAAAAGAAAAACTTAATATTTAAAGCTGAGACATCCAACTGCAGAAGACAAAGTGCTCTACTTTTATTTATGGTTAGATTTTTTTCCAAATGTCAGATAATTTAAGTTGGATACCAGAACCATACTCTATCAGTATTTTCTTAGTGCTTGAGACAATGTAGGCAAGAAAGAGAGAGAGATGGGGGAATTGGACAGATGATGAGGACTTAAAAATGTTTGTTACATTTCCAAAATTCCTTTTGTGGTAAGACTTTGAAATCTCACAGCTGCTGCCCTTTTGCTTGTACGATTATTTCTCCAGCTGTGTGGAAATGCTGCAAAACCATTTTTGTGACCTGTCATAGAAAATATTTTGACTCAGCCATCAATGACATAGAAGTTCCTGCTGAATGGTATTGCCAAACTCTAGTGTTAGAGTGGATAAAAGATTATTGTTGATTCTTAGTCACTGTATTTGGAACTGTAATATTTAGGATGCTTTTTCCCAGCAAATTTGCATGCTTCATCCTTCTGAGATTTGTTAAAGCTGGTTCCTTCTATCTCCTCTGTGCTTTTAAACCCCATTTAAGAAAATGGTTACAAGGGCGTTGAGGGGAGAGTCTTTTCCTTTCAGCGGAGACTGATTTCTGGCACTTTGTTACGTGCAAGGATAAAAAACCTGTAAACTGGGGGAAAAAAAATGTTGAACAACAGACTTCAGGGTAGCTACCCAAGTACCTGAGAAAATGGAAAAGGAGGAGAGGGAAAAGTAAGCTAGGCTTAGAGGTAAGAAACAGCCTGGAAAAGTACTACAGAGAGGTGATTCTGGCTGCTTTATAGAAGCTCCCCTTGGCAGTTCTGTGTTTTCTGCAAAGTGTCTGTTATCAACCACACCCCAAAATGTAGTTCAGTCATTTCTCAGGCAGGGTGGAGTGACTGTTGGCCACTTGGAAAACTGGGGAGATGTTCAGTGATGGTGAATTGCTACTGAGCTACCAAATAAGCCAAGTAGTCTGCAGTATGATGGGGAATAGAGGAAGAGTCATCTCAGCTCCCCATGCTGCTGTGGGAAGACACCAGAAGTCCTGCCAAATCTGAAAAAAAGAGAAAATAGAAACCTAGAAGGAAGCTTGAATATTGTCTCTACAGGCAAGTATTTGTTTTCTACTGTCTTGTGATAGTGCCCCACTTGATCAGACTGTAACCTAAAAATGTTGCTTCTCTTCGTAGTCAGCCTGCAGGCCATAAGCTGATGGTTGAAGAGATCAAGAGAGAATCCTGTCTCATGTGAAAGTACAAGAATAACATTATATACCTGTGAAGTGCACAGCAAGATTCACTGTCTGAACTTAAATCTCAAATTGTTGGCTGTGTCTCAAGGCAGGAAACTAGGCTGGATGGACTCTGACAGGAAATTAGGCAAAACTACTGCTGGTAACAACAGCCCACAGATTTTACAGCTTTCCTAAACAAGGATATTGAGGAAGAGATACAAAATTTGGCAAAAGAAATGATTTTCTGACAATTGCTTTCCCACCTCATATAAGCACTGTTCAACCCTTTTAGAAAAATTATGTTGCCTGATTTCATTTCCCATAAGAAAGGGCTCTCAAGGGTCACTTTTTTTTGACTTTTTCCAGTAATATTTGCACATACAAGAAAATCCCAGGATAACACAGTCCAGAGTGATAAGACACATCCTACGGTTACATTGGATTAATTTTCTTAGAAAAACATCACATTTTCTGTAATCTGTTTCACAATTTGGCATTTAAATTCAGGGGAGGGGAGGGGAGGGCAGAGGAGCCAAATTCTTGGATAAATTATACTGAATTCATAGGGGTTTCTCAATATATTAGTGTGTGTAGAATTAGGCTGTTGCCATGATTTTCAAAGCCCTATATGCCTGGAATAATGCTATGCTTTGCAGTTACTCTATAGGCTCTGTGTAGAGTTAGGATCTAAAATGCTGAAGGAAAGGTACGACAATCTGAGCTGATGGTGCTCTTGTTTAATCTTTCAGACTTGTACCCCAGACTCCTGACTGGGTTGCGTTTTCATTGGAACTACTGTCAACTTTCATGTGAGAAATATATATATGTATATATATGTAAAACAAGAAAAAACAAACAAAAAACAAAAACACAAATGGGATTATCAGGGACTAGGAAGTGAAAATCGCACACTGGGAAATTAGGATTTAGTGTTAGAAGTGGGATAAGACCCTGAATGCATTTCATTCTGTCAAGCCTCCCATGAAAAAAGACTTAAGTATTTATGATATCTTGACTCTATTTTTTCAGTATCCTGGTGGTAAATGTGGTTTATCAAGGGACAAACACTGACGTGGCACAGTAACTTATCTTTCTGTAACTTAGTTATCAAAGTTTATACTGTGCAAAAATTTGCAAGAGGAACAATGACTGGAACTTCCTAGGAAGTCTGTGTGCCAGAGAAGAGCTGTTTGACAGGCTGGCATGTACCTGCACACTGTGTATTTCTCACTGAGGGAGGTGGGTTTTTTTGTTGTTGTTTTATTTTATTTTATTTTATTGGGGGGCGGGGGGGGGGTAGAGAAGGAAGGAAAGAGGAAGGGAGGGAAGGAGAGAGGAAGGTTTGTTCAGAATATCTAGAACAAACAGACAATCTAGAAGCAACAGGTAAAAACAGTCACTAGAGAAACATGTCCTGAAAGGGAGGTGATATGAAGAGTGAACAAAAAAGAGAGAGGGTAAATCTAATTTGGATGTACAAGTACAATCCACCAACTTCAAAACACATAAAAATTATACACTGCATTCTATATAACTAGTTTCAAGAACTTTCCAAACATGCTCCCTTAAAAATGACAAATCGCTAGTTTCTACAGTGATACAGAGCATGCTCTGTTAAAACTTTCCCTAATTCTTCCATGAGATTTCAGAAACACCTCAGTTTCTTTTTGTCACTTCCACACCACAGCTAGCATGTTCCCAGACAATGGAATTAAAAGGACGTGAGCCTGACAGCCTTTAGGATAAAGGAATAAACCACACAAGAAGGAAATAGACAAAAAATGCGTTTTTCATTCCACTCCCCCAAACTAGTGGCTAAAATTCTCCCCGGAGTTCTCTCTCAGAAGTAAGGACAATTGCAGTGTTGTAATTAGACAGAAAGATTGCCACTTGCCTCTAATTTAATTTTGAATTCTATTATTTTTTATGGTTCTTTTTTTTCTTTGAAAGCTGTTATTCACTGGAATGAGCCTGAACAGCTGAGGACCTTTCTTGGTGACGTGGGTTAGGATGTACTATCATTTAAACTGATTAAGCGTGCATATTCCACTTATCTTTGTTTCATTAAAGTGTACCACAGAATACAGTGCATGCATTGGAAAACACACGCATCACACGTGTAGTTGCAGGAGACTAGCACTTGATAAGCAGAGACATCAGGATTGCCTGGCAGTCACTTGGGATTAATTCCCATATTGCACAGTGCACATTGGTTTCATAGACCTCGTAAAACTGAGGTTAATATTTCAATCCTTTATTAAGATACATGACATATTTTCAGCTTGGAATTGTTTTAAAAATGAAAGAAAGAGAGCAGGGAAAACTTTTTAGGGGAAAATGTGGGGCATAATTCCTATTACAAAAACTTCCTTATCCAGGCAGTATGGTATTTTGCTCAGTGCTCTTGTGTCAGGAAGCAGCAACCTATCTGAAAATGTTACACTGATATATTTTTATTTCCCTAAATAGAGGCTAATGTGTCCAGTAAAAATGCACCAGAATCCATGACATGTTGCTCTCCAAGAGAGTAAATATTACTGACGGTGTCATCTAAATTCTTTATGAGACAGTGATTTCCAGCTCCATATAAACAGAAGCAAGGAGGTGTTGACTTTTCCAGGTACCTCTGTTCCAACACTGCTCCCAGCTCTAGGCCACGTAGCATAAAGAAATACCTACGTACCATTTTTGGCTTTCCTGTCTTGCTTGTTGTGGACTACTGAAATTTATAGTTCTAATCTTGGTAAACATAATGACTCAGAATAAGGTTTTATTATGCACTGTATTTTTCCTATTTGAATAAAATAAAAAGACAGACTTCTGATATACTCTGTATCCCTTATGCTATTCTTAAGCTTGATGTGATGAAGCAATAGGGACAAGTCAAATATTAACAATCTTTGAGAGCCTTTTCAAATGCCAAGACTGCTTTTTGTCTGGCCAGAAATTATACAATAACATTTTCTTAATGAAAAAAAATACTTAGCCTGATTGACTGCAACATATATGGAGGTCAGACTGTTCTTCAATGAACTGTGCTAAAAAAGCTCAAAGTCTCATTTAGCAACGCCCAGCCTGCTTCTCTTAGCCAGGGTCAGTTGCCATGGCATCTGCAAAGCTCTTTAAAGAGAACCAAAAGCCAATGTAAGCTACATCTGAGTCAGCTCCATGCCTGACCTAATAAAAATACCATCGCCTAAAGCTGGGTGCTCCTGGTTGCTTTTATATGCAACATACTAGTTTAAGCCAGATGATAACGCTACCAAGGCAAGATAGTGCATGCATCACTTACGAGCAATAAAATCATCAATTTAGCCACTGTTCTTGTCTCAGAATTACAAGGTGTCTGCGTGGTAACACCAGGTGTCAGAGAAGCTGCCAAGTAAAGACAAAACAATACAAGACACTCAAACAAACACCTAGTGACCAGAGTAAATGCCCTCCACACCTTTTATGTAGTGGGCAAGTGTTAAAGCTTCAGTTTCATCTTTGCTCTGCTTTTTCCAAAAATACAGAGCTGGGAAATACAGGTTTACTAGGAAGGAAGGAAAGACTGTGGTGACACCATTAGTGTTGATGTGGCACATTTAACTGGTCAAGCAGTGGAGAGATGCCTGTTCAGGAGAAGGCCATGTTCACCCCCAAGGGATGTCTGAGGTCTCTTTCATTAGCTATTCATTTCTCAGCATGTGGGGGATCTCATTCAGTGCCTAGGGTTATTACAGATTTTGTAAGGGCTGGAAAAACAGCATGACAGAGGCCAATACTTTTGTTTCTCAAGCCTCTGATCTTCCCCCTGTCAAGCACATTTTCCTGCTAATAAGAGCAAAAGAGCATAGTATTCGAGCATGTAATAGTGATAACCAGAATTCATAAGCACACAGAGAAATTCCTCCTAACTTTTAGGAGCTACTAAAGATTTTGAACTCCACCTTATACTTCCATGCAAAATACTGGGCATCTCCTATATTATTGTAACAAACTCTCTTCCTAAAGCAATTACTGCTAAACCATCTTTGCTGTAGATGAAAGAAAAGGGGAGTTTTATCCTGTATATTGTCATTTTTTACAGTATTACAGGTATTTTAAAAAATCTACCTGAATTAAAGCCTATTTCCTCAGTCATTCAAAACTACGATGAAAATAGTAAAACATACATGGCTACAAAATGAAAGTCGTAGAGAATGTCCCTGGGGCATTTTCCTATGCTCCAAACTCCAGTTTTAAAAAAAGCAGGGACTGGCTTTTAATTCAGCTTCTGTTACTATCAGGGTGTAGAGAGCTAGATATGAGTGACTGCATCATACCAGGAACTTTATTTTGCCCCCCAAGCCCTCCAAACAACAGCAAATGTTCTTAGTCTTACAGCCAGGGCTCAAGAGGGAAAATGTCTTGGATGCAATCTAACAGATTTGCAATCTGACATGTTCATACTCTAGGATGAAGACACTCAATGTTATCCGAACCAAGCAGTGCCTATTTGGCCCTGAGATACCCAAGCCATCTGCACGCCTGTTAATGGAAAGAGCACACGGGCAGATGCACACAGGTTCCTTTGGAACGTTCTGCCCACTGTAAAAGAAGAAATCCGCCTTTCGCATGAAGTCATTTTGCCAGTGTTTTGAATAGTATTTTCCGCGTGTTTTTTCTATGAGATCAGCAGTCATGCCCTACTGTTCCACATTATCAGACTCTTTTTTTTTCCACCCTGTGTTTTACATTAGCAAATCAGCCAGCTCTGAGATCATATTACGTAAGTTTTTTGTTTTCCTTTTTTTTTTTTTTTCAGTTTCTGTGTTTTTCTAATTAATAGGAAGTGGCTCTCCATTATGGCCTAGAGATGATAAACAGCTTCCTTTCCTCACTTGTGCATAGCTCAGCTACAAGCCCATTGTTCCTTGGGCTGCCCTTTCCCAGTGCTGCCAGCCTTAGGGCTGTTGTGCTTCACAGGGCAAGAACCTCTCTAGTGACAGGACAGCCATGTCATGGATGTGTTTGGCCCTCACGAGACAGGGGCCCATGCAACGAAGCACTGTTTGCATAACGCAACATTTACTGCACTTACAATGAACTTTGACCTGTAGTTTTGTCTCTGATGGGAAGCGAGGCCCTCCTGTAAGTAGGATTCATCTCACCTAAGATTAACCTGCTAAAAGATAGTTGTCTGAGGTATTGAACTGGTTGCTTCCTGTGTAACCAAAGCAGAGGATGACTCAACCCATCTAAAGCGTATGACTCCTCTGGAGGTGCCTGCTTCCCACTGGCTATAGAGGGAACCTAGGCTGCTACTAAATTAAACATCTAATTTCCAGATGGCTGAAGTGATATGCTATGAATCCCATCTTACCTGGTTTGTTGCACCAGCTGAAGCCTGAGCTGTGCACACAAATCTCTTCCTTACATCGTGGCCTAAAACATTCAGTGCTACTTCTGTGTTGTATGACTTTCCTTTTCTTCCCTCTCATTACTGGAAGTGATAAACACTTTGTAATGAATCACATTCTTCAGTGAAATAAACGTTTTGGAAAAAAATCTGTGAGCACCTTCTGATTTTCCTCAAATGCTTATGCTTTTCAAAGTTCAGTGGCTGCATCATTTGCAGGTAGTTGGGTAAGAATATTCAACATCTAAAATTCAAAGATTTTGGGTTAGTCTGGTTTGGATACATTAACCACAGAGTATTTTTCCTGTACTGTGACAGAATAACTACTTGAGCCTATTTTCAGTAACTCATTTGATTCTGTGCAGCACTGGATTAAAAGCATAGCCATGGTAGGTTTATGTGACTCAGTTGCATGAGCTGAGATTATTTAAACTGCTGAAACACTATTGCTTGAAATTGTTTGGTATAAAAATTAGGTTTCATGAGTTGAAAATTTGTGTCTGTAGATGATTATTAATAGCACTTAAAATTCATAGTTTCTAAGAATGCTCTTAGTGAATTTATTCAGTAAAATATTCCTGAAAAAAATCGGAAAGGAAAAGGCTATATTGGAAAAACGTGTTTTACTTTTGTTCAGTTAGTTAGAAGCTGAGAATCAACAGTGAACTAGTAACAGATTTTACAAAACAATAGGAAATGTTATACCAGTGTAGACTTTAAAATCATGCCATTTGTTCTAAAAAAAAAAAAAAAAGTGGACAATCATTTGGCTGTATTTGGCATTTAAGATGTTGCAAGGGACTGATTATTTCAAGCCCAGTGATCCTTGTTTGCATGCAGAAGTCTGAAGCTAATTTCAGATTTTGGCTTGGGAAACAAATTCCTGGGTCGTGTACTTATTTTGAAAAAAAAAAAAAAAAAGAAAAAGAAAAAGGCTGGAATTGCAAAAACTAGGTGGTGTCACAGAACAAAACACAGTTATAAAAACTGTTAAAATGAGATGCCTTGTTAACAAAGTTCAGGAGAAAATAGCCTGTAAGAAAACAGTCATCATCTTCATACATGATCTCTTAGTGTCTTCACTGACAGTCCTTTCCTGTGAGTCCTTCAGGCCACAGCACCCTACGAAAGAATTTGCAATTTCTTCTTCCTTCCTAACCCTATCTTCATAGACATTGATTTGCCTTCAAATAGGGAGTTCTAAAATAATGCTTCAATTTTCTTTTTTGGTCTTTTGTCTGCTTAAATTTTGCTGTTCTATATTTCTGTCCTGCATGCTCTGGGATTTCCAAGTCTCTGTCCCCTGCATCGGATCCAAGTACTCAGCCAGCTGCTATTCTCTATCCCCTTTGTTAACCGGTCGCAAAATCCAGAGCGTAGAGCTCTGGGCATATTTCACTTAGTGAGATGAGTAAAGGAAATGGGATGTGTCAGGACTGATACTTAGGTCTCTGCAAGCTGAGTGCTGTACAGTACATGCTGATGTGAGATGCCAGACAGAGGAGCTGTTCCATGGTGGTGCGCTGGTAAGCTGATTTAGAAGCCATGCCTAGACACAGCTCCAAACAAACAGGGATATGAAAGCTGGCTCCAGCTCAGCAGTCTGATGACCATTCAGCTAGGCTTAGAAAACACTTTGTTCTAAAGCTTTTAATGATTTCTATTTTCTACAGGAAAATGACCGTTGAATTGTTATCATGCATCTTGCACTCAGCAGAAGAAAAGATGTGGTGAACTCTTTGCAGTCTGAACAGTGGGCTTAGTGATGAATCCTTGCTGGTAATTTGGTAGTGCTACTGATAAACACCCACAAATTTTAGAAGCGACTATTCAAAGAGGATGACAGACATTAGAGGTCTTGGAACAAAAAACCCCACACTGATTGCTCAGTTTTCCTTGTCAGGTTCTCTGGAGGAAGCGTGTTGTAACCACACTTCCAGAAATTCCATGTTGGTTGCAAGACTTTTGCCCACTCTAGAGAAAGCTATGTCAGCACTGGAGTAAAGTTACATCCATAACTGTAGGGGAATTAAAACATTCAAGAACACTCCTCTTTCAAAAAATATCTGTAAGAATGTCAGTCAAAGGTTTGGAACAACAAATTCCAAAATTTCTATGGCAGTTTCCACAGCTCCACTTCCAAGGCCTTTCTGAGATCTGTGAGATCACGTGTTTAAAGATTTTCCTTTAAAAACTATGCCAAAAATTCATCATCCCCAGTTTCATCAGCTTGATGACTGGTCAGACGCAGCAGGTCCAACCTCTGGTTGAGGAACGCAGAGATTTACAGGATTAATAAAGTAATTTTGAGGGGTTTAGGTCTCTAACCTTTATCTGGCCTACTTTGGTAATGACTTGAAAACTTTATCATCACTGAAAGTTATTGCATTCACACCATTCACACTGATGTCTGTGGTGGGTTTACGCAACATGAATGGAAGTAAATTTGTTTTATGGAAAATAGTGATGGCTTTACTCCATTATCTGGAGAATTCAGACTGTTCCAACACAAATAAAACAAGTCAGATATGAAGTATGAACATAGATCAGAGCAGAAAAACCCAGGCGTCAGGAGTATGCGTGATCTGTGGCAAAACAACATATATTCTCTAGGCTTGTCAGTCTAGCATCCTTCATGAGTGTAGGAAAAGTCAAAATAAAAAGGAAAAGGGGGCTAGGAAATTTTCCACCCTTACTATTGTAAACCATGCACAACACCTGGAAATGCTTAGGATTCCAATAATGACTCAACATATAGCTTTTTTTTTTTTTTTTCCAGCAGTACTACTACTACTATTCTTCACTCTATTGTTAAATTGAGTGATGTAGCCTGGCAAATACTATAAATATTTCTGGAGATATTCACTCAAATTTGATTTCATGCAGGCCGAAAGCATTTTTATTTACTTTTTTTGGGTAACTTTTGACTCTAGACACAGAGCCAGCATCAAAGGGAATGTCATATGAAATGACTGACACTTAAGTTATGTCTACAAAGCAAGAGAAAAGGAGTCGTGATTAATTTGGCTATAATGCCCTAGTAATTCTCAAGTATCTACATATCACATAGAAAAGTTGTTTTGCAGGTCAAACACTAAAACTGGGAGTTAAATATCTTACTCCCCTGGATCTATTGCACATTTTCTCTGTTACTCTGGAAATATTCATTCTTCAAAATGGGTATTAAACACAGCAATAGAAAACAATTTATACTAGTTGAAAAAATATATACTTAATTGAAAAAAAAAGTACTGTACAATTTCCCCCACAAAATTTGTATTCAAGTATCTTATCTGGGCTGGACTCCCCTGAAGTGAAGACTCATGCTTGTTTTTGGACAGTTGGACTTTCTTCTAAACCCTGCTCAAACATTATTTTGCTGCAATGCTCTTAATGGCAGTGTCTAACTAGAGCAGGGCTGCTCAGATCTATAATACCACCTTGTACTGTGTAGTTGTGTCCTCATGCTCTCCTGTTCTTCCACCCCTTACAGTGTGACAAGGAGACCTCTGATACTCGGGCTGCCCGTGCTTATGTTGTGTTTGTGCAGTGCCTAGTTCCGTAGTGTCCCCCTCCTTATGTACATGCCTAGGCTTTCTGACTTACCTAACATACAATAATAAAAACAAACACCTCCTTCTACTTCTGCATAAAAGGCAAAGAAAAGTCATAGAAATAGTCACCTATAAAATGATCTAGAGAGGAGAGCTTTAAAGTTAGTTTTGAAGATGGGCAGAGGAGCAACTCGCTAGAGAAGTCTAGCTCCTAGAGAAGATCCTGCCTCTAGCTCAGGACAAGGTGAATTTTGGGTTGGAAACAAAAGAGGTTCAGTGAAATAGGAATGCTGGCAGTTACGAAGGGCAAGGGATGTTCCTTTCTCTTCCACACATTTTGTAGCCAGGCCAGTTGGATTTGGTAGCAGCCTGGTCTGGCAACCAGAAAATTCTATGCCAGAAAATTTCAATAGTAACATGGAGATTTCTACAAAATGAAGAAGAAAAAATCACCATTCACAGTTCTTGTCTTTCTGCTGTATTTACTCTACAATACTGTCATTTGCAACTTATGGAGTGCTGCAGCTTCCTGCATCTATGCCAACCTTCAGAAGTTATAAGTGGGAGAGCTTTAGGTATTGATTGCTCACTACATAGCAGGTGGAATAAGGTGAGTAAGGAGGCAGTATGAAGTTGAGTCACATACACAGAAACAGCTCAAGTGACACGAAATGGCACTGTGGATGCTTACACAGCCACAAAAATTCTGAAATGACTGGAGTAGTTCATATATGAAACTTTTGTGTTAGCCTGTCTGTACACCCAGGAAAATGCAAGCACATTGGTTTGACCCAGGTCTTTTTCTTTATAACCAGCAGCTAGAATTGAATTTTAGATGAAAACCCTTATTTTGGTAACCAGTTTTGTGCCACAGAGCAATCTCCTAGACCTGTGCCAAGTCTGCATAAGCACAGGTCACCTGCAGCTCAGTACTCATTTAACAACCAAACATGCTGTGACCATGTCTTTGAACAGGGCTTTATTTCAGCATAGCATTACAGTTTAAATTTTAAAACAGCATATCCCTCAGTCAGTGTTTCCCATAGCCTTTGATCTCTGTTTACTGTTCCACATACCTGCTTCTATTTTCAGTCAGAGAGTGTTTGTATGTGTCTAAGAGTACACAGATCTAAGACACTGTTTCTGCATGGATAATGCAAAGGGCAGTTTTAGGTCTAGAACGCATAGTGAGAAGTGGACAAGCTGCCAGAAGGATTATAAAACTAGTCATGTGTTCTGCAAATCTAAAGGACAGGTTTCAATTAAGCAAAGCCAGGTTCAGCTGTAAGAAAAATCAGTGCCAGGTAGACAAGAATTCTCTGATCCCTCTCCTGCCTCACCCACCCTTCCCATGTTGTTCTTTTGGCCAGCTGTGAGATGAACATTTGTTCTGAACTTGCAGAAGCCCTTGCACCATGATGGTCTGTGGTAAGGACTACTAAGGTAAAGAGTTTTTATATAGCTGCAAGACTAGCTCAGTGCAAGAGACACGTCAGAGGCTGGCCCACCATCAAGAAGATAACCTACCAGTTGGTTTTCTGGAGCTCACTTGCATTAAACGGGCAGGAAGATGCTGTGTATTTTACTATTGTATAAGCCCTGACCCTGTGCCAAAATAAGCTCCTGAAATGGATGCACGGTGCAGCATCTAAAACACTGCACTGTCCCAACTGTGGTAAAAGCAAAACACTTTTTTTCCTGTTGCTATGTACTTTGGCAGATATCCCATCCAAAGAATTGTGCTCAAAGTACTCTGGAAACACCTGCCAGGAGACTACTTGGGAATGTTGTTTAAACAAGTGTACCTGCCAACTTTCCAACACTGTTGACTCTGCAGTACCAAAAACGCGTCCTATTTTGAAACAGACTTGATGGATAACAGGAATTGCGCTGTAAGGATGAAGCACAGAATGTGCTTAAAAATTTGCTTGTAACTTTTGAAGCTGCTCAGAGTAAGTATCTGTTTAATGCACAGACATTTCAAAATGTAGCAGAGCACGTGGCTGGACTCAAGACAGGAACACATACGTAATAATGGTATGTGTTGGTGTTGTGTGAGGAAAGGAAGGATATGTTTTTCCTATAGTGATTTACCCTAAAAGGGATTCCAAATTATTTCATGCTGATAAGATATTTTAAGCGTGCGTGCATGTGTGTACACACTCGTGTTTTTTATTATTATTTATTTATTTTTTAGCAAAGACGTGAAAATTTGCAGGGGAAAGCTTCGGCATATGGTGTTTGTTATCAGGAGAGATCATGCAGAAGCAGAAGCAAAGGCAGTAGTCATCTGCCAAATTTGTCCATTTAAGAAAAGAGATGGAAAAGAAAGATAGAGAAAATGTCCTTTTTACATGCACGAACTTAACATGCACATATACACCAGCAGGGACAGAGTTACCAGGAAATGATGAAATTATAGTCTGCTTCATTAATATCACTCAACACATAGCATACACCAGACCTTCTGGTGGGAAAACTGAATTTCCTGCCATCCTCACCACGTGCATACTTATTCAATACCCCTATTCACTGTGTTTATTTCCAGCCATGGGTAGCTCAGTGTCCATTTACCTTATCTACCTTATCTACCCCCTCTGAGTGTTTCTGAGCCCTGTTCACGCCTCTGTTCTTGGCCCACTCCTAACATGTCTCCGTGCTGGAGAACAAAGTGGTGAGGTTCTCCCCACCCCATCCACTAGTTCTAGAAATAGCCTCACTCCACGTATTTAATCTCTCCAGGAAATTTGAGCAAACACAGAAAATGGCTCTCTAAAGGATCCTCTCAGGCACAGGAAGGAGGCTTAGCCTCTCTGAATCAATCACTCATGCTGTACGAGTCCAGTCATGCAGTTAACTCGAAGAAAGGCTGCATTAGACTTCTGCTGACCCATGGATGTGCCAAAATGCTCAGATCCAAAGTTGCAGTGAACTCCCATGCACATGCAGCCATTTAATGAATATCCGTCAACACGGCAAGATCTCTTAACATGTTCTAGTTTCTTACTAAACATTTCACATTGACCCACAGTAGTGTGGAAAGCATGCACCACTTGTGATATTTTGTTAATTTTAACTCTGCTCTAACCAGCAAAAATCTAGAAGTTGCCTGAAATGCTCTTCATGTCCAGATAAAAAGAAACTGTCTGCTGTGTCAGCACAAATATATAACTCCATCCTGAAATATTTACAGCATTGTTGGACTGCTTTCTTTCCAGCTGAAGCCAAAGGTGTTTTGCCCATAGACTACTGACTCTGTAGATCTATCTATATCCAGCTTCTCTGGAATGTCAATGGAAAGACTCTTGTTGACTTCAGGGGGAGCTGGATCAAACGCAAAGTCATAATTCATGAGACAAAAGGCATGCAAGACTTAGATGCAGCTATTCCTGCACTAATCAAATAATGTTTCGGGTAACCTTTATTGCTACTCTTTCCATAGTGCAGGCACGTGCCTCAGATCAAGGAGTCTCAACTGTTACTTCAAGATAATTTAGAAAACATTAACAAGTATTAGACATCTTTTCTTCATGTAAGGTACCATGGCCCTGCATCTTTATCCTTGTTGTTGCACATGCACAGGTATTGCCAAAGACTAGAGCAGGCCAAGTAGTATATAACCAGCTCCACAAACAACAGTGAAATACAGAGCTCTAAGCTTGGCTTGAGGATGTTTGGCATTTCCTTTCACAAACATCCATCTTCCATGTGCAGCATAGTACCAAGGAGACGGTTTATATCCACAAGAAAGCAGCAGACCCATGAAAATGTAAAAAACTCACACATCCTTAATCAACCATTAAAATACATAGAAGTGTGGCAGGGACAAATAAAGCTACAATAGCCATACACATGCAGTCTGTTACCTTTTTTATTCTCTGTAGTGGGACTGGCTTAGCTTTAAATCTGGTTTCCCTTTCCTAATGTGGCATATGTGATTCCCTTCAGTGCCATTATGATCTTGACCCGGTTAGCTCGCTAAATCTCTCCCCATAGTGTTTTTTGTTTGTTTGTTTGCTTGCTTGCTTTTCTACTGAACACTACAGTCATTTGCTCTCTTTTCTGGCTTCTGCTTCAGCAGATTTTCTTTTCTTCTCTTGTACAACACAGAGACCAAAAACACAATTGTGTTTCCTACAAATATTTTTAGGAGGAATAGTGATCTAAGTAAGGTATTTATTTTTAAAAGCCTCTACAGTATTTTAAAATATTTAGTTTAGTGCACAGAAAACATACGCGTTACTTTGATATTCCTGCAAGGTTCAGATCTCTGACTTCATGGGAGGAAATTTTGGTTTAGTTATTATGAGCCCTTTTATCCATTGTCTAATTCGTGTTTCCTGTATTTTTAAGTACAGCAGATTGAAGAACTAAACCGATTAAAATCAGAAAAATGTTATTTTAAAAAGTTAAACACAATTTCTGAGGTGAACTGTCCTATACACAATGTTCATAAGCATGTGATTTTTGCAGCACTCTGACACCGAAATGCTTTCTATTATAAGGCATTGTGCTCAGAAACTCTGAAAGATGCTTGAGATGCTTGTCTTAGATTTGTCTTCTGTGTGTATGAAACCATTTAGGCAGCAGAACAGATACTAAATTACTTCAGCAAGTATGACTGAGAGGTCAAGGGTGTATTCAGGGCTGTTTGTGATGAAGATGAGAAACTCAGAATGCATACTGTGCCTATCAAGAACTCAAATAGCTATTGTGTTTCTCTTTTTGCATAGAAAGTTCTTTTATCTATGTCTGAACCTACAGTCATATGCAAAACCTTTCCCTTAAAAATGGAACCTTTCCCTTTTTTCCCTGAAGAGGAACAATATTTTGCAAGCACTCATTGAAGGCATATGTAAATCTTTCTTGGTAATTTAGTAAAAAAGACTTTGATCTCTTGCACAACAAACAGCACACTGAATTTTCTGAATAGGGTCTTGAAGAAACAGTAGCTTGGGAACTGACCACATGATCTGACCAAAACCCTCTCTAACCTTACCAGAGTTTTGGTGAAACCAGTGTAAGGATTATGAAAGGCTCCCTCACTTTATTTCTGGGGTGACGCTCCTGCTCCATCACAAATGCTTTTATTTCCTTACCCTCTTCTCTCTCACTACCTTTTGTAGTTGAGATTGAGCTACTGAAGATTTGGTCACTTAATTCACGCAGCAACTGGACGTTACTATTCCTTTGAGAACTGAATATGTTTCATTTTAGCCATAAACCCTAAGTCTGAAATGCTCACTGATCTTGGTAACTTAAAAGACCCTAATAATAGGAAAAATAGATTCAGCCAGGAATTACAGAGCAAGTTGCTGGAACTTCACCAAAAAATAATGTCAGACCCATCTGTGCTGGGCAACTGTCACAGGCAGAGACTGTCCTCTGGGGTAAATGGGTCAGGGCAGGGTGGCTGCCAGCCTAGTGAAAACTAGTTCTGTGACAATTAGCTCAGCATAGAGAGCAGGAGAGAATACAGAGTGGGGTGAGGAAGTGTGACATGTTACTGATGCACTGGCTTTTCCAATTCTAAAACAAAAAACTTGTTGAGGTTCCTCTAATGTATGCTTCTGGTCTGTGTCTAATGTGTACCCTACATCATTTGAGAAATCTTTGAAGGACAGGAAGAATCTGTGCTGGACTTCAAATTCCTGCAGCAAAGAATTAAGATGAGTGAGTGTAAGAACCAGCTACTTTGGTCTTGTGCCTTCTGAGGACTTCTGCATATTAGACACAATTTTGGCTGGGCAGCTGAGCCAATTCCAGCCCCTTCTGTAGTAAGAAAGAAAAAGAGGGGTGGGAAGGAAGTGTTTTTCACTAAATAATTAAAAATAATAATAATGAAAAAACGGGTTGTACTGGTCCATAGAAATGCAATGATAAACAGTAGGGGAACATACGTGCACAGCAAAAGTAGCTGTCTCCTCCTACATTACTGCTGACCTTGTGTTGTTCTTCTAGGGTCAAAAAGCGAAGGAGCAAAGCATCAGGCCCCAGATTGAGCAGGCATCTAAAGACCATTCTGGACTTAGAGCAATAACCTTAGCCAGCCAAATCAGGTGGTAAGAGCATGTAAGTGAAGCAACAGCCTCTCAGCCTCCACATAAACCGTTACCCTTCCCATTGCCTGCCTCAGCTACTCGTTGCGCTCATGGCAGGGTGGCTGTGGTATCTCTAAATGGCAGAAGGAGAGAGAAAAAGGGAGGCAGGTATTTCTATAAGGAGTACCAGCCACAGATGTCTTCTGGGTCCATGACTCCCCAGGTGGTATACACATGGGGCACCCGCGCCTGATTGCAGCGTGTAGACCAGGTGATATTTTGGCAACTCTTAATGTTTGGTGGTGTTGAGGAGCCTTCCTGAAGTTACCCATCCTGTTCTTCTATTTAAAAGCGGTAATCAGGTTCCTTTCCAGCAACTAACTCCAACAGCATCAGCAATCACTTTTTCATTTATGGCCACTAACCCACTTTCTTAAAGTACGCTTCATTTAGCAACCTGCTGTTTTGTAATGGTTTCTGTTCTATTCCAATACAGGTACAGATGCAAAATTTAACAGTTTTATTTATTTACAGATTTTACATCTTTATTGCTTCCTGTACGTGCTGTACTCTGACAGACAACATTATCATGATTTGCTGGGCATAAAGTACCAGTCTTAAACCAATTCTACTTTTTTTTTTTTATTTTTTAAATGAAGATACTAATGAATGTGGAAAATGTCTCAGGTTAATTGGTTCATCTCAGAGGGACTGGAATGGGAAAAGGAAATGACAAAGGAAATAGGTATAAAAATAAACCATTCTTGTGCTCTAAAAGTTCTGATCTCCTGGCTTTTTCAGAAGGTGAAGTAAAGGAAAAACCTCACAGCTGGTGTATGTGCATTTAAGCATTTTAGATGCATATGAACAGAAATATTTATGCTTTAAAATACCGACATCTTTTTTAAACAGCATTTTCTAATTGCAGCTGATATATGCTTCATGTGTTTCTTGGCGGCTTCATTTGGAAAAGACACAAGGACCTCAAAAAGTGTAGGATTTCATTAGGAAAAAAAAAGAAGGCAGTGTAGACTGCTGTATATATCAAGGAGCCTGCCAAAGCTATGGGAAATCAGAGCAGCAGATAGGCTAGCCTCCCTCCCCCTAAGCTCCACCTCTATGAACTAAAACCAGGAACGTTTGCTGCCTGGGACAGGACTACTTTATTGAAGAAAGCCGTATGTGACTAGGTAAAAAAGAACAGTATGTGCTTGGGCTAAGCCAATAGCCCAAACTCGTTTTCCATAAACAAGGCTCTGCTACAGAGACATAACTCTGTTTAATCCTGTCTGGATGACTTCATTTGCTAAGCACTCCAGAGCTTGCCATAGCCCATGTGATTCACCCAGCTCCATTCACCCTGCAGAGTGGTTCTCCCTTTGACTCTGAAGCAGCAAAAAAAGGTCATTTATCAAAGCATTAGCAATACTTGTCCCACTGGATCACAAATACCCTAAAAGGTGTATCTGTCTTCCAGGAAATGTCTTTCCAAACCATTATATTTCATTGATTTTTTTATTCTTTTCCCTTTGTTTTAAAATAACATCAAACACTTCCAACATGTATTTGCAGTTATTTAATGATTCTAGCTACCGGATGGCTGCTGGTGGAGTTTCATTCTGAATATAAAATCTAAGTTTGGATTTCTTGCCAATATTATATTTTAGGTACCTATTATATAACTTCTTCATGCAAAATATATTTTTTAATAAAATTTTATGCATTTTCGTTCTTCAGCCCTTTTCTGCACCCCCTTACAACATAAAATCTTTTTTCTCTCTGTAGAAGAAATATTTAAACACTTTTGGAATGAATGTAATGTTTGCAAATGGAGCTGGGTTGGCAGAACTACAGACCAAAAACCTTCTTCTATACCAAATGCTGGGTTCTGGCAGCACTGCAGCAAGTTTTCCCAATACTATTCCTCAAGCTGTTTTGAAGGCATGGCAGCTGAGGGCTAGGGCACACTGGGAAGTTGAAGTGCAGCATTTTGAGGATGCAGCCAGGAAGCAGTGGCTTCTCCATACTACCTCCCAAGGTAGCTCTTAGCTTATTTGCTACACATCAAGTAGCTTCAACAGCAAAGCAGAATAAGCTGTATTTTGAGTGCCTTATTGACTTATGTCCTAACTCTCTGTAAGCTAGCTCTAACATGAAGACTCAGCTGAAAGGGCAGAGCTGGCTCCAGGATAGCTCATATTTTGGCTTTGAAGGTGAGGCTTTCAAAGCTGCCACCAAATGGCAGCTTGTGGGTTTCTCAGGCTGAACTTCTTTCCACTGTGTCCTTGAGCTACAAAAGCAATCTAGGGACTAACAATCCTATGATTCTAGTTAAAGGATTCCAGCTTGCAGTGTGGGAAATGCCTCGGTTTTATTTCATCATTAAAGGCACTTCAATGCACTGAACAATTTGTTTTTAAAATACAAACTGGATGCACTGATTTGGAATAGTGGATTTGGTTTTGTATTATTCTTACTGAACTAAGGAGCTTGGCTATATGATTAACAATAGGAACTGGACAAATCACTAGAGATATTCAAGAGTAGGCTCTAGCAGTAATCAGAGGGCAGTGACTATTAGTGTAAAAATCAATCTGAACTGGGATATCACTGCATATGAACTCTGATATGAAACTCTGCAAAATCATCAAAGCCTGAATTTGTCATCTCCCTGCTGTACAGCACAGTGCCATGCAGGGGCCCCAGAGACGGAACAGAAAAAAATAATTCAGAAATATCCAACACGGTCCTCCACCAAACACTGTTCTGGATGGCTTGGCTCTGCTTTACTAATGTGAATTTATTCACGTTCACAGTTTACACCAAGTTTTCTGTTAGTTTTAGTCTATTTTCAATTTCTTTTAGTAGATCAGGAAACCAACACAAATACCACAGCTTAAATCTGGATCAACCTGTGATCTCAATCAAACAGGAGATACTACAACCTAGACTGAAACTGCAATTTTTTTTACACTCAAGATTTGACCACAAATTTCTGGAACTGAAAAACATTTTCCAAATAAAATTTTGTCAGAAACAGTTATCCTATATAACATAATGTGCATTCATGTTAGGTATCTTGGGCAGGGGGGAGGAGGGCAGTTTTCTTACAAGGTACAAATATACTGTAGCTGACTCAAACTTTTGTTGTTTCTGCTGTTGGCTTTGTATTGAAATGGCTTTCAGAATGGTTTTAAGTTCTCTATGATCCCAACTATTGTAAGCTTTATGTTTTTGTTTGTTTGTTTATTGCTGCTCAGTTAAGCTGACCCCAAATTCTGGGACAGTGTCTCTTGCAGAGAGATCAGTATCTCATTTCTGCATTGCCTCCATTTGTAGACTTGGCTTTTATTCCATTTGCAAATCTCACTGAGACTGACTGTAAATCATTCCCATTGGGGCTGTTTTTCTCATTTTCTTCTTTTGTTTCTAGGGTATTTTACTGGCTGCCTTCCTCTAAGGAACAATTCCTGCAGCCAGGCCAAACAGCTTCTTCAAAAGTGACTTATTTAAATGCCTCTAAAAAATGAAAGGAAAATGACAAAATATTCAAACATGAAATTGTCTTATTCAACATAGAAAGAAGGAAAGGGAGTAAGAGCTGGAGGTGCTTTAGGAACTAATGCAGCACCACCACGGGGTCCTGCTCAGTCTCACAGAATACAAGCCCTGCTGCCCTTGTACAGACTGGCATGCAAGGAAGTACTTATACTCTGTTGCCAGGTCTCCCTTGGTGATACCATAGTTTCTTCTCATATTTTACAAAGCAGATATCCGTACCTTCAGATAGCATATATGGTCTAAGTAAGTCAATAAATCGCTGTGCCCTCACACACACAAAAGTTACATGCATATACTTATATGTATATGTCTGCATAGATGTGATGCATATTTCTTTTAATGACAAATATCTCAAGTGGCTTAAAAATGCTACAGCTTGAAAAGAACAATATGTTACACAGTAAAATGTGAATTATATACTAAATCTATCTCCTGTTACGTGAGGACTCAGAATAGTTCCCAACCCATAGTATCACAGGCTAGACATGCAGAAAGAAGGCTTTTAACCAGGTAAAAGCAAACAAGCAAGCAAACAAAACAACAACAACAAGTTTGTCTTTTTCATGCCTCAAAAAATTAAATCTGTTAAAAAAGTAATAACAGATGGAAAAAATAAAGAAGCATATTTCTGAAGCTAATAAAAAAGTTACAATTCCTGGTTAATCCTGCATTTCAGTGGCAAGAGGTATCAGACTTGCCTAGGAATTTTGAAATACCTATCTTAAAATGTTACCAAAAATACAATCAAACCAACATCACAAAATGGATATTAGAAAGAGAGGAAAGAGAAACTGTTGTTATTCAGATGAGATATTTAGATATAAAGTGTGTGAGTCAAGCCCACTCCTCACTAGCTACTGAGACAGGGACTCTCTAGCCATGACAAACTGCTCTTCAGAACAACTTAAACGAAGTTACTGGGCTGGACCTTGAATGATTCACAAGAAAAAACTTGTGAACTTTCAACTTGTGGACCTTGAACAATTCACAAGAAAAAGCTTGAATAGTTTATTTCCCAATCAACATTGTCTCAAATATGTTATCCAAAATCCAAATTGTAAGATCTTGGCCTATTTAATAGATTAGTTTGTTTCTCCCATCCAGCTTTTCTTGCTGCTCCAATACGAAAAAGAAAGCAAAAGTCACTTTTTGACCCGATGTTTTGTGTTTAGGACAAATAAGACCTGCATAAGAGATAAGTAAGAGAAAGACCTGCATCTTGGTTAAAATTTATTTGTCACTGGGGTTGTCTCTCTGGAACTCTTGTGAGTCTACCACAAATCAGCCTAGTTAAAAGATCACACTATTCATCTTGCTCCTGGCTGCTGCCATGACATTTTGATCTTGAGAAGAGCAATGTCAGCTCATCTCAGCTGGGTTTGCTTGGTAATTTCTTTTTTCCTTTTTGGTTTGTTTGTCTCTCACTTTCCCAGTGTCTTGCTGATGGAAACTCTTGTACTTTTCCTCCTAATATTTCTTGTAAATCTCTTTTATAATGACATTTGATGTTGCAAAATAAATGAGAAAAGGATATACTGTAAATACCACATTTTTGTTAAAATTACGTGCCTGGGAAGAATTAAGAGCATTTCATATGAAAAGTGAAACTGTCCCAGTCCCACAGCTGGAATGAACACTGATGAGAAACAGAGCTATTAGCAACTGCTGGGGTAGGACAAGGTACAGTCCCCCGATATTTTCCTAGATAACTAGGATAGACAGTGTTTTAAGTCAGAGAACACCATCTTTCCATCTCCAGTTTGCTTCCTTCATCTAAATCTAATCTCTATTGCCCACAGCATAGGGCTTTTATCAAAAGGGTTGAGTAGAGACAGGGTGGGGATCCTGTTATGGCAGGGTGTGGTTTTTATGTAGTTGAAAAGACTCATCCCTCCATTGTATTTACAGGAAAAGAAAATCAATCTCTAGAGCATGTCCTCATCGTAACCCAGCTACTGCACACAAAGATAAGAATGAAATCCAAACTCCTCTCCTCCCCTAGGCTTCATCTAATTTACTGTAAACCTCTAGGTCTGCCATATATCGTAACACTGTGATATTGCATGTAGTTTGGGAAGAGAATCCTCAAGAAAGCAAAATCTTTGATCTAGATTTACACAGGATTTTATGAAGTATTACAACAGATTTTTAAACAGGCATCTTGAGATGGGAAGTAATGGAGATCTATTTTGCTCCTAGGCACTACTGTAAGCCAATAAGTTTTCTAAAAACGAAATCACAATAAGTTTTATTCTAACAAAATTCAAAGCAATCCCTATTAGAAACATAGAAAGTGGTATTCTCTCCAGAGCTGCTCCTCTCTTTCAGCTCTGACACAGGGCTCGTGCCCAGACCTTTCCTGTTGCTGACACTTGCCCAGCTTCCTGCTATAGATTTAGAGGAAAGGACTACAGAGCCTCACAGCAGAAGGGAGCAGGGAAAGAGGAAGAACCTACTGGCAAGGAGCACACACTGGGGCTCAGATGCATGGGGTATTCAAGCCAATATTCAGGTTCACCCTCTGGTGAAAGGAGACACCTAACGAATATAAATAGAGGTCTTTTTGTATGCCCCCAACCTTTTTCATGTTCAAAGTGAGTGATTTTGACCAAATTATGCTTTTCCGTGAAAAAAAAAAAAAAACAAAATCATTCGGTCAAAAAGACAACAACAAAAAGTTGACAAAAACTGTTTCACAACTACCTTCAGAATAGCTCTAGTCAAGAATTTGGTTTCACTCTCACAGTTACACTACCACATTTTTTCCCCTCACACATTGTAAGTATGACCTTTAAGAGCATGATTATCAGTACTGAAGATACAGTTTCACATGGTTTTACAGCAGCTTTCCTTACACCTGAGCCTCTCTACCCAAAGTGTTCCAAACTGAGGCAAGATAAGGTAGAAAAGGCCATGTACATCTCCCAGAGCCAGGGAACAAAGCCAGGAAGACCCTTTTCCTGGGGCACTATGCAGACAAGGAAAGGCTTGGCAGAAATGCAGTGGTCACATTTTTTAAAGTGTTGGAGGAAGCTGAAGTGAAGGTACACAGCCAAAGGGGGTGAGAAGATGGAGGGAGTTGTCCCGGGGAACAAACATGACTAAAAGCTTTCAGTAGCACTGCCTGACTTGCAAACTCGGCGGCCCACTGTGTAGCCTACCTATAGTGCATCTAACAGCACTGCTGTATAGATCAGTCACAGCCCCCAGAATACAGCCCTTTACTGTTAGGCCATCATGTTCAGCTACTGGATGGACATGTTTGTATAAAAACATTAAAATATAGCATTGAAAACACGCAGTATTTATCAGCAACTGTCAGCTCTGTATCTCCTACAGCCTTTTTGCTTCCTCACATATACATGTATTTACATCATTTCCAAAATGTGCATTATTAAGCTGACTGTTATGGCTCCTCTGGAGTGGTTACCGTCTATTATGTAAACATATCAGCGCTACGATTTATAACACTCCCGTTATTTACCCAACAGAACGTGTAACTGTTCCAAGCGAGCCATTACCGTCTGCCACGTAAAGTAAATCTATCTTCAGCTGCTTTTGCAAGCATGAGTTATAACGACACTTAACGTTTCAATAGTGCCATACACATTGGAAGATCTCAGCGCGCCTTATAAACATTAATGAATGAATTTAGATTTAAAAACAGTCCCATGTGGCAAGAATTAGAGCTAAGCCAATATTTCACAACCAGGTCCCGATTCAGGAAGAGGCTTAATATGGGCACCAACTTCAACACAGCTGCTTATGTGCTGGAAGCTTCCCATGTACCCAAATTCCCAGGTGACTACAAACCTATGGGGCCTACAACATTTATTTTTCATCTCTTTCTGTTTGCAGAACATGATCAGCTTACAATCTTAACACGGGAGGGCTCTTTGCAAACCAGTCTCTTAATTCTGTACGACATTTGGTTTGAATTTCACGCACACACACACCCACATACCACATAGTGAGTTCATTCTTTCCTTGAATTCTGTGCAAACCCTCTGCAGAAGAACCTTTCGTCCATTAGTAACTGTGCTCTTTGAAGGTTTGGGGGAGGCAGACAGTAAACTCAACCAGAGTTTCCCCCAGCTGGGCAGCAAGGACAGAGCTCTGCAATTGGACATTTCTGTGTGCTGGAGATTTGGAGTTTTGAAAGATATTAACAGAGAGAGGAGCTGCAGGTGTCCAGACTAGAAGGTTAAAACCCCGTAAGTATCAACTGCAGGACAGTGTG
This sequence comes from Anser brachyrhynchus, assembly GCF_964034855.1. Taxonomy (NCBI): domain Eukaryota; kingdom Metazoa; phylum Chordata; class Aves; order Anseriformes; family Anatidae; genus Anser; species Anser brachyrhynchus. The sequence goes on along the minus strand of NC_137695.1, from coordinate 43,606,425 downwards.
AGGACAGGGACATGGTAGCAAACAGTAAACAAAAAACATCACTGTTTCTGATTGTTTTCATTTGAAATCTAAGATTTTGGATTTCTCAGTTATGCCATGACCAAACATCATAGCCCTGAACTTAACTTCTAATGACAGCTCAGCTGAGAATAAGAGAAATGAAAATTAAATTTTATATTGACTTCATTATGAACATAAATACAAAAAGTCAAATCATCCACCAATTACAATGGCTGCTAGAACACTGAAAGCAATGGAGTAATAGTAGCACATAGGAGATAAAAATTGTATCTTTTAATCTGATTTAACTAAAAAGTCCCAAACTCTCAGATAAAACATCTTAGTAAATACTGTCCCTATAATAAATAGTAATTAACTCATTTAAAAGAGCTCATAAGAGGCATCACTTTTTCAAGGAAACCATTGATGTATGTCTATGCATGTTCCTGCAGCTGTGAGCTGATGTAGGATGCCTATGCATGATAGCATTTCTCGAGAAGGCATAGTGAAGTGAGTCAAGAAGTTGCATTTTAAGAAAGGAATGAAGAATTAAAACTCTAAAAATTAACCAGGTTGCTAGTGCTGAGTCATATTGGATTATATTTGCTTCTGACCATCTGTTTCTGAACAGCATCAAAAGCATGTAAATGCTCTTTATAGTTTATACACCACACCACTACTCCAAGTAGCAGACATGGTTTCATAGTCTTCTTCTCAACACACAGATGTTAGATAGAACTGGAACTCTGGTACCAAAAGTGTTTTCAGGAGCCAGTTCCTACAAAATTCTGTGCGCAGGTATCAGATGATTTCCTGTGTTTGCAAATGTAGCAGCCCACTGAAGATTCGTGCATATATATATATATAGAATATATATATATACTCCTTTTTAGATGGTATGTGAAAGCCAGGCTGCATGTATACAAGATGTGAAGTAAACACTGGTTGAAGAATGGACAGATGTACTAAAACAGTGCATCTTGCAGTAGCTTGACATTTGTGGGCTGTCAAACCAACTACAGGGGAAAGCAATGCATAGCAGGAAAACAACTCACAGGAAGGTTACAGCTAGACTCCCCCCTAACTTTATCATATCCTCTTCTGTTATTTATTGCTGCTTATAGCTTCCCATTCACCCTGCGATGATACAGGAAAATGCAATGTCTGGAAAATTGGTGGAAGTCACTCCCTTAGCACTTAATGAACCTGGTTCTTATCTGGCGACTGATCAACCTTGCTGCACCTCCATTTAAATCCATGGAGTTTAGTGTTGATTAACCCTTGCATAGCTAAGGTGGGCATCATTTCCATAGCCTCTCATATCTGATACTAAATTTTCTGCAGTGACTGAGCAGAGACTTCCACAGAAGTAGCACTCCTCACATTAAAAACTAAATTCTGGGCTCTGTGAAGCTGATGACAACATACTCCTGATTCTGATCGTTTTCTGGCTTTTCAAGAATATCTAAGCAATTTAGAATGGACAGGACAAGTGCACGGTCTTACAGTACAGAGAGACACTGACAGGACAGATGAAGATGAATGATATAAAAATAGAGAACTTTGAATTTCCCTTCTATAGATTTATTTTAAGTCTGATCCTTCAATATTGTATGGATGTGGTTTATACTGAAGAGCTTGAGAACAATCCCTAAGCAGTGAATTGAACACTTTATCATTCAAAAATATAATACAAAAGCGAGTTAAAAATACGAGATATGAAAGACCTGGGGAAAAAATAATGGTCATACTGTCATAGTTCCTAATGATAAATGATGTCTCGCATGTAGATTGAAATTCACTTGCTTTTCTGCTTATGATGAGTTTTTCCATTTTATATTACTGACTAGAGGACTTGAAATATTTCTAATTACAGAGAAATTCTGAATTGGAAAATATATGTCATTTCTTTACAAACCTCTTATTGGTTTTCCAAGAGATACACAAAGTGCCAATTTGAAAACCAGCAGACGTGGATGGATTCCAGCTCTGCAGATAGCAGAGGTTAGTATGCAGCTAGGCTCTCTGCATTAGCAAACATGGTTATTTGAAACCTAAATGTATGGGTCCCTTGTACTATTTCTTTTAGTACAATATAAGACAGAAGAAAGGTTTACATTTGATCTTTCAGCATGAAAGGTACAGTGGGACCAGGCAAAGGAGCCTCCCCCATCAGCACAGGTTATGGGAATGACCCTATTCCAGCTCCTCTCTCAGCTCCCACTGTAATGGCACTCCTCTATAATAGGAACAAAACACACAGGCAGAGTAGGGAATGCTAAAACTGTATTTTCTTTCTCATGGCCCATTAACAAAACATACTTTAGAGAGGTCTCAATTTACAGAGGGAGCCAGGCAGTCCTAAGAGCACAAAAGTACAGGAGAATCAAAGAGGTGTTTTAAACTCCACCCCCCCCTCTTTCTTCCCCCAGTCCCTACACTGGCCACAGTGACTGAAATCAAAGCACGTGGTTTATGCCACTGCCATCTAGGATTTTGAATTTAGAAATTCTGAACTTTTAAGCTCCTTTGAGCAGTAGTTTAACCAGACAACTTCCAAGGGATCCCTCTTTTTTTTTTTTTTTCCTATGTTTCTATGAGGATTACTTAAAAACAAATCTACCAGTGAAAATATTCAAGTGACATCAGCTTTTCCGAGCTTTTAATCCATCTTCTGTTTAGGAAACTAATGTCATACATTTCAGGAAGCAAAGGGGAAGTGAAGTTCAAATAAGAAGATACAAATCAGAATGACTTTTGAATGACCAGCATCCAGAAAACTGACCTCCTCTTACATGTGTTCCCATAATAATGGAGAGATTTAGAGTATTTTCCTTCCTCTTGCAATTATAAAACTTCAAAATTAACACTAAGGCATCCCTAAGTGGTGCCTTCCCTCTTATTTTTTTCTCAAATGACTTTCAGACTACACTGCAGTTTTGCACCTTGACTACAAGCAATTGACTTTTGATATCCTCCTGAAAAGACTATGACTAGCATGATTTTTGTCTAAATCCAGGCCTTTAAGTGAAGGCCCTAAATGAGGAGCATAGTCACTGCCTCTATTCAATGAATAACCTTTTGGAAATCCTTAACCACCTTTGCCAATAGAGGCATGCAGGACCTTAATTAGGTATGGAGTGTCCGACAGTAGGAAACAACCATAAAGATGCTGCAAATTTAGATTAGATTATCCATTTGAAGAAAATGCAATGGAGTTAACAATTTCATGGGATTACTCAGATGTTTGCAACAACGTTTATTTGCCCATATTTCATGAGATCAAAGAGCTTGAAATTTAACAAGACTAGTAGTGAGCTTGGTAGATTATAACATTTCTCTTCTCCTTCTGTTGCCCTGTAACTACTGGGTGTAACAAATATCAGGGCTTATTTACCAGAATTTTGTTTTCTTATTCCTACTAATTGTACTCTGCCAGTATAAGGCACATTTGTTTGTACTGAACCATGCGTACCCTAACCTACTAATCTTGCTCTCATAAGCACACTACATTTTTTTTCTGCCAAGACATTGACTTTATCAGTATATATTAAATCAACTTTACGTGCTTTGGATCTGCTGCCTTTAGTCTTGACAGAAATCATGGGTTGGACGCTCCTGTAAGTTCCATCTCTTTTCACATCAAATCCATTAGTGTGAATAGACTGCCATGAGGTAATCACTGAAGATGACATTTGGCCCCAAACTGATAAGTGATCCAATCGCTCTACCCAGCTGCATGGTATTTTATATGACAGTTTTGTTTTTAGCTGGATAGAGGTGGCTGTAAGGAGGAGTGACTTCCTGGTAAAATCTGAAGCAAAGGTCAAAGCCTAATATTTGTACAAGTGACTGCAGGTAAATTTATTCTTAAAAATATTAGTTTAATCATTATAGGTACAGCCTTTTCTAAGGAAAAGTGAAATACAACAGGTATAGGAGAATAACCAATGAGAAATAGTAGCTTTATATTTGGGGAAAACCATCTATTTCAAAATACCCAGGTTACAGTTTACCCAGAAATTACTTGTGTGGGTTTTGGGATTCCTAGAAAGTGGTTAGATGCCCATGAGAGGCACAGTAGGCTCTACTATCAATACTGAAATGAGTCACTCCCCAGTTCCGACAAATGTTCAAGGACAAGATCTTTGCATGGCATATGCAAGACTCTATTTTTCACCAGTAAAGATTGTTGCTGTATATTGCCTAGCTACAACTTGGCAGAGACCCATGGCTGGGTGGTAATGCAATTGGCACTGGGGAGACCACTTACCAGTGCCTGTATACACCTCCATGTGGTAGCTCTGTTTGGGGGAAGTGTCTCCGTGCAGTCTGAAGAGCTACTGCTCCCCAGGTCACTTTAGAATCAGTCTGCACCACAGCAAATATCCCTGGGATCTTAAATACCCCTCAAAGTGGACTGTTCTGGTCATATTTTCCTTGCCTTAAAAGGGAAGTTTCTCTTCTATCATTTCCTTTATAAACCAGAACTGCAAATAAGGGCTGATTCTGCAAAATAAAAGCTTCCCTGTGCCCTGCTGGTTCTGTCTGCATGGAGGAAGCTCAGTGCTTTCCAGGCTTTCAATCAAATACAGATCACTCCAGCAGTACTGCCTCTACCACTAGGATTCCCAGGATTAAACTACCCAATCCTCCTTGGGGAATGACGACTCCCACTTTCCCTTCTTTATAAAAGTTACCACAGAGATGGGGTTATATAGGCACAGAGTTTGGCCCTGCTTTACAGCATTTCTCTTAGAATGCTGCTCTGGCAATATAAAGTGTTGATTAGTGCAGCTCAGAGGCCCTTTGCAATATAGGAATAAATGCTTTGCATTTCTGCCAAATGTAGAGAACACTTTAATAGATTATATAATATCTCCACAGCTTTTCTTTCCTTAAAAAGTGTATATATATATATATATATATGTATATGTATGATAAAAAGAGAGGCATCATCCTGCAGGGATCCTGCCAACTGATTCTCTATCCGCTGTAGGACTTTTATCCTTTAGTGCTTCTAAGAAAAACAGGTGAATTAATAGAAAGGGGGGACAGGGAGAATCCTAGGGTTTTCACTTCAGAAAATGGGGCTCATCTCACCTAACTTCAGCTATCTCGAAGAACTAAAATAATTCATGTAGCTTAAGGGGCAAGCCGTAAAATGGCTGCAGTTAAGATGTGATTAATATGACCCATGTATCAAAGCCTACTTCTTACATAAGAGAAAATTTGTAAGTTCCAGTGAGTAGACGACAGGCTCCATTTTCCTTTTAATGCAGGTTACAGTTTCAAGCAGCTTTTTATACCCACTGTTTCTAATCTGTGATTTAAATGATGAATTCTTGCTTCTTCGCTCACCTAATGGCTTTTGCCCTTATTTACAAACTGAAAAGTGTCATGCTTGGTCCTAATATTTGGTAAACATAAAGGCATTATGCATATGAATAGACATCAGAGAACCAGCCTGCAGGCTGGAAGGAAAATGAAGCTTTGCAGGACTGAGGGAATACAGCCTGGAAACCGAAACAAGGAGAAAGAGAGGAAGGCACTTTTAAAGATGCCTGCTGATAAATGCTTTTGTGGCCCTGTTAAACGATCACATTCACTCTGGAGTCAGATTTGTGCAAGAACAAATCTAGGAAAAATGCCAAACAAAATTATTTCAGTTTGGGGAACTGTTTCTCATGCCGAATACTAAAAATTTAAAGTCCCCCTCCACAGCTTTCTCTTTTCTATTTCTCTGGCATTATTACAGAATACATTACAACACAATAGTAGTGGCATTTTGTAGCCATGATGGCTGAGCAATATTAGCTAGTGTGAGCCTGTCTGCTGCTTCTCCTTCAGACCTGAAGAGAGGCTTGCATGCGTGAAGACTTGTCTGCGTTCTCCAAGTGCTTCAGCTGATCTAATGCAAACATTGGCCTCTAGTTTCAAGCTAGTAGTTGCTTCAAAAAGAACATGCAGACACCTTTAGTGTCATAGGTGACTGAACAAGACGAGGATCAATGCTTCCCCTACAACAAAGACCGAGCAAGAATTGAATGAATGTTTCCGTCTAGCAAGCAAAGAGGCAGGAGCAGTGCTGGGGGAGCACAACAGCAGGCAAGGAATGTAAAAGAGGACTTTGGGAATAACATCCGACACCTGCAGCCTCACTAGCAGGCAGATATTCAGCTCTCTGCAAAAATGACTCATACTAATTTGAAAGTATAGGAAAAAAAAAAAAGGTTTGGCAGCGCAGGAAAAGAGGCAGCTCTCATTCCACGGAACCAAAATGCTGTTCTTTAGAAAACAGCATATTCAATATCATTTTAATCTCACCAAGATCATCTCCCAAGATCAAGAAAGGAAAGAAACGGTGGGTGATCAGCTAATCAACATCCTCCTGCTAACAAGCACTACTGAAGAGTTGTAGAGTCACTCACTGATGAACAGATAATTACAGATTTGTTTAAAAGTTGTAATAAGTCGTTTATGTCCTTTATTGTGCAAGTCATCTAAGTCATTTATGGAAAGAAAAGGTGACACTGAGATGTTTGCCGGGGGGGAGGCAGAGAAAAGATTTCAAAAAAGTGTTCTGGTTTTTACCCCAAGACTCTTCTCCTTAATTCCTGAGAGCAACACTACTTAATAGAAATAACAGCTGAAAAAATCCCAATATGAGAACAGCACAACCTGTGGGCAACAGTTGGCAGCAGAGATGACAGTGTCCAAAACTCACACCTCCTATGATTTGCAGGCACGTCCCCATTCCTACACTCATTACAGCTAGAACTTATTGTGACTTTGGCTGTCAAGGCATTAGCACTCCTGGATAAAAGTAAAATATCCAGTTCCTGGATAAAAGTAAAATGACATCATAGAAAATGGACACTTCAAATTGCCTCCAGCTGTTCTACCCAGTTCCCATCATTCCTAAGGCTGCAGTGCTGTGGCCTCTAGCAAGGATATTTCTGAGAACACAATAAAGATGGCATTTCTCTTCTACAGAAAATATAGATTCTTTTTTCTTCACTTCTTTGGAATTAAAAATAAATAAAAATTTCAAGAATTTCTCATGAAAATAAAAAATACCCAAATATTTTGTTTGAAAAAAAAAAAAAACATAACAAAAACAACACACACACACAAAATCACCGCCCAACTTTTCTTTCTCCCACATATGGAGGGAAAACTATTCTGGGTAATTTAGGTCAATTTAAGAAAGAAATATGTTGACTCTCTTTCACTCACAGTGTCTGTAAATGACTTCTACAGATATAAATAGATATTTTTCAGGAAAAAAAAAAAAGAAAAAAGGAAAAACTCAACAGTTTGTATCTGGAAAACTTCAACATTGTCTACATGAAAGCCCTGAGAGAGGCCTCCAGCACGAGCTCTCAGCTGCACGACACTGGGCCAAACTCCACGTGGACCACGGACTCCTTGGGCTTTTGGGTTCCAAATGCTTGTGAGAGCTCCTGGCAGCTATGAAAACCCATAGCAGTCCCATGGTGCTGAAGAATTGACTGTTGCTGGGGTCTACAACCTCCTGCCAGGCAAAGAAGCGTGAAATGAAGAAAACCTCATTACGGTTCACTGTCAGTTTGCTAAAACTGACAGAGATCCACAAATCATTCCAGATGTGATGAGTCACCCTTTTCTGACCAAAAGAAAAAAGAGAAAAAAAAAAAGGTTTAACTGGAGAACATCCAACACATTCTATTCTTGGGATGCTTAGAAATTCCCTCATACTAGACTTCCTCTTGTTCTTTGACCTACAACAAAACACAACCACAGCTAATGGAGCTCAGAGCAGCACGCTTCAGTCTGCCGGGCCTCTGAGTGCATTTCCCACGAGTATCTCATTTCAAGGAGCACCACTACTTTCAAGCTAAAAGCACCTACAGCACTGCCTTACCAACGTGCTATCCTTTTCACTGCGATCGCTGAAAATCTTTGGCCTCAGAAACAGAGTTAAAGAGCAGACAAAACAGAAAGACCACTTAATTAAGAGAATTAAGCCAAATGAAAAGTTTACTTTTCAGAACAACTAATATCTTAACCATCCCTAAATTTGCCTTACAACTGAATTTTGGCAGATGGAGAGGCATACATTCATTTTACAGTAAACTGGAAAAAAGTTAATGATTCCCCCAAAGTCAGGGAATAATTATGTCTTGAAATGTGAATTTTGACTAGCCTAGCCACAAGCAACACCGTTTTCAAACGCTTGTTAGCAAAGAACCGAGCCTGATGCGACTGTGTGCTTGTTAAGTGCTGCACTTATCTGTCCGTCCAGTTCCCAATAACACGCTTAACCAAGCATGGCAGCGCAATGGTAGTCTCAGACACATTAAGTTTCTAGCAGCTCCGTGAAGCTAGACAGCTAGGTAGACATAGGCTATTAGTGTCTCTTGTGAGGGAAAAAAGTGCAGTAATTAGTAGATATCAGAAAGCCTGCAATATCAAAGGCTCCATAAATGACCCCCTGTTAGAAAGGCTTGAGCAAGACCTTTCATCTTAGACTGTGAAGTCAGTCAGTCACCAAAGAAATTCATAGGAAAGTAAGTTTCTTTCACTTCAATAATTATGGAAAACCTGGATTTTTTTTAATGGGAGAAAACACAAGAATGTTATTAGGAAGTATAATTTTTTGATAATTTCTACCATGCTGGTCTTCATCATTTGCTACTTCTTCTCCGTACAAGGATTAATATAGCTAGGAGTTTTTTATGCCAGTTTTGGATAGTCACAGACTTGGGAGTCAATCTGGCTGTGATAGTCTGTGTGAGACAAGGTGAAAACAGCTTGTGTGGGCAAAAAGTTAGCTATCTTTTAATAACTCTGTCAGTCAGTCTAACAAAATATTTAACATCTCCTTACAGAGAATGCTTCATCTGTCATTAGATAGGCATAGCTTGCAGAGATTTTCACTGCAGCTTTGTAAAAACAATAAATGACAGAAGAGCAGTAGGAACAGCAACATTGTCACCTGTGTTGACTCTGGTTTTAGTAAAACAACAAATTACATGAAAAATTAATATTTTGTCATTAAAAAAATAGACCTGGCCCACAGTCCCCTCCATATTTTAGACTAAATGACAGACATACTTTACATAAAGGAGAAACAGAGAAACCTGGGACCTCCTGCAGCAAGTGAGAAGAGAGCCAGTGAGGATATTAAAAAGACCCATTACAACTTAAATCATTTTATCAGTTTTGGAGAACAGAATGTTTAAATTGCTAAATGTTAAGAAAGAAAGCAAACCATTCCAAGATATTTAAGCAAATTATTGACAAGTAATTTAAAAGCTGCAAGGACTCAGCAGCAGTGTAAATTTGCATTTCCATAGTCATGCCTGCTGAGATGATCTCAGATGAAACAGTGGGATCCACATATGTAATTTAGTGCAGGAACTATTCAAGCCTGCTCTAGTGAAATGTATGGTATATCCAATTATTTTTATGCATCTTTATTTGCAAAATGCTAATGTTCCTCAAAAAAAAAAATCTAACCAATTTAGCTTCATTCCTGTCTGGAAATTAGTACAAAATGACAACTAGCTTTTTTGAAAAGTGTTGTCTTGACTGTTCTGACGTGCTTAGCAGGATGGTGCAGTGCACCAGATGTTGTTAGGGCCAAAACAAAGGGAAGCAAAGTGACCAAGCGGGAACCCTGACCTTATGGTCTTGCTTAAATTCATTCTTATTTAGCAGAACATTTAAATACCTGCCTTGCTGGTTCAAGGTCTAGCAGTTGTCCAGTGTGTATCTAGCACTTGTTTATTCAAATTTCTTTTATAATCTCCAAGTGCCTCTGAATTATTCACTTCACAACACACTACTGATAGTGAAATATTGTTCTTTCTATCACTGTAGAAATGAAGCATAGTTTCCCCTTTTTGTGTTCGGGAAAATTGCCTTGACCAAGGGGTCCAGAATAGCTCATGTTGCCACTGCTCTTGCTTAGCCACACCTAACACCAGCCAGTCAATTTCACATACCACCTAATGCAAATCCTAGATCCACAGCTGTCCCACAGACCTACATTTTTCCTCATTCAAAGGCATTTCTAGCATACAGCTCATGCCATGCACAATACTTGTTTGCCCGGTGCTTGAAGTGGCAGTTTCCCTCCTTGGAACTTAGTACAGATGACATTTAATTTCAATCCTGTTTTTAAACTCCTCTGGATAAAGCCACCCCGCACCCCTGTAGGTGATCAGCTTTCCTATTTCATGTACAATAGCTTAAGGAACACTAGCGTAAAGGCCTCAGCTCTCCCCCAGGCCCTCATTTGTGCTGAGACATCTTGAAAACCTTTTAAAGGTTCTCTCATCAGTGCAACAACCTTTGTTCATGACCTCTGTAACTGTTAATTTTGCCCAGGAAGACATCTAGTTATTCCACTCCAGAAAAAATTTCATGACTGGTCTGTCAGGCAGCATGCATAACCAGGGAAACAAGATGCTGAAAGACAGCCACACTAGTAAATGCAGTGGGACAAAAGCAGGTCCAAAAGTTCATACTGAGGATTCTGTACAAATCATTTTGTGCTTTTTCACCTCACACTTGAATTAGCCTGATTCCCTGGACTGAGTGTTCCCACATTTCAAGGTGGATCTCTCAAGGTAAGGTGTTCCACAAGCTCAGCTAGGCCCTCTAAGTCTGCACAAGCCAGACACCACCACAAAAGATCTAAGTATCGCAGCATTTACTCCCCTTTGTTTGCATATGGCAATAAAGGATTTGTGGCAGGTCACCAGATAGGTCCATGGAAGAGCTGCTCATCAAATTTAAATTTCAGTCTAACTACTGGATTATCCTTTCACCTGAAGACGGGGACTTAAAGCTTTATCAGTGTTCATGTGGCAAATGGAAGAAGGGGTTATCTAGACACACAGAGCAAAGGTAGAAAATAGGCTTAAAATGTCATTGCTAACCATTTCTGTGAAATGATCCATTACTAAACATACTTTTTCCTTTACATACCATATCTGAAAGGGGGATTATGATCCAAATGTCATTTTTAATTGTATTTTCTATTCTTGACTTTGCAACATTCAGAATGAACTCTCTTCCTCTGAAGGAGAGACTGTACTCTTCTCAGCCGTATAACATAAAATGAATTATTTACAGCTCCAGAAGAGAGATTTCTTGTTAATTGGTAGCCACGTAAATCTGAACAAAAATTAGCTGTTTCACAAGACAGAGACAGAATGCAGAAGGAATGAGTATACAAACTTCATTTACGATTTGGTTCATGTGGTCCCACATGGAGTTTAGAACACAAATCAAAAGCTATTTAAGATATTTCCTTTACCAATGCACATGTGAACCAGAGAAAACATGAACAGGAAGAGAGGTATGTGCCACACAGCAGACAGTGTGAACAGAAGGTAAATTCCAAAAAAACCTTTTAAAGGAAATGTGTCACTTTCTGCCATTCAAGTATGTTTATTTTGACACTAGGAAACATAACTGCTGTAATTTTATCAGATTTTTTTGACTAACCTGAAAACTAGAATCCCTAATTTGAGTACTAATTTTACTGTAACTGAACAGATTTAGAGACAGAAAGAGCAGAATATTTTTATCTTCTGACGTAAGGTCAAAGGTACTTTCACATCTCTAATCAAGGGCAATGGGGTATGAGATTAAGAACTCAAAAACAGAAACAACCATTAGATGCATTTGGACTGCTTATATTAAAAGGGCATTCTGCTGGGTTCATTTGCATTTTGGACTTCTTGATTAAGTTTAGGACCATCTGATTTTGGAGAACATTTTGAGGCAGGTTCCTGGCCCCCTTGAAGCCACGGCACAGCTGCATCTATACTGCTGGCACAGAACAGCCTGGTAGCACCACGTTATGTATTGTGGCATAAAAGCAGGGAAAGGAACTGCTAGTGTTACTCGTGCTCCTAAATACATCAGAAATTAGGAAGTTTTGCAAATATCCCTTGCAATAATTTATAATGTGAAAAGCAATCAAATAATTTCGAATTGAAAGGGAATTGGCAATCTCATAAAACTCTTTATATTGATACTGATGTGACTTTGTTTGGATTTGTTGAAAAAGCCTGACTGAAAACCATCACCAAGGTTACTGACACTGTCTTCCCTCCTTTGCCAGTGGCAGGAAATCTGGGGTAATGAAGCATCTTAAATTTCAAATCTTAACATTTTCATGAGCAGGGAATATGCCACAACATTAAGGAGAAAGCATTTCATAGAACAGCAAAAGCAGTGTATGTGGCAGAGGAGTTACTATTAGAAGCCTGAAGTTAATCATTTCAAGACATGCAACTATCTCCAACCAGAGTGTCTTTCTTAGCTTTATGCTGTCCTAAATATCAAATAAACAGGCACAGTAAAACATGCATGGCCTGCCACAAGGTACCAGAAGGAGAAAAGTTTTCAGGAAAGAGAAAACGGCGAACATACAAGGGTCCGATCTTTGAGACTCCTAAGGGATGAGGATATAACTATTTTTTTCTAATCTATCAAAAACAGACAAATGCTTTAGACTGCCCTTCGAGTCAGCAGGAGATTTGGTGTTCGCTTCCAGAAGATAAGGAACTCAGAAACCCATCACATTAATTCTGATTCTTCAGATCCAAACTTCTGTTTTGATTTCTTTGCATGGTATTTACAGGCAAATTCTGTTTCAAGTACAGACAATACTGTTAAGGTAGTGCAAAAGCAATATTACACTAAGGTTATATATTTTTCAGATTTCCATATAGAGCTGACAGCCCATTCTACTGATCCCAAACATGAAAACACACAGAAAACTAGCTTTCATAATTGCGTTACTTACAATTTTATGTGATGTCAGCTCTTATTAAGGAAGTACTACTGCTTACTGCTTTGACCATAAATAGTCACGTAAAGAATCGAGATCTAATTCACAAATTCCTTTGAGGTGGGTAAATATTTCTTTCCTTATACAGAAAAGGTAATGATTTGCATAAGCTGAGTGACCGTCCCTTAAAGGCACAACACTACAGCTGAAGAATTCCTGTATTTAATTTCTGTTTATTGTTCTACTGTGTTGTATTTCAAACTGGAATTCTTTGACTCTGAGGATTTACACTAGGTCCCATATGGACAATGACACTGTAGGGGTGAATTCTTCTGGATTTTCTTTCTCGCCCTTCGCCCCCCCCAGTCTCAACTCATACACTGAGTGGCTTTCATAATTTTCTAACAAAAAACGCTAAGCTATTGTTTGATTGCTGTCCAAAATAAATAAATAAATAAATAAAATAATTCAAGATTTCATCACCAATTGAAATTGAATTTTCTCAAGTTATCTTGCCTTTGGTACCCAATTTTCTTTAAGTAAATATGTACAGTTGCTTTTTTCCTTCCCCTCTTCATCTTAGACTCTTCTTGTCCTCTCAGATTTTTGGAATTTATGTGATAGGGAAAGAAAAGATTATACTGATGCTTAAGGTCATTTAAAAATTTTTATACTTTGACAACATCTTGATCTACTTTCTCCTTTACAGAACTGACTGAGAACAATTCACCTGGTTAAGACCAAGCAAGAATATGCCATGTTCAGGATCACACCAGCTGTCTATGATGAAAGCCAGTTTTCATCCTTAGTACAACGCTTGATCCATTGCTACTGACTGCAGAGCTGAAGTAACTGCACAGTTTTTAGTAAATCAAAGTGATTAATCGGTTCCTCAAAACTAAATAGTTATTTTCTAAAATAAAATTGAGGTATAGGATTGCTAGACTCTTCCAGTTAACCTTACCTCAACAAAATCAGGTGTAACTTTCTGAATCTATATTTATTTCAACACTCTCATGTATTTTCCCCATTCCAGTAATAAAAATATCTAAGAAAGTAATATAGGAAAAACTAGCCCCTAATTGGAGACTGTCCTGTGTCCTGAGGCATCCTTGTATTCTTTCCTCCACTTGGCCATATATACACAGCTCTAGGTGCCTGGCCCCTCACTTCCACCTGAAGGAGAGAGAATAATAAATAAATAAATAAATAAAAGCTGTTTCAACATGCCTTTTAAGAGTTTCTTGCCCTTTGCTGGCCACTTTCTTCCATTTTGAAATGGAGGAATGTGGCAAATGACATTAACATTGCTCAGTTGTGCTTTGGATACTCCTCAGCTGACTTAGAGTTTTATTTGCTTAATGCTTACAGAATTTTTAATCTCTGGAAGCTAGATGCTATTTGAATATGTTAAGCACTCGGTTATTTTCACTGCCATGATCATTTTGGTATCAAAATAGATACTGTCAAACCTTCTGTAGTTTGAATAAAATGAGTGTTAAAGAGACAGAATTTGTATTTGTTGAACTCAAACTACAAGAGTTTTCTAAACTTCAGTTAACATTTCTGAGCTCTCTGTCTTACTCAGATTACCATCAAGCATTACGAGTCAGATTTTGAACTTGTTCAACAAGAAAAGAATCTCAGTAGAATTTTCCATAATGCAAAACTTGCGTGTGAAACCAAGCTGCTCCCTTAGAAGACTCTAGCATGGAAGAGAGGTCAAAGAAGCTGTAAAATTTCAACTTTTCAATTTCAGAGTTGTTTCTAAACACCAAGTGAAATAGTTAGCATAAGTCACTGTCCTCAGTGGGCTGCTCTAACTTCCAGTGCTGGTAACATTATCAGTAGGCCAGGCAGGGAACTTGTTGTGTTCCAAGTCAGAATATCAGAAAAAAAGGAAAAACAAAGACAGAAAGCGAATAATTAATTAACAAAGAATGTATGTAAATAGAAAACAAAAAAGTTAGATGCTTCTTGTGAAGCATGGCTTTTCTTTAAGATAAAGTTTTCTTAAATCTTTTCTCCTTTTAGGTAACATGATCTCCCATCCTCTGAGGATATTTTGGGACAATTAACCCCAGTATTTTTGTGCTCAAGTCAATATTTATAAATAAAAAGGAATTCTAATCAACTGTACATAAAGTATAACCCTGTTCCCAAGAGGTTAAGTGTGATAAGCATCTTCTACTGATTTTTAGCCAATGGATATCCTGTATCTTTTAGCAGAATCAAGCAAGTACAATTCATGTTTTTTCTAATCAGTCTGATTTGGCTGACTATTTCTGTAGCAATGCTGTAAGAATGTGCCCACGTCCTCAAGAGTCTTGGGTTTTAACATCATTCAATTTCTGAGGAGGTATAGCTGAGACAGATGTAAATTGCACTACTGAGGGATTTCTGCAAAATAGGTTTTCTCATGCCTTTTGACTTCAGCCTGGATTTTTCTTTAGGAATGGGTCTTGTTCAGAGGTACTGAGAATTCTCAGTTCTTCTGAAAGTTAGTGAGGTAACACTTTTTTATTTTATTATTATTATTTTTTATTTTAAAAGTCACTACAGGAGTCTAACATTTTGGATTCTGCTTCAAAGCATACCTATCTCAGCTGACCATGTTTTCTGCTCTGTTTTGGGCAGAGAGCAACATTCACACCAGTCCTATCTTGACATCAACAGTTACTTATGTTTCTCCATTTTTCCACTTTTACCAGCTGGCTCATTGCACTATAACATGTCACCAGAGACTGTATCAATTACATGAGGTTATGCTACATGCTACATCTGTGAGCATAATGTAAAACTAAGGTTGAGAGAATGGGGTTTTCTCAAAACTGTGCGTAAGAAAAATGGAAGCCTTGCAAAAACGGGTACTAATCAGTAAATCAGAAACCTAGAGATCTCCTGATTTATGAATTACTGTTACTGAATGAGTTATGTTACCATAAACATATACCAAGCAAATATGCAGTTAAACTGCTTGAGCAAGTCAAAGGCTCTTTGCTTATGTATTCAGAGGCACTCTGGAAGCTTATGCTTTATGTATGAAGTTAAAAAACATATTTAAAAGCACTTCAAATACTCTGTTGTGTAAACTGCAGTGAAATGAAGTCTGCTTCTGAATGAAAGCACCCAGATGGGGCATTTTTGCACTGACTTCATAACATGGAAGATGCTGTCGGATTCTCCAGGTAGTTGAATCCCGAGCCAGGAAAGAGTGAATGTGTCAAGACATTTCCCTTAAACCATATGGTGGCAAAAGAAAAATATGACAAACAAACAAACAGACCAACCAAACACACACCAAAAACACCAAAAACAACAACAACAATAACAAAACACCCTTCAACAAACTCCAGTTAATGAAGTTAACTCCCAGCTGGGAGTTTGCTGCAAAATCACTATTTTCCTGCTATTTTACAAATCACAACTCTGTATTTGCTTTTTGTGAATGTGTACTTCATGCAGTAATAATTTTATGCCCATTAATATTAAGAAATATTATAAACCCGGTGAGAGAAATCAACACCTGCATCTTCCATGTCCATGAGTGCCGAAAAAAATGGTACAACTCATGGCACTGTACAGTGGCATTTAGTCTACTACTATTCAACTACTGCTATGAAGAGAGCTTTTGAGAAACTAAAACAATTATGTTATTATTGTTGCCAAACAATGCTGCTCAAAGAATCAGTGCTATATATAAACTCCTAAGAATGTTTTCATCAGGTTGGAAAGCCAAGTCTTTGTGAGGCTGAAAAGAAGTTTTAGTAACTGAACAAGTGTCCATTCTACACTGCATTCCCCAAGGGTTAGAAAAATGGCAGAAGGCTACATAGTTTATGGCGTATCAGCATTTCTTTCACATGCAGAACTAGAAAAATGAAAATATATCTTTGTCTTATGTGGATTTTCTTTAGCCCTCAGACTACGGAGCTATTCTTCAAATGCATTTCATTAACAAAGACTTAAACATTTACCAGAGGATCAGGCAAATTCCTTACGCATTAGAAGCATGGTTGATTAAAAAAGCCTGTATTTAGTAATTAAACAGTGCAACGAATCCACAACATGAAATATTTTGGAAGCATATCATAGACTGAATAATGCAGCTATCAAGTAAAGAAGAGCTTTTCTCATAAAGGATCACTTCACAATATGAGCATCTCCAGATCCCCTTGAGCTATAGTGCACTTTTGCATAGTTGGAGAATTTTAATATTTCTTAATAGCCAATATAAATTACAAAATTTCATAACAGTTCAAGATTTCTTAGGGTTGGTTTAACACTTGAAGGAAATCGCTTCTCTCTGTATTGTCTAGCTAATGTCTACATGTAAGAGCTTTTGGTTCAAGCAATGTAATTAAGATTGGTTTGTACTGTCTCTCTGTATTGTCTAACTAATGTCTATATGTAAGAGCATTTGGTTTGAGTAATGTAATTAAGATTGTTTTTTGTCTATTTCTGGTTATCCTTTTGTAACTGATTTGCCATTCCCTATACTAAGTGGCTCACAACTTTCGACTATGCAGTTAGTCACATCAAACACATCAGGAAGATTGTGAAACCCCCAAATTTACGAGAAACAAGTCTCAAGGAACCAAACATTGTGAACTTAACAGTGAGAAGATCCCCTTTCCTTTCCTGTTATGCTGCTGATGGACATGGCCTGCTTTCCTTCCATCTGCACTGCTGGAGCATGCAAGTTTCACAGAACTTTTGTAGCAGCGTTAGTAAGGGCACCTGTTATTCTTCAAGTCTGAACAAAGTCAAGGCATTTTCTTATGTAGATTTATACCCTCAATTTCCAGTCAAGAAATTGATAAGGGAATGTTATTCACAACTTTCTTTTTCCCCAAATTTTTGTTACTTCAGTCAACAAATAGGTTCCTCTATCTCTGTTACATTCCTCTCAGTTACAGAGGAAAAATGATCTTGTTATAGGAAAATAACAAGGGTAAGTCTTCTGTCAGCTATTTCAGAAACCATGACTGGGGCCATAGGCACCAGAAAAGCCACTTTACTTGTGGCTACCATCGCCATAGCTGCCTCCCTTCATACTCATTGACACTCTTCACCACAGGAAGCCAAACCTGACACTTTGGAGGCAGTGAAACCTGAGAAGCAGCCATTATTCCTGACTGCAAGGGCTTTGGGAACTCTCTCAGTAAAACAAAAAGGGATCCCAGGAAGGGAGTTTCTGGGCATAGTACTCAATAGCCAGTTTACTCAGCAGCACCTTACCAAGCTACCAGGAGGTACTAGTTTGTCAGTTCTTCAAGTTGCATTAGTCTTTACAGCCCCTCAGTCACAGGAGGAAAAATGAAAAAATGGCATTAAGGCTCATGTGGAATTCAGTCCAAGAGATAAATAAATAATGCTTAACTAGGGAGCTTGTCTAGGCCTGGCTGGGAGGAGAACAGAATGTTCAGTTGCGAAGAGGAAAAATTTATGTTGTATTTTGAGGGGATTTTATTTTTCTTTATGCCTAAAGATATTACAATATGGGAGATTTCGTTTCTCTTATCTTTGTACTACATATATTTATGTAACACCTACATCTGACAGGTAGTATCTGCTACCACCATCTTGTTTAAACACACAGAAATGGATCCGTTTAAATTACACAGCCCCTTACAAAGAGCTTCTTACTCTTACTTACTTACTTCTTACCTCCTACAAAAACATCCATGCAGACATTCTCGAATCACACAGAATACAAATGCACATAATCAGATTAGATCCCACTAAGATCATTATTTCTGCATTGGTTGATTACATTAAAACTGGAGTTTTAAGAATAAGAAAAATGATCTCTTCATCAATATTACTTCTGACCAATTCATAGGCTTCTCTGTTATAGTATCACAGGAGAAACATGAATTGTATTGCAATATAACATCAACAGAAAAGTCTACATGGCAGGTCCTAGCTAGTATCACACAGTCAAAATTCTTAATTGGCATGGATAACAGCATTAGAAGATAATTGTTGATTTTGGATATTACAGCCTACAAAATGAGTACTGCCTTCCTCTGCATATACTAAGTAATGCATATGTATGTTTCTGTATACGTGGTTTTGATGACATTAAATAAGAAATCTTTATTTTTGAGAGAAAAAAAATAAAAAGGATACATAGACACATCTGGGAGATACCCTCTAGAGCTTGGTAATTGTAAGTCATCTTAGCTGGAATGCATTCTCTCACAGCTGAAAGAACTGCCTCATGATGTGCCTGCATTCACTTCACTGCGGAGGCTACACAGCTAAACACTGAGATCAGCCTTTCCTTTTCCTCAGAATGGGTGGCATGGGAGAAGGCTATGTTGGCTTTAATCCAGATAAGAACTGCTTACCTCCAGTTGGCTGGTTGGCCAGGGTCAGAAGTTGACTCTTTGTTCTTAATAACTTGAACCAGGACTTTGTTATTACACAAACCTTATGTTCTCTCCCTTGTCTTTTCATGATATTTGTTTCTGAAGGCTGAGTCCTTCATGTACATGAAGTCACAGCAAGATTTGCTTTTGGCTTTGGTGGGAGAGGTATCCTGTGTGAGCACACGGTGAGCTCTATCTCCTTTTAAATTACAACATGTCAACACATTTTTGCAGCTCTATAGAAAGCACTGTAATCTTAAAACAGATGCTTGTTGCAGATAAGCAGAGAATGGCATACTTTCTGCTGATTCTAAATCAAAACAGTGTGATCTCTGCAAGCGATTAAAAACACTCTGGTCTTCTTCACCAGACAACAGCAGTGTAAGGAATACTCTGCTGCCAGTTTGGAGAGCTGTCAGACATTTGTTTCCTAGAGCCAGTATTACCTGTAATTCTTGTAAAATAGTGTTTGCAATACACATGAAGGGAGAACAGAAAATCTAGACTTCTCCAACTATTTCCACTCTTTGACTGCTCATTTTAATCCCTTTGAGAACCATCAAATAAAAAGAGAGGATTTTATTTTTTGCTGATTACCAACTTGCTGTTTTTAAAAAAAACAACAATAACAAACACCACCACAACAACAAAAACAAAGCAAGTCATTACCTCTTCACTCTATTCAAATCTAATGACAGCTTTCAGTGCATTAATTTAATTAAGCTTCCAAATTTGTTCATAAACTGTCCAGGTCACAAGAAGAATTAAAAACAAACACTGGTAATGTATTTCTGCATTACTTCTACAGGCAGCTACATTTGCTTGTCTGCAGAAGCAAAGCTATCAGGATTCACATGACTGGAAAGGACATCAGTGAAGTTTGACATTGTTTAAGCTTCTGGAAGCTCTGGTCTGAACTCTGCAGTGCCTGTGTTACTTTGGGATTGGTATGAGAGACACAGGCTTAGTAACTCAAACAACACACAGGTATTAGACGTGAAAAGCTCACCACTAAATTTCATCGATGATTTATGCAACGATAATAGTTATATTTTCAATACACATTGTAGATTCTTAATTTGTGTATATCCCTGGAGACCATAGATTAATCATCCACATAGATTAATCACCCACAATTTTCTTATTTATCAATTATTTTGCCCTCATTCTAAAATTTGTCCCCCCACTTCCCAGCCCCAGTCAAGCAGCAAAACAAGGGCTAAAATTTAAAATCTCCTAAACCTATAGTTATGTAGAACAAACAATTTCTATTCATTCCAGAAATTCAAAGAAAGGCAGTTTTTCAGCATTTATAAGACAAAACAGAAAACCCACATTCTTTCCTCAGTTTTTGCCATCTCACAGCAAAAACATGACAAGCGAGACACATCATGATTCATTAAATATATCAGTCAGTGCCAAATGTACAGAAACACAGTTTATCAGCGATTAGTTCCCAACAACCCATCCTGACATTCTAATTTTAGCTCAGCAGAGGCTCAGAGACAGAGAAGAGCCAGCCAGAAATACACACAAACATACATACACACTTTGATCCCTTCCTGGATTTTCTGTGAAAGTACAAGTGCAGTGACATTTTTAAATGTGCTGACTTCTTAAAGTATTTTAAAAGTGCTTAATCAAAAATACCATTTACTACAACATAGATAAATACGAATTCAAGGGGGCTGCTATCAACTATGGGAGAGAGACAAGTGAGTTTATAGACTTCAACTATGAGTTTCCAAACTTTCAAGTTTGATGACTTTTGAATTTAATCTTAACTCTGAATTCCATGGGCCTTAAAAATCCATGTGTAAACACCTTTCTGCTAACTACAACATTCTTGCAGGAACCTTAATCTGAATTTTAGTACTGTTCATACCAAAACTAAATTGTTACCACTTAATAAGTAGGGCTGTTGAGGCATATGCTGTTTCTGGTACCTTTTCCTTTAGTTCTTTTCTTTACTTCTACGCACAATGAAGATTTTTACACAAAGGTGACTATCAATACCTTTAATCCGAGCAGTGCTGCAGGCAGAGACAACAGATTCTTCCTCCAGCTCCCCACAGGTAGCTCTGTAGGATTCAGGTGTGCAGAAACCTTACATCAGCTGTTACATGTTTTCTGTGAACCAATTAACAGAAGACTTCACTGCACAGAGCTGTCAATCTAGATATTTTCACAAGTGCTGCAATAAGCTTCTGACAATGAATATCCAAGCTAAGTCATTATAATGACAAATACTGCAAAAAGTCCTGTAAATATTAGCAGAGTAACAGACTATGGATCAGGCATTGGATAGTAGTTCTCAACTGAGCCTGAAGGGCAATTATTTGAACCAGCAAACAGAACAGGCTGTTCTATGTTTGTTACTCACCTTAAAAGTAACACTGCTATTCAAGTTGCCATAATATCCCTATATGTGAACAGGGAAAAATCTATTCCTTTATGAGATAAATAGTATTTTTTTCTTGTTTTCAGGACACCAAATTAAAGGTGGAATTCCTGCATTTCCAAATTATATACAGATACAGTCTGTACATACTGTAGTACTGACTGTGAAACAGTAACCACAAGACCCAATTTTAAAAACAAAAATATTTCAAAATGTATTCAGAGTCATCCTTTCACTAGTGAAGCATTTCTGCATTGACTTATCATTTGTCTGCACGATTTCTCATTTCCTACAGTGGTATTTCCTTTTGCAGTGAAATAATATTGCTACTATTTTCTCACTGTAACCTAGAGAACCATTTTACATATAACCCACTGAAACAGTTTGGATCTTTATATCCTCTTGTTAATGGACATCCAGTAGCACCAAGTTCACCAAAATCATTCTCTGCATTTCAGTAATATTATCTACAAAGTAGTCTTTGTGAAGAACTTGGGAAACTTTGTGTGTGTGTGTGATGAATTTCTCAGTGGAAAATAATGATGCAACTGAAAGTATTCTATTCATATAAAGTTTGGCAAATACTTTTGATTAAAAACTTGCACAACAGTCAAAATTCTTTAAAAAAGAATTTTTAAAAGTTTCATTTAAATCATTTTGTTAAAAATAAGAAAAAAGACCAAGTAAAAGGCTAAAAAGGGTCAAGAAACACTAAAAAGACTAGAAGACTTATATACCTACCCTATCAACACAGGAAATACTAATATAAGAATGTATATTATATAATAATAATAATTAATATAAGAAAAAGTCCATTAGTATAAGAAAAAGTCCATAAAAGGAATTGACATAAGTAGTCCAAGATTGCTACTTAAATACAATTAAGTAGAAAATGAATACCATCGTTAGATACCATAAACTGCTTAAATAAATCACTGTCTTTTATATTGAACAACCCACAGCTGTTAAGAAAACTATAGTGCTATTTGTTTTGGACAATTACGAGAAGTTTTTAGTTTTTCATCTTCTAAAAATGGTTTTTATTTTTTATTATTTTAGTTTGAGACAAGAGAAATGACTAAACACCACTAGCTGAAGGAGCTACAGGATTTTCATGTTTTATTAGATAAAGATTCAAAGGAAATAATATAGATTTGGAAATTCAGAGAAGGGAATTAGAAAGGTAAGGTCAATAATTTTTATCTTTAACACTATCAGGAAGAAATAAAAAATTAATTTTCATAAAACTGCATGTTGCCTTTCCATTTTGAGATCTTATTTGTCTTTTAATCTTCACCATCTTTGAAAAATTAGTATAATAGCTGGTGTAGGAACAGAGCATGTTGAGCAGCAGGGGTTTTGACAGTCATACCTGTTCACTACATTCATTTGCAGGGTATGTTAAAAGACGATTAGGCCTTAGCAGCCAATACACCAGCTGTTCCTGGGATACTCAGAGCCTGATGGTGTTACTGTGTATTTAGATGTGTATTAACTTACAAGGCCCACTAAGAGTTTCACACTGCAACAACAAATGCCTTAAAAATGACTCTTGTTCTTTCTACTTCCATGTTAGATGTCATAATGATGAAAAGAGTGAAATGAAAAAGGTATCTTTTTACAGCAGAAATCTATTGGGAGATAGTTGCATATATTATCTCTCTCAGCAGGCGGCCAGGTCATTAAGTCTGCATAGAGCTCTTTCCTGCTGGAAAGAAATTGGTGCAAAGAAATCTATCCTGTTTGCATTTTGACTCAATTCTTCAGATAAGCAAAGGCAGCCTGAAGATTTGCCTCTGCCAATGTTTCCCTCCAAGATAAGAAATCTTCTGTGACAGCACCTTTTCAGGTGACAGTGTGAAAGTGTTGTGGATCATTTCAGACAGGTGTTATCCTTCAGTCAAGGCAGGTTTCAGTGTTGCAACTGAACAGTGCAAGGCAGCCTAAAGAACCAGCAGACAGGGCTCATACTTGTTCCTCTGTGATGCTGTATCACTGCAGACATGCTCAACAAAAAGGAGAAAATGCTGTCTAAAAATAACGGGAGAAAGGCAGCCATATGTACAGAATCACCTCATCACCTGTAAACAGTCATTCGGGACCTGGAGACATTCACAGACATTGCACTTTCTTAACAGAAGCGCTGTCATTCTGCCAACATACCAATCCAAGGGCTGCAGCTAGCTCCAGAAGATGCTGAGAAAAGTGAAATAGATCTTCAGCTTCTCTTTGCAAAGTTAGTATCAAGAGCTTCAATCTGCTTTCCTACAAGAGTCATTATCTGTGGACTGGATTGGAGGTGCAGTCTAATGGAAAAGATGGAGCGAGAACCTTGTACAAGAAACAACTATGGCTGCAGAGAAGCTAGATTCTAGCTTAGAGGTCTCCTAACCTTTTCCCCAAGCAGCAGCAGGCACAATCAGGGCTAGGAAATATGATTTATTTCACGTTCTCCAAGTTTCACTTCCTTGGGCTCAGTAGGTTTACAAACATCAACAGCAATATTTAAAATGAGAAGGCAGATAGAGCAAGAGTGTCAGATTACATAGAAGCAGTTAATGTCCAGTCCCAGAGTGTCTCCCTCCTTCACACCAAATTAAATCAATAAGATTGAATAGTAATGTCAAATCAGTCAAAAGTAAATTCAATTCACTTTCATTATTTCAAAGAAACAAATAAATCCATGTCAACCTGTAAAACACAAAATAGGGAAGGAAGAAGCAAAACTGTGGTTTAAACACTGCTATGCTATTACAAATGAATACCTGTCTTCCACAAATGACCATGAGAAATCTGCTATCCTGACTTTGTAATGTGCTTAGCTACATGAACACTGACTTAGATGTTAGCAATCATTTTCTCACACTGCTAATTAGTTTCAGCTAGTTTTAAAGCAAAGCATGCAGTGTTTGAACAGCTGACCTTAGAAACATTTTTCGGGAGAAAGGTATGACTATCTCTTACAGCGAGACTATACAGATAATATGTTTTCTGTAGGGGGTTCAAATAGGAATCAACAGGTGAACAAATGAAGATATTTAGCCAATACTAAGGCATATGAATTTGGGTCAAGAAGCAAGTTACATTTTTAAACTCTACCCGTAAAAGTCCTGAACTACAACTTTCTCATCTCCTAGAGTTGCTGGTGACTCAGAATAAACTTATTCTGAATGACTAGCTCAGTGTCTTATCAAAGCAGAGGTTGTAACAGTCTCAGGAATAAATTAAATAGCACTTTCACTTCTGTGAAAGTTTGAGTGCTTTGTGTTTGTTGCTAGATCTGCACACAGTATGGATAAGCTTGGCTGATATGTCACATAGGCAGGGTAGCATTATTTTCACAGAAAAAAAAATTGAAAAGAAAAAAAAAAGAAAAAAAGAAAAAAAAAAGAAAAGGTAAGTATTTTTTGACCTACTACTTTCTTTTGACAATTGTCATGTTTTCCCCTTATCAGAAGCTGGAATCTCTACAACAAGACATGAAAGTCCTAGTTTGAGAAATCCTGTTTCCTCTAACTTCTCTGACTCTCACAGGATGTGTACATCCTGCATAGTGACTTGAGGACACTTTCTGTATAAATACAGGAATGGTGACCTGGGTGAGGATTTTATACCCTTGTTTCAAGACAAAATTCTAACCCATCCCCCTGCAGCTAGGCAAACTAATTGAGGAAAAATGTATTGCAGACTTATAGGTTCTCCCAAGGCTGTAGAAAACCTCATATAGCTTTTCCAGCTGACTTTGCAGTTAATTTACATGCTCTTAGTAAATCAGTGGTCAGAATCTGACACAAAATGTCTTCTGCAAGCTTTGATTCCTTATTCATAACGTTTTCTTCATTTATATTCTGTCGAACCAAGCAACCCAGGATTTCCTCTCCCTTTGTTGGATAGCTTCCTGTTGTGCAGCTGCCTTCTGTAATGTCAAAACATATGAGTCAGGTGTTGCCCAAAGATTATGTTGCCCAAGTCCACCAAAATTAATCAGATTTGGGTGTTTAATACTTTTAGCATCTCTGAATACCTCAGCTTAAACATCAAAACCTTCTGTAATGAGCCAACTCTTCCTCTTCCCCGGACAACTTCTTGCCAAGTAAAGATTCACTATGACTTGCCTTGCATCTTACACACTGCAATATATTGAAAGATTTCTCTTATCTTTTCCCCTTCAGTGTAGCAGGAAAAGACTACTGCATCAAAGTCTTATACGAGCAGGTTTCACTCTATGTATAATTACATATCTTTCTTGCCTTCCCATCTGAGCTAAATCAATTCTTGTGATGGCAGAGTCTGTACTCTGACTCTGCATTTGAATAAAGCACCAGTTGTGTTGAATGTGCTGGAATTGGCAGATGGTTGGTCAGTCTTTCAGTTTGATATTAATTGCTTCATTGAGATCCCTTTCAGAGAACTGAGGACAAAATGCATAGTGTCTTATTACATTAAGAAAAAAATCACATCTGAAATTCTTTGATGGAAGACTCATCTGCTTGGCAGACAATGGACTTTCTCCCTATGAGTTAAAAACTGACCAAAAAATTCCATGATTTAAAAACTACTTTGTTTCCTTCCAGTCAGTAACCAAAGTCACACATCATTTTGCCTGGAGGAAAAAGTAAAATGAAATTTTCTATTACTGTTTGAACAATACTTGTAACTGATGAACAATTTTTTTTTTTCTTTTTTTCTGGAAAATAGGTATACAGTTTTTTCATCATCATCATTGTTATTATTGAAATATATTACTACTCATTTATGAACATGTTCAGCTGCGTTCGTGTGTGCCTTGTAATGACTCCTGTTGAAGACCACTGTAGTTGATAGTAACAGGATTAGGTAAAATCAGGAATATTCTGCACTTGTCTTTAATGACTGGAAATCTAGAAGATGAACTGGAATGAGGCTTATAGGTCTGCTCTGTATGCATTATGGTGGGTCTGCTGTTGGAGCTAAAGAGTTTTCAAGTATAAAAGGTATTCTCAGGAACAATCCAACATACTTGTAATTATATGCATGCTTCACATCAAAAGCAATTTTCCCCTCAGTGTATTAAACATGTGTCTAGCACCTCAAAATCATTATGTATGATTTAATCTCAAATTCATTACTTCACAGATATGTAAAATGTATGTCGCATCATTTATTCATTGGTCATTAAAAATACATAAAATAGCTCTAAGCTTTTTTAAAGCGCGGCACCCTTTCTTCTGATAGTTATGTATTGCTATTTCCATCATAGCAATTACAGCAGGTGCCAAATGGCACCTATTTCTTTTTGATATCTTATGCAGTATTTAAGTAAGTTGTGTGTCTGCTCACCCTAAATATTTTTTGAGAAGAGATAATCAGTTAAAACTGCAAGCTGTCTACTTCTGCCACTGCAGAAATGTACTGGATAACTGAGCTAAATATCTTGTCACCAGAGTGAGTCTCTCTCACATCAAAGGACACAAATTCCTGTTCTGTTCCAATGTTCTCCCTTCTGCACTTCTCTCTGGGTCTTCTCCACAGTAATTTCCTTTCCATAAGCAGATAACAGTACAGTGGACACTCCAGTTTTCTCCTCCTCCTATCCCACTTCTGAAGATACAGTGCATAGTATCTGAACCTCACGCTCGGCCTGTTCAAATCATGAATGTCTTAACTTCTGGAGCTTGGAGGTACATACCTCTCTGAACAACTTGGAGGTACAGGAGTAACATACATGGTATTTTTGAGTAAAATTCCTTGCTCAGTCTCAGGGCCAGATCCTGTGTTAGCAAGAAACACTTTAGCTCCATTAATTTTGAATGGACAATGTAAATTTATACCAGCCAAATCTTTGGCTTCAGAAAGTCAAGAGGCTTCTTGGCACCTCACATGCTTCACGTGGAAAGATTGATACACTTGGGACCAACACTGAGAAAAAAAGATTTTTCCTCTAAACTGAGCTTTCTTAGGTAAACAATAAAAACAGCTTAGTCGTATGTTGCTGCATTTTGTTCTATAACTGAGAAGTAGACGTTAATGACAGATATTATTGACCTTGGCTAAGGTTCTTCATTGCAGTAAAACACTAAGTCCACATGGAAGAACCACCAGAACAGCACTGACGGCCGCTTGGATACTGGGGGCTCACACAGCTGCATGGGAGATGGGCCAGTCAGGTCCAGGGCTGCTTGGACCCTGTCTGGATGCTGTGACCTTGAGCTGCCTCTGGACTGGTGGATACCACCACCAGTAACCCTTTTTCCTCTCATCTACTCACTCCCAAATTAATTCTGCCCACAGTTGTTTTATCAGATGAAACCAGCTGGTGCAAAACACAGCAATGACCGTCTCCAAACCAGCAATATCAGCCATTTTTGCATCTGGCTTTTAGAAGTTAGCTGGGCTCAGTGATCATTATTATGCTTGCAGACTGAATGTACAAGCTGAAACTGTTGTGATGATATCACCTTCAATAAATCCCGTGTTGTTGTCATGTGGTACTGAATCAAGACTCTCTGGGAAGGGTAGTTTTGCTACTCTCTGTATAGTAGTGCTCTCTGTAAAAGGTCTCATACATTTTCCGTTCAGATCTACAGACAACAGAGACATTCTTGTTTTTGACAGTGGCTTCAGCGTGCCTCTCTCCTGCTACCTAATTTTGTACACTGGCTGCAATAACAAGCCAAAAACAAAGTGCTTTTAAGAAGGGACATTTTTATTACAAATGTCAAGAAGGTGTTTGGGGGTTGGAGTTAGACGACCTTTAAGGTCCCTTCCAACCCAAGACATTCTATGATTCTGTGTAACTGTCAATGGGGACACGGAGGAGGGATGGCAAGAATGTTGCTTGGACATCAAGCAGCCACAGCAAGTATTTCCAGAAAGAAAAACAAGGTGTGACCAAAGATGCTGAAAAGCTTTAGGTAGTGCAGTTGGCTTCTCAGGGGAGCTAATTAGCCTGGGCTACTGCAGCTTTGCTGCCTCCCTTTTTGAAGCTAGTTTTGGTGCAGTTTAGTTACGTATACAGAACAAATCATGCAGGGTACCTGGGTACACAGCACTTTATCCCATGGTATTCCAGCCCAGAGAGCTGCACTGAAGCTGACAGACACCCAAGTAAGATTAGTAGGACACAATCACAAAATTTTGCCTGGAGCTATTAAGAAAGGAGAAACAATCATATCAGCTAAACGTTTAATCATGCAGATAAGATGGCAAATAAAACTACAGAGGAGCTAAGAGGAAGGATTATTTTCTTACCAAGATTACCTGTCCCATCCTTACAGCAAAACCAAGCCAACAAATGAACAAAAGCTTATTGTCAGAAAGAAGTTCTGTAAGAAATATTCCTAAAACAGGAGAAGGCATGTTTAGCCACAGAAGCGAATGAGGAGGTTGACACACTCAGCAGAATTTCTAAGCTTATGAATAAAGATGACAACTGAGTGAGAAGAGAGCCAAAACTTGGAGTAAAAACTACATAGCAATATTCACACCTCTAATGAAGCCAGGGAATTTCTGGCTCTGCATCTTTTGTCTTTTAAATATGACACTTTTGGCATTTTGCCTTTTTGTGCATGTGTGTTTTGGTAGCGAAAAGAAATCCTATCTTTAAAGAATGTTTCAGTTTTCTATTTCCAATGAAACATCCTGCTACAAACTCTGAGGCCAGGGCAACCTGCACATCAAAGAGTTGGGCCCAAAATAAAGGGCAAAAAGCAGAAACAAAATTAGACCAGAGTGAATTGTATCTTCCTGAACAGCGTCCTGCTGTACACACAGGTTATTCTTTTCAATATATGGGTCTCCAATTCACTCTTGGGCATAATGATGCTCCTATATATTTCTTTCTTAATGTACTTGGGAATTAAGTTGAAACTGAAGTCTAAGTCATTTCTTGCCAGGCCCATAAATTCATTAGATAGGAAATGGTAAAGTATAACATGCAAACTTACTCTATTGATTCCTGTTTCCTTATAAAACACCTTGGCAACCCAAATCTATTCTCTTTAGACTATCGTGCAACAAACGTGCTGGAACCATCATGTTTGGTCAGATTTGCTCTTAAAAGTTTTTCTAATACAGCAATTGCAATAATTTTAGCATTTAATAAAGTGATAGAAAAAGATTGTAACAAACACAAATGTTTGTAAATGGTTACAGGTGGATTGCCTCATGGGCCTTTCCTGGCTTTGGAGAAAGAGACAGATTTATGCTCATCAAGTCTGCAGATAGCCTGAAATGAAGGGGAGGGGGTGAATCTGATATGCTCAAGGACAAGGCTACCATGCAGAAGGAGCTTGACAGGAGGAATGAGCTGACAAGAAACTCCTGAAATTCAGCTGGGACAGATGCCATGCCCCGTGTCTGGAACAGTCTAAGACCCAGTAGGGGACAGACTGGGACTGCCTGGCTGGGGAGCAGCCCTGTGGAGAAGGACACAAGGGTCCTGGGGGACAGCTGGGGACAGTTAGAAATGAGGGCTAACAGCACCCTGGACTGTGCCAGCCGGCAAAGAGCCAGAAAATCAAGGGAAGCAGTTATTTCTCTCTGGTCAGCAATTGCTTCACTGTATCTGGAACACAGGCTTCAGCTTTTGGCCCCCCAGTACAAGAAAGATGTCAATAACCTGCAGGCGAGTTCAGCAGAGCGCTCCCAAGACAGGAAAGGCTGGAGCACTTGCCCTGTGAGGAGAGGCCGAGGGAACATGGCTTGTTCAACCTGGAAAAGGGGTGGCTGGCTTCAGGGGACCTGCTGTCTCCAGAACCCACGAGTAGTTATTGAGAGCACAGTGGTGAACAGTCGTTACTGAGGTCAACAGTGGTAGAATGGGAGACAGCGACTGTGAGCTGGAATTAGGAGATTTTGCCTGGATATAAATAAATAAAAATACTATATGGAAAATTAAGCAGTAGATCATGGACCTAGAGGGATTTTACATTCTTGGAGGTTTTCAGACCCAGTAGGGCAAAGCCCTGAGATACGTGGTTCTGTCAATACAGGCCCCTTGTAGTTTGCAGTGTATTCTCTTCCTCTGGCACTATTGCTCATTCTACTACCCCAGCTTCTCTAGCTGCACATGAATTCCTTTTGAGGGGATCTAGCTGATGAAATATATAGTTTAAAACAGAATTTGTTATTAGCAAGAACAAAAGAAGCAAGTTTGGGGAGGAGGTGTACTAACTATGCTGCAGTGCTGAAGCAGCAGAAAATAAACCACTGTATGCCCACACAGTTAACAACTGAAGTAATATGGACTCTGGGATTGGTCTCACAGACATCAACTTTGATGTATTTTGGGTATTTCATCTTATAAATTTTATTTTCATGACAGAATATGTTTGCCTACTCTGTGTTCACCAGTGCTGACCGTTTTGCTCATTTCCTTCAAAAGCCCTTCCCCTTTACAGACAATCCTCCCACCGACAAGCGAGAAGAAAATTGACCCACAGTCTTCAGCTTGGTACTGATGTTAAAGCACTGTTGGGGAATAGTTTGCAATAAGTTCTGCTTTGCAAAGAGGCCATGAAGTTACAAATATACACGTCTCCCTATCCACGTACATTCCTAGCGACTATTTCCCAGATACCTTCTCGATCCTCTAAGGAGATTAGGTTTGACTATAAAGGAAAGGAGGCACTTAGAACATTTTTAACTTTGAGAACTTACACTGTGGTCAGAATGAAAAGGTAGATATCTTGCTGTGGCAACAAATAAGCTTTCACATTATCAGTTTAAAATTCTATTTCTTCTGCAGTGCACATCTGGAAAATGCCAGTATACTTGCTTGATGTTCTGAAAAACACTGGTGTGCCATGCTATCCTATGAGAGCCCATTTCATTCAGTGACTTTGCAGATGTTTTCCATGTGGAACTTGAAGGCTGAGCTGCTGAACGTTCTCTGTCAGTTCATGAGGACCTTCTCTCTCTCCTTCAGTGGAGGACAGCTTTGGGATTTCCCCACCTTGTGGTACAGTGGGTGTAGGCTCCTTGGTTGCAAGTGGGATGTATGGTGTGTGTAGCGAACATATTGGCGGCAGAGCTGTCCCTACAGCACACGCTGCTGAAGAGAGTTTCCTGTTTGAGTCAGCCAGAATTCTCCCCGGGGCTTTTCCTGTGGTACGGCTCCTCGGTAAGCACAGACCTCAGAGTTACAGCTGGGCCCTATTGGATGCTATTCTTATCTCTGCTGTAGGCTAGGAGATACAGCGGCAATATGCAAATGGAAAATCCTTGTGGTAGCTACCAATACTTTCCAGACTAAAACTTGAACCACTAACATTCAAACCATAAAGGACCCTATTTACGTCTGAGTATATCAGTTAACTTCTAGGGAATTATATTGCCCAGAAAGAATTTTTCCCCTAATCCTGAAAGCAGCTAATACAAACAACCACACAGAAGCTGTGTAAGGTCATCAATTTTTTAGCTTATTTTGCATCTAGACTAACTTCACCTACTGGATTTAATGAGTGTTGATTTAATTTCACAGACTGTTATTTCCTCAGTGACCCTGAACCACAGAAAAACCTCATAAGGAAAGAGTTCTCTGTTTCCACGTGGTAAAAATTAGGTGTACCGTCATTCTCCACCTGCCTTTCTTTTTGTTAGGATCATGCACTTTGTTGCGGTTTCATAAAAAAAAAAAAAGAAAAAAAAAGTGAAATACAATTTGGTAGTTATGATTTAAGTAACAAAGAGTTTGTGGGTTTGGATGTAGTAACCAGGACTGTCTGTAAAAGTAGAGGTTTGTGGGAACTGCATCAGTATATGCAGTGTTGTTGAGCATTCCAGTTCTCAGAGTTACTTAGCCTAACTTGGAAAATCCAAGCCTTGTTTTTCTTACTGGGGCTTGTTTCTTACTAAAATGTCCATAATAGGTGGCATGGGCTGTTAGTGGCTGTTGGCTACCAATCTCTGCAATCCTCAAACTCTCTGATAGCAAAATATATTTTTTTTGATTGTGTTGGAATTAAATAACATTCTAAAACGCCACCAATTTTGCAAGTGTTGATTGTAAGACAGAAACAAGTAGAGCTGAGAAGAAAGATTTGGCTGTACTTCCTCACACAGCTCTGTAACCAATAACATAAAGTCTTTCTGTTTATTCTTCCCAGTGAAAAAGACCTCTAGAAGATATAGCATGGATGTTCGGTGATGAAGTTTGGAAGACTAAGTAAGAGACAGCAATATGGTGTGGAAGCTAGGCATTGAACAGCCTTATGGCACAGCATGCTTTAAACAAAACAAACAAAAAACACTGCGTGTGGTGTAAAATTCCCTTTGTAATGGGGCTGCTTACGCTAAATGTAAATCGATACAAGATGAACTCCAGCACAGAACCACTGAATGAGTGCTGTCCTACTTAGTAAAAGCCAATATGATATTTGAGAAACTGAAAACTCTTTCCTTCTCGGAGCGTTTCCAAAGCTATACTGTTGGCTGCAATGCAGATAGAGCAATGCAGCTACATGGGATACTGCTTGCAAACTGAAGAACCCACGAAGTCTTTGTTCTTTTCCTTTTGTGCCTGAAGGTACTCACAGAGATATAATACTGTTACAATCTACACTTGATCGTGCCTCTGTGCTATGCCACTACACTACGCCCAGCTTTAGTGAGACCTACACTGCAAAAAAAAAACTTAACGGAGAAGATGAGTTTCATTTGTGGCCAAGTAATTAAGAAAAACATTTTTCTTTTAAATAGAAAACGAAATAAAACTCTGCATTCTTGAGGTTACATTTCTGTTAAGTTGTATTTAGTTCTTTCTGAACCCACCTGAGGCAGGGTGACAGAAGCTGTGTTTTTTTGATTATTTTGGTACTGAAACCTCTGTGTTAGCCACTTTGCTGAACAGTGCAGGCAGACTTTCAGATACTTTGGTGGTAAGCATGATATGCAGGACCGCCTTATCCCACAACCATGTTCTCATAATGCTTATGCCCAGACACTGGTAGAAACCACAAAGCATTTTGTGCCAGCAACAGCAAGAAAGATCTGGTCCTTAAGTACAATTCAGAGTAAATCACAGAAAAAAGTCTGACATTTTAGAAAGAGAAATTGTTTTTAAAAATTCTTCTATTCCTTTTTGCTGGAGATATGTTGCATGGTCCTTGCCTTTGTTGGAGTCAAAGAAAAATAAATATATAGTATTCCCTCATTAGCTGTGAAGTATTTGCAATAAATGCCAGTTTTGCTAAAAGACAATAACAAATTTAAGATTTCTCCAAATACAAAAAAAAAAATCAGATTTTTTACTTCTTTTCCTGAAACACTCTGCAAACCCTCAATATAACACCTACCCTCCATGTTACTGCTGATGGGAATTATGTCCTCCTGCACTATGTGCCATCCATCCCCTTCATCTTGGGGCTGGCACAGCTGGCTGAGCAGACGAATAGCTCTATCCTCAGGTAGGTCTACAGCTAGAATAAAAGTTGTTTATGAAGTTTATTTGTTTCCTTCCTAGGAACTTGTTACAGAACAAGGTATACAAATAACAGAATAATGGATGAAGTAGGTTTGAGTTTCCCTTTGAATACAAATGACAATTATTTGCACAGCATTGGTTCTTGAATTTGGTTAAAAAGTTGAGTCATCTGATTGAGGATAAAATTGTGGTGAGGCAGATTAGTCATTTTTCAATGAATCCCCCTTTCTTTGGGGGAGCTGTTTTCATTACAGATAGGGTGCTTGATTGTAGAATCATTACCCAGGAAATGTCCTCCCACTGACATCCATGAAACTAGTGAAAGATTCATAGACTGAAGACTGACTGAAGGATTGAACTGAAGTTTATCATCATCCTCTAGTAGGAGCTGATTCTGGTTTACAACAGCAGCAAGATTTTTCTGATTAATCTGAGGAGAAGCAGGATAGAACCCAAAATTGATGATGTGATTAATATTCATATCACAGTGATGCTCCAGTGAGTTTCATTAAAACGGATCCTGAAATTGTAGCTATAGAGCTGCTCTTCCTCGCTTCATCTATGTCCAAGTCCAGGTCTCCTGAAGATTCAGTACCTGAGAAGTAAGTAGAAGCTAAAGGCCACCAGGTCTCTTGCTGGTATACAGTCTCAGCTCCACTGCAGGGCAACAGAGCTCCAGCAATTTACACCAGCTGAAGCTCAGGACCTTCCAGATGAAATATTTTGGCAAGTTTAAAGACAAGGCAATGCCCATGCACCACTGAGCAGCCTCAGAATCTTCCATTTCTTTGTACTCAAGGGATGTGTAGGTACTAAGGGGAAAGGAGGAATGAAGAAAAAAAAACAAACCAGGATCTAAATCATGATGATTGTGGTGAAGGAAGAAATAGCTGAGAAGAATTGAGTCATAAAGAAATATCATCTGGGGCAGCTGGGGTGGGGGGAATCCCATCATGTTAGGTGCCTCAGTAAGGTTAATGAACAGTGAAAAATGCGAAACAGGATGCAAAAAGCAATGCATGGCAAACACCAGTGACATAACTATGGCCGTTTTGTACATTTCCTATCAAAACTCAAACACATGTGAAAATAGGACTGCAACAATCCATTTCAGAGCACATAGTTTTTTTTATAGATCTTGTTTTATGCCTACTGGAAATTACCGAAGTGCTTTTTGCACAAAAGAAACTTTAAAGGTCAGCTTGAAAACACTCTGAAACCTGTTAGCTGAAGGGGAGGTGTAAGTTTCACATTGCTCCAGACCTCACTCACTGAGCTGTAGGACTGTGAGCTATTTTCTCACAGAGGTGAGCATCTCTTCCCTGGAGGAACCCAGAGAATTTCATTGCCATCCACTTTTTGTGTGGATCCTATAGTAACATCATCTGTTGGGGGTGCCCAGGGTTACTGTGGGCCCTGATTTCTTAGCTGTCTTTCATATTTGCAAGCAGCTATGCTGCTTGGGAACTCACAGCAAATATATTTGTGTGTACTTGTGTGTGTTTGTGCATTTGCCAATACTCTTGGCACAGACAGAATGCATCTGGCTCAAAGAAACTACAGGATATCTACTCTGACAGCATTCCAGTATTAGTAATGACATTCAACTGAGGCAGACATATCTACGGAACAATCATGCATTTGTCTCGTCTTTTGAATCAGGGATGCTAACTTGAATTGGAAAGGGCAAGGCCCTTTCATAGCACCCATGAAGCAGTTGGGAGTAGGAGATCTAGAAGGCTAAGGTTTTTTTCCATCTTGTTCTTTGGAGCCTAAATATGCAAGAAAGGAGTATAGCCTGAGGGAGGCTTTGCTTATTCCTAAGCCTCTAACCTCAAAATAGAGAGTTTGGAGTCAGCTAAGTCTCCCTGACAACAGAGGTAAAAAAAAATAAAAAAAAAAATTAAAATGGAACTGGCATTCCAAATTATTTGTATTTTGGATTATAATTTTGCTCTCGAGTGGGGAATAAATTGAATCTACAAGCAGTGATAAAGAAATGATCTCTTGTCTGCTGCAAAAACGACATATATATAACTGAAGAACCTGTAGACAAAGCCTTCTGGCCCTGGGGGGCATGGCAGAAAGTATTGGGTGTGCCAGGGCAGGAAACAGCACTTATCCTGTGGCATTCTGGGGTCCTCTCTGAGCCAGGAAATGCCATCATGACCTGCAGCAGATAAGATAAAGAGCTCTAAAGAGGGCTGCAGAATCTTTATGGGAAATCAGTTGTTCAAGTAACTGCTTATGTTCTGTGTATTTAGAGAAGCTAGTACCATTTTCCTCACTAAGTCCCTACACGCTAGCAACACTGCTACCATTTCCTCACACCTCTCCCAAGCCTCCACATCTTTGTGTTTTGAAGAAAAAAAGAAAAAAAAAAAAAAAAAGGAAGTGAAGAATCCATCATCTAAACACAAGCTCTCTCCCCCCCTCTAGTGCAGTTTCACTACCTGATAAAAGGAAGAGTTAAAGTGAAAGGAAATGGAGTATGACATCAGAGCTGAGGGCAAGTCCTTAATTTGTTTTCTTGCTGAGGCTGAACTCAAGGAAGTCAACTGGATCCTTGCCTGAGTAAGTACTGAACAGAATTAAGGAAGGGTTTGAAGACTGGGTCTCTGATGATTAGGTCAATGCCTTCCACATAATCCCAAGTGCTTGAATGAGCACAGAGAAAAAAAGGTAACTGAATCCCTTAACGCTTCCCATCACTGACTCAGGCAGGAGGACTTCAGTACTTCTGTGAGAAGCACTGTTGTTCTCGTCAGAAGGGTGCTACAAAGAGAGCTGATACGAGCCCTCCAAAATGAGAACAAGACTGGGGGTTGGCAGCTGCAGCCAGGTGACTGAGAAACTTAAAATACAACCAATTGCAGTTTTGACTGACACCCCTCCCTTCAAAATCACTGTGAAGCGTGAGGCTATATGCATACATCTCCTCTACAACACTAAGAGCACTACAGGATTTCAGGTCTGCACAGTAACTGCCCAAGGACAGAAGCTGAGTGCCTGTACCACCTATTGTGGTGAGTTCTTTGCCTGATTCAGCGAAGGCCAAGACTGGATTTGCCAAGCCTTCACTGAAACTTGTGTACACCAAGTAAATTATACAGTTACAATAAAACAAGTGACTGCTTTTGCCTACATATATAAAATCTGTACAAAGCAGACTAGCTCTGCTAACACAATACCACACTAAAAGTTCCCCCAAAGAAGCCACCAAAAGTATTGGAAGAGAACAATTACAATAAGAAAAAGTAAGCATTAAGCGACCCTGGTCAGTCTCCACAGAACTAGAGAGAGCATTTTTCTTGTATTTAAATATTATAGCCAAATTTTGTATTGATTCATCACCCAGAGAGTCTTATTGACTCCGATACAATTGTACCAATCCCAAACAACCCCGACTGTCCAACGCCCTTCCCCTGACTCCTTATTTCTTCCCTTCCAGTTGTTTTCTTCCCACCTCATCAAGCATGCCTTGAGCTAATTCAATGGCAGGAGTACAAATGCAACACTGCAGGACTGACCAGCTTTATGTATTCATAGCCACAGAAGCCAGAGAGAGTCAGTAATCCTGGAATCAACTGATTAGACTGCACATAAAGCCAAACGTAATTCCATTGTTTTGCTGCCTGCAGCAGCGGTTGGGAAATGAAAGCTATTAGTAATACCCTTCTGTGTTGCTATCACTGTAAATAAGTGTTTTCAGTGGATTACCCAAGGATGTAAATTTCATATTTTGAAACTTCCTTATTGCTGTATAAGCTATGAGTTTAAATTAAGCTGTAAGAGGTAACGGATATATAACCAAGAGCCCTCAGTGTGTAAGTTCTGCTTCAAAGGGCTTCATTAAAGACTCAGATTATAGCATCAGTGAGCAGATTTATATTTATACTGTCAGGCTGATCTGAAACAAACAAGATCTTTCTAAACAAGAAAGGAACTTAAATGGATTAAATCAGATATCCTTGCTTTGTACAAATATACTAACAGTTCTGCTTCACCCTGTTTCCTCCCATGCACATCACTTGTTAGCATGATTTATTTATTATATTAAGTCTAGGAAAAATATTCATTTGCTTAGGACTAAACTCATAGGAACAGAAAGTGCCGAGGTAGGCACTTGATGGTTTGGCTGGCAGCTGGAGTGCATCTTCATTGCAGGCTGTCAGGAACTGGTGTGTGACACCACTTAGTGTGACGGGGAACCTCACACCAACAGCTGCTGGTGCTGAGAGACTTTGCATGCTGAGCGTGTCTGTCACTGAGCTTTTCTCACCTTGAGGAAGATTGGAGCCAAGTGCTCTGGGATGCCTTTGTGTGCCATCGGCTGATGCAGGTGAGCAAGTTGTCAGCCAAATGGGTCCAGTCTGGGAACTCTGCCAGAAGGAGGAGGAGGCAGAGAAGAGCCTCTTTCTGATAGCTGTAACTAAAGAAGCTGTTCCTACAGGGATCATAAAGGATTGTTGGCATTACCACAGGGAGCTGCTAACAGAAGGTGAGACTTTAGCTTTACCAGTTTTTTTTAAAAAAAATGCTATTTCACTATGCAGCTGTTTATGTTTGAACAAGGCAGAGCCCTCTGCAGACGTTGCTGCTTTCCCCCGCTCACCTCATGAACATTTAGCAACATCTTTCCTTTTGCTCACATAAAAATTTCCCACCAGTCCCTCCCTACCATGCTCTCAGGAGATGGCTTCACGAATCGTTTTTTCCGTAACAGTTGGTACATGCTAACACATGTAGCTTACCCTCAAGCTGGAAAAGGACATG
Organism: Anser brachyrhynchus; assembly: GCF_964034855.1. Lineage (NCBI taxonomy): Eukaryota > Metazoa > Chordata > Aves > Anseriformes > Anatidae > Anser > Anser brachyrhynchus. The sequence continues at coordinate 43,567,672 of NC_137695.1, read as the reverse complement.
TGTCTAGAACATATGAACTCCCTTGGTGACTGGCTGATGATGCACAAGGTCTGTACCACATAAGACAGGCAGAAAGATTTTAGGAACAGCAAAACTTGCAGAGACAAAAAAAAAAATATGTATGCCCATTTGGCCTCTTGCTGTTTATGGGTTTCCAGCAATGAGATGACAGTGTCCGTACCCTTATCCTTTATGCACCCCGTCATGTCAGCTGCTGCGATACGGTTATCCAGCTTTCAGATCTGTGGCATGCCATAACTTGATGCAGAAATCAGTATTTCTTTACAGGAAAGCAACATGTGTGCATGTGTGCAAGTACGTGCAAGGACTCTGCACTACATGGCACACAGCTCATGATTCATTCGAGAACCACGTAAGTTGTAAACAGTGCATTTTGCCTTAGCACAAGTACATTCAGCTTCGGACACATTTCATGCTGGATTAGAATAAGAAAAAGCATCTGGTGCTAACACTTCAGGTTTAAAAGTTCAAAAGTCACTTTGAGACTACTCCCCCTTGCCTGTATGCAATTTGATGGCAGATATATTTGCTGTTTTCACTTACATATTCATTACCAAAGTGAAGAGAGCAGGCTGAAAGGCATACTAATACAGAAAGCACGAAGGTATTTCTTAGAAGAAATGTGGTCTTAGGTAAGGGGAAGAGAGATGTCTCTTTGGTTAAACCAAGAACACAGATACAGACCTCATTATAAATGTACATTCTGCTATCAGATTCACTACAAATTGGACATTTATTGTATACAAAGGAACATAATTCTAGTATTTTATCCCAGAGACACCTCTGTACCTCTGTAACATCCAAATGCCAATGGCAAACAGAAGAAAAAAAAAAAGAGAGAGAGAGAGAAAGATTATCTTCCACATTCTGCCACGTAACAAATTAGCTGTAGTTAATTACAGAATTTCTAGTGTTAAAATCAGCATATATAGGCGGAGTCTGAAAGCCTCACGCAAGGAAAGCAAACGACAGTCAAGATGCAATAAAACAGTATGCTAAAAACCCTTTAAAACAGCCTGTTATTTTATCTCGATCTTTTCTGAAGCTGCTGGACCAACTTCTGTAGTGCTTTGCAGTCTCCTGTCACATTGTGGAGGCCTTTTTTGACCACAGAGCATATCAACCAGGGCTCACAGCAAATCCAGCTGCAAAGCCCAGAGCAGGCTGAAGTAGAGCAGGCACAAGGGTCTGGCATAGGTTGTCTGCTCCCACCTGACACCTCATAGATAAAAAGAGTGACCATCTGCAAATTTTGTAATCCCTGCATGATACTGGGGGCTCATAGAGAGGCAGGCAGAAATCAAAGTACTCAGTAAAATGGTGCACTAAGATCTTGAGAGTTTAACCAGGTAGTCAGAAGCTGTAGCTTTTATCCTGAGTTCATATGAAAATCTCACCCTAGAGCATAGCTCGGGAAGGGAAGGGAAGGGAAGGGAAGGGAAGGGAAGGGAAGGGAAGGGAAGGGAAGGGAAGGGAAGGGAAGGGAAGGGAAGGGAAGGGAAGGGAAGGGAAGGGAAGGGAAGGGAAGGGAAGGGAAGGGAAGGGAAGGGAAGGGAAGGGAAGGGAAGGGAAGGGAAGGGAAGGGAAGGGAAGGGAAGGGAAGGGAAGGGAAGGGAAGGGAAGGGAAGGGAAGGGAAGGGAAGGGAAGGGAAGGGAAGGGAAGGGAAGGGAAGGGAAGGGAAGGGAAGGGAAGGGAAGGGAAGGGAAGGGAAGGGAAGGGGGCAAAAGCAAATCCCAGTTTATGTTGAAGGAAGCAATTTTGTTTTAAAAAGACTCCCTTTGGCTTCAAATATTATTTGCATCTAAAAAGCTCCACATCAGTCCCTTCATTTTGTTGAACCAAATTTCTGCTCTGCAGAGAAAATGGAAGGTAGATCCAATAAAAAGCAGAAACTTTGTGAACAGCAAAAATAGTTTATGTATTCCAAAAGGACATGGCCCTTTCAAAATAAATAAATAAATAAATAAATTCAATTGGAAGTGTGCAACTGATAAAAAAAAACAAATTATAATATTTTGACTTGGAAGCATTCAAACTGTTGAACAATAACATTGCAGGGTTGATGAAAAATCAAAGTTCGTTGGCCAAATTCTGCTCTCAGAAACGAACAGCTGAGATCAGAATCTCTCCCAATTGCTATCTGGTCTACTTTTTTATAATTAAATCTTGTGATCTTTCCTCAGACAAAATCATCCTCTGGGATTGCTGGCATTTTTGTATGACTTCAAAACTTGGCACTCAGCATTCTCAGGAGGAAAATCTTTAAGAGTTAAAAGAATACAGCTGAACTGCAAAGAGGGAACTGGCCAGAAGTGGCACGACCTCATCCCCTAGCAACAGAAATCAATAACAGCAAAGATAACATAATTACACCACAGAAAGGATCCAGAGGGCAGATTATGTCAAGTATTATGTTGTTAAGAAAGAATGACATGTGAAAGAGACAGCGTGCTTTAAACATGGACGAAAACATGGAAAATGTGGAAGGTAGATAGGGAAAAGTGAAATACGAACACAGAATAAATTAGCCTGCAAAGTCTTAAAAGGGAAAGAAAATTATTCGTGTTCCTGCTTTCAATCTTTTATTTATTCAGTACACAGAATTAGATTCCCAAGGGAGCAGAGGAAGGCATTTTATTTCACAAGGAGCATCGTGGCACAGGGAAAATAGACTACCCTATGACGACAGCCTTGTGCTGGGGCTCCGGAGACCCAGCTCATTTCCTGCTTAGGTACAGATGGTCCACGCTGCTTAAGCAAACCATGGGCTTTCTGTGCCTCAGTCTCCCATCTGGAAAATAATGCCTGCAGAAGAGTAAGGATTCAGAACTGAGATGGATCAGATACTGCTGTAGTATAGGAATTACACAGAGTTGTCTGCAACAGAGAGATCCCTGCACTGACAGGGGTCTCATGTTTGCCTCAGACAACACTTCTTTTGCTGCTCAGTTTGCTCCTATGCTTAGAAGAGGCTGGATGCGGTGATGGGGCACTTCTCTGCCTCTCTGCAATATTCCGAGTTCCAGCACCACACAGCTGCCAGCACAGAGATTATCTAGGAATGTGTTCACTGATACAACTCTCTGCTAATGCTGTCATATAGCTTTGAAACACTACCTACCTGGGGGGTAATTTTTCAAGGAAGCTCTCATTTTGAGCAAAGCAGACAAGTGCCAATAAAAGCTCGTATGCCTATTGCTTTACATCATGCTGCCAGCACACCTGATCCCCTCCCACACTTCCACCAGTTTCTTCCCTGTAGTTGCTCAAATCTAATGTCACAACACTTTTTCTCCCTCTACTGCACAGAGCAGTAAAATGTAGACTCCATCACTCAATATTTGGCTGTGTATTACGTGATTGAAACAACCACCAATTCATCTAGTTATTTCATTAACTGTTCCAGCCAGTTTTACTTCTACATAGCCAGACAAACCTACTGCATTTCTCCTGACCCACAAATATACATATGCTCAAGAATTTTTAAGAGTTCAGCCAATAAAAATGGAAAAATACAAGTTAGAAAGACATATATATATAGTATTAAGATATACATGAAGTATTACTTACACTGTAGAGTTTGCCTCAAACACTCTTTATTCTACCTGCTTTCGTTATCCTTGTAGCACTCTGTGTGATCGATATTTCTTCCTCTGTGTCAAATTATAAATTGATTGGGTTCAAATGTCATGCATGGAGGACACACAAGCAGAGATGCACTTGGACACAGAGACTATACGTCTATCAGTAAATGAAGCAGTCTAGGGAAAGTTCTAGGGAGAATCTCCATCCTTTACTGGATGCGAGGGGAAACCTAGTTACTAAGGATGAGGAAAAGGCTGAGGTGCTTAATGCCGCCTTTGCCTCAGTCTTTAGCGGCAATACCGGTTGTTCTCCGGACACCCAGTGCCCTGAGCTGGTGGAAGGGGATGGGGAGCAGGATGTGGCCTTCGCTATCCATGAGGAAATGGTTGGCGACCTACTACGGAGCTTGGATGTGCGCAAGTCGATGGGGCCGGATGGGATCCACCCAAGGGTACTGAGAGAACTGGCGGAGGAGCTGGCCGAGCCGCTTTCCATCATTTATCGGCAGTCCTGGCTATCAGGGGAGGTCCCAGTCGACTGGCGGCTAGCAAATGTGACGCCCATCTATAAGAAGGGCCGGAGGGCAGACCCGGGGAACTATAGGCCTGTCAGTTTGACCTCAGTGCCGGGGAAGCTCATGGAGCAGATTATCTTGAGGGTCATCACGCGGCACTTGCAGGGCAAGCAGGCGATCAGGCCCAGTCAGCATGGGTTTATGAAAGGCAGGTCCTGCTTGACGAACCTGATCTCCTTCTATGACCAAGTGACGCGCTTGGTGGATGAGGGAAAGGCTGTGGACGTGGTCTACCTTGACCTCAGTAAGGCTTTTGACACCGTTCCCCACAACATTCTCCTCAAGAAACTGGCTGCTCGGGGCTTGGACTGGCGTACGCTTTGCTGGGTTAGAAACTGGCTGGATGGCCGGGCCCAGAGAGTTGTGGTGAATGGAGTCAAATCTGGTTGGAGGCCGGTCACTAGTGGAGTCCCCCAGGGCTCGGTACTGGGGCCGGTCCTCTTTAATATCTTTATCGATGATCTGGATGAGGGCGTCCAGTGCACCCTCAGTCAGTTTGCAGATGACACCAAGCTAAGTGCGTGTGTCGATCTGCTCGAGGGCAGGAAGGCTCTGCAGGAGGATCGGGATAGGCTGGAGCGATGGGCTGAGGTCAACTGCATGAAGTTCAACAAGGCCAAGTGCCGGGTCCTGCACCTGGGCTGCAACAACCCCAAGCAGTGCTACAGGCTGGGAGATGAGTGGCTGGAAAGCTGCCTGGCCGAGAAGGACCTGGGAGTATTGGTGGATAGTCGGCTGAATATGAGCCAGCAGTGTGCTCAGGTGGCCAAGAAGGCCAACGGCATCCTGGCCTGTATAAGAAGCAGTGTGGCCAGCAGGTCGAGGGGAGTGATTGTGCCCCTGTACTCGGCTCTGGTGAGGCCGCACCTCGAGTACTGTGTTCAGTTTTGGGCCCCTCGCTACAGGAAGGACATGGACGTGCTCAAGCGAGTCCAGAGAAGGGCGACCAAGCTTGTGAGGGGTCTGGAGAACAAGTCTTACGAGGAGCGGCTGAGGGAGCTGGGCTTGTTCAGCCTGGAGAAGAGGAGGCTCAGGGGCGACCTCATCGCTCTCTACAGTTACCTGAAAGGAGGCTGTAGAGAGGTGGGGGTTGGTCTATTCTCCCACGTGCCTAGTGACAGGACGAGGGGGAATGGGCTAAAGTTGCGACAGGGGAGTTTTAGGTTGGATGTTAGGAAGTACTTCTTTACCGAAAGGGTTATTAAGCATTGGAACGGGCTGCCCAGGGAGGTGGTGGAGTCACCATCCCTGGAGGTCTTTAAAAGACGTTTAGATGTAGAGCTTAGGGATATGGTTTAGTGGAGTACTTAGTGTTAGGTCGGAGGTTGGACTCGATGATCTTGAGGTCTCTTCCAACCTAGAGAAATCTGTGAATCTGTGAATCTGTGAAAGTCCTGGACTCTTTGTCTGTCTTTGACACTGTTAAATTGCTATAAAGTTTCCAGGCAGAGTTTTGGCCCAAGGCTGTCAGCCGCTCTTGCAAACAATTCCTGGACCCAGGTCAGAAGCTGGCACTGGCCAGGTGTTGTTCCCAATGGGAATTTGAATTCCAGCACCCTGATCTGGAGGGTCAGAGAGTTTAATAGTACGGACAGGCTCTTCTATGACGTTTGGCCTCAAAGTCAGAGAACAATCCCAGGCACATTTAATTTACTCATATGTACATAATCTGTGACTGCTTATGCCTTCTTACCATAGGAAACAAGCCCCGAATGCCTTGTTATTCTCCAAGTCTTCCTAATTCTTTTGATTCTGAGATAGTTCTTAGAGAGCATTGCCTCATGCCTCCAATCTGTGAAGAGTCCTACTGCATTTTTTGGAAGCTTTGCAGCAGAGAGCCAGTGCAGACTGGGCACCCATCCAGACCTGCTTTGCAGTGGTACCCATCTTCACGGTCTCTTTTGAGTAGCAGGAACCGAAAACAGGCCAGTTATGGTCATAAGACGTAAAGCTCAGCACAGATGGTATCTTATTTAACTTCAACGTGATGCAAACAAAAGACCTATTTTAACACACTGTACAACATCGGGGGACTTTCCACACTCTTTCCCAGGAGTGCCGATTTAGCTATCTTGGCACCTATCCTAGATCCACCAGCCAAACTAGTCTATTTTTCCTTCAGAACAATACATTTTGCAGATATTACTAAATCCTGGTGGTTTTTTTGTTTTGTTTTGTTTTTGTTTTTTTTTCCCCAGCTTAATATGGAACTGTGTTAATCACAGCTCAGTGGATGGGAGAATCAGTGCAGTGGATCCAGTTTGATAAGCTCTTCTCAAAGCCTACAAAGTCAGTCTCCTTTAATACTGGCTGTTATAGTTCCCCCACTTGAGCTGCTGTATAACTTAACTAGGATGACAGAAAGGGAATGCAGTTATCTGTTCTAAATCCTAAAAAGCTTTATGAAGGACTAATCAAGTCACTGATGGTGTCTCCATATGGGGTCCGGTTAAAAAAATCAGGCTGAAATGAGTTAACACATGTTTCTTTCTGTCTGGTAATCTTGCATCTGCAGGGACACTGAATTTACTCACATTAGTTCAATTTACTGATGTGTATTCACATGAAATAAGAAGATTTTCCACATGAAGTAGGAATACTTTGATTTCCTTGTGAAAAGTACTGTGTTTTCAAAAAGATCAGATGACCATAAACGTTACTGCAAACTAACACAGAACAAGAAAGTAGTACATGGTAAACAGGTAGAAAATATAGGTTGTTTAAAGCATACATATAGATTTTTTTCCTGTTAAAAATGAACTTATATAGAAAGTGTATCATCCTGTCAGCAGTGCCATTCATTATTTTCTCTTGCATGCAATATTGGCATTCCTTAAGAATAGTGCAGCTACTCCAGAGGTTAAGTGGTACGTGGTATCCAACTGGAGGAAAATTAAACTACTATTGGTCTAGATGGAGCAGTGAGGAACAGAAAGTTTTCACTATTTTATAATTCATGCAATATATTCAGTTGTGCCAGAAATGACGACTCTGAGTTCGTGAACGTCAGTTGCTAACAATTATTGTTTTTATAATTTTATTTAGAACTCATTGCAAACCACAAGTCTCACTAATTTTTGGTCCTTTCTTTTAGAAGAACTGCACACACCATATTCTACTGCTTCTAAAAAACTCCTGGTTCACTTTGGAAGCATTTAAAAATGGGCCACTGCAGTACTGAATATGTGTTTATGTAAATGAGCATATGATTAGCAATGATCCAATAAATCACTCATTTCAAGAGCTCTCATTTACCAAAGGTTGTGGGAGCCTGGGGAAGTCCCTGCTGCCTGGAAGCTAGCCGGTGCTATACCTACCTACAAAAAGGGCATGAGAGAAGCCCTGTGGAACTACAGACCTGTTGGTCTAACCTCAGTACCTGGAAAAGTTCTGGGGAAGACTACCCTGGGGGATGGTGAAAGGCATTTAGAAAACAAAGCTATTATCAGGCATTGTCAACATGGATGGGTTCATCAAGTCCTGCCTTAGTAATTTTTTCTCCTTCTAGGATAAGGTCACCCAGCTGGCTGATGAAGAGAAGGCAGCAGACGTAATCTTTCTGTATTTTAGTAAGGCCTTTGATACTGTCCCTCATGTCCAGAAGGTCCGGAAAATTCATCCAACTGTGAGATAAACAGGTTAATGCTGTGCTGGGTGATGAACTGGCTCAATGGTACTACTTGTAGGGCTGTAGTAAATGGGGCTACATCTGGCTGGTGTCCGGTCACTAATGGTGCTCCCCAGGGCTCAATTCTAGGGCCAGTTCTTTTCAACATTTTTATCAGTGACCTGGACGCACAACTGGAGCGCATCCTCAGCAAGTACAAAACTGGGAGGTGCTGTTGGCTCCCTGAAGTGACAAGAGGCCTGGAGGGATCTCGATAGATCGAAGCACTGTGCGGTTAGGAACAGCATGAAATTCAACAAAGGATATGGCCATGCTCTGCACATGGGACAGAGTAATACCTGACACAGGCACAGACTGGGAGACGAGTGGCTGGAGAGCAGCTCAGCAGAAAGGGATCTGGGTGTGCTGGTCAACAGCAGGCTCAATGTGAGCCAGCAGTGTGCCCTGAGAGCCAAGAGGGCAAACTGTGTTTTGGGGTGCATGAAACACAGCACAGCCAGCTGGTCCAAAGGTGTGATTCTCCCACTGTATTTAGCATTGCTATGGCCTCACCTTGAATATCGTATGCAGTTCTGGGCTCCTCAATATAAAAAGGATGTCAACATACTTGAAAGCATCCAGAGGAAGGCAACAAAGCTGGTAAATGGGCTGGCAGGCATGTTCTGTGAGGAGAGGCTGAGGGCACTTGGGCTGTCCAGTCTGGAGAAGAGGAGGCCAAGAGGCAACCTCATGGCTCTCTGCAGCTTCCTGAAAAGAGGAAGTGGAGGCAGGTGCCTCTGCTCCCTGGTCACTGAGGACAGGACGTGAGGGAATGGCTCAAAGCTGTGCCAGGGGAGGTTCAGACTGTACATGAGGAAAAATTAATTTACCATGAGGGTGGTCAAATGCTTGAACAGGCTGCCTAGCCAGGTGGTTGATGCCCTGTGCCTGTCAGTGTTCAAGAGGCATTTGGATAACACCCTTAATAATATGCTTTAACTTTTGGTTAGCCCTGAAGTTGTCAGGCAGTTGGACTTGATGATTTTTGAAGGTCCCTTCCAAATGAACCATTCTATCCTATTTGAGAAGAATCACCAAGAGTTCAAAATGAAAACCACCTTTAGGTGTGGAAGATGAGAAGTGAAATGCCACTAAGAACTTCAAAAGTTAATAAGCACGTGATCTTGGAAGAAAAAAACATTGTGCTTTGAGGGCTATAGAAATAATATTATAATATCGGTAACTTTATTTCAAGTGAGATCTGGACTTGCTAAAACACATAATGTCAATGGGTAATATAATGGTCTTCCTGAGTGTGTTTCCCAGATAGCCATCAAAGGATGCTGATGAGGAAAAACATCCTGGTGATGCCATTCACTTCTGCTGCACAAGGTCCTGCAGAAAGCACGAAGAGTCATGAAGAACTGCAGCTAAATTTGCCCTCAGCTTCTATTTCTCAGCAGACCATTCCTAAACCCAAAGTAATATGAGGGACTAAAGACATTAGTAATCAAAACATAGGGATGGCCCTTGACCCTGCTGACCCATCTCTGCTCCAAAATGAATATTTCTTTAATGAAAAAAAAAAAGTATTTAGAATATAACTACACTTTGTTACATCTGTTTCTTCCTCACTGGGAAGCTGAACAGAAGAGGCTTGCACATATTCTACCCCCTGGTGGAATGGGCCTGTTCTTCCTTGCCTCTTCAAAATACATGATGTGATTCTTCCATCTGCAAATGAATAGCAGAAATAACTGCTGAAGTTAGCGAAGCTAAACAGTAAGGAAAATGCGAACTACATCCTAAATGTCAGCACAGTCCCTCTAGATTTTCAGTACTGCTTGGCACTTCAACAGCACTTTTTATCTGAGGAACTCAAAAGGCCAGTTCTTAGTTCAATCTTACAATACCCTTCTGAGGTTGGGAAAATGCCCAGATAAGGGAACTCGAGTACAGAGATGTTAAGTAATTAACTAACAGTCACAAACGGTCAGTAGCAGAAACCAAAGGCCCAAATGCCCAGAACTGTGCTGTAAATGTAACAAGCAATAAGCAAAATCTGGACATTGTTAGTAGATTTGTGTATTTATTCTTTAATGGAATGCATTGACTATGCATCCTTTGGGGCTTAAATGCTCAGTAAATCAAACTGAGCTGAGACTTGTTTTAAATAGATGTAGATTTTTAAAACAAATAATAGCATACACTAAGAAAAGTGGATCATAACTCATGGAAAGGTTGTTGATTTGGAAAGAATAATCAGCACAATGCAAGAATTTTGACTGTGTTTTCTAGTAACAGTTATCACACCCGTACCATAGTACATTTAATAGTAAAGACCCTGCTTAAACTACAACACCACAAATCCTTACAATGCTTCTTTGTGGAGGCTAGGAATTACTAAATTTAGCTTCCATGCAGAGAAGCTGATGTCCATTTGGGAACTGGAAAATGGTCCCAATATGTTCCCAACTTTAATATAGAACAGTTTAAATTTTGAATGCCTCAAGTAATGACACCAGAAGGAAAATGGAACTAAAATGCTACCCCATTTGAGAATCTTGTCATACAGGACTTTCACAAAAAGTTGGTACAAAATCTGGACTTGCAGTTCTGGAGTTCTGTACTTCTAGAATGATGTACAACCCACATTAAATCCTGTTTAGCAGCATTCTCATAATTACTGAATCCTGAAAAGTTCACTAATTTAAAAAAAAGCAACATTCATATGAATACTTAAGTCAGCAATAATTTACAATTATGGAACATCTTCAGTTTTTTTTTTAATATATATATATATAACTGATAAGTATTATAGGAATGTTCTTATTAAATTTGCAAGCATCACAGACTTGGGAAGAATTGTGAATACCTTGGAGGACAGGATTAGAATTCAAAATGATCCTGTCAAATTGGAGAAATGACCTGAAAAAATAGGATGCAACTCTCTGAGAATAAATTTGAGGATCTGCAGTTAGGCGAGAATAATTAACTGCATACTTTTTCAATTGCAATATGAAGGGCAGCTCATTAGATGGAGAAACTTTAGCAATGATTTTTTAGCAATGATTTGGGGTTTATAGTGGCTCTGAAACTATTGTGCTAATGATGTCATGTTGCTGGGAAGAAAAAGTCAAATATAATACTGAGATTACTATGTAAATCAATTTTCAATATATAGAAAGCTATCCTTCAGTTTCATTCAGCTGATGCTATATGAATGCTGGGTTAAGTGAGCCCTGTGTCCAAACTGGTACTCTGTTCTTCAAGAACCATGAACAATGAGAGGGAGGAGAATGAATAGAAATTTTGGAAACAAAACCTTCAAGCAAAGATTAAATGACCTGTAGTGGGTTGGGGGCGTTAATAAGCTTTGAAACATACAGAAGGTGGCGGCTGAAAAAAAAAAAATGATTCTCTGTGACTAGTACAGCCTAAAGTGCCATAAGAGAGACTCAGGATGAGCATCGGGAGGAGCTTCAAGAAAGTACATCACCGAAGGAAGGAGAAACATACATCTATCAGGAATGACACTGACAAAACGAGACGGCTATATGATTTCCAGAGGACACTCATTCCATTTTGCTAAATTAACAGGTTTTTAATAACATTAAAAATGCAAAAATAATATATATATTTTTTAATGTTACATAAAAATCTGAAGGATTTATTTTTCCTGATGCAGGGTGAAACTGTGCATGGTCATATCACTTGATCCAACTCTTCAGTCAGGCAGAGGGGAAGGATTTACCTAGACCAAAATCCTCTGTCAGATGCACAACCTGCAAGACACTTAACTGCAAAAATAACAACATGCTATGGGGAACCTGAAGCAGACATTACTGTCAGAAAAGCTGTAAATTACAGTTGTGGATGTTACAAGCAAAACCAGTGAGAACGAGATTAAACTTGATCAAGATGACACGGTCTTGCTTAAAGCTAACTAGGGTGATAGAGAGAAAATGATGACCTAGAGCCATCTCATATGTAAGTAGATCACACACAGTAAGTTGTGTAGACAGAAACACCAAAATACAGAGTTAAAGACTGTTTTAACATAATGTCTATCTTCCATCGTATGTATGATACATCAAAAACATTTTGATTGGAAAAAGCTGGATGGACATACATGGTGTACACACAATCCTATATACCTTCAAAATTATTTTTTGTTTTGCTCCTTCTTACAACTTAAGCTGACGAAAGTCTTTATACAAAGAGTTTAAACTAAGGTGAGATTGCAAATCTTCCTCCAGCTATTCCTCACCCTTTCGACGGTTTATAGGACTTAACATCTATACTGGCCTTGAAGAAGCAGGCATGCATCAGCTGACCCTGACACCGATTACCCAGAATTATAAAAAAGACATTTCTCCTGAAAAGACCATCTCAGTTACTAACAAACAATACTGTTTTGAAGATTCGAACTATGTTTGCTACTTCAGATTGGCTTCTTATATTTGTATACCTCTGCTTCTACAGACCAGAGACAATGAGAAGTAGAGAAGGGAGAAAGAGAACAGGAGAAAGAGAAAGAGGAGAGGGAAAGGGTGAAGAACACTCCTAACCCCATTACCACATCATTTCAACCGACTTTGCATTTTGTGCTGTGGACCTAAGAGGTTCCAATAAGATCTAATCACATTGGGAAAAAACAAAAAAAAAAAATCCCACCACCAACAAAAACCCACTATCTCATAATTATATTTGATCTGAATTCAGTAAATTTGTATTACTGTTAATGACAGAAGAACTTGGACCCTGAAGTTTTAGATGCTTATTTGAATTTTCTCACATTAAAGCACTTAAAACAATTTTTTTTTTGTTAGATTTGTGTAGCATTTGCCATCTTAAAGAGGAAAAGACCTCCCCCTGCATTCTTCATAGAATTCCTGAGTTAATTGCTTGATAAAATTGTATTTATTGTAGCCTAAGGGCTTCTACAATTAGGTGCTTAATAGTAAAACACGTAGATGCTTGGGTCTCATAGGTATGTTGAATGAATCAAGGCCAGAGTGTGTATGTCTTCCATTGTGCAAAACTGAATGTGTAGTTAAATTAAGAACAATAGGTATTCATAAATCAGCATGAGTGCCCATGAGAAACAAGTCTTCTAATTAAATAAGAAGAGAATCAGTGTTCCTTGTTCCGGGAATTGTTTGGTATTGAAGCAGAATATATTGATAGTTAGTAGAGACACATTATTTGTTAGAAGAATTATTGGATTTATTTATCAAAAACAACCTCTGTCCTACACATTAGTACAGTTAATTTACAAAAATAACTGATTTGGACTGAAATCATGTGTGCTTTTTTAAAAGGAGCTTTTAGTGCTCCTACTGAAAAAGAAACCTTTGTAATCAGAACAGAACAAAATTAAATGCAGTATTTGTATGGAAACTGACATAGTACTTTACCTTATTACAATTTTAAGCTACAATAAATGAATAAATCAGTGTTCTTCCACTGAGAAGAAATTCTTGGAGAAAAATCTGCAACAATTAAAAAAAAGATTTAGATGATTTTTTGTCTTGACGATACTTCACAATTTTGGTGGAAAACATTCGAAGTATTCTCCACTCAGTGACCAAATGTGGCTTTGGGATGACTTCACAATTTTTTGATCCTAAAGCTTGATGCCTACAGCCTTACCAGTGCAGTGAGTTACAGCTTTTCCCATTTTCTCATCAGGAGGGGACAGAAAGCAGTGCATTAAATTTTTCTAACTTGAGTCCTGCAAACCCTACTTTTTACCCACCCATTATGATGCCACGCAGCTCTTCAAATACAAAGAAAAGCCTGAGTAGGCTATACTTGGCATTAAAGTCAAGAACATTTCAAATGATGGGGGCAGCAAACACTGCATTTGTCTTAACCCCTTCAAAAATAAAACAGAAATTCTAAAGAAACTCTCAGAAATGTGTCTACAAGTCTTACGTCAAAAAATGTTAGCAGTTACAGAAATAATTATAGCAGAGTATGCTATTGACAGATTGAACCACATTAATCACAGATTGAAAGAAGCAATTACTTGTTTCCTGTACAAATTGTGAGTGGTTAGGTCACCAGTCTAGGAATCGGTTTCTGTTCTCACATTTACTCTGAATTCCCTTTTAAGAAGCACTAATCTCTTGTGTAGACATACTTAAACAGAATTAAGTTGGCTTTAAAATTCTGTGTCTCTTCATTTTTTTCTTGAAGTGTCCGCACAAAAGTTAGCTAATATGCTTAAATCCGAGTTAATTTTCCTGTATGTCCCTCGATATACAAGTTCAAAGCAGTGAAATTCCACAAAGGCCTCACAATAGATGAAGCTAAAACAGGGTTTTGAGATTGTCCCTTATACTATTTCATGTTAATGAACATTAAGCTGCCAGGGCATTCTTGTCTAACCAAGAAAGCACACCACACAAATCTAAATCTGTAATGTACCTACACAACACATTTGAATGTTTCTATATTTTCTAAGAGGTTAATTGGAATGTCTTTTGTCATGAATAACATTTTAGGGTATGGGGCACCTTTCTGCTGTACATGGTTTTTTTATTTGTTTATTTAAAGACTGTATTTTGGGTTAGTATTTTTTTCTACTGAAGGCAAAAGAGCTTCTAGACATACATTGGATCCTGCAAATTATAGATCAAAATATGACAATTGGTTAGTACTTTAGAGTCCTCAATGGAAGAAAGTTAGTACTTGAATGGTGAGGATTAAAAGTCCCCAAAGAAATAAGAAGTTTTTGAACATCCCGGGTTCCAGCTGCTGTCTTCTAGTGAAGCTTTATATGCCCCCTTAGACACACTGCATCCCTGTTTTTTGTCCATTAATAGTATTCTTCAACTCTAGTTTCAGTAACTCGGAAATGAGGTCACTTGAACTTTACCAACTCTGTCATTTAACCACAAATATTAAGGAAATGTTCCAGACACTTTATATATATATATATATATATATATTTTCCAGTTTTTATATGATTTTGGTGACCCACAAAGACGACAAGAACTCAGTTCTGTCTTCCTGAAGCACAAGGAGATAAAAGCACAATATTATAAGGTCTGGTTCTGTAGTATTAATAAAAACTTTTGTGAAATCTGTTCATCCAGGTCATTTTGTTCCCCCTTGAGCTTCCAGTAACCCAGGACATTAATAGACAACACAACAGTGACCACCGAGGGCATTCTTGCCCTTTGAAATATTTGATCATCAGCCCTATAAATGACATTATTTTCATGGCCATTGTAAGGTGGTGTTTTTTCTCTGCCTGAAACATTTTATACAGAATAAACTCATAGTCAATGTGTGAGAATTTAGGGAACAATTCATATAGCATTTTGACATCATGTCACAGAGGACACACATTGTCACTTCCATTGTACCCAACTCCAAACACAGGATGTTGGTCCCCCTGAGTTTATAGAACTAATGAACAACACTTTAGAAGAGTTTGGAAAATAAAGCTTAAACTGAATTTAACGTAGAAAAAAAAAAAGCCGACAATAAAAACCCACCCAAGCAAACATTGCTAAACTGAAAACCATTAAAAATAAAAGATTAGGATGACATGACTATTTTTTCCCCCAATTGTTAAATGTAAACTAAGCCAGTGGTCAAAAAGTCGTGGAGGACGAGGGAGGGAAGTTGTAGATGATTGCTGCATTCTTTATTACGTCCCCTCTCCATCCTGGAGAGCTGGAACATCGGTGCAGTTCTCATGCCAGCTTCCAAGTAAACAACACGCACTTCCCGGCTATCTCTAATCTGGGCAGCAATGTGTGTGAAGAGAGAGTGCTGAGTGATGTGTGGTTCTGACCAGGTATCCTGTTTTGACAAGGGTGTTTGTCCTTTACCCAACATACTGCAGAAGTAATTCTCGACATTTGTGTAATGTTTTCTTTTCTTTGGGGAGGGAGGGGGGGAAGGGAAAGGCCTAATTTGGTCTTTTGGGAAAGATTTAATTTGAATTACTAAGAAGGTTAGAGGGCCAGAGGTAACAATTAAAAAATAACCAAAAAAGTAGTGCTGATAAAAAAGTTTTTTTTTCCACTCAACATTTTAAACTACAGTTAATTAAAAGACACTGCTACCTCTAATTAATATTTACACTGTATATTACTTGACAGAGTGTGATTCAAAATCAAGTTTAAATTTGCATCTAAAAGTTTTTGAGGAGCTAATGGAACTGTTTTAGTAGCTAGCGTACCATTCTATATAATAAGATTTTGTTGGGTTTTTTTTGTGTGTGTTTTTTTTCCCCCTACAAAACCCTTTTGCTTTGGAAAAAAGCCCATTAAGCAAGCCCTCCACCTCCCCTCCAATGGTAAACAATGTTTCAAGTGAAGATTTTACTGGCAACAACTTACAATTTCAGAGTAAAATTCTGAAACAAATTTAAAAAAATGAACGATGCCCAGATTAATTTAATTAATTATCTGGTATTTGGATGAGATGTGGTTTGAAGACCATGTTTTAAAGAAGGACCTCCTGTCTCGCAAGATCTGTTCCTCTTCTGTGTACAGCAAAGACTTGAACGTGCATTTTCCACATCCCACAGCCACCTGGATTTTGACTTTTTCCATAGGAAAAAAAAAATCCTATGGTCTTAGCGTGAAACGTTCATAAAATTGGATTTGTGTTTCCCAGGTGGCTTTAATGTTTTATAATATGGATGAGGAAAAGAAATCAATAAAGATTACATCACCTCTATTGTTTAAATGGTCTATTCCTTGGCACACTAACGACTTGCTGTAGTTTATCCTCCTCTCTGATCATTTCCAATTTTGGGGTAATCTAGCAGGTGATTTATTTGGAACCCAGTTCACAGAAAAAGATGGATATAACCATCCCAGTTTTGGCCCCACTCCTAAACCAGTGAAAAGCAAAGGTCGGGTTGTCACTGACTTCTGTGGGAGAGGAACCAGGGCCTGTATTCCCCCCAAAAAGCAAATCACTTGTCATTTATGAATCTCAATTTTCTGACTTAAATCCAACATAGATACAGATTTCACTCATAGTAAATAACACTGGTATCATGTCAGAGAAAGAGGATACCGCAAGAAAGTAGGTTACTTGTGTTAGAGACATTTGAAGGATTTAGACATGCTACGGGATGAAGGACGTTTACAAGCTAACAATTCTGACCAATCTACTGCGTCCAGCAGTCCCGGAATTGAATCTCTCTCCATCTAGCTATCTAGCTTTCTCCATTTACTACATCTGCTGACCCAAAAAAAATCGTAATAATAATAATTAAAAAAATAAAAATGTCAGGGCTTTCAGTCAGCTGCATAACTCGTTAAAATGCCCAACATTCAGAAAAAGTTAATTTCTTAAAACTGACCTGTCAAAAACAGCTAAAAATTGCTAAGAATCCCCATGATGCTGCTTTAAAGGAAACAGAAACATAAAACTTTTATTTCCTTTTTTTCTTTTGAAGGCAAACTGTACCTCTGAATGTTTTAGAATTATCAAACCTTTCTATTGCACTCAAGGGAAGGAAAACTGGAGCCGTACATTACTCTGAAATTCCATATGATTGCAGAGGGGTGACCCATAGATTACTTTGCCCAAATATTTGATCATTCCAGAGTTTTGACAGATAATTCTTCTTGCATTTAGAATCCCAGAAATCCAACAATCTGTGAAAATTATAGAAATGTTAGGAATTTGCTCTTAGGTCCTAATTTTTTTATTTTTTATTTTTTTTAAATCAAATACCTGCATACCTGCAGTGCACCTATTTTCTATGAGTCCATTTCCTTATTTGAGTAAAAGTAATCCACAGGCACAAATTCTTACAACATGATAACAAACAGGATTTTTCATGGAGGAATATGCAGTAAATATAGGGACTATAGACAGTGATCTCACATATTGTTGTGAATTCAGTGAGTCCATGATCTTAGAGCAGACATCCTTAAATATCATTAATTTTCTTTTTAAATCAAAATTTGGGTTCCCTGAGATGTTGTATGGGATAGCGATTCCAGGAGTGCTTCTTAGCACAATGCTGAAATAAGGATCACTGTGGAGAACTAGTTAAAAGGATTTACTTTGAAATTATCTGGTACGAACTGAATATATTAGAAATAATGAATCATTACAAGCTTATGCCTTAGAATGCTAAATCCTCATTTTAGTTAAATATACGGAAGCTGCACAGGAATGATCTTGGAGGGTAATGAAAAGCAAAATAATGACAGATTAGCCAGTTCACTAACTTCACTGATTAAAATCCTTCTCCATAATGAGCAAGCGAAATTAAATGGAGGCATGAGGTAAAAATATAAAACATGCTTTTCTGTTGAAATTTTAAGCACTTCAGTTAGTTTTGTGAACACATTTCAGATCCAAAGACCAGAAATGTAACCTGATGTCTCTGTCTACATTTTACTCGGGATATGATAATGTTCCAGATTTGTAAAACTTGTGAACCCAGTGCATTCTTCATTATTCTACAGCCCCAAACCAGCCATATTTTAATTTCATTTACACTGCTGTCAGTCTGAATAAATTCATTGCATAGCATCCTGACATTTCTTAAGTCAAGGACAAATCTCCCATTTACTTCACAGAGATTAGGAGGTCTCTCTAAATTCAGTGGAGTTACTCCAACTCATCTCAATGCCATCAGCTCAGTGTCTAGTCTTTTATATCCTCGGGTTACAGCATAAATAAGGCAACAATTAGAGATGCAAAACAAGTTTCAGTATCAATCTTCGAAGCAGAATGTGTCACCCTAGGAAAATAGAAATGTGAATCCCAAATGACTTAAGCAGAGCTGCCAAAGGGAATATCTAACATTTCACTAATGGAAAAATTGAATGTTAGATGGTAGGCATAATTGGAAAAGTACAACAACACTTGAAGCCATATCACTGATTTATATACAGTACAACTTCAAATATATTCCACTGTGATTTTCCTTTTCAGATCTTTAGCAGGAAAGCATTGGTCATTTTTTTCCAAGTATCTCTCAGATAACAACAGATATATGGAGATGTTTCTCTAGGTACTGTTTTGGAAATTGTTTTGCCACAATCTTTTCTTAAAAGTGAAAGTCTGAAAAAAATGACACATTTTTATTTTCCCACACCTGTTTTAGCTGTAGTAATTATCTAGGGCTATTTTAGGACTCAGAGTCAATAGAGAACAAATTATTTTAAAAAGAGAACTAAAGCAACCCAGTACATCTTTGTTAGCAAAACTGAGAAGTCTACCTATCTCTTTCAAGCCTAGCCTAAGAGAACACAAGAATGCTTGTTTGAAGAGCACTGGCTTTCCCTGAGTTGCAAAAGGGCAGTGACTCCAAAATTTTCATTATCTAGGAAAATTTCACTCCATGGGAAGATTGTCCTAGGTTATTATCTAAAGCGTCAATTTTTAAGCCTAGGACACCTATCAGGACTTTACTTTTTACTTTATTTATTTTAAACTTTTACTGTGGAATTTTAGACGATGAGTTGGGCTGCTTTCATGAACCATGGAGTAAGATTTCCCCCAGCCTTCAGCACTGCATAGATTTACTCTGCCCATGCAGTGTGGTTGTATTTGTCTCCTATACCATGGAGTTTATGTGCAAGAAAGGCAAGGAACCTCACTAGCTTGCTGTCATATTTGAGCTGGGCTGGAGTCTTCATTACAGTTAACTGCTATTACAGAACAACCCAGTAAAACTGAGTCAAGAAACATAAAGAAGGTTGGTATTTCTGAGACATAGTGCCATTCCAAGACCCCTTTGCTCAGAACTGACCTTAAAGGCCACAATCTGATCCTTTTTTTCAACTTGTTAAGGAAATACTGTCATATATGTTACAAGGAAACACTATATTTTCTTCATTCTGCCAAACAAAAACAACAACAAAAAACAGAAACTAGAATCCTACTTCTAATAAAGAAATAAATTCTGGAGGTGAATCAACCATGATTTTGGCAAGGCCTGTTCACATCACTGTTTTCACTGAAATGCATTGTGAAAGAGTAATTAGAAGGAAAAAGAACTGTAAATGAAAGTTTACATCACCTTCAAGATCTTAATTACATTTCTCATTAGGAAGTAGCTCAAGAAAGAACGAAACCTCAATCAACCTAAGAAGACTTATTCCATGACACAGAGCCCAGCGGTTATAAATTACTAAAGGTAATTCAGAGAGGAAACAGTATGAGCTTTACAGTTAGACTGGTAAGGAACTAAAAATCCTTAAGTGTAGATAAAACAAAGAAGCTTCTCTACTGCTCTCTTTAAAACAATGGATAAATCTGTCTTATGGTTTTAAAACAAAAATATATTGAAATCTCCTTCATTTTTTTAAGCTAGGAAATCAGTGCCTTCTTGTTTCTACTTTTTACTCACTTCTATTATGCACTGGAGCCTTCCTTTTCTCCTGTATATCTTCTTTTTATATACAGCCTGATGCATCAGAGGTTATATTTATATGCCCAGTCTGCACTCCCACAGAGTTTGGTATGTATTTTCACCTTCTACTGGATGGTACATGTGAAAACCGTTCAAGGGCCCTCTAGTGACTGAAAGTCGCAGTAAATTTTTCACCCTCTACAGCACCCTTTGAAAGACTCAGCAATAACATGGACGTGATGTGTTTTGAGGGCATCAAGCTTTTCCATTCTAACCTTTGATTTTCTTGTTACCATGACCAATATTGGAACATCTCACAAACACCAAACTGCCTGGAAACTACCATCAGCCTGATGTAGGGTAGAAGACAGATGCTAAGCTGACAGGAAGTCACAGAAGTTTGTTAGTTAGTCCACTTCAGGACTACATAAAAACTACAAGAAACAAAAACCAATGAACTATTTGTAGTTATTTGCATTCTTCATGAAATCATTTCAGCTACATTTATTACCCTGCTTAATCAAACAATGATAGAAAAGTGATGTAGTGGTAGACAAAGTTTCCATTTGACAACCCAGTCTAGCAAATAAATGGATTGTAAAAATTATGCCCTTTGAATGAGTTCAAATTTTGTACACTTGAATTATGTAACTGAGCCACAGGCTAACAACTTATTCACAGAAATGTACTATTTATTTATCAATTTACAGGCTCATTAACCTGGAATGGTAGCCATTGGAAACAGAAACATAGAACAATACATATAAGTTTTAAAGTCAACAGAGCCTGATAAAATGAATACAAATTTTAAGCAGAGAAGAGGAATAAAAGTATACATCTAGTTTTAAAGTTCAACCATTTGCAAGAACAGCTACCACAATAACAGCAAAAAAAAAAAAACAATGATACATGGAAATACATTTTCCATTTTAGGTCATAAGTAGCTCTTCTAATCTAATAACAACCAGGAAAAGAGCGGCAACAAGCGATATCATGGAGACTTTTTGGATCACTATAAGATATCCCAGTACATGGGTTAGTACTGTAAAAGCACACTGACCTAGGAGGAATAAAGACGACCTATACTCTATTTAATGTACAAGTCTCAGAGAAATAGCAAAAGGGAAAACAAACAAACAAACAAAAAAAAAAAAACCAGCCCATTCGGGCATGAGAAAAACCTATTTTCTCTCTCCTGCCTTCTGGGTGTACACACTATCATTCAAAAACAAAAAGCCCTATTACATTGCATTATCCAAGAAAAACACACTTATTTATGGCTGTCTGGCCGTTGATTTATACCAGATTAAGTTTAATTAAGACTTGGTATTTAGAGATCAAAAACAACTCAAATTCTGTGTGGTTTTTGAGGAATTGAGAATATAATATAAATTCAACAAAGAGGGCAATTCTGAGTTTTTCATACTTATATCCAGGTATTTTGCTTGATGTTCTTGGAGGGCCCAGTAATGTCATAGGCTGAATGCTGCTAACAAAGGCATAGTGCTTTAATCAAGGTATCCCACTTTTAAAGCTCATTCTGAAGGGGAGTAGTTCAGCAGTAATTTGTGAGGCAGAATAATCACTTTGACAACATATTTTGCAAAGCATCTGCCTTCTTTACATCAGTTTTCATGAGTTACAGCAATAAATATCTATCTTCATATGGATGACCTTGAAATTTTCTTTAGTGTATGCTTCAGTAAACAAAAAAAACTCAGAAAAAAAAAAAGCAAGCAGCCAGAGCAGTATGCTTAAAATTATACCGAACAAAAAGTTTTAATGTATGTTATGAGAAAACGAATCTGTTCAAAGCCAAAACACAACATGCAAACACGTTCTCTACAGGTGTGACGGTTTTGTGGTTTACTGCTCTAAAGTGCTGTGACTTCTCTTTTTACCTCAAAATTTTTTACCCTGTAAACAACTCATCACATAACATTTTAAGCCATATTCTCCTTTTTTAATCTCTCCCCCATTTTTCCATTTTCACTGTCCCTCTTCAAACATTACCTGCAATATCATTTTCTCACTTTTCTTTTCTTGCCCTTCCTTCTCACAGCATGTAAGACGAAATGGTATATTGCTCTCCTCTTACAGCCTGAACATTCCTCAAAACAAACTCAAATTTAAGGCTGCAGAATAGCCCCTAAAACCACACAGAAATTCCACTGGCATTCAAAGATCTCTCCATTTCAAAAACAAACAAACAAAAACAACATGCAAGAGTCAGCTTTAATAGGAATGTTTTATTGTTGCTGCAACGGAGCAGGATTTTTTATTGTTGTTTTGTTTTTCAAGTTTGCTTTAGAGAAACTCTATCATTCTTGAAGGTGTCTCAAAAGCAATCTTTTAGCATTACCAATTTCCCTTTAGCAGCAGGACAAGTTTGCCTGCCAGCAAGCCAGTTCTTTGTCAGAATGAAGAGCTTCTCATCAGTAAATGCAACATCTCCAACACTGCATTTCAGTCTTTGCAGTAATAACATAGCCCTAACATTGACTTGAAAATAATTAGCCAGCACCGTCATTGGTATTTTCTTCATTGCCAGCACAGCTCTTCAAAGCAATAATTCGTCTCTCTTCAGGAGCATCAAGCTCTACAATTGAATAATGATGGACAATTGAATAATGATGGACTTGAGCAAATACTGGTCTAGCTCTCAGCAGCAAGATTCCTAGTGCAGGAACCTGTAATCTAATTTTCTTATGTAGTAATCTATCATTTTTAGAACTACAATCAAACCCTCCACAAACCCTCCATAAATGTAACACAATTGTGTGCAATTAAAGCAAAGTACCTGGGATCTAAGGTTCTGAGACGGTTTTTTCCTTTCAATACAAGCTCTTCGAACCAGTCAGCAATTCCCAAACTTCCTCCATGTTACCACACTCTGAAGATGACAGTTTGCTCATCCCAAACAAACTCAAACTGTTTTGCTCTTTCAGCAGTGACAACACTCAACAGTCCCATCCAAATCAGCATGGCAATCCTCTGAGCACCTCTGATGCATATTTCAGTCTTCTGAATGACCCATCCAATCCCCTACCCACACGAAAGAATGGTGCTGAAACATGTTGTGTCCCCATTTCAACATTTTGTTTTATATTTCTTTCAAAACATAGGGTTCATACACACACACAAAAAGCCATTTCTAATGTGCACTCTGGAAATATTTAACCTTTATTCTCAGAAGTTCTTTCTTTTTCCGTGCACCTACTATTTTTGCACACAGGCATAGGGCTGATATGGTGTATTGTTACTTTAGCAGGAATGAACAAGGTGCTATTCAGCTTCCTCCAAAACTGCAGTAATAGTCTGATAATTTAGAAATGAGTGGTAAGAAACAAACCCCATTTATTTAAGCCAAACCAGACAGATCTGATAAAAAAAAAAAGTGAAAAACAGCACTTGGATGGTACTGGAACTTACTGGACTTGCTATTTCCATGGTCAGATTGCTCAGCTAGATGGATGTCTTAATCTAAGTAGTAGAAAAATCCCGACCTAGCAGAAGAAGCAGGTGAGGGTCATGGAAGCAATGTATAAAATAAGTATGAAAACAATAATAGTTATTCAGTGAAAAGGCAGTTTAAGTGAAGCATGAAAATTTAAGTTTTTTCTATATTTGTTGGTGCTATGACCAGAAATAATGTTGTTTGGTGAGTTAGCCCAAGTCTACTTTCAGTTTGCAGAGAGTAATTTTCATTCTGGAAGGTTAATCAAAAACTCCAGACAAAGTAGCTAGATATTTTCCTGACATCTTTTTCTAAAAATCAATCAAGGCTGTGTGTTTATGTATGCAAATGTATTTGGAATATTAACTGTGTAAATCAACAGTTGATTTCTCAATTAAGCTAACTGGTAGCAGCAATTAAGATAGCAATTGGAAGGCTGTAACAGTGTAGTGAAGAGGCTATCTCCATTTTCAAATTAAATAGACTTGTGTGTAACCTTCTTAGTAAGTAAGCAAATTGTGGTTTCTATTACTACAAGGTCTGTTTTGGCTTGATTTGAAAATAAACCTCTTTTTCCTCTGTGCCGATAAGAATGTCCTTTAAAGCTAGAAGTGAAAACACCAGAAAACTTCTGCACCCTTTCCAATCATTAAAGAGCTCCTAAATAAGTACTGACATACTGAACGTATTCCTATAGGGCTATTTCCAGCTATGCCTTCATGAAGAATACCTAGGTAAGAAATCCACTCGTGCATGGAATGCAAATAACGTTGCCATGTTGCCAGCAAAAATGTTGAACAGCACCAGTCCTGAGAACAGCCCCTGAGGAACATAACTCATCACTGATCTCCACTTGGACACTAAGCTGTTTACCTCAGCACTTTGAGTGTTACCATCCAGCCAATTCTTTACCCACTCAGTGGTCCATCCATCAAATCCATGTCTCCACAACTGCTCTCATACTTTTGCATTTTACTCTTAAGCTTTTGCTTAATCTAAAACAGTGAAGAGAATTCTACATCTTAAAAAATGTTAACTGAAACCACAGAGCAGTCCTTTCCTCAAACTGTCCTTAATTTCTGTCAAAGCATACAAATCTTGAAACATAATTAAAACCTCATGAAAATGACTCTCAAACATACTAAAAATGGAAGAACTTTACAAACAAATTCACAAACAACTCAGAGGTTTAGGACTATGCACACTTGCTGCAAGCAAAACAAACAAACAGACAAGAGTGTCATAACAATGGGAAAATATGATGAAAATGCCTTCAACCACCACAAGCTAAACATTTTGATACCAATCATTCCGCCCACAACTCAGTAAAACCAGTGTTGAATAAATACAGAAATGGCAGATTCACTTTGACTGAAGTCACTTGACGATTCTGAGTTGAGTGACAAAAAGTGTGTGGAACTCTAAATTCACAAAACACAAGTTGCCATTCATTTTCTCACAGTTGTGACTAATGAGGATGTAGGTGGTGGAGAGTATGGGAAATAGTAACAGGGAAAAAAAAAGGCAAGGGATTGCTAAAAATATCATAAGTTCCAATTCCAAGGTTATTATTTTATGGCAAATTGCAGTCGCACTAGATGATATTTGAAGGTCCCTTCCAAAGGAATTATACTATTCTAACTTATTAAGATTCAGCATATGTTGGAAAAAAAAAAGGCAAACTATAGGATAAGCCCAACTACATAGGACACACAACAAATCTTTCTCACTTGCTCTGTAACTCAAAGATTACTTTCTACTTGATTAATCTGCTGTTCATTCCCTTACATGCTCTCCTTCTTCCATTAACATTTTATACTATCGGCTATTTAACTTGAAGTTTTCCTTTCAAGAAATCAGAACCAGAAACTAAGGTTTCTCAAATAAATTTCTATCAGCCTCTCTGCAAAACACTTCACATTTTAGTAGCAAGAACCATAAGCTCCCATTTTGCTTGCTTCTAAGACTAAAGGAGGATTATTTCCTATTCTAACTGAACCTTCTCTTAAATATTATCAGAATAATCTTGTTCATAACCAGTCCCTGTAATTGCTTTATACTTGCTTCAGAAAATATACACGAATGAGAACTAAATGTCTACTAACAGACACCCTTCAAAGAGCAAGCATTTATAGCCACAGCAATTCATGTAACTGGAACATGACTTTTGTGTCTTTGAATACCTGTCCAATTCACCTATCGACAGCCTAATACTCTCTCCCTCAGTTACTTTTGCTACTTTTTCAGCGTTTGCAATGCACTACGCTATTTAGTTTTTCTATGCAACTATTCAGTTTTGCCACAACTGACACTTAATTGTATTATTTATAAACGTGTTGTAAAACAATCAAGATTCTATCTAAACCTTACATGACAGCTGTAAGGATGGTTTACGTAACACTGGTTCAGATTAGGCTTCAGTTCAGATGTAGGGTTTTTATCTATCACTCCTTACCAAAACTAAAATATGGCTAAAGGGAGAAGAAGCTTTCCCAGCAAGATTTACACTCCCATTTTGTTTCAGCTGTGTGGATTAAATTCTATTCAGAGAAAATGATCTCTTCACAGCACAGGCAGTAGAAATTACAGACAGAACTGAGAGAACAATGGAAAACAGATTCATTAGCCTGAAAAAATAGGGTTACTCTAGACAAAATTAGAGTATCTAGGAAACATGAAGAATTAATCCCCTTCTGTTCCTACAGAGACATCCAGAACATAGTGGGAAAATTAAGAAAATCTGCAACAAGATGTTAAGTCTAAAAGACACAGGGGAATTGGAAACACTAAATAGTTAATATCCTTACCAAGCAGACAGCAGAGCAGAACGTTTAAACTATTTAATTTCAGATAGCCTTATTATGATTTTTTTTTTCCAAAACAGGGTAGAACAAAGCAACCTGACTAGAAAGCAAGCTGTAAAAACTCAGTTTAACCACTGCACAAATTCCTAAGAGTGTGTTCTGCAGTTGCTTATTTTGCACAGACAAACCCAAACTAATTCCTTAGAGAAAAAATAAGGTGATCATTTCTGAGATGAGGTGACTGGGTCTCAGTTGTAGGGTGCGCTGTAGTCATACCTTTCTGACTCATGTTAAGGTGGATCCTAGAAGATGTTCTTAAGCAGTTGCACTAGTGAATGACTCACTTACTAATCACTGTAAACTTTGATGCTAATCAGGAAAGCAAAAACAAAAATTCTGTAAAATACCCTGAGGTTGTAGTTAGTCAGAAGAAGGTGAAAACAAAATCTTGACAGCTTTTTCTTGGAATGGTGCTGAGGTTATCATTGGTGATGCATCACCAGCTCTTTAAAGCTATGACTGCAGAGAAAGTGCAGCAGCCGGACTGACTTGCTACATAAAATGACAAGCAATCAAGGAGAGGCACCAGGACTGCAGTGTGCTGTGCTGCATTTGCATATATGAACCAGAACAGGGACAAGAGCCTTTGTAAAACTGTTGGCAACAAGAAATTCCAGCTATTTCTCAGCCAACACTTAATTTTTAAGACTGATTACTACCCTAGAAAAGGAATTAGTTCCTCTAGGAAGTAGAGCGCTTTCAGTCCCTATTAAACAAAATTTTAAAGGCAAATGACCTGAACCCCAGAACCTTTGTGGTTCTTTTTCTTTTTTATTTTTTTTCTTTCTGCTACTAGTTATAGATTCGAAGAGAGAACTTCACTGTGTAACAAGCATAAGGCAACCAGAAAAGATGGTCTCAGTCTAAAACAGCTTGCAATCCAAACTGAAAAATTTAAGATGGGAGCCAAGTATGATAAACAGCAGGGTTTCCAAGCAAACAGATGATAGGCTGAGATACTGAAAGGATTTAAGTCACACGTTCTGGAAGGCACACATGAAATCATTGGGCAAAAGTCCCATCTCCTACTTAACTCTCTAAACATATATTTCAAGCTACCTATGATAGATCAAATCAGGAACATAGGGGCATGTAAGGAAAATGCTGCAGCACTCCACGCTCAGATGCCTGTCAAACTCAACTCGTGCTTGAGTACAGAGACCCCTATAAAAGACCAGCAATCAGGATGATAACCTAGAGGTGCCAAGATGCAAGATGAGCTTTCTAGAGGTAGCCAGCAGGAAAAACTAAACACAGGGTCTACTTGAAAACTTAAATCTCTTTGAGACATAAAGAACTGAACCGGAGCTTGGGCAGATACCCACACTCCTTCAGGATTAAATCCTCCCCTGAGAGCTGATGCTTACACCAAGTATTTTTTCAAGTGAGCGAGCAGGGCTTATTTTTGAGGATTCAGCTGCTTTTCAATGCAATTTCAATTGGTGGCCTAATTTAGTAATTATGGCACTCAGACAAAACGTCTGGGCTCCTAGAAAAGCACCTAGCCATGCAAAGTGTGTGTGAGATAGATAGGGAAGCATACTTCACCATTTTAGTGGCTACCACATGTCTGCGCATAGAGGTTTATGACAATCCCAGGGCCAGGAAAAAAGCAGAGACAGGTTGTTGTCCTGCCTCCCAAGACTGTATGTATGTTTCAGCTGTGAAAAAACGTAGTCCTGGAGGCAGAGTCCAAGACTCCGGACTGCCCATGCCCAGATGAATGCCCTAGCCATGGACGCATAGTTTCAAACCCCTCCTAGTGCAGCTCACTGACTGCTTTGCAGTAGCGTTGCTTCCGAAGAAGTGGACAAGGGCTCTACGCGCGTGTTCCATGCACAAAGTAGAAGTCAAGGTATATTTAGAGAAATCAAGTTCAATATCCTACTCATTCTTCAAGTCTCTCTCATGCCTGTGTGTGTTGTGACCATCAAGAAAAAGCTGCCTTTTTCTCTGGCCCAAATGTTCTAATTAAAAATACTAAGTGGGACCAACAAGGGGGGACACTGCAAACTCATATTGGAGCTCCAGATTTTAGTCTGTGCTCTAAAATCAGAATAGCAGGTTAAATCCAAATTTCTTATGTTTCAGATTGATCTACAAGTACTATCATTCATGTATTTTCCTTTGGGAATAGCCAGTAGTTTTCTTTCAAAAAAAATAATATAAAACAACAACAAAAAAAAACCACCACCACCACCAAATAACAAAAACAAACAAACAACAACAAAAAAACAGGTACAACAGTTATAACAGGTATTTAAAAAGAGTCTTAAACAGAAAACTGGTGGCTTTCTCTGTTGAACTGTTCCTTAACTGCTGTGTCTCTAGTGCTGATTAACGCTGATGGGATCTTCTGGGAAAGCACAAAGGGGACTCAAGGGCAATACTTTGTACTTGGAATTGTGGGATGTAGGATTCCTGTTTCCTGAGATTCTTTTCTGCTGCAGGAAACAGTGTGACTGTCTCAGTAGAAAGACCTGAGTCAGTACTGAGTAATTGCCGCATGTGATGTGAGGGGGCAGGAGAGCACGTACAGTTTTTGGTTTGCCTTTTTTTTTTTTAATGATGGCATCTTTTGAAAATGGGAATTAATTTAAGACCACAATTATTTTAAAGAACAGATACTCCAAGGTGCTTTTCACACAATTACTCATGATAGCTGCATTTCTAAAGCCATTTCAAATGATACAATATTGTGCCTTCTATATATCATTGCCTTAACAGCTAAAAAGCTCCATATCCCACTGGGGAGGTAACATATTTCAGCAGTGGATAGGAACAGCAGGAGAGGAAGAGTGACCTACTGCTTCAATGCCAGTCAGAGGCTTGAAAGATCTGGATCCAAGTTCTGAAGCAAGAAGATCAGACTTCTTTGGTGAAGTTGGATCAGTTGTGTAGATACACATTCAAAGTGGGTATTTCTTGAAACTAATCCTTAAAACCATGATCTCCATCAGGCCCATCTGCCAGGCTTCCTGGAAAAGCTAATTCTCAGAAGACACAATTTTGATGTTGCCCGTGGAGGAAACGTAGATAATTGTGTTTCTTTAGTTAATGGCTACAACAAATGCAAGAAAACCAAGTTATAAATTCCAGGTCTTGCTCCGAAGTCAGCATAGGTACTTCATCCAATTGCTGTTTTATGTAAATTACAAACCCTTTCCAAGGCAGTAACTTAAACCCAGTGCTCTTCCTTTTCCTGCTAAGCGTCCAAAAATATACACCAAGAATCATTCTCCCCTTCAGTTGGCCAGTGAATTTGCAACAAATTCCTGTTAAGTGGAACAGCTTCAACAAAAAGGAGAATACAATCAATAGCCATAACAAGCGTTCACTTTTGGAAGATGTGGGTGTCTTCACTGATCACGTGAAGACAAGAACCAACTGCATGTCCTCCGTCTTAGATCAGTGTTCCCTCCACTACGATTGCACTACTGAAAGATTTACTTTCCTACACTGAAAAGAAAATGATGACTCTCTCTTTTTTTGACAGATAGTTTGCAGGCAATCTAATTTAAGAAGGCATTGGGGGCTACACTTCCAAAGGAGGAAGTATTTTTTCGAGGAAGTATTTTTTCTGTGTAGGTTTCTAAGGAAGGGAAAAGAAGGATTTAGGATTTAACAGGGCAATGTTTTGCATTGTGCTGTTAGACAGAAAGTGCAGATCCCTGTTGACCATTCTGGTTCCTAAATGTCTGTTGAGGCATCCATTATCCCCCCAGGCATTTTTTACTGGGTGCAAAAAGGAACCTAAATGCCAGCTCGTAATTTATCAGGCTGCCACGTGCTGGAAAAACAAACAACAATGAGCTGTGCTTTGCCCAAGGCCTGCAGCAAAACCTTGACAGAATTCACAGTTTGCAAAATGCTCAAAGGCTCTTTGAGGATAAAACATTTTATAAAATGCAAGATACTGCTGGACTGATTTCCACACCAGAAAGGAATCAAACTGTCTCCTATCTATGCTGCTAGCAAATCCCTTCTTGTCAGTGACAACAGGAGGAGGTTCTAGATTACTGGAAAGCCAATGCAATGAGACAGACTAAGCAATATTACTCCAAGCATCTTTGTATCATGATTTCTTACATTATTTGTACTTCACGTTAAAGATTTTTCCTGTTTTGTAGCCCATATCTAGAGAGTGAAGGGTGGGCAGAGCCCTGATCCAGGCGTTATCTCTGTTTCTCAAGAACGCTTTTTAACTGGCAGCACCACCCTGCTGAGTCCACTGGCACAGAAAGACTGGGTGCAAAGAACGTAAAATCTAGGAGTAGTAGGGAGAGAAAGAGAGTTGCCTCAAGTTTTGCAGTGGTCAAATGACATTGCTTTTTAAATTGAAGAAGATAACTCATTTGCCAGTTCCATGCCTTTCAGATATTTATGTTACATCCTTTTAAAAACAAACTTTCCCCTGGTGGAAATAGGCTGTCCAAACTATGAATGATTAGTAAGTGGGCCCTGGATACCAGTTTGCATGCCCAGAATACGTATCATTGTATCATTCTACATGAAATGCATCCAAAGTTTGTGGATATAAAGAATCTCTAATGCTGTAATTTGAACAGCGGTCTGTGTATTGAACTGAAAATGGCCTGGACAAGCTGGGCTACCATCAAAACAGATCATTCCTCCTCCCTCCTAGCAGTGGGATACCAAAAATCAGAAACAATATTGCCAAGGCAAAAATTACTTTCTGAATCCCCTAAAAATTAATCATTAACAGTAATGTATTAGGAATACACTGGGTATTATTTAAAAGAAGGAACATACACATTAAAATAGGAATTGAAAGAATGACAATGATGGCTTAAATCTGAATGTGTGAAATTCCTGAGAGATCCCTAAATGATATCCTCAAATCTTAATGACTTTATGCATTAGTGCAGATAATAAAAGCTACTGTAAACTATAAATATGCACATGCCTACGATAGATTATTGTTATGTTAGTGCTATTCTATAAAATAACTTTAATTGTTCAGGAAAGCAGAGAGATTTCAACACTTCAGAGAAACAAGAAAGCCCTAAGTAAAAAGATCCTAGAATGAAAATTCATGCAAATTTTCCAACTTCATATGTCAGTGCATCTAGCAAGACAGTAAAGAAGATTATTAAAACAAACTTCTATTTTTGGCAAAATTCATTTTTCTACCTAGCTTGAATGGAGGCTGTAAATCCTCAATGCCAACTGAACCTAAGAGGCTTTGCGAATAAATTATAAGATCAGCAGCAGGGCAGCGCAACAGCAAAGGCTTAGACCGATTGAGTCAAGCTTTGGACTGATGTGAGTCCTTACATGGATGAACTACAAAGCCTTGGAAACAGAATTTCTGAGGCCCATGTTGACAGGCTCATTACTACAAAGGAGGTGCTACGCTAAAAAAAAACAAACAAACAAAAAAAAAACCACTCTGGAAGAAAGAGAACCGAAACAGCTAAAGACGACCTGAGTAAAGTCTTGCCCAACAATCAGAAAGTAAATGAAGTATTTAGGGTTTTGAATAGGCTCTCTGTCTCAGAACAATTTCACCCTAATAGAATTTCACAAATAGCAGTATGTATTTTGCCACGGAGTAGACTAAGCTGTGTTTTTGGAAAGCTTGGCATGTGCACTCTTGGTTTGAAGCATACGTTGAGCTGAAGATGACAATAAAAAGCATATTAAAAGTTGGAGGGATATGTTCATCACCACTCTCCTTTCTAGCCCAGTGTTCTTCTGGGATTCTAACTAATCTTTTTTTTTTTCCTTGGTACTTTTAAATTAGGACATTTTATTCATGAATTCAGATATGCAGAACTGCAGAACAGAGGTCTGACACATGACTTGGACGTGTCACATAGGCAAAGTCTGACCCTTTTCATGGCATTTTATTTAATTACTATTTTTTTTCTCTATCAGTTTGTTTTGCTTAAAGATAGGAGAGAAATTATTTTCCACTTATTTTTCACTCTTGACTCTACTTGCCTGTCCCTTTAATTAAGTTGCAGTTCTCTCTTTTAATAAACATTGAAGTCACTTGCAAAAGCAGTTTTGCCCACTCTGCAAAATAAGAGTTGTCAATTTATCAATTCCACCTAATTCACAAAATGTTTTTGGCATTTTTAAGTGCTTACAGCTATAATTCACTATTTCTGTTACAACTGCATGACAAGGCTCTTACTTTATTAATCACAGGAAGGGTATGCAGCACCATCTACATTTTCTGCATTGTCTGTTGCTTTGAAAGACACCACAATCAGATGCCGTGGCCCAGAAATGGGAGGGCTCTGGCTGGACAGACAGCAAGATAAATGCACTAGGAAGCTCTAATGTTTCAGTGCATCTTTTCAGGACCATGGATCAACATCATCTACACTATTCAAAGCATCATGCCCAAGAGTTGCTTGAACTAGCCCTCCAAAATCTACCCCAAGCCACATATATTGTGCAGTGTAGATAGGCTCCTTTGAGATCCTAGGTATAAATAAGAAAATTTTAAAATATATATATTAAAAGATGAAAATAAAAAGAAATAAAAGAAGAAGAAGAAGGAGGAGGCTATCCTCCTCTTCAGGCAAAAAGTTATTTCCCAGAAGAGAATCCTCAAATTTCCCCCCCCACCACCAATGAGCTACCACAGTGGACTTGGAGTTGCATTAGCATGTGGTGTTATCTAAGATTGTTTTCGAGGGCTTAATTAAGGTGTTAAACAGAAGCCAACAATCACAAGAAGTGTGATGTGGATGTACGCAATACAGCTTGCATCCTAGCCTTTATAAAAGGTATAGTTTGCTTCTGGAAAGCATTTAGTTCCATGTGAGATATCAGAAACCTAACATTTATAGAGTGGAGAATTTCTTTCCTGAATCTGGTATTACAGTTCCAATTATCACAGATCACCATGCCATCTGTGAGCAATTACCTTTCACTTTCTGCTTTCAAATGCAGTCAACATGCTAAGCAAAGTCAGACCTCAGTTCTTTCCTGAGGTTTGGATGCGTTAACAAAGACATTTAAAATAAGATGAAGTTCAGCCCAAGCCTTGTCCTTCACGTTGGTTATATCAAGAAATATTACTAAAAATTGCTCATTCTGCACTCTAAATTCTCCGTGCTTTTCTGTCGGTACTTCAGATACCTCTTAAATCTCCATAACAGCAATAGCAACTCTTGGATGGTACTTCTCTCTTTTTATGAGCCATATAAAAGGTTGTTCCTCTAGGGGAATGAATGCTGCAAAGCTAGAGTGATTTCTGCCTCCTTTTTCCAGGACAGACTATTAACTTCTCCATCTTTATATGTTACCAAGTTTGTCCTTACACCATCACATTAGGGAGAATAGTAACCCTGGAGACATGACTGACATTGTAGATTGGAAGAGAAGAAAGTACTTTATTTTTTCTGTAGCAGTTGAACCACATCTTAGAAAAGATTAAAAGTGGCTGTCAATGCATGGTCAATGCGGTCCAGGTTCTGTTGTAAATAATGTAACAAAAAACCACCACGTTACACTACACCATTGCATAAGAAAGGTTCTTTTGAAGTCTTTACCTGTTTCTTCAATCCAGCCAATCATTTTTCCATATTTTAAGTGTTCAGAGGACTGTTTCTTTATCACTATCTACAGCAAGGATCAGCAGAGCCGCAAGCAATTATAACACATGCTAGCTACCTGTATTTGTATTGAACCTCCACTAAATACAGATCCTCAAAAAGATTACCAAACAAATCTAACACATCTGACTGTTCTGAACAGCTCAGATAAGCTTTGAATCTTTATTGAAAGTGCACCCAAGTATACATTTTCTGAAATTTTTGACTCCCATAACCCCTAGGATTGGTGTTAATACTCACTCACTTTTAATCATCAACAGTTAGCAGTGTTGACACTATTAGCATCAGTAGACACTGCTGCCGTGTGGAAGCGATCTCCATAGAGATGTCCAAGCCCTGAATGGGATTACAAAAACTCTAAATGGAACTGATTTACATTGATGGAGCACTGCGATGTAACTATGTTCATCCCTCTTTTTGCTGCTCTGTGGAGAAATTTTAATTCTAATTGCTGTAGTCCTCAGTCCACTACACACCTCATTTAAGGAAAACAAATACATAATATATAAAGCTGGATAATATTATTATGGAAGTATTATGGTTGTCTTTGGAACAACGTGAACTGCCAATACTGTATTTCTGCAACAATCTCAAAAAAGCCTCTTGAAGATTTTCAAACAAAATATTAGAAACTTTTCTCTCCATTACTCATCCAGCTATTGTATTAACAGTATTTATTCTTCATTATTTTTTGAGATCCATGCCACATTTCTAGTACTAGTGCATACTAGAGCCTTAGGGCTAGGAGAATGCATTATATAGGCCTCCCAGTCAAAGACAAACACTTTCCACAGTCAAGGGAAAAGCAGTTATGATAAGTAAATTAAGCAGATAGCAGGTGGTCTGCTTATGGCCCCACGAGCCTTGTTTAATTCAAATATATATAATATATATATATATATGATACCATTTCTGCTGTACACTGTAATTTTAAAGAAATAATGCTATTCACCATTCTACTATAAAGGAAGACAAAATCTCTGCCTCAAGACACATAAAGGATAATTCTTATTGCTTCAATGGCACTCTAATTGACAGAGTACAAACTCCTTTAGAAAAAATTTTATCTCAGCTGTGATGATAGAGTCTCCCTTAGTGCCAATGTGAGAAATTTCAGTTTTGCAGCTCCTTTGGTGAGAAATTAGTGTGGCTTGAACTGCAAAGTGATGGCTATAGGTGTCCTAGTGTAAATTCTTGTGCTTGCAGTACCAGCTTTCCTTTAATTCTCTGTGTTGCATAGCATCAATCTAATTTTACTCACAGGATTTGATGGTGGCAGTAGACAATTTTTGCCATTATGAAACATCAGAACGAAAAATAACCTTTAGATATGACATTCTTAATGGATAATGAAACTAAAACACACTGAAAAGATGCAACTGGCCTAAAGACACACTGGAGAGTGATATAAAAAACGAAAACCAACCAACCAAAAAAAACCAGCAGCAAAGTCCAGTCACAGTGCTATGCATCCTCACAAATTCTACCATCCCCAACAACTCACAGAATCATTTCGGTTGGAAAAGACCCATAAGATCATCAAGTCCAAACATCGCCTAACATTACCAAGTCCACTACTAAACCATGTCCCTAAGTGTCACATCCACACCTTTCTTAAATACCTCCAGGTCTGGGGACTCCACCACTTCCCTGGAAAGCCTGCTCCAATACTAAAGGTGAAATAAAAAGCACAATATATTTCTTTCAAACTCTCACTCTCCTGTACACACACAAGCTGTCCGTTTCAGCCCTACATTAATTGTTCCAGTATCCTCTGCCTGTTTCTAAGACAAACATTCACACACCCATTTCTCAATTTTTACACAGACAAGTTTCTGATGCGTATGAAAGCTATCCTAAAATCTCAGCGTACTTTGTCATTAGGTATTTCTTCTGGTTATCTCAAGAAACAGAGATCTCATTGAAGATTTGGAAATAGTGATGTAACAGTTTTGGAAACTGTTTAGATAAATACCTGAAAATGTAAAATAAGAAAACAGGTAACTGATTCATTTGCTATGTCAATTTTATCAAACAACATTTATAAATTTAACGCTGCTGAGTTTCTAACCTGAGTTTTTGATTGCAGAAGGTGAAGTGCTTTGTTATACTTCCTAAACATATTCTTCTGTTCTCCTCTGATACTTATAATTCCAATACAGCCTTATAATTTCTTCATCACCAGTATATTTTTTCAAGGATTTCATATTTAGCCTTAGGCAACCGTGACGCTAGATTCCATAGTAATGCTGTCTGTGGTTTCTTCTTTGCAACTCCCAGTGTAATTTCACTTGTTGGTCTTTGTACATGAGGTTGCAAAATTCCCTTTCAAACTGTGCATGACATTTTTCAGCATGTTTTTAGTGTGTGCTTGGAAAACGAGTTACCACATTTTTACTTAAGTTTCAGAGTTTAAAGTAACTCCTGACAAGAAACCATGATGCAGAGGCAGTTCT
Source organism: Anser brachyrhynchus (assembly GCF_964034855.1). Taxonomy (NCBI): domain Eukaryota; kingdom Metazoa; phylum Chordata; class Aves; order Anseriformes; family Anatidae; genus Anser; species Anser brachyrhynchus. The sequence goes on along the minus strand of NC_137695.1, from coordinate 43,531,157 downwards.
GGCAGTCAGCATCAGTACTCAATGGCTAGAAAGCTGTATTCATGGGTAAGGGTTTGAAGAAGACTGAGGTCCTACTCTACAAAAACTGACATACTAGACATTAAAAAAATAAATAAAATCATAATAGAACACAAAACCAGAGCAGGTCTGTGAAAAGAGACTTCTCAGAAGTCAGAAGTGTGAAAATAAGTAGGCTCTATGAGCTCTTTCTTCTACATTCAAAGCGTACAGAGCTGACTGTAAGACAGGCACAGAAAGGCTCCATTTTGTACACTGAAGTGCAATGGTGTGTTGGAAGCGAGGTATGTCCGTAAAAGGATTTTGCTCAGCACCAGTGTTTTTGATCATCATGGGAACGGCTCACCTGTGCTGCCATTACGGAGTAAAGCACTTTTGCAGCTGACAGGAACCCTGCCATCTCTCCAAGTGGACCAGCACAAGCCTTGTCTGAGCTTCACGTGCCCACAGAGCCTCCTGTTGGCAGTCCGACCTATGAACGCACATACATCCTACAAGTCCTTCCAGTAGACTGTGTCTGGGCTCATTGAGAGAGGCCTTTGGTCATACTGTCAGCCTGAGATTGCTTTTGAGGGGAAATTGAGGGCTAACTTTATCACAGTGCATTAAACTATATGATATACAGGCTCAGGATGAAGATAACGGTGTCATAAGACAAAGTTTTCTTTGGAATTTCCTGATGCTGCCTCAGCTAGGACCTGAGCGAAAGCATAGTATGGACAAAGCTATTGCCCTTGAATGAAGCATTATCTTTCTGCATCCCTTTGAGGGCTGTGTAGAGCTGATGGCCTCTGATAGAGAATAGCGGCATCAATGTCAAAACGTACATTAAATTTGACCCTACTTCAGAGGTCTCAGAACAGTTGAATGATTTAAGTATCTAATGGAAAAAAAAAAAAAGAGCTTTGTCTGAACTAATCTTTCTGATGATGTTTTTTTCTCATTATTTCACAATTTTTGTCCTGATAGTCACCAATGCTCTTACTCACTCTTACTCATTTCATCCACATAAAGCAATTTTTAAAAGTTTACAGGTTTGTTTGCCAACAACAGACACAAACACAAAATTTGTGTACTTCATTTTAAAAACCTGCACAATGAAAATAAAGCTTTCAAATAGGTTTATATGGATTATTACACTACTGGAAACAATGTCAGAGAACCAATTTCACTCTTTCTGTGCCATGCAGCAATTTTCCACATTTAGCTTTAGCAGTCATGTCTTACCATATCACCAATATGTGCATGTGTAAAATAATTCCCTTTACTTGCTTTTTTCTTTACTTTTTTTTTCATTAAAGAAAAAATGCAGAACATACAGAAAATGTGTTTCTTTGGAGTTCTATTTATTTAATTTTATTGATTCTTACCCAGTCAACCACCACATTTTGGATATGGATAAATAAAATTTCAAAAACTAGTGACGTGGACTGAGAGAGACAGTCTATTTTTACAGTGAAAGACATGGACCAAATACATCAGTAAAATCTCTTGTCAACTTCAGATAGTGTTACAGGGAGATTTTTGCTGCCTTTCTATTTTATGTATGAGTTTATAATGTTCGTTCCTCCAAGTGGGCCAAATCTTTTTGCTTAGCTCTTAATACAAAAAGACGGACATATGAAGGCCTTCCCTTAAATGAACGATGGATGGGGTGTAGATTCTCTTGCTTATAACATTATGTATTTGCAATCCATGTCTCTTGATCTTCTGATTTTGGGAGAAGAGGGGATACATATAAATCACACAAAATGCTGTGGGACTAAATTACAGCTGAAGCTTTGTACATGTGGTTATATCCCACTAGTCCCACTTCATGCAAAGATATATTCTTTATAATGTTATCTTCTGCTGATTCTCAGGTTTCCATCATGGATAACGAGACAGCATTTTAGTTATTTTGCCCTGTAATCTATTCAGAGGTACTTTTGGTCTAGTTACATACCAGTAATCATTGCTTTGCAAGACAACAGCTTTGAAGAACTTCTAAGAAAATTTACAAAGACTTTACTTAAAACTATGATGTTTTGTTAGGCTTTCATAGTACAAATTTCCATATTTTTTAAATCAAATAATGATACCAAAAGAACCTAAAAAAACTATTACAAAATTTCTTGAAAAAGGTCATTAGGCGCAAGTTAGTCTTGCTTTGAAAAGGAGTAGTTGGCTAACAAGCAAAAGCAACAGTTCAAAAAGTGGAGGATTTTCTAAGTAGAGAGAAAATACACCAAAGAACAGCACCAATAAAAAAACAAAAGAGCTAATTATTATCAGGAGGAAGCATTGATCAAGGAAATTTCTCAGATGGCTAGAATTACAGTAGTGCAACAAATGAACAAAGAATTGAACTTTCACTATATAAACTGCAAACTCAGACACACACAAGTTGACAAAGAGGACTTGGTAGTGGGTCCACTTGACAAGTAATACTTAGAAGACTTTTATGAAACATTTTGAAAAAGCCCATAATCACACTTTCTTGTGTGATAGTCACAAAAGACTATCAAATGAGTGCTAAATTATCAAAAATATATTATCATCAGGGAAACACAACCACATGCCTCTCCTGTTTATGCGCAGAAGCCTAAAATTCTTCAAACTGTACACAGCAGATATTTTCAGGTTTAATATTGTTGAATATTCCTACCCCTTTTACAGAGTTTTTGCTCAACTATTACTAAAATAGGAAAGGTTTCCTCAAACCATTCTAACAACTATTTTTATTGTAATTCTTGTAGAAGAGAAAGAGCATGATGACTGCATCAAAGCAAACAGTTTTCCTGAATATAGCATTTCTGGTATAAGAGCAAACAATAAGTCCAAAAGAGGGGGGTCCAGGAAGGAAGGCATCTCTTAGGAAGAAAAACATTTTTGCAGGTAAGATCTCATGGATGCTGAGATATGTGTCGATGTCTAAAAAAGAGAATTAATTTCTTCCCTCCCTGAGGTACAGAAAAACTTCAACATCCGTGTGAAAACACCTACTAGCTAGAATGAAACATCAGAACTAGTATGCAGAACATACAATCATACTTTATTGCATCCCTTGAAAGTTAATTAGATTCAAATGATAATATTCAAACCCAATATTTGTTGGCTGGTTTCTTTCATTCCTTTCACCTATGTGCTTTTTGGAGCACTGGATTAGAAACAACTCTGACTTACACGGAATTTTAATTGGAGAACTTTAAAATAAAGTGACATTGTGGGAATGGTAATGTTATGCTAATAGTTAATAATCTAACTGTGCCTCTTCCCAAGGCAATAAAATAAGAGGATTTAGCGTCCTCTTTGAATTACAAATCTCCAGTCCATCTGGTAGGACTAAAACGTGAAGAACACAGAAACCCCAAATCCCTGTTTTATTTTAAAGGGGTCAAAATTGTCAGTATATACCTTACACTTACTGACTTTGACAACAAAAAGGTATCAATACAAAGCGAGTTATATCATTGCATGAAATGGTATAAATGCAGATATAGTTACGTACTAAAAAAAAAAATTCACACAGCCATTTTACTTCCCTCCTTACCTTTCCATTCCAGTCCTACTATTTACTGTGATCTAGTAAGAAAGAACAGTTAATATTCTTGGCAATTAATAGGAGACACATCTGGATAGCAATGGATTCCCAGGGAGGAGCATTTCCAAACCCTATCACAGAATCTGTGAGTAAGCCAGTGTGCTAAAAACTAATGTAGTGTATTATCTTCCCTCGTGCTGGTTGTCTGAATGGGAAAGAAGAATATTTTCATTAATCCCAAAATGTTGTTAACTGGGAAAAACATACCACAAAAATCAGAAACCTATACAATTAATTACCAAACTTACTGTCTAGTATACTTCGGTGTGAGGTGTGACGTGCTAGGAGGAGCAGAGGAAGGAAAAGAGAGGGTACAGTCTCAGTGGAGAGATGCCAGAAATAAGTTTGGTCAACTACATTCACAATTAAAGAGGAAATCAGTTTCTCCAACCACCTACACACTCTGATGCAAATCCTACACACACACACAGAGGAATATTTTGCAAGAGTTTAATTAAAGTAGCTTTTTAAGTTTCTAGGAAAAATGACAGCACTATGCCTGAAAGAATACCCCGTAGTTTCTGCCAAATTGTAACCAATAAGGAAATCTCTATTGATATCAGAGGACAAATAGTTCTCAGAACAAAGGCACCATATCTCCAACTGTGCCAAATGCTAGCATAAGTTTATTTTCCAAGGGAGGACATCCAAGAAAAGACACTTTTCCTAGGAAAAATAACGTTCTATGAACTTACATCAAACAAAAAAGAAAAATAGCAAATGAGTGCCTGAACTTGAATACCAGGCCATAAAACACAAAGGGAGAGAACATTTTCCTTAAAAACAGAAGAAACTGTATCAGACTTTCTTTACTTTCTGCAGTGGGAGCCTGCGTGTACAAAACATGCTTGTACAATATGGGTAAGAAGCAGGAATAAGAAAGGGGAAGTATTGACTCAAGGGAAACCATTGTAGGAAATGTCTGCTTTCTTCACAGTTCAACAAGGGACCCAGTTCTTTAGGAGAGCTGTGACAAGGAGCTGCTGCAGCAGCACTAGATCAGTTTTTTTTTTTTTTAAATACACACCTGAGCATTCAGAAGTGTACTCCGTGAGCTTCTCTGCATACTAATACATTTTAATTTACAGTCAAAACCAAAGAAACTTCAGTATCTCATCCCAGCACATTTCAGTGCAGTATGTAAACACAAGTGATGTGTTTTAATTGGCAGTCACCAGTGACCTGTGCTATGACAGTACAGAATGCAGGTGGACGTGTCATGAATACAGAGCAACAAATTCAACACACATGCCATTGTGCGGAGACCCCACGCACACACACAGAAATTTAAAATACCCTTGGATGTTTTGAAACCGGGCAGAACAAAATCTGGTCTTTGCTTACAGAAGTGAACTTAGCCGGGAATTAATAGAGCATGCTTTTCCCCTTCTGCTCCCATCCCAGAAGCCATCAAAAAGGATTCCAGCTTGATATGCCCTGAGTGCCAGAAAGGGGTTCTGAGCTGGAAATTACTTTTGGAGGTCTGTCAGATTCCTAATTCTATCTTCAATGCCATGAATTATCACTAAGAAATACGTACTAGCCTACTGCTTGTTGTGGAAGAGGGAGAACCTTTTATTTTCCATGTTTCCTTCACCAAATATGCATTGCACCATTCCATCACTCCCACACCTTCAAGCAGCAAAGAACTCCAAGACTGAGAATATTTGTTTGTTTTCCTTTAACTATATCCACCCTCCTGTGATTAATAGCTATCTGCCATGACAATTTATCTGCAAGTACAGTACTTTCAAAACTAAAACAAAAATTATCACTTAACTCAATGAAGTGCAGACTGGCTTGCATAGATCTACTCAAAATCAGAATTGTGTGTCTGTTTTCAAAACATACTCCTGCTACTGAAATGTATTCATGCCTTCATTATATTTGTTTTAGCATTCTTTACATATAAAAGCAAAGAAAATGTGTAAAAGAAGGAGCAGTTATAAGTTCTATCTGTATGTTATATAAAGTACTGAGTCTACAGGTGGTTTTCTTGAAATGCAAGGGCTTTCTTCCATTTTTGGTAGTGGTTTTACTTCACAGTTCTCAAGACAGCAGGAACACTAACTGGGAAACAAGAAATCTGTTTATTTTTGGATTAGGATGGTAAAAAAAAGTTTTTGTACAAAATTTTTTTCAACTTATTTTTTCACTTTTAAAATAATAAAAAAATGAAGAAAATCAACACAGCTATTTTCTTGATGAGCTAGTACTTGCAAATTTGCTATTTTATTATCAAAGAAACCAAATAACTTCAGAAGGAATAACAAATTTTATTGAAGGTGTTCTTTTTCCATTAAAATATATATTTTATCTTTCTGAACTAATGTAATGAAATTTTCGAACTCTTGCTGAACAAGGCCATAGGCAAACTGAAGTTAGCTCTGTTTTGAGCAAGACATCTAAACCTGATTTTCAGAGGACCCTTACAACCCAAATTTTACCATGATTCTAAGTAGCATAACAATTTCTGTTTGTTTCTCTATACAAATTAATTGGTTAGAAGTATCCAGTTTGGCCAGGTTCAGAGTAAGGCTGAAACAGCCACTTATTCCAGTATCAGTACAACTATAACAAACTTCACGTGATGCTATCCTGCATACTGAGGTCATATCCTTGTTTTCTTTCTTGCCTCACCTTTATGTTTTAAATTAACAACTATTTAATTCAAATTCCTGACAAGTCCTGGTAGAAATGCTTTCTTTGTGAAATATTCGTTATTCATATCTTCTCAGCTAAGAACTGAAAAATGATCAGTGTAAGCTTCTTGGTTCTTTCAACAAGTTATCATGACATTAACAACTGCAATGGTTAATATTGGTTACAATTATAAGATTAGTATTTGTTTCTACATTCTTTATTGATTTATTGGACTAAGAATTTTCTATCTGATTTTAAAGTATCTAAGCTGTAAGAAATACTAGCATCCTAAAAGTAGGAACACAGATTTAACACAAAGCTAATTAAAGCATTACATTTTAGACTTACAGATCTGACAACTAGAGTGTGCTTACGCTTTTACTGGTATACAATGGATATATGCCAGCATAGCTTTCTTTTTTTTTTTCCATAAACACAGCTGTTTGCAATGAATCAGTTCTCATAATTTCCCAGCTGACCCATAATGAAAGAGAGCAGCCAGCTTTAAAGCACCAGTTAATATCCTTTCTTAATCCAGGTTTGTGAGACTACCTTTGCAATAAGTGTATTTTGTGAAGGTGAAACTAGAAATGCATTTGTGTACCTGCACACCTGTATGCGCATTCTTTCTACAGAGAAAAGGGAAATGCATAATGACATTGGAAACATAAGGAAAATACATGAAATTTACCAGATGAACAGCCTTAGAGAGTGAGGTCCCACCTTGGTCACTGAATCACACCCATCCAAGCAATGGTATGATGAACATGTTATTATACTATGACATGTTCCAGTAATTATTCTGCAGGAAAAAAAAAACTAATAAAACCCTCACCTTATTTCTCATTCAGAACGATCAGGAAACTCCATATGCCATTGGCACGGATAGTAACAGGATTGTTTTGTTGTTGCTTGGAAAAAAAATTGCCTGGGTGGTGCATACCTATTTGTGAGATCCTACGTGTAAGCATATCTGCATTCCCTAAGAACCCACTAACAATCATGGGAATTGAAAACCTGAATGCCAGGAAAGAGAATACGTAGGTCTCAGTTTTACAACTTTCAGTTGTTTTAGTACAAACCACTGATATGCAGGCAATAGCATTCAGCTGCAGACCTCTGACAGGTTTTTCTACTGTGAAAAGTGAAGGTACAGACAAACCTGCCATATATAATAGATAAAGCCAAAGGTTAAGACTCCTGAGTAGATTAAGCAACAGTAACAATACAACGTTTGCTGAAGGCCAATATTTTTCCTGTGATTAAAGAAAGCTTTACTAAGGTCACATATAAATACTGTCATATGCTACATGTTATAACAGCTTAAATAAATATATTTACAAAATAGATACTGATACCACATTCTCTCTGAAGTATTAAAAAGGGTACATCAGTCGAAAGATGTGTATGTAGTATGGTCGTCATAGTAAAGTAAGAACACAAAGGAGTTGTCCAGTCTTGAACTGATCTTTTTGCCTGGGGTTTTCTTTGGATGATTGGCAACTGATCATATTTCTTAAAGATCTGCATAGCAGCTCATTTAAGAAACTCCATGAATCAAATGCAGCAAGTTGTAAATGTTGCTGCTTTGAAGCAGCCGGAATTCCTGAGATTCTCTCTTCTGACAAAGTTTGGATACCTGTCAATCAGTTGCTTTGGTGTGTAATGATACAAAGACCAGACAAGCAAAAAATACTCAGAAAAATATAAGCCATAAAGAGCTATCAGACTTAATCCACACTGCCAGTCCAGATCACAGCACATAATAAATCTGTTATAGGTAGTTAATAATGTTCTTTGTCCATTCTACTCAGGTAACTGTTGTGGAAGCAAGGATAACTAGCTTTAAACTGAACATCTTTTCAAAGTCTAGGTGAGAAAAGTTCATAATACCAAGAGTTAAGTGCACTACATTCTATAAGGTCGTATTTTTAACTGCCCCAGAAATGGAAATTTATTGCTAGCATTCGAGGTGCTATAAAAAGGAGTGATACTGTGGAGATTTGAATATATTTAGCTAATAACCATTTTTAATATATTAATGGTTTTTGTTTAGCTCTGTGAGAATCAGGTAATGTGTTTTCCAAGGAAGGCCGATATGTCTCAAGGGGTAAGCAGGACTCTATAAAGAAAAGGATTTACTGACACCAGTTGTGTTTTTATCTGCACGAACTGGGACATAATACTGAAACACAGCCATGTAAAGCAGACCTGTCAGTCAGGGCCCAGCATTCTTATGAGAAGACGAGTCTCGACAGTGCCAAAAATATCCCAGACACATTACATACACAAACAAAACTGTGATTGATTGTTCTAGTACCTTTATGGAAATAATATTTGTTCATGAGCTCTCAAGTACGTGTAGATGGGGAAGATGCTTTATTGGGTAACACTTTCTCAGATGAATTGGGACAGAAAGGGAGAGGTATGAGTCACAGGCAGGTCCCTTCTCTCAAGATAATTTTGACAAAACTAAGTGGTGAGAAATTACTTCTTTAACTTCACATATTTCAGGTCGAAGGTAATTTAGGCAACAGCCCATTAACAGGTGACCTGAGCTGTAACTCAGCATAAATAAATGAATAAATAAAATAGAACTGATATAAAAGAAAGTACATTCCAGCATTTCCCTTTTGATGCTATAAAATAGAACACGAGCTATAGAAAGTTCCCTTTACAACCTCAGCTATTTTCCAGGGGACCAAGAAGGTGAAAAGTAGCCTCGAGGTAAAAATTGGTTTTTAAACAGGCAATAATACCTCATTATCTCAATGTTATGATAATATACATTGTCACAGGAAATAACATATTTCTTCATGCAAAGGCATAACCATACACACATTCCAGGGAGAGGCAGGTGGCAGGGGTCACAGTCATAAAATAGTTTACAAAACCATAGATGTCTCCATAGGTGCTTGCTTATATTAGAATTGCTTTCTGATATTTTAACAGGGACTACCAGGAAGACTGCAGTTGGAAAGGGAATGGAAAGATAACGAGAAAATTAGTAGAACTTATCCTTTATCCTGAAGGGGAAATCTGTAAGAAAGGATGTATCATATAAAGAGAAGCCATTATTCCCAAATCAACAAGTATCAATTAGCTGTGAATTATTTAGTTGCTTTGGTCATCAGCTGTTGTACCTGCATTATACATGCTTTTTTATTTTATTTTTTTTATTATTTTTTCTTGCACAGCAAGGCTTACTTTAGGGCAGAAAAAAAGGGGGAAGAGAAAAAAAGAGATGAGAAGGCAGTCCAAATTTTAGGACTTTGGAAATACAAGGGTGAGACCTAAATTTCAGAAGGATCGCCTTTCTATGAGATTGTGGGAGAGCGAACTCAGAAAACTGGCATCACCAAAAAGAGCATAAACTATTCATTTCAGTCCTGCAGGATTTCATTTAACTTCTCTTTCTGAACATATAAATGACTGACTAAGAACTTAGTTCTGTTCTCAGCAGTCACACAGTGACAAAAACATAGAAATCGCACTTAGTAATATTTTATATAGGCAATATTGTGGACATTTAAAGGGAATGAGTGTTTCACAGTGATTTGATCTGCCTCACTCATATACTGCACCCTGGGAAGCTGCAGGTTGCTTCTGTCAGCAGGTGGGTTTTTAAATCCTGCTTTCAAGAGCATTTCCATTGCTTGCACTTACAAACCTGCTGCAAGGGTTTTTGCAACTCTAGCTACATGAGCACAACTATACTCTCAGATACTCCTACTGGACATAAGGCACTTGCTGACAAAGAGTTTTGTTGCCTACAATACTATACCCCCTTGCATACCCCCTACAAACTACATCAAAAAAAAACCACAACTCTTCTGTAGCCACAGGTGCATCCATGATTTTTTTGGGCAATGTGTGATTTTTCCTCACTCCTGGCTAAGGACACAATGCCAGAATAAATTTACTTTATGCCAGCCCTTTTCTATCTCCTCCACAAGCTAGTGGAATTGGTGGAGGAGGACATAGAGAACAAAAACAACAGGCTTCTGTCTTCCCTTGACCCTTCAGAGGACTTCTGCCTTGCCGTGAGAGCATCCAATAGGCTTTCATATACTACCAGTGTTAAAGTTAATTCTTAAATTTCCAACAGAAAAGGATGTGTGCAAAGAGCAAGACTGAAAAATTAGATGAAGCTTAATCAGATTAAAATGTTTATGAACCAGTTTCACGTGAAGTATCCCGAACCATGTTATCCTATTATTAATATGAAACCTTACTCTTCCTACTTAGTGGTGAGAAATTTTAATCAGACTGGGTGCTATGTTAATGGGATATGGGATGTGGAGAGCATTAGGAAGCATTCTTTTTTGAGGTCTGTTATGACGGTGGAGATAAAGAATAACAATTTCAATAGGTCTGGCTTTAAAATGCTATATTTTGTGTCAATTACAGTGATTTGTGAGACAAACCCACAGCTCTACCAAACAAGTACTTTTCTATGTCTAGCAATAATTCAAACCATATAACCAAATGTTCTAGTCCATTCTGATCTAGTTCTGTCAGACATTCCTAAGCCATACTGTGTAAATAAATAATAAAAAACACCATCAAAAAAAGAAAGAAACCTGAAGTTGATCATTTTGCAAGCCTTATTTATTCTGTTATAAAGTCAGACTTTTGGAAAGCTTTCAAGATAATACTTACTTTTGAATGAATGCCATTACAAACTTCACAAACATATCGGATAGGCAAATCAATTTCTGAAGACAGAACTGTAGCAAGCATCCAGCTGAACAAACCACAGTGCCCCACTCCCCCATTCATATTCCTTGGTCCACACAAAAACGGAAAATAAATTTCTTCTAGATAAAGTGAATGCTGATTGATTACCCCCCTCCTCTTTTTTTTTTTTTTTTTTTTTTTTTGAATTTGCCACCTTGACAAAACCTGCCCGCTTGCTCTATTCTTACGTGAAACCAAGACTATTTTTCTGAAATACTTTCAACTTGCACTTACTGCCAGGATAACTGAATGCTTTGTCTATTAGGGTTGAATCTCCCTAGCCATGAAATTATTCAAATACTGCTGATACAATGGTCTCACGTACAGATGCTTCTGCTAACACGTACCAGGAAGAATTTTATTGTGACAGCTTATGAAAAAATTTACATAATCAAAGGAAATGTGGTAACACTTTAGAGTGTCCAGTAACCAGTACTTCATCACAGCACAACACCTACAGGAAGTGCTTATGACATCCACATGAGTACTAAATGAATCCATTAGGATTAGTGGTATTAAAATGAATACCAGATGCATTAACAAGGGACTGCGTAAAACAAAATGTTGCACAAATGTTTGCATCCCAATCCCGGCTTTCAAATAACATCAGCATATTACCCTAAAATCATTACTTTGCTATTCTAGTTCCTTTCCTAGGGAGCTCTAATGATAGTTCTTGCCCTACAGTGAATTCATATTGCATCTGGCACAGGAAATTTGGCATTTCAATTTACATAACTGTTTTCAATTGCACAAATTTGCTGTTCCCTAATTCTCAGCGTACTTTGGACAACAGTTTTCAATGCTTGACTGAGAAAGAGCAAAACTCTGAGCCAAACAACATTTCTTTCCTTGCCTCCTCCTCTGCTGGAGAGTTCTCATGCTTTTTTCAAATGGAGATAAAAGGAGGTTAAATGTCAAATTTCAAACAACACAAGTTGTCCATCATTTTGCCTAGTTTAATTCAGATATCTGGGACTGATTGACAGAGACTGGATTGTATATTACAAGCAAGAACTGCAATCTGGGTGAAAATCCAGACACCAAGCACTATGACATTTCCCAGGAAATAGCATTCTCATTGATGTCAGATCAAAACAGACAAAGATAGAGGACAACAATTCTATGGGACCAAACAAAATCAGTACAGCTTTATTATTAACTGTGCTTCAACTTCTCTAGAATATGTACAACTCCAGGCTGTACGTTGCTGGATGCTGAAGGAATGAACTATGAGCAAACAGTGATATACACTACATAATCTGCATGAAATATCAGAATGAAGACAAGGGACAAGAGGCGCAGATGGACTGAAGGGGAGGGAATGTGTCACAGAAACAAATCAAAACAAGTTCCAACAGGCTGTAGACCCTCCAGCTTAATCTACTGGTAAGGAAAGCCCCAGGAGTGTTTATAAATCTAGGCAAACGCCATTATAGTCTGAAACAGGGTTTCAACTCACACACAGAGACTATTTACATTTCTTGAGAGAAACAAAAAGCTGATAGGGGAAATTATAGAGAACTACAGCTACAGGGCAGCTGTTGAGAAGGAGAGGCAGCCTGAGACTGGTGGATTTTGTTGATAGTCTCTGTGCCATCAGAAGCAGCAGTGATGAAATTATCTCTGTCCTTGACATTGACATCCCATGGCTTGCAGATATTTTGCTCATGTTTCTAGCATTAGCTGCTACGATATTTTCCATGCCTGCCATTACCTGCCTGTGGAAAGGCACCTAGTTTGTCGCAATTGCCCATTCTCCATGACTAAGTTTGGGGTCTGAGATGTGAAAATTGACAACTTGAGCTTTCGAACAGGGCATGTGCAGCACTAGCCTCATCCAGTACAAGAGAATCTACCAACCAGGAAGATAAAGCCACAGAGAGGGGTCTCAGTTAGCAGCTCTCGGTGAGATATGTGGTTCTCCTTGCTGAGGCAACAACATTGAATTGATAAGCTACAGAGCTCAAGGGAATAGTTTACCAGAAGTTCACAGTCTCAACGTGGAGCCACGTCTGGTGCCTCCTGTCCTTTTTGAAGATAGCAGTGGCAGCCACGGGATGGGCAGCAGAGAGAGATAGCTGGAATTTCCAAGTGGAGGAGAGAGGTGGAGCTGAGCTCAGTGAAGTGAAACAATGCCAAATTTCTCAAGTACATCTCAGCAACAGAAAAGACAGGAACCACTGGTCTATGCAAATCCCTTCTGTCATGCTAAAACCTTCTTGGCAGCCTGGTCCTTCCTTTTTTATTTTATTTTTTATTTAAAAAAAAAAGGTTTCCATTAACCATTCCACCCACAGCAGCTGTTCAGCCATCTCCTGCTGCCCACTCCCACTAGTGTGTCCTAGTCCCTTCCTTCTTCTGGCCTTTTTAGCTAACTCCAGAAGGAAAATATGCCAATCTTGGGGTCAGCAGCTTAGGTAAGAGATTAAATAGGCAGATTTAACTTCTTGGCTATACAATCTCTGTGACAGAATTAGATAGAAAGCTAAAGAAACACAAACTGCAACTATATGTAGTACAATTACGGCTCTTCTGGATTTTCTTACTTGATTTTCCCTGTTTGTTCACAAATTCATTTCACAGAATAAATGACTGATAGCATTGCGAAACTGAACCAAAGGAAACAGTTATAAGAGAACTTGAGGCAGTAATTCCAGAGAGAAAATGTTGTTTTATTTAAGCACTCTCCAAAAGGGGAGGTGCAGTATAAACATGTACAGGATTCTCAAATTCCTAATAACTTAAGGTAGAGAGTGTGCTCTGTAATACGTATATAGATGTGCATACGTGTTTGTATGCATATACAGTGCTATGGACTTACTGTACTCTCTTGAAATAAGTACAAGTTCCAGTTTACATCAGAGAAGTCTTTCAATTATGAGGCAAGAGCATAAAATTCCACCATTAAAGCTAAATACCACAGAAGGTGAAGGAATTGAAGCTATATTAGTTGCTTTATCCCTGTAGTTAAAAACAAGAAAAATATATCCAAACCCCAGAGTCTGTGTTGAGTCTATTAATGTCACTGCCAATGAGAGTTAAAATTTCAGTTCCTATGTTTGTCTTCTTTGGATACAGTTCAGACTACTTTTACAATATGTGCTCTGACAGGGAGGTCTAAAAGAGAGCTGCCAAACTCCTCGAAACTTCTCGTCCCCCAGTATTCACAAAACTACGCACAATCAACTCTTCTTTAACTCTCCCACTTTTTTTTTTTTTTTACATTGTGGAAGAACAAAAGTTAACTAAGCTTTTTTTTTTTTTTAAGAAGGAATAATACAGAAAAACTGGAGCACTTTCCAAATGTTAGCGTTTTCAGAACTACTAACAAGATATTAAAACCAATGAATGCTTAAAATGGTTGCAACAATTTAAGGTGTGGTTCTGTAACTGAAATTCAGTTCCAAAGGCTTTTGTTACTTCAGTGAAGTCAGTAAGAGTTGGATGAATGGGACAATACATTTATAAAACATATGGGCAATCATACTTCTATCTGCTTTTTATTTTGTTTTAACTTAAAAGAAGCTTTGGGCTTTTAAAACTGGAAAAATGTGATTTATACTATTTCATTACTTTATAGATGATTTAGATCATTGGGATTATGCAACTGCTTGTCACTTCATATGCAGTAAACAATTCTATACTGATTCAAATCCCAATTCAGAAATGGAATATGGAGAATCTGCTTTGAAATACTAAGAATCAAAAAAATAAATAATCATTTCAAAGAGAGCTTGATGAAGTAACCTATTGTTTAAACCAGTATTTCAGGGAAGAGAAAATTAAAAAAATTCATCATTTTGTATACTAAAATGACTGTATATTTGAAGTACTTACATAATGTGGTCATAAAAGAACTACTTAAGTTCACATCATCTTCAATGTAAGCTGTGTGCAGGCACATACAGAATTGCAAAGGAGAATGGCCTGTTTTCTTTTCTATGATTTCTGAAGAGCAGGTACAAATCACAAAAAAAAAAGCATTTGAGTCTTTACACGGGCCTCACCCTGAGATCTAAAAGCTGAATGTCAAGAAGAGTATAACACAAATCTCTATTGCAGTGCTTGTTGCTTTCTCTGTAGAAAATAGTTACTCTATTTTAGTAGTATTGTGCTGTCTTTTCTGCAACTGTCATAAGGGAAGCATTTTCAAGATGCTTAAATAAATTGTTGGGTTTAGTAGCAAAAAAGGGGTATGGTTTGAAGGACACTGAACAAACACCGCAAGCCAGTAACAGACTGCTTTCTAGTCCAGTCTAAAGCAGACACTATCAAATACTCGTGGTTTCTGGTTTTGTAATACAGGATAATTATGGCTTGAATTCTTCCAAATGGAAACAACATCAAACATTTAATCCTACCTTTAGAAGGTTTCTGTACTGCCTAGGAAAACCACTGCACTGTGTACACCTCAGTAGAGCCTCATAAAAGAAGTTAAAGAAACAGAAACAAAAACCATGTTTCTCTATAAAGGTATCAATTTTCCTTCTCGTTTATTGGTCTATCATTCTAGTTATCAATATTTTCCCATTTCTCATGTAATAATCATCTTCTGTACTTCCAGCCATACACAGGTTGTTGTAACAAAGCGTTGGCTGACTGTTGGAGATTTCCAAAATTGACCCTAAACAGACATCAACACAACTCTAGAAAAACCTTTTCAGCAGGCACCCTCAGATCATGCAGAAATCATAACAAAAGGGAATTTTGATCTCTTTTGGGTAGGTCAGTCAAAGTGCTTTAAGTGAAAGACAAAATATTATCATTTACTGGAGAATGGTGGAATCCTGAAGGTCTATGCAAGTAGAGAGCTCTAAGTCATAATCTTCATTAATTTCAAGCCAAGCATTTCGTTAAAGGAATGCTTAAAGAGAAGGTGTCATTCAAACAGGAGCAAAACAACCAGCCAGCTGGGACTGCTCGTTCTGGCTTCTGTTGGCCATATCAGTGCTGCCATTTTGGAAAGTATAATGGATAAGGAGATTGAGGTCAGCTGCAGAGCAGGTCACGGGGGGGAAAAAAAGCATCAAGTTGGACAGGCTTGTAAGACTAAACTGTGCAAATAAAGAAACAAATTATGCAAAAGAAAGGACCTGGTCCAAGGGAGCCAATTAACACGTCTGAGGAATTTCCATTCTTGGATACATAACCAACAATCAAAACACTCAACCCAAGGTACATTCAAGACAACCCGAAGTTTAAGAGAGCTACTTGTAGAAAAAAGAACTGTTCCAAGGAACATAGTGTAAGGGAAAGTTTCAGCCATGTTTCCTTAGAGCTCTATTTAGTTTTTTTTTTGCTTGATTTTTCATCTACAGCGTCTCTTCCCCTAAGAGATCAATGACAACCTTCATCTGTGGTATCTGACATAGATCCAACCAGAGTCTACTATAGTAGCTGGCTCTCAGAGTCATGCCTGACTGGGAACAACATCCCCGTTAAGGATTCACACAACAGAAGCCGCTTCATTACCCACTTCTACATCACTCATCATCTATTAATTGCAGCTTATTGACTCCTACACATTTCTATTGACAGACCATCAAGAACGGGAAAGGATGAACATGAACACAACCGAGGAATAATGATCGTGAACCTCAAGTTTTGATCTGGAACCAACTGCATCAGCAAATACAATGACTTCAGCGTCAGCCTACAACATTCAATATATTTCTATTAGCACATTTCTCAAGTTTTTTTTATATTAAGCAGGCTATATTGTTGCAATAGTTCCTCCTGATGTACTGTCAGTGGCTCAGCATAATGCTAGAAACTTGAAGCAGTAAAAAGAACAGTGTAAAACTCAAGTTTCAGCAACTGTTTTGCAAAAGAAAGTTGGAAAATATTTAGAAAATTATATGTACCATAATCCCTCCAAGTCCTAATATTATATTTACATGCCTAAATGATTCAAAACAAATCTTGTGACATTTCTTGAGGTATAAGAATGACATAGCAACTAATAGATGTGAGAATCAAACATTGTTCATTTTGCTTAGCATCACAAGGGCATTCACATAGTAACAGAACACAGCATCACGGTCAATAGAAATGAAGTTCTAGTGCTAAAACTGTCAGGACAATAGCGATGCATCTACCAGTAGTGGATTGTTATCTACGTAGCCATGTAAGCTCTCAGCATAACATCTCATGCTTTTCCAGTCTACACCATCTACAACTTCCATTTCCCAAGACATTTCAAGGGCATGGAAAAAAAGAGTAATAGCTCACATCAGGGTGTACAGTCATCAGATATCCAATCAGAAGTGATTCTGGCTCATTACCTTAGATATATTCGTGATTACAGAGAGGGCTTGACTTAACCTGTTCTGTTTACAACTGGTTCTAGAGGCTTTTACTGAGCAATAAACAACAACAAAACCTGTGCAGCAGTATTAACCTTGTAACGACTTGCTGCTTGATTTTATCCTCAACAAGAAGAGCCAGTGATCCACTACAGAGAATACCCTTAAGATTTACCTGTGGTTCTTAGCAAACCGTGTTTTAAAGGATTGTCTATGTTTTTTCCAACAGTAAACCACAATTGCCTTATGACTTGCACCTTGATATTTACATTAATCCTCGATACTCCAATTCACTAAGAACAGATAGGAATTCTTTCTGTTCTTCACATTTCCAAATCTTCTTTAAATGTTAAAATGCTTCTCTGCTATTTTCTAATGCCATTTACCATAAGCAGTCATGTTCAAATATCCTTCTGAGATTTTTTTGTCACTTGTGGTTTTCTACTCTGCCTTGTGAACAGTTTTGCAGATGGTTTTCATTTGGAAACTTAAGTGAGGTGATCTCTTATATTATTATTGTTCATACTTGTTCATGACTGGCTTTCTTTCAACAAAACACAGTATTTGTATGCTCTGTTCCACTAGTACATAATGTACAAGAATTTTTCTTCATAAGAGTCAGGAATCTTGGCCAACTTCAATCTCTTTATATAAACATTTGTCTGCACTGCTCTGTTGTTTATTCCACTTAAAGAGAGATGAGGTGTAACTGAGTGGGGAGAATATAAAAGACTACTGCATATAAATTAATTAATCAAAACAGACGGGAGTGGGTCATAGGGAGGGTGATGGTCAAGTGAATACCTCTTCTCATAAAGACATTGAAAAAACCTACCTATTCAAAGCAGAGCACTTAGACTACCAAATTGCATAGGTGTTGATATAAGTAAATCAACTGAAAATTCAGTGAATCGGGTCATATACGCAAAACCAGTACTAGATACCCAACTGTATCCCACTTTAGAACAACCTCAGATGAGAGAAGGGGGGAAAAAACATCTCAACTACAGTTGTGGTCAAACTTAAACCACAGTGCTCTCTACCTTAGGCTCCCTAGCCTTGGGTTGTTTCCTTTACCAATATGAAATACACGTACTAGAAAATATAATGCTCCCCAAATTGTTTGTCTTTTCTATAATATACTATCCCCTAGCAGTGCAGATGGTGAGAAAGATGGTTTTATATCACATCTATAAGAAACCACGGTGCTATTTTTACCTTTTAAAGACAGAATCTGAGAAGTGTGATAACTGGTTTCTGATTTAATGCTAAAGACATAAGATGTCATTTTAAGGGCTGGAATAATGTTATACCAGGGTAACACTGTCTATGAACTAGTTGATCTTTCCACAGACTCACGGACCAAGCAGATAATTTCATGAGAGTCACAGTCAAGCTTTTCTGAATGAGTTTATAAAAGTTATCAGATAATTCTAAACATAGAACAATTCCAGGCAGAAGCTGCTCAAGCCCAATTCCCATGAGAGAATACCTCTAAAAGAAATTGAACTTCATATTGGAACAGATATACACACTTATGACAGACAAGGCAATTGACTGTGTAGAAAATACAGTGATTCCCTGTTAGAGACCTTGATGGACCAAAACCATCTGCTTCTCTTCTGTTATCCTATGCACCACCTTCAGCATCAGCTCTCGAGTCATGTGGGAAGATCAGCATTCCAGTTCTTTCACAAAACAGTTAAACCTTGTAATGAGCCAGAAAATACAAGGCAGAAGCATCCATACATTGATGTGCACCTGACTATAGAGGTGTCAGTAGACTCATCGGTCCCACTGCAAACCTTTGGATATGTTACACCTAGCATCAGAGTACAGTGACATATCTAGGCCTTTTAATTCTCATGGTCCCATCTGAGAAACACAATGACATAGCTTTATAATCACAGACTCGTCTAGGTTAGAAGAGACCTCCAAGATCACCTAGTCCAACCTCTGACCTAATGATAACAAGTCCTCCACTAAATCATATCACTAAGTTCAACATCTAAACATCTCTTAAAGACCTCCAGGGATGGTGACTCAACCACTTCCCTGGGCAGCCCATTCCAATGCCTAACAACCCTTTCAGTAAAGAAGTTCTTCCTAATATCCAACCTAAACCTCCCCTGGCATGACTTTAGCCCATTCCCCCTCGTCCTGTCACCAGGCACATGGGAGAATAGACCAACCCCTACTTCGCTACAGCCTCCTTTAAGGTACCTATAGAGAGCGATAAGGTCACCCCTGAGCCTCCTCTTGTCCAGGCTGAACAATCCCAGCTCCCTCAGCCGCTCCTCCTAAGACTTGTTCTCCAGACCCCTCACCAGCTTTGTTGCCCTTCTCTGGATTCGCTTGAGCACCTCCATGTCCTTCCTGTAGCGAGGGGCCCAAAACTGAACACAGTACTCGAGGTGTGGCCTCACCAGAGCCGAGTACAGGGGAACGATCACCTCCCTGGTCCTGCTGGCCACACTGTTTCTTATGCAAGCCAGGATGCTGTTGGCCTTCTTGGCTACCTGAGCACACTGCTGGCTCATATTCAGCCGACTATCAACCAATACTCCCAGGTCCTTCTCTGCCAGGCAGCTTTCCAACCACTCATCTCCCAGCCTGTAGCTCTGCTTGGGGTTGTTGCGCCCCAGGTGCAGGACCCGGCACTTGGCCTTGTTGAACTTCATACAGTCGACCTCAGCCCATCAGTCCAGCCTATCCAGATCCCCCTGCAGAGCCTTCCTACCCTCGAGCAGATCGACACACGCACCTAACTTGGTGTCGTCTGCAAACTTACTGAGGGTGCACTCGATCCCCTCATCCAGATCATCGATAAAGATATTAAAGAGAACTGGCCCCAGTACTGAGCCCTGGGGGACTCCACTAGTGACCGGCCTCCAACTGGATTTGACTCCATTCACCACAACTCTTTGGGCCCAGCTATCCAGCCAGTTTTTAATCCAATGAAGCGTACGCCAGTCCAAGCCACGAGCAGCCAGTTTCATAGCAAGAGATCATTTCCAGAACATGGCCATGTTTTGTCTATAAATGGAGGACTCTAGCCTTTGAACAACAGCTTTTTCAGCATTCGTTCATCAGAAAAATTGCTAAAGGTTAATTTGTCAGTTAAAATAAATTTGCAAATGAAGGTTTCTTTTTCATAGTTTGCTTCATGAATGCTTTAAAGATGGTATGTTATTTAATACTACCTCCCACCATAGGGCAATAGCTGTGCTTCCTAGTCACACAGCAGCAACTAAAAAAAATTATTTTTTTTGTAAGACTAGTTTTTGGTAAGACATTGAAAGTCAGGTTTTCATTGGAAACAAATCTAATTATCTTTAGTGGACTTTGAGACACCTACTGTCACAATACATGACTGCTTGAAATGTGTAACTGTTTCCACATCGTATTTCATGACACAACTGTACAAAAACAACAGTTCTTGGAACAGAAAATACATATCAGCAAGTGAACTTAGACAAGGCTCATTTTCCTATGGAAATTTTTAAATCCTTAACATCTCAGTACAGTGGTGTAGCCACGATGACTTACAGGTTAGCATTTTATAGTTCACATTTTATAGTTCAAGTAATGCTAAACTGATGCAAATCCATGTCTAGCTTTTTGTGTACTACTGTAACTACCTTATGGGGCACATCCAGTTGTTGAGTTGGAAATCTGTTTCTTTGTTTTGATTTTTGTTTGATATAATTGTCTGTCATATGGTCGGTCAAGCAGATTCTCAGAAAAGTCACTATCTTCTGCCTCACTCATTGCAGAGTGAAACTGTAAGCCTAGCAGCTAAAATGAAAAATGTCTGTTTTACCTCTATCCAAAGTAAGGCATGGTAGGGAACCAACATAAAAGTCAGGCTCTAAAAATACCCGTTTAGATCTTCAGTGCAGTGCCTGATTTCTGAGGAGACATGAATATCATCTGGAAATTCTTAGGAGTACAGAAACCACAAGATTTTGTTGCTATGGTGGTCATTCAATGGTGTATGCCCCTCCTTTCCAAGAGTCATCCCCATAAACGTTGGGAAATGAACTGGTCACTGTTTGGGTGTTAGCTGGAGAGGGACACTAAACGCACAGAGATGCAATTAAACTATTTTAGGTTTATACTCTTTCTGGCTCCAACCTCAGAATATTAGTATAGCCAACACAAATAGTGACAATTATACAATGCCAATCAATATTTTTGCTGTTGTTATTCAGGACCAGACTTCAATTATCAAGAAACACTGAGCATGTGGAAATGCTGTGACAACTCTCTGAAGATTTGAGCACAGAGACTAGTTATCCTTCTATTTAATATTCCTTGTATTTTTCCCCAGTTGGAGATGTTTTCATCTTCATGTTGCAAACCAACTGTTGTGCTCTACTTCAGAAACAGAAAACATGCATGTTTTGGTAGATGTACCCAGGTGAAAGATGAGAATAAATTCCTGATAGGGTACTATTATTCAACAGGAATAACCAACATGCAAAGAAGAACAGCATACTAAATTCTTCTCTTCATGAGTTTCAGAAGCAACTGGAGAAGAGCAATCTCCTAGGGGGAGAACATTCAATTAACCTCACACAGTGTGGCAAAAGCCATGTCAATTTTTAATCCCTAACAACCAAGAAGTAAAAGAAGTGTGGCTACATGAAAGCAGTAAATAGTTTTAGTTTTGGACACAACCAAAGAAATCTCAATGAAGTTCAAGACATTGCAATTTCTACTTCGTATTAGCCTGGTTGGCTGGTGAGGAGGATAGTCTGAAAAAAATCACAAGCATGTTTGCTGTGGTTTAAGTGAACTTTTCCTATTATTATTTTCTGGGTTAGCAAACCAGCATGTCTATGGTTCCATGTTCTACTTGAAATAAAGAAGGATTTGTCCATCACTTTTGTCTTTTTGCATCTAATTCTGCCCAGAGTTTAAGTCATTCATGTCTGTTCACACTCCTGAATCGCTGTAGTTTTTTTTTTTAAGGTAGACCTGGTTACTTCACTGTCCTGTCATCAAAACAATTTACATATCATTAGCACCATTTTTATTTTTTAAACTGAGATTAGGTTGGTGCACAAAAAGCATAAAAATACCGAAGAGAAAGATGCACTAAGAAAGTCTATTAGAAGAAAATTTCAAGATATAAGTTCAAGCTCCCGTTGCTTTGTTGGTAGGTTACACTACCATCTTAGACATCTTTGAAATAGGTGCTAATAGGTCCTAGAAAGCGTATTGAAGTACAACACTCATTTGTGCATCAGTTCATCATACTTGCAATGATAGAAGGTGGAAGGGCATGTTTTGTTAATTTAAACATTAAAAACAAAAATACATAGGAGATTTCACTTTGAAATTTTAGATTTCAAGGTCGTTTAATGCATTTCTTGTGTTATATTTGTTGTCTCTCCTTTCATCATCTTGATTGTGACTCTCCATAGCCAGCAGTCCCCCTCATCACAGAGTCATACTGTGAAGGGAACTATCAAACCTTATTCCACCCAAGAGATGGGATGCAATTCATGATATTACAGACATCATTGTTGGTGTCAACAGAGTCACTGGTAAGATAAAGCTGGCAGATGGAACCCAGACAAATCAAATTGGAAAATACTACAGTTGGCTGCCAGTGTGAATTACTTTCAGGTGGTAAGGTTCATCCCTAATTAAGATGGCACCCTCAGTACACAATCCTAATGAGCCCTCAGTAAAGGCGTAATGAGTCCCAATTCTCAGCTTGTACAGTTGCATTTCTCAAAGTGGGTTGGTTACAATGCAGTAAGTGAAGCATATCAAGTAACTTGCATTTGCTAAGTGAAGTAGGAGTCAGGTGAGATTAAAAATCTGATTATTATGTGTGTGCATGCCTGTTTTTAAAAAAAAATATCGGAGAAAAAAGGTTTGAAGTTTACCCTACCAGTAACATAAGGGATTTTTTTTTATTTGTTTTTTTGTGAGCAATCTGGAAGATTGAAGTTTACATTAATAGCATGTGAGTGGGTATACAGCACACGATGCACAAAACATCAAGCCTTTAAACTATTCAAAAGCATAGAGTAAAAATGGACTTCAAGCATGGTTGTCTTGTGGTTAAGAGAACTTTGTAATGAAGCTTTGATACATAAAGTTGGAAAAGTAATACAATGGTTAAGTGTTTTGTAAGGATGCATAGCCAAAAGGTTATATAACTAGTCAGCAGAAGACCTGTGCCTTATTCCTGGCTCAACTATAGAACTGGTCTATCACCTTTAGAAAAGTTGTTTTCTCTACTGCAAAGAGAATTAATTCAGTAAAAATACATACAGTCTCAGTTGTTTTTTCCCCCATCTATAACGCCAACATGCTATTCCTTCTCTCATGGGCATTTTATGACAGCTGTTGTTTACAATGTCCTTGAACAAAGTAGACTTCAAAGGTGTTAGTTAACATGATATGGTTAACCACAGAAAATTCTGAGGCACAAATGTTCATCCAAAACCTACTCAACCTATTGTCTTCAAAACAAAGAGCAATTCTAACTTTGAAATCTATTTGAGACAGGTAGATGCTACAGCACATGAATAAAATATATATATATATATTTTTTAACTCCCTGGGTACGAAGAACAATAGAAAGCTTACCTTTTGTGACAGTAAGTCCCATAATGGTGCATATATCTAGTTTATCACATAACAGAAGTGGTCATGTAACACTAAGCAGAATGTCTTTCAGATGAGGTGTTCCCTAGAGTTCATAAGGCAACAATAAGTTTTAACAAGTAACCAGAGTATTATCTACACAAATCAATTTGTGAGTACCTAGTTTGCAGGTATAAGTAAAGATTAGCATGGTCTTCATGCTATATTATTAGTGATAAACTTATTTCCATTGCATTTTGCTAAGAAGACTTGCCTGCTTCTGGTTATCACTTAATATTTTCTTACAGGTATTATTAATACTTTGAGCATGTGGGAAAAGATGTAGACTGGTGGAAAACATGAAGTGCCACATGTTCAGCTAATATTAAACAATGTTGAAGAAAATTAGTCCAGCAAGGAAATTTTTGTTACTACATCCATGCTGGTGTGTGTAAAAGTACAGAACCCAGCATAATGGGACATCAAATTCCATGAAAAAAAGGATGGAAAATATACTCTTTGATTTACAAGACTTTTTTTTTTCCCTCCCCACCAATGCCTCAAGAAGTTCTCAGTGCAAGATATCAATGCCCCAGAGTTTCTGGTATTCACACTATTCTGATCTAACACAGGTATGCTAAATACTGTTTTAAGAAACCCTTGTATCTTCTTGTGCAACTGACTTCTCCTGCCATAGACCAATCTGACAACTGTTTCCTCTTCATCTCTCACTAGAGATGAGAATTTTTATCTTCCCTTACATTCTTTTTCTTTAATGTTAGGAATTGCTAGATATTAGCATAGACACTAGGAATTTATATCACTGTTAGAGCTATCTGGGAATATTCTGTGATTTTATTATTAGGAAATACTATCAAATATAAACAGATTGTGGGAAAGTCAGCTCTGTAATGGAAGATCAAGTTTAACGCGTGTTACAGAGTTGCAGGAATCATCTTGTTTTTATATTTTCAAATTGAAATATTTCCTTGGTCAAAATTACTCCTGATTTTGAAATTAAATTGATGGATGCCTCAACTAAAGGGTTACTAAACACACTGAAAACACCACAAAAAAATAAACTGTCTCAATTTGTTTTGAAATGCCAAAATATAAGGTGGGGATTTCTTTTTCTTCTTGTCAGGAGGTTGGAGTAAGCGCTGCAACACTGAAGAACACCTTCATGGGTCAACCATGACACTGTTACAGTCTTCAATCAGTTCACAAGGAAAACAAAGACAGGAAAAACAAAGCCAAAATGATCAGAAAAATTTTGCATGGTCACTTAGCCAAGAACTCAGAATTTTATGAGACTCCAGCTAGAGCTGAAAGGCTTCTCACAGGGATCTTATCATATTATAAAGGCTAGATCAGGTGTGCTTAACTAGGTCTGAGAGATGTTTCCTACCTTGTTCCTAAGAGCTCTTAAGAGCTATCAATGAATGGCAGTTCTCCAGTGATTCTCTTTCACTCTTCAAATGCCTCCAGCTCTACAGGTGTGGCTACCAGCAGAACCATATAGCTTTTCTAGGCCCTGAACTTAAAAAATTAGCTTCAGAAACATAGAAAGCCTGTGAATTCATGTCAAATGTCTTCTGAATCTGCACTCAAATCTTGCAGCGTGTAAGGTCTTAGAGCCATGCAATAGCTGCCAGAACAGGTCATGCATTGTTTTAGCACTGTTTACAAAACCAGCTAGACCAAACAGGTTTTGTTGTTGCTAGTAACAGACATCCTTTAGCTGAATTACACTAAAGAAAAATATCCTTGGAATAAGATGGCACAAGACCATACTTCCCTGTTACAACTAACTTGTGATGGAGGGCTTACTGCCCTAATCAAATCATAAAGACTGCTCTTTAGGACTGCACTGTTTCCCTCTTTATTAAAACCCTATTCTGCCTGCACCTCTTAAGGATGGTTCCAGGCACATACAACATAAATAACCATCTAAGCAACAGGAATGTGCCTTGCTACACAGTGAGGCTGGAGAAGGGTTGAAAGGATTAGGTTAGGATACAGAAGCAGCACAATGGAAAAACCCTTGTCCTCTTCCTTGCCTAGATGGGATCACAAAAAGCAGTCTTCAGGCTGTTGCTTTTGCTGGGAGATTCTAGAATAAGTGAAGTAGCAGCTCTCGCATAGGGATGATATCCCACTCTAACAGCAGCAACTGTCACTTGTGAGATTTCCTTAACAACAGCTGAAACAACAAACCTATTTTTTCCCAGAACTATCTGTATCTTGAGTTCATCTTATCCCCTGTCCCTGACTGGAAGGACTTTGCCCTTCGTCTTTAGAGCAACCAAGTTCAATTTTGCCTATACTGCTGAGATGCTCTGAGAAAGATCTGCTTTGGGAGTAAAGGAGAAATATGGTCAGTGTAAACAACATTAGAGAATCTAATTTTTCTGTTTCAAATACATTTAAAAAGACAAGCTGTAACAGCAACACTTCAAAAGCAAATAAGTTACTGAATCACACCTCAAAGTTAAGATTATGTAGATAATTATACAGGTTACTCAGATAAATACTTCCAGTTTTCAATGTTAGAGACATTGTTGAAAATAATTACATACGTTCCCAAGGTTAATGTGTTTCTGCACGGACAGGGTTCTAGACCAAGGTAAACCTGAATGTCACTGAATGACTAAGGATGATGCAGAAAAAGACTCCAGAATCCTTGGAATCTCAAAGTTTATAATAGAAAGAATTAGCATCCAAAAAACAGATTTTTTTTTTCCCCAGCTGCAGGTTATAAAACCATTTTGTGAGTCACATAATTGTAATCTCAGTTATTCTCTGCAATTAACTGCTTGGTTAAAAGGTTATTTACTGTTGGAATGATAGGACTTATCAGCTAGTAATATACTTATTTACACAAAGGGAAAAAAGAAAAGCCATAGGGGATTTCAGTTCCAGAAACCACACAGTTGTTCTTATCATGGTTTTTCCATCACAGATCCCAAGCTATTCATGAACAGATTAAAAAGGTTCTACTGGTTCCAGTTTTCGGTTATTGATCTGTAATTACTCTTTCCCTATTAAAATTTGTCCTTTTTTTCCTTCCTACTTTTAGGACTATACTTAGATCAAGAAGTAAAGTTCCAGCCCTTGTATTAAAGCAAGTTAGAGGATTCAGAAAGAAGTTGAGTATTGCAGAAGTGTATATACAGAGAATGGAGCAGGTTTTAACAGTGCATATGGCAAGTGCTCTCATAAATATTTCATTAGTTCCAGACCAGGAGAAATCAAGCAAGAGATAACTTGAATACACAACAGAAATATCAAATGCACACAGGATCCATTGTCCCACTGCAACTCCTCAGTTTCTATCAGAATAATTGGACCAGTTACTCACCTCATAAGACTCAAGAGAGTTAAAACAGCTGTTAAACTTTCCTGCCAAGGATCATAAACATCCTTCTCATACTTCCATGGAAGTGGTTGTTTGAGAGAGAATAAATGCCTTCTCAGATGGCACACAAGCACTAACAGCCTTAACCAATTAGCATCATAAACATCACCAAACATCATCTAAGGCTGAATCAACACACCAATCAGCAGGACACAGGGAGCAACAGCCCTCTGTGCCTCCAAATCTCATCCTCTGATAAGAACAGTTTAACTGATAGGAAAGGACAGAACAACTAATATAGGTAGACCTTTCCTATCCAACTGTGTCCTTAAAGTAAAGCAAAGCAGACAGGACGTGTGGTACTGGCCAGGCTGGAAGAACGTGTAATGCCCAGAATAATGACAGCTACGTGTGCTTTGCATTTCACTGCAGGAAAACATCCAGGATATTTACTTCCACGTAACCTTAAACGGTTTGAAACTCAATTTATGCATCTATACTATATAAGCAATTCACTGCATCACTCCGATATGTTCACCTTGCAGCAGCCCTGATAGCCGTGAAGTTTCAGCTGTAGCTTCTCCTCAAGATGAGCAAACTTTCAAAGGTTCTAATGATACTGTCGTAGCAGGAGAGATCAAAAGCTTTGTAGCAGGTGTTGCAGCAGCTGTTCCTGTCCAATTTCTGCCCAAACAATTCAGAACTGGCTATGAAAGGACGCAGAGGTAGCTCTGAGAGGTACTCAGAGTTCAGGGAAGTCTTTTTTCTCTGACTCAGGCGCTTGGGTTTGTTACGGAGAAAGTAGATTATTATTACATGACATTTTCAGTGTAACAGCAAGCAAAAGAATTCTGCTCAGCACGTGGTTAACTAAGAACTGACTTCAATTCAGCACAGGTGTTCAATCCTTCTGAAAAGCATTTTTCTGACTGGCCAAAACTCACAGGCAGTGGAGGTAAGCAGGGAAGAAAGGGGAAGGGCTAAATCCTTTACACAGTGCAGGGCATTACAGCTCAGTTCCAATCAAGAGGTCCATTGACTTCCTGATGCTATTGTGATGGGGTGCTACAGCAATAAGTAAACATACGCTGAGTACCAAATTTTGCCTCCTGCTTGCTAATGGCTGTTAGCAAATTGGAAACAGTCCAGAAAGCAGCCATACAGAATTGAAAAAGAACTGTACAATGAAAGAACGAAACTCAGCTTTTCAGAGTAAAGGGACTTATTTAAATACGGTTTATACTGCATGGGAAAAAAAAAATCTGATGAAGAGGCACAAAATCAGAAGTGTGATAACTGAAGCCAGACAGCTTGTGTTGGAAATATTACCGTCACTACAAAAATGTGTTCAACTAATGGAAAGAAAACCAAAATCTTATTTAACAGTGAGGAGAATTTCCCATTGTCTGATATACTGAGATAAATTTGAGAGGTGGTTTAAGTTGTGTTCCTACTCCAGTAGAATGTTTGGGATGGTGGAAAACATTATTGGGTTAAACCATATAATGTTGTATAAAAAAGTCTATAATATGGATACACTGCTCACTCCCATCTTTGAAAGCTTTATGTTGTCATAAGAACAACACATGACTGGAAGATGTGCACAGTGCACACCTGGAGTCACACCCATCCCTGACAGACTCAAAAGATTACCTCTACATCCTGTGGCTGTCATAACGGCATTGTGTCGAAGCAATTGTTACCCCAATGCACAATAGACTTGATGGTCAGTACACACCACTGTGATTAACAACCATTTTTCTGCTAGAGCTATAAAAAATTTCTATTATGGAAACTATCTTAGTAGTTAAAATATTTGCTTATATTTCCAGATGAGAAAGCTTTTTTCTAGCAGTTTTTTTTTTTTTTAAATAGGGTGCTGACCAAATATTCCTTTCCTATTTAAAAGTTCCCCTTTGGCATAAACTTAGAGATACGTATATTAAAAACTGAAACATTTAAAATGAAATAATAAATTCTTTTGTTCCCAGTAATGTCAGCGCCACTGAGAGTGTTACATAAAGATTTTCCAAAATGAAGTGCCATTAAAAGCTTTGACAGAAGGTTCTGATTTGACAAAGTTGCTTTTTCCAACAGGAGACAAAAGTGTTAGAAAAATGATTAACACCCCTTTGTGACCTCTGGATTTAAGTGGTATTGCATAGTCTTTGACTGCAAAAGAGGAAATTAAATACAGTCTACACTCTTTAAAAAGCAGCATTCTAAAAAGTACATTTAGTGTTTCCCTTTCAACTTTTACTTAGGCAAGTTCAGTGCACCTGCAATGAGTCAAGAGGACCTAGAAGCTGACCTTCTTTCTCCAGGGAATAGTTTGAAAGCAAGCAAAAGAAGGGTTTGCTTCCTTTTCATTACCTTGCCAGAGCAAATAAGCCCTTACCCAAGTAGGCCATCCTTTAAAAAAAAAATTAGTTCAGTGCCTATCCCCTTTCAGCTTCTTGGTATACTTCCTGATACACAGTTTTCCACTTGCTTCAAATGAAGAAAATTAAGTGGGAACTAATTCAGGCAGTTCAAGGCAAACAAGTTTGGAAAAAAAATAACAGAACAGTAACAAAAGAGGTTTGCTGACCTGAGCAAGCCTAAATTCAGGAACAACAGCAAGGGAGCCACCACAGTCCAGGAGATGGATGCTAGGTTCAGGGATATGGATTCTATCCAAAATACCACAATTTCCTAACTGCCTTACCATAGCATTCCACTTAACCTCTGTGACTGAAATAATTTAACCACTTTTATAATACTGAGACCTACAGATTAAAGTAGCTTTTCATGTTTTTTACTACTATATACTAGCCTGAGTTTTGCACGATATATTGGTAGTTTTACTCTTGGATTGCAAGGCACCTACTCTGCAAGTAACTAACCAAGTCCAGGCCAAAATAAATAAATAAATCAGGGAATTCACTCTACACTAAAGTTTAAAAAAACCACACCCACCCACAACTACAGCACAAAAGAATAACTATGATACCTACTTCACACACTGTAGAAAAAATACCTTTGGATTTAAGCCATGAGTGCAAGGAATTTATATAAAGGTATACATAAATACATAAGTTCCTGGCAATTTTCTGTATTTGGAAGAGCTCACAGGGTTTTAGAGTTTTATACTTACACAGCAGAGTGTTTCAGGGTTTATTTTGTGCTCTGCAGACAAGATTAATTATTATCCTTGAATTGTTTTGTGAACCATAAATATATAATTCAAATATTTCAAAAACTAAATTGTACTGCATTAACGAGGGCGTGGAGTGCACTTTTATAGGTACATGCCAATTTTCCAGAGGAAAAAATGGGACTGTAGTCTCTGCTCCTGCTTTTCTAGTTAGCATTTCTGAATGCAGCATGTAGTACGTGACAATAGTGTTAAAAAAAAGTACAAGGCAAATAACCTCTTCTTTTTCTACTTTTTAATTTTACTTTCACCACTGAGCCCTCCTCAAAGTAGCACAGGCTTCTTCGTTTCTAGATAGAGAGAGATAGGACTGAAACAGGTCCACACCTGTAACCGTACCCTCATATTGAAGGTAACAGAACCAGGCAGAGACAGTTTGTTGAATGACAAAGCTGTACTCTTTAACTCCCTATCCCAGTGGCTGGTTAAAGTGAATTTATCTGTTTTCTTCCAACTGTTTGGCCACCTCATACCTAGCGAGCTATTCATACCCAACAAGCTATTCAATGAGTATTTCAAAAGCCTTTTCTCCACCCCCTCCCCTAAAGCCAATTCACTCTGTGCTTTAAATTATTTCTCCTACATTGGCTTCACAGTTAAAGAGTAATGTAAGGAGTAAACATGGCTAAATTATGAGCATATACATGAGGGCTGCAGCTGTAATTCAACCAGTGGCTCTTCTGATCTTGGCCAACAAGTCAATACACTAATTCATCACTTTCCCATTAGGACAGAAAAAAGATACACATAGTTTTGTATCAGGTGCATTAGTGCATCAGCCCAAGAATCTTCAACATTCTAGATCTTATCTGGAAATGCATGGTTTCATAGGGTCAGGCGATTCATTACATTATAAAGCCCTTTGAGCTCCTTAAAGGAATGACCAAAAGCTCTGACAGCATCATTATTGTTACTAATGTATTACAGTTTGGCAGTGTTGTGCCTAGAAGTGAGGGAGAACAACTACTAGAGATCTACTAGGCAGCTATATTGTGACCCAAGGGCATGGCATGAGTTGCCCAACTGTCAAATTTTAAGAACTGCTAGCTACCTGCACCTCGTGCCGAAGTCAATTTTTGCAACTTGACTCCATTTGTAAGGAGAATGGGACTTTCAGGGTTGAGCAACGGGAACAGGGTCAAATGAAACAGGCAGGAAATCAGAGCAGTGTGCAGGGAAATACAGAGCACTGTGGATCTGTAGACATCTAATACATCCATTTTCTATAAACCCTGCTCAGGGCCTGCTTTGTTACAGCTCTCAGGGAGTACATATCTGCACAGCTACTGTAGCTGGCACTAGCTGCCATAAATGGGAAGAGTTATTTTTGGAATGAAGATGCCTTGTCTCAGCCTATACAAAAGAAATGCGATGATGCATAAAACAGACATTTGACATTAGCTACATCAAACCCAACGACGAAATATTACCCGATTTAAACCTCAGTCTTGCAACTGGATCTACCCAGCCAGAAAGACCCCTTGCAGAATCCAGCCACAGGATCAGAGACTTCCTCTGCAACCAGCCCTCCTGCAACCAACCCCCAGGACATCTGCTGTTGATAGTAGAGAACAGCTTCGTACCAGTTAGTTAAACTCACTTGAGTAAGACAATGTGAAAGCAGACAATCTGTAACCAGCCATTTAACTCTCAAGTTCAATCCCCCTGGAGTTTCATCCTACGGGAACTGTTCCCAGGCTAATCCAGCTTTGCTTCCTACATCCCTCTCAGCAAGCTAATGGACTCCTAGCTGACTTGGCTGCTCAAAGAGAAGAATTAGAGGGAGGGATGAAGGCAGGGCAGCAGCTTCAGCTTCTGTAAAGCTGCTGCCAGTGCTCTGTAAGCGATCTCGATGCCTCAAGACAAAATGATCAAAGCAGGAGGCTGCTGGGTATGACAACTTTTGCAGTATCTTTGCAGCATCTTGGTGCAGTAGAAGATTTCACTGAACCCCTTGTCATCACCTATGCTGAAATAGGAGCACGTGCTGCGTGCGATCTTATAGTCTGAGATTAATATTCATGACCATTCATGCTGTCATACTGAAACACGTGTTCTTGATATCCTAGTTCTTTACATATAGGTTTTTCGAGTTTTCATTTCGTCCCACCCTTGCTTAGGAGATAAAATACGAAGTCCAGCTCCACATGTCAGAAACAAAGAATTTCTCCAAGGTGACTATGATACTTTCTTTATCCCAAAATAATTATCACACTCCTGTGAACCTAGAAAAACTTGTCGTTTTACCAGATCTGTCAGTACCATTCTTGTTCTAAAGTAAGGCTTCACACCCCTCCCTACAAGAAAATCTTCCCTAGACATTCATTTTTTGCCTCATACTCAATACTTTAAAGTCATCATCATCTGCTGCAGCAAGGATGGGGGCAGCATTATAAGATTCCACTTTATTGCATCTGGATTTTAAAATACCATGCACAATTATTAACTGCCTCCCCTGGCCATTTCCTTCATTTATTTTGCTCAGGCAAGCAGGCCTTGCAAACCTGAGGTTGAGTAGCCTCAGCAGCACCAAGTGGTCAATGATTTATTAAGTCAAGCTTTAGGTGCAGTAATGCTCACCAGGTGGCTAATAAACAGGCTTTGTGAAATAAAACTGGGGAAGAGAAAAAAAATAAAAGTCAGTGGTCTTTTCTTGGGATAGTTTTAAAAACTTTAAATATGCACCAGAGCAAACACACACTTTTTTTTTTTAAGAACAGTTTGACATGTGCATTGAATGTTAAACAGACATAAACTTGGCATTTTCTAAGTCAGTATAAATCCACGGTGAAGGAGAGGGAATATATTACTATAGAAATAGTCTCCATTCTGTGTGGAACATAGTTTAAGTCCATACTGGAATGGTCTTACATAATGATCTGCAAGCATAAACCAAAAGCCAAAGAGGGCTTCAATCATGCTTCAGTGCGATTCCCAAACTGCAGTGACAGGAGGTAGCTGTGAGGCTGAATAATGCTGCAGCCAGTACACTGAAAGAAGTTATATTAAAGATATGCCCTTTTTTCTGCACTAAACATGGCAGAAGCTGCCACAAAAGTGCACACACTGTGGATCAGGAGTAAAGGTAAGAAAGCATGCTCTGGAGCAAACAAATCATGTCTTATTTTAGCAGTAAGAAAATGGCCTCTACTGGTCAGCTATCTTGGGCATATAGAAAGCTTTGACAAGGTAGCCCTCATAGCTTGGCAAGACTATGGTGGATCCCAAACATTCAAGTTTGATGATTACATATTTATATATATATATATATAAAAATTAATGACAATTAACTTTGATTTTATATAGGTAGAATGGAACAAACTTTTCCAGAAAGCAAAACAAAGTCTTGCATTAACCTCTTGCTCGTATTTCTCAGCATCTATAAATTTGAGGAGAAAGTCCTTTTTAAGAAAGTCCATTGATTACAGGAATAGTTAAATAAATAGAAGGAAAAGCTATTAAAGAAAAAAGAACATATTGACAATGGAAAAAATAGACATTGAAAACTGATACAAATCTTGATCCCAGAAATATATCTGGTTGCATATACTCAATAAAGAAGCAAGAGAATTTGTTTTTAAAGAATTGACTTTTTCCTTTCTTGTACGTCTCATTTTAGTTGTACCTGGTCACTCATGTTAGCTGGTAGTCAGGTTGACATGGATCAGTTCACGATGGGTCATTTGAGAACAGACAGCACCCTCTTTAGATGGCATCTAGTTTTACAGCTCTGTCTTTGTCCACAGGCCAGGCTTCAGCATACTGTGAAGCTCAAGAAATCATTTGCACAAATAGCACTATTTCAGTGTATTCAACCACAGCATATTTCCATTATCAACTATCCAACTTCCCCTCTTTAAAAAAAAATGTTGCTTGCTAATCAGTGCTGAGAGGAAACAAAGACTATCCTGTGATCATCTGTGTATTACACGATGTACAATCTGCACAAGGCATTTCCCACAGATCAGGACCCAGCAGTATTACAGCATTTCAGAGTAACATGTGCAGAAAGCATGTTTGATTACTATCAGAGAAGAGTCTTTTCCTACCAACAGGCCACTGAATTTGATAGTCTATGACATAGGCAAGCTCTATATTAAAAATTTAAACATTTTGGATCCACCATAGTCTTGCTAGACCATACATATATTGTCACATGCTGATACACTTCTATTACCTTTTTTTTTTAGCACAAAAGGTCCTGCTTTTCTCTGCCTGCCACTGGGATTACATCAATGAATTTCCCACATTTATTTAGTTTTTTTTTTTTTTTTTTTTTTAAGCAAGGAGCAAAACCTGAGCTCAAAGATAAACAAGATCTCTTGGCCTGAGAAGCCTACAGCCCAAGGCTCCAGTCCAGGAACATGTGGTTAGGACTACCCATGTTCAGGAAAGTACTTAAGCATGTGCTGAAGCCTGATTGATCTCAATTAGATTTAAATACATTTAAAATGCCCCCCTGAATAGAAACAAGAGGAACTCCAAATAAGCGTATCCCTCAGCCTGCTGGGAGGCCTACATACATCAGAGAGGACACACACATGTGCTAGGATCAACTCACTTGATGATCCTTCTGGGAAATATCTTAATGCAAGTATTGTCAAAAACTGTTTTCATTGCCAGCTTTCCCTTCTGTCTCAAGTAATAACAATGATACCATATTAGTCACTGTGAATATATTATGAAAGGTGACATACACACACATTTGTAATAGTAGGAGTGGCTCTTCAGCAAGGATTTGCGAATCTGTGGGTACACCTACAGTAGAAACTCCAATACATGGTTTAATAGTGTGATATATATATAAATACTGTCCACGTCAGAATGACTTTCTTTCCTGTCCTCCACCGCCAGCTGTCAGAGGAATGACATCTCACTGATGTACCAAGCAATGATCCCCTCCCCACTCCAATTTCAAATAAGAAATATCATGTAATTTGTTTACCTTTTCAAATTTATGATGCACAGTGAAACAGTGCTGCCTTCTGCCCCTACTAGTCAAATTTCACAGAAATGGGTTGTCACAGCTGACTAAATTTCTTTTGAGAAATGGCCTCTTTTCTACTGAAACACCCAAATTACCAGTCCCAGTGGAGACCAAAGCATCACCCCAGAGATGTGAGACCATCAGGATAAATAACCAGACAGAAGGACACTCATCTTAATTCTCAGGCAGTGCTCTGTCATCTTCTCAAGCTTCCTAGTCCTGGGAGATTTAAAGTACTAACTAGATAAACTATAAAAGATGGCAAGGAATGATCTACTGTGACTTGTGCATCTTTCTCTAACCATAAATAACTTTATATTTCATTTCTGGCAGCATGACAAAGCAAGGAGGTAATGAGCCATTATGGAAAACCCATCTGTTGCTCATAAGGGGAAAGGCTTTGTGCTGGTAGATTTATGGAGGAAAATTTCCAGTGCGAGTCCCGTTATCGTTAATGAGAATTGCACATCTAATTGCCCGTGCTGAAAGTGTACCCCATTATGTTCCCTCACTGTCGAGATAGCAATTGTGTTTCAGCAACAAGAAAAAAATATTACCAAAAGAAAACCCAGTGCTCAAGTAGCAGTGACATTCAGATGATAGGGAAGGGAATATGAAAGAGAAGAAAGGCTGGGAGAAGAGTGAGAATATACAAATCAAGATTTTTGAGAATGCAACAAAAGCAAAGTATTTTTGACATGCAAATAGAAAAACTATTTAAAATACAAAAACCAGGGAAATGTAGTGCAGTTGATGTACTCTAAAATCTATATGTTTTTTCTCTTGACAATTTTGCGTATTAACTCTCATGCTGGAATTCCCTTTTCTGTACTGCTTTCCTGGATTACTCTTGAGAACTGCTCTAGAGAGGGTGCTGGTGCCCCAGGCT
The DNA here is from genome assembly GCF_964034855.1 of Anser brachyrhynchus. Lineage (NCBI taxonomy): Eukaryota > Metazoa > Chordata > Aves > Anseriformes > Anatidae > Anser > Anser brachyrhynchus. The sequence continues at coordinate 43,494,826 of NC_137695.1, read as the reverse complement.
AAAATATCCTGCCTGCATTTAATCAACAGGGTTTTCAGGCTTTTCTAGAATACTGGAGTCTATTTTTGAGACTTGAACACCCTGACAACGCATTTAGCTTTAATTTTGCCCACAATTTGGCCCATGCATACACTGGACCCCACCTACCAGTTCTGTATAGAACTATACAGAATTATTAGAATTCTGCTATAGAATTATCTTTATTCCTTAGTTCCTTAAGCCAAGAAGCTTGATGTGGGAGTTCACCAAAACCAAGAAACAGGTGAAAAGGGAATATTAATGAAGAACCAGTAACTAGTTCCTTATTGGTTTTTTATTTGTGGAAATAACTGGTAAGCACCACGGGAAGAGGAAACCTTCTCCAGAAGACACCCATCCTCTAAAACTCTTTTCCATCTTTGCATCAAAACCCCTGAGCCTTAAACAAGGCTCACCTCCTACTTCACCTTTCCAAAAATACAAAAGGATGATCCACCACTGCAACAGTTACCAAAGTTTTCTCCACTAATGCAGTAAAGCTTAGGACACCCCAGGCATGTTCTGAGTATGCTTCTCATGGCTTGATGACTGTCAGAAAATTTATTCTGTTGCAACTAAACAGTGCAGACAATTGAATTTATCACTGAACTTAGAAGGTGTCTAATTAACAAAAACAACATGACAAATTATATGATGAACAATATTTCCTGAAAATATGTGCAACAGTCTTTCTTTGCCTCAAATAATGTATAAATGCGCCTTTTCTTTGCATCAGCTTAGTGAGGTAGAGATGACATTCCATATGCTATCCCTGAAACAGCCACATCTGGGATACACAAAATAATCTGTGACTAAAGTTTCCTGAATCTAAGAAACTGCAGAAGCACTGTAAGTAATCAGAAAATAGGCAAAGTTTATGCAGATGACTGCATTTGACATGAAATACCCTGCAGGTCTGTAGCTGCCATTTGTGGTAATACTATCTATATTAATTTCCTCACCAGGAACCATTATAAAAATAGTGGGTTCTTTAAGAGAATTATTGATTTAGCACTAGCATGGGTGGATGATTGCAGCATCATCTTTAAAGGTCCTCTGTCCAAGTACTAATTCAGACTGCTCTTTTCAGAGCTGGCAGTAACAGTTCAGTGAGGTATGCTACCACCAGTGATTTTAGAAGGATTAGTAGCTCCTAACTAGATGAGGAACTAACAGAGTCACCAGAGGAGAGGGACTCTTCTTGATGTAAGGATTCTCCAGTTAAAGAAACTAACTCCTTAAATATTCTTTGCTAGCCTGTGAAAACCAACATGAAGTGTCAGAAGACTGTATCTGCAAGCTGCAGCCTTGTGACACAGGTTTGAAAGAAACATCACAAAGAATGAGGAGTTATTCTAGTTTAATGTCTCAACCTATATGTATGAATACATACAGGCAAGTATAAACAAATTCTGAATTTATAGAAGTTGGATTTCATCTCTGAGTCCTTTCACCAGGGTGTGGTTTAAAAGTGACAAACAGGGGGTGAGGAAAGTTCAGAACAGCATAAAAAGAAAAGTAAGCAAGCTCACCAATACCAACACAATATTTAATAGGAAACACAATGCTAAAAACAGCAAAGAAGGAAGACATGTCTTAAAAGCACAGGCATAACAAAGAACAACAACAAAATAATCCTATGAGAGAAAGGCAGGGGAATAAAACAAAACTCACAGGTTGAGCTGTGATACAGTACATCTCCATGTCAGCAGATTTCAAACTGCACCAGTAGCAAATCTGGCACATGCTTTACATAGCACCTTGTAGAGCTTCCATGGATTGGGGACAGAGCACACCTTTTCCTAAAGCACGAAGTATGCATTTACTTTGCTGCTGTAAAGGAAAGGATGGAGAAAACATATGTTTAGGTAACTAACTAGCTGCAGGGTACTACCGTGACTGTGAAGTGCAATGCTTGTCATTCATCTGACCAGGGTACACAGCCGTGTGAAATTTTCCTTTTCCTCCTGAGTTTGCGTATCTATCCAATGTCTCCATGCTGGTTGGTCCTACAAAAGACAGTTGGAAGAAGCACTCTGCCTGGAAAATTCTGCATTTATAGATAGCACATTCATAGCACATCCATTTCCTTACTTGGGCTTATACCCCATCTGAATGTATGTGCCAGAACACCTACCTGGCTCAGCAAATTCTTTTGAATACGGTTGTAGGAACACAAAAGGACAGATGACTCCATTTAAAACTACTTTAAGAGTTCCTCCTAGTAGAAGCTATAACACCAGTAGCAGCATTTGCTGTTGCAGCTCTGCCCGTATAACCATACCAGCAAACCCCTTTAAATTAGGCAAGACCTTACTGCATCAGTAGAAGGCCCAAAAGTGTTTTTCTCGGAAGACCTCCTCTCTTTCGTCGCACATTTCTGACTAGGTTCAATTGCTGCCTCCCTGGGGACTTGCCATGTGTGCAGAGGTTTTTTTTGATCTCTACAGGCCTTGAAAGCAGTGTGATCAAATGGATGATTGAGGAGACTTGACAGGTACGCAGCTGTGCTGCAACTCCACTGCCCCCTGACTTCCGAGCTCATCTGTCTCTCTTGTCTCACAGTACACAGACAGGAGGGAACAGGAGATTAAAGCCACATTACATGTTACTGAATTACATAGGAAAGAAAGCAGATATCAGCAGAGGGTAGACATAATGCTCCAAGTAATAAAGTAGACAACAAATTCTGTAAGTCCCTGTTCTCTGATTGAAAGGAAACTCCCTTTCATTACCCTCTGTTCAGGTATTCTTGTTTAGATTTTGGTAATTTTTTATTCTTTAGGGCCAAACAGATTAGTTAATTCCTTATTTAAGAAAAAAAAAAAAGATTTTTTCCCCCCAAAGAGCTACTTAAGCTATATTTATGCTGAAGAACACAGTGCAAGCTAAAAAGATTTCTCCTGAATTTAAATTGGCTTAATGCCAGATGCCGTCTAACCCTATCAACATAAAGCTCAGTACAGGCTAACTTACCATATAGCAGATCATCTACAAAGGCCTATTTTAACTGTTAAGTGTTCAAAACCTGTTTGGTTTGAAAAAATTTGAGAAGACACTGCAGCTTTCCATCTGTGTGAAGAGAAGGCATAACGAATTGTACATACCTCTTCAGGAGATTCACATGAAGCTAATATTCTAGGCAGTCTAAAGCCTACATCTTCACCTCCAGGATTTTTGTGTATGTTGTATTTCAGCTTCTATTTCTGAATGCTCTCACTGCAGGGTTTAGCATTACCTTGGACTTAGGAGATCTAGACTGAAATTTAACATACAAAGGAGAAGACGAACATCTGTACGAGAGTGATTCAAAAAGATAAAGATTTCCTGAGGAAACAGATGAATTTGCAAGACTGGTTCTTTTATTTATATGGTTGAGCACAGCACACATGGTCTGGGTTGCATATCATGGTTGTGCCTCTACAGACACATGGAGGACTGTATACAGCATGGCCACGCACATGTGTCTGGCTGTAATATTCATGGGCTCCCCGGAATGGATCTTGAATGAAACAGGTGCACATTCTTGCAATCACTTTGGAATAGGCAGGATTGCAGTTCCAGAAGTCTTTTGTTTCTTCTATCAAAAGCATACCCTTGATGCCTACTGGAAGCACATCTACATATGGTGTGCCAGCTCATAAAAAACCTCATATTTACAGCAACACCTTCAGCAGGTTTCACTTTAAGAGGAAAAAAAAAAACAAACAAAAAACACCAAACACCTGTATAGCTCCTTTTGAAAACGCATAGTAAAAGGGCCCCCAGTTTAATTTCATTTTGTGGATAGTGTGGCTATGACCATAAACTGACAAAGTCTGAATACTGAAAGTGACAGTGGCACTCGCACACAGTGGCAAGAATGGCATGCTCACATTCCTGGTGAAAGTCAAGAAAAAAAGAAGTTTTATTAAGCACTTAACCTTTGTCCTCATTTTCACTGAGTAAAGCAAGATGATCTTTGCGTAATCTGATTAATGTGGAGTATTCTTTTGGTTTAAAACCCATCTCTACCACAAAACATTAGAAAAAATCTCATAGCACAGTTGATGATCATTTGGTAGCATAAAGCTCAAATTCCTTAGGCAAGAAACAAATCCTTAGAGAAAGCTCAAAATAGTTTGGACTTGACTGCACAAGTCTGGTTATCGTACTGTGCACTCCAGTAATGGAAGATACACCCCTTAGCACGCACTTGTCTTCTGCTCATTCATTTGCCTAAGCATTCTAAAGGCCAGAACTAGTCAGCATACATAACACTGGATTATGTGTCATGCAGTTGTATTTACTGGCTTGAGAGAAATTTCTTCATTAGACCTTCCTGCTTTTGATATCCAAAGATTTTAATTAAGCAGTGTCACAACAGGGTGTGCATTAACAGACTATTGGCACATGCCTTCAGTGCATTGTGAAGCACTGGACCAGAGACCAATTACCTTCTACCACCCAAGCAGCACAACAGCAGCCCATTAATGCACACCCTGGTGTGGCCTGTTTCAATTAAAGTATATTTGTAAAACTACAAAAGGGCGGGCAGTGTCGAACCACTGAGGAAATCAGATGTTTTTAGGCTGGGATCCTGCTGATTATTCAAACTTTTACAAACACACACTGAAATTCAGTAAACAAATTACCCAGCTTACTTTGTTACGCTGCATAGTAAGAAATTGGGCTATTAAGAGTACAGAATGTTATTTCTATCTGAACTTGGAGAAAGCAAGAAGTAACCTGTGGTGTCAGCAGTTCTGCTGCCTCCGTTCCCCCAAAGGAGGTTCAGTTTCAAGAATTTGGAAGAGACAACATTGAGGAGAGATAGGCTCTGCTCACCACCCCTCTACAGGGTTTATGCATGAAAGCAACAGATTGAGTTCATCCAATTATGTAGCACAGTTAAATTCACTAGGAACTTAATATCTGCTTTGTTTTTTTGTTTGGGTTTTTGTTTGGTTGGGGGTCCTTCTTTTGCTTCTGCTACAAAACTAATTTTCTACTTCCATGAAATGTACACACGTGACTTTAGAAAAGGACATACTTGCACTTCACAAAATATACTCATGCTTGGTAAAATACATTTTAAATATAACTACAAATCCCCAAATGCCCATCAAGAAAGTCTCATTTCCTCGATGGCTTTTATTTCCCACCTCTCTCCTCACATATATGTCAGAAGCTGTTTAAGGGAAGCATGATCCCTTCTCAGACGTTCATACAGCCCCAAATAGAGTGCCTCCAACTTTTAACAGGGGCACTTCCAGCTACTCTCATGCAGGTCAGAGGTAAATATGAAGCATAGATCTGTTGCCAATCACAGTATAACTGCATGTTACAGAAGAGCACAAAGCTATATTTTTTGATCAATTCCTTTCAGTCTAATTCAACTGAGCAACATCAAAGTCCATAACAACCTGAGCTGCAGAAAGCACAAAGAAAGGGTGGTAAAATTTCTTTTAGTATGAGTCATTTAATCTTAACAGGTTATAATGCCCATAGAAATCAATTATTCCTAACAGGTTGGGATCAAACACTTTCTAACTACAGTGAAAGCATTCCCAAAATACAGGGCTGAATGAAACCAGCAGAATTAAATGTGTGCCGAGATGCACCCTACCTCACTATCTACCTACAAGGGCAGGCTGAGAAACGATGGACTAGATAGTAGCTTGCAAATACTTGGCAAGCAGAAGCATCAGAAAAAGAACTAGTTAAGTTGCAAAAGAGCATTGTAACTCATAAGCAAATAGGAATGAAGCAAAGCAATGTTCTGGCTGAGTATGAAACAATGTTTTTAGAGAACAACTGTGGAGACACACCCTGTAGAAAATTACTACAGTTTTACCAGCCAGAGCATAGGAATGGGTCAAAACTCCAAGTTCTGTAGTGGAAAGCTGATGTTCATACAAGAACGGAATGGATAGCACAGAGCTGCTTTTCCTTCCTTCTCCATTTTCCAGTGTTTCTAAATGACTCATAGCCCAGACAAGTAATGAAGTGAAGTCATATACATCAGCTACCTTCTTCTGAGTCTCAAAGGTATAGCTCGATAAATCTGCAGTACAGCTAGTTAGTTACACAGACAGCACCATAGCCTCTAGAGATTTTAACTGCATTATTGCATGTAGCAATTGAATTTGCCTTCGCATTTCAGGATCTACCTGATCCAAGTTCAAAATGAAAAATGAGCAGTGTGATGAAGTCACATGGCAAAATGATGAGATACTGTCCCTCCTAGTTTGTTTTCTTTCCTCGGGGTATGGTCTAATAACTCGATGTCATCTCACGTCAAATACTCTTCTTTTTCTCTTGCTGTAACGATGTTTTTTTGCCAGTTAAAATGTCAAAGAAACTGCAACATCTTCTAGTCTCGAATCAGTATTTAAGTACTGAGACAATGTAAATTTTCTTCTGCAGTTGCCTGTTGGGATGAGCACTGTACATTTTCAGTTCTGTATTAACAAACTCCCAACACAGGCAACTCATGGCCAGAGTGATCAACACAACTGAAATATTGACAATTAGATATTGAGTTCTAATCAAAACTATGCACATCAAAGGAACTTCAAACACATTTGAGCTGATGACACTATTTCTCCAGCTTTCAGTTCTCCTATTCTCAGTTTTTGGGTTTGTCAATCCCAGAATAGATTTCCATAACATACCTCCCATCTTTTTACTTGATTTCAAAGAAAAGGTCAGTCTTCCAGTTCCAATCAAACTACCCAGAGGAGATTGCAAAGAAAGCATCTAAACCTTTCATCAGAGGCAGTAAGATAGATTTCTTTCATTGTTTCTCTATCACATTAAACAATACCTTGTAGGACTTTCAGGATCACTTAAGAATCAAGTTCTCCTTCCCAGATGAAATGATCCTAATCATCTGCATTTTCTCTCCTGATAAATATCCTATCAAATAAGGTGTGCAGCTATAAAAAAAAGAGTCTAAAGGCAATATATAAATACGCTAACTGTACTTAAGTATATAATACTTACGTATATAGATATAAAGTCTATATCAACTATGTATATATATATAAATATATATATTAAAGTGTACTGTAATTTCCTAACTCAATTTCTCTAAAAAGATTAGGATTACTAAGACCATCATATTACAGGATCTGGTAAAGAGAAATCTGAAGATAGTCTTGCCTCAGAATATAGACTTCAGATTTTACCATTGTACAAGTGTCTGCTGTTCTGGGGATGAAGAATAGAGAATGAGCACCAACAAAGCTGCAAATATTTCAACCAGGTCCCAAACTATAACTCACTGCAGGAATCTCCTTGTTTGTGTTAGCCACACTGAGGTTCTGAAAGCTCAAAACCCTATAAAAGCCCTCTTGCTTACAGGTCTCCTTGTTTCAGATACATTTCACAAAGTTGTTGTTTCTTTACTGCTGTTGTCTATTTGTCCTGCCTTTATCTAGACCATGGAAGACAGAGTGGGAAAAAAGAGAGAACAAATCCTCACTCATGAAAGTAACAGTTACGTGAATGATCCTGATACTGTATGAATCAATAGAATTGCTCCGATTTGCATCATCTGAAGCTCTTGCCCAGGAAATCAGAGTTTTGCATGAAGCAATTTCTCCTTCCTATTTGGATTAGAAGGCACAGCATGAATGTCACTTTATTGAACCAATTCTGAAGAATCAAGTTATTCCAAATTTCTGAACATTAACATCTACTGCCAAAGCATTAGCGTGGGCTTGAAATTAGACTAATACCTAGATAAAACAAGGTGTAGAGCATTAAAAATAGAACTCAATAATATATATTGGAGTTTAATATGTATCTGATCTTTTCCTGTTTTATTTATAATACATTGTTATGGTTAAGATGCAAAGCTTTGCAATTCTTTTTCAAGGTTAATAATATCATACCCCTTATCTACCTTCAAAGAACCTTTGAATAAATTTGTTTGCTTTCACAATAGGTTTCTATTCAAGATGAAGCAAGGTATCAGCATCAGGCTTGCAGCAAACATATCTGATTAAGCACTGCATGTACAACTTCCTATGAATATTCAATTGAACATTTGAGGATAACTGCTCCATTCATAATCGTCTATTTTCTTTCTGCAAAGTTTCCTATGATCGAGAGTCGTTACCACAGGGAAAGGAAGTAAAACATTCCCAAGAATAGAACTAAATGTGCTTTCCATAAGCATTTGTGTGAATAACATGAAGAAAGATACTAAAATTTGCATCAAGTCATACCATATTTAAAATACTGCAGTTATTTTACAGATGGAAAAACTGCTGGAGTGATTCCATTTGTAACATTTCTTAAAACTTTCAAAATTAGACCAGAGAAATAAAGCATAAATTAATCTCCTAAACAATGTTTTCCAAGTTGACCTAGTTTAACCCCTCCGAATATCTCCTAACAAAAGTCAATTGTTAACAACCAAGATGACTAGGTGTTAATCTTTCTTGCTAATAATCTTCTTTTCAAAACAATGCAAGATAAAAGTAAAATTTGTTCTTCATGGCTGATTGAATATCCAGTAGAATTGAATTTAATATCATGAAGTGATGTAGTGACCTTCCTGGCAACAGAGGGGCATTAGGGTCTCCTTGGTATAAGGATATTACTTTACCAGCCCAACACAAGAAAATTATTCTTCCATTAGGAATGTCTATTCTCAGCTGCTAATAACTGATCACTTGCTTCAAATCAGCAGTTTGCTGCCCGCAGCCATACAATGTTGAAACTATTATGCCAACAAATACGGGAAGTTTTTTAAGTTCAAGTATTACCTATTGTTAAAAGTTCATTTAAAGTATAAGGAAAATAAAGAGTTCCTCTATTATTTTCCATGTATTGTGTTGACAGCACTGTTACAGCTCATGAAAGATTTGTAGGTTTCAACTACTAGCTCATGATTTTATTTTGTCCTGACGCTTCACTAGTTTTTTGCACATCCTACTAAAAAGGCAGGGAGCGCTAGCTTTCCATGTGTGTATTTAAACAGCAGCTCATGGGGCTGATCACTAGTTGGATTGATTTATGTTTTAATTTTATGGATGATATCACACAATTATCTCCAGATGGAATAATCGGGATGAAGCAGTGCCAAAGAACATTAGACACTAAAAAAGTCAGCCAATGCAATCCATTCAGTACTGTAATTATTTTTGTTTTGGCTTCAGACACTTGTACAGAGGCACAAACTCATTCTCGTCTGGCCTTGTTCAGTATCTATTTAAGACAATGGAAAGACTTTCATAGATTTCAGAAGACATGGACTCAATATCCCACAACCCTCTATTCCTTCCAGACTTTCACCTATGGAATATCGTATACAGTGAAAGACCTCACTGTATTTTCTCTCTTCTCCTTCTCTTTTGATTTCAACCCCTGCTCCCTACCTCCTACCCTTCCCCCCACCCTTCATTTTTTCCCCTCCCTTTGCAAGCACTTCGCAGCTGCTGTTTGGACCCATCATTTGTGGCTTATTAAATACAGACAGATTAAAGTAAAGTTGTTTAGCCTAGGTAAAACAGAAAAAAAATACTAATTCCTGTAACAATCTACATAGCTCTGATATTTATTAATTTAATGGATGAGTGAATGATAACAGTACTGATCACTTCAGGCTACTCAGTGTTGAACCAAATATTTTTCTTAGGTTAAATCTGATCAGCCAAAGGGATAGACAAATTTCTCTTTTTCCTGGCAAAACAAACAGTGTGTCTTCCTGAACAGGTGCCCGCTTTACTGAGCACCCAGCATTTCAAGGCATACAATTAGTTCTCCAGAAGTGAATTTTCAGAAGTACTTGCCTCATTTAAGAGCACAGACCCCATTCCAAGCCCTCGAACTACATTTTGAGATTTAAATAAAAACTAAAGTTTGCTTTTGAAACGCGTATTCAGGTCGTCAGGTTGTGACTCTTGGCTGTAGCCCCTACTACATAACCCAAACAAGCACCATGGAGAAACACAGCAGATGGTCCTCTTAGGACACGTCTACATTGCTGAATGCACTGCCATCAAGCTAATCAGCTAACTCAAGAACTGAAAGCAGTGTCATGACACCAGTGCAGCTTGCTGAAAGACATAGATAACTACTGTGGACTCAGAGCTGTAGCAGTGTATTTATCATGCTTCCAGGACACAAGTGTTTCATCACAGATCTGTAATTCTTCCTATAGACTCACCTGGAAGTCAAACATCATATAATAATGTGATAAAATGTAATCACAATAAATATGACCTGCCCACTGGTGCAAATGAGTCACTTTCTCTTCATTTTTTTATGCTATATTAAGTATATTTATTATTACATGTTTATATCAGGCTGAACAAGTCATGACAATCTATACAGTGCAATAACGGGCAGGGTTCTACTTTCTTTTGCTCCAGGGGTAATGAATGAAACTTTTAGGCTTCAAGAGCATGAGCAAGAATTCCAGAGTTTCTCAGCATTCTACTGGCTTTTGGATCATCTGCATAGGTTGCAAATAACATCAATTGTTAGTTGTATGTATTTGTAGGAAGAAAGAGAACATGCTAAACACAAAGGTTTTGCAGTAGGATAGCATACCTGCTTATTTCAACTAACTCTTGAAAACACAAGTGGAATGCTACTTTGATGGTCTTGTGGCATGTCTGGGAGCCCCTTAATAACATTTCATTAGGCTCCATTAAGGCCCAATGAGTGATTTTTCCTTAAATTTTTCTGAGAAAATTCTTTGCTGAACATCATTAATCTAAATACAATTAGGAAGCATTTGCAGTGGGTGGAGGAGACAAGACAGCCAACACTTCTGAGAGGAGCTGTTATGTTCTCTCTCTTCTTACCAAGAGTTCAAGAATTCTGCAACCATCTGAACTGAATTCTGAAGATGTTCTGTCAACAATAGTCAAAAATGACAAAAACCTTGTCATTTACCCCCCCCCTTCATAGAAAATAAGTTTATATATATACACACACACATTTATTTGGCCATAACATCAGAATCTAGAACATAAGTGTACAGCTTATGAGCTACTCCATGATAAGTGCACTTCTATGATCTACAGGAAGCAGGAGGCTTATCCTTTAACACAACAGCAATAAGCTAGCTCAGAGGGTATAACCTTCCTCTAAAGCAGTTGCTGCAGATTAACCAATGCTATATAAATCCCCTGAGCCTGCACCAAGCAAGCTGCCTCCACAGGTTATTCAGCCTCTTGGTAACTTGCTCTGTTTCACCATACCACATGGCTAGATTCTCAACTCCTACAAGTATCTTGGTAGAATAAATCCCATTTAAGAGATTCCTGTGTCCAGTTGCAGAATACAGTGCAAAGCATGAAAACAGGAAGCTGGGAACTGAAGCACAGAGGTACATAGACAAAGTTGGGATACCTTTTTCACCAGAAACCACATGCTGAGCTCAGAAAGCTCTTGCTAAATAAGGTACTTGCTCTAGCCACAATACAAGCAGGCATACAGACAAGAAGACAAGTGAATGTATTAGACTGACTTTGGACTTCAGCTAAAAAATTTTGCAATCTCCTGTGTGGCATAAAGATGTTCAGGTGGCACTTAATAAGCTTGGCTGGCTCTGTACCATCCCAGTCACCCAGTGAAACAGTAATGCAGTACTGAAGCCTTCGTGGTGACTCCATAAAATAAACCTGGGTCTTTAGGGCTATTAGCTTGTGTTCTGCAGACACAGTGTAGCTGAACTGCTCACAGACCCGAGCTGGCTAGCAAGCCAGTACAGCTGTCTCTTTCTGGCATTGGGCCTAAACCAATAAGCCTGGGCAGCCCAGTGCTGGCTTGGTAATGGGGAAAGCTCAAGTTGATTGCACTAAGTTCAAAACCATGCAGAAAATGTGAAGCAGAGCCAAGAGGTGTATCTAGGCCTTCGCATCTCAATCCTGTGCCTACAAGAAACAGTGTACGAGACTGTTACTTCTCACCAGAAAAAGGTAGGTTTTCAGTACTGTCAGGATACAAAAGATTCCCAACACAGATTTGTTAGTGGATAATAAAATCATAATTAACTGAGACATCTACGACTGTATCTAAGTCGTTAAATAAAAAAAGCATACACAACTCAAAATTAAAATTAAAAATAGTTGAAATAAGAGGAGTCAGGGACCATTCCTTCCACCACAAATGGAACACAGCCATCCTGCTTTATGATTAGTCCCTCTGTAGCCAACTGCTTATGTGCAAACTATAACATTTATTTCCAAGTTCCCTCTAGTGCCTCCACGGCCCTTAGATATAGCTACCAGGTACTGGTTTTATATCAAACTCTTCACACTGAGCAATGTGTTGTAAGCTATCTGAGTTCATAGCATGAAGCTGAGGATGTGTTGTGCAAGTACATTATGAGGATTCTTGAAGATGTAAAGCCTAATGGCATCACTTTGACAGATTGTGTGGGAAAAAGACAGCCAGACCTACAGCAGCCTTACTTATGGAGCCTTCTGGTGACAGTCCCTTAAGTGAGTTTTCACAGAGCTGTAACCTGTGCAATACAATAGAGCACCAAGTTTCGCAACCCAGAGCGGAGCTGGGGTGGTGAGTGGGTACAGAAAGGATGCTAATAATGATGAAATGCTATAGACAATCCAGGATCCTGTGCTTGACATCCTCTGTTTTCAGTATACAAAGCAGTATCCAAGCATCCTGATGTTCCCAAACTCAACTGGTTTTGAAACAGATACTCATATTTAGAAGGTATTTATATGTTCTGTGAGCAATGATGAACAGAACTTGTACATGTCTACTCACTACGCTTTTTCTCCCCATGTAAATAAAACAGCCTTTCATTGAAAATCTTGCTAAAGTTGATTTCCTTTCCTTTCCTAGAAGTGTTCTTGCTATTAGGAGCGTACACTGTGCACTACCTAACTATGCCAGGAAGAGATCATGAATATTTCTCTTCCCGTGTCCTCTCTCATTCAATTATTAGAACAAAATACAACATTTTATGGTGAAAAGAAAAAAATGAGGGGGGAAAAAAAACACCAGAACATGCTGCATATGAACTTTGTTAGAAAAAAAAAGATATACCCAACATTGTGTTGTGACAACAGATCCCATTGTATTTGACAAAATGAGTTTCTACTATACGACAACTGATGATGAGAGAAGTCACCTTTGTTTCCTCTTAATACTTACCAAAGATTGTGCAATGAGTTTGAAAAATCCCATTACTGGCTTGTGACTTTATTTGTATTAAAAAAAGCTCTAAGAGATAACAAAAGGTAAAGGAAATGTAAAAACATTCAGCATGCATGGATAACAGGGTTGGAAATCAAAATGCAGCACCAGGGGTAACAACAACTTCAAGTCCTGCCTGACCTCTCAGTGAAGGTCAGTAGCATTTTTCTCTGCTTTTACAGACTTTCATTTCAGAGGAACACAACTGTAGAAGGAGTACATGTAGTAGAAATAAATTCAGCTATCTGCTTTGATACCCAAGTGAATGTAGAATTTGCTACACTGATTCATTCTGAGAATTTTGAGCTCCATCTTGTGCCACAGTTGATGGAAGACCAGACATATTCTTAAGCACTAAAAAAAAAAAGCTACAATTAGTAAATAGGAATAGCTGTGGCAAAAACATAGGGTTGACATGTCCAGTACTCAGGAGGAGTGGGGGACAGAAGATACTGGTAATGGCTGAAACTGTTTCATCACCAATATTTTGCTCCATTACCCAAAGCAATGCTTCACTTTTCCCTCTATGAAGAGACACTGTAAACAACAGCTTGTTGATAATGTTAGTTCATAAAAAAACAAGAGGAATCTTTTGTATTTAACACCTCCTCTGGTGTTATTTCATTTTCTGTCTTTCTGTTAAAGTCAATACCAATTGCTTAAGACAGCACAACTAAATATAGATTCAGTCTGGAAAAACACTTTGAAGTGTTCCTGGAACTCAAATCTGCAGCAGACCCAATGGTGCAGCCAAGTACTCGCCATTAAAGGACTTACAGACTAATACTGTTGGTTTGATTATTGGCAGTCTGCACCTTTCTAACTTAACACTCTCAAGCCCTTAAAATAAGGTATGTGCATCGTAGCAGTTTGCTGTATATCGGTCACAGAAAACAGAAGTATCATAAAGTAAGGCAGAAGCCTTGCAGATTATCTTAATCACTGGACATGAGCTCCTGAATTTCGAAGTCTATGGAAACATGTTTACAAAAGAAATGTAATTTAAAAAAAAACTCATTGAAGAAAGTCTTCTGCATCATGTCGTTTCCACTCTGTTGTGACCATTGTCTTGTTCTTGAAATTGTAGAATTAGATGTATTACAGGGGGAAAAAAAAGTGCTCTTAAATGACGTATAACTATTTGTAAGACCTAGACTTTTCCAGTCAAAAAATGTCCTATCACCCGAGTTTACTCCTATGCTACAGTGATTGGCTTGGGACTCAGGAGCATGTGAGGGTTAAAAGACAGCAGATGCAATATACCTTGATTTTACCTTAGCATTCTCATCAGCAATCTAGAAAATAAAGTATAGACTAAATTATCATACAGTGGATGAAGAAGTGATTGATTTGGCTTCCAATTTAGTTAACAGAAGGATCTGTTCTAGGCCTGATTCCACTCAACACTTTCTTGATGACGTGGATGAGACATGAGAGAATATGCTTATATACATACATACATATATATATATATTCAGAGACAGCAATAACCATGAGGACTGCAAAGGATAAGATTCATCATGGTGTGAAAGCTGGGTATGGTTGAAATAACACAAGCAAATAAACAAATGTAAAGTACCATATGCTGGAAAGAGAGATCAAAAATAAGATGGTGAATAAAATAAATACACTGTTCTACAGCAAAAGGGAAGTTGGGGAATTATAGTAGGTAATAAATATATTTTGAAGCCAGAACACAGCATCGCTCTTCTGGTATGTACCAGCAGTGCTGTATTTGAAACGCCGTATGCAGTTCTGGTGATGTTTATCTGGTATGGTTCATTCAGTTTCAGGCATCACAAATTGGAGAAAGGCAGGAAGTACTGACAAGAATAATATGAATTCTATAAAGCTAACCCATGAAGTTAACAAATGACTGGTGAAGAAGTCTTCTCTGGAAAGAAGACAATAAGATGATGTATAGTTTAAAATAGACTTTACAACAGTCTTATGGTATATAAAAGGGAAAAAAATCAAATGCTACTGCTAGTAAAGAAAATATATGAGCTTCTGAGCATAATCAAGAACTACAACATTATTTAAGGAAAGGGGAGGATTAAGAAATCTGTTACAGGTTCTTTTTAAGATAGTTTCAAGACGGTCTGCTAGACAATAATCCTGCATCAGGTCACAGGATTGATCATATACTCCCTGAAGTTCCTCCAGGCCCTATTCTACTAAATTACTTCAAAAAACACTTGTGCATTTACAAAGAAGGTTTTGGTACAGTGCTCTTTCATAAATCTGCTCAAAGCTGAACAGCCCTACACTGACTCTTAAGAGATTTCAGGCTGTTTGCACCAGCATTCCACCTGAGTATAGGCACACAAATGTTTCTGCTTCAAATCAAAGTGGTTTGACACTCCAAAGCAAACACCAGGAAAGATCAAAACCTAGTTAAATAAATTACATTAAAGAAGCAAAGCCTCTGTTTTGAATGACTTGTATTTATTTTTTTATTATTTCTTTTTATAAAGACAGGTTGTCCAATTCCTGTACATTGGAGTTGCTCCTTAACAAGTCTGCTACTGAGATATCCATACATCATGGATAGGAACATCCATGGATATGCAGGAACATGCATAAACCATTGTGACACCACTTATGCATGACTAGTCAAATCATTACTTAGCCTAGTTCTAGGAAACCTCCCACTGAATAGCAAAACAAAGGTAGCCAAAGGTTGAAGTGAAAATGGCATTTGCCATGCACTTCTTCACCTTGACTTGAACTCCACAGACACTGAATCATTCTTCAGTGTGTAAGTATGAACCGTATACAACAAATGACTTCCTAGAAAGTAATCCCTAATATTTGCATCTTCTAAAGCTCAGTTCAAGATCCCTTTGTCACCCTAGGGCTACACTTGCTGCATGGTCTGCACTGACTTGACCATTGTCACCCAGTAAGATGAGCTGACAAGGTAAACTCATGAAACAAAAGCAAACAACATGCACGCTGCTGGTGATCCAGCAGGTTACCTGGATTGGATAGTATTCATCCAGAAAATAAGAGAATTCTCCAAGGCAGTAACGGTCTGTGTCATTGGATGTTTTTGTACACATCACATTAGACCAAAGGCAATTGCGGGGCTAATTTTGCAGCTCCAGGAGAGAGAAAACAGCTGCACTCTGACTTGTCAGGAATTTCTACTTCTTGACTGGTGTTACTCCTATGATTAGGCTTACAGGATCTTATTCAAGCCATCATTAGAGCCCTTCTGAGAAATATTGCTGTTAAGCAGTACCTACAACAATCTCTGGATTCACCAAACTACTCTTAATTTTTCAGCTTTATTACTAACAGAGTTTCTCCTAAAAATCAAACCCTGCCCTGGAACTTTGCTGAATATAAAAATTTGCCTTTATAAAAGTTAACAGGACTTGACGAATGGGTAGAACGCAAATTCTGTCTGGAGTGGTATATTAGCAATAGGCATAAGAACTAAGAGCTACATGTACCTCATTAAATATCCTCAAACCTAACTTTGGTGTTTGAGGGGCCTTGGTATTGAGTCTGTATAAAACTATTGGTGACACATACAGAATTATTCAGCCAGAATAGCACAGAGATAATTGGAGTGACTGACTTGAATTTTATACAGCTAGTGTTCTTTGAGTATTCTCACATGGAATGGCAAAGGACTTTCACTTGAAGGAATGAGAAACATCCTCTTCCCACAGACATCTTTAAGTTCAGCTAATTATTGAAGGGACACATACAAGAAGCAAAAGGTTGAACATAAAATGTTCTGACATAGGTTTTTAATTTATGTATACTTCCTTCTAAAATTAAACAATTCCATCACTAATGCCAACTTCAAAACTGCAGTAAAATACTTTACAGGATCCAAAGCAGATAAGTACTTCAAAAAAAAGAAGCAACCCTCAGAAAGAAGGATCTTGTGAACAGAACAATGAACTGATGTTGGCTGCTGCAAGGCAAGCCTTGAGGCAGGTGCTTGTTGTGAGGAGAAATTTCATCTAAGGAATCAATCTCTCCTTAGAGTTAAACCTTATTCCAAGTGAAGATAGAGGCAAAATTTGAAACAAATTCACCACTGCTAGAATTTTACAGCCTTCTCTCGGGAATGAAGCCTGGCCTGCTCTGCAGTGCCATTGCCCCAGTAACTGCAGCAGTACAAAATATACAGCCCTCTACCCTAGTTCACCCTGATGATGCATGCAGAATAGGAAATACTTGCAAGGGTAATTTAATCTATCTGGCCTGTGTAAGGCTCTCTTGATAATCTTGGATGCCATGCCACGTTTCTGAATAAATGAGAAGTATGTGTCTGTGTTTTTTAATTGAAACAGATTTTGGCGCACAGACTTCCATTACCAGGCCGCTCCCCTGAGATCCTGTTGAATCCAGGTGATGACAGCATTGCCACTGCTGAAGTTTATTTCCGTGCAACCTTGCATAACATTGTCCTGTTGAGAAAGAGCCCCCTGAAAGGGCTTGAAAAAGTAGCCTGTCTGGATAAAGACAGAAAGCAGGTTTTAAAATCTGAATTCTGACCGCCTGCTGCCAGCCAGTCTGAAACACTGCCCGATTGTCCAGGGAAGCCTGCAATCATGTGGGAATACAAAGCTACACTTGTAATCTGGACAAGTGAAATGGCTGCTATTTCCCACACAATGATACGGATTTAGCTGGAATGTTCTCCGCCACAAACACAACTGAGGTAGAAACCCTTAACACTATTAATCAAAAGCCTGGATTTTGTTTTTCTTTTGTCCATTTAAATGGACAAGCATCAAAAGACTGAACTAAAAATGCAGACGTTTCAAATTAGGCACGTGCTTATTAATATTCAAAGTACATCTGTTTGAAACTCATTTTGAAAACGATGACCAATAATGAGTTTCTCTCCGCAGAATCTAAGATGTGGTAGTCCCTGTTCTGACCACCTACTTAAAATGCTAGCTAAGTTTCTCTTGCATCCCATCACACTTTCTGCAACAAGTCTTCCTCCAAACACATTAAATACAATCTTGACCTCCTCTTATGAGTGCATTTTCTTAGCTCATCTTTTTGTTCATCTCATGTTCTGTATCTCCTTTAATCCCTTCCCTGATTTTCTTACTCCAGAGAAACAAATCCAAGCTATCTCTCTTCACTTTTTTTTTAAAAGGCAAATCACAGCTTAACTTCAGCTTAGCTGTCACTCACAAGGAAATACTGATTTACACTTTATTGCCCATACTTGTCTTCCTTGTTTGCATTTGCTATGTGTTATCTAAGATGCAACACTAAAATTGGTGCTTTTAACATTTGGAAGTATGCAATTTTATTCCATAATGACATCTCAGACACTACAGTGATATAAGTTATAAGAGTTAGCATTAGTATGGCACACTAAAACAACTTCCAATAGTCTTCTACTGCTCACTGGATTTAGTCTGTTAATAAATAGGAATGACCTTACAGAGGTCAGTAATATATTTAATATTTATTGTTTTCAGCCAGTTCTTCTCAGCTAACCTCACTGTTGGCATATGTATAGTCATTAGCAATGTAGCACATAAGTCTGGCAAAAACATTTTCCTGGAAAAGTTTTTTTTGTCTGTTTTGTTTTTAAACTAGGCGAGATCAAGAAGGCAGCCCTGAAAGCAATATACATCACGTATTGGTTAAATTTAAAATTTACTCTTCATTTGCAATTTTAAGGCCTGCCATCATATTCTTTTATCATTTATATTTATGGAGAACGAGATCTTTGAGATCTTGTAGATGCATTCTTGTCTCTGGGAGATATAGTAGTGTAACAGTGAAACGCTTGATTACTCTGTCTCTTTTTGGAAGAAGTACTCAGAATATTTGGGCTCTTGGGAGTTCTACCCCTCTTCCCCCTGGGTACTCATGAGTATCTTGCGCCTGAAACACAGGTTTGCAAAAGACTAAGTTACAAGAGTTAACATTACATTCATCTGATACATTCAGATCTGAGTACTCTTCTTCAGATATTTCAGGTTTCTACAGTTGCAGAGACCAGCAAATAGACAGAATGTCTAATATTTAGATTAAGTCATTCCCACCAAATACCTCTTGAGACTGTAGTCAAAACCACATCTCCCCTAGCCAGTCCCAGTTCTCACCTGCTCTTCAAGTCAGCATTCTGCGCTGTTGGAAGAGGACTCGCACAGAAATCTAAGCCCACTACTTCTCGTCTTGCCTGTCACTGAGATGGAAAACAAAGCAGACTTCTTCCTTCCTTTCTACAGAGCTTCTTTATATAACTGAAATTACTTATTACAACTGTAATCTGTTGATAAGGTTTAAAATTTATCAGTACAGTATTTGCTATGGTAGAAAGAAATAATTTATAGTTTACAAAAAAAGTTGACAACTTGATTTAAAGAGTTTAAATTGAGTGAGATACCAGCATTTTGTCTTTTTTTCCTGCTTTGTAAGAAAGTATGTGAAAACCAAAAAGACCAAAGAGCAGACACAGACAGGATAACTAAAGTAAAAAAAGTGGAACTCAGTTTTAACCTTGATCATCTACATAAAAATCAAACTCATCCTTTTAACTGTATAGAGGCCAATTAAAAAAAATCCTCAAATAAATTTAATGAAAGTCATTTGAAAGTGACCATGAATGAAAACCTGAAGCCAAACAGTTTGCAGGCATCATTTGATGAGCTACATGAATGAACATCTTAGAATAAGATCCTTATGGTTTTAAATGTTTTTATGCAACTCTGTTATGGAAAGATTTAATTGGGATGGAAACCCACAAATAACTGCAATGATCAATGAAACTGACATCTAAAGAGGTCCTTTTCTTAGCTTTAAAGCTGTTTATAAACATAGCACCAGTTAATTTATTTTACTCTCTATATAGATTTCATTATCTTAATGTTGTCTTTCACCTGCAGGAATTCATCATACTAGATGCTGTGAAACGAGTTACCCATGCAGCATCTTAGACAGGAAAGTTCTCATTTCATCCAACGTGCAAGATCAAAATGGATGGAAAGACTGTAAATGACTTGGAAAAAATAGTTCGGACTACCACTTCACTGGTCAAGATGCACCATTCCTGAATTCACTTTAGGACAATTTACATGAAGCATTTTACTACACTGGACAGGGCTAATCTTCAGAAATTGATTGTGGTTGTTGTTGAGCCTAGTCTAGGATTAAACACAGGTATATTTTCATGATTCTAGGTGCAAGGTGCTGTAGCCATGTCTACAGTTTAGGAAGCCAATTGGCTGCAGATATTACCTGCAGAAGCCAACACAAACCACAGTGCTATCTTATTATGAGAAAACAGACATCAAAAGAATAGGTTGGAAGCAAAAAAGAAAAAAGCACCTGAAGCCTCTTCCTCTGGAAGAGATGATGCTATGAGACAGTCAACTCACTCCCCAAATCAGGCAGCATGACTGTGGTGTGATTAGGAAGGGGTAGGGGAAGCCAATGATTTGTCATGTTTTTCCAGTGGTTATGGTTGGAAAATAATTCTGTCAATCCTCCAGCACAGAAAAAAATGTGCTCCCCACAGGAGGATTTCAGGAAGTTCAGTGGCAGAAATGCCTACTCCTCCTTTAATGGGAACACATGCTGAGGAAAAAGTTGTAGCTGTTGCCCCAGGAACACTCGCATTCATAATTAGACCATGAAAAGTCTCTGTAATAAAGGCAAGCAAAACAGTCCTCACGTATTGGGGTGGCAGGGCAGGTTGGAAGGATATTATCCGAATACGGACAAAATTCAGGACCATACATACAAAGGAAAGAATGTTGCAGTGATTCCATTTGACAATTACAAACCAGCAATATTCTAATTTCTTCAGACCTCATTTGCAATAGGTTTCAGCCCCACCATCCCTCTTAACATGTTTACGTAGTCAAGAAAATGCACTGAAAGACAAGAGAATCAGAGTCGACTTTGACCCATGACAAATTGGAGCACAGAATCAGAAGCCTCTATTTACTGAGCCGTGCTGCGGTGAATCTCTTCCAAACCCCGCAGCTGAGACTGGTACACTCCACCCATGTGCTCAGGAGTGTTAAAATGACGACTCCGATCTCACCCCCAAACAAAAGTGCCATCGCAGGCTGTCTGTAGAGAGTCATCCTTTTCCTCTCTATCCCGATGAAGATGCGGGATGTGACAAGCGATCACATCTCCAAGGGAACACGCCCTCTGCGTGCAACCTTCTCACAGTGGCAGCCCTACTCCTTACTCCTAGTAAGGCAGGCATCAGAAGCAAATGAATTACATTGCAGATGACTCACTGAGGCTGGCTTTGGTACACTTTTACATTTAAAGTTGATCTTGTATCATATTTTCTTAAAATTCATTCCAGTGAGGTTTCAGCTAGTCACTCTCCACTGCTACTCTATCCTCTGAAGTACTGCAGAGGAGAAGGAACTTTTCTACTCCAAAATATCTTTGGAATTTAGGTCAGAATAGCATTCTCCTATTAATGCTATTAAATTACAGTAGAAGGCTTGCTTTCTCCACCTAGTGGCTAAAATGCAAAGCTAATAACCTGTGCTATGAGTGCCCTGAAGGGGGATTAAAAAAAAAAAAAACAATTTCCCCCAACAAAAGAAAAAGAACACCCCTGATTCCCTAACACTTTGTGGGGCTTCATTTTATTTGAAAAACTGACAGGCTTTTCCTACCTTCAATAAAAAGAATTCTGCCTTTTGAGGCAAATCAAGGGACACGGATTTTGCCCTCAGTGAAAGCTGTTAGACCCCTGGAGATCCAAACCATTTGTTTGCTCATGGAAGAGGCACAGTACAAACAAATCACCCCGCTATTACAACACTGAGATCTGCCCAGATATATGCTGAGCAACACGAGAGGAGGAAATGCAAAGGTGTAGTTTTTTTTACATGTGTACTCTTAAGCTCACTGTAGGTAACTTTTGCTGACTGGCAGAAAGCAGAGAAGCCTAATGCCTGTGGTGTGGTTTGCTACAACTCCCTCGTCTCAGACAGGAGTCTTGGGAAAGCCACAGCCACGTCTTCTCACTTTGTCCTTCAGGCTTAGAGCAATAGGAGCAAGTTCTACAGCTGCACTCAGAAAGTACTTCCAACAGGATTGTCCTTCATTCAGATGACCCTCCTGCTTAGATTGCCTTTATGGGAATATTATATGCTTGATCTGGTCCGCAGGATTCAAATGGGTTGTTTCATAATTGTAGCTAAAGTTTACTGTGCATGCAATTATTTTCCAAGGCCAAATCAAAATGATACAAGGAAACAAGAATGCTGATGGATCCCTAACTACAACCCAATCACGAAAGGTAACCAAGCTGCTGCCCTGCAGAGTTGTTCTCACTGGCCTGCCCCTTGTTCCCTTCTTCCCTCTTCCAAGTAGCAACAAATACCACCTTCTGGAAGCAGTTTACAGGAGGAAAAAAAAATGGAAGCTAAACACAGATAGAATAGAAAACCATTTGTGGTTCCACAACCCGTTTCTTCTTCCAAGACACCAAAAGGAAACAGTCCTTTCTCTGATTACTTTAAGGTAGGATCTGAGCCAAATTTAGGTACCTCAACCCTGACTTCCAAATGCACAGTAGTTTCCCAAGGCTCTCTTTGTAACCAAAGGAGATAAACAGGTGCCTCTGCACCTGCCAGGTAAGACTAGCTCAGACCAACTCTGATTTGGGATGCTAAAGGAGAATGGATGACTTGTACCACAGCATACTAGGGCTGAAGTTTTTAAATGCTACGTAATTTAATTTTTAACCTAAAAAGCCAGTAATCTCTGAAAGTAAGCACAGCAGTTGTTTTATTTTCAAGATCAAAAGTCCTGTCAGAGTATTTTTACCATTTCAAAAGGGGAGGGGGACAAAGATAGAGGAAAATATTCTATTCATATCTGCCCCCCTCTATCAGAGAATCAGCTCTAAGTTTCACAAAAAGGAGGCAGACAAGGGGCTGATGAAGTGCTCTGAGGTACATTTTTCCACTTTCTTATGGCCCAGCCCACTGACTTCTAAGGTAACATAGAAGTAGCTTGGCTCAGCATCTACACCCTACTCAGAAGCAGATTTGGATGGAGATCCACGAGTGCCTTGCCTCCTGCGTCATCAGGGGTGTGCTGTGGAAGAAGCATCTCCATCATATCTTTGGCAATGAGCTATGACAGGAAAAGCTTTCTTGGCTCGTAACTCCTAATAAACCCAGTCCCATTCAAAGGTATCTGTTTGTGCTCATTCTTAAATCCCAGGGAATTCAATATGCTAATGTTTACAAGGAAGAGAACCAGAGGAATCCCAAGTTCTCCAAGCAGAATGAACTTTGCAGAATAATTGCAATTATTAAAAGCATGTTTTTAGTCATGGAGAACGTGTAAGATTGGTTTGAGGTAAATGGAACTGATGTTTTCACTTGTAACTAAGCATATGCTTAAGTGCTTTCCTGAATCAAGATTGATTTTAAAATGTATTTAATATTTCACAGGTTTGGATCATTAGTACATCAATGACATTCACAAACAGGACCTAGGAATTGTTCTTATTTCAGGATTTTCAACATTATAGGAGTTACGAAATAAAATGAAAACAACCACCAGACAAAAAAGCAACCACCACAGCATATGGGGAACAACATGCATTAATTTTAATTTCTAAAAGTACTGGGAATGTTGGAAAGAACAGGTTGTTTTTATAAAACTTACACTCAGAACATCTAGTCTATATACCACTATCTTAATAATAACATCATCTGCATGTTAAAGCAAGAAAAGCTGAACTACATCATTGTCAGGAAGATATTATAATTTATGTTATGTAAGGTATGTCTGAGATAGATTGCTTGTTAACTGGCAGTATGTCCTTCCAGAGCTACAATACTAAGTCTCTCAATGTCAGAAGAAGGTACTTCCTTAACAGTATTTTTGTAGGAAGAAATATTACTGACCTACTTGCACTTTTTTCTTTAAGAAGTGGAAAGTATCAAACAAATACTTGTAATGCTATTAAAAAGAGCAACAGTTTAATGCAACTTAGTAAGCAGAATCACCTAATGCCTTCGAATTTAGCTTAGAAGTAACAGGCTCTTCTGTTTCCAATCAGTAATGTTAATTAGTAATGTATATTAATTACTATATGTGATAGCAGCATATATTACACATTAGTAGCACGTCCTCTGCATTTGGAGAAGACTGTGGCTTCGAATGTTTGGTGTGATTTGTGTTCATGCCAAACTGAAGTGAGAACAACACACCCTTCATGTTTCCATAAACTGGTACCAGGTCACAACATCCTCTTCAGCCCAAACTGGTCAAATTATTACTTCACATCGTTCCTGAGCTGTACCTGCTGGGCAGTGCAGTACCAAGCCATAGATCCCAGAACTGGAAAGAGACCCAGAGGACAACACACTACAGTGCAAATCCATCAGCTTGCTGATGTTTGATGCAGAGATAGCAGGAAGAATCTGGCCGTGTCTGTGCAGTACTATACCTTTTCTTTTATCTAAGTAGATAAACAAGTACAGTTATAGTTTAACACAGTTTCCCAGGATGAACAATATAAACAGCCCTGCACGTAAGTGACCAAAGCACATTACCTCAGAATCTTGGCTATAAAAAAAAGTAAAAAGTCTCTGCTGACAGTGTATTCAAAGACTCAAAAGTTCAAGCATCACATTAATGACTATATTTTTCTACAGCATGTGTAAGATTACTGTAGCTTGCTAAGCACAATAAAGTTGCTAGTCACACTGCCTTTCCCTCTAAAATCTAGCTTAACATCTGCCTCCTCAGTGAAGGATAGCACCAACCCAATGGTGTATAATAGCTGACATTGCTGGGTTAAATCTCCTTTTCTGTACTATCTAGACCCACAGCAGAAATCTTGAAGTAGCTCTTTTGTTAATTCCCTTACTAGCAATCTTCAGTTTAAGTCCCCTCTATCTGACCAAAGGGATAGAAACACAGATCAATAGAGAGATAGAGCAAGATGACTCTTTCAAGAAATTCATAGTGCTGTAGGAAGAATTTGCACTTTCTTAAGCAGGGTCTAGAAATACCTGTGCGGTGACTCTGCTTTGTGAATTGTCTTAATAGCATAATTTCAGCACAAAATGGATCCTTTTGCCTATCACTCTGACCAATTTTGTTTTCAGCCAAGTCTATCAGATCCTGGGCCACTGCTGCCCCCACAGAAAAACATACCAAATAATGTAAGCAAGGGTACTCACACTTCCATCTGAGAAATTACCCAAATATTTGGAATCTAATACAGGTTGACAGAAGTCTCACAGGCAGGCTGCAAGAACAGAGCTGTATGCATTTCCCACTCAGACACAGTCTATTTTTAGATGATATTGGCTCACTAGCCAAGCAAGATTTACTGCTATCCTAAAGGTGAGATGGAAGGGCAATGCAACTCATCACTGATTCAGTAAAAATGAATGTTAGTGTTGCAAGCATCTGAGAAGTTTTTTCCCCTTTTTTTTTTTAAGAGGTTATTAATATTAGCCAAGTTGCTTAAAGGAGAAGAAATGCTTTTGTTTCTTTTTTTTTTTCCAGGATTGCTTAAAATCCTAATTAGATATGCGAGTTACACATGTGTGCATGCTACTCAGCCAGCAAAGGCAATCATGCATTCATCTCCCACATTTCCACCAGGAAAGACAATATGTTGGTGGTATAAATGACAGCTATTTGCACTGCTTAGTCTTCAGAACTAGCAAAGGTTATTAATAGTCCATATGCACTGCAGAACTCCCCCCCCCCCCCCCCCCCTTGTGCTTTTCTGCAGCACTTAGGGGACTGAAATAATGAAGCTGTTGGCAACACCTTTTTAAAAGGTAACTGCAGGTAAAAATATACCCAGAAATAAGAAAAATGCCCTGGCTATAATCAGTAAATTACCTGGCAAGGGGGTGCTTACCACCACAGGCTCTGAACCTCACCGACTCTGCTCCCTCCCACGCCGTCCCAGGTTCATTCATTCTGCTGAACCAATTTCATGTTGGAATGATTGAGACTTTCAAATGCTGCTTCCCTATCACCACACACCTTGTATTTCTGCAGCAGTGCAATTTCATTGTACAATGTTTTACTTTAATTGTCTGCTCAAGCAGACAATTAAAAAAATAGTACCACATTAAGCTTATATACTGCGACCCACTAGAAGGAAATCCGGAAGAACAAAGATCCACTTCAAATCAGAGCTGCTGCTGCAAACAAAGAAGAGTTTGTGACAGCAGGACCTTGAGAGAGAAACAAGCAGCTTCTATAAACCGGTTTTCTTTTTCTATCCCCAAAACCACATATTTCAGCTTTCTGACCCTCCAAGATATTTGGAAGTCTGATTTAAATTGGTATAAGACTGAAGCCATACTTCTGTTTCAATATGGTCTTACAAGTCCGTTTCAGATTGCCTTGCTGTTCATATACTAAAAACTAGACACACTTAGAGTGCATTACTGGACTGGCTTTTAATGCAGTCAAAAACACATCATCTCCACCATCTCCTTTTTTGTCACAATTGTGGTAGTTTGAACTATTAATTTTTATCCATAGAAACTATTTGTCCTTCAGCTCCTGCCTAGCCTGATGCCAGTTGTAATTTCCAGATAAATCTCAGGAGACAAACTGATAGCTGAAAGAGAAGGCTGCAGTTACACAGCCGGCAATACACACCCAGCTCTCATCTACAAACTGCTCCTAAGAGCAGCTTGGAGTCATAACACATGCTGACCTGATGGAAGGACTTGCTTTTGTTTTGTTTTAAATCACACCCCCCAGAGTTCAGCTAGCTGTAGCTGAGTAGTGTTTTAAACAACACCATGGCATGCTTTTCTGATGAGTATCATTCCTCAGACTTCAATCTGACACGTGGGTGCTTTTTCAGCCTCTTTCAGGTATAGCACTGAAGCATCATTCAAGATCTGCTTTCATAGCCCGAACTCTCTTTAAGGTTACTTCAAATTCCACGAGTTCCTGCCTTATCTCCTTCCTCCCTTAATAACTGCCTAAAGTTCAAGTGTGCACAGCCCACACTTAAGTGGCAGTCAAAGCTTACTATAGATGCTCAATAGTCCTTGTCACCAGTGAATTGGTTCAGGGACCAAACAAGCATCTATTGCCATCCTATTCAACCCATGTACCCAGGAATATCCAGGAGACACTCCTATGCGTTACACATTAAACAGTCTCAGTTGCCCCAAATTAAAAGGATGTGCCAGATTTATGTAAGGTATTCCTCATTATTTCTCTAATGTTAACTATGTTGCTGCAATAAGGCCAGGAGTTTTAAATTATAATTTCAAAGGTGCAGAGACCTGCCTCCTCCCATGACCTGAGAACAGAGCTCCAGCAAGTTCCTGATGCCTCACATCTTTCTGCTCTTCTCCTTTCTTCTGGGTTTGTTTATTTCTATGTGAAAGACTCCCGTGAAAACAACACTAACTCCAAAAAATGTATGTTTTTCAAAATCACATACAAGCCTAACATCACTTTTCCATCCTCTTCCATACAGTAACCAGAAATGCACTCTATGACAAATGGATTGGCAGAGAGCTAATGCTTATTATTTCACATTGGTCTGTGAAAATGAGATATCTAGTCTGATGCCACACAGACTTGTATGGTTGCACCCATAAGGGAAAAAAAAGACAGCTGAAAATTAATTTTAGTGGAAAGTGTGCTAGGTACTGGTAAAGAGGATAAATCTTAATATGCTCCTCTTCCTTAATAGCTCTAAAATAGGCAGGCAAATATGTGCTATTTGTTTTGTATAGAAATTGATTCTATATTAAAGTGAGTGTCCTATAAAAATACTGCAGGATCCTTGGGATTCAAAGGCACTCATATATCAATTTCATCTCAGAAGACATACCAACCGTATTTTACCTTGTGTTTTATTTCTAGGAACCATATCTTATTGAATATGTTGACACTGTGAAGTAACGTGTATATGAAGTAAACATGGAGAATTATTTATCTTCAGAGAGGTGGACATCTCCCTCTCACTTCACTGAGAAGGACAAGGACAGTCCTGAACCCTTATTTTCAATGGAAGTCCACTTGTAGCATTAAAAGCCTACAAGCAGGAAAGCAAGTGAGAAAACACTACTCTGTCTGAAGAAAGAAAGAAATTAATGGTATATCCATATATACCATGCTACAACTATATATATATAGTTGTCAGTTCATCCATTAAGAAATAGTAAAGTATAATCATGCAAATACTAGTTCAGTTAACTATAGGTCACATTCTCAACTGATCATTTGGCTACTTCCATTATTGCTAATGAAACTGACATGACTTATATGAGTTAGAGCTACAATTTCTGTTATTATGGAACAATCACCAGCCTTGCCCTACACAGTTATGGAATAATTCATGGAGACACACCAACTGTATTACGTTATCAGTTAGTTCTGAGAAAGTTAGCATCTAAATTGTGTTTGTAAAAGTTAAGAAAAAATTCTAGATGATCAGTCACAATTCAGAAGTTTCCTTCATTTCATTTTAAGTTTTTGATGTAGAAGTGGGGCGGCCTTTTCTGCCAGACTTTTG
Organism: Anser brachyrhynchus; assembly: GCF_964034855.1. Taxonomy (NCBI): domain Eukaryota; kingdom Metazoa; phylum Chordata; class Aves; order Anseriformes; family Anatidae; genus Anser; species Anser brachyrhynchus. The sequence continues at coordinate 43,466,124 of NC_137695.1, read as the reverse complement.
TAATGCATCGGGGGTCACACTTGTGTTGAAATACACTGCTTTAGTAGGATTTCATTTCCAGATTGGAGAAAATAACATGGGGGGAAAAATAACATGTTATTTTAGCCCCAGAAAGAGTTCCCTGAGGTACTGAAAAATATAAATACTAATACAGCAATACTACTTTTTACAGTTAACCTACTACATCCCTTTTGACTTTATCCAAAATCAAATCACCTGCTGCATACTCATCTTTAACAAATTCCCCTGTCAAAGCAAGCTTTCTAGTCATTAAACCCTCCCCAAAAACTACAATAACAAACACACACAAAACAAATAAAACCTTGTAACATTGGCTGTCACTGTTGAATTACATATCAAGGAGAAGATTTTTATTTCCATAGTTTTGTTTGCTTTGGCAATTGATGTCTCTTCTTCTTGTGTTTTAAAAGCTGGCTTTAACAAAATGACAACTTAAAAGCCCTCCTTATTCACAGCTTGATGTTGAAATGGAATCAAGCCAGAGCTGGAATGGCTTTCCAAATTAGCAAGGGAACCTACTGTTGAAGTAGACTATTACCCTGCATGTGTTTGTGCATACAGGCTTATTTCCTCATGCCCACAACTGGGCTAGCTATCATTTACTCACCTCACAAAGCTACCTCCTTCATGTTTCTCTTCTCAAAGAATTTAGTTAAAACAAAAGAAAAACCAACATCATCTTTTGTGCTTGAAAGCACTTTGCCACTTCAAATGGCCAAGCAGCATCATATCATTTAGGAAACAACAACGAAAGAGTCTTGAAGCATTCAAGGAAAGCACAGTAGGATACGTTTTCGAAGGGGCTGTGCCCAAGCTCTGAATCTTGCACATCTAGCAAGTGTTTATATGGTGTGAATAGTTGCATGCAAAAAATAGGGCTACAGTCGCACCAAGGAAACACACAGCACAAATCGCATAGATCTGTTGGCTTGGAGGACAGCTAAAGAAGTTCTTCATAAGAATGTAAATTCCAAGCTCTCTTTATTGAATGTACCTTATACCATACCTTCTGAGGAGACCAACAAATACAACCAGCTAATAAATTGGTACTGTAAGTCACAGAAAGGCATATAAACGTAACAGGGAGTCCCACAAACAGTTAATGACAGAAACAGAACATGTCCTTTCTGTCCTAAGTTTCATGGCTTTGCACAGAGGAATCCTGAATTGTAACACAGATTAATAGAAATTACCTAGTTACCAGGCTGACTTGCTTACAGGTATTAGCATTCACAGTGCAGCCCGCTCACAAGGTGACAGGCAGTGATTTCCCAGATGTCTCTAGCTCATTTTGTCACTGATTTTAGCTCAAACTGAAATTCACACACCTCTTGGCTCCTTACAGAGAGGCTCCAGAGCTCAGGAGCAATGAGAAGAGACACAGAAGAACAGCAGAGCTGCCCTACAGCTCCGGAGACACAAAGGGAAAGTGTCACACACTATCAGCCGTGTATGTCTACAGGCTGCAGTTAGAGCACGGTTCTGCCTTGCAACACAAGAGCTCAGCAATGACAAAATTTAAAATACAAAGAGCAAAAAGTAGAAGTTTTGTAACAAAGTAAAGGACACACATAGAGCCTGAAATCACCACTAAAGTTGCAGTAACAGCAACCACGAAACCACAAATCAAAGATACTAAAGAAACTGCTGACTACAATAATGAACTACATTTGAAGAAATACAACCTAATTCCAGCCTGCCAAATGAACTGGCTCATATGTTAACCCCCAAAACAGCAGCTGCTACTCACAGTTTCTTTTCCAAGCCACCTTACTGCACCACTTAGGCATGAACGACAACGCTAGGACGGAGCACCACACAACCTAGACCTCCTGCATAAAGGAAATCCTATATAACCTTGTGTGCCTAGCAGCTCTCCTCATAAGCTGCATGCAGTTCTAATTAGAGCTCTAGAAACCGCATTCAGCTGGAGCTGACTCACTTTTCTTTCTGTATGAACTAATCTCCCAAACCTGTGTGAAATTCAGCCTGGCCCAGGTGATTACCTTCTTCTCCCAGTGAGAGGAAGAGGCCACCAGAGGCTGCCCTGGTGGCAGAAGATGGCCGCCCATTTCTCCACACGCCTGAGGGGGGTACAGTCAGCATGCTGCTGGGATTCCTGGCGTGCGGCTGTGGACAGCGGGGACTCAACATGACAGGCAGCACAGGGGGGCAGCTCGCCTGTCTGCCACCTACTGTGTAGTGGCAAGCATGCCTTGAAAGAGAGAAGTGGAGGCTGCGGCTGGGATCAGCTGGAAGCTTCTGGGAGGGGCAGGGTTGGCGCCATGCTAAGTGCGCATGGTGCTGCTCTGTCAAACAGTTTCCAAAGGCACAGAGGGAAGAGGAAAACAGTGGACTATTCTCTTTCTCTTTTTTTTCCCAGTCCTAGATGAAAAAAAAAAAAGCCCTGCTCCAAAATCCAAAAACATGAAGGGTAACAAACCGCAGTCCAATGGATACAGACATTGAAGTCTCTTTGTCCCGTTTTTCCTGGATAGGTGCTCAGTCTTGGGAGGTAATTTAGTGCTTGAAAATTTGACATCCTACAAATCAAATTCGTTTATAAAATTTCCCTTTTTAAAGCAATGCTCTTCTTGAAGCTGATTCTCTTTCAGCAAAGCACCTCCATTTCCCTTGGAGGTCAGTGGGCCAAGACAGAGGAGCCCCCAAGCAGCAAGGACTGGAGCTGCTCCTGTCCAGTCAACCTCACCTCAGCAAGCGGAGAGGGTGATGGTGTTGGTGTTATGAAAGGCCAAGGATACTGAAACCAAGGTGAAAAAGAGTTATGATCCCCTCTGGCCAAAAAGGGCTGTGCAGTACGTTGTGACAATCCTCATGCTAACTGGCTGTGTGCCAGCCAGCCCTGGTGACACAGGGATTTCAGTGGAAACATTCTTCACGAAAAACAAGAGATATGCACCAGTGCAAAGTAGTAGTGCTTTCAGGGGCCTGTTTTCACAAGAGAGTGCTGGCATGAGCAAGTCTGCTTGGCGTGTTTTATCTGTCTGAAAGGACCCGCCGTGTTTCAGGTGCTCCATCACCATATGAAAAATGTTAATATTCATAGCTTCCTAGCCTTTATTCTCTAAACTAAGCCTCTCCCCTGTTCCTTCTGTTCCTCTCCTCAGTCTGCTTTCCAGCCTCTCTCGCTTGCACCTCCCTTCTTTTGTTCTTTTTATGCATATCACAGCCCTTGAATCACACCCCTGTTGCCAGACAGTTTGTCCTCTGCTGCGCTGAACGGGCACTTCAGAAGGCAGTGCGTCTCCTCTCAGGAAGCGACTGCTTATTTCACACGCGGAGAGGAGCATCAATTCAGCACAGCGGGAGAAATTACAGAGCACAGCCTGGAGGGGAGGTCGATGAGACACAGCACTGTTCTGGAGCTTTCTGGCTTCATTTAACCTCTTAATAAAAGTAGGTTAGAGCATCCTGATATTAAAGAGCCACGTGAAAAGAGAAAAGGGAAAACATTGAGGGGGGAAGAAGGAGGAGTCAGGAGTCCTCATCTAGGAAACGTGCTTGCAGGTAACGCACAGAGAAATCCTTTCTGATATATAGTATATGGGATGGTATTGTCATGCTCTGCTCAGCATTTTGCAGGTATGTATCTTTTTGTCAGTGGCAGATCTGGGCAGTTACACCTCTACACGTGCTTCTTCTGCATCTGGGGCGGAGAATGGGGAGAGAGGGTAGAAAAAGTATGGTCATTTTCAGGTCATTCAGACAAATCTAGAAAATAATTTGTATTGTACCCTTAAAAAAAATAATCAAAGGTAAAGGTGTTATTTTTTTTTCTTCCCTAAAAACAAGTTCCTGAAGGTCCAAAATATTTTGCGAACATCATCTATTATTTCTTTAAGCAGATGTGAGAAAAGACTCTGATTTCCTTTTCTTTTCAGATGGGGAAACTGATGATTCCTTCCCAAAAGTTAGTTCAAGACAGAGATCTGAACTGACCAGACACAGGAAAAGGGATGAGGAGGATCACTGCTAAGCTGAAATGTAAAATCGCATGTTGTTAGAAAATATCCAGAGAACTATGAGGATGCTACTGTTGTTAACTTCTTCAGCCTTGTTAATGTGGAGTAATAGAAAAGGAAAAAAATAGACCAGCAAGCCAAGACAGTTTTTAACTCTGAGTTGTGATGGATAGCCGTGATCCAATAAGGACATTTGAGTAGGATTTCATAATACATTATTTCTGTTTTAATTAGGCACTATAAAGCTGAAACAGGACTTATATACTTCACAGCCACTTTGGATTATTGAATGCTCACAGTAGGCTAAAAGAGCACTTACAGCTCATCAAATTAAGTAAAAATGTACAAATTAAGTACCATCAAGCCTACAAGCCACTGCATTTACAGGGAGTGAAGAAGGGGAAACAGGAGAGAATTAAAGGATGAGACATTAAAATGTACTTTACAGTATGCTTTTAAGAAATGACATTAATGACTGAAGAAAATAATTAGCAAGCGTCTCAATCCATCCCTTGTACCAAGCTAAGATCTATTTGCACACACCTCCCTGGACAACTATCTATCATTCCTGGTCATTGATTATTGCAGTATTCCCAAACAGCATGATTTATTGTCTTCCACACATGCTACAACTTATACAGCATGCCCGTCATTTGAGGCAGGCTCAGCCTGGAGCTAACAACTGCTACGTTGAGCTCCAGGCTGAGCTCAGGGTCTAGCACCCAGAGCCCATCCTGCAGGATAGCATGATGAGCAGAGGTACTGCTTTGCTATGAGCCAAACATGCAGTCTTCTGTGTGCTTAGCCACTTTCCTACTAAATAAAGACTTTTTCCAGGTTTAGTGATCCTAGGAATTATGCTTCTCTGTCTCACTCAATTACCATTGAGGGTACCCAAATGGAGTCACTTGGCTTGTTTTTTGGCATGATGAGTTTCACAGTAAGTCCATCACTGTTCCTTGCTTTGCTGCAGGTTCCTGGAGTCCACAGCCATCATAAAACAGCAAGACATTTTTATTCCTGGTGGGTCCCAATGCTTGTTTTTGATACACTGAAGATTGCTTAGGTTTCAGGCTAAGACAGATAAGATGTCTTGAGCAGGAACTAGAGGGCAGCAGGTGTCTACCCATTTTGGAAAGGGTGGGAAATTAATGCTTTAAAAGAGTAGGGTTAGGAGAGGGCACTTTAACTGTTGTGACACGTAATCAGGAGGGAGGGAAGGAACAGCTAGAAACTGAAAGATAACAACAACAACAACAACAACAACAAAAAGGCAACAAATACTATTTTTTTCTTCTCATATACACTACCTAGCACTGTATCATTTGTGTTGCACCTCTTATTGTTGTGATAGCTTACAGGAATTCCCCAAAGGAGTGATAATAGCACAAGCTAAAATATCTCTTGAAAGCATGGAGAGAATAACAGTAGGAAATATGAAAACATCAGAAATTAAAATAACCTGGAGATGAATCACAAACAAAAATTTTATAGATCTGATAAAATGTTTGCAGTAGGATAGCCATATGACTTCAGTCTATAGTGCAGCATGAGAGAGCACCTTTCCAGCAAGGATCTAACATTAACAATTAAATAGTGTTGTCCTTAAAAATATTAATACGATTTTGCATGTCTATGCACACAAGACCTCAGACATTAAGCAGTCAGTTGAAAAATCCCACTAAAGACTTTTCAGATCAGGGGGAGGTTTTATTTCTGAAGTATACAAATGAAACAATGAGAATGAAACTGAGAAGTAATTAAGGGGAAAAAAAAGTGATACCAAATAACATTCATATTTGTCAAGTGTTTTTTTTTTTTCTTAACATATAGCCCACAAAGTAATCAACATTTTAAAAATGCTATTATTTGCCAGCTTCTTTTAAAATAATTTTTTCTGCATACATACCGGTATTCGTTTCTACCTGTCTTTCAGATCTCTACACTGTTCTCCCAGTGAAGGCATTTGATCAAACTATCAAAGAGGCAAATTAAGACAAGGAAAGCAACTAATTAGGATAGAAAAGACATCCCTTTCCATTTCCTATTAAAGCATTAGGTAGGCAGCCCTTAATGTAATGTGGAATGGTTGGGTTGAAAAGATATCAAAACTGAATTCCAAGGAATAATCTTTCAATGACAGAACTGTACTTAAGAAAGAACATGTAGCTGGTATTGAAGGTTAGGGAAAAAAAAAAAAAAAAGTGGTTACCATAAATTGTACTAGAAAGTAAGATTTCATAATATGCATTGTCTCTTCAATCATGTTTATTTTAAATAGTACTGACTGCTGGTACCATGAATGTGTCAAATGTGAAGGCACTGTTTCTGGTGTGGTCTCCATACAAGGTGTCATTGGATGGTTTTCCTTCTCCTGCTGTGGTAAGATAAGAGACAAGTGACGTTGGTAAAGTTTGTAACTGTCTAGCACTCATACGTTCAGACCAGTAAATACATACCTATTCCTATGTTCACATGCACATATATTTATACAAATAATATATATACACATACACATATAGATAGTGGATATGGATTACAGTCTGTGGTGCCATCTGGTGGAAAGAAGTCAGCAGCAGCTTTACTGCTATATTAAAAACTACAAATGCAGGTACCTTAAAATAAGAAAGGAATAAATAAAATCCCCAAAGAAGAAGGCTCTAATCCATATGATTTATCGGGGCCACAGTGTGCATCAAAAAGATCAGTTCCAGGCTGCAAAAAAATCAAAAACTAAAGCTATTTTCCCTGACTGCCCCAGACTGTCCAACTCATTGATGTTGATCATTAGTCATCGAAGAGTCATTAAAATCACAAAAAAGCTTAAACAGATTACGGAAAAGTGTAAAGGATCTGTACTATTTATAACTGTTCCCATCCCTGATTCTCTCGGAGATAAATGGGTTGAAGTCTTGCAGATTTGCAGATTTAACAGAAGAGCAAACGTCTCCAACTGTACAAATGTAGTGCATCTTATAGTCAGCAAATACTTACTTAAATACAAGCTTTTTTTTTTTTTTTTCCCTTTCTGTTGCCCTGTCAACTTCATCTGGCATGAATTGTCTCCATTTCTCTCTGTAGATGAGGTTCTTGAGATAGAAAAGTGTCTCCAGACAATAATAAACAATCTATTTTAGAGAATACTTGGGAGTAACACTGGCCACATAGACAGAGAAAGGCAGTTGTCATATTTTATTTGGAGAATTTGGGTTAGCTTTCTCAAAATTCCCTTTAGATTTTTTTTTTAAAAAAAAAAGTCTAGTTTCTTCCTAAGAGAAAGCTATTGTCTTCAAGGACAGCACTCAAATCAGAACAGACCAAAGCCTGAGGGAGTCTGCCCAAGAAGAATAAGGACTAATTCTGCACCAGGTTATGTAAAACTGGGTCATTTGGGAAAATTTCTTCCCATTATATAATAGAAAATACAGAATTTACAAAATTATTATATGCTTATATTTGTGTATTTACACTTATACTGAGGACTAAGAATCAGGGATAACATTGTTAAGGTTTCCATGGCAGAAGTAAAAGCAGCAAAAACAGAGAGTGCTGTAGAGAAACAAAGAAAAAGCTGAAATCTTCATCAGTGAGAGTGGTAACATTATAAATTGTTCATATTCTTTTAAAGGTAGCTCGACCTATTTCAGCTTTCTTATCTTCAGATGAAGGTCCTGAAATGAGTCAGGAATCTGACATCAATAAAATGATTATTTGGGATGCTTCAGAAAAGGCTGCAAAGTTTGTCAATGATTCTGTGTGTCACAAAGAAAATACTCTGGAAAGCAGAGAATGCGAGCATATAGATGAACAAGCACAAATATGTGCCCATGTACCAGCTCATAATTAGCTTCTGCAGCTGAGGCACATGTGCCACCTACACTTGCTTTTCCTTCCTTTTCTTTCCCCATGCTCTCTTTACCCTTTGCCCATTGAGCAGCTGCCTCCCACTTCCCTCCTTCCCTAGTCAGGCTCTCACAAGGCTCCATCCACCTTTCTGAGAGCCAGGAACTCCCCTCAATAAAGCAGATGGAAAGGCAGCAGGGAAGAAATGTGATGTGACTAAACAATAATCCCATCCTTGTTGAGATAACATCCTAATCCAATGGCAGTTCTTCTCGAGAAAGAGAGAGTAGTCTTGGATAAGATTTTAGGACTTAAGTTGTGGTTAAACCATCTTTATAGCCAGCAAATTAAATTTATTGCTTGCCCTCCAATAGTTAGCACTGTCAAAATGTATTCTCAAAATAATAATAATAATAATAATATGCTAAGATGTAAAATTTATTTCTACTATTGCCTTATTACTGCTAGTGTCGCTTCTTACTCATGTTCCTTTGCTTCTCATTGCTTATATTATGATGTCTGAATCACAGCTTCTCCTTGTAGCCAGTGAATTCAGCAGAAAAAAATCTTATTGACTTTACTGGGAATGGAATTGGATTTATTGTCCATTGCTCTAATCTTTTAGATTACTTTTCTCCCGCTATTTCTTTCCTTTATGTAAATAAACTGTGAATAGAAGGATATTGTACTTATTGGCTAATGTAGTTGTTGGAAGAAATGAAGCTGGACAAAAACAATGATTACCTTTGAGAACAATCTTTGTACATTTTTAACAAAACAAACAAACAAACAAAACACTTTGCCTATAGTTTTGACTGACTAGGAGTTGTTGAAAAAACAAATTTTCATTTTCTACAGAAATGAAACCATTTTCCAAAAACTGTATTTCCCCTTAATTGATCTCTTGTATATGTGATTCTCCCTGCTCACCAGCACCACCATTAAAGTCCACTGGGAGAAAATTTTGTTTTTCCCCAGTTTTTCTAACCAAGCTCATTGTTTTCTGTCTCAGCCCAGAAATAATTACTGACAGTGGGGTGTTCATTTGTAGGACAGTTCAACAAGTTCAGTGGTGAATGCCTGGGAGACTCTGTGATGTGTATTGTTATTATGATTAATGACTCTTATTATTGATGCAGAACCATAAATTTATACAGAATCTGTCAAGACTGAGAGAGCAGTGTCTTCTGATATGAAGAATTACAGCAGGAAAATAGCAAACATTTATAAAATCAAATCTTACCAGATAAACAAGCACATTACAAAACTTTGAACACGCTTGTGTTCCCTTTGTAGTTCTTGGGAGCATTGTCTTTTTGCTATGACGGGAGGGGCACTGAGCTTGTAGTGGCTGTAAGAAACCAGAACATAGAACTGGAAACTAACAAGGTAGCTGGTTCATCTCCTCATAAAACCTTGGAAAAGTCATTTGAGGACAGTTTGTTTATGAAAACCACCTGAAGTCTGGCTGAGGAAGCCAGCTGATAGTAAATGGGAAGGCACCACAATTTTGGAAGGAGGGAAAGGGGTTGCTTTTTAGCCTCGATGATTTCATTGCAGGGTAGCAAAGGAGCGTTACAGCATGCAGTTACAGCCTGATCTTTTTGCTGGGGTGTTGCTGCACATCCTCACTCAACGATAAACTCTCTGCTCAAAGATTGTGGCACAAACTTGGAGCATGGAAAGTAGAGGCAGGTGGTTTCTGTTAATCTGGAAAGTATTTAGGCAATAAACAGCAAAGCATGTACACCTGGGCGTATGATAATATCTGCCTTGCTAGTTTAGATATCCAGCTCTGCCTGGGGGCTAGTAGAGGGGAACCACTCCTATTTCACTTGGGTCCTGAAGGGCAGACAGGTGGTTTGGGCATTCCTTATTAAAAAATATACATCTCCTTTGGACCAAGCTGACTCCAACTTTCTGTGGCTTTCTGTTTCAAAAATGCAGGAATGTCATCTGATTTTGTGTGTAGTGGATGGTATCTCTAATGTCCTTGTGAATTATAATGTGGAAAAAGGAAGATGCAAAAAAATCTCTAGAAAACCTCCAAATGCTGTAAGTGGATGTAGAGTTGAAATCTAATCTCATGAAAGCGTACAAAATTAGAAAAAAAAAATATCTTTGCATATGAACGCCATCTTAGCCGACAGGGGAGGAAGGGATGGGATCAGAAGTGTTTCAAGCTGAGGCAAGAGGAGATATAGAGCAAAATTTCTTCCTCAGCACCTCAGAATCATAAGGATACCTTTTATATGCACTTCTACATGTAACAAACTTCTTCTGAAATTACAGTTGTATTTGCTGGGTCCTTGCACCATACTCAAAGGTGCAAATGAGGCTCCTCCATGCTTGATTCTCCTGGGCTGCTGTTTACTCGTTCCCTCTGCGGTTCCACGAGGTTTCCCATTACGTGTAGCAGCCAGTGTAGGGACTCTTTCAGCTGGCACCTCTCACATGTTGCTTCTGGCTTCATTCTTAACACACCTCGTAGGTATTTCCATTGCTTTTTCTGAGCCTTAATTACTGAAAATGTGCCTGTGCAGTATCAACTAACACTAAAATGATTTCCTCTTTAATGTCAATTGAAAAACAAGTTCCGTTTCTCGGGCCAAACATCACTTTCATGTCAGTTATTTCACGAGCCCCGGAGAGTTTTACTAGCGCAGCCAGCTGCCACGGGTGGAGCCGGGCCTCCTTCAGCCAGGCCTCTGCGCACAGCCTCAGCTGTTACTGGAGGCCTGCACGTGCCGGGACAGTGCCCAGTACATGCGGGCACACCGAGTATTTTACATAGATCTGCGTTGGGTGGGAAGTGGAGACATTGCTGCAGGGTGCCCCTGTGCAGACAAAAGGAATAATGAAGTCTGTGGTGACGAAAGGAAGTTCAGAAGCTTCTTAAGTAACGCTAAGGGCAAGGGCAAAGGTGCTTTTTTGTTGCCCATTACAGTAAAATTCCCCTACTAGGGAAGAAGGTGGGACTAGAGTAATACTTCTGTCTTTCTCTTACCTCTGTACAGAGGTCATTTTTCATATCTAGCGACTTGAATTCAGGTACGTTTTATTCCCCACAGACCACATCTCTCTGCTGCGTCTGTCTTGCCGTGTGGCAGCTGCAGCCATTACCAACCAGGGCAGCAAAGCCCAAGTTCACACTGGCATGAACAGAGGTGGATCAAATATACAGGAAAGTGCTGTTCATGTGTCTCTCTACCAGGCAGCTTTTATTGCTAAAAGTGTCATAGCAAGACAGAAGCAGGCTGTTCAGTTTGCCTTTTCGTTCAAGCTCTGAAAGAAGCGAACTTGCTGATAGTTAGGAGAGGCTGATGACATCTGTCGCAGCAATCCTGTTTTCCAGCACGATAGCTTTCTAAAATTTGGGGTAGATGAGGCCCAGATGGTTCTGTAGCTGAGACCAGTATTTCAGACTTGGCCAGGTCCCCAGTCACACCTTTGCTCCCACATCCACGACTCACCACACAGCCGCAGAGGCTGTGCCACTTCGCCAGGGCCCAGAGGAAAGATTTCTGAAGGACTTTTATAACGCTACAATGAGAGTACACCTCTCGTGATGAAAATGGCCGAAGGTCTGGCGTTTGATTTAGAGAAATTAAGGATGGGTGTGTTTATACAGATGTGTATGCACCGATATCCACAGCACAAGGAATTTTTTGACTGGACTTTTATAAATGAGCAAAATCAGGAAGACCTTTTTAGACTACCAAAAGCAGCAATCTTTCTTGCTCCTGGGCAGTACCCTAGTCTGCAAACAAGCATACCACACAAGTGAGGATCTCTTTAAGAGTGCATAATTCTTTTAATTATTTTATTTTATTTAAATTTAGGAAGTAAGCCATTTTAGGGTGTAGTTCTACCTTGCGCTCTTTAATAATTCAATTTATTTATTCTTTACATATATATGTATATATATGGTTTTACTATCTTAAACAAGTTACCCCTATGTAGTCTTTCTTGGAAAAAGAAAATCAACAACCTAAAATATGAATGATACCAAGAAAGTCAAGAGAAAAAAGCCTGAAACACTTTTAGCCACAGTATTCTTTCTCACTGCATTGCAACTGATAACCACAGCCAGGTAAAACTGTGCTGATTAAATGTCTAGCTGCCTGTGCTTGGGGGAGGCAGGCAGAGCTGCTGAAGGAGGAAAGGGACTGGGGCTTTATTTTGTAAATAATTTATATTGGATCATTGTAGATATCACTACCAGGAAAAGTAATCCTGCTATAAAATTTATCATCCCATGTTTCTGAGTCTTCTTACTGATAAAGTGAATGCTTTTCTGTGCCACACTGGGAAGGAAACAATTTTCTGGGCTGGGTGTTGATGCCCTGCTATCTGACATTCAAGTTTCCTCGTTCCCTCACTGTCTGCTTGCACCTCAGCCATCCATCCTGCTTCAGTCCTTTCCCTTTTATCTGAGTGTAGAATTAATCAAAATTATTTGCTAATTCACTCACCTGGACAGCTCATGCTCTGCCTATCTCAACCTTCCTAAACTGTAGCTGCCTCCAAGGTGAAGCAAAATGGGGCAAACCCTCACTAGCCTGGAAAGTCTCTCTTCTGAGTTAGGAAAGATCATTTACTGGCTCTTCTTTTTTAGGACGTTTGCCTATTTTACACTCCTTTTTGTCCAGTTAGCAACAGCCTTTAATACTCCTGCCCAGCCGACAAACAGCTTCTCTCAGGTAAACAGTCTCCACTACCACAGTGTGCTTTGATGCTGAAATCCCTGTTTCTTTATGATAATTCTTTCCAAGCCTAATAAAAAATAATGTGTTTTGGGAAGAAATAACCATCCCAGCAGAGAATCCAGTGTGGTTATAGCTTGGCATTCATGCCTTGGGTACTTTTCAAGGTGTCTCCTAGGTACTGTATAAGCAAATGATGGAAATCACCTCAAAAAGCTCACACTCTACATGCCAGACAGGATGCTACGTGCAGGTGGGACAGATAAATCAGCTGGAAGTGGACTGGGAGGAGGAGGAAGTTATAATAAAATAAACCAGAATTTAGCTGAAGAGCAGAGGTTTTTGCTTTGCAGTTCCATGATCCTGGGTCATCACAGCTGTAGGAAGTTTCTGACACCTTTTAGGTTTTTTTTGGTAGAGAAGGTACGAGGAGGTCTTGTACCCTTCTCTTGTATTTTCTGTCAGGAGGGACTGGCTACAAGAGCTGCAACATATTGCAGTAATAAACATGTTTTATGCAGCCAGAAGTGGCAAATTTGAAGGATTAATGCTGCAACCCAGGGAAATCCTTGGTATGGGCGGAATCCTTTCTTGTCCAGTGGCTTCTCACGGTTCTTGCAGTGGGTAGGTTCCTCATTAGGAGCGCAGACACTGTCACCAGTTTGCAGTGAGCACCAGACGAGTCAGGCGCAAACGGAAAGCAAGGAGAAAATGTGAGTTGCAGAAAACATCTCCAACCCCAAGAATGCACAAGTAAGACATAAGAAGGGACAGTTTTATGGCTAGCTCACCAAACAAGTCCTTAAAGACTGTTGTTCAGGTTATGTTTAGGTAAGGTCCTCTTCGACAAAGGCAATTCAGTTGTCATATGTAGTAGAAACAACTCTGTCACGAGCAGCTAATCTCACTATAGATAACTTTCATCTATATTCAGAGAAAGCTCTGGGCTTTAGCGCTATTTAAAGGTCATCATGGCCTCCAACATAAGTTCTTTTATTTTGAAGAAATATCTCATCCAAGCTGTACCATTGTATGCGAGTCTGCATCATGTACCTCAAGATGATTTTGGTGGCAGCAATTCCATCAGCTGGAACTACTGGGTAACTCTTTCTCAGCAGCGGGATATGTTACCCACAAGTTCCTTCTGAACCTTTTTTTTTCCCCTTTTCTGGGAAGAAAAAGGAATTGGATATTCTCCAACAACTGTCATTTGCAAACAGCTGTTTACATCCCAAAGCCGTCGTAGTAGAATCAATATGTGAAAAGGGAAATGGATTTTGGAAAGCAGTCCATGAACTCTGTGCTACAGCCAACTATTGCTGCGAAAACTAACCAGTAATGCTGAAGCCTGCTGTATTCAGCTGTGTCTGAGGGTCCAACAGAAATATAAATCACTTAATGGATTAAGAGGATCATTTTTCCTTCACCTCATAAGCTTTGCAGAGCGTGTCTTTTTTCTCTGTTAGCACAGTGCCCAGTGGAGACTGGGGCCTCTGTGTGTTACTCTAACAAATATTTATTTGCACATTTGGAGGCATACATAGGACATAATACCTAAGAGACACACTTGAGAAACAGGGAAGAGACACTACAAAATGAAACTTTTTTTAAAAAAAAGAACTGGTAACTTTCTGGGCCTTTTTGGAGAATCACCTCTACAGCAAGCAAGCCAGACTGCCAAGGTGCTTGTTAGTAAGGCAACTGTTCACGGCTGGACCTCACGGCACAAACTGAGAAAGGCAGCGTTGGACCAGACCCCCACTTCTCCCAATGGCTTATTCAGTTCTGTTCACTGCTAAGGCTCAGGTGAGTGAGGGGCTGTGAACAGGACAACATGCACGTGTGTAGCTGTACCAATGGCCACATAGTGCACCTGAGAACAGACGTATGCAATTTTAATCCTGTTGGGTGGATGTGTGTGTCTGCCAAGCGAGAGAAAGAGAGAGGGAAATTTAAAAGAACTCTGATTTCTTTATTGTTTTACATTCCTCAAATGAACAACTTCGTTCTTGCTTTTCTCCAGCTAAAGATTACTGTGCCTTGGTATTAAATGATGAGATCTGTCTGTTCTGCTTCTGCCTCCTCTTCTGTACTAAAAATGGAGTTAATGGTGGCCAAGCACCTCTTCCTCATGTCACCAAGATTCACTAGAAAATAATCAGATGATGGGTGGGAAGCTTAGGGGAGACTGGGTTACACTAAACGTGTTTCATTTGAGAGTGGCACTGGATAGAAGCTGCTCTACTTGAGGAAAAGAATACCCCAGTGGGCTTCTGGGTGGTGCAGCACAATTGTTAAAAAGGAAGAAATGATTCCTGAGTGAAAAATGTGGGATTAGATCCCACAGGAATGATGTTACAGAATCACAGAATTGAAAGGTTTGGAAGGGACCTTGAAAGATCATCGGGTCCAACCCCCCTGCCAAAGCAGTTCCTTAGAGCAGGCTGCCCAGGTAGGCGTCCAGATGGGCCTTGAATATCTCCAGAGAGGGAGACTCCACAACCTCCCTGGGCAGCCTGTTCCAGTGCTCTGTCACCCTCACTGTGAAGAAGTTCTTTTGCACGTTGGTGCGGAACTTCCTGTGCTCCATTTTGTGGCCATTACCCATTGTCCTATCCCCACAAACCACTGAAATGAGGTTGGCCAAATCCCTCTGTCTCCCACACCGCAGGTATTTATACACATTGATAAGATCCCCTCTCAGTCTTCTCTTCTCCAGGCTGAACAGGCCCAGGTCTCTCAGCCTTTCCTCATAGGGAAGGTGCTCCAGGCCCCGTATCATCTTTGTGGCCCTCCGCTGCACTCTTTCCAGGAGATCCCTGTCTTTTTTGTACCAGGGAGCCCAGAACTGGACACAGTACTGCAGGTGAGGCCTTACCAGGGCAGAGTAGAGGGGGAGGATCACCTCCCTTGACCTGCTGGCCATGCTCCTTTTAATGCACGCCAGGATCCCATTGTCCCTCTTGGCCACGAGGGCACACTGCTGGCTCATGGTCAACCCGTCATCCACCAGGACCCCCAGGTCCTTATCCTCAGAGCTCCTCTCCAGCAGGTCGTCCCCCAGCCTGTACTGATACGTCCGGTTGTTCCTTCCCAGGTGCAGGACTCTACACTTGCTCTTATTAAACCTCATTTGGTTTCTTCCTGCCCATCTCTCCAGCCGGTCCAGGTCTCGCTAAGTGGCAGCACAGCCTTCTGGCGTGTCAGCCACTCCTCCCAGCTTTGTGTCATCGGCGTACTTGCTGAGGGCAGACGCTATTCCCTCATCAAGGTCATCGATGAAGATGTTGAACAAGACCGGACCCAGCACTGACCTCTGGGGAACGCCGCTAGTCACAGGTCTCCAGCTGGACAGGAGCTTTCACAGTTTTCAGTTGATGGTATATCAATGGCTGAATTCCATACAAGACAGAGAATACATTATCTGGTAAAAAATGCTGGAATAAGTCAAATAATAGGTGTAAATCATGCTTTCTATCTTTTTCTTGGACATTTCAATTTTTTTTCAGCAGTATTTCAGTGCAGCAGAACTTAGGTCCTCAGCTAGCCACACTATAAGCCCAAGCCTGATCAGCTTTACAAAACAGCTGCATCATTTTAAATAGATCAACTGTCCATCCCTCCATTAAAGTGGTGCACATACCTAGTAGATTATTTACTTATCATTTATGTCCCTCCAAGTAAGTTCAGTGATGTCTCAGTGCAAAGCAAGCTGATAAAGGTGAGCATGCTTTTAGCAGAGATATTTAACTGCATTTTTTAGTTTTATTTTTTAAGGAAGGAATATCTTGTTATCAGCATCTTTCTCACACCAGAAGTGGAATTTTTGCAGAAACATCGGTAAACAAGCCTTGCCGACCACATCTGTGTTTCTATGAACCAGCAGGCTCTGGAAGGGCTTAAGCAGAAAGCTGCGCACCTCCTGCCTACTTCCCATCACCATCACTGCCCTCCATGCAGCAGAGGGCTGCTGCAGCCTGCCTGTCTGATGTGCTGGGCAGGCTTACTGTTTGCCTGGAAAAATCATCCTGCACTGAGTGCAGCCTCAGGACCACTTCTGCCAGCCATTATTTATCACGGTGACTTGTGCTCTGCTAAATAAAATGGAGACTTTGGCATGGAGTAGTCCTTCTGAAAACAAGACTGGCAACAATGGGACAAGGAGCAGAGGCACAGAGACTGAAGGGAACGAGAAGCTCACCTGTGGATTCTTCACTGGGCAGAACAAATGAAGGGGAAGCGCGTAGACAATCCCACAAACCATGTGAAGTGCTGAAGGAGACAGCCACGCTCCTGCTAGGCTGGGAAAAGAGGAACATGCTGTGGTTCCCAACATGTGAATAAAGCTCCTCGGTGGGGAAGCAGAGTTACTGGAAACCTCCTGCCTGCCCTTGCCTTCAGCACAGAACGGCCCTTGTGGGAAGGTGCGTGCATGGCAATGCAGGAGCCGCTCACTCAAGTTCCCCGTGAGATGTGGCCGAGGAGGCGATTTATTTCCAGCTCCCTTTCCAGATGAAGTATGGCTTGCACTACCACTGCCTAGGCTGTAGTTATTCTGTAAATAAAGATTTTCTGTCTTCCACGTGGCAACTTTTGCCCTGAAGTCACTCTTTAAAGTAAGCCTCAGAAACAGGCAGGTGAGCGCAGCTGAGAGCCCGGAGAGCGGGTACCCGTTAGTGCTAAACATTCGGTTTTGGTGTGAGAGAAACTTTCTTCCGTATTTCACCTTCTAACACGTAGGAGGTTGTGCTGGTGACAGGGCAGCAGAACTGTCCTGTATCTCCGATGCTTTACTTCTGCTCGGTGAAGGCGCGGAGGAGGCAGACTTTGCTGCAAAGCCTTTCTGCTCCCTCTGTGCTCAGCGCGCACGCTGCGGCCTCGGGAAGCCTCCGCACCACAGTTCCACAAGAACACAGAGTCACCCAGCTCTTTTCTTTCTTTATTTTTTTATTGAAAGCTTCATCAAAGAAAACAGAAGTTTAAACCTAACATCCACTGATCTACAGAAAGCCCCAGGAGTGGGAAAATGGCAGCTATTAGGATTGTGGTACAAATGGAAAACATCAAAAAAAAAATCATAGCAGTACAGATCTTTCAAAGACATTCTGAGACATCAGCACACAGATGCCCATATAAATAAGATTCATAATTTAATGTATCACAGAGGTTCTGTATTCTACATTTTGGCTACAATGAGGTCTGTAAGGGCTTTAAAGAACCTCTGTCCCACTTTTGTGATGCACGTTTTCTTGATAGGAAGTTCATCTGCTTTCAAAGCTGCTTTGATTTTTCTTACAGACAGAATCTGTTCATTCTCCTTTAAAAAGGAAAACAAATAAGTGTTCCTATATGAATTCTGTATGCTTCCTGGTTTTTACATAAAGTTGTTTTGCCTCCAAAAGACAGTAGAATTTTCCTCCACTCTGGAATACAGAATATTTAATAATACTTCAGTTACATAAACATCATGTTCTCTTCTCTAGGCTGTATTTTTGGGCTTTTAAAAATATAACTGTCTGTAAATTCCACCAAATTCATAAAATTTTTATCCAAGAGAAAGACACTTATAGGCAGAAATTAAAGTTGGGCAGATACTCTCTTAAGGACAGCAGATCCAGATCTTGGAAGGTGCTTAGACCTCGCAGGGTTTGGCCCTACAAGGAGACATGTATTTGTGAACCTGTCAAAGGCTGATATTTTTCTCTTCATTACACATTTTTACTGACTTGAAAGAATGCAACTGTCACTGTTGGGGAGTGAAATCCTGAACAACTGAAATAAAGACAAACATTTTTCTCATCATGAAAAGCTAAAGCAACACTTTGTCTTTCTTTTACTTTTTAACAACTTTTCTCTCATAGTTTTCTGTTAATTTGAACAAAGAACATGTTAATAAAGGGGAGAAGAAAGGGTCTCTTCTGCCTGCTTTGAGGCACAAAGGTGAATAAATCTCTGGGGTACATACAGAGCTCTAGCCTATTTAGGTGACAGGAGCAATATAGAAAAAAACGGTGCTCTTTTTGAGGGCTAGCTTTCCTTACACTGCATCTTTGCTGCTTGCTGAGATTCTAGAAATCTGCTCCAGTGAGGGACAGGAGTCTGCCGGTCACTCAGCCCTCCTCTGGGAAAATGTGCGGGCGTGACTGTGTGTACGCGTATTAGAAATGAAAGGAATCATCATTATTAGAGCCAATTGCCATTAAACTGAAAAGACTAATACACCAAATGTCAGTGTCTTTGTTGTTTTCTGTTTTGCATTTCCATCACACCGTGACTGTTTTCTCAGTTCACATGGGCTACCTAGAAAGACCTGTAAAATCCCTTACCCTAGGGCACTTCTTTTGTATAAGGACCAATTTCATGTTAAATAAAGTTTCGAAAGGAAATGTTGACCATGTGTGTATCAAACGTTACTATCTTCAACTACCACATTTGGTCTCACCACTAAAAATAGATCGCTTTATTACTTTAAGCACATTATCACTCTTAAGCATGACTCTTACTGTAGGTGGAGTTCAGCTAGTCTGACTAAACCTGTTTTGCTCATGTCAACCTCAGCATTAAAATGAAGTGGCATGAGGAGCACCATCAAGCTTAAAATCATGAAGCATGGCAATTTCTTAAACACTTATTATCAGTCTCATCCTTCAGTACCATAAACAACATAATATAGATCCAAATACTATGACATATTAAAAATAAACTTTATTACAATGCAGGCTTCCTCAAATTTGCTGAGTTTTGGTACACATACATACATAAATAATACCCTTCATTTGATTTTTACTTGTGTAAAAATCCATTTGAATGCTTCAGCCCATTGCCCATTGAAAGTTTAAGCCCTCAACTTCCCTAATAACCAGCCTTTATCTTCTACAGTTGGGCATGCATCCATAGCAGAAGACAATACAATGTGATGCAATTGCTCTCAGATATGCCTCATTCTGCATTACAGTGGATTTCTTGACCAACACAACCAAGGCAGTCTCTTGGTAAACAGAACTATACAAGTAAGCACAAGCTAAGGACATTTCAAGAGTCTGTTTCACTGGAAGGCAATAGGAGGACATTCACAATTTGAGGCCTGACTGTCACAGGTGAAAAGTGCTTACAAAACCAGCAGTAGAGCCAGATAGGAAGAAGAGTCCCTCAACGATCTCACTGGAAAAAGTGAGACTTTTCAGTGCCCTGATCTACACTCTGGTCAGCACCTGCAAATATAACACTCTCTTCAGTTCCACTGTATCATTTTTTTCTCAGTGTTAAGTGACGAGCCCAGGTATTCAGAATTTTCTAGCCATAATTCATATTTTTCTGACACCCATCCCGTATTTATCTTTTAAAGTAAAAACAAAAATACCAAACCTGAACATCCAGATTTGACTATTTACAAGAATTCAGGTGTGATGGAAAGTACATACGCAGTTCAGCTTATGGATTTGATGTTGCTTCTAGACCGCTGGGCCAGGCACCATTGCCTTTGACTTCTAGAGTTGTTTCTGCAATCTTTCAGGAACCCTCGTGATATTTAAAGCTAATTGGCAAGACATAGATACTGACTTTATGAATTCTGATCTTCAAAACCAAGAAAAAAAAGAAACTCAAAAAGATAATAATAAACCTTCCAATAAACCTTATTAGCCAGAACATAAAGAAAACCAGTTTTAGAGTTCAGAAGCCACCAAGTATTCCTGTGCTATGATGACAACCATGCAGCAAGTGTGTTGCTTTTCGTTATCTTTTATCTCATCTTAAAATTTTTACAAATAAGTTACCACTTTCTGAGCATTTTGTATGTTCCATTTTTTTTTCTTACCTTACGATCTATGTCTATTTATACTCAAAGCTCACATTACATATAAAACATAGACTTTCAAGTACCATTTCACTGATTTTTGGGAACAGTAAGATGATCAATTGCATTTAGGGGATCCATTTTCTTTCCTCTTCTTCTTCCTCTATTTCTTTGCTTTGTTTCTTTTGATTTCAAACACTATTAAACATTGCAGCATGGAAAAAAAGAAAAGGAACGATTCTAACACAGAATGCACTTGAAACACTTTAAAGTGACAGGCATCGTGATACCGTGCTGCCTGTCTGACTTAATAAAAAACACTGAGATTGCTTAAATTTGTTTGCTGAAAAAAATAACAAAAATGTTTCTGAATGTATAAATAAAGCAGCAGAGTTCTGAATAGAAACAAGAAGGTACCTCAGCATATTCATCAGCCACATGGTAGCTACCTTGTAGCCTCATTGTTGATAGTAAATGAGACTTTTTGTATGTCACATTAGAACTAACACAGAAACAAATATGTTTATTTCCTATTTAACTGAATTGTGCCTGGGATTATCACTATTTGTACAAAGAATTCAGAGAGAGACAGAAAGAGAGTACGTGTAGAAAGGAAGAAAATAAGGCTAGATTGATTTTTCCCCCATATGCCCTCCAAAGACAGAGGGAACCTTTATCCAAGGACAAAATTCAAGTGCCACTCTCAAAAAGCAACATGTAATGAGACAGTATGTGGAACAGAAAGAGATGTGATTTTTTTTCTGAATTAAAAACGTGAATATTGTTGTTCTTTTACTTTGGCATCATCTGGTTTTCAGAAGTGTCGAGTATCAACAACTACTCTGGAGAAAGCAGAAGTTTTATCACTTCTGAAAATCAGGCCCTCTTCCTATGGTGAAGAACCACGTGAACTCCCATTCCTCTCTTTTATATGTTGCATATCTAGCAGCCATTTACTTGGGAAACCCCCTCCCACCCCACACTACATTAAAATATATGATCTTGTTTTATCAATTTAAAAAAATAATTGTGTACTTTTCCCCCAAAAGACAGGTTAGGGAAACAGAGATCTCTTTTTTAGAGTTGGGTGGCTGAATCAGATTGATCCAATATAAATGTTTGAATTTGATTATTTTTAATGGATACCCTGTCTCTAATGCACCACAATAAATGTGATGAAGCTTCCCCTCTCTTCTGAATGGAGGAAAGTTTAAAAATGTTTGGTTTAAATTTACATATAGAAATATGTATATGTATGTATATATTTAAATGCTGCTTTTCTTCTGCCTCCTTAAGGAAAAAAATCATCTTTTGACTTGCTTTTCACCTTTTTTGGTTGCTTGGAAAAATCAAGGGCCATAATCAAGATTTCTCTGTGGAAAAAAAACTGTCATTCCTGAAACAGGTTTCAGTGGATTCAATTTAGTTAGTGTCTTTTCTGCCTAATCATACTAATTAGTGATTGTCAGCCAACATATTAAGACAACGGAAATCATAGCAGAGAAGAATAATTTTAAACTTCCTGCCTGCATGACAATACGAGCGTAAGTCATTTTCAACGTTTCTGCTTGTATGGGAGAGCTAAAATGAGAACAAAGATCGAGTTTGCTTTCTGTCGCATCTAACTGGCAATTCAAATGCATCACCAAAAAACGCAGAATTAAGGTGGCTATGCATGCTGGACGATGACAAAGACTGAGGTGAAGAAATGAGTCTGTGGTATGTTGGAATTCAGAAGGAAGACTGTTGTTTCAGAAGAAATACCAAGGATCAGGCAATTTAACAGAAAAACCCATCAAAATTAAGCCCACCTGGACAGATTAGTTGGTGACCCGCTCTCCTGCTTTGTGATGTTCTCCAAAGCACGCCATCAATAAGCTTCTCATACCAACTATTCTGAAATTTCCACTATAAACATATGCAGTATGTAAAACACCAGTGGAAGATAGTTTAAACAAACAAGAAAGTAAGAACTGGTCCGGCCATGTAGGTCAAATAAAGATAAAAAAAGAAAAAAAACCTCTATCTTCTGGACTGCGTTAGGGTGTCACTTCATCTTTGGTATAAAATAGGCCATCCATAGGCTGCATTTGTTCACAACTAGGAAAGACTACAGAAATTGTCAACAATTTCTTCTATCTATTGCTTTTTTTGCACTTTTTTGACCATAAGCTCCTATCTACTTAAGTTTTTTTAATGCTCTTAAGCTAGGTTTTTGCAATGTGACAAGCAAAGCAGACTAAAAACTTCTTAAAGCTCATAAAAAAGACTGCAGATAAAAAGCACTAATGCTTTTGCTAGCGATCACGCTTTGTAAATAAAAAAATCTGCATTCTGCAAGAAAAAAACCCTGCATTCTCTACAATGCAGCAAGTTTTTTTCTCAATTCAATAACTTTACTGTAAAATGCTTTAGCCTTCTAGAATTTTTTTCTGTCAACACTTAAGACAAAGTTCATAAAAGTCCCAGCATTTTTCCAATCCTTTCAGTTGCCACAGTTCCTTTATCATCAACTTTTCTTCAAAAGAAGAAAATCATTTTCTTTTAAACTGTACAGTTTATTTTTGTTCACCCCAAAAACTCAGTCTATTAAACTTCTGCACCAGCACCGGTGTGAGCAGTTTCAATTCATTCTCGGGTTTTCTAACAAGACGTTGACAGCTTGCCTTGAGAGCCTTTGACGTCCTTAAAATTAAGGCAATTAAGATTCAAGATAAACCTTACCTAAACATTTCTTTAAAACAAACACTTGAACAACAACGAAAAAAGAAAACAACAAAAAAAGAACAAAAAAAAACAACCAAAAACCACTCTAAATTTAAAACAAGAAGAAAAATAAACTGAGAGAAAAAGAGTAGCTTAATTTTTGAGGAAGACAATTGGTTTTTTTCATCTCAACTTGCTCCCTCTTGACATCATCAGTTTTTTTCTGTTAAAAAAGAAAATCTAGCTACACCTCCAGGTAAATTCTGAATTCAAATGTTCGTCCAGATGAAATGTCAACCCAGCATTTCTCCTCTGGGTTTTTTCTTTAGTTAAGAAAAAAAAAATAGCAAAAATAAAATTGTCAGACTACATGACGGAACCATTTGCACAGCACATAAAAACACTGTTTTGTTTTCGTTGGGAAAGGTAGAAAAAAAAAAGCATTCATTTGACGCCTGTGCAAACTGGAAGCCAACTTCTTGTTCAGTGAAGTTTCTCCATTCAAGGCAAAGATTTCAGACCGACATTCTTCAGTCCTGTTTATTGTCTGTAAAAACAATTGAATTAAAGTGGTCATTAAGTCAAAACAACTTTGAAATAGGCTGCTCTCTTTTTTTTCCACCCAATTCCCTTTAAAAGTTATCCAAGCTAAACTAACTTTGCAGCTGTTTAAATATGATACCACCACCAAGCTGAAAATAGTCAGGCAGAAATAGGGAACTCCTGCTTTGGGGACGTTAACACATCCTAAGCAGATGACTTTACTTTTGTT
This sequence comes from Anser brachyrhynchus, assembly GCF_964034855.1. Lineage (NCBI taxonomy): Eukaryota > Metazoa > Chordata > Aves > Anseriformes > Anatidae > Anser > Anser brachyrhynchus. The sequence goes on along the minus strand of NC_137695.1, from coordinate 43,442,298 downwards.
AATGCTATGCTTAATGGGCAGTCCAACTACAATGAAATGAGATGAATACGTGGCTTAGCACTGTGTAAATATTTCAAGAGTAATACAATAAGAGAGTGAATATTTTCATAATATTAAGTGGCACTATTTATTTTGGATACTAATGATAAAACAAAGGATAAAATTACAATAAAAGGATACGTCCAATTTGTTAATAAGAACACATTTTCTGATGGCAAGAATAGTTAGACTGTGGAACAGTCTGCTTAATGAGCCAGTTATTTCTAACTTAGAAACTTTTGAGATAATATTAGAAAAATATCTTTTTTTTTTTTGAACATATAGTTTCAAGTCTTGCTAAAATTAGCACAGAGAACAACCTAAACTACCATTTTTTAAAGATAACTCCCATTTTGTGTTTTTGAGGTTTCATGAAATTTAAAGACATGTCTAATAAAACTTATCTTGGCAAGATGACACAAGATCCTGGGGGAGATGTAGATCCTACTTACAAACACTAGTAAATGTATCAGTAAGCTATCAGTAAGAGATAGTTATTGCTTCTTCTACAGTTCTCAAACCTTGTATGGAAAAAATGCTTTTACAACTCAAGTTCAACTCAAGAAAAGCTAGCACCTTTCCTTTCTGAGCATTAAAGCATTTGCCTTGCTTAGTTTTAAATTAATTTTATTATTATGAGTTAATATTTGCCACAGAACTATTTCTTCAGTATGGTAAACATAAAATGAACTTTGATTTTAAATATCAAATTTGCCAAAGAATTTTTTTCATTGCACGAAGCCTTGAAATTAATATTTTGAATGTAACAACAGATGTATGTGGAAAATAAGAATTAACTACTTACTTAGGATTTCTAAAGCAGTTCTCTATGCATAACTTCCAGTAGGAGTACTCAAGTTGGACTTCTCAGTGCCTAAGATTTTACTGCCTCTCTGAGCAGAGTGGGCACCAAAGGGTCACAGCACACATTCTCTAACAACCTGGCATTGAGGTTGCCCAGAAAAGGCTTCAGAAAAACTGAACTCTTCCTACATTTAAAATCAGAGTACTTTGTTCAACAGAGTTTTGTTTAGGGGTAAGAGAGTACAATTTCCAGGGGGAAGGATCACCATTTAAAGCCACTTCATAGATTTCACACTCTTATGTGGAAAATTAAAGATTTATGAGGAGAAGAAAAGAGGCATTGCAGGTCTAAAACAATTAAGATGATTTCCTCATAGAGTTGAGCTGTCTGCTCAGAAACAGAAGGCTGCTTCTCCTATATTGCTCCACTTCTAGAAGTCAGGTTTTTGATATGAAGTCATCATTTCTGAACATCCCTGTGTGGGATGCTCAAATAGAGCAGCCAGCATATTAAATGAAAGAATGTGTATGCTGATGAAAAAAAGGGGAACTTAATTTTTAAATCTTACAGTTTATTTTTGCGTACAGAATACAAGATCCTTGTAACACCCTGAGTACCTTTCCCCTCCTTCATTGCCTGCAGTTTCATGATTGTTGTAAAGAAAATAAAAACAATGAAATAACACTGTTAGAACTTTTCTCCTGACTGATCAGTTCCTATGAAACTGTTTTGTAGTGTCTGCCTTTTCCTTTGCCTATATTTGACAAAACCATTATGTGGTCATGTTAATTACTTCCTCTCTATTGCTTTGAAAACAGATGTATATTGGGCATGGTACTTGTTATTAATAAATGTGACCTTCGAAGAGTGGATTAAAAACATTATATGTTAATTGCTAAATAACTTCATTTGATATTATATTAAAGGTTACCAAAATATTCTGGTAGGAATTGTTGTAAGACAGAGATTGCATACATATTTCTTTCTTTCTACAACTTCCCACACTTTGCATTTCTGCCCACAACTGGCAGACACAAATAGAGGGCACTTTTCAGAAAAAAAAAAAAATCACAGTAAAAAATATGTAGTGGATCTCTCCATGTGATTTAAAAGGAAAGAACTTCCTCTGAATATAAATACCAGTGCCATTAGAACTCTGGCCATCACTGCAACAAGGCAGTAGCTGGCAAGGAAAGATGAAGGATCTCATTCTCAGAAAAGGTGGGAATTCACCATGTGAGAAAGAACACAACACTCATTTCAATAAAGAATCACAATGTAGTTTACTCCTCTGTGGGAAAAATTCCAGAAGCAGCTGCTCACAGCTACCTTATGAACACATCTGAACTTAAGTTCTTCTGGTTGGAGACTTAACTGAAAGCGAACTGGATCATGGGAATGATCAAATCCAAGTACCTTCAGAACACTGTCATCAAAGCCAGTGAACAGGATGGCACTGTCACGTGTATTTCTCTCTTGGCCAACTGTATTCTGTAAGTACTTTGCCATCACAGGTACTAGAGAGTTTGATGGCTAGGAGGGGTACACATGCATAGACTGTGCCTCCAAAATAGAGTACTGGATGAATCAACAAAATGCTTGTGATCAACTGCTTTTGTATTTACATCTGAACAAATATGGGAGTGACATATGAAAAAGTGAGATATTATAAACATAAATATGGCAGTCAAAAAGGGACATTGTGTGATCTGACACCATTGTTTATTCATGTGTTAAACAAAGAAATGCATCTTCCACTTCCAGAGGTCACAAATGAAGTAAAGCAACTGACAGATTGGTATAATTCTCATCTTCTCTATACCAGCTCATATATTATGCCTCTTGCACTATAAGTACTATGTCACGATGCATTAACTGACATACCAAATGTTTTTCTTATCTGATGATTTGTCTACTTCCTTCCACAAGATAAAAACTGCATAATTGTTTTTACAGTGATACTGATTTTCAATGTACATTTATTAATAAATGGCTGTGTTTGGAGTACGGCAAAATTCCTAGAATTGGTCCAAATTCCTAGAATCTGTCTGTGGATCAGTACCTGTGACTAAGTCCCTGACTTGTCTTCAAGAGGACTGATTCTGTTATCTCAAAGGGAAGGAGTGTAAGAGGATAATTCAGAAAATGATGGGGTTCTAGGTCCAGCTATCAGTGTATAGATCTTAAATTTTGCAAGGTATTCCATGGGAAGCAAATAAAGTGAGCAGAGATTGAGAGAAAGACAATGTAGTCTTTGCCTCATCACAGTATTTTCCATTCTGTTTCTAGCTTCTGCCCACTTGGTGTCTGCATGGCACCAGTTTAGCATGCTCACAAATACCCATTTGGGGCAATTTACACTGTTTAACTAGCAGGACTTTCGGAAATGAACCTTCATGTTTGTACCATGCTAATTTTTGCCACTGCAAAATTTAAGTCCTGTTTATAACCTCAGATGCTAGATGGTGGTTAAGCCCGGTATGGCAACTGTTAATGCAGTTGTTGAGATCCTTCTGAGTCCAGAATAAGCAGAAGCCTGCTAGAGAGCATGGAACTCAAGAACAATTTGCTTAGGTGAGGCCATCAGGCAAAACACTCTACTAATTACACTACTATATATACAATACTCATCTGAACTTAATGAAGCTATGCTGAATTTATATTGCTGAAATGGGAAGCAGAATTTGGGCCACTATATGGAGGAGCCAAAACCCTCAGTCTACGAAGTATATGCCTACTTACTTAGACTGTTGGTAAGAATATGCAGGTGCATGTTCACTGGATGTTTCCACTGTCATCTGTTGCTGTTGACCACTGGCTTCCTGTGATGACGATGCTACTGTCTGTGGAGAAGTATCAGCAACAACACCCTAGGGAGTCAAATAAGAACATGAAAAACTTACTATTTTTAGTCACTTTAGTGAATTACATAAAGGAACTCAGCACCAGCTCACATTCCTGTATTTCTCTAGAAATACTGTATGGTTGAGAGAGTTTGAGATAGGAGAACCACATGCTAACCCAACAAACTACATTAGTTTACAGAGATAATCCAGCAATGAGAATCTTCCTTAGTGTACTAACATCTCCAGTACTTTGTTTTCACAAGCTGCAGTGGCAAATACCTCCACATTTGGGAATGGTTCTCTGTCCATTCAAAGCCAAAGGCAAAACTTCTGACTTCAGTGGAGTCTTGATTTTACCTCGTCTTTTCTTTAACAAATGTATGGCTCTTCTGACTTTCACTTACCTACCCCAACTTCACAGTCAGTTCACTTTTATTTTGCTCATTTTACAGTGAGATAGAAACAAAGATCAGGTCCACCACCCTCTGCTTTATTACATGTCCATCAGAATTCTAGCTACCTTAAGAAAACAATGCACTCCGGTCAGTGCACTTATGCATGTTTCATTTCAACAATAAATTTAACTCGCACTAAATATTTTTACCTGTTAAGTCAAAGCTCCAATGAAGTTTTATTTACAAATTTGTAAACAAAACAAACAAAAAAGGTAAGTAGATATACAAAAGTTGATATGCATGGATTTAACATTATATTCAATTTTTTAGCCTATTTGGACAGTCTGAATTCTAACTATTTTTGCATGCTTTCAAGGTGAACTACATTTTCTTTCCTTTACTCTCATATTTGGTGTCTTGGCCACACTAATAACACTAACAGGTCTCTCCAGGGAACATGCATTATTACCGCATTGCACACAACAGAGCCAGAAGAGGGAGCACAAAGCACTTGCTTTGTTTTCATTTGAGTCCTATGTAAACAAAAGGTAGTTTATTTTACATTATCTGTGGAAAAGAAAGTGTTTAATTTCTCATAAATTCTACGTATCTGTTGCTTAACAGACTATCAGTATTATCTTTTTCTGTCTATGTCTTTATGCTTCTACAATTGTCCATCTCATCTTGAGAATGTAAGCTCTCTGGGGCAGAGACCATATTTTTTGGTCTCTGCTTGTGGGGAGCATCCAGTGTAGCAGGGTCCTGGTTCATGATGCTACATGAATACAGATAAACAATAACAATAATAGTATTCACTGGATAAGAGCAAGACAGGCTATATATTCAGATAATATTTAATTACTACATCATAGGACTTTATCAGGCATGAATATACCAGTGGATGATGGTGAGGAGGGCTCAGGAAGAATTAAATTAATTTCTCATTGGTACTGGCCAGTACTGATGCATGAGCCACTCTCATCTCCATCCCACGGTTTCCTTTTGATTCAGATTTGTATCTGTCCAGTTTATTACCAAGAATGGCAATTAAAAGAGGTACTCGTAGCCCATTTGTAAGTAAACAAGGCCCAGAGCAGAATTATCCTCTAGCAAAAAAGATTAAAAGTATGATCAGCACAATATGACAAAACAGTAGCAGCCTTTTCTGTGGGACCTCATTTAGAAATTTCAGAGAACTGGGAGAAACCAGGATGAGTACTTGACTGCTGGTGGGGCCATGCCAACAGTACCACTAACACAGCAGCCTCAAAGCACAAAGCAGCAATAGCAGCAACTTCAAAGTCCACACAGCTGAAGACAGAAGTATGGAGACCCTGGCACCCCTCACATTACCCCAGTGTAGGGGAGAAGTTATTAATAAAAGGGAATAGCACCAAAGAGAAGCACACACTGAAGAGGATGCCAAGGCTCCCTCCTCTCGCTGTGCTTGGTGGCCCTTATAACGCTGCACAGAAGTGGAGGCCGAGCTGATGCTCTCCCAGCAGCTTGTGGTCTACAGGGTTGAGTAAATACTTACTCATTAGACTGTCATCAGCATGACTCAGCCCCAAGGAGGGAGGGAGCGAATCCTTCCTCAAGGATGAAAAAGCACTCAGTCAGTGCAGCATCCTCCACGTCTGTATATACAAGAGGAAGGTTTCCATTGCTCAATCACTTTTTCTGGTGGCTAAATGTTTCAGCAATTATCTACACTTGCTAAGGACCGCATCAAACCCTCTTGCAATCTTCTCTTCTTGGAATCTCTTTTGGGTTCGTGGTCTGCCTTGCTGGGTTTGTTTTCCTGTCTCTTCCCATCTCCCTCCCAAGTACATGGGGAAAAAATAGTAATAATCACTGATACTTTATTCCATATCTTGATGTAGAGCAAAAAAAATGCAAAACAAGAGCCCTTGCAAATAATCAATCAATAAATAAATAAATATAAAGGAAAGGAGAAAGAAAGAAAAAAAGAGTAAGAATGTGCAGTCTTAATTTTAAAAGCTGGAAGACGTACTATTCCATAAAGTGATTTTTAGGCCCCTCTCAAAAAACAGGTGCAATGAGGCATAATAGATAGAAGACTTCTGTTACCCCTTTACTCTGCTTTCTTGGATGGAGATAAACTTACTTCAATAGGGACAGCTGTTGGAGGCACAGGAGTGTACTGGGGAATGTAGGTCCCTTGCATAGGTGCAGCAGCAGTCATGTACTAGAACAAATTGAAGGCAAATTAACATTAGAAAACCACAATCAAGCTGCAAAGAAACCCCAACATAATAGAAGCATGACGCTCTTTCAATTTTCTGTAAAGAGTTTGTTGGTTAATGTATAGTCTACTATTTCTTTTAATTAAAGATTTTAGCGAATGGTAGGAATTACCTTCTAGCTATTAAAACTCAGTCTTGAACTTCAAAGTCAGGTCACATTTGAATACAGGCGATAGTAAACATATTGCTGATAGATTCAGATTGTATTATTTTTTCACATGCTTTCTGAAACTGAGAGACTCCTACTTGTACTTATAAATAAAACAGTAAAGAGACATGATAACAGCCTATATATATATATAGTGTTTACAGATACAGGAACAGTCTAAACAATATTTTGGAATCTTATTTATCTTATCTTAATGACACCTAGAAAACATGAAGCACAAAATTTGACAGTTTTATTCCCGTCTATATTTAACCATATCATTAAGAGCATTTCAGTTTACAGGGAGTGGAGGGGTGATCCAAGACAGGAAAAATAAACGAAGAGGAAGACATGTCTGGGAGCCTTTTGTACATAGAAGCCTTAACTAAATTCTTAAGGATCATTTTTAATATCCAGGGATCTTTTCTATGCATTTTGAAGCTTCTCCCAATTATTCTTACAGCAACGCTTGGTATTAGCTTCTCCAAAATACTTTCTCTCCCAAGTACTACAAGATACTATTTTTTTTTTTTTTTATTTATGAGTGCATGTGAATTTTGCCATCGGTATGGCACTAATCTCTTTATATACAGCAATTCTTAAAAAGCTCTTGAACTGAATGCAACAGATTGTTCAAGTCTTCAAATAAAGTATCGATATTAAGTTGTCAGATCCCGATGTATTTTTCTTTCTACAATCCAGTCCTAACTGCATGTCTTCACTGACAAGAATCTCAGAATGTGCCCAATCCCACAACTGACTGTATGACACTTCCACTACATGTTATCTTCAAAGACACACTGAAGATCTGAATCAGCCCAAAATGTATGTGATGAATTTTAAAATGCGTTAAATATAGATTTGCTTCCTGGCAGAGCTAGGAAGTGCTTGCAAGATTTTATTCTGCTGTTTATAGTAAAATTTACATTTAAAGCACTCTCTCACCTCAATTCTAAACTAACTGGATGGCTTGATATGCCTGTCACAAACATGAATTACGAAATTGCAGAGTTGGGTACAGAATGGAGAAAGGCCTGAGGGAATGAGAACGTCATATTTGAGAATCCAAGAGCTAAATTCTGAAGTAAGAATCATTTACTTTTCATTCAAGTAATGAAAAATTAAAGTAAAAGAAAAAAAAAGTTATTTCAGTGAAATTGTTTTCTATAGAACAAATAATCAATGAGAAACACGGGTGACATAGAATGTACACTTGTAATAGGAGCAGAATGTTGTGTTGAAAATCATTACAATATTTGTGAATACAAATTCACAGCATTTTCCTTTGAGACAAAGAGAGACAGGAACGTCCCCCATGTATGTGTGCCTGTACCAGGCCATGATTTTCTGCATCTCCTTTCTCTTCTTCTTCAGAAATAAAACTGAATTCAATAGTTTTTTTACGAATGCTAACCCACCAAAGACATTAGGCCAACTGTCCCTATTGTACTCAGTACAGTTGGACTATTCTCCTGGCTTAAGGATTAGGAACTAATGAGAATGCTACCGCGGGGTGTTCCAGAGCGGCTTCCGCTCCATTCGTTCTGCTTTGTAGTGCTGCCGTCACATGTTGGGGTGACATCCGCTGTGTGGCATTGTTCTAAACATGTCAATATTTAACAGTAACCTGAAGCTCTCTTGCAGTTCTGCAATGACCTATAGGGGCTTTAAATACCTACCCAGGCTAGCTTCACTCAACTATATAAACATTTTAATTACCAGTGTTAATTTAAAGACTAAAGCGGCCTTATTTAGCTTAGATTTCCTCAGAATTCTTCCCTGAACCCAGCAGATCACTGCTGAGACTCATAAGGCGCGGTTGTCTTCCATTCTCTTACCTTACAAATAGATATGAGTTCTAATACAAAGACATCAAATTATTCAACTGCCTTTTAATTCAAACAGCTCCATTTTTTGCAAAACCCTTTGGCACTGAGTTCTGTAGCACAATGGAAACTGTCTGGGAATTACTTGGTGTTTTTGCTGGCAAGCACTGCTCTTGGTAGTGCAAGAGCACGGAGCATCCCAGTTGTGCCAGACTCCATGAAGGACTCCAAAAATGTGACTTCTTTCCTCTACGTAACATATTCTGCTCATGTAAATGTCCACTGTAACGGTGGTTCAACGTTTTGGTTAAATCACTTGGGGCTCTAAAACAATGTCAAAAACAGTTAAAAAAAATCTGTGAGCAAAATTAGTTGCAACAATGGCATAAATTAAAATCATTTTACCCAGCTCGGCAGCTAAGCTCCACCACAGCTGCTCTCTCACTCCCCATCCTCAAAGGGAAAGGGGGGAGAAAATACGATGAGAAGGGCTCAAGGGTTGAGATAAGCACAGGGAGATCACTCAGCAATTATTGTCACAGGCAAAACTGACTCAGCATAGGGAGATTAATAAAATTTACTACCTATTAATAACAAGCTAGAGAAGTGAGAAACAAACAACAAACTAAAGACACCTTCCCCCATCCACCCTCTTCCACCTCCTCCCCCCGAGCAGCACAGGGGAATGGGGGCTGCAGTCAGTCCCTGACACTTCGTCTCCACTGCTCCTTGTCGGTCACTCTCTGCCCCTGCTCCATGTGGGGTCCCTCCCACGGGATGCCGTCCTTCCTGAACTGAGCCTGTGGGGGCTGCCCACAGGCAGCAGCTCTTCAAGAACTGCTCCCACACGGCTCCGTACCACGGGGTCCATCCCCCAGGAGCAAACTGCTCCAGCACGGGTCCCCCACGGGTGGCAGCTCCCCCCAGACCTCCTGCTCCTGCGTGGGCTCCTCTCCACGGGCTGCAGCTCCGGCCCGGGGCCTGCTCCTGCGGGGGCTCTCCATGGGCCGCAGCCTCCCCCAGGCCACATCCACCTGCTCAGGACCACACAGGATGAAGATTCTCCTTTATGGGCATTCCTTAATTAAGGGTCTCTGTTGTGATGGGGCTCCATGATGAGCACAGGTCCTGTACTCATGCATATAATCTGCATATAGCTTCTCACCTATCTCAAGAAATTAATGTAACTTGTAAGCAGGCAAATGGAAAAAATAGACTTCTCTGTCATAACATCACTGAGATTTATCTTCTCCATAAACCATACACGAGTTCTTTGTCCCTATGTACGTTTGAAAAGGAGACAGCATATCTCACATGATTGGCTTAAGAGCACCCAGTTAATTCCACTAAATATTAGTATTGTAAACACTGAAATAAGAGAATCTGAAAAATCCAAGCCCATTCTTTCTCTGTCATGCTCTTCCATCAGGATTAAAGATTCTTAAGCTAGAATGTGATTGGTCATTCAATAAAGTTTCACAAGGCAGAAGAAAACATTGTCCATTCTTCTTCAGCTGTACAGGCTTTGTGGGTCTAAAAGTAGAAGATGTTTATTTATGACAGTAAAATGAATAATGACTCTATGCACAGATGACAGATCTGGAGGGTTTCAGGGAGCTTGTTTGGCACTCTGATACTTTAAAAGCTGATAATTTCTAAATCAGGAAAAAAAAAGAGACACTGCTGATGGTACCCATTCTCTTAATTTGTTTGTACACTAGGATAAGGAATAATGGTTTAAAACTGTAAAAAGGTACATTTTGATTAATAATAGGAAGAAATTCTTTACTACGAGAGCAGTGAGGCACAGGAACAGGCTGCCCAGAGAAGCTGTGGATGCCCCATCCCTGGAGGTGTTCAAGGCCAGGCTGGATGGGGCTTTGGGCAACCTGGTCTGGTGGGAGGTGTCCCTGCCCATGGCAGGGGGGTTGAAACTGGATGATCTTTAAGGTCCTTTTCAATCCAATCCATATCATTCTGTGATTCTATGATTCTATTAGTTTTTTCACGCAATACACAGAGTCCAGATTCTTAGCACTGAAGATGCGCAATATTATAACATAATGCACACTTTACAATGCCTGTCTGCTTAATTCAGGCTGCACTCATCAGAGCAGCAGTTTACCCTATATGCTACATTAGCAATTCCGTTCACACCTTGTTCTAATGGGATTTTTGTCTTTAACTTTTTGAAACTGCTTAAGTATGTGAAAAAAATATATAAGGTGGAAAATGAGGGAGTAGTGATACACACACATCTGCTCTCCTTTTAGAGTAACTTTTTAGAGTAACTACAAAGAGTTAAACAAAAGGAGGTAGGTAACAAATAAGGAGCGGTGAGGGACAAAATGAAACTGTGGGAAGGATCATGATTAATTCAGAGGGCAACATCAGTTCTTACAGATCTACAAACAGCGGGGTATCGCAGCCTGGCTCCAGCAAGACTCCTTGAGCCTGCAGTAAACACTAAGCCCATAAAGGCAGCAGCCACTGGGAAGAAAAAAACAGGAGGAAAGCAGCTGCCTGCCCAGCAAGGGAGCACATTGAGGGAGGACAATGTGTTTCTCCCATCACAGGTGGAGTTGAGTGACCTGGGAGTAAGGTGCAGACAATGTCCAGTTATTTATTTGCCCTAGTCAGCCTTTCTTGGGCACAAGTTAATGTGGAGTCAGGCAAGTGCCTAGCAGGTGAGATACACGGCAGACACCTCTTATTCCAGTCATTAGGTGCTGAGCTTCAGCTGAGACAGTGCCTGAAAGAGCGAGTGCCTCTTGCAAGACTCCATTTATTCCACCAGCAGACTTTGACCACACACTATTTAAATTCTGAAGGTTACCATTAACAGAAACCATAAGAAACCACCCTCAAGTACAATTCTATTTTTAAGCCTAGTTGCCTGTGAAATAACACAGCTGTGATTACAAGAAGGCTACTGGTTGTATGTTAATTCTCACAGCCACTATGAGCACTGGGAGATTTTACAGAGTGACAGCAGTTGATAACCTGATCAACAATGAATTTGTTTCCTGGTAGAGAGAAAATCAGTATTTACAAAATGAGATATTAGCATATAAGTTTGCAGTAGATTCAGAAACCCTGAACACTTAGGATTAGTAAGCTTATTAAGGACAAGGAAGAAGGAGCTTTTATAAAATTAGTGTGAAAATGCTGCTTTGTTTTGCTTTTATTTTTATAGAAATGTCTATCTGATGCAAGAATCATCTTTCCCGATTTCATAGACCCACATGATCTCGAGAAGGCGCAGAGCCTTTTCAGCCAAGGACAGAGCCAAACTGCAGAATCCCTGCACCAGCATAAGCTATGAAACATTGTACCACATCAGCCTGCTGAAGGAAGATTAAATGGGTCTTCTTACGTGAGTAAATGCTAACCCATGTATCTTAAATGAGCAGAGATTCCAGAGTCTGGTCTTCAGTGACTTTGTGTGGTTCCATATCGCTGCATGAGCACAGTACAGTGACAATGACTTAGCTTTTTAGGATTCTCAGAATTAATGCCAGGGTTTATTTGTGTGTATGTGTTATTTTTTTTTTTAAACCATCTGAGAAGTCTAGACACTGCATCACTAACAGAATTATGTGAAAACATTTACATTGCTGGAAAACTGAAGGAAATGAGACTGTTGGCTGGATTTATTTTTATCACCTCTTATTTTCTTACGAAGGAAACCTGCCCTCCCACTTTCAAATCTCTTTCCCTGCAAAGAAAAACTGCATCTCTCATTGACCCTTGTGAAATGGTTGTAACTGTAATGAAACATACAATAAAACTGCACTTTTTTTTGTCCTTGGTTCCACCTTCTCATTTGAAAATACCCTGTTCTCCACCAGAAAAGAACATTGTCTTGCTGTGTCCTCTTATCCCATAGTCCGGCATGGAGATGCAGAACTCAGGAAGAGAAAAGGACCATCTAGTTCATCAGCACCACTGGTGGTTCAATGAAATACGATATCCAGCAGTCATAGTTTTTACTTTAAACTTCAAATACCTTTCACTACCCAGAAGCATTCTCATCTTCCAGCTCAATCCTGTAATTATTGAGTAGCTGTTATTAATCTTAGTTTTCCCCAATTAATGAACACGAGAATAAAAGCTATGGAGTTTTTGCATATATTACAATATTTTTGCTAATAATTATCTGCCTGGCCTAAAATTCAATGCTATTTTAGCACACAATTACCACAGCCCTATCAAGTATAGCACTGTCATTCAGCAGAATCCCATCACTGGGCCACTGCACTCATTGTTCAGGCAGAGAATAGAAATCTTTACAAGATTTAACCTTCCTTCCCTGCTGCTCAGTAATACAAATGTATTTAGGAACACCGGCTATCACTTCCCTTTCAACCTTCCTAATGAGATGTTACCTAATTCTCCGAGCAAGTTAAATGAAGGTAGAGAGAATAATAACTTCAAGAACTATATTTACTAACTAATCTCCTTTTCTCTTCAGGAGTTCTAAGTATCCTTCACAAATCCCTACCTTTGGAAATCAGAGTAATACAAAGGTATTGAAGAAACAGTACAGAAGAACAAAACCCCCCACAGTTAACAGGTCTTTATTTCTGAATTCAGGTCTGCTACTAAAATAGAGTGATCAGGACTAATCAGATAAAGACTATTTAGAGTAAACAAATGTGAGAACAGTCAGATCACCGCCTACAGCTGTGCACTAGCATACAGAAGCCTGTGTTGGTAAAATCTGTAGTTAATATAAACAGCAATCCAGGAATGTCTACAGAAACAGATAAACCAAAAACTGGCACATTCATCTTAAGCAGGTTTTAGAGTCCGAAGTCTGGTATTACAAAGGAACCTAGTGAAAATCTCAAATTGCTTTCAGATATCTCACCAGTGTATGAAAAGGCAGAAAATGGAAGAAAACCCATTACGATGTAAAAATTAAGTTCCCATTTTGATTGTATCCTTCACTAAAGGCAAGTGCAACTTCTTTCAGGAACACTTCTCTACAGCAAGTTGTTCACGTTATGTTTATCAGTCTGTACATGGCTATGGAACTCAACCTCAGATTGCCAATGATCCTGGTAGTCAATCTCAGTGCACCTAGCCCCATGATATTTTCACTCTTCCCTTCCTTGTGACAAAACCTCTACTGTAGGCAGAGATCTAAGGAGGCTGTACAGAACTGTAGACCGACTCTCCATATGTGACAGCACGTATGAATAGCTTCAAGATGTGAAAACTACTCTTTTGCACAATTCTTAGTATCTCATGGGTCTGACGGATACATTTGCAAGAGAGCAAGAATACTCCTATGAATAAAAAAACAAAGACCAAGACTATGGTGTTCAGAGTTTCAGTTCTTGATTCTTCAATTCTTTCAGTTCTTATTCATTTCTCTGTAAAAGGGGCATTTTTTATCTTTTTCTAACGCACTCTATGAACTTGTTCTGTCAATATACATTATGAGATCTCTGGGGCAAGTTTTTGAGCATGGGTTAGTGCACGATTTATTAGACTGTCTTGACTGAAGCACCCTATATAAAAACAGGGTACAGTGACTATATCGTAACAAACGAGTATAACGTACCAGTCTTGGCCAGCCAGGGTCAGTAATCACAGAGATTCTGTCACAGTTATATTTTTTTCAGATTCTGTATACTGAGGAATAAAGGTTTGATGCAGCAGAATTATATCAGTTTCTTCTGACATAAAAATTCCCCATGCACCCCTTTGGTTGGAAATTCTTATGAATTTCCATCTGAATACAATTTCTTCAATTAATCCTTGATGAATGACTGCTAGTAAGAAGAAGGAAGCCTGATCTGCACATTGTATTTTCAGAATAAGTAAATAAATAACTGTGTCAGTGGAACTCTCAACACATGAGCATGTTAAGCTATTATTAATAACAGGTCCATTTATATGAACAAATAATTGCTTTCTAGAGGTAAACGTGTCTTCCAGAGGCTATTACATCGTCATGAATTTGAAGAGTCTAAAAAGAAGCAGGCTAGTTACCTGCAAACATCCCTACAGTATGCACGAATCTTTTATTAAAACAACACAACAACCACTTAGGCTTGTTAAATAACAGTTGCTCATCAATCACATGCACCTTCCATTTGCTCTTTCAGAAAAGACTTAAGAGTGGACCAACTGTCCATCGGCCAATTGTCCAAAAATGAAACAGATGGAAGCAAGGACAATTACAAGCTTAAAAATCAAAACAAAAAACAAAACACACACACACAAAAAACCACACACACATACAAAAAAAACAACACGCCACATAAACACACAAAAAGTCACCTGAATATTAGTAGTTCTAATTATCCTGGGAGCAGGAGGAATTTCATCACCTCCTGCATGAAAAAGCAGTCACGCCTGACAGAAATATATTAGCGAAAATGTATTAGCAAAATATATTAGTTTGATAGCATTACACCATCAAACTACACCTTGGACATTCCTAAAAGCAGCTGAAACATGCTATTGCTTTGTCTCTAAAAGATCCCTAGAATCCCAAATATTTAAAAAAAAAAAGTAAAAGAAAAAAGAAACCATCTCAAAGCTTCATATAAAACAGCTGTCCTCAAATACACTGTATCTAGAGATGGAGAAGACCTTAGCAATTCAGTGATCACAAAATACCTTCCAGATATAGCCTGTGTTTCTTTTTGGGGCTAACAGTGGCAGTAGGGATACCTTAAAAGTTGGCCTTCCTGTATTTATGATGGACATGCAAGAGTTAGGCAGGGGGCAATGTATTTCCTCTGGGAAATGCTGGGCCCTTATGCCTAAACATGCAAGCAAAATCATCCTGCTGCCAGGTGTGTGTAGCCGAATTATCCTGCAAAACATGCACCTGGGGCTTCCAGGCTGCTAAGCATGGGATTGGGATGGTTGAACGTGGAGTCTGCAAGCCCCCAGAGCCCAGTTCTACCTGGTCTTGGGTGAGGCTCTGAAACATCTTTGTCTCCTCCTGCACACCTGGGAACTGGCAGTCCCTTTGCAGGCTTTGAGCTGCTTTTCTTCCAGGATAATCCCACAATGTCACCTGCCCAAAGCAATGTTTCTGGTGTTTTCCAACTTGTCAGTCGCATGGCTCCCAGGACTGATCTCTTCCTCAGTAAGCAAACCTGCAAGCCGACTCATTAGGAGATCTGGAAGCCCGCCCAAAGCATTGGACATGGTGGGGCTGCTCTGGAACACAAAATCCTGGGAGCGCTTTGCAGCTGCTGCCTGAAAGCTGACATGGAGCAAGGCAGCAACCAAGAGGGATGTTTATACCAGTTGGCAGCTGTCAGGATCTTGCAGAGTGTATTTTGTGTTGGAAACACCGTGAGCCATTGTTTCCAAAAATTAATTTTTGTTTGGAATTTCTGGTTCATGGGAGAATCTTTCTGTTTTGAGTTTTTAAAAGATGATTCAGAACGAAAGCAAATTTCGTAAGATGAATTTCCCACAAACTGGAAATCATGAATGTTGCTCAGCGAGCTCTTCTGTCTGTTACTTGTTCATATGTGGTCAGGGCAGGAAAAAGAGAGAATATTAACCTTTAATGGCTGATGGCAACTTCAATACATCTAAAGTACTATGTTTTAAAGTAATGCAGTATAAAACATTGTTTCTCATTAGCATATGAATTGGTCTGTTAAAATCTTTACATGTATTACGTGATCATTAGCTCTGCTTAGATGGCAGGGCTGTGGAAGGTGGCTATGGCATTTTTGTGAGGGCTTCTTTTTTCTTGCTCTCTGCAAAATCCTGAAATTATGTTGGATAAAGGTCCCCTTAAAATTAATGTCAATGCCCTACAGATGGAGCGTGACTGAGTTAGAATATTGCAGAGCCTGTCCTTAAGCCGGTTAATCAGCTGTGGGAGGATCTCTGAAACATCAGACTGCATCAGCTCCAGGGCTGCATAACCAAAGCAGATACGTTGCCTTTTATCAGGGTGCTGGCTAAGGGGGCTGAACTATATGGCCATGTCATGAGCTTGTCTACAATTTAATGAGTTGCTTACAGTGTTGAACTCCTAAACTTATTTTATGGTAGAAACACAGAAGCTCTCCCAGTTTGTCATTGTTTCATCCAAGGGGAGGAGGGAGGAGAAAAATACTGATAAGTGAAATAAAACAGAAAAAGAACAAAATGGAAAATGAAAGAAGGGGAAAAAATGCCTGATACTTCAAACAGCAGTCATCCCTGCTTGCCTTAACCTTTCCTGTTTTGTTGTCCAAGCAATTTCCCCACTCAAATTCCCTAAAGATGTCCCTTTAGAATATCCCTAATTTTGAGTCCTGCATGTCTTTCACACTATTTCCATGCACTATTTTCTTTACCTTGTACTGAGATGATACTTTATTTTGTTGGGAAAATGTGATCAGCACAGCTGATGAACCATAAGTGAAGCAATCAAGAATACTAGCTGAATGCTTCTGCTCTGATTCCCACTTTGTACAGGGGAGCAACTTAAGACCTAGGAAACCTGAGTTGTTTTTGTTTTTTAAGAAGAAGCGAGCACCCATTCAACATAACACATTATCTAAAATATAGCTTTATGGGTGCTCTTAGTACCCTTTTTTTTCCCCCTCGAATCACATTAGCAATGCTTGAAGGGGCCAGTAAAACAGATGTGTTTCAGTGCTGGCGAAATTGCAGCATTCCAAGGCTGTTCTTTGAATTCCTTCAGTTCTGGCTTTCCAAAGGAGACTGTGTCAGCTCACATACATTCAAATTACATGTAATTATCAATCTGTACAGACCTGTGCTTAAGCACCTCCTTAGAGTTCTGGATAACATAAGCACAAATATTAGGATATGAATTTACATAGTTTTTTTTCTTTGGGCTAATAAAGTCCACGCCAAGTGAAAAGCAATCAATTTCAGTGGGAAAAAAACTCTCATCCTCACTCTTGGTGTACTGATTGTAAACAGTTTTAAGCAGGGCTAAAAAAAAAAAAAGCATAACAGCACTCTCAGGTAAACAGCTGGTAGACAAGTAAGCCATTATGATTGTTCTTGATCTTATTTCACAGAATGTGAAAAATTCAAAACAAAGCAAAACACAACAAAATCTCCCCAACTTCCTTCCTCCCCCCCCAAATTCTGATAAGAGATGGAATATGAGAAAGATAATCCATGGAGGGAATCAACATTGGGGAAGACATAAATACAAGTACAAACACCCATATTTCCTCTTTATGAATGCCCTTTATATGACAGAGCTGTCCAAACAGCACTTAAGGAGTAACAGCAAAATGCCTGACAGGCAGGTGTGATAAGTTATGGCTCAAAACGTTTGCTTGCCAGGCATAAAGGGTGACTTTTTTTTTTTTTCCTTCTGAAAATCCTTTAAGGTAAACTCACTCCATGTCCGCTGGCATGCAGCCATTTTTCTATAAGCTCATATTACAATGCTGTATTTCTAATGGATTGGGTATGGTGCTTTTCCATTTTGCTAATGAGAAAAGCTAAAGGCCATTACTTGTTCTGATTAAGATCCCGAGGGAAGAAATGTGATGTGTATATTACCAGGCCGTACGTAAAGGAAGTATGTGGCATTTCTAATCAATCAGATGAACAGTAGGCAGAAGAAGTCTTATCCTAGGACTGCAGAGGAAGAAGATATAGGGGGGAAAGAAACCATAGAAAGTGTCTTTAAAAGGTGACTTACAGGAATCAGTTATAATGATATTAGTATGATCAATGACTCCAGCTATGATCTGGGAAGGATGTAATTACCAAAATGAAAACTTTCAAATGGAAAGCCTGATCAAGGGCAGAGGTACTGTCATATTTCTCAGAGCGCTGTCAGCTCCCATCCAGGCAATGCATTACTGTGTCCCTCAGGAGCGTGACAATGCTGCCTGGTTGAGCTGTGCTTCCATGGGGTGGCAGCAGACTGAGGGAGGGAGGGAGGGGTTCTCAGACCTTGCATTCAGCTCAAAACTGTGGTGAAGTCTTGGCCCAAGGGCAAATTCAAGATAAGGAAAGGCAAGGCTGGGAAAAGGGAAAAGAGAAAAGTCTCAGTCACAACTGGCTTTACAGATATTTTTTTTTTTTTAACCTAGGTGAAATACAAAGTTTAGAGACATTTTTCCATTCCTTAGTAAATGGCTGCATAGTTACAGCTTGAAAATGCTACAAGATACATACTCCAAATGGCAAATGAAATGAATAGATGGGTGTTCTAAGAGAAGACAAGATCCTTCAAATGTGTCATAACACACAGTTAGAGCCGCAGACATTATTTATAATAAATTAATTTCATTGAATATCATAAATCATTGCTCAATATTAAAACTGACAAAAATTTTAACATACTACATCCTCCCAAGTGGAATGTGATGTGACAGATGAATGAAGTATTACTGTCAATGATGGCAAAACTATAACAAGTGATAAGGACAACAGAGAGACGGTCTCTTGTACTCTCCCGAATTGCTATTAGGACACCTGGCTTTCCTCTATGCTTCTTCGCAGACACTTGGGAATGCTTCAAATAGATCCACCTGGCAACAGAAGAAAAGGTAGTAACACTACTTTAACAGAATAGTCACAAGCAACACCGGGACTGAGAATCTGAAAAACATCTCTCACCCTTCCTTGCATCAGGAGGCAATGCTGAGAGATTCCCTTAAATGTCATCAGTGACGAGGCATGGATGCTACACACAGTCATGGAAAAAAATAAGCATCACAGGTGAGAAAGCCCATCTACAGCTATCAAACCGAAATCCAACAACCTCTAGCATTTGTTAAAGGCATATATTTAAAACATTTGATGTGGGTCCTAACAGGAGTTATCAGTGAACTTTTCTGATCTCTCTGCTCCATCCATGTGGAAAGGAACAAGTGCTGCACAACTGCACCTTGGCCTGTACAGGCAAATAAGCAGGACGGGTGAAAACAACCTGCCTTCCCTCGTCTAAAAGCTGCAGAGCATTTAGAGAATTGTTCTCCCCAAGAGGCCCCGGTAGTATCTATTTCTAGACTAGGTTTTCCTTTCTGGTTCTTTGATACCCTTGGGAACATGGCCTGACAGAAAGCCTGGACATCTTCATTTTGCATTGCCTCTCATGGATCTGCAAAAACCTTCCCTTTCTGTTTTCCTTCTACGCAAATTAAAAAAAAAAAAAAAAAGAGAGAGATATGAAGTGATGAAGTGCTGTGCAAATATTTGCAATGGAGAAAGTCCTAACTGCATGGCAGATTTTCTGTTCCAATAATATGACAAAGATGACGAAGTGGCCATTTTTCTATCAAATAAATTTATACCAGCACCTTTAAAACCATGGGACTTTGCATGATTTACTTTACATAGAAGGATCACTGCTGACATATAAGTGTTACACTGAGCTCCCAAGCCTCACTTTAAAATATATATTAGCATTGTTAACATTTAGAAAGTGCAAAATTGGCTATTCATGAAGCTGTAGAAGGGCATTTGCAGATTCCTCTCACTTAGTGGCTGATTTCAGGGGCAATGAATTTAATCTCAGGATGGGGGTGGGTGGGTAGAGGGGATTTGGCCAGCCTGCCCAGTAGTAATATCCCCCAATGGCCTTGAAGGAATTGTCACTGTGAACTGAAACAGCATCTGCTTAACTGTTATCCTAGCCTCAGGACTGGAACTTTTTGCTTGTTGTGACGGATCACGAGAAAGACTACACAGAGCGTGAAGATGAAAACAGAGCAAGATTAAAGCCATAAAACACAACCACCAAGACACAGCTGTCCATACTGTGACTGAACTCAAGGAAATAAAAATGTCAAAATATATTTGACATTCATGATGCATTTTGGCACGGGAATTTAGAATATTCGGATGACAGCAAATTTTTAGTTTATGATCTTTTCCATTATTATTACAGAGGATTTGCTGATACTATCAGTTAATGAGTCAAATCTCAAACGAGATTATTTGGTAAGAATCAAATGAATTCCCATGCTAGGCACACTGAAGAGGTAGGAAGTAAAACCAAAGCTAACCAAAATTGGTAGAATGTATACTTTTCTTAACGAGAAAAAGGTGCCAGTTAGTTCAGCTGCCATAGCCTGAACAGCTTACAGCAGTCCACCGTGATGAGAGTCTGGGCTTTGCCTTGAATGTCCTGTCTGCATTAGCAGTGCCACTCAGCTATCCAAGAGACGTTTGGCTGAAATCTGTACACTATGTGCAGATGGGGTTAAAGCGATTCCACAGGAACTCCACAGCTACACAAGCTGAACTGGTTACAAAAGAAGTCCTTCACACTAACAGCCAGTGTTGCGATTTCTTAGTTTGCAATGGGCCTAACTGTCTGCAAAAATCTCTGTGGAATCATTACAGGCCAGAGACACTAACCCTTCACACTTCTGTGCCAGACTTGTAACTGCAATCATATATTACCACTCCTTGGAACACATATCCAAGGATGTATGCAAGAACATAAAAATCCCAATATTAAAAATAAACTCAGGACAATGTCGTGATGCCTTCTGCTCTCTATAGTTCAGGTACAAGCTATATAAATAAAAGAAGGAAACCTTTTTCAACCAATATCCATACAGGCAGTGGAATTTTTTTCTATTCTTTCCCTGTGCCCCGTAACACATCAAGGAAATTTGGAGTTGTTGCCAATTACATTATTTTCTAGTTATTAATAAACTCTGTGAATGTGCAATATGACTAATCTTCTCGAAAGCATAAATGAAAACAGATATTCTTTTTCTTATATCAAAGTAGAATACCTCCATTAAAATAAAATAAATCAAATCATGGCCAATTTGGCAAAGCAGCCGTTTATTAGCAAAAACCTTATTTTTTATTTTTTAGAAAAGTCTGTTATCTTTACAGGAAATCAGCCCAACTAATAGCTAGCCAGGAACAACTGCACATTACAAGAAAGGCAGCAGAATAGTTTTTACTATAAAATTGGGCTACTAAATTTTTGAGCACCAATTTGGACTCCATGGCTAGACCAGGCAATAACATCTGTGGGAGTGGCATCACAGCCAAATACTCAATTTACCTCATTATTACATTTTTGTCACTCTAATTAGCACTGTCAAAAATGGTCATTGAAGTAAGACCAAATACATTCATTTTTGAGCCCAGTGCAGGTGTTTTAGGTGGGAAGGGTTGGTAGCAGAGCAGAATCATGGTAAACAATGTAAGAGCAGAGGAGTAGTTAGGTGCTTTAGTGGCTGAGACAAAAAAGTGGTTGTAAAATCAGTTGGGGAATCATAACATATCTGGCCTATTCTGCAAACCCTGTGTACAGTATTGGTTGGCAGGCAAGAAAACACAGGATGAAATTTTTGCACCAGTGAAATCAATTTACATCGTAGAAATATTATACTTGTTTGAGGGAAATCCTCAAGAGAAACATGTTCAGCATAGGAAAACAGGGAATTGAGACGGGCCAATGCGCAATAAGTCGGACATTTACAAACTAGGCTTTTAGGAAGCTGGCTGTTGCAATATAAAACCTGCGAAAATTAAAAAGGCAAAATTGGGTGCACACAGGTGTGCCTATCACATTCAAAAGCCTTAATGAATCCCAAAGGATAGAGCAGTCCTCCATGGGACTGGAAAAGGATTGTGCCTCTTTGAGATACGACTGCTCCCCTGGACCCATCCCAACATGGTGCAGCTCTCATCTGCCACACAGTAGAAATCTGCCGTGCTCAACAGTTCATTTACCTTGCTAGAAAAACAACTCAATTCAGCAAACTCCCAAATTCACTCAATGCAGCTGCTCTCAAACCCCTTGTTACAGTTTAATGAAATGTGCTGACTGAGCTGTTTCATAGTAAATATTAGTTATAGCAGAGCTCGCCTCCCAAATTGAGTCTTTTAGGAGCAAGAGGATTCTGCAGTGCCGTACCACTGACACAGAATCGCCCATAACTCACAAATAATAAAATACCATCTGAGGGCATAGAGGTTATTGCCATCAGCAGCTCCCTATGGAATTGTAAATCATTTGAACAAAGCTTACCCTTTTTTGAGAACTTCAGGCTATACATACAGGACACCAGCGTCTTACACAGTGTATGAAGACTATACCTTTAGCTCCTTCATTTAACCTTGCTTCACAAATGAATGAACCCTGTACAGGCTGCTCTTTCCGGATGAAAATAAGAAAGATACCTCGAAACACTGGCAATTTGTCTTAGAGGAAGTTTAAACCTTTGGGCTAACAGCTTGCCAACCACCTGATAAGTCATGCGGATTAACTGTAAAATGCACTGTGCACTGAAGTTCAATGGGATACACTGCAGGAAAAGCCAGTGAAATTCAATGGGATGTTATTTTTGTGAGCATCTGCAGATCCAGGCCTTTGCCCAACAGATAGGTTGTGTTATTTATGCCACTGTCATTAAAATATAAAAAGCACTGAAAATCATTCAAATTAAACCCACTTTCAACTCCACTGTATGGAATGGCATTGTGTCACCTTCAGAAACACCGCAGCACTCCTAATCTAGTGTTTCCATGAAGTCTTAGTGCTCCTGGAAGTGCAGCTTTCCTTATGAAAAATAAATAATTAAATAAATAACACTGGAAATGTAATACAAAGGTTGCTGCTCAAAACAAGTTTGGTTTTTTTTTTTGAGTGAATAGTGTGAATGGTCACTTGCAGCACTCCTCTACTGCGTAAACTTCAGAGATTGAAAATGAAATGTTATTTTGATGCACAGCTCTTATCTGAGTCTTTGTACATATATCATACTCAATAAATATTTTCTGAAGTTTTCAAAACTTCCTGAATTCTTCACACTTAAATGAATAGAAAATAAGAATTATGTTATTCTTATTACTTTGAACTGAAATGACAATGTTTCATTGCAAAGAAAAACAGAGGTTAGATATAAAAAAGTCTGTTGGGCCACTGCTTTGTTTTTGTATCAACACCCGAAAGTCCCACCAGTACGTTTTAAGGTGTTTGGCACAGATGAATTCTAGATGTTGCAAATGATGACCTTTGCCAAATACATTTCAAAGGCTAGCCTAGCCCTTGATATATCACAGATTTCTTCAAGATATTGAAGTTACATTTTCTCAATTTTACTTTCAGCTCCTTATTTATATTGTTAGTGTCATTCAAACCATCTCCTTCCCATATATGCCCTTCACATACCTACCTACACTGTGTTGTATGCTACTGTTGCCTATCACCTTCATGCCCTTTTTTTCTTTCTAGAGTTTACAATGTCTGTGATTGATGTTGCTATAATTCAAGTACCTCATCTCAGACAGAACTGGTATTATATGAAGGACTGCAACAGTGCTAAGCAAACGGTAGTCACTCTTCCATGTAATTTGTCATGTTGCTCTTTCTAGTTGAGGATGTAACCCCTTCAAGGATTCAGGACTTACAGTTGTGCTTACAGCTCAGTTGTCATGTACCTGTACTTTGCAGAGACATGACTACAGGAGTGTTTCCCAGCTCTTGGCAGAGGAGAACTGTGGAAGCACCACCTCTGGGAGACACTTCTTGCCTTTCACATTATCACACTTTAGCAGAACAAACCTCACCTCTCTAAGATCGTCAAACTTTTCTCGGACTACAGAGGCCCCATAGGATTTTCTTGCACCACTGATAATTTGAATTTATCACTTCTCTGGGAAGTCATATTCATCGTTTCTGCCAGACTCACCTGAGTCTACTTTAAATACAGACAAGGAAACAAAAAGAACTTTCATCCTAATAAGGCAAAGAGTTATGTCCTTGATTACAAAACTGAAAACACATTTACAAAAGAGAAACACATCAAGAAAATACAGATGACAGACCTGACATTTAGACATTTTGTTTTCCACCTTTTGTTGCATTTGTCAGTTGCAGATGTGGCAGAATGTTACAAACCTAGAATTATTGTCATTTTTTTTAACCTATTATTTTTTCTTCTTTTCTACTTTCCTTTCTGTTAATAAAGAGCCTATTTCAGCTAAATATTATCCAAATCACTAAAACCAAATAAAATTTAACTAAACAAATCTTCTCTCCCCCAGACCTCCCATATTATTTGTGGTATCAATGCAATTTCACATGAACATACATCGTTTATACACTTTTGTTTTCTTTTTAACATTCAAAGCTTTTAGAAAATGACCTACTAGGAGCTAGCAAAATGAGTTCACATTCTTGATTCATCCTGAGAAAACATATGAACAAGTTTTGGGAGTATGACTAAAGGTGAGTCTTCTGGTGACATGCTGCATACCACTCCCTGTAATGCCAGATACCATAGGTTTTATGCCTTTCAGTTTCTATTGACTATTGCAGAATAAAAAAGTTCACTTTATACACAGTGCAAGGCTATCACTCAATAACAAACTGCTTTGGAAGAGGCAGCTTTAAGCTACCTAATCATTGCCCTCTCAAAGTATCACCAGGTGGCACTTCTGGAAATCACAGAAGAGAATGCAATTGCCATATGTAAGAAACACTGGTGAAACCAGCCTCTAAATATTCTAGTTCAGAGACATGAAGTCAGCAGCAAATAAATTCTATGAATTGCATTTGTCTGATGATGAAAATGAAGTAATATTAGTTATGGCCCTTTTGGCTGGTACTTTTTGCTTTGCTGTTTCATCACCGCTCCTTTGTTTTAACTTTTTATCACCCCAGTCAGGGAGCTGGGATCCTTCTCTGAAAGGGAATCTGGGCCAATGTTGCTTTGAGTCAGCAGCTGACACCTCACGGAGAGATGAGGAGTCCTCAGCAAAAGCACTCGTTCATTTGTGGAAATTTTATTTAGAGGTAAAATTTAACAAAACACAACCTACTAGCCCACTCGGCTCATAGGAAGGGCTGCTTGAACAGAAAATGGAATTCCCTGCATCTGTGTTTACTCCACTTCTGCATTTCCCTTCTCTGCCTGTGGCATCACAGGTAGGCGCACTTGCACATAACAGCAAACACTAAGCCACTACTGACAAATGGTGGGAAAATAAAGCTGTGCTCAGAAGAGAAGTGGGAACGCTACAGAAAAAGCATTTAATAAATTCTACTTATTGAAAAATACCATCTAAGCACAACTATGGTCAAATGCTGACTGTGGAATCCATGCTGAGACAGCTGCTTAGGAAGACGTGAGGGCTGATCGGCTCAGTTCTCAAAGGGGCCTGGACAAGCTTCAGAAGTCATCTCACGTGAACCTAAATGAGGTTCGACAAGTCCAAGTGCAAGGTGCTGCACCTGGGCCGGGGCAATCCCAGACATGAGGACAGACTGGGAGAAGAACTCATTGAGAGCAGCCCTGTGGTGAAGGACTTGGGGATTCTGCTGGACGAAAAGCTCGACACGAGCCAGCAGTGTGTGCTTGGAGCCCCAAAGGCCAACTGCATCCTGGGCTGCATCAACAGAAGAGTGGCCGGCAGGGCGAGAGAGGGGATTGTGCCCCTCTGCTCTGCCCTCGTGAGGCCCCATCTGGAGTGCTGCATCCAGGTCTGGAGCTCCTGGCACAAGAAAGATGTGGACCTGGTGGACTGAGTCCAGAGGAGGGCCATGAAGATGATCAGAGGGCTGGAGCACCTCTCCTATGAAAACAGGCTGAGGGACCTGGGGATGTTCAGCCTGGAGAAGAGAAGGCTCCAGGCAGACCTCACTGCGGCCTTCTGGTACTTAAAGGGGAATTATTGAAAAGATAGAGAGCAACTTTCTGTACAGGCAGATAGTGATAGGACATGGGGTAATGGTTTTAAACTAACAGAGGTGAGATTTAGATCAGATGTTAGGAGGAAATTCTTTACTCAGAGGGCGGTGAGGTTGCCCAGAGAAGCTGTGGATGCCCCATCTCTGGAGGTGTTCAAGGCCAGGCTGGATGGGGCCCTGAGTAACCTAATGTAGTGGGAGGTGTCCCTGCCCATGGCAGGGAGTTTGGAACTGGATGATCTTTAAGGTCCCTTCCAACCCAAGCTATTCTACAGTTCTATGTATCAGGCAAATGGAGACTGTCTTTAAAGATGGGGGGGGTGGGGGGGAGGTATTGTTATTTACAAACCTCAACAATGCTTTTGCTGTTCTCTCATTCCCAATAATTCCCAGAATAATTCCTCCTTAAATGAATCTCCTGCCACAGATTGCTCAATTGTGTTAATCACTTGCACTTGACCTGGACCTTGGCTGAGTAAATGGTCAGGGATTCAGTTCAAGCAGTTTGAACTATGCTAACCGCATTTGCAATGGGTTCAGTCCAATATTTTCCACACAAACAGTCAATAAGTAAAATGAAAGAGCTTCAAGATTAACACCTAACAATGTGAAAGGCACAAGACTGCAAAGAAACTTTCCCCCCGTAACTCTCCGGGGACCCTGCGACAGACGGTTAGAATAACAGACAGTGCTTTTTGTAACAAGGCTCTGAACATCAAGGGAATGCGACGGTGTTTCAGCTCCATGTAGCTGCAGTACGTGCAAATAGAACTGCAGATTAAAACCAAACCAAAACAAAAAACCCACACAACCCTATCTAACAAAGCAGTTATTCTGCTGAGGCCTTTAGGTGACATTTTAAACCACTGGTGACCATGGAGTATCCAAAGGAAATAGAAGATAAAAAACTTATAACAAGCTTGTTGTTCCATTGAAGGGTTCTGGAGATATCATCAAGCTCCACTGGCAACAAAAAGAACTAACAAAGTGAAAGATAAGACTGATGTACTAGCATAACAAGCCTGTTATTCCATTGAGAGATTTCTGTTGATGCTATAGACCAGGAAAGCTGAGTTACCGTGGTTTGCAGTTTCAGCAGAATCCCATATTGCATCACTGCAGTTCCTCTACCTGAACTGCATTTTTAATACAGGGGTATCCAGAAAAATTAAACATTTTTTTTGTTGTTGATATTTAAAAAGTGCAATGAAGAGCCTATTTTGTAAGTTGCCTATTATGTTTCCAAATTAGAATCTGAAAACTGAGTGAACTGTCTGCAAGCGTAAAGAACGATTAAGCAGCACAGTTGAGCTAGCAGTTTTACTAAAAGAAACTGGCTTCAACCCATTTTCGCACTGGTGTGGGCCTCAAAGGTTTAGGATGAAACATGACTACACTGAGGCAGTTCTGAAAGAGAGAGTGAAAAAGCTGGAATTACACCTCTGCCAAGGAGGACTAACAAAGGCTGCCTCAATCTGTTGGAGGAAACTGGAACCGAAGCGGTATCTGAAATGGATGCTAACAGCAGGGATGGGAGAGAAACCTGTAACGGGCAAGTGCAGAACAGAAAACTTCCTTCAGGAATACACAGTGGAGGAGAAAGAATACAGCAAATCTTCTTTCCATTGAAGAGGTGGATTATTGCTGCTGATGGCCAAATGTGTATGTGCTGCCGTAAAAAGGAGCTGAGCAACAGGGACTGAAAGCAGTGATCAGATGGCTCGGTTTTTATATTTCTAAAGGTTTTTGTATTATATCCACTCAAGCCATCAATCACAACTTTATTAAACCATGGAACAGATGTCAGATCAATGGCTGTATCGGAAACATTTTGAATGACAAGCTGATGATGGAACAATTCCAGCCTCCATACATTATTAAACACATACTAATATTGCTGTTTCAAAGCTACCCATACTGGCTCGCTCAGCCTATCCTCCCTGTATGGTACCTTTTTTTAATAGTTGAACTAATTGTAGATGAATATTACATAGGAAAAGCAAGACTTACAATAATACATAATAATAAACTAGTAAACAAAAGAAAAATTTCAAGGTTAAAACTGGCTATCTGTCTTTGCATTATGCCCCTGGGCATTAAAATTTCATTTTAGTACAATTGTAGGAGCTGAGGCTGGATTGTCAGACTTAATCAGAATATTCAGAGTTATTGCCTTTTTGATGCAATCTTGACATAATTTAAGTTTAGCTTTTCTTTACTTATTTGCCCACAGCCAGCCCACCAGTGTAAATGCTTTCTGCTCTTCTTGAGTGAAGAGGTATGTATGGAAAACACATATAAATAAGGCAGAAATTGCCCCTCTGGCAGATTTCCTGCTTAACTCCAGATTTCAGGCAGATTCAGGGAGGTGATCAGAGCAGCATGCTTGCCTCCCAATTCATCAGTAATGCAAACTGTATTTTCACTGGCAGAAATCAATTTGATTTTCATATAGGCAGAAAGGAATTATGTTCTTGGTGAATGAAGCACAAAGCACAGTAACTGGGAGATGCCATAGGAATAGGGGGTGGAGTTGCCACAAACTGCAGTCCATTACCTCCTCCCTTACCCCTGTACCGTACAGCATCCTAGCATCCTTTGGGCTGCAATATCTACCGCGGATGTACATTTTTGTGAGGTGGATGGTGAGATCAAGTAAAGATGGATTTGCAATTTTTCTCTTGGTCTGACATCTTGATAGCTTAGTGCATCCTCCTGATTAGGAGTGCTCAGTGTAGCAGCAATGCCTGATTTTACACAGGCAATTCAATAACAGATAATTAGATGGGGTAAAAATGTTCAAATAGATAATAAAATAAAATAAATATGCATTCTTTGGAGTTTTAGAGAGGAAGAAAACTTTTTATTCCTGCTCATGGCAAATGGTTTCCTAAACAAAATTCTTTGTGCTTTTTGGGGCCAGTGACTGAAGGCTTCCCATAGCGGAAGGCTGTGAGAGTGGGGCTGCAGGAAAACTATTCAATTTTGGCTGCTGAAATGGATGTTCCCTGATGTAAGTTAGCAGCCTTGCCAGCATTTAGCCAGAAATGCCACCTGTGGCCCACTATTTAAATAATCAAGTGCATGAGAGATGAAAGGGACTGCCCCCTGAATTCCCGTGGAGTTTTAGCATGTGATTCAGGGCTGAGAGATCAAGACTTAAATCCAGTTTTTGGTGTCAAGTCTGAAATTGGCAGAGCCCGCTCTTACTCAGGTAACTCTCCTCACCAAAGGCCTAAAGAATGCTTCACTGTGAAGGGTCTCCCCCTCTGGAATGGCTCCAACCTGGACTTGAATCTTTCAGAGAGCATCAAAGGCCAGAGTAATTCCCACAAGATATGAGGCATGCAAAGGCCTTTATGCTGTTTCTCTAGCTTACTCACTAGAGAATGGATTTTCTGTTGAAGCAATATTTTAGAAACCCAGCACTCATCCTGAAATGGGCAAGTTTAGAAGTGGGTTTGAAGTCAATTCTCACTTAAGTGACCACAGAGGTCTGTTTTGGCTGAAAAATATGATATGTTAATTAGCAGAATGGCTTTTCTAAGGAAGTAAATGTGTGAAAGCTTTTTAATAAAAACCGCTTTGCATACTGCAAAGCTTTTAAATTAAATTGGGACAGAGTTACAGCTGACACTGAGCAAAATTGTTTGTGACTGTTTGGCTTGTTTGTTGAAAAAAATCTGGCTGGCTTCTTGAAAGATAGCTGGTGGTTCTTTATGGTGCCCCGTTGCACAGTTTTAAAGAATAAAATTAAAAAATATGCTCATAACAGAAATGTATAGTTTATGTCTTATATCTCCCATAAAACTTAGTCCTGCTGAGGTACTCGCAGAAGCATTTTTTGGACTTGGCTCAATTTGTCATGGCGTTATGCTCTTATTGCTCCTCTCCCTGGATCGAAATTCAGGCTTCAGAATAAATGAAGTAAAAATATCTCTAAATCAATCATATCTCTAAATAGGTTGTCCATTTGTTCCACACATTTTTTATTTTTTTTATTTATTTATTTTTTCTGGAACAGGCCATGCTAGTAAGATTCAATTTCAAGTCAGGATAAATATATTCAGCAAAATTGCTATTGGCAGCCAAAATCCTGAAGTTCTCCCTTTAATTCCTGACAGGAGGAATTCCTGAGGAGCTCCATGATTATATTGCTTGCATGAGGACTTTAACTGAAT
Source organism: Anser brachyrhynchus (assembly GCF_964034855.1). Lineage (NCBI taxonomy): Eukaryota > Metazoa > Chordata > Aves > Anseriformes > Anatidae > Anser > Anser brachyrhynchus. The sequence continues at coordinate 43,412,153 of NC_137695.1, read as the reverse complement.
ATGGTGCTGTTGGCGGTTATACCAAAGAGAAATCCTGTATGCAACAAAACAGGGTGTCAACTGAGATTTATGAAAAGCCTGTGGATATTGTAACACCCATCAATCATCTACTCTTGAAGTTTTCCATAAAAGAGTTAAGATTTTTAAAGATAACAAACATAGGCTTATATGGTACACCACTGCATGTATTTCAAGAAGTTGTCAGGGAATGCTGTGACCTTGAAAGACAGGACAGTGTAAAGAGCTAGGAAAATAAAGGATTTTCTTTACTTTCAGTTACAGGAAAATAAATCCGGGACCTTCTTATCACCCACTAGATCAGTCATGCCTTTGAGAGTCCTTCTTGTGCCTCCCCAAATAAGAAACATCTACATTTACAATGGCTTTGTTATGAGTATAGTAATAATGGTTTCAAGTCTGAAGAGAACATTAGCTAGGAATTTCCTAGCTCACACTAAGATTGAGAAAACAAGACCAGGAGACTTAATGTCTGCAAGAGTCATGGAAATGAAAATGACAAACAGAAGGAAAAATTCATAGGAACTGCCCAGCAGCACCACCAGAATTCATTTTCCATTTCCTTGTCTAAATTTTTAAACATACATTTGAATGACGGTAATTACGCAGAAATTCTCACTAGTCATAGTATTTCCTACAATTTAATCTGTTCAGAGGGGAAAAATGCTGATATTAACTTTTAGATGTAATTCCAACTTCTTTTGATTACTGAATGAAACATTTTAAATAACAGGAATAAACAACGAACCACCATATTAAAGATTTCTCAGAAATAAATACAGAAGTCTCAGATCTCAACAGCTGCTTTTTTTTTTTTTAAGGGGGAAGAAGACATTAAAGTTAGAATTAAATTCAACGGATAAGAAAGAGGGAAAGGAGAGGGAGAAGGAGAACATAGGAACAGGAAGAGAAGACTTAACAGAGTGGATTACGTATCTTTGTTAAGATGTAGCTTTATAAAGTACCTTATTCAGCAACAAAAATACTTGGAAAAACTGTTCCTATAGATGAGCATCAAGTAGAACAGAAAAAAAAAGGAATGCCTGAACACTTCAGGGCTAACCAATAATAAGCATGTTATTAAGGGCATTATACAAATGCCTCTTGAACACTGACAGGCATGAGGCATCAGCCACCTGGCTAGGCAGCCTGTTTCCATGCTTGACCACCCTCATGGTAAAGAAATTTTTCCTCATGTGCAGTCTGAACCTCCCCTGACGCAGCTTTGAGATGTTCTTTCATGGCCTGTTCTCGGTGACCAGGGAGCAGAGATCGGCACTTCCTCAGAAAGCTGCAGAGAGCCATGAGGTTGCCTCTTGGCGTCCTCTTCTCCAGACTGACAACTCAGATGTCCACAGGACATGCCTTCCAGCCCTGTTACCAGCTTTGTTGCCCTCCTTTGGATGCATTCAAGCACCTTGACATCCTTTTTATATTGTGGAGCCCAGAACTGTGTATAATATTAAAGATGAGGCCACAACACTAAATATAGCAGGAGAATCACCTCTCCTGACCAGCTGGCTGTGCTGCGTTTCATGCACCCCAAAACGCAGTTTGCCCTCTTGGCTGCCAGGGCACCTTGCAGGCTCACGTTGAGCCTGCTGTCGACCTGCACCCCCAGATCCCTTTCTGTTGAGCTGCTCTCCAGCCACTCGTCTCCCAGTCTGTGCCTGTGTCAGGCATTACACTCTCCCAGGTGCAGAACCCGGCACTTTCCCTTCTTGAACTTCATGCCGTTGCTAATCGCCCAGTGCTCCAATCTATCTAGATCCCCCTGCAAGGCCTCTTGTCCTTCCAGGGAGAAAACAGCACCTCCCAGTTTCCTATCATTGGCAAACTTGCTGAGGATGCACTCCAGTCATGCATCCAGGTCACTGATAAAAATGTTGAACAGGACTGGCCCTAGACTTGAGCCCTAGGGAACACCTTAGTGACCATCCGCCAGCCAGATGTAGCCCCATTTACTGCAACCCTTTGAGCAGCACAGTGGTGAAATAGAAGAAACAATTTTTAAGTACATAATAGACCTTTCACCTAATTATTACGCAGAATGTGCTTAAAGACGTATAACATTTATGCCAGTGTTTTTCTAAAAATATATATGTACATGCAGTATGCACACATTCACATAGTAAATGACTGTATATTGTATATAGACTGCTGGTATTACTAAAATATTTTAGTAAAGTTTCAGAGAGTTTTAATAATTTTTATTAAGACTATTTTTTGCCTTTCTCTGACTCTGGAGTAGTTAACTGAGTCTGACTTACACAGCTTAAAGAGAAAATAACTGTTGAAATATGCATGTTTAAATATAATTTACTGGAAACACAGCTGACCTTGACCCAAAATCACATTTTGGAGCCTCGAGCAAACTATGTATTGCTGTCTGCTATGGGTTAAAAGTGAGTGCCAGATCCTATCACAAAGACAGAACTCCCATTTTCCAGCAGTATAAAACTTTCTTAATGCACAAGAAAGCAATTTTGCATTAAAAAAAATAATAATTAGGGGAGTACTTCCATATTCACATACGGATTAGTACAGATAATTCCTGCTAAGTACAGAGAAACTTCTGTTGACCTACTGTTTTACTACTTAATCAGTTCTGTTCCTTATAATACCTAATGGTGACTGTATGATGGTTGTAGAAATGTATAGATACACGTTTGCGTGAGGTAGCAATATGGGATATTGTTTGTGTAGGACATCGTGTCTGAGTCATGATAAAAGAAACTGATATGTTCACCTGAACAGGGCCAGACATCTTTGGACACAGAGAAACTAAATAAATAAATAAATAAAAACACAGCAATATTAAACTACCAAGCATTGACGGACTGAAATCTCAGGAATAAGAAAAGGCCTTGAGAAACTCAGTAATCAATTAACATTTTGCAAAATATAGAGTAAATAGTATAATCTATGATCTTACCGTTCCTGTTGTGCCCAAGGAAAGGTGGTTCATCTGTTGGGTCAGAGGGCCCATCATGCTTGCTGGCTGCATTGACATAGTGTGGTCCATTGTTGGTGTTATCACAGCACCCTACAAACACATATCATTTACACTTCAACATTTTGCCTTAAAAGAAAAAGCAGCATTCTCTTAGTGAGTGAACCTGGCTGAAAACTTGACATGAATCTTAAAAGAGACTAATATATCTGTCAGAGAAAATATGTTTTGTTCCCATTGACAACCAAGCTACACGCATATATTATTTGTACTACTAATGAGGCCATTTTATGTCAGTTCCAATTAAGTGTCATTTTTTACCTCATTACTTCTGACAAACAAATACATATGTTCTTTCTATGATGAATGCTACTGTACATTGCAAAATGCCCGTCGTTTATATTTTTCCATATCCTATATAGAACAATCTTACAGACAGAACACATATGTCCCCAGTTTTCTCCGACTTCTAAAACGTTCCGTCTCTGAGACCTTCAACCTATTATGGTAATTGTCTTGGATTTTTCCAGTCTCAATTAAGAACTCTTACTCATAACATTTTATAGCTGATTGAGTAAGACTAGCTATTGACAGCGAGGGTGGTAGTGACACCCATTTAAAACACATACACAGCATTTAAAAGCATTTTTCTTCTCCTCATGAAAAACAAAGACATTAATAACAAATAGCATATGAACTAAAGCAAGAACAAGACTTTAAACAAAAATTAAACAAAAGGCATGCCAGAGCTTTGGACAAAGCTTCTTTGTCATTCATATTCCTCATTTTTTGCTCTCCCACTCCTCAGGGTCCCAGATCAGTAAACTCATGCCTTAGTGAAGAGCTGATTTTCCTCAGTTCTAAGGTGTAAAATGCTATTTCCTGTATCAGTTGGAAAAAGTCAGTCAGAAACAGGGTGGTCTGCTCCTTCTCTTGCAGATTGAGAAATAAGGAGGTAATTTCAGCTATTTCATCATATAGAATAGCTCTACTTTGTGCATACTTGTGTGAACACGTTGGAAATTTGTACACAGAATCACCACATTAAAAAACATGGGAAAAGGTGGATGAATCCATTTTTCACAACAAGGAAAACTGACACTTTTTCTTTGAGATTGCTGATAAAATCCACTTGTAAACAGGAATCTAAAATAAACCAGTTCCAAAAAAACATAGCACACCTCTTAAGTATATATCTCACATTTATGTAGACCTATGTGGCTGCCATGCCAAGCACCAGATGAACCAAAAGCTTTCAAATTTTCAGTAGCATATTAAAAATAAACAATGATAACAACAACAACCAATGCTGGGGGAAGTACCAATTGATTTTTTTTTCTCACCTCCCAGTAATATTTTGTCTATGCACATCCTATCTGAGAAACTGAGATTTTGCAGTCTCCGTGAACTCGTTACTTGCATGCAAAGATGAAGAGGAGGTAGGTTCAGCTTGGTCAGTCCTCTTTGTAATGCCTCAGCATACAAAATACATACACATTTGTTTCATGTCACATACTGGATTACACTTCTTGCACTGACAACAGTCCCTAGAGAAATTTGGCAAATTACCAAGAATATCTTCAATGGAGGCTATCTGTCATGTTTCCAAATAAATAAGTATAAAACAAGCCAATCAATGTGCAAGTATCAAACTTGCAACACTTGTGAATACTTTTGCATCTTTCTTTGCTATACTAATTTGTGCTGGTTTGCAGCAATTACAGTGATTAACCCACAGATTAACTCATTCTAATGAGCTACCACTGTGCTGACCTCCTTTGCTAGCAGGGGTCCTTGCAAATCAAGACAGTCACAAACTTTCACCCCCAAATTTCTTTCAGCATAGTGGGGTTAATATACTATTAAAAATGTTCTTTCCTCCTCACGTCATTCTTTTCTTTCATGCTGCTTCTCTCTTTTTGCTGAAAAATCTGCCCTTTTCCTGGAAGTCTGATATCTGCTCTGTGGGACATACACTCACTCAGTCCGTTCTGCATTCACCACGTTGTCAGTGCAAGTGTCTGAATTAGCACCATGCCCAAGGAAAGATATGTTCAAAATTCAGTGATCTGGGATACCAGGGCTGCACTTGCAGAGGAGCACACAGCCTGACAGGGCCCCGGGACTTGGACATCCACCTGAACTTTGGTTACGATAAGAAATCATGAGCATTATGCTTAGAACGACCCACACCACAAAACATTTTTACTGTACCAAACCATAAGTGCTTAAACCAAGTTTGTCAACTGAAAAACAGTTTTCAGTTCCCTCTACAAGCAGCTTTCTCCTTTGGCTTAGAGACGGACAATTGCCTCAGAGGCTTCAGCACAGACCACACTGTGGTGTGTGATGGGATAAGCACAAAGTCACAGCCACACCACAGCTTCATGCAGCCCTGCACTGCCGGCAGTAGTGGCTGCAATTAATTTAGGATCTCCCAAAGCCTTAAAATAGCTACTAGTCTTTTTAAAGATGTTTATTGCACAGGTATGGTTGGAGAAACTTGATGTGATTACAAATGTGGCAGACTGAAAGCTATTTCTGTGTATAAATTCAGGAATCTGAAAATGAAGGAAGAGCAGTTGTGAAGAAAGTCTTATGATTTAGTGTAGCAAACACAAGGATCAGACACACAGTGGAAAAATCTGATAGAAGATGTTTTTCAGTAACTAGTAAGCAAGAGAGTTTTGCAAATAAACTATTCACTAAAATAGGGACTGGAGATAAAATACATCAAGGACAAAAAAATTACTCAAATATACTATATATACTACTTTTAAATAGAAAATGTATATATTCTGGTCTCTAAATATACACTGTTTAAGATGTTAGGAAAAAGAGTTGGGACAACAAATCAGGGATTTGCAGCTTTCATGAGACAGCTTAATGTGTTTGAAGCTGACAGTTACCTAGAGCAGAGAATTACATGCATTTGCCAGTCCATTAATTCAACAGAGTTTGCAGAATCCTCTTGTGATCACGTAGGGAAAAAATTATACTTAATTAAGGAAATATCGTCTGGTTGTTAGGGCGACACCCAGTCTCCAGACCATAATGTGTTTCATAATACATGCTGTCATGTCCGTCCATATTCAACTTATTTATCTGAAGAACACAATGATGTCTTGCATCAGATATTACCATCATATTAAAAGTAATTTGATTCTTTGCAGTTTATAATAGGTAGTTGCTGATAAAAGTCCGCTTGGTTACTGGCAAAGGCTGCAGCAAACATACTTTTCATCTTCATCTGCTTGGATGTCTGATTTTACTGAGTTTGTGAGCTTTATAAAGAGACATATGAGCATGGCATAATACTACTGAAGGCCAAGCTTAGTTGAAAAACCTGCAGGAAAAATTATGATGAAGTTTTTGCCACTCTCATTGCCAAAGCAAGTAGTTGGCCTGCCAGTTACTTAGGTCTGCCCTGTTGCCTCAAAATGATTAAATTTTTCACAATTCCTGCAAGAAACTGGTTACTATAATGCCTTTGAAATTTGGCAAGACATTCTTGGCATATGATTTGTCAAACAATTCTGTCAATGCCATACTGGCTTAAAAAGAAATTAAGATTAATAGGTCAAATGGTAATGAACTAATGACACAGAAGAAAACAAGATTTTTGCAACACTGCAATAAACCCAAGATAATTTCAGTGACGTATAGACTTAGATTCCCCTGCACTTCATTTGTAAGGACTTGCTGTAAGCTCTGTGGACATACCTTTCATAAAAAAAAAAAAAAGAAAAAAAGAAAAAAAAAGAATATATTTATTTCTGTGTATTTCCTAGTTTATCACTTGCAAAGACAGATGCCTGCTTTTAACAACTACAAGCAGTGTACTCTTCCTGTATGGTAACAAACTGAAACCACAGGAAGAAAACTAAATACAGCCTGTTTATTATATTAAGTGAACTATCCTGAAGTACTTGCCAATACCAAAAGACATCAGTAGAAATAAAGTTTATATTGATGCAGTGACACATGCCACCTTATGAGCCTTGAAGGCTGGGAAAGGGACATCAAATACAAAAAGTGTATTAGGGGCTTTAGGAAGACAGAGTTCACTAGTTGAGTGATGCACTTGGGGGCCAGTGGGAGGAAGGATTAGTTAGTCCCAGCTTTCTAGAATAATGAACTGTATTAAAGGCTTCTGCTTCACTCCAGTGTTCTCATACTGATATTGGATTTAAGGCACAAATACCAGCTGAATAAATAGTTTTTGAAGCTTACGGTAAGCATCTGCTTATTTTAAAATTTACTTTTTCTTTATTTAGGAAGTTCTAACAAGTTAAACATAAATTCTACCTTGTAAATACTGGACAATGTGAAGCCAATAAGCATTACAGCAGCAAACTTACTTTTCAAATTATTTCAGAGACACACTGTGCAGTCATATAACCACCAGGTCATTCCATTTGAAAAAGTTATTACCATACTACAAAGTTAATGTCTTTATGTTATCAAGAACATGTTGTTTCTTGGGGTTTTATTAAACTGACTGAAAGGATGACTTTCCTCATACTTATCAGATCAGACTTGTCTATCAAGAATTAATATGAAAAAACCCAACATGCATACATTTTTTTTTGCAGATAGATGCACTCTCTCTGCATACAGAATAAACGACAGCCATATTTCTATTGGTTTACTGCTCAGTCTAGACTGGGCTGCTCTTACAGGCAGCAGAAAACATAGTCAGTCCCCTTGTCATTGCAGCAAGCCATGAAGTGCTCTGAACTGGCTGTTAAATGACCAGCCTTTCATTACTACAGTAGGGAGACCAAAGGTAGCTGTGAAATCCTCTCTGCCCTTTATCATCACCTTTGCTGTGATACTTGTTGATATGCCATAAATACCTATTGTATTTAAAAATCAAAGAGAACTTATTTTTATACTTTTTCCTCTTTCTCAATGAAAAGTTACCAATTGCTTTGGCATTTACTGAATGATCAGAGATAAAATTATTATCTGAGTATAATGAGGAAGATCGGTCAATAATCTATATTCTGTAAAGCTTAGGATTTGGTTTCATTGCACTGCACTGTTGAATTTAAAGGCTTGCTAAAAATGGGGTAAACGAACAAGGAAGCACAATTACTGCATTGAATTCAAAGCAGCTTTAACTTCGGAATGGGCAAATGTTCCTGTAGACCTTCACCAACTGAGTACTGTTTCTGTGACAAATACTAAACCACAACCTTGTATTGTAATATTTCTAATTTCAGGCTTAAATTCAAATTCTTATCCGACATCACCTTCATATTTTAGTCAAATTTCTTCAGAAAAATTGACATATTTGCTTCCGATGCTTATTTTTATTTTTTCTCTGTATGTTTGAGAACTTCTTTCTTCAGCTAGAATTGTGTCATAAGTAAAAGAGAATTACTTCCAAGACGTAACTTGTCCTAAAGGATTAAGTATCGTAAGATCTGTAAATAAAGAACAAAGATGACCCTTTCGTATGCTTCATCTTTCCTACAACAATAGTCAACGTTCTCAAGTGTTTTTCCCCATTGTCTTTCTTGCTTGTAGCTATCTGTCCTGTCTCTTACTTTGAAACACAGATTTTGATATTATACAGATACTAGCCTGTATGTATAGATGCAGATTAAAAGAATATTGGATTGGGAGCACCCAGAAATGAAAGAAGTTGTTGATGTAATAGAAAATATTTTATATCAGCAACCGTGTGCAATAAAGCAATACCTACAACTGTATTGCTACCAGTTAACAAATGTACGGCACACCACTATGATACTGTCAGTAGCTGATGTTTCTACCAGAGCAGAAAAACCAATAATTTTCATAGCATATAGCTGTCTGTCAATGCAAAAGAAGTTTTTTTTTTTTAAAAAAAAAAAGTAGAGAGAACATTTCTGTTGCAAACAGTTGCCCACATCACTCAGTGTCTAAAGTGACTTTCACATGGTGACTTAAATCTTTCTACCCAAAATAAGATCTCAAGAGAAAGTCCGTTGAAGAAAAGTACAGTATTTATGAAGGGAAAATATAATTGAATTACTGCAGGGTCTCTGATGCACAATTTGATAGCCCTGTGCTATACCTTTGCTCTTATCATCTACACACACAGGCTGGACCAAAAGCTCAAGTGTTCCCTTTATACTGTGAGGGAAACAGTAGTTTTAACACCCTTCTCCAATTTGCCACAGGAATAAAATAAAGTTACTGGTGCTACTTGCCTGAAAAAAATGGGGTCCCCTTAACATGAAGGGGCCTGTTGCAGGTAGGGCATGAGCTGCCGCAGTGGGCCTTTGCTCCAGCGAGAGCTGGAACATGCAGAAAGGCTATAGACAGCTCACGGACCCTCTTCTGATCCACTCTAAAGGGGAACACATTTCTTTTGCTTTCTTCCTATCCTTCAGTTTATAAGTGCACGTAGCTCTATGCTGGTTTTGTATATCCATGCAATAGTGCTTTTGCTCTTTCAAGAACAGTTATCGTTAACAAAAATATCCTCACAATGCTCATATAAGGCTTAGCATCCCCTGCCGACAGAGGAAACACAGAGGCTGTGATTTACCCTAACCACTGGAGCATGCAGAACAAATCTTCTCTCCTTCCCACTGTCAGATTTCACACACACACACAAATCATTTTATTCCACGTCAAAATAAGTACAGATTTCAAAACCTCAACGCTATTAACAAAAACAGATCTTTATTTCCTGCACAGAACTCCTGATCTATACCTAATTAGTGTGTGACACATGCCAAAGCGTTGTGCTTGGCAATTCCACCCTGTTTATGCTTTTAAGCATATTTTCTGATGTGGACTAATTCCTTCAACCACTGTTTTCCAGTAGCTGACATGGAATCAGGAGTCACTTTGCTGTAGACTAGTTTTTCTCAGGATTAGAATGGAGTTTCATCTATTAAAGTGAAATCCGAATAGATTTCCTCTCTGAGCTGTTCTGCTGTGTTCTAACCCTTCATGCCTATAACCACGTGCGAAAACTGACTTGATGGCACATCTTTGTTCTAACAAGGTGCAAAATGTAAATTATTAAACAGCACAATTAAAACATAAGTCAGCATTGGTGTTTAGCCTAAATTTTCAATTTCTTGTCTTAATAGGTTAAAAAAAATCTTTCAAAAAGAATGCTATATTTGCATTCTCTAATATTTTATCTATATACATATCTGTGTATACATATACACCATATAATTTTATATAGGAAAAAAAGTGGTATCACCATTTGTATTACACTCACCGAGGCTATTGGGTTAGTTATTTGACACTGGTTTTTGAATCACAGAATCATAGAATCACTTAGTTTGGAAAGATCTATAAGATCGTCTTGTCCAACCTTTAACCTAGCACTGCAAAGCACCGTTAAACCACGTCACTAAGCTCTATATCTAGATGTTTTTTGAAGACCTCCAGGGATGGTGACTCAACCACTTCCCTAGGTAGCCTGTTCCAATACTTCACAACCCTTTCAGTGAAGAAATTTTTCCTAACATCTGACCTAAACCTCCCCTGGTACAACTTAAGGCCATTTCCTCTTGTCTTATCACTTGGTGCCTGGGAGAAGAGACTAATCCTCACCTCGCTATAGCCTCCTTTAAGGTAATTGTAGAGCATGATGAGGTCTCCCCTGAGCCTCCTTTTCTCCAGGCTACATCCACAGCCTTACCCTCATCCACTGAGCAGGTCACCTTGTCGTAGGAGACCAGGTGCATCAAGTAGGACCTGTCTTTCATAAACCCATGCTGACTAGGCCTGATCACTTGATTGCCTTTCAGGTGCTCCATGTTGGCACTCAAGATAATCTGCTCCGTGAGTTACCCTGGCACTGAGGTCAGACTGACAGGCCTGTAGTTTCCCAGATCCTCCTTCCAGCCCTTCTTGTAGATGGGCATCACATTTGCTAGCTGCCACTTGACAGGGACCTCCCCTGCTAGCCAGGACTGCTGATAAATGATGGAAAGCGGCTTAGTGAGCACTGCCACCAGCTTCCTCAGTACCCTCAGGTGGATCCTATCTGGCCCCTTAGACTTGCATATCTCTAAGTGGAGTAGCAGATTACTAACCATTTCCTTGTGGATTATGAGGGCTTCATTCTGCTCCCTGTCCCCATCTGCCAGCTCAGGGGGATGAGTACCTGGAGAACAACTGGTTTTGCTGCTAAAGACTGAGGCAAAGAAAGCATTAAGTACCTCAGCCTTTTCCTCATCTCTTGTCACTATGTTTCCCCTCACATCCAACAAAGGATGGGGATTCTCCTTAGTCCTCCTTTTCTTGTTTATGTATTTATAAAAACATTTTTATTGTTTTTAACAGCAGTAGTCAGATGGAGCTCAGTTTAGGCCTTGGCCCTTCTAATTTTGTTCCTGCACAGCCTCACGACATCTTTGCAGTCCTCCTGAGTTGTCTGCCCCTTCTTCCAAAGGTCACAAACCCTCTTTTTCTTCCTGAGCTACAGCCACAGCTCTCTGTTCAGCCAGACCAGTCTTCTTCTGCGCTGGCTCGTCTTTCAGCATGCAGGGATGGTCTGCTTCTGCACCTTTAGGATTTCCTTCCTGAAGAATACCCAGCCTTCCTGGACTCCTCTGCCCTTTAGGACTGCCCCCCATGGGACTCCGCCAACCAGTCCCCTTAACAGGCCAAAGTCTGCCCTCTGGAATTCGTGGGTGGCAGTTCTGCTAACCACCCTCCCTACTTTTCCAAGAATTGAAAACTCTGTTAATTCATGATTGCTATGTCCAAGATGGCCTCCAACTTTCACCTCACCCACAAGTCCTCTGTTAACAAGTAAAAGATCCGTCAGGGCACCATCCCCAGTTGGCTCACTCACCAGCTGTGTCAGGAAGTTATCTTCCACACACTCTAGAAACCTCCTAGACTATTTCCTCTCTGCTGTGTTGAAATTTCCTGCAGACGTGAAACTCTCAGTCCAGGATTTATGACAAAAGAAACTAAACCCAATAGTGACTGTTTAAACTTCCTATTTCTGAGCAACATTCAATAAATATTGAATAAGACCTTCTGCTACTGGCTAAGAACATTTACTTACTTTATTTTACTCAAGGAAATATGCTTGAAATACAAGAAAAATGCCTAACAGAAAGACTTGCCTTTGGAGCTTGTGCTTGGATGCAGAGAGGCAGAGCTTGTTGGTGGCATGAGAGCATATTTAATGTGGTAGGACCTTGGCCTTCCCTGGAACTCAAGTATTCCAGGCAAGGTGAGGCAGCCTTGCCTGTCTGTGTGTCTCCGTGAAGTCATGACAACAGACATTTGATCAGACTAAATGTCTGAGGCACTGTGCTGTTGATCTCTGCTTTTTTGGCGAGATTTAGTACATAGGTCATTTGCCAGGCACCAAGAATGGCTAACTGGGTTTGGAGAGGAAATATTTGTAACGTTTCTTCTATGTGCACTTCTAGCGTCAATACTGCAGTGGCCAGTGACAGAAGAGCATCTGCGATATCTAGCAGATGTGCTGTGTTTCATTTCCTGCCTGAAACCAGGAGGGATTCGTTCTGTGTGAGCTGCAATCTAGCGGCTGTGCTGGAAGAAAAGATTCACTCTTTAGAAGGACAAACACTGACACTGGGAGACATCAGAAATGCTAAGGAACTGGCTAACAAGAGAAGGAAAAAAAAAAAAGAAAGAAAAGAGAAGACTAGGCAGTTAATATAGCCCTATGTATCCACCAGAGGTAAGATGACAAAATGACATCCTACACAACTGGAGCCAGAGGAAAATGGTACAGCTGTGCAGGGTATTAACTCCATAGCACTAGAAGGACCTGATTAGAGTCACAACCAGTCTCAGATGGAAATGTCTGAAATATAACCAGCTTTCCGAAGAGTGAGGCACCAGTACTTGATGAAGCCCCAAGGAGATGTGCCAACGTGGCAGACAATAGAGTTCTCCTCTGTGAGACCCCTAATCCCTGAGAGGACAACAGGAAGAATGGTCGAGGTGTAGGTGGATATCAGGGTGTTTCCCTGGAATTCCAAGAACAGACAGGCTCTTTACTATAGATGTTCAATGCAAATGAGAATGAGCTCATGGTTCTCACACAGTTGCTCACAGACTGCATCGTGACCCTTGTGATTTTGAGCCAAATGTAATTCTTAAGCAGTTGAGAGTTAAACCCCAGGCCAGGCTCAAATCTCAGTTGTATTCTCAGAGCCATGCTGATGCAGCTGCTGCCAGGTTATCCAGGTATCCAGCTACAGGAGAGGAGGGAGCCACCTGGATCTCCTGAGGCTGATACTGCTGCATCACTCTGGAGTTCAGCTACGAATTCAACCTCCATCCTTCATGACAGCATGCTGTGGAGCACTGTCGTCTCTTGCCTATAAATTACGTCTGAACTCTTTTTTATGCAGCTCATACAAAGGAAGAATAAAGGTATGGGGGGTGAGAAAATTATGTTCTTTCCCCCTCCATCCCAGTTTCCCAATTTTAACAATTTTAAGTTCTGGAAGGCTGATGAGGGGCAGAAATATCCACATCACTTACCAGGAACCCTTCCTATCCTACCTATTAGGAAAGACAGAAAGTAGAGAATGCTGGAAATGAAGCCATGAGTGAATGGTGTGTTTTTCTAAAGACTTGCTTCCAATCAATAATAGTTTTCAGACAGCAGTTGATAGGTGGAAATTCTGTACTAAGTCACAGCTCATATTATATATCAATTCAGTTCCAGAACGTTGTGGTTCATTCTGATCTGGAAATCCAGATAAGCCTCCTTATTAGAGAGGACAAATACAGAAATCAGTATCTCTGTCATGTTCTGTCATGTTAGATTTAAACAGAGCCCTCTCTGACACAATAACCAAAAGAAAACTATCCCAGCCCTGTCTCTACTCTCATTAAAAAGAACAAGTTTTCAGAGCTTAAACACCCCGCCCCAGGTCCCAAATTGTGTTTAATTTTCTGGACTCGTCACCACAAAAGTAACCCCTCAGGAAAGGGTATGGGTAAAATGCACTCCATTCAGTATTGGGATTTGCCCTGTGACTGATTAATCCTGGCTACCCAGCAGTGCCAGCTCGGTGACAGACCTCGAAAACAAGACTGAAGTACAAATCTTCAACAGTGAAGACAGTGAGTTCCTATGCCTCACTCGTGCCTTTACAAATTTTAACCATGGTTCCCCTGCTGTTAGCACTCAACTGTACAAGCCAATTGCTACCAATACCAAGCTTTTGCTGCACCTGGACAACTCCACCATGTTCAGATGATGCCCTCAGTGATGTCTGTGCAGCTTCCCATCATTTTGAACAACCAATAATACAGGCACAATCTGGGGCTTCAAAAATGTCCTTACCTAAAAATTTTACAATAATCACAGAATGGCTGAGGTTGGAAGGGACCTCTGAAGATCATCTAAGTCCAACTCCCCTGCTGAGCAGGATCACCGAGAGCACATTGTGCAGGATGGCATCCAGGCAGGTTTTGAATATCTCCAGAGAAGGAGACTCCACAACTTCTCTGGGCAACCTGTGTCAGTGCTCTGTCACCCTCACAGTAAAGAAGTGCCCTCTCATATCCAGCCAGAACTTCCTGTGCTCTTGTCTCTAATGCATGACAGCAAAAGAAACCAGTAGAGCTGATGGCAGGCAGCACAGGGAGCAAGCAATTCAAAAGTAACCACATTTAAATCAGTGAGGTAAAACTGATGTAAATGGAATCAAACCCAAACCCTCACTTTTGTATCAGCAGTCAAAAAATAGAGGTCTATAGAGGGTGAATACATTTTCTAAGCAAAAATGGGATATTTTAGTCCTCATTTGCTTTAAGGTACCTCCAGTGAAATCAGTTGTGTATAAGCCTTCGTTCTACCAAGGACCTCTAAGTGCTTTACAAACAGGGTGATACACAGAGATCTCAGGAGCTGGCCTGTTATGGGATGGGTATGGATCAACATTTGAATTTTCCCAAGTCCATGAGTGTTCAGACTGGGGGTACTGCCTGGGTCATTGCAGTTTCTGGCCCTAAGGAAACAGGTGGTTTTGATCACATACTCCAGTTCAAATTAATTACTAAGAGGAATCATTTAATCTCTCAATTCATACTGCGAAGAGTTGAAATAATTAATAGAAATGGTTAGCCTAAGTCTACTTTGCTCCACACTTCATTTATTTTCTTTCCAAGGAGGATGAAAATATTGAGGAAACGCACTTAGAACTGACCCTTGTGAATAAAACTTCATTGTGAAAAGTGGTCCAGTCAAGTTAAAAAATAGACATGAAAAGTTCAAAAATGATAGATTTTGGCTATTACTAAGCTAAACTGAATAAAAAGTAAATAACTGATCCTACAAGGATTACTTATTTTCTTTTTAATACATCTGTACTGATTAAGAATGACTAAATTGAAATATTTCCCCTTTTTTTGTCCAGATAAAGTCACTCTTGGGCTGAGATCTTCCTTATAAAGTTTCAGCCCAGAGCACATTTTTACAGCTGAGTTATTATCCTTAAAATATGAGTTCATACTGGAAATGCTGGCAGCCCTCTTAACTATTGTATAGCAGCGAGCACAGCTGTAACATGTTAAATATGTTGAAAGTACATGGGGGGAACAGAGTGGCTCAGAGGGCTGGTAATAGAATAAGGAGTCTCAATGCTGGGTCACTGGGTTCGGTTGTTGCTGAAGTTTGCTGGGACTGTAAGTCATTATCAAGCTACAGCTGTTCAGTTCTGTCCAGGCATCAGCTACCCACAGAGGGACAGTCTCCATCACAAAAAGACAGCACTGCAACTAGTGGTGTCCAACAGTCTTCCCTACGGCGGGAGTTAGCTCCATGTAGGAGAGCACTGATGGTACGGAGGGGAGAGGCTTGCTTGGTCACTGTCGTGCATGCTGCCAGATCGATGGAGAATGTTTACCACCTTCCTGTCACTGCTGTGTCTTTTCAGGATGTTCTGCTTTATCAAAAAGTTGTTAATTACAGATGACTGATCCCAAAACAGCCCGCTTTCTACATTACTGAATGGACCACGTCCATCCCATCACGCTGCCTGTTTCACAGGAATTCTGGTGATACTGGTTAAATGAAGACAGAAAGCGGATGACAAAGTACTTTGTCAGCTTCCCAGTTATCGGAATGCCTAGAATGAGCAAATACTTTATTATTACCTCTCTCTACACTGACAGCTGGTAATCTCTTGCAATTTGCCTCACATTACAATCCATTTCAACCTACCTCAAAACAGTCCCCAATTTTTGCATAAACAGATAAATACAGAAAGATCTGCATATTTCATATTCAGGCTACCTGCTCAAAAGCAGCCTTTTGTTTGTCAATGAAAGAACCCACCAAAGCATTGTGGACAAATGAAGTCTGGGTTGGCTGCTTCAGTTTTCTAATGTGAATGGATTTATTGGAATAAATTAGTCAAGTCTCTTTGGCACCCATTATTTATACGTGCTGCAGTAATATCTTCAAAAAGTTTTCATTTGTTATAGCTTTTTGGAGCACCGTTTCCTAAGAGACATATGTCCAAGCCATGTGAACACACAGCAGCCCAACCCTGACATATGGTGATGTTCTCCACACGCAGTCTGACTTGGAGAATTTTAGGTTGAAGTCAGAAATGCTTCTCTGGGATGCTTTTTTGATTTTTTTTTAGCTATCTGAATATTGCAGAGGTGCTCCGTTTTCTGTCGGAAAGACACCAAAGTGTCTGTTTTATTTTCTCTGGCATCTAGAAATCAAACTACCATTATGGTCAAAAGGATGACACAATGAAAAAAGTTCGTAGTTCCTAAGGACTATCAAAAAAGAGCAGTTTAAGAATTGTCAAGGTCTTTTTCTGAACTCTGCTCTTGCCCAACAGAAGTCAATTTTTCAGGCTAGCAGGCAGCTGACTAGAAAACTGTCTGCTACAAAATACTGTTGTCAAAATGTCTCGGGCAATACAGGGAACCTTGCGCTGCTGCCAGAGAAAAATAAGCTGGTTGCCACTAGTGTGGTGAATGTACTAGAATGAGTCTTTGACCCAAACTGAATGATCAGCCTTTTGGGTGGCACAGATTAGGCAGCTGAGTCAGGCGTGAGTTCAGGGAGAAGTTTTTTACACAAAGATAAAAGTGCTTTGGAGGAATAATCTATACTATAAATCTAGAGAAGAAAAAAAAAAAAAAAAGCCAGCTGGACAGTATATGAATATTGCCGAGATGAACTGTAAGTTATTTAGAAAAGACACTTTGAGGGAGAATAAAATATCCTGTGAATTCAGGTCACACTTGGCACATAATTGTGACCAAAAGAATGAAAAAAAAATATGGAGCTGTCAAAATGCAGTGTTTCCACCACATTTCAAATGACATGTCATTTCAGAATTTATCTAAATTTGAAGGAAAAAAAAAAGCCTAAAATTAGTTAAATAGCCCAGAAATGAAAATAAAGATTATAGCTATTTTGTCTTTGTTCTTCTTCTCACCCTCTCCCCACTCCCTCAGTTTTCTCCTGGAGTTGAGTCAAAACAACATTTTCACAACTTTTTCCATGTCACTACCCTCTCCCTCTGCACATTTTCACTTCAGGACAAGTTTTAGCATTATTATTTGATTCTATCCACAAAGCCAAATTTTATTATTCACAGAGTACTATATATGTAATAGTCTTGTCAGTCCTAGCCAGAGGCAAAGGGTAGCCTCAGAGGAAAAGGAAACAAGAAACATCTAAAGGAAGATAAATAGGAGTGAGATGATAGGCAAATGGGTAATATTCCCATCTTTTTCTGAGAGTTGTGTGGATAGAAAAAAGAGGGCTCTAATTAATTCCAGAGTGATGGGGACTCGAGGGCTGGACTCTGTGAGCTGCATGGTTGTGAATCTTCATTCCATTTGAACCCCCTTCCTCCAAAAACCAAACAAACCCTTGTTCTGTCTTTGACATCAAAAGACACAACATAACTAACAGCAGATGTTCCGATAAACTCCAGTAGAGACCAACATCTTGGCAGCCATATTTCTGTTCTGTAGTGGCTTTTCCAGGCACACAGAAAATCCATTTGTGGGCCTAAAAAGTACATGAAATGGTTCTCTTGTAGTATTTATTGTGGTATTTTCTTGTTCTGTTTCTACTATCTAGGAACTGCAGTATCATGAAAGACCCTGTTCAGTGGTTTTTCAGCCCTGTGTCACTGTAAGGGATTATAAATCCAGAGTAGTGCATAAATGTGAATGCTTGAAATTGGAGTTAGATGAAGACAAATTTTTAGCAGGAGCCATTTACAATTTCAATGGTTAAAACCTCCATAAACCAACAATCATAGCAACATACAGATTTTAGCTTAGTGAATTTGAAAAATTTGGCTTAAAATTCTGGGCCCACTGAAATCAATTAGAGTTTTGTCTCTGACTTGAATGCTACCAGGATTCCCCATTCTTTTAATCCTCAGAGATGAAGCCAGACTGTACATTACTATGCAGATATCCAATAGATTTTTATACTACAGACACACTGTCATTAATTAATTATCCAGGCAGAGGTGATTTTGCTCTCATTTTCAGGTTTAGACCTCAATTCAGTGATCTTTTTTTCAACAACTCAATTTCAAATGTGGGGTTATTTTTATTTTCTGCAGTGCTTGCCATACAGGCAACCTACGGCTGCCTGCAGACTTGTTTAACCAAGAAAGACAATCTTATTTTATGGCAAGATAGTCATCTTGTCTAGAAGCTGGAGTAATTAATAAAGATAAGGCCAACCAACCTGGGAACAGGAAGGCAGCAAGTCTAATAACAACTTCCAGTATGAAACCATCTAATAAATACTTGTTATGCAACTTGAGAACAATCCTTAGGCTGAAATGTTGCCATAAATTATTCATATGAAAGTTTTGGACAGTAAACAAATTTATGAAGATAATGATCTCTTTGCAATTCATGAACAAAATAGGGAGGAGGGGTCAATCCCCAGCATAAATTGCAAAGTGTAAATCCGCCAGCTGTAGGCATAAAGCACTGATGCAGAGATTCACTGCAGAAATTGTAAAATAATCCCTGTGCATTTTCTCCTTCCAGAAAGATGGCTCTGAAGAGCAACTGCAATCCAAATAATTTAGCATATAGCCATTTGTTGTTCTTGACCAGAGCACTAATCACAAGTTGGGAATCAGAGCCTTTGGACTATAATGGTTGAATCAAATCATAACTGTGCACAGCATTAGCCCCGGTCTGCATAAAGCTAACAGCTAGCAAGCGTGAAACCTTTGTCGATACAGACTGCAAGGGGGTTGTTGCAAGTTTGGGAAACACTGATGTACGTTTTTGTTTGATGTACCAAACTGCTTTTCCTCAACTGAGGATCCATACTGAGTGACTAGGTGGTTTAAAAAGCTGAATGAATTTCACAATGGCAAAGTTTACTTCCAGTACATTTATTTAATGGCTCAGGCAACTGATGAAAGGGAAATAAAAATCTGATGAGGAGAAAAAAAATTAGACTAGAATCTAGACTCCCCCGGGACAATTTCTTGTGCTTTGTATCCTCTGTACTGACAGACAACATATTTGCTTTCTAGCTAATTACCAACAAGCCTAAAATTTTACATCTTTGATGTGTATGAGATCAAAGAATATTAGGAAATAAAAGTAAGATTAACATAATTGTCTTGTACAGCCATAATAAACTATGACAATGTATACAATCAGACACCCTGCTCATCAGGAAAGCATAAACTAGAATCTATTGAACTGAACAAAAATCTTAACTTTGCTTCCTCAGCAGCTTCCCACCTCTCCTGACACCCACCACTTGATCACAGATGTACAGTCGGCAAAAGATGCATTCTCCCAACAGGCTCGTCTGACACCCCAAGACCCTCGGGAGCTCCTGTTTAATACGTTGAGCTTTACAAAAATGTGCTGCCTTGTGCAGACACAGCAGGCCAGCAGCTGGGAGAGAACTAAAGGACTTCCAGGTCCAAAATCACTTATCTCTACTACTTGATCTAGAGGACTAATTTCTATTTATTTATTTTACTACTATTGCCCACCTTATATGCATACAGACTGAGTACAAACACTCTTTGGGATCACACTCTGGTAGTGCAGGCTTTTCTTACTGTGCATATAGGATATGGTCCCCATCCATCAAACCTGTGTCCTAGTTAGTATGTTTGCTTTAGAAAAGAAAAGGAGGAAGGGGTGTTTTGGTATATGCCTGCAACCAATTCATACTTACCATGGCTAAAATACCATGTTAGCACTACTGTATTTTCTTTAAACCGTCCACGAGAACAACACTGACCTGTGAAAACCAATAAACAGCTGGTTTTGACTGATCTGTCTTCAATGTTTATACATTGTGCTCGTTTAGTCCAGAAATATCTAGTACTCCTACTTTCTTATCAGCTCAGATGTGAGAAAAAATAAAAGGCAGCCAAAACTAATTGCCTCTTAAGAGTAAAATGGGGTGGGAATGTTTGGACCACTTCTGCTCATTAAGGTGACATGAAAGGTCCACAGCTAGGAGCTGTGAGCTGCTCCTCAGAGCAAAAACATTTTGAAGGTTTTATTTGTCATCAGGTGGCAGTGACAATGAAAAACGTCTATTGCACTTCAAGACAGCTGGTAATAAAGCAGTGTGGGGAACGACTGACAGAATAACAGTTATTGTACCAATGTAGCTTCTACATTTTACAGCCACTCAGCTGGAATTATACCATTGTATTAAAAGCGGTTTAGGGTATAAAAAGCATTTGGTACAGAAGGACTCTCTCCCTCCCTATTGCTGTATCAGGAATCAGACTAACAACATTTGGGAAAAGCAGGTCTTTTGCTTTTTTGAATGTAGTTTTTACTGTGCAGTTTTGCTTTAGTTCATGCAAGGGCAAGCCTGAAAATGTTTCCTTGCTGACAACTGCCTCATTCAGCACCCTTGCAAGCAGCTCCCAACAAATCGCAGTCTTCAAAGGCACATTGTTTTTGTTTGTTCTCATTGTAACAGATGTTTTGTATCATGTACTTCAACGAACTAATTCATCTGCAAAGGACCGCCTACTCTGGCTGGTGTGCATCCAGCTGTGGAAATAGCTCAAGTGTCATCTGTGGCCACTTTCATTCCATTCTTCTGATCTCACAGGATCTCAGTGACCGCATCCAAGCCCATAAAAAATAAACAGACCTGAGAACATCCTTTTAAAAAATTTCCAGCGGAGGAGTAATGCTACTCCAGGCAGGAAGCCTTTCTGGAAAGAATGTAACTGATGCTGAAGGAAGATTCACTCAGCTCTGGAAGTCTCCTCCACAGCATGCTGTTTTTATCATATGAACTACCCAGTCAATATTAAGAAGCACTGGAGCAATGTCATGTGTGATTTTGATGGTGCTGAGAGCTTCTGACTAACTCAGTGCCATATCAATTAGCCCGAGCACCAGGCAATCAATCACCACTTCCCTAAATGTACTGAGCTCCCATTAGAAGCTGCATATACTGTGAGGCCAGCTCATCTCAGCACACCGAGCACTTTTATATACTGTGGGTCTACCATAATATATTTCTGAAGTAGAAACAAAATCAATCTGAATTGCTCTGGAGTGGAAGCATATCCCATTAATAGCTGTGCACCAAGATTAAAATGTATTAATGGATAAAAAATAGTCTGTATCTGTAAGAAGTCAATTACTGCTTTCTTGAAAGTGACCAAATAAAATATCCAATACTAATAAAGAATAGACTTTCTGAAAATGCCTTTAAAGTCAGCTGGGATCACTCCATCACAAATCAAAACATGTCTGGGATGGTGCAACCATTCCCTGATTAACTTCCTTAGAAGAAGGAACAACAAGTTGTGCTCTCAATTTATTGAGAAGTCGACCACAGCTTCCCACAGGAAATAAGTAGTTCCTGATAAGATGATGATCATACACTTCAATATCAGATCCACTGGGTTTGCTAATTACTTTCAAACCACTTAGTCAAGTCACCCATTAAGAGGAAATGATTCAATTGCAGACCCACTGAACTGAGAAACTAGGTGACCAAAACACCTTGTAGAGCTTGAATTATCCACCTGTATAAGAGGGCTCACAATATGTCAAACCAAGGAGTTAATTTCGGTTCTGAGAAGAAACTATGGCTGCATTTAATTAGACAGCTTGGCAGGATTTTTAATACTGTACAACACCAATTATTGGAATATTTCAGAATCATTTCAAAAGACTTTGAAAACCTTCAGGAAAATTAGAGCTTTGCATCAATCATCAGAACTGATTCATCACTTTTAGGAAGTTGCATTCCAAGTCTCTTAACTCTGCAGATGAGATTTTAAAACCTGCCGGCAACCATCCTACATTTTAGAGACGATGATTCATCTTTTCACTTCTGATCAGATATACCTGCTTCAGACTCGCCATCCAGGCGTACCTATGGAGCAGCTGCTTCAAGGTCTAACCAAATCACAGAAAAAGGCTCGAAAAGCTCACTGCAACCCCTGATATTTACTGTAGTTCCTAAGTCAGAGGGTGGCAAATGGACTCACTCACAGGGAAGCTAAACAATTTCACATTAATGTGCAATTAATCTAATTAATCACTGCACTAATTAACCAATGATACGTTGAGTTAAAATGGGTGCCTGTCAGAAGACTCTTTTGGGACTTCTAAGTCTTTGTCTGCCACACATTCTAACCTTCTGACTGTTCTGTTGTTGCCTGGCTTGGGCTCCCACTCTGGTACATGTCATCATAGATAGCATTTCAAAAACAGAGAAAATACTTCTCAGAGGGAAACCACTATATTTGAGCAAAATTACTGTCCTTTAGAACATATAACATACAAAAGCAATGCCTGTGATATGCTTAGAACTTATACTAGATATTGGAATTATTAACTTCAAAGAGTTTCACCACTTCTATTTATCCACAAGAATTTTACCAGCACAAAAGAGTTAATATAGCCTTTTCTTCCATGAAAAGACTTAATGTGGCATAATACCAGGTTACATGTAGTCCCAGCTTGGCCGAGAAATTGAAAAGAAAGAGCAAGGCACAATCTTATACCACTTGACACAACAGCATTCACGGCATTCTCCCACTTCCTCCTTTACTTGTCTGTTGAACGAAATGATGAAAGGAGGCTCAAAGAGAATTCAAGTACATTGGCATACTGGGGAGACAAGCCCATATCATCATCACAGAGATAGCAGCTACAGAGACATTTATTCCCTATTGCTTCTCTCAGCATGGTGCAAGTCTGGACGATGCTAACTACAGATCATGGCTAAGCACTGGAGCCCATACCCTTCCCAAAGCTATGACCTATACTGGTATTTAACTAGAAGAGAGATATGAGTGGCATGTAAAACACCAGGAAGAATGATAAACAATGACCACTGCACATCTAGTCTCCATGATAGTAAGTTCTCTTAGATTATGATACCTAAAACTCTCCAAGCTCCATTGCGCAGTCTTTACGATAAGTTCATTTGGCCTATAGCAAAATCACCTCCAATATTCGGAATGAGTGTCATTTATATACATTATTTTCTTTATATTATCCTAGGGGAAACATCCGTGGTTACTATTCACTGAAGTACAAAGCCCAGAATCTCATGATGTGCACACCATGTACAAAGTCCCTGCAAAACGCTTCTTGGTTTAATATCCAAAACTGAGTTTTGTCACCAATGGAAAAATGGTCTGGATTTACTACCTTGGAAAGTGGAGGCAAAACAAAGAAAGGCATAAAGTAGTACACAGGGCCTGAGAGATATCCCTGGAAAGCTGCACTTGCTTGTATCATGAACACCGGTACAGATCAGAAGTAGGTTTGCTGTTGTGAGTCCAAATCTGGGCAGGAAGCCCTAACTCCCGCGTGGTAGCAGCAACAGCACTAAGGCTACCTTTCCAGAACAATTTCTTTCCCCCTCATCTCCCTGCCCTAAGCACTGAATAAAATTGGCCCCATAGTCACCTCCCATTTGAATCAATGTCACCAAGGTGTTGAGCACCTGTGAAGATTTAGGCTGAAATGTTATAAAATCGGATATCAAGTGAAGGTTGAGGCATGTGAACTGGGTGCTACTGTCTGCAGAAGGCAGCATGAAAGCAGGGGGGACTGCACAAGTCTTTCTCTTCAAATTCTTGTTATTCCTGTGCTCTTTCTGTGCGGAAGATGTGGCCTCTCACAGCTTTATCTATCATGCTGAGAGGTTTTGCAGGTTCAACTTGGAGTGGGAGTTAGCGAGGGAGCTAATACAGCTTTGCTACTTCCACAGACATGAATCAGGGAGAACTGGCACTGCGTCTACCTGTCTATCAGAAACACTCAAACTCCTCCTGACAAATGTCCACCCCCTCCTCTCCCTGAAGTAAGACCTGTGACAAGTACCAGGAAACCCTCATTGCCTCCAACACTTGATCCCCATTCAAAATGAGTACACCATGAGCATTTCTCCCCTTTTCACAAGGAAAATTTCTACCAGCAGGAAGAAATGTCAGTGACGCAGTGCATATAATCACGCGCTTCCCAACACACTGTTGGCACTCCCAGGCCACTGGAACCAGGGCTAGCCAGGAGCAGTCCCAGCAGCATAGATGGACCAGCTTCACCACAGCAGGTTTCTCCCACTACCTGCCACTGGGAAATATGCCTCCATCCCCAACCCTGTCAGATGTGGGACATCTGCAAATGTGACGCCCACCCTCTTGGCTAGAGGCTGGCAATAGACTAGCAATTTCCAAAGCTGCAAGCAGGAGTCTTTTATTGATCGCACTAAAGAGGAAGGCTATCAAGCTGGGAGCTGACACAGACTCACATCCTGTGTGGATTGGGCAAAGAGGGGGTGCATAATGATTTACAGATTGTCGTACTGGAAAAGTACAAAGGCTGTTTGAAAACAGGCTGTTTGCTGTGTGAATCATACGCAACTCTCTTGTCCCACCACTGAGATCAGTAGCAGGGTGTCAAACCTGTGACCCTCAGCTTTGAGCTGAAGAAATCATCCAAGTTATCCTGGACCAAGCCCTGGATGAGGACTCCACACGTTTTTTTTCTGAGTGTTACAGATTTCTAGGAGGCAGAAGTAGACATCTGATAACAAGGGACCCAATTTTCTTCGTGATTTGAGATGTGTGTGTGGTGCATAGAAAAAAATACATCTTCCACACATTTACCCACTCTGAAAAGCACAGTAGTGAAGGGCTACACCTGGGATATTGGAAGTTAGAGACAGGGTTTTTCTGGACAACAAAGTGATGTTACAAAAACTCTCCAGTAACTTATTTAAAAGGCAGGGATTGAGAAAGCTGTCAGCAGACATCCTTTAACTAGGTACATTCAAGGCTGTAGTCAGTAATAAAGAATAACAAATTGCATTTAAACTACAGTTAGGAGAAGTGAAATTTCAACTGGTGGTTTCCACTTTTCTTTCAACAATGGGCCATTTGATAAGAAAGCCTACCGTGCTGGAAGTGCATCTCTCCTTGGCAGGTAGTCCAAAAAATAATCATTCAGTGGTTTCACTAAATAACAACTCAGCACTCCTTCAAAATTCCTCTGACTCTGTTGATATATCACTGTGTTGCACAACTCATTTCCATCAAACTACTATGAAGCAGTCAAGGAATGTTCTGTGTTTATACTATTGTATTTCACTATTTGTTTTTTCAATCATGTAAGAAAAAGAGGTTGAAACCATACTCTCAACAATGTTGCAGACACCACTGATTCTTAACAAGAAACTTTTTGACACACACTGTTGAATGCATGGACTTGTAACAGTCTTATTCCTAATTTGCACTGGTTTGAGAAGAAAACAAGGCCATGAGGTTACAACCTGAAAACTGTAATTAAATGATCAGTCTGCTTAACCTCTTTAGGAGCGAAATCAGTTTAGGAAAGATACACATGACTGGATCTAGATTTGTCTCTGTACTGAAAAGCTTAGGTCAATATTACATTCTTTATAAAGACACTTGATCTGAAAAGAAAGCATTTCATCTAATAGAATAAAAAATGAATGGCAAATACTGTTAAACTGTATTCAATAATGAGCTACTACTTACGATAGCTTGGAAGTTTCTAACTTCCAGGATGTCTAATCTCAGTGTACATTTATACAAAAAAAACTGTTTGAACTTTCTCTGCAAAAATAATTTTAAAATAATTATGTTATTAAGATGCCTCACCAGTTACAGTCGAGGAGGTGTTAATTAGTCAACCACTTACTCAGACACCTCAGTAAGTATATCAGGAACGAACATGGGGAAAAAAAAAAAAAAGGACAAAAAAAGCTACATCTCACAGACCAGAAGTAAGAGTTGCTAAAAATCTCCTGAGAGCTGACAAATGATATTCAAACACCTAACAAAAGACTTCTCAAACAGATATATGAAACACAAGGACAGAACCCAGAGACAGGCTCCCTATTCAGTGAGGATGGGGTACAGATTAAAGGTAATTCAGAAGCAGCTCCAACAGGAGAAGGACTTTGCCTCCATTTCCTGCATGAGTCATCAGACAGCAGTGGCAAAGGCAGCTTTCTGGGAATGAAAGTTTGGGCAGAAGGTTGAATACAGTCAAAGGAGATGAAAAACCCAAAGAAGTCAATGAACTCATGGTGTGGGTGTGAGTGAAATAAGGAACCAGGACTGGATTTTCTCTACTGGAGAGTAATGGAAGAATGGCACATGTAATCACAGGTCCAGAGGCCAGGACTAAAGGATATTAATGAAGATGGAACATAGATAAACCAAAGATAGAACTAGCTAACCTCATTTTTTAAAATAAAATGACCTATTTTCTAGACAAAGGACATGTAGCAGATCTAAGCTCTCTGAAGGTCAATAAAGTATTTCTGTTAGTGCTACACCAGCAATTACTAAACTTTGGGGATGATAAAGAATTAAAGTAGGGTCACTAAAATCTCCATAATTTTTTTTTTCTCATCCAATATATAATGCCCTTGAATAATAAAACTTGGGGAAATGATGAGGTTGCAAGGCACTGTCAGCAAAGTGGCAGATCGAACTACCACACAGGAAGAACTGGATTAAACAGAGCAAGGTGCAATTGCGTGAAGATAATTAGGATAATAAATGGTTTCCTTTATAACACAGGAGCATTTGCTGGAAAACTGCAAAAAGAAATCCTGGGTATAGCACTGAATTACAGGATGTCTGCATTACCAGAGTCATATGCACAAGGGAAAAAGATGTTATTTTATAATTTAGCAAAGTACTCCCAGCAAAGAGAAGAAAGTATGAATTCTGTTGTACAAAGGGTTGGAATACTATGAGCATTGGCCCAGAAAAAATAATTCAAAGTGGAACAGATCCAAAGGAGGGTCAATGTGACAGCCGGACGTACAAAATTGCTAAGTTACTGCAAATGCATAGTGATGTTGGCATAATTAGCTCAGCAAATGAAGATGCAGGTAAGACTTTTGTCTATAAATTCATGTGGTGAACATCCAGAAGAGAGAAGATTTACTGAAGGTAAGGGAGAATGTTTGATCAAGAACAGATGGATGTAAAATGAACAAAAGTACCTTCAGGTTGGAAATTAAAAATGCAGCTCTAAGCCTCAGAGCAAAGGTGTTCTGAAACAAGACTCCTGATAGGATTAGCAAGAGGCAAAAAATCAAACTAATTAATCAGGTTTTGGAAGGGATTATATAGCATGCTTCCTGGATAGAGCAGGAATCCTGACTCATAAACTGGTCACTAATTCCTTAAAGGACAATATTATAATTTTTTACACAACTCCTGTGCTAGAAAATCATGATGTAATCTTAAGTAATATATACATTAGCTAATTTCCCTGACTTATGTAAATTGGTCCTCAAATACTCTTGCATAACATAATGGTAATTTATGGTCGCACTTTGTTCTAAGAATTAGGAGCATGCCAGAGTCTCCTTCATCAACTTTTTGCTGCAGGCATGATTCTCTTCTCAGTCTCACAGTTTCACACCTATGTAACTCAATTTTCTTAAGTGAAGTTAACTCTTGATTTGTACCAGTAAAAATTAGACCCGACATTTCTTTTTGTAGCTAGGACAGCTTTATTTTACTATTTAACAAGACAACCCTAAATATTAATAATATAATTGTGAGGCTGTGTTTAGATGCTCTTGTTCCATCGGGCATTTCAGAAGCATTCAGTAAAAAACTATTTAGTGGTATGACAGTTTTATAATATAAACAGATGTGATTTTTTTTTTTTAACTCAAATGAGAAACTGAGGCTGAGAAAAAAGATGTTTTCTCCAAGGTCATGCACCAGATCAGTGGCAGAAGAAAAAGTATTTATTACTAAGTGCTCTAAGTCTATGTATATCCTCTGAAACCAGTGCAAAGAAAAGTAGGCTTAGGTCAATAAGGAGCTCTGGAAAGAATGATTATTGCTATATATTACACTTATAACTGAACAAATATTTGTGATTTCTATTTGGATTTTGCTTCCAATGACAGTGGAATCCTCTGGGACAAAAACCTGTATGAATAGCATACTTAAAATAGTTACAATAATTTGCAGTTTACAGCTTGATTCTTACATTACGCCGTCCTCTCCAGTTGTGTCTAAAAAGACATTTTGTTGAAAGCCTACAACTTACTTGATCCTTCACTAGCAGGAATTCACATATACAATAGTGAGAGATTGTGCCAGTCCTTACAGTTCTTTGGAGAAGGGATGCCCTCTTCTCCAAAGCTGCCCAGTGCCTCATCTGTAATGGCAATGCGGATTTTCTGCAGTGCAGGGATGGGATTTGGGAAGCCCAAAGGAGATCCAGGTCCCTTTCTGCTGGAGAACTGTTCTGCAGCAATATCCTCTATCCTGTACTGTCTGCACTATGGAAACAAGAACCGTGTCTCCATCATGGGAAAGAGACCCACCACCGCGTGCAGCAGGCACCAACAGTAGATTACTCCCAGCCTTGTCACCAAGTAGTGTGAAACCTCTGCGCTGCCAGAGCACAGAGCTTTTTCAAAGCTTTTCGCTGCCTGTGGCAGATGAAAATTGCTGCCTTTCCTTTCTGCCTTCACAGAACATGCATATTCGGCAATTGCAGTACACAACCATCTGTGTTGCAAGTGGGCTTGTGTCCTGCTTACTACTTGAATATTGGACAAACCCACATTTGCTTAAACAGGAGTAGCAAAGCTGTCACTGCAGAAGCTGAAATATTAGCATCAACTTCCAGACAATGGACATTACTGGAAAAAAATAAGAGATGGTCCATGATGGAGGATAAACTTGAGAGGACTGTAATATACGTGTATCACATGCCTCTCTAGTTCACAGCACACATGTATGAATAACCATAATGCAATACACATGGCAAAATATTTGAGGGTGAGCTAAACTGAGAAATCATCTGAAAAATTTATACCACATGCTTACCTAATTCACCACTCTGCTGAGCCCATTACTTTCTGCACACTCATTAATCTAACTCTTGGACTATAGTTAATACCATGTGCTTACGCAGTCCATCACTCTTTACTGATCCTATCAAATGCTGCCTACTTATTAATCTACTACCTGGACAATAACTAACATGGTGAGTGCTCACCAAATGAGGATTTTTTGCTCAAAATGGCCAACACGATATATGAACCCTTCCGTCTATCTTCAGGTTTTTGACTTAGTGTAAACTCAAAACCTTGTGTAAATGCAAATCTACATGCAACCAGAGACATACACAGTACATACATTATATGAAATAAACATATTATTAGTGATTTCCAGTCTTAGCAAATGCACATGAAGTTGGAAAAGTTAAAATAGACTGCAGGTTTTGTACAAAATTAGAAATTGATTTTTTAAAAAATGCACTACATTCTTCCACAGAAGGTACTCTAATGTCTATTGATTAATATCTATCTTTTAAAAAATAGCCCCCTTTGATAAACCTTACTGCTTTTAAACAGTTGTCATGTTGAGATTTTTCTTGACGATGTGGGTTGATAGTTAAGGTTGCATCTTTTCTGTTAAAAAGAAATCAATATTCCGTAACCACTATATATCTCAACCAGAAATTCCAAACTTCAAACTCTCTGGAGTACCTTTCAGATTTAGTGTCAGCCTTCTTTTCCAAATATCTTTTCCATTTACATTTATAGATTTGTATTAAATATACATATATATGTTTTTTTCCACTAATGTCCTTTAAAATATTTTAGACTGATGGTTTATCCATTTAGTGTTCATATTATTCATAGAATACTTGAAGGAAGATAAAATTTTACTAGAACTCTTATGACTTTTTAAGGTAAAACAGCAATACACGAGTTCCTAAAATGCAACGGCTTGTCTACTGGAAACACTTGTGGTTCTCCTGTACATGTTTTCTAAGTGAATCCATATGTGGTGTGTTTTTCTGCCATCATAAAACCACCCGATTTCACTAGGGGGCTCTAGCAGAGTGTCAAAAGGGGTTGGAAATCTAACTTGGATTAAGCTTTTTCTGCCATTCATATTAATTCATTTTAATTTCTACAACAGCAGAACAAATGACTGCAGCAATACTTCAATATGATTCCAGAAGAGCTGAATAACCAGACATACGAGCCCCTACACTTGACCACAGTTTGTGACTTGGGTGAACTGTTTACACTTAGTTCCTTTTACAGAGCTGTGAGCTTGGGTTACAGGCATTGCTTTTCTGTCCTCTGCAGGCAGATGCCTGAGTACCTACTTTCCTTAACACCACAGCACCTGGCACTGGAGAGGGTCGGTGAGTGAGTGCTCAGCTGAGTTTGAAATTACCCATTTAGTAGCAGAGACAACTTCTATATAAGGCCGGTGCTGGGCAAGAGGCAGGCAGAAATGACCTCATGTGAGCCTGCCTGTCCCAAAGGAACATTGCCAATTACTGTCTTGATTATCAGAGTTATAGAATTGGCAGTCCTTGATTTTCTGCCTCGGGAAACACTGGAATTAAAATTGTTCAGCAGAACTTTGGCACTGGTATTTGGTTAGTTATTTCAACCTCTAAACTCTTTAGCCTTAAAAGTTCAAGTAAGTTCATGTTCAAAGGATCTCTTAAAAATACACAGCTAAAAGTTAAAAGAATAGCTGGAGATTCCAATTTCCAAGGATTATTTCCTGTTTACTTTTCATACCATCTAGCTGAACTCTCACATTTCATCTTGGATGCAGGACTCATCTGTCTACAGAGGACATACTTTGTTCCCTTACACTTGTACACCGAAATGCAAGATGGACTCCTGGCTCGATTTGCTAAAAAGGTAGAGCAACAAACGCGAGGTAAAGAAAGCAGCCTTGGGAGAGGGACACCAAAAGGAGCACAAGGAACTTCTTTGTTCAAGAGCGTAGGAATCAAAACACTGAAACTGCTCTGGTATTTTGGGTACTATCCAAAACAACAGAGTCGCTAGTGAGAAAATGAAAACTGATATATTTCAGTTGGACAGTTTGTACTTTTTATGCTACATTCATGCACAACAATCAAAAGGCAAGATTCTGGAGTCGTTACTCAGCCTAGCTTCTCACTAAAGCAGGGGTTTTACGCTGCTTATGAAATAAGGAACGTTTTTGTTGGTGCTTTTAAAAACAGACTACATTCAGCCATGGGCTAGAGGAAGGAAGACAGGAAAAAAAAAAAAAAAAAAAAAAAAAAGGACGTTTGTTAAGCCATTGACCTTTCTAAAAGGGCTGTAAGGCCTTGAGAAATGTCCAGAAGAGAAGTTCTCCCAAATGCACTTTTATCAATAGTACGTTTTTCCATATGCTGCTCTGCTTGCACTTTTCGTGATCCCACTGGCATATTCTTTCTCCAACTACTATGCAGAAACTGTTCAAGACTGACAAGAACATATGGGGGCATAGTTCTACTGGAAAATGAAAGAGGATAAGTGTAAAACCAGTACGCGGTATTAGGGAAGAGCATTTCTGTTGGTTCACTAAAAAAAAATAAATGCCTCTAGAGAGCAAGAGTACACATGATTTGAAATAAAGATTTGAATCAAAAAAGTTTTACACAAATGTCACTATTAATAAAGATGAAGATTATCTATACATGAATTGAGTTTAAACAACATGTTTTTCAAAGTTTTCGCTGAACCATAAGATGGCCTTCGGGGACTGTAGGAAGAACACACTAATATGGCAAATACTATAAATCCCCAGAATAACTCTTATCCCATTTATGTTTTGATTCTGTCATCGCTATCCATCTACCCTTATCCTAAGGCAGTAATGAAATACAAGACTTCTTTCAAGTAGGGATGAGTTCACACTGTACTTTGAAAGCCATAGTTAACTAAACGGAGCCCAGACTGTTATCAGTGGATTAAATGTTATGCCATTATGAGTCCAACTCCACATAGCCATAACTCTTCTGCAGCTCGTCTTCTATTAAAGCTAGCAAGAGGGACCATGGCACATGGAAAAGCAACAAAACTGGCAAAAGTGAGTCATTCTTGTTTGGACACAGTGAAGTTAATATGGTTATAAAGTGGTTAAGGCTCCATTCACAAAGGATGCATTTTCAAAACTGAGTCACACATGAGCCTAAAGGTAAATTTTTCATTGTGTTCACGTGATTCTGGAATTCTGATTTCTAAAACCCTGAAGGTTGTGCAAGCACAAAGATGTGGGAGGTGTGACCCTTCTATTCCAGCATAATACTAGTTATTCTGAAACAGCAATGCTACTTCAATGTATTTGTTACTAATTTTACACGTCTCTTAGTAAAAAGCTAGCAAAATTCATGGAAAACAAAAAACTCATCTTTTTAAATTGCATCTGCTCTTTGGCATTAAGCTAGTATATCAAGGTTAAAAGTTACAGGGAAAATCATGAGTAAATTATCCTATATTTTCAGAGTCCTTGACTGCCACATCTGACCTGAGAAATTTTTTCCCAGTATTTCTGACCATTGTTTTTTCATAGAATGTCATTTTGGTTATTGTCTGTTTTTAAGAAGATCACAAAAGTAAGACAAATGAGGCTGGAGAAGGGAAAGCAATATCTGCACATATTTTCCAGGTAATATATATGTTGTTGCTATCTATTAGGGCCAGAAGTTTATCAGGTCATAGCTGAAAAGCTACAGAAGAAATCAGAAATATAATCTTTTACCATAGTGTTGTTTTTTGAATTCACCAAGTAAATGAATACAGAATGCACACATCAGGAAGATGTGACTGAAATTGATATATGAAGGGAAATAAATGAGCAACATCTCTGGCAGGCCACCCAACTGTGGGGGGATATCCGTGAGGGAGGAGCAAGGTGTTTAAATGACAGTGGACACAGAGGTGACAAACGAGCAGAGACAGGCAGCCAGAGGAAAGGCAGGCAGAGGCAGGGCTGTGATGCTGTGCAGCACAGCTCTTTCCTCCTGTTGGCAAGCTCGCCAGCCCGGGAGCAAGCTGTCCTGTCTGTGCATGGCACTCTGAATGAAAAACCTCCTTTGTCTCCTCTGCAGCATGGGCCTGACTCTTTTTCTGTCACGAGGGACACTACGTGGTGTTAAATTATACGTAAGTATCAAGTAGGAGCTTCCTTCTGAAATGAAAAACTAATCATCCAGTAACATAATTTAGTGGATATTTATAATCAAAACGAAAAACTAACTGTCGGCATTTGTGCAATTCATAGTGTGCTTTCTGTAAGAGTTCATCTTTATTCAGAAAGAATAACACAGGCTTAACAACATGTTCTGGTTCCTGGGGCAAGGGGAATGTAATATTTATCTGCACTGGTTTCCAATGGGACATCATGCACCGCAATCAATCATCACATAAAATACTGTGAAGTAAAGTGGTAGCAATTTAGATAATAATATGGCAAACTAAGTTACGAGAAGAAACAAAAAACTAACCAAATTAGAAATTTCCCAGTTTCATCAATTCATTGGGTCTTACATTCTGACAACTTTGTCATAATCTTTTCTTCATACTTTTTTAAGCTATGGAGCTGTCTAGAGTAGAGTCTATAGTTAGGCATGAAACTAAAGTAAACTTGGAATAGACACACTTTCTTCATTTCCTTTCAAAAGATAGTCTGTTGTGTAGTAATTCTCTGACAATTTTTCAGACATTTCTAATAAAGAATTCAGATCTGAATGAAATCTCAGGAATAGTAGTTCTGCCTTTCTGCTTTTATACTTCTCCAGTACTTAAGCCCTCGTGTCCATTTATTTAAGAACATAATCTTGGGAAACAGAATGGAAAAAAGTTTACGTGAAAAGACTGGAATAGCTACAGACAATACATGGAGGTAACCCATAATGTCAGTGACACCAAAACTGAAGAGTTAAACTTCTTATCCACTCTCCCTCTGCTTTTCCAAATAAAAGCACATATCCTTTCACTGATACAACTCTCTGACTGGCAATGAACACAAATTTAACTCGACACGTTGAGGATGCCAGTCAATATAAAAACTGCTTTTCTCTTCACAGCCCTTTAGGAACGGGTAAATACATCCAATTACCACACCAAAATACTCACTGCTTCTAGTACAGAACATAAATGCTTTGCTGAACACGGTCAAACAATATTCAAACATATATTTAAACAAAAACTGGAATTGGTAAAGTGCTTAGGTTCTTCCTGTTAGAAAGGGAATATTTCTGCAAGGATCAGAGATCCTTTGGCTTCCACAGGTCTGATGACACATTATATCCACACTTCTAACATTTCTTGTGGTCTGCAATTAAATCCAAATATTAGAATACAGAATTGATTGTTTGATACATCTTGGTCTCCCTACAAGGAGCACAGCAGTAGCTTTACTCCACTGAGATGGAAACTTCCACCAGGGTCTGCAGAGAGGTGCAGCACCACAGTGGTGGTTATTGGGCTTCCTGGAGACGGTCAGTCACATACTTCAGTTATTGCCTGGTTAGAGAAAACTGAAAAACTTCAGACGGATGTGGAAGAGGAGTTCAAAGTGGGATGAGAATCCTGAGCTACTAAACAGATGTACGTAGTATAATTATATCTATGCTTTTGTATAGCTAACTCCCACCAGAAAATAATAGATGTTAATCTATTATGAGGTCAAAATATTTGAACGCAAATGAACATAATGAACATCCTAACTAACACTTAATGAGCAATCCTAAACAATACACCTTCATTTTAGTTTTACCAACCTCATATAAATCAATGTATCAGTGCTTAGGTGGAATATACATTTGAATTTTGATTAATGGCACTGTTGAGTGGATCCGTGCCTGAGAAACTAATCAAATGTAGGAAACAAAATGAAAACAATCTGTAGGCAGTGGGGTTCAGTATGTTCTTTCCTTCTAGTGTATCACTAATACTAGGGAAAGTGCATCAAAACTCTTCTCTGAGGTAAACAAAAAATCACCTACACTGCTTCTAACAAATGGTGCTAAGAGTTTAATGCTGCTTTAAGTAGTAGTTATAAATTGATGAAAGATGAAAATTTACTCAGAAAAAAAAGAAAGAAAAAAGAGTTGACTGGTCAAATCATAAAGCAGATTCAGATTTGGCAGAGATTCTGTAAGACAGCTGTGCTTCACCCTTTTCCAGTACTTGAAATGCATTACTGAGGATCCTTTAAAGTATATACAACTACAAAGGACTTTTTTGATGGATAAGCATATAAGGGAGGGCTAACATGTGTTGATCCTGACAATTCAAAGTATGCACGAATGTAGCTGTCTTGCAGTCCTCGAAGCAAAACTTCAGAAACTATACTTTAGAGATAGTTATTTTCTTATAATCAATGCAATTAGATAATATATCACCCATTCCCCCCTTTTCACTAAATCAAATCATGTTCCTTAAAGAAGCATAATCTTTACAGCAGAGGGTTCTTGTCAAAGGGAGCAGCTGGCTGCTCTTACATGACCTAGGACTTTAATGTGGCTGACAAGCAGAGCGAGGCTACGGTGTAAGCACTTTTATCTGGATATTAGCACATATCCACTTACTGTTGGTTGCATAACATATGGCGGATGAGGCATCCATGAAGTACTCTGGACCTGCATATCAAATACTTTCAATTAGCACAGAAAAGTTTAAAACAGAACTCCAATGATTTACATGAAAATATTATTTTTATTGCAACTACAGAGCTCATTTTGGTAAAAGACTTAAGGTATGTAACTCTATGCAAAAATCATTTATGCTTCATAAAGTTATTGACATTGGAAAAAGCTTTTAAATTTCATTTGATAATGTTCCACCAAAGTCAGAAGTCTGAGAGATTGCACCACCAATATGATGCACAGTTTTATCTCTTAAAGTAGTCTTCAATATTCCATGTTGTCCTACTTTTTCATTTGTATTGTTTGCTTTCATCCATCAATATAATCATGAATATGTCATCCAACTGACAGTGCAGCAGACATAAAATGTTCAAAGTTTATTTCTGAAGTACCCACATAAACTTTCAAAGGTATAACATTTTCAGAGATCCCAGAATGATTTATCCCGTTTTCAGTAAGAATTGCAGATCTAATTCAGAGTTTTTGAAGCTTACTGTGCTTGAAAGCTTCCATTGCAAAGCTGGCTTAAGATGTCCCTGTCCCCAGAAGCAGCTCTTACCTTCAGCATCATGGGGTCCATGCTCACCTGAAATCTATGCCTCAATGAAGTCTTTCTTTATTGTTTTGCCTTACTACTGACATGTAACATATTCCATGGATATATCAGCTCTACTGACAATGAAATATTCACAAAGTTCTTGTGCATTTGTGGTGCCATCTCTGAGCTGTAACTGCCTCTTCTGCTAAGTGTGGACAGCCCACCTGCTAGCATAACTTGGAACTAATCCCAAGAACTGTGTATCCTGGTTTTCTTTTGCATCAGTCTGGGCAACACAACAAACAGAAAGTACACAAAAATATACCTGTGCTACATCCATCAGTGGGCATCTCACTGGCTATCCCCAAGCTCACAGAGATGGGTGTATGGCATCTCAGACTGAGCATGAACAAGGATGAGCAGGAGAAAGCCACAGGGTCCCCATTCTCCAGATACGAAAGTCAAAGAAAATGACAAGAATCCTTTATCTTTGAAGATCAAGTTTAAAACATATTAAGTGTACAGCATTACCTGTAGATAATAAAATACCACCTCAAAACAAAACAAAACAAAACAAAACAAAACAATCTTAACATTAAGAACAGCCCACCACACAGCTTTGCAAATTTGGGTAGCTTTTCTCACATAGGACTCAGGACTGGAAGAGTACTGATGGACAGAAAAAAATGGGATATAAGTATAGACTGGGGGATGATAGGCTGGAGAGCAGCCCCACAGAAAGTGATCTGGGCGTTCTGGTCAACAGCAAGTTGAATATGAGTCAACAGTGCGCCCTGGCAGCAAAAAAGGCCAACCATACCCTGGGGTGTCAGGCATGGAATTGATAGCTGGCCCAGGGAAATGATTGTCCTGCTCTTACCTGTGCTGGTGCAGCCTCACCTTGAGTACTATGTGCAGTTTTGGGCACTACAATGTAAGAAGGACACAAAACTACTAGAGCGTGTCCAAAGGAGGGCAACAAAGGTGGTGAAAGGTCTGGAGGGCAAGACGTGTGAGGAATGGCCTTGGTGTGTTCAGCCCAGAGCAGAGCAGGCTGAGGGGAGGCCTCATGGCGGCCTGCAGCTCCCTCACGAGGGGAGCGGAGGGGCAGGCGCTGAGCTCTGCTCTCTGGGGACAGCGACAGGACCCGAGGGAACGGCACAGAGCTGGGACAGGGGAGGGTCAGGCTGGGAGTTAGGAAAAGGTTCTGCACCCACAGGGTGGTCGGGCACTGGGACAGACCCCCCAGGGAAGTGGTCATGGCACAAAGCCTGCCGGAGTTTGAGAAGCATTTGGACAATGCTCTCAGACACATGGTCTGATTTTTGGGTGGTCCTGTGTGGAGCCAGGAGTTGGACTCAATGATCCTTGTGGGTCCCTTCCAACTTGGGATATTCTGTGATTCTATGATTCTAACTGAAATGGGAAAATGTATGGCCAGTGATCAGCTTCATATATGTTCCCAGAGAATGGCTAATAATAAAACTATACAACCCGGTTTTGACTTCCATCTCAGAAAGCCAGAACATGGCAATAATTTCCCAGTAGAGATCTGTGAGGGATATGTTGAAAAGAGAAATTCTGAAAGACAAAATGTGTGGGAGACTAAAGAAGGATATGAGGAGAGTTATCCTGAAATATCTTGCTTTGTCAGGGATTATTGGATAAAAATGAGTGCTGTTAAAGGATGCTGTTACTGGAACAAATACAGCTGAGGTCAAAAGGTCAAAATACGATGTAGTCAACATAAATTATAAAAAAAAAAGCATTTGAAAAAATTTGGCTCATGAAGGGGAGCCAAAATGACAAAACATTTCAATAAGAATGACAAGCATCTGCTGTTGTCAACTGGAAATGAAGCAAAATGCTGTTTACTAGAGAAGCTGATTGAAATAAGAAAAAATTACAGTGGCTTTCATTGCTAGTTTTAAGAATGCACGAAACACTCAAAACCCTAAACCAAATGATACCTGAATACTACTAAAAAGCCTTTTGTTTAAAGTGTGACTCAAGAGCGCAAGCACTTACACAGTTTTCTGTGGTATCCACTCTGCCTTCATCCACATCCAAAACATAATTAACTGGGAAACATAGTAGACAAGCACAAATCTGACGTACCTGATATGTAGAGACAGGGGAAGCAGCAATGAATGGTGTGATTGATGTCTGTGGAATCATGCGGTTTGTTGGAATACTGTACGGTGAGGAATAAAATCTGCAAACAAAGAACAAAAGCAAGATTTTTGAACCTTTTGACTGCTAGGCTCTGACTGACTAATTCCCTGCCTCCCAGGCAAGGACAAAAAGAGTCTACACAGGTAATTATGTCCATCTATTTCTAAAACCACAATAAAGACAATGTGATGGCTCCACGGAGTAGATCTTGAAAATGGAAAGGAGGAGGAATATTTACACAAAGCATATTTTTTTCACTTCAACTAGCACAAATATAGAACTTCACAACACAAGAGGTAATTATCTGAAATGCAAAGACAGCTGATTTTCCAGAGTGCTATCTAGTGAAAGGAAATTTCTTACACGATATTGAAGACAATGATAACTGATTTCATTTTTACATGCAGTACTGTTTTCTTTTAATATCTTAATGCTTCAGTGCTGAGAATAACACATTCCATGTATA
Organism: Anser brachyrhynchus; assembly: GCF_964034855.1. Lineage (NCBI taxonomy): Eukaryota > Metazoa > Chordata > Aves > Anseriformes > Anatidae > Anser > Anser brachyrhynchus. The sequence continues at coordinate 43,373,063 of NC_137695.1, read as the reverse complement.
TGCCTGATTTATTTTATTAAGGGATGGTTACAGAAACTCTGGCTGAAATTTTCATATTCATCTAGATAGAGAGCTAAAAACCTACCTTCTGGTGAAATTTATCAAAAATTATGAGTATAAATGCCCCAGGCAGCACTGAAGATCTCAGATTTAGTTGGTTTTATTTCCACTGTTGCATGCTATAAACAAAAGTTTCACTATCTCTTGCTTGATGATAATAAATGTTATATTCATTCTATTTCCCTGTGGGTAAATGATTATTGATAAAATTATCACTTGGAAAATATCGTTTCTGGTGTATTGTGTAAGTACTTAATATCTGTGTGCTCATAAAGATTTTTGTATTTTCCCTTTTTTTTTCAGTTTTAACTGTAAACCAAAAAAAAAAAAAGTGCTTTTTTGACTCCTCAAGAGGGAGAGAAACCATACTTCTGTGCAACGTCCTCTGGTCTGATACAAATCCCATGCAGATACAGCATGCACCAACCTTACAAGTACCAGAAGATTTTGCACATATGCTCTCTGTAATAGTGAAGTGGATTACACTCCCTGCCTTTTTATGTTCTTTCTCCCCGCACCAAGGCAATCAACAGTAGCTTTCTATGAGAGCCATGCAACAACAAAAAAATCATTACTGGTGTTTAAACAAGTGCTCTATTTCCTGATCACCCTGGCATCCTGGATTTAGTACTAATCATTCTAGTTCAGACTGGATGCATTCATTCTGCATGCAGGCTCAAATAATCACCAAGTTCATCCAACCAATAGGCTTGGGAAAACAGACTGCCATCTCTGAAGGTTGGGTGGAAACATTTGAAGTTAGAAGGGGAGAGGGAGACAGAGAAGCAATCATTTGTTCTCTGTATTCCAAGTAAGATTTTAAAATGCCAAAAGCAGCAGGTGGCGTCTGAGTGATTTTTTGTTTAATAGAAATATATTGCTATTTCAGGAACATTTATCTGCCCTTACAATGCTCGCACAGAGACTATTTTAAAACTGTGCCTTTGCCCAGTTTTGTGTATATTCTATTATGAGAACTTAGAAACATTTTTATCCCTCTGCTTGTATCAAATACAACCTATTACGTTCAAACAAATTTGGTGCGGGAGGGATTTTTGCAGTGCTAGCCAAGTTCATCTATGGCATTAAGATGATGTGCATGTTGTCTAAGTCCTGTTACAGGGGTGTTCTTCCCAGATGAAGGTTAACCAAAAGTCACTTTGGCTATGATGTTGCTAAGTGGATGAACTAAGAAACGCTCTGTGCCGCAAATGAAAACGTTCAGCAGAAGACTGACAGAATTTACTCTGTAGGTTAAATGTATAATAGAATACATATAAACCTCTTGAACCAGAGGACAGTGTAAAATCAAAACTCTTTAGAGAAAACAACACATTTTCCTTCAGTCTTTTCTAATTCCATCCATCAGCCTGGCACCGATGCTCGGCTTACACCGTGCATGAACCACCAAAGACAAAGAGTGGGTGCAGGGGACAAAAACCTTTGCATTCAAAAGTAATACTGACTCTTTGGAATAAACTCTTCAATAAATCCAAGTAAATACTACCAAATCTACAGAAAATGCGTGCTAAGCCAAGAACTTGACAGACAGCTAACCATTTCATTTTCAGCTTAGAGATGCAGTTATCTGAATAGTACATAAGTTTGTAGAATATACACTCTGGTAATGTGAAAAATACAACCCTTCCAACACCCCTGCCAATACCATTTATCTGTCGCAGTTTGGAACGCTCTCAAATAGGCATCAAATAAAACATACTATCAGGACACTCAGCTTTATTGTGAAAACGCATTCACCAGAGCATCAAAGAAGAGAAAGGAACAAAATTTGACACAGCAAATGACAATGTGAGAAAATCCGGTTCATATATTTTAATTTAAATAATAATAAATCAAGTTTAACATTTCAAGTCACTGTGACAGGCTATAGGTCAAACATTTTGCAATCATGAATCCTTTATATGTGGAGACAAAGGTTTTTCTTCCTGTCACAGTATCATTGATGCCGGAAGGGATGTAAGAAAAGGATTTGGATATTCCCTAAAGGAATTCAACAGAGCAAAAAATGAACAAGTATCTTCTGGAGCCCTCTCTGCCACACGTGAAGTACAGTGGTATGGTGTGGATAGGTTCAAGCAGGGTATCCCCCACCTACAGGATGCTCAACCTGCCACAGAGATGCAACCACACATGGCCCCAGCAAGGCTGGCTCACAAAGAGGGTTCAACATTGTTGAACCCCCTGGGACACGGTGGTGTCTCCCTATATTTTCTGTACATACAAACAGGCTAATTATCCTGCTATGCAATTGGCATGAGTGACATGCTGGAGACCTCAAAAAAGACCAGAGGAGCAAAAATGCAAGAGTACCCTGTTCTGGTGTAAACACTACAGCACCCCAACGAGATCTGCAGCTGCTGACCTTACTATATTTGATTTTATCCTTCCAGCGCTTGGGATTGCATCAGCAATCCTTTAGGCTCAGGAAGAAGTGACATGAGGTGGCAGAGGGATGTTGTAAGAAGTCCAAGAGAATGTAAGTTACTCAGTCATTGGAACATGCACATCAGAGCGAGGAGTGGAAGGAGATACGGATTATACTAGCTGTGACTCACTTTAGATATGCCTTTCAATTATGGCCCAATGTTTTCTTGCACTGAAATGTACGGTATCTGGTACTGACTGTACTTTGAGAGCTGTAGGCCTTATGGTAGTTGACCTGTGAGCTCTAAGGAGAGTTCTCTAAAAGGCTCAGATGCATTTTCTGCAACTGTAGTTTGCATCCTTTTATTGGCCCATGCAGCTTTTTTTGCAGGTGTAAGCCAGCGTCCCTGCTCCTCAACTGCAATTCTATTGCTAGAAGCAAAAGCCTAGAAAGGCAGGTGGGAGGGAAGAGGCAAAATGGACGCTGCACTTGCATTTAAAATAGTCCTTTTCGGCACACCTGGATTCTATAAGCACAGGAAAAATTGATTACTAGGAGGCAAAAAGATGTTCCTGGACAGTCGTGAGGAGGGGTTTACAAAGGGCTCAAAAGAAAATATTTTTATGAGATGTTAGAAAAACCACATTCCCAGTATATCATCAGGCACACATAGGCAATGCTTTAGGAACAGTCTGTTGCTTAACAGACAAAGCACACATTCCCTTCCTACATCAACCCTCCCTCTGCATTTGGGGACTGCATTATCTGGAGCGTCTGGTCGCTATTTCCCTGCCAAAAAATAGAAAAAAAAATCCATATGGTTCCCATCCTATGGGGGAATGTGCAAGCTTCCACACAGAATCTGTACAAGAGCAAGACCCTATTTGCACTGCAATAAACACCATTTGCTCATGCCTCGTGCCTGCAGGCAGTACTGAAAAAGTTAGATTCATAAATAGTATCCTGGGGCTCACATAATGTAAGAGTATTACTGAGCGTTATCAGAGCAGCAATTTTCTGTTGCAATAAGCCACAGAGTCAGATGTTTGAGATGAAAAAGACCTATCTGAATATTGAGCCCATTGGCCTGCAAATGCACAGTATAGTCCCCCAGATATCAGATATTAAACTGATACAGTACAGCGCAATCTTAGTCAAATAGCCAGGAGGACTCAAGCCTCAGCAACATTTTAAATGAGCATCTTTACAGTGCAAGTACAAGAGTTCTATTTTGTTCTTTGTATGAGTGCATTAAACTACTAAAACAATATTAATACCACAAATTGAAAAATCAATAACATATTACAACAGGCACACAGCTCCCCCAAATAAAACCTGAATACCTTTGTAAGTGCAATTCAGAAAAGGCTGATTATAAAAGAAAAAAGGCATGGAGCAATTGGCAGGGGAAAAGAGCTTATCTACTGAAGTGTGTGGTTACCATGTCTTCGGTAATGCATGCTGCAATGCTATGGTACACTATGGGCCAGACTCTCCACTCCATTACACCAGTTTTATGCTGATGTAACTCCACTGGATCCTTAAACAGAGTTACATGGGCATAAAAACAATATAATGAAATGGAGAATCAAGCCTTACAACATAATAGACTCAGAAGAAAATTATCCATTCCTTTGTGGGGAAAAAGCCTTTGCTATTTTTAGTGAAAGCCTCAATCTCTCTCTTTTGTTTTATTTCTGCCATAGATTTTCGAGGCAAATATGCATTTATACTATAATAAAAGTGATAGTACTACACTGTGAGCAATGAGAATCCGCCTTTTCATCTGGAAAACATGTAAGAATCCAAATTCTTCCCTGAGGTTTGGGTATGCCCCTAACCCAAATCCAGTATAATCTGAACCTCTTAAGGAGCTGGAAATTTTAAATATCATCTTGTGACACCTGCAGAGATGCATCTCTCCAATAGGCTTCCATTCTCTCTATACCCTGCAAGGACTTAGCAACTTTCATCAGAATGCAAAGACATCTATCAACCTTATACAGGATTCTAATAAATGCTAGCATGTGCGGTCATTTTAGTTTTATTGGTAACTCCTAACTCATCTCAATTTTTGCCTTACCTTAGGTATGTTTATGTTTCCCATCTACAGCCTTGGTCCACTAAACTCTTTGTTGGTGGGCACCTGAAGGACGGAGCAAGATGTGCTTATCACAGCCCATCAAGTCCTGAGCTGGGTGCAGGGACAACACCTGCATAACCAGACTGCACTGAATGGGCCTGTTACAGGGAGGTTGTCTCCATATTACAGATTGCTCTCTGCAAACCTTATCTACTTTGGGGGTTGGACCTGATGATTAGGGGTTGGACCCGATGATCTCTTGAGGTCCCTTCCAACCCCTACGATTCTGTGATACTTGGTCCACCTTACTGCTAAGTATTACGCAGCATTTTACCCACACATGGGTGGGTAAAAATGGGCACACCATCAAGACATGGGGGCTGAAAGCATCAGCTTTGTGTTCGCTTCCAGATTGTCCTCGTTGTGAAGATCAATGTGTTTGCCTAACACGTTTTCACTGATGTTTAAATTGACCGGTTTCACTTCATAGCATGTAAGAACCTTTAACTCTCTTTTACCATGGCCACACACCTGCTATGATCCCATCTGCTGTGTTGCAAGCAACAACCCACATTTGCACATTTTACAAGCAATGCATCAAGTTGCTCCGAGACTTAGGTAAAATAAAACCCATGAGCTAGATTTTTATTGTACTTGCAAGGAAAGCAGCTTATGAAAAGTAGTAAAAATTTATAACTACAGGATATATAGTGACTGCTGAGTGAACGCCTGGGGAGCTAAAAAGAAACTGTAACCAAAAGGTCCTGGTGATCCTCAGGGGACAGCATTTTAAAGATGCAACCTGAGGATGGATCAACAGTTGTGTTACTTTTGGTGGACAAATCAACACACAATAAGAGCTTCTCCTCATGACACTGTGTGCAATCAAATCTCACCAGAAGAGCATTTTGAATTAGATGGTTTTGTCCTGCTGAAATTGAAAATATTTTGACACTCTAGAAAGAAGAGATATGTCAAAGCAGTAATTAATAGTCACTCTTACAGTGATATCCAATGATACAGTTTCTTTCATGCTTTACAAATAAAAGAATAAATAAAAAAAACTATGAGCTGAAATTTCCACTGGGTACTACTTCTTTTTCCAATGATAAGTGATGGCATGTTCAAACAATTGAGTGACCAAAACACTGAGCATTTTGAGCACTTAAGCATATACAAATCTGAAATAACTTTCATAATTTTAGAAAAATATTCTTTAAGTAAAATGTTATTAATCTCAAAGGATCATTCAAATTACAGTTTCTGAAACATTCACGTAAACAACACACCGGAATTCCTTTGAAATAAAAGCTATTTATCTGGATGAAACACTAGTGGATTATGAACTACTGATGGTTTTATTTATAGCCTATAATGAGTTACCAGCTGAAAAGAATGATGATAGAGATGAAAGATTTGTTTGGGGGATCAGAACAGAGAAGCAAAACCAGAGGATTCTGAAATCACAGCTCTGAAAAAAACAAAAAAATAACAACAAAAAAACCCCTCCTTTTTCTGAGTTCCTCCATCTTCTTTGTTTCATCCACAACATGAGAACATCACGTTCTCATTCTCATGAGAACATCCTACAATGATACTGCTTTTAAAGGGCAATTACGCAAAATATGCAAACTATTAATATTGATTTTTTTAAAGCTACTGTGAATGTTAGTGTTGTTTTGTTTTTGTGGTTGTTGCTGTTGCTTTTTGATGCTTCATCTAGTAGTGCCCTAACAAACATTGAAGAAATAAAACTATCCTCAATATCAATGCATTCTCCCCTTCAGCTGGAGAGTGTTGATGGGAGTATGCATGGAATTTGATAATCATATCAAACATCCCTCTGGTCAAGGAGTGGCTGTCAAAGAGTTCAGGGCTGAACTTTCGCCTTCTCTTCAAGTTATTGTTCATCTATCTGAACGGATAGCTGATCTCAAGGATCTGTTTTTCTACTTCATGAAATAATTGAAAATGTAATCATGCAGATAGATAATATGATGATGTAACTTCTCTGCTAAATGTGAAAAAAGTTTCAGTTCTTTGCATTGACAGTTGAGAAATGAAGAGTGTTGTTCAACATTCTGCCCCTAAGTCTCATCTGCTTCCACACTAATTTAAGGATTTCTCCCTGTTTGGCATTTCTAGTCAGACAATGCCATGGAAGCCATCCAGGCAGCAGAGAGGACCCAGATTCAGTAACAGCTCTATTATCCAAAATATGCTAGAATTTTCAATGATCATTTTAACAAAAGCCAGTAACTTTACTGGTTTCCATTTCATGACAGAGATAGATTAAAAAGACAACCGCTAGGATTTGCCAAATAGAGATGGAAACTATTAGGAAAAACAACTTCCCATTCAAATGGATATTACAAACAAGACGGTATAAAAACAAAAGGGAAACTAAAAGAAGAACTTGACAATATAACATTACATGCTTCAGACAAAATATGACTGAGTAAATTTGCTTCTGACTAAGTTTCACCACAGAAAGAGAAAACAGAAGATGGCATTCCAAATAATTTTTAAAAAGGCATAAGAAAACATGCATTTCTTACCCATTCTGTATAGCAGCTGTTGGATCGTAAGTCAAAGCCATGCCAGCCTGCACATAGTTAGGGGAGAAAAACAGATTTTTACTATTACTGCAGAAAAAAAAATATGAAAAAAAAAGACATTAAGCATAGTCTTAGACAGAAATCAAAAACTCTACAGGGAAGCTCAGATGGCCCAAAACAGCACAGATACTTTGGCTCCCTCCCCTGCCTGCCAGACCCCTGAGAAAACATTTCCCCTCAATGTCACTTCCCCATAAAATTTAGGCCAAACGGTGTTTTTGTTGCCCCAGTATCAGTCAATGACTCCACCAAGCTCAATGGATTTACAGTACAACATGACAGGGCCAAATCCTGCTGTTCTGGGTCAGGCAGGTAGTTTGTAAATACCCTAAAGCCAACTTCGCAAGAACTTCTCAGGCAGGAGTCTCATCTTTCCTACCAAGGCCATCCCCCAGGTGACCCCAGGCCTCTGCCATTTCCCTGGGCTGTCACTCCTGCTTGCAGTTAATTCATTACCGTGAGGCGAGAAACAAAAAGTGGGCTGTGAAGCAGAAAACACCAACCAAAACAAGGAGGTGCCTGAGCTTTTAAAATACTTGATGGGTCTGGACAGTCAAAAAATTTCTTAATGGCCTATGCAGAGCCTTTTGATGGCCGTTCACCACTAGGCAGATGGTGACCTGTGCAAAAAGACTGAGTGATACCAAAACACCATCCAGTTAACAACTGCCACCACCACCACCATTAAGCAAATGTATCCACAGGCACAGCAGGAAAGGCAGGGACTGGGCAGGGCTGCAGTTTGAATTTCCTGCTCTAACTCAGGCTCAAACACAGCAGTCGGGGCCAGGTGGGAAGAAGAGAGAGGAGAGAGCAAATGCTCGTCAAGATGCTCCTCTCCCTTTGGGGGCAGCTGAGAATGGCTGTGGCACCCTCCTGCCCCAAGGCATGCCACAGCTCTCCGCTTGGCATGCTGACCATGTGCTGCCTTCGACATGAGACAGAAGCGTTCACTTTGCACAGCAGGAACCGCGCTCCTGGTGGGAGCATTTAGCACCCCTGGAGCCATCTACTTCTGAATAACAGCATCTGCCCTCTTCCAGATGGCTGCTCAGCCAGGTCAGGAAAGCGTCCGGGCTTGGCTGGCTCCCATGCAGGCAGGTGAGCTGCCAGGGCAAGGGCCCTGGTGAGGGGCCAGCAGTGAGCCGGCCGCGCTCCTGGAGGAGCCAGGTTAGCCCGGCAGCTGCTAACCAGTCTACAAGGAGATGGCCCCAGTTTTTAAAGGCCAAAAATCATTTCTGATCTGAAAGCGTAGGCTTCGCCATACCTGACATAGCCAATAAATAAATAAATAAATGTTTGTGTCATTAAGAAATTTATTTTTCTCATTATTTTTAAGCAGATGCTAGGGCAAATGCTTCACTTACTGAAAATGTTGTTGGTTTAAGAAAGCATGCGCTAGCTCCCAAGCAAAAGATAATTCAGGAGACTAAGGCCAAAGACACACAACTAGGGTTTAAAAATGCATTAATTTCATAAAAAGAAAAAGAATAATTGCTATTTCTGCAAGCTTGAAATGCCAAAGAATCAAATCTAGGATAAGCACAACCATTGCTAATTTTGACCTAAAACTAAAATAGCTCTGAAAATCATCAGGTATGATCAACATATATTGTTTTTTTTTTTTGATGTTGTTGTTGTTTTTTCTTATGTCTTAAATATTCTCAGCATATTACTTTTTTTTTTTTTTTAAATTGCCTTACTAATGGAAAGGTATACAGTTCATCCCAAAAAACAGCCAATAAAACATTAACATCGTAATTTTTTTGATGCATTTTCCAAAAAAAAAAAATACTCTCTATTTTCCTTTCTGTTTTGAACATTTGTAAAATTTACTATTGCTCTCTTTTTCTATTCCTGTGTCAGTAAAGACAACTTAAATAGTATGTACAAGCCCTACAGGGACAGAAAAATTAGTTCTAACAACTTAAAAAAAATAACTAAAGGGATTCTTTATAAATCAACGTGTTGGCATTTTAACATCTCATCTACTAAGAACTGAGAAAACACACACACACACAAAAAAAAAAAACAAAAAAAACCAACAACAACAATTTGTAAGCCCCTATGAAAGGAGGATCTAAACTTTCTCAGTCAGGGAGTTTCTAGACTTAACGGTCCTCAGGATAGCCTAGATCAGAGCTCACTACACCCATCCTACAGTTTCAATCAGTGTGACCTGAGAACAAAGCCTCAGCAAGGGAGAGAGGGCTGGGAGGAAACGGGAACATGAACAACTGCTTTTATTTTAATTTCTTTGACATAAATAAATATAATGCTGCAGAAAGGATAAATTGAAGCATTTCTTTCACTGGAGCCGTAACAACGTTCACTGCACACACAAGACCAGCAAACACATTTACACTACTTTCAGCTACATTTTTCATGAACATTTGAGCACGTGTTCGTGATGAAGACCCTCACCTTGGCCTCCAACACCATCATGCCCCAGATCTGGGTGTATGAAAACAAACTGCACATGCTCTGCTCTCTTGACATTAGCTTCATGTCTGTTACATACTATATGGGGCATGATGAATAAGGGGCATGGTGACCATTATGGGCTTGATGAGTCCAAATTATTAAAGGCTAGACTGTCGTCTCCTTACCCATGCTCCACATAGTGACATACTCCACATACTGCATAGTGACAGGTTACCAGAATCTGTCCAAATACTTTGCAGCGACCGCTATAAATATCACTATCATGTTTTCCAGTAAATGAGAGTTTTGCATTAGACAAATAGGGCACAGCGTGTGGCAGTACGTGCATATGGTACACCACCTACAGTTTCCCCAGTAATATTGCTAATATCTGCCATTGCTGAATAGCTTTAAACAGCTGCTATTTCAAATAGCTGCTAAGAGAGGACTATTTACTTCTTTCTCATCAAGTTGTGTAATTCCTCCCTACAAAATTACGCTGGCTGGAAGCCCAGGAGAGGCAACAGTTAGCCTAGACCAGTGAAAGATTTATGGTCTGAAGCATCCTCATTCATGAGGAATAAAAACTGATGAGCAGTAAAAACTTACTGGAAAATTGTCTGCACTTTCCTCCATAACACACAAACAGGAATTCCAAAAATACCAAATACAGAATATTAGGGTTGGCCTCAGACTTCCATGCAACAGAGGTCCAGCTTTTTCTCTCCAAAACACAGCGCTGAATGTTGCTGTCACTGGGCTTAATATGGTATTAACTATGTCGAGGCACTGGCCGATGCCTCTGTAGCAGTCCTCATTTGTGCTGAAGTGCATTTTCTTCCAGGTCTTTTCATCCACTGTTTTGCTTATGTTTCAGTGGAAGGACAGGGTCTTATTCCTTCTTCTGATAGTGACACTTCCTGATGAAATGCCACCCGAGAGTGTGGCATTGATGATGAAATGCTGCTTCAGGAAAATATTTGTCAGAAAAATCTATTAAGGAATGACTGAACTACAGATTTTTTATGCCACTCAGCCAGATAATGGACACATATCTCACCTACTGAATGAAAATTCTGCATCCCAACATTTCAGTATGCAATTCCTTGAAGCAATTAATTAAAAGGAATATCTGCTATCAGTTCTGCACATAATGATAAAGACCATTCTCAATGATTATTCATCTGCCATGTTTAGAATGTCGCAATTGGCAGAAATAAAACTAACTTGCTTAAAATACTGATTTTTAAAAACACTATTTAAACCACGTGTATTTATTTATCACTTCTTTTTATTTAAGTGTCTGAACCTAGGACAAAGGAATGAAAAAAAATGTTATTTTGTTACTGCAGTTTTGTAATTATTGACACCATTGAACAAACGAGTTCAGATAAGTGAATACAAGGTATTGTTTCTGCTTTTTGCCCCCTCTTTGTTATGATTTGAACATAAATGAGCACATTTGCCTCATTAAAGAGACTCTCAGACCATCACATTTGCATTGCCTATGTAAATTGGATTTGTATATCTCTCAAATAAATTATTAAGTTGTGGAGTGATTATTAAAAAAACCAATCACATCTTCATGTGAAGATCATCTTGTGAAATAAGATCAGCTTGTTATTTCTCTTCCAAATCTCTCTGACCTCTTCAGAAGAACAACCCTTATCAGCCTACTCTCCATCTTCCAACAAACACCAGTACCTGTAAATGACCAAGCTTTGGGTTGCACGATACCTTCTGTGTTGCTGGGAGGTAGCTTTCCCAAACAACTTTACCAACACATCATCACATGTTTTCAGTATACAGGCCTTACTGTGTGTGAAAGCTCACCATAGGATCTGCCTGCTGCAGAGATATCCGATGTCTCTTTCTCGGAAGCCAATCTTCCATATATCTTCCTGACCCTGCTCTGGCTAGCCCATGGCCCACGCTGGAGCTCCAGGGCCTGCGGGGAGGGCTGGGGACTAGCTCTGAGGAGCCTCTGACAGGCAAAGCAAGGCTGCTGCCACTGTAGGACTGCTTACTGTGCAGGAGGCCACTCTCAGTGGAAACATTAGAGAGACCAACAAATTGAAAAGGGGTGAAAGCCACTGATGTGGTGGGCTTTCCAGTAGACTCCCTGGATTTTTCCTCTTTAGAGAGAGATTAGGAAAAATAATATTGTACTGTAGGACTCACGGGGTTTCTATGGCGAACTGAGGTGGGAGTCAGTCCAGAGGATAAGCTTCTCTGCTCCATCTCCTCTGACTCATCCCCTCATCCTATCATGCCAGAAGACTGCAAGCTGCCATCCCAGGGGGATGGGTGTGCTCTTGGATGCTCCAGTGGAATCAACTGAAATTTCAACACTGAAATTCTTGTACTTGTTTTGTTACTGCCACTAAAATCTACTAGGCATCAATAGCACAAGGATCTCTTGTGCCCTGACAGCAGATACCCCAACTAAAACACTTTGAAGAAGGAAGGGAGAGGAGGGGGAAGGAACCAACAAGCCAAATGAGATTTGTTTAAAATACTGATTAAATAAATAAACTCAGTCAGCAGCACAGTTAACTTGGCACAGTTCCTTCCTTTTATTAAAAGGATTATTTAAAACAGGTCTGTCAGAAATACTCCACATTATTGGAAAGATTTCTGAATTTAATCCTGAATAAAAAACACCTTTCCCTTTCAGAGAAGGAGAATTCTCAGTAGTCACTGTGACACTTTAATATATAGTCACATATGAAGGAAATGGGGCATTTCCCAGTGATGTTCCCCAGAGGGAAACATTTGTTTTTACATGCATGGGCTCCTTAAGCAACTGCAACTTCTGAGAAGAAAGTAGTTGTGGAGAGCAAAATATATTATATTGAGGTCAAACTGGTCAAGTGATGCATGAACCTCGGTAGGTCAGAGGCTGAGCTGACAGACACAATCACAAGTTCAGAAACCCAAATGAATGACGAAAACAGTTTGTACTACAGAACTGGACTAGAAGTCTAACCTACACAGCTTCTGTTCCTGGTGTTGAGTTGCTTTGTTCTCACTTCAATTTATCGGATGAATTAAATGAGGAGTGCTGCAGGTTACAAATTCCTATGCAGACCTGCCAATTGTCTCCCCCCAGAAAGAGAAATTAATTTGTCCAGGTATAAAACAGATCAGCCCCAGACTCTGAGGATTATCGAGAACAACTAAGTAGTACCTATCTCCTTGGAAGCATAAAAGAAATCTATGCCCAAGTTATCTCTCAAATTACCTATTGTATGTTTTTTCTCTCTAAATTACTGTTTGCATTAGATAAAATTGTAACAAGCAGCAGACAAAAAGAGAAACTGTTAACAAAAGCAACTTTCCAAAACTAGTAGGTCTTCTTATTTTTAAGGAGCAATTAAAAACATGTTTAATTATTTAGAAATTTCACCAGGTGAAAAAAAAAAAAAAAGAATGGGGGAAAAGAGGAAGAGAGAGAAGGGGAGGAAATGGGAGGTTAATCTCTTGGATAGTGAGAAACAAAAATGCAACCCAGATCACAGAAGAAAGAAAACCGTCAATATGAGAATTCTTTATGGCACTTATTAAATATTACAGACATCAAACTAAGTTCAATGAAGAGGAAGTCACATTCAATGGTGTATGTCACTATTGTGATATATACACTCATACTTTAAAGGTGATTGCAAGAAAGACAATGCAAATATGTAAACATTCTGAATTTTATAAAAGATTGCGAATGAAGTGTCAAAAGGTTTTAAAATATTGCGACTGTAAAAAGCCTAAATCACTGTGGGCTGATACACAAAGCATTTCATTTATTTCCAAATTATGTGAGATTTCTCCCTTTCTACCAGATAATTACAAACAAACTCTCACTTAAATGCACGTATAAAAAGATTTTATTTCAGAATAATCAAAGTTTCAAAAAATCTTCAACAAAAGATTCAGCTGTAACATTTAAGTTGCAGTTCTTAATTCAAACTGATCTCAATTTGCAACTACCCTCGATTCCCTGGACGCATTTTCAGCTAATGAACTTTTTTTGGAGAAATGTCATCTACCTCTAGACATGTCAATTGCAATTCAGAGGTAAATTAAATCAAATCTTTTACAGACAGAATTTAAATATGATTACTCTCCATCACCATTTCTTCAACATGATCTTGTCAGGGAAAGTTTCAAAACAGAGACTAAACCAGTGTGACTGAATGAAAATAGTGCGACTCAGAAAAGTCTATCCTGAAATCAAAGAATTTAAACTTTGGGCAGAAATTGTGTCAGTTATTAGGTTAGAATTTCTCTGCAAATATTTCCAACATCTGTAGGCTTCACTGTATTTTTATTGCACCTGTATGTTAGACGCATTATTTAACACCCTTTCAAAAAGCCGTCAGTAATCTAAACTCTTGGATCCTTAGTCTGAAATTGGTCAGCATGCACAAATCCTCACTCAAATGTCTCACTCAATCTGCTGGATGCTTCCTGAGACTTCAACCAAGAGTGGAAGGGAATGGACAAAATGTGCTGTTCAAGGTGACACATTCTTCACTGATTACAACTGGTTTCTGGATAAAAACCCCACGTAACAAAGAAACAACAGAAACAAATCTGAAAAGCCCTGGAGAAATTCAGTATATTCCTAAAGACTTGCCTTTATAAAGGTATAGATCCATTTGCAATTAAATTCTGAAGTAAGATTAGACAATTATGCACAGCAGCAGAGCTGTAGGTTTTGTGGGGTAATATGCTGCCTACAGGTACTCAGACCACACCATTGCCTTTCTAAGAGCTGCACAAACCATACATAGGATACAAAATTTGTCATCGTCCCCCCTCTAAGCAAAGGACTGTTTCAACAATGAAGTGAAAATTTCAAGCCAAATTATATTGCTGATGGGATTTCAGTGGCTGTGTTCTGCAAGAGGACAAGGCTGATAGAATTTAACAACCAGCTGAAGTATTTCTATATGGTTATGAAGTAATCTACAAAAATGTATGGTAGGAATAAGATTTTCTATTGTATTCTGCAGTATGGCCTGAAAACTTTACCAAAAAAGTAATCCTCTCTTACTAAGTTCCACAGAAGCTCTCCATAAAAGAGAGCAAAACCTCTGAGAACAGCACAGCCAGAGAGGTACCACTGCAGCAAATCTGTTCCTCTCCACTAAATCTCCTGCCATTTCCCCCCTACCACAGAGTATTCTGCACAGCTGTCTGTCTCTACTCTGCATACTAAAATTTGAGGCCAATGGTAAAACTGTTAGTGTCATTTGTCTGGAGTCTGCCCTTCTGAGCAATAATCCTCACGTGCATTCAGCGTTAATGCTGGTCAAACCTCTGAAGTTTTAAAAATGCCCTTCACGTAAGTATTTAAGAATGCAAATGCTTATCTGAACAATAGCCAAACACATCTTGGTGTAGATTTCATGGGATTTGGTCTGTGTGGAAATACTGAGGGAGTAACCTCTTGAATGCTATTTCATTTTTTTTTCCCTTTGGAGAAGAAACCAAGAAAGAGCAGAGGTGCAGGGAATATTTTCAGGTTCCAACTGTAATCAGAACTACGACACTTGTCATATATCAATTATTTCTCACTACTTGTTCTTTTTTAGAGGAATTAAAGTTGACAGGAATAATTGTAAGAAAGTTAACTGAGCACTGCTACACAGAGAACAACTGAATGGTACATATTGCTTAGAGTAAGATCATTAAAGGACAAAGAGCTGGAAAAAACCCTAATGCTTATAAAAGATTAATTCCATTGAAGTATTTCATATTGGGAATAAGAAAATCATATGACCACGTGGAGGAAATCCAACAGCTTGCATTATTGTCTTTGATGCTTTGAGTAGTAGAAGTCCAATGTTTAGAAAGGTATTAATCAGAGGTCAGTAAATCTGAGAACGACCATTTCATTAACACATCAACCACACCCTGCCTCTATGTCCCAGGGATATTGCTGTCCTTAATATGAGCCACTCCGTTAGCAAAAAATGAACTACGTATGATGTAAGAAGCTGATGCCTTGTGGCCATAGACATAATGGTGGCTTGTGGGTTTGACTTTAAATTCTTTTGTTTATGAATTTGAACTAAAGAAAATATAGAACAGTGGAAATAATAGCTGCAATGGCATTTGCTATTTAAACAGGGATTTAGAGTTCTTTAAAACACGGATTGTTGACCTTAATCGGGGGTTGTTATTCCCACCTATAGGCATACATATACGCCTATATACAAAAGGCCTTTCTTTTTAGAGCCCTGCACACAATGGCCTGAGTCTACCACTTGAAGTAATTCCTGAATTACTCAGTAGCTCCTTAACTTGACAAACCATAATGGCTTCTAAGAAGACATCTCCATTTTTTGGACCAACAACGTAAGAGACTTCAATGAACCTTTGGAGATTTCTGCAATCTCTTGTAGCAAATGTGGCTGCCATGTTGCCACTTTCAGCCCACAAAGCTAAAAATATTGTGGAGCATTTTTGTTGAAACAGTATACAACTACCTTGCTGGAGGGAGAAATTTCCATGCTTTAAAGAGGCCCTTCTGTTTCTTTTAAGAGCTCACCAATTGTGCTAGAATGTATATGTCATACACTAATGGTCTGAAAAGTACCACCTAGCAAAATCAAGTCGTTATCAAAAAGCAGAAACCCTCTTGAAACAACTAAATCAGAAATACCAAATAGTTTTCTAGTTTATTTGCACTGTAAAATTGAAGTAAACATAGTAAATCTGGGGAGGGGAGGGGAGGGGAGGGGAGGGGAGGGGAGGGGAGGGAAATGGCTTTGATTCTAGTGGCTCACATTTGAGCAACATATTTTTTTCTTTGAATTCTCAATCATAAACCCAAACAAGAGGTGTTTAGGATGGAAATACTTGTAAGTTCTTCTGCCTTTGCAGCTATAATCATGCATAAGAAGGTACTATGACCAGATTCACCTCATTTATTCAAGTGTCTTTATCCTATAATAACATTCAAGGAGAGTAAACAAACTCTTCAAGAGTCAAATAAATTTCTTTCTTATTTAACCCACATTTGGAGTCACTTCATGTACAAGTACATGGAAAGGAAATTCCAGTAACAGACTATTTGCAGCAGAGCAGAAAGCAACCGGTATTTATTTAATTTGTATACGTGATGGAGCTGAGGCTACTGTAAACTGTTTTGTCTTGGACAGAATTAAGATCGCAGCTCAGACAAGCTTTTGGGAAACTTTTACATGCATATATCTGCATGTGCAAGTACATCTTTCCCTTTTGTAGAAGTCCATCTTGATAATAATTTATCACCAGGAACTACACAGAAAAAAAAATACATAGTTGAGTTGCTTAGGTGTAAATAGATGCTAAGTTTATAAGAGGTACACTGCAGGTGCTGACAGCACACCAGTAAGAAAATACTGGGTTCAAATCCGGCTGCAGACAGAGGGCTCACAGTGGGACCAGGCTGTGCACAGTCCCACACCCAGCTCTGAAATTCTCTTTTCCTGTAACTTTACATTGCGCAAACTATTATAAACCTCCCTCTTCCCCCCACGTATACACTACTGCTCATTTTTCCTGTGCGAAACTATTGCATTTTGTGCTCAACCTGATTTCTTCATAGCCCTGAAAGGCAGACCTCCAGCTCTGCAGCTGACTTCTCCCAACCCCCGGAAAAATAATTGCCGCGTGGCACTTACCTCTCCTTCTCTGGGCCACGGCCTTCCATTTTGTGTGTATTTGCTTTGATTCTGGCGCTTCTTTTGCCCTCCATCAGCAAATTTGCACAGCAAAGGCTCAGTGGGGGCTGTGAAGACAAGAAACCCAGTCTATATTAGTATCCCCCCCAAAGAAAGTGATTATACCAGCAACAGTAGTGCTTTGTAATACTGATCTTTTGAAGTAAAATCTTGCCTTCTGCAGATATTTTTTGCCTCTTTTAGCCTTGACTCCACTGGCAGCTGTTCTTACTAACTAAGCTTCAAAAAATATATACTGGCAGCCCTTAAAAGAATTTAGCAAATATTGTTGAAAAAATAATCAGCCTACGCAGAATGTTAAGTTGCTGTAGTGGAATAGTAGAGTCAGGCATTAGTTCCAGCTAAGTTAGACACGTATTCATGACTAGCATTACTGTAAGGATAAACAGTGTTTTACTAAAGCAGCTTTCTGTTCTTATTGTAAAAACTTTGCAAGGATCTGTTTAAGGAGTAAGTGTTCTCACTATTTTTGTGTTTCTCGGCACCCAATCCTTTAAAATCTGAATAAACAGAATAAAAAAAGAGACTTTTGCCAAGCACAGTCCAATTAGCTTCCTTTTGCTCTTAACTCCTCTTTTAAGCAAGTTGGCAGGTGAGAAAACTCCTTTCCTCTCCAACTGAACTCTGTGTGTAAGAATACAATAGTCAGGGAGACTGGAGCCACAGAAACGATGGATATTCCTGGAGCTGCACACCCAAAATCCTAGCTCACAATAGGGCCTGCTAGTGAAGAAATTGCCATACGTCAAATGGGTGCCCCAGGAAGGGAACTTTGTGTCTTGGGATCTTCCCCCACCTACCCAGTATTTCAACACTGGTTTGGATGAAAGAAATATAAAAATGATGTTTTTGGAAAAAAGTTTTTGGGAACTTTTGGGTTCCCAGACATGACCAGTAATCAATTAACCAGGGGTTTTGATGGGAAATGGCAAGAAACCTAGTTTTTCTCTTCTTTTCCTCTTTCTGGGAGGCTAGAAATGCTGAAAGAATAAAAAGACAGGGATAAGCAGGAAACTTTACAGTAGGGGGGGTAGATGTTGCTGACATTTATTTGTAATAAAAATAATTATTTGCTTACAGGATTAAATAAGCTCGTATAATATTAAAATAAGCTCACCTCCCTCACCCTCTTAGTTACAGCCAGCTCAAAATGTGTCAGGAAGTGTAGATCAAAACTGTGATCACTTGAAAACAGCAACCAACAAGCAAGGCACATAGAGAATCTCACATCAAAAACACAATTTCTCATTGGGACAGCATCACTTTGGCTACTTTGGAAGCTTTAACAGCTTTGTTTTTTTCATTACCACTTTACCAGGCTGGTAATTTCCAAAGTCACTAGAAACTGAACTGCAGGGAACAATCCTTTATTGGCAGAAAGCTAGACTGTGTGACCCCAGAGGTCTTTGCCCACCTCTGACTTCGATTATTGTATCAGATTTTGGTAGAAGCATTGTTCAGCCAACCATTTTAAATTTAAAATAATGAAGGTTTAAAAGCATCCAGGTGGCTGTGGAGATTCTTTCTGCAGATGGAGAGATTTTATGGGGCTGATTGCCCTGCACTTCTACCAGTTTTACTCCACAGTGCAATGCAGCATAATTTCAGAGCGGTTACTTACAATTCACTTTGATGTGATTGTGAGGGAGGAGCAGGTGCTAAGACAGCATTAGAGAAAGACCTATTAAATGTCACATCTGATGCTTCAAAAGCTTTTAGTTTTAAGCACTGAACAACTATCAATCAACATATGATATCATTAGGAGAAGCATGCAAAAGCAATCTGAATGCTGCGTATTCACACGTGCCATGATCATCTGCTAATGTACACATGTGGTATTAGCCTATATACTATGATGTGGTACAGCAAGCAAGGGAATCATATGGTTTACTACATATCCTTTCTATATATTAGCCAACCACAAATGGGAAGCTGTTGCCACTTCTGGACTTCCCAATATTCAGCATTACCATATGACAACCTTTTATTGCTAACTTGGGTCTTTCTAAAGTTGACTGAGATTGGCAGACATCATTGAACAGATGTTCCAAACAACTTTACCCCACATCTAGAAAAAATGTGGAAAAAGAAATTGTACTGACTTTTTTGGGTTAGGGAAGAGGATGGAAAAGGATGAAGGAACCATGCCCTGCACAGGCAGATTTCTGCAATAGGAGGCTTTATTCCTCTACAGCAAACCAAGAGGAATTCTGAAGAAAAGATCAACACATGCCAATCAACATCAACATATGCATAAAGACAGAAAAAAATGTTCTGGCAGGAAGACAGATTTTTTTTTTTATTCTTCTTTTTTTTTTTTGAAAAAAAAAAAACACTGGCACATAGCACATTACATCCAGCAAGACAAAAAATGATCTTATTAACCCTGAAGTGATTTAAATCTTAAAGGTTTATACCTGGGAACAACTATGGCAACTAATCTCAAAATACAAAGAAATCAACATTTATTATTTCAGAAGATAAGGCTGAGTGTAAAAGAATCTCAAGAGGTTAAATATGTTGCTCCAAGTACACAAAAGAACTCAAATCTCTGGTTTACTTCAGCCCTCTTGAAATCCGTTGTAAGAAAGGCTCTCCTAACCTTTTCAAGATCAGATGCACATGAATATTTGACATTACTACAGTCATTTTTACTAAACAAATACATAACAATAGAGGAAACTGGAAAAAAAAACAAACATATATTCTATATATCAGAAAAAATATTTCTAAGTAGAATTCTTTTTGAATGGTTTCATGAAATGTCAAAAGTGCTTTAAAATAGCAAATTTACTTCTGACAAGGAAGTAAAAAAATCACAATCAGGTAGTAATGTTGTCAATTCAAAAAGAAAATACTTCAAAAGTATAAAAACTATATCAACATTGTGTGACTAACATCAAAGGATTGCTGTAGATGTGGGGTATTTTATTATATGCCCCCAAATACTTCAGAAGGGAAGGAAGGAAAAAAGGGACATCTTTTAAACTGTTTCTGCTTTTGCTCTCTTTCATTCCAGACAGACACTCCTGAATTTATGGACTGAGTTTTTACCTTTCACTTTTTCCTTTGTATGAATACGCTAACTGGAAATAAATGCCTCTTTCCTCACATTTTGCACTGCTGACATACTAGAAAACATAATTTGTGTATCTTTAAATGTTCATATTTTCAACTGATAAGCACATCTCTTTTTGTATGGTTCCTGACATCCTCAAAGGTTTGAGCATGTGTGATATTTTGAAGTATATCTGGAAAATCTGCTGTTGGTATTTTCCTGTCAGAAAAGTGAGAACTGATTCACTCAAGACAAATTTCAGGCTATTCAATTCTGATAAAATCTTCAAGATAGAAGGCACTGCTCTTTCTTTGACTTCTACCTGGCAGTAACAAATACAAATATCAAGAATAAATAAGCGTAACCTGAACAAGGTTCATTAAGCCATAACTGATTTTTCAAGGAAAAGATTTAAATGCTTGCTGCAGTTCCCATCCACAGCCTTATGTTAATAAGACATAAATAGCCCTGAACTTGGCTTTCAGTCCTGAGAAGGAAGTGGGATCAAACTGATAGTGCTTCTAAACAGTATCTGCCAAGATATTCAGGGCTGCTTTAGGAGAGGGCAGCAGTTGCTAGTGTTCAAATTCTGTTCCCATGGAACTCAGTGGCTAAAGTCCTATCTCTCTTCAATCAGGCCCTGAATTTACTCTGAGAGTTCAGTGAGGGTGAAAGAGAGAGACTGGTTTTATGTCAGTCGAGGCCGTCAATACTGTTGGAGCTCCCTTAGGAGCTCAGCTTCTCAAGCTCTGCTACTTTAGATGGACAGGCTGTGCAGACAGACAGCACCAAACTGCCAAAAGGCTGTTATATCACCAAAGGCAATGCTGGTATTTTAAATAGGACAAAACCTTTATATGGAAAGAAATGGGGACAACAGTGCCCCCTTCTCAAATTTGGCAGCCTCTCAGGGAATCTTCCATGTCAGGAAAGCAACTTCAATTAAATTGGAGAATTCAACAAAAAAAAAGCAAACTTCCAACTACTTCTGAATACATAATTTCCTTATTCTTTCATTCATCGGAAGGCTGATACACTCGAGCTTCTACATATGCAAAAATGTGTATATTCATGAACATGTGCTTCATAAAGGAATGGGGAAGATGAAAGCTGTCATTTGCATTCAGTGAATCCTTTTCATTATTTCAGGTGCTCGGTAACTTTTTCTATCATCAGAGTTACTTAGAAAAGATTGTCCGCCACCACTTCCAATTCATAGTCATATGGCATCGCCTCTCCGGCAATGGCAAGAATTAGAATATATAGAGAAGTAATAACAAGAACATATTTATGTATTTTAACTTGTTTCACTATGAATATTTTTGAGGACAGAATACTTTTCAGAGTGTCAGGAAGCAGGTAACATTTCTAGTACAGAGGTTAGCGACAAGTGTGTTATGAGCAGTCACGTGGATCTTTAAACTCCTTCATTTTGCTAATGTGATGAAAAATGATGAGAAAGTCATTGCTATTATCAATGAATGGTCAGTGCACAGCCAATGATTTTTTTCAAAGTATGTTTTAGAGAGAAAATAGGATTAATTTATTTTTCAGCCTCGGCAAATCCTCCTCCACAATAAAAAATGAGCAGAGCAATAATTGAGTTCACAATTACACTAAGCATTCAAATTGATCCAGTTTTGATAACTATTTTCCTTCATTCCCTTTCAAATTTTGAGTATTTTGATAACACTTTCATGTACAAATCACATTGAGTATCAGACTGAAACATCCATGTAAGAATCAAACCCTTTGTCTGCCACAGATCAAACACCTTTAGTCTTTAAGAAAAACTTCATCTTACAGTAACATCAAAGCCACTTTGTAAGTAGACCTGTTTACTCGTACAGTATGTGAGAGGGAGACGTGAGAGACATAAAACCTTTAGAAAGAAAGCTGGACAGAGCAAATTGAGGTGCTGATATGGACGTTCCCAGCAGGACTACAGTCTCTTCAAAGCCCACAAAGTTTATTTACAAAATGAATTCTGCAGTTTTAAGTTTTAAAATTGTGTTTCAGGACACAATCAATAGAGCAACTCTTTGCTCTAGTGAGTCTACTGGTTGCTGTGAAAGTTCTGTCACACAGTACTTATTCATCCTAAAGTAATAAACAAACAAAACCCTAAATCCAAGGAAAATTGTAGAACACAACCGTAGCTATTCTGCTCTTGGAAAATGAAGATGAAAAATTACCAAAGGTGGTACGTGACATGAAAGGACAAAAGGACATGTAAGGACAAATCATTGTCTGAGTAAGAAAACTTTTCAGTAGTGAAGCAAATAAATGTATCATCCTATCCCACACAGAGTGCTTGATTTGTTCAAGAACAGAATTGATCATTTTATGGAGTATCAGATTTTGTCCCCAGAAGTCCATTAAGTTGGATATGAGGTCACACGACAGATCCTAACATATATACATAAAAGTATAATGAAAGTGCACTATTACATGTTCAAATCATTCCTTGCTACTCAGTGTTTTTGTATGAGCCAGTGCTTTTACATATGCAAGCATCCATAAATAGTGCAGAATGCGAGCTGATGCCTTTTGATTTATAGAAATACACACAAACAATATACAGCATATTTATCTCCTCTTCTAGTAGGCTTACAGTTAAATTTAACTAGATGATATTCATTGCGCTTACACAGTTGATTATGAAAGCAAAACAAGGAGTTAACATTGTGTTGGGTTTCCACCACATACCACTTTCATGATATAATCATGGAAATTGGGGAAACATCTTTACATAACAGAAAAGTACCCCAAAGCAACAATTAAAAAGCGAACATCTGCTTGGCTAGAAATAAAAATAATTAAAAAAAAAAAAAGGTGATTTACTTTTGATAAATTCTATTATAGCTGATGTAATTATCTCTAGTTCACCTCTTTGTCTTAAGAAATGGGAAGCAATCCTTTCATCTTTTTGTACAATAATTATTTCTAAAAAGCAAGAATATATTAGAAAAAGAAAATAAATCCCAGGGGAGAAGTAGCATGTCAAGCACAGAGTTAGCATTTCTGCACTGTGAAATTACATAGAACAGGTAGAACAGCTAACTGCATATTTTGGAGAAATAGCATGCTGACTGTGAAGCGTAGTCCAGGTCTTGTTGCAATCAATGGAAACACTCCATGTACCACATAGAAAAACTATACTTAATCACATAATTGCAGAAGCCCCCACAAAGACTTGTTAGAGCTGATCAAAAATGACAGTCTGCTCTCTATGAGAAATTGCACCATTTATTTTACAGTTTGTTTCTGTTTAAAAATCTATTTTCATTGTTAAATTTTCAACAGAACAGCAGATTGAGAGCATCTGGTTCAGGCCTATTAAAATGTTCCTTTCTAATGTTGCCGATAAGGGGAATCCGTTTTAACAGAGACCATTAACTAGATACATTATTTTATGGAGACAACATATAGAAACAGATGCTTCAGTATACTATTGAAACTTAAATAAAAATATAAAATCAATCGAAATAGCTAAGCTGAAATGAAATATTAAAGCAACAGTGAAATGTAGTAACCTAACAGCAGATTTTTATTTTAACAAACTCCATTTCTCAACCAACTGTAGTGCTGGCCTCTGTAGAAGGGCATGAACAGATGAGGAACAAATCCAGTATAGAATTAAGAAGCTCATTAATTAACTTTATTATCTAGTAACTATTTAATTAGTACAGTCTTCTTTAATGTTGCATTTTGCCTTTATTTTAAACAGAAGGCCTGAATCAGAGCTCAAAGTATTTAGGGAGAGCCTCCCAGCAACTTCAATGGAATTTGGAGTGCAGATGCAATGAGCTGAATGTAAAAAAATCTTTACTGTTAAGTACTTGTATTGAAAGTACTTGTATAGATTTTGGCATCAGCCTAAGTACCATTTGACCGAAGAGATTTCTGAGTGTGGCAGCTCTTTTTTTAGTCACTTTGTTACTGCGTTTGATGTAATTCTCAAATTAACAGTACATCCAGTGCATTTATACCCATTGTCCTCACAGCCACTGGGTTAAGTTGCCATTTTTAGGGCTAGAAGCTCAGCTCAAGCTAATATGAGTATGAATCCAAAGCCACTCTACTGAAGCCAAAAGTAAATTTGAGGTAACTGTGAACAAGAGCAGATTCAGGGGACTATGATTTTTGCCAGAGAAAGCATCTTTCTCAAACTTGATGCCACAGAAAACTTCTTCCTTATTGGTTGTCCCCTAGCATGAAGCTGAAAAATACCAGTAGTAGTTCATCCTTTGCACCCAGTGCTATGACAGCTCTTTGCAACTTTGCACTACTAGATGAAAGGGAAGCAGGAACTTCGAGGAGTGATTTGTTTTGCAGTTTTAAAATTTCTCAAAGAGCCTTTACAACAAGAAAGGATGTCATTTTATCAAAGCAACCAAAACAAATAAGTATGTGCATCAGTTTGCAGAAAATATTTAATGCACCTGTTCTTAGACCTCTATATTCCATGACTTTAGGACAGAACCCACAACCAACTGAAATTCTGGACGCTTTGTTTTAATGTGCCAATTCTTATTACAAACCCTAGAATATGGATTAATACCTCCTGCAAAAACACTATGATAGACTCCCTCGGATTCATGACTGACTGGAAGAGCCATGCACCAAAAATTGAAATAGTATTGTAGTTTGGAAAGGAGTATTGGCTACAAGCTGTTCAAAGCACTTCATGCATTATCTTTCAAATAGATCATAAACAAATATTGAAATGATTAGTTATAAAATGGTTCTTGGTTAAATCAGAAAAGCCCCACTCTGTTCAATGGCATTGTTAAAAAGTGGATGCTTAAGAAACCAACTCACCTTCCCATGTTGGATGAATTTTTGTGTGGAACTTACATGCCACAGCTCCTCTGTATTTCTCTGATGCTAGGCTAACTAAGGAAGATGCTGCAGAAAGACAATCCTACATAGTCCTTTTGTAAACTATGCAAGTGATTAGTAGAATAAGGATATGATTATGACTGAGTGCAACAGTCCCGCATCAGGTTTTTCTCCATTGACAATAGCTAGCAGGTGTGACAGTTTTCAAAAAACAATACTTTTCAAAAACGTTTTTGTATATATTTTGCAAATGCTGATTACTATCTGGGATTCTGACTTTTATGACATTTTTTCCCCAGTTCTTTAGTCTGCTTTTACCACTTTCATGCCACTGCCTTCTTGCACCATTACTGCTGCAGAGGCTTATTAGACTACACACATTTGGGCAGGAGTTGATTCCTCCAAGTAAAATGAAAAAAATGCCACACTCAAAAAATATTATTGAAAGCATTTCAAAACATTCTACTGTTTTTGATTATGAATTCCTAAACCACGACTGGCTACACAGGCAGTTCTGCCATGTGTGATGAAGAACTAAGAGAGATGAGGTGAACAATATCCAACTATCCCAAGACTCACTGAAGCTGATGTAAATGTACTTTCAATGCTTTCAGTGGGCATTTAAGGTATTGGGCACACGTTCCTAGCCTATGACCTGAACTGGAAGTATATACTACAGCAGTTATGTTGGAGTTCCTCTTACTTGTTTTCTCTCCCCCTCTACCCTCCAGGGTTTTTCTTTCAATACCACCACTTGAAAATTAACGTACTAGTGTTTTATTGTGTCTTTAAACTTAGAGCTGCTATCCCTTCACATTAGTAACAGGTAAAGAAAGTCAAGCCAACTGCTAGCCTGTCATCGGAATCCAGTTTCAGCAAAAAAAAACCAAAACTAGGCAGAGAAGTTCTGCTGCCTTTCAGTGTTGACTCTTACCCCAAATAAACATTAAAGCTACAAGTTCATATACTGCAGTAGTGAATCACAGGAAAAGTTTGAGTTGGCTCATCTTTTTAAGCATGGAGCACCGTGACTTTAGCACACTGACTTCACACTGAGTATCACTTGAATGCTCCTGTACCAGCACGCACCAGCTTTACCTGTGGTCCCAGAACTGTAACGTGAAGGCAGAAGCTGACTGAAAAAACACCCTCTAAATGTGAACCCCAAATCTTCTTTAAATCCCATCTGAGATTGCCCTACGAGCTTTTAGGAAGATTATATTTCAAATACCTATTTGCTCTCTCCCATAATCTCAGAAGTTATTTTGCTTGGATGAAAATGGAGACCTTGTATTTCTTACTGTTCAATTATTAAGGAACAGCAACGAAGTCAGCTTCATTTGAAAGGCTCAGCAATTTTTAAATGATCTCATGTACCGTAATTTATAATGGAAAATCAGGTACAAATAGTGTGAGATGCTTTCTGGTTCCCCTCTAATGGAAATAAAATGAATCTCTGGTAATGGGTGACCCTACTTGCTTCTGTGGTCACCCATTTTACTTTTCAGTGTTCTCTTTAGTACTCTCAGGAGAAAAGAGCAAATGCAAAGCTTTTATCCGATGCTGCTTCTCAAAACAATAGCTCTGCGCTTCTGCTATAAAATCTATTTTTACTATTCTCATAAACTAACGTTATTGATCACAGAGACTTTGCTATTATCCCACTAAGAAAAACTTACTTGTGCTGACAGTCCAGAGACAAAATGGTTGGGATTTATGCAGTACAAAGAATGAATTCCGGCTCTGCTAATACAAGGTTACTTCATGTACCTGTTTAACTATTTATTATTTCACATTGAATTTATTTATAATTTTAAGTTATTAAATTATGTATTACTTTTTATTTAGTATTTATTTCTATAAACCAGAAAATTACCAGCACATTATCCCTTGTCTGTGTGACACTGCTGACTAACTCTAGCTAACACCATGAAGAAAAGAAAATTCATTTCAAGCATATGTTTTCAATATAAATAAGGAAACCTGGCCAAATGTCTTATGTCAATACAATGATTTCTTTCCACCAGCATAATGATAATTGCTGTACACAGACATTTATTTTTGACTAATTAAGGTTGAGTCTTGGCATTCTCTGCTCACACTCTAACATATGTATACCATTAATGTCCAGAACAGCATATGCAACCCAGTGTTAAACTGCACAAGGAAAAAATGCCTCAGTTATGACCATTAGCTTATTTAATTCAGGCATGCATGTTTTAATACTACATTTTGTTTACAAACTGTGGGGAAAGAAACATCTGCTGTGTCTTTGTGAATGGTCCTTGCAATAAAGAAGCAGACACATACATACCGTGAATGTTTTCATTATTTGCAGCTCTACTCATAGCCCACTAGAAAGTAGCAATAGAAAATTTTTATGATAGGAAAAAAGGCTTGGTTTGGGTAAACACGCCCTGTGCACGGTCAAAGTAGTAACACCTTGCCAGTATCAGAGCTGAAACAGCGTATTCCGAGAAGCTCTGATTAGTGTTGACGCATGATGTATTCCTATGTAAATAAAAGCTTAATCCCGATTTTTAATCTGTTCAACAGTTTAAAAATACTCGGAAATATTAAGATTTTTTTTTTTCAGACTGCCTAATGAAAATCTTTTTATTTAAATCAGTTCTAATTAACACAACACATTCCAACAATGACTACTGGGTGCAGAAGCAAAAACTCCAACCACTTCTAATCTAAAACACAGCCAAGCAATATAATTTTGCCACTACTGTGAGAAAGAAGGAAAAGCTGAAGGGAAAATTCATTTTATTGTTATTGCCCTTCCTTTATTTTATTCTTCTGCATTCACTGAAAAACATAATGTGTATGCCTTAAAATGAGCTAGTTTGCTAGAAGTTAACACACAACATTGCCAGCTTCCTCGCTTAAATGCAGGATCACCTTTAAAAAGCGGATGTGACCCTGACTGTGTCAGAAGCATAGCAAGGTATAGGCTGTACAGCCAAAAGCATTTATAAGATGGGTGACTGACTGATTCTTAGAGGCAGGAGTTCATTTTACTGTGGTGGAGAATATCCAAATCACACTAAGCACCTTGGACAGTATAATTACTGTGTGCCACAAAACCTCCCTGTGTGCTCTACCATCTTCTCCTGTAAATAGGCCCTGGGGAAGGGAGGGAATGCATTGGAAACAACATATAAGTAAGGACACCGATGCTCCTTCCATTTCTCCCAGGCAGAAGGGGCAAGCAGCAGCTTAGAACACAGTCAGCAGAGCCGTGGGCCGTGCTGCTCCTCAAGCCAGCTTGCAAGCCCCAAGCCCACGAGCCAGGCTTTGCTGCTGCTGACCTGAACCTTATCACTTGTCAGGTACCAGTGGGTGGGAAGCCAACACGGCGCTCTTGTGTATGTGCTGGGAGAAGAAGGAAGGGCCTTGGAAAAAATGGCTCGGCAACTCCATTTCCTCAAACGGCAAAGCAGCAACGTGAGGTATTCCTGAGACATACCATCACCTGGAGCTCCTGCCAGGACTCGGGGGCTCTGTCCAGCCTAAAGTAAGTGTCTGCCTTCAAGGCACAATTGTACCTGTGAATTCCAGGGCAGAAAGCTGCACAGTGGTTTCACTGGGAATTTTCCAGTAAGTCACCTATCTATAAAGATACTTTATCCAAAAGGAAAGACAAAAAAGTGAAATTATATTATTTTCCCAAGGCAACAGAATATCTTACTCATACTTCTTAGCTCTTTTCAAAATGTGTTGATGATATCAACGCTAAATCTAATGTGCTACAGCATAAGGCAAATTCTAACCCTTACAGCTTAAAAAACCTTTATTGCCATCTGAGACAACATTCTAGAATATTAAATAGATAACTCTAAACCCTTCTGAAATTGTCAAGTGTAGAGCTCTCAGCTAAGGGCAGACAAGGAAGCAAGCTTACATATCAGAGGCTGAGTGATGGCCTAATCTCCTTTAACTCTGTGCAGTTCATGTCTCATGTGAAGGTCATGCTACAGCTTGCTGTGCCATGGGTCCAAAAATTTGAAAAAGAGTGTGAGTTCAATACTAAGACAGGAAAAATAAAAATCAATCCTCTACTCTTTCAGTTAAAAGTTTAGGAATAATAAGAACGGGAGTGAACCGAGCACAACAATGAAGAATAGGTGGGGAAAAACAAAAAAAGGTACAAAAATAGGCAAAGAAAAACACATTAAGGAAATGAAGGGAAAAACAGGTAAAGATGGGAAAGGAATACTTCAGAATCGCCCTTGAAAATGTTCTAACTTCACACAAAAGTGAATGCAATTGATATAATTTCTGGATGACAACAGGGCTGTGATGACAATGCGGGCCTTCATAGGTATAAAGACTGCAGACAGAAAACATTAAAACTGAAGAAATAAATGGATAGGCTAAATGTTACTGCCTATAGCAAAGAGGAAAACAAAAGTCTATAAAAGCTGTTTGTTTTTGTCTGAAAACACAGACTGAAAACTTGTTCTGTTGCACTATGAAGAATTCACTAAGACTTTGGATAGTCTTGGAGTAACTGTACGGCATCAAAACATAAATGAAAGTGAGGAAACAGGAGAATCTCCTTCACAAAAAAATACAAAGGCCTGTTATCAAAGATGGTTTGAAAGTTTATCTCAAAACTCTGTAGATGATTCAAACAACACTTCTGTGCCATGAGAGAAAATTAGAGATTACTACATGACAGATGAAAAATCACAGTCTTCGCTTACTGATAAATTTTGTTATGAGAAAGAAAACCTCAGGAGCCTCTGACACTAAAATCCAAACATTCTTTAAGGCTTTGTTCCCCATTTGGGTGGGACTCTTCCTTGGTTTACAGGCACATGGACACAGCCATGCTGGCACTACGTGAGCACTCTGTGCAACTCTGTTCAAAGCATGATTACAGCCAAACAGCACTATCAGAGTCTGGCCTGACAAAAGCCATCTCCAGCTGACGTGAAGCAGCAATTTTCTTCTGAGCAAATGATTTCATGAATCAGCCAGCAGGGAGTGACAACATTCTCCTGCCAGTGACTAAATGTATGACCTCTGGGTTGCAATTTCCATCAGTTTAATAAGAGCCCATTGCAAACGTGATCATATTTTTCACTCTGATGTTAATAGGAATGCTAATCTTTCCTTTACTTTTCCTTTCCTTTTCCTTTCCTTCCCTTCCCTTTTTTGCCAGCTTTATTGCTTACAATGTATTTCCCTGGAGACAGAGAGCAAAGTCCTGCCCATGTTGCTAATAGAACTTGAAAACAACACAGAAGAGTAAGAATTAAAGAGCAACAACTTTTCTGTTCTGAAGAATGTGGCAGGCCTAGCAGAGACCTCGTGGCTTTGTTCTGCCATGAGAAGGCCAGCTCGGTACAGTCCCTGCTGAACCTGGCAGCCTGGTGTGAGAGAAACAGACCCAAGTGAGAGGGAGAGAAGCTTTCTTTCTAGAATGTTTTCTGGTACAGATCCAGAGCTGATAAAAAAATCCCGCAGTCCTGAGGATGGTCAGAAAAGGAACAATGAAGTTTAAATCAGGGATAAGGTAAAGACTGAATAACAAAAGCATGAACACTCCTAAAGTTTAAAATATTCTCCAAAAACTTCAGCTGGAGACTGTGCACAAAAATATATATATATATATATGGATAACAAACCACAGTGCATTGCTGTTAGTATTAATGCCACCATATTAAACACAACAGTAAAATACTGTACTGCCTTATGAGGTTTCATTACACTCTAAAACATGGAAGAAAGTCATTTATTTATAGCTTTAATAGCAGTGCCGAGGAGAGGAATAATGGAACCCTAGATTTTATTCAGCATCAGGATTCCAGCTGATTGTTGCTCCTAAAAGGAGCAGCAACAAATGTTAAAAATGCTGCTTTTGAGCCACGTTTGTTATTCCTGTGTTATTCCTAAATACCAGCACGTGACATCTGATGCAATCATACTGAGACAGGGCTCAGCACAGTCTGTTTGCACCAGACTGCATTTGCCCCCTAGATTAGCAAAGATGAAAGTGCAGTCGGGCAAAAGTGCTTTCTTTCAGGGTGCTTTTGTGCCAAGCCAGAATAATAGCACATTTGCTCCAAGAAGGCTTGCTTTACAGTATTAGAATAAAAAAAATATTTATTTGAAATGGTCAACTTGGACCAAACAAGCTTGCTTTTATTATCAGTTTTTACTGCATTTACGCAACATAAAAAATGAACACAAGAGTTATTCCAGGTTTAATCCAACATCTCGTATTCCTTCTTTATAATTCCTTTGTAGGACTGCCTATCATACTAACTGAACTATTCGTATTTACACTATGCAACTATACTACCTTTGCAGGATTAGTGTACAAGCATGTTTACGTAGTTCTCAAGCTGTGTCATGCCATGCTCCTTCAAGGTAACTTCAGCTGCCACTTGCTGTATACTTAATAATAATACATTTAATAATAATAATAAATTATAATATACTTTAATAATATACTTTTTTTTAATGGTGCTTATCACAGCCTTTGTTTGCAAACACCTCACAAGCAGTAATTAATTCATTCTCCCAGTAGGCAGTGAAGTATTCTCTTTATTTCACAAAGAGATGAGCTGCAGCACAGGGATATTGCAAATTGTCCAGTGTCACACAGGCTCTGAGTACAAATCACCTGAGTTCTTGTGTAGTATTTATTCCCAAGACTAACCCTCCTGAAAGAGGGCCATAACCAACTCACTAAAACGCTTCATTGGAAGACAGCTCCATCTACAGCGTCCATGAAAATCGAGCTTGTAACGATAGTATGGATTGGATGTCACTACAGGTATACATACATAGATTTCTCTGTGTTTTTGTCTGTGCACACAACACATACATATACATATCTATATAAGTTCATGGTACCAGGCATGTGTGGCAAGTTATCAAACACACAGTATCAGAACAATCAAAGTGAAGTAATCTAAACCTGCAAACAGACCTGTGCTATTTACTGTAATACTTAGCTATTCCTAGCTGACACTGCTATATCGCTAAAGGGCAATGTCACTTCATAGGTTGTACTCACATCCCTATTGTCTTCATACCAAGCCAAAGATGATGCTATTGCAAAGACAGGTATAAGTACTTTATAAAATTTAATTTAGCTAAGTATAGATGTCCTTATTTACTTTCAATAAGTTTTACTGCCTGATTTCAAGAACAGCTAAGCACAGCTGATTATCCAAAGTTTACCTACCTTTGCAAACCTCTGGGATTTTTCTATCACATCCCTACACTGAACAGTCTTAGGCACAAGTGAAGAGACGGTTCAAGACACCGAGGCCTTTGAGAATAGCATATACAAATCAGAATGCATATGTAGGAGAAACTTGAAGGGAAAATATGACCATTTTCTTCCCTGCATTTATTGCCTCACTGCTTCTCAATCAATACCCTTTTTTTTGTGAAGCCCTGTCTCCTGTTGGCAAGGCCCACTGCCAGCGCCAGAACTCCCTCCACGTTTATTCTCAGCGTTGCTCAGCTTGCATGCTATGGCTCCAGCAACTCTGCTGAGTGCTATTCCAGTGACCTTCTCTCCTCCACATGTGAAACAAAAACCCTCACTTCAACAGCAATGTGCTGCCGCTGGACAGAAAACCAGTTTTGGGGGGTTAAGTTCTCCAGCAAAGCGACCACAGTGGAACCTGTGACCATTCAACGTCTTTTTAAATGAGAATAATGCCATGTAGTTGCTGTACTGATGGATTTAGCAACCAAGATTTAGCTCCTGAAATATAAAAATGTATGCTTCTGTTGTTTGCTTCCTTTTTTGTTTTAAATGATTGATAATTATTTCACAAATGTCTTCCCCTGACATTTGATTTGCTAGATAATACATAAATATACAGTTTCTAATAGGTTTTCCGGCCTTTTAACCTAATTTATTTCCTCATTACTTTTCATTTCATTTCCAATTCTGATATAAAATCTATTTTCCAGATTTTTTTTTTGCGTGATCTGAAGCTCCCTCACTTTTACAATGTAAGGAATATTTTAAAATAACAACAAATCAAGATCAATGGTAGCAGAGAAGCAAAATCAACGCACATTTTCAATTCTTTAATTTCACGTTGAACTAACACACATTTTTTCCAAGATGATTCCAAAATTATGCTTGAAACTAATAACTGTTTTGTGTATGTGAGTCTTTAAAATAGCTGCCTATCTGCCACATAAGAACAGTTGGGTGGGGACAAAAATGACAGTTCAGCATAAGAATACCTCTATTTTTCTGTCAAATTCTGACTGACAAATGCTACTCTATTGCAAGGATTTATTAGCTAATTAACGATTAAGCAGATCATGGAGATAATCCTCAAGAAATGCAAATTACATCCTTCACATTTTTGTAACACAGTGAGAGGAAATAATGACTAGAACTTGGAGGACATATATGAGTTTGCATAAAACAATGAAAAAAATCTGAATTTTAAGGGAAGAGAAAGAGTAAGCATTCCAGCACACTCACTAATTTCAGAGGCAGTGACCAACAAAATTTATTACTTAATTTTTCATCTGAGCATTTGCACTTTTCAGAGCTGTAGTGTCAGTTGTTCTGAGTGTATCTTTGGGATTATATTAATTTACTCAAATTCCTTCTGTATGAAGAATTAAACTGCCTCTTTTTCTGTTTTTCTTAGCCAGCATAAATCCGTTGAAGTCAGTGAGATCACGTGATTATCTGTCTCATGGAGCTCAGTGTCCAGCTGCTATTCCATTCATAAACACATAAAAATGCAGGTCAGCTTTCTAAAGAAAACTACTTAAAAGTTTAAAGAATCATTCACCACCTGCCCCACCTTTTCATTTCTTTGACAGAAGTCTACAAGACTAGGAGTAAGACGTTTTTTTCCAGTGAAGATACTGAATATGCCATCATCTTTACACAAAGGCCCACCAAGATTTTTTAGCACTACATTAAACAAACAAAATAATAATAAAGCAATGTTTTTATATCCCCATATTATTCAAAGCATTGGTTCCATGCTCTAAGAGTCAGAACAGAGGAAGTCTTCTGAAAGAGAAGTCTGAAGAGAACTCTTCCAATCTGCTACTCAACCTATTTTTCTCTTCCTAAGTCCCTTCTCTTTTTTTGAAGGTGTGGTTGTGGGTAGAAAGGATAACGCAATAATGATCTTCAAGCAACAATACCAGTATTGTAAAATTGCAATTTATTCAGATGTCCTTTCCAGTGTAGCCTAAAGAAATAACCTGACATGCTAACAGACAGGTTTCTATTTAAACAAAAAAGAAAAAAGAAAAGTCCTTCAGAAATAGCCTCTAAAAAACATGTTTTTGACTTTCCTCCTTGAATTCCCCTGACAAAAGTAATGAGTGAGGTGACAGGAAACCTGATATTAATTCTGCGAGTTCTAACTAGATGTGCAGGAGATCTAAGCCCAAGGAATAGAGCTGGAATGCAGAGCAAATAGGCAATTATTCTGAGCAGAAGAATTCTGTGCCTGATGATGACTTGCCTGTCTCCGTTCTCCGGTGTCGGTTCTACAGAGACTGTAATCTTCTATGTTGATGCCTATATTCAATCTTAATGCCTGATATTGAGTGATGGGAAGCTGTAGGGATTCTTGCAAGATTCACCGTTAATGGGTTTAACTCAATTGGCATGTCTGCCTGGGATATTTCATAAATACATAACCTACACTACGTGATTGGAATAATTGCTTAGAACCATGCAGAGCACCCATCTCAACATGGTACTTTCCGTTCTACAGTTTTTGCCACCTTCGGCTTTACCTTTAACTACTAACTTATCTTCTAAAAATAATAAATGCTGGTAGGAGGATATGCAATGATTTCCCCCTGCTTTGCACTCACTCATCCATGCTCATGCAGCTCCTGCCTTTGCAACGTGAGGTCTGAAGGAATACAGCTCTCAGAAAGCAATTTTTGCCACAAGCTGGGGATGGGGTTGGGGAGTAAGGAACAGTACAATAACTGCACACCAGTAGCAAACTGGCCGAAAATACAGTTGTCCTGTACTTTCAATGCAGACCTGTGGACCATTCTAGACTGATGTAAGATACACTCAGGAAAAAGAAAAATGTTAGAAACAAAACAAAAGATATTGTATGAAAACAAATTCTTTGAGAAAGGAAAAAAAAATCCTGCTGCAAATATGCTTTTCAAAATGTTTAAACATTTATCCAGCTGTTTTATTATTTTTTTCCAGTATTAATTTTCTGCCTTTTGGCCCTCTCTTTTACAAATCCAACATCTGCTACCTTTGTTAGCATAGGACGTGCAGGAGATTTATTTGTCCATAAGTCCTCTCTGCACGTAATGCAATTGGTATGGTTTCTGACCTATCTGAAGGCTGTCATTTGCAGCAGACTGTATTCATTTGTAAGAATGGACTCTCATGACAAGGATCTAACTGATCTACCAGCAGAAACTTTCTGCTTTCGTATTTGCCTTTCCTTACAAACAACAAGCTTGTGCAAACAAGAAGAGGAAAATGACATAGGGTATACCCCAGGGGAGGGTGTTCTACCTCACTGTGCCAAGCCTCTGCCAGATGATTCAGGCATGGTGATACCATGCATAGCTCACTCTTCTCCTGCCTTTTGTTTTCCTCTGGTCATCCCAGTCACTTCAAAATTAAGGAGGCGTACTGAATAAACTACACATTCCGATCTACAGGACTACCACATGATGCAAAGTGTTCCTACTCAGTCAACACAAGGGAATCCCATGGCTTTATTCATTTTTTTTTTTAAGAGCAAGAGTGCTGTAAAATCACTACAATGCAATCTTCATTTCCAATCCCATCCTAACACACAGACAAAAGTATTTTCTGAATCTCATCAGATCTTCCTATTTTTGTGTGCCTTTTCTGAAGATCAATATGAACATGAAAACTTTGGCCCCAGGAATCAAATGAGGCAAGTCTGACAAGTGAGAAGCAAGCAAAGCCAAACAAGGAAAATCATATGATTTCAGTTTTAAGATCAGATTGACAATGGGTTGTGTTTGTTTTTAATAGTCAT
The DNA here is from genome assembly GCF_964034855.1 of Anser brachyrhynchus. NCBI lineage: Eukaryota > Metazoa > Chordata > Aves > Anseriformes > Anatidae > Anser > Anser brachyrhynchus. Next base: position 43,336,837 of record NC_137695.1, on the reverse strand, counting down.
GCCTAGTTAATTCCCTTCAATTAGTAACTGTAGAAACTTTAGTTTGAATTAAAAAAAAATCAAATTACAAAGTAATTTAACAATGGTTATTACCACTTATGTCTTTCAGACGTGCAATTATGCAAATCCACCAAGCTCAGTTCTGACTATATTTTCTTTACTTGGTTGAAATCACTGTTAGAAGAATGAATTTACATAATGGCATCTGCTATTCCTGTTACAAGTTGTATTTTAAAAATAAAGTGTGTGTAAGGTAACATGTACAACAGTTTCACTATTCCTGATGTTAAGTAGTTGCCATTTCAATTTCTTCCTCATTGTTTAGTAAGGATGTAAATGCAGGACTGAGAATGAGCAAGGAATCAAGAATACAGATTAGGATATTTGCCAGTACTGGTCTAATTTCCAAAGCATACAATCTCTGAAATGTGCATACTTCATTTTCATACAGCTGGAAAGTATGTGCAGAACTGGATATAATAAAAGTTCCCATTTTTGGAGCACCGTGAAAATATGTATGTTTTACAAAATTCAAAGCATAAAAACAAAGATTAAAATATTCAGCTCGATACTCCCTGCAGGTTTACTCCTCCAGTTCTCCTGAGAGGGGTATTTGAAGATTCTGGGCCCTACAGTACTTTATCACATGACAAGTGAACAGAACGGTCCTTCATCTTTACAACCACATCTCACACCAGCTCTCCCTCTGTAACATCCTTCTGATACAATTTCCTACCAATCCGGTTTTCCCTATTGCACTGAATGATTGCATATTTGGCGACATCTTGTTTTTCATTACAATTATTTCTTCACTTCTTAATTGGTTAACTTGAGTCTAACAGCGCTCAATAAATCAAAAGTAAAAATCTTGACTAAAAATAGCTTCAAGTTTCAATAACCTTATGATTTCACTTACAGAATAATGCAAAGCAAAACCAACCAACCAACCAAACAAAAAAATTAAAGGCATAAATGGATCATTTGATTCCTATAATACCATGACACTAAGGGACAAACATCCTATCATCACCCTCAACGTTATTATGGCTTTGAGTTACTGGAACATGAGGGAGTCTATTGTGTTAGGTTCCCTACAACCAAAGAACAAAGCATTTACTACTGAAGTACAGAACAAGAGACAACATAAACATTAGACAATATTTGGCACCATTCTTCACACACAAATAATGTCCTATGTTAATTTTCTGGTAGTGTCATTGCAGAGCTTCAAAGATGAACTAGGAGAAGTGTGATCGTGACTTAGGGATAACTGTATACATTCCAGATATAAACAACATGGAAAAATAACAAGATTGTATATTTTACAGTAGAAATGGATCGAGAAAAAGGTGTTAAACCCCCCAAGTGAAAGTTAGATCAAACTCATGTTTAGGAACACTGAAATATCTGAGGTATTTGGTCATAATGCAGGAACTTTCTGTGACTTTCTCTGAGGACAGAAATGCTATGAAAATCACATCACTTTGGACAGAAAAACTAAATACTTAGGAACAAAATAAAATACTGTGTTTTTGTCTTCTTCCAAGTTTTGTTTGTTTTAAAATTTTCTGTCCTTGTTCTCAGCTTATGTTATTTAAACTCAAGAGTTTTCTTCTCAATTTTAATTGGGAAAAAATCAGCACTTCTTTTACAGGTTGTCAACTTTTCCTGAGTTCTGGAGCGTATGTTCTTGTCTGGAGATATCTAACTGTCTCTAACTTCTGCTTTGAATGACAAAATGAAAATTAGATCAAAGAAGTTGAAGTTCAGCATTGCTGTTGTTGACACTTTCCTTGTGAGTCCTTTTTCTCACCATTTTCACTTAAAATATTTCTTCTAGTTATTCTTAATGTTCTCATTAAAAGATTTCATTGTTAAGTATCTGACATATGTTGTGCTTTAGAGTTTCTTGGATATGAAAACACTGAAACTGTGTTTTAACCCACCTTTGAAATAAAAATCTTGAGTTACGAAACATTTCATAGAATGGTGTTCCCATTTTTTTTTGGAATTTTGGAACTTTAACATTAAACCCGAACAAAGAAATATCTGTCATTCCCTGTGTTTCTCTGGAAAACAACAACAGCAAAGTAACGCACACACATTCAAGGACTAATTAAATCCCATGTCCACCTAAACCCTAACACCACCGTCGCTCAGAATGATTCAAAAGTCAACTGTTAATTGTGTCACATCTGTATGGTACAAATCGCAGAAATACCACTCAGTAGACTCAATAGTTGATTATTTCATTATTACCAGTAGTTGATTATTTAATTATTACCAGAAATTGAAGGGATAATAGCCATGCATGAATTCTGCCTTAGAAGGTAACTTCAAGATAATATCTATGCCACAAAGAGTATACGATCTGAATGGGGGAGATAATATAATGAGAATAATACGTAGTAATAATATAATGAGAAATACGTACAGCATATTAGTAAATAAATGACTTGAAAATTACACATATTCTATATCCACATTTCTTGCTCTTTTTTGTTGTTGTTGTTAAGTCTGCAGCAAGACTGCACATTGCAGCAAGATTGCTAAATTTGTGAAGATATTAACACCAAGAAATTCTACCTAGGTGTTTATTTCTGCTCATAGCTTGCATTTGGGAACTGTGGGAGAACAATGAGGCTAGGCTAGATATAGATTTCTCTGAAGTCCATTTGTTTTATCTGTAAATAGTTCAAAAGCTAGGTTCTTTAAAAATGTGGCTGATAGCTACTTGCTCTCATTTCCTGCATTTTAAACCACGCTGCTAAATTCATTTTTGGTTTTCTACTTAGGTAAAGAAACTTAGATTTGTAATAATAACCCTGGAAATTCCTTATTCTACTTTCTCTAAGTCTTCTGTCCTGGTATTTCTTGATTTGATAATAGTAACAGGCACTACCTACAATATGACATCTGGTGAATCAATCACTATTACCATAGTGTTACATTATAACTCGGTCCAAGGTTTTTGTGTTCACTGCACAAAGTAAATAATGTTTATTGCTGAAAAACTACCAACCTCAAGCCAAGCATGCTGTGTTATCGCATATTTTATTATAACTTGTGATACCAGACTATGCTTAGCATGCTCATCTGCACACTGGCTTTCTGAGGGAGGACATGGGGGAGTCTCATCTCTCTGCCAAAATGAACTGTACAAGATAGTCATTACAGCGAAGTCCATAATAAAACACTGTGCTCCGCCACCTCCAGTTCAAGTAATTTCTTGTATCCCACTGCACTCAGTATTTAACCTCAATAGTGAACTAGTTACTTTTCTCTCTCAATTGCAGGTTTGCACCTTTCCAAACCATTTTTTAAGAGACTTGGCAAAAAATAATGCTGCTGTTCCCCTTGCTCTGTGCAGCCAGAACCATTTTGTGTTGAAGAGAAACATTCTTTGAACATCAGTCCAAGATTTACTGTAGGTTAAATCAGTGAGTTCCTTTTGTGTAGAGTGCCTAAGGGAGGCTTCACAGTCTGATTTCTCTAAGCAATGCCTAGTGTTATGGAGATGATAGCTACCTGCCTCTGCGTGAATCTGCCTAAATAAGAGACTAAGCAGGTTTCATTAAGGACAACTGCCAAAGTTAAATGGTAACTGAGCCTCCAATCTCTGAAAAGTCAGTATCTCGTTATATTTTGCACCTAGTAGTATCATGCTTCCTATGAAGTTTACGAACAAACATGCTGGGTGAAAATCTTGCTTAAGGTGGGTGCTCTCTCTCTAGAGGCAGCAAGAAATAAAGCAGAAGGAACTAAACACACAAGGTTGAGTCACACCAAGAATGAAGATGCCCTTTAACATGAACTCCATGTTTACAAAACAAGATCCCTTCATGTTACTTTTGTGCGGGATTTGTTTCACCTTATGACAGATATGTGCAATATAAACCTCTACATGTGAGCTGGTCCTGCTGAGATTCCTCTATTCTCAACTGAGAAATAAGAGCAGACTTATGACTTGGGACATACAACAATTTCAGATGTCTGTTCCAGGACAAGATGAAACACTACTTAGACAGGCCTATTCCTTTCTGTTAACTGCATGAGGAGACCAAGTGATGTAGTGGGATGTAGGCTTCTACATTCAGCCTGGTGATTAAATTCAGTCTCTTGAAGATCTGAATTGTTACTTATAGAGGCGCTCACCAAAATGGAGTGGGATTTGATCTAATCTTTCTGGCTATCAACAAAGATAAGTAAACAATATACTTTATATAATATAACGATCACGTTAAAAACAGGTAGAAAAGAAAATAAGACTATTAAATCATAGAATCAGTTACGAAAGTAGGAAATAGCACTTTACATATGGAGTTAGTGATTCTGATTATTAAAAACTGTGTGTGTTGGCTGCTTGCTGATGACATGGCAGGAGTTAATGTCATAGATGCTAAAGGCACATTATACTGCTAGTATCGTGTCAAGTGGCCTACTGTAAACAGAATTCATTTTCCAAAACTGAGTGGAAAACGAACCTTCATCTTATACATTAAACATACGCACATATTAAGCATGTGTGTGTAAACATATGCATCTCGGTGTTGGTAAGAGTCTGTGTATGTACGAGTATCAACTCTCTGTAATATCTGAAGCTGCTTACACACAAGCACATTCTCTTCTTTGTTTGGGTTATGCTACTTTTAGATTAATTTATCCCTTAGCTTAATGGGTCTTATTTCCAACACAGTGATGAATGAATGTGAATGAGAGCTCTGGGTGAAGGATTCCTTTCAGCCTTTTTCCTGTGCAAAACATAGAAGGGAACATAATTAGGAGGAAAAAAAAATGATTAAGACTCCAGTATCTCTTTTTGACTAGTTTCTTTTGTACTGTGGAAACAATCTTCACCAGATGAGTAGGTGAAAAATAAAAACAATAATAGAAATCACCATTGTCTAGCTTTCTCAGGCTACAGAAGTGATTCATGTCATTCATATCTGATACACGTCCCAGGCCCTGTTCCTATCTTCTTCAGAATGGTCAGTCCCTTACTTCTCTTGGCAATTCACTGATATTTTCACAACAGTCCAGCACAGCAGTTGCTTTTAGTGAAAATGCTGAGAAATAGAAACTGCTGGTCTGGCTTGGAATTTGGAAAGAATCTCAATATAAAATCAAAATTAATTTAAGTGTCTCTGGATCTGGCACTGCTGCAGCTTCTGGAGGTTTCATTTTTCTCCACCAAGAATTTTCAGAATAACATATATTTATGTACTTTCGGTATGTCTGCAATACAAATTTGATTTGTTTCTCCTAGAAGCAATTTATGTTTAAATTCCAAAGCTGTAGAGGTCTGAAGAATGCTTACGTTGACTTAATCATTGGCAAACCAACATACACAATGATTAAAAGCAGAAAGCAACAGCTTATACCCAGTCCATTTAGAGAAGTAGCCACTTGGCAATGTTAAGGTGGGATAAAAACAAACAAACAAAACAAGCTTTCAAAACTTCCAAACAGATTTTTAGACCCAGCAGGCTTGATCCTCGTGTCTAACCAGTGTAACCACTTATGTTCAGCACAAGAGCTGAGAGAGGTACAAAAGTGAAAAAGCTTGAAAGCCATTTTTACATGCTCCTAGATGCATTTATAAGCCTGCTCTGACCCTTCTTTGAATTGATGCTGGTGATGGAGAGGAAGTTGCAGCAAAGGTTTTAGGCCAACATCTCTCCCCCATGGAAGACTGCTGTTTTTTCCCCTACTTCCAAAAAGTTGGAACTAGCAGAGACAGCAGTGCCCATTGGGATGCTGGCATCCAGCTAGCAGAAGAGGAGAGAGGAAAGTGTAGCCATAGGAGCGAAAGGAGATGCTCAGCCGTAAGAACCACTGATAACAAACACTCAACCAAGGAGTGCTCCTTGGGAAAAGCAGTAAGCGATATAAGGCTTTTTGGAGGTTTAATTTGTGACTCCTTTTTATAAGAAGATTAGTCCACCTCCCTTTGTCAACAAGGGAACCTTAAGTCTACTTATTTTATGCTGGGTTTCCTCATTTTCATGCAGTTATCTTTGACCATGGTGACCCTTGATCTCATGATAGTTTAGACATTTATGCACAACAGACAGCAGAGTGTTAATAGGGAAAATTGGCAGGTTTCTAAGTGGTCTATTTTTATTTCTGCAATATTTTTTCCCCCTCTGGAAAAGCTAAAAATCCTATTAAAATAATTTGGCTGGCTTTCACTCTCTTCACTAATCAGACTGGCTAGCAAGTGACTTCTTGGTAGCTGAGAAATACCTGTCTTCCAAACTTTACTAGTAACACCAATTAACACAGCAGGAAATATTTATATTTCTACCATGCACGCAATCATTGCAAGGCAACGACACTCTTCCTTGATCAGGGTGAATAATGACTCCCAGTACCTGTGCAAGTTTCTACTGGAAAAGAGAATAGGAGAAATGTATTTTTAACCTTTTTCAAGCAAGACCAGCTAAATTCTTAATAGAAAAAAAGAAATCCCAAAACTGTATTTGTCAGAATGTGAAAATGCATGTGAGATGTAATGTCTATTAGCTTCTATTTAGCGTCTTCCTCACACCAGGGAACTTTATAATAAGAAGCAGCTGTGGAGAAATCAATGTTGGCCTCCATGGATGTTCTGTATTCATAGGGATGGCTCCTCTGATTGATTTGTTGGCAACATGAGATAAAAACAATTTAAATTAAAAAAAAGAGCCTAATGAGAGCTAAAGTCTGTATGAGAAAAGAGTGAGAGACTAACACCAAAACAAGGAAGAGATCTCTAACAGCTCCTCTGACCTTGCTTTATTAAAAGTTTTGTGTACATGGACAAGGACAAGGACAATGGAAAGAGAAAGCCTTCTCCCCTAAACTAGCCCCCCACTCCCCACCCCGAAGGTAAAATAATCAGATCAAAACACTCCACTCATTGCAGAATATGAGAGGGTCTATTTGGCTGGAATAATAGCAGAGAGCCATTTATTCTTCTCCCATTTACAGTCCAAACAGTCCTATTCTTATTTCTTTGTGCTTATAATAATGACTCCCTACTTGCACTGTGAAAAGCTAATCCTAAAAGCTCCCACATGGCAGTATTGGGACAATGCAAGAGTGTGCAGTAGCTGCGAGTCAATCCAGCACCCGGTACTACCTTCAGAATATAGTTCCCCCAGAAAAGAAATGCTTTCCATAAATATTCAAGCACACGCAGAATGCCCCTTTCCTCATCCGTTTCAATGCACCACACTATAAACACGTATGCTTCATAGCCACAGATACCTATCTCAGCAAATATTAAACAGGGAGCCTACACCTGAAGGAAGCAGAAGGAGACCTGGAGTATTCACAGAGGTATAGATGAACAAAGCTTGAAAATGGCATGAAACATAAATTATCCTTTACATAAATTCAGCTCAGAGCCACTCTCCATGTAAAACGCTAACTACATGTTCTTGGTGGGCAATCTTCTGATACGTTTTCCCTCCAATAGGTGCTGCGCATCCCTTATCTGCACTACAGGTCTCTGCTGTATATACTGATGGTGCCTAGCACACAGAAATCCTGTTGAGATCAATGAAATTTCTATGCATAGAAGGGGCAGGGAATGAGCAACAAAGATCCCTAAGGTAGATAAGAGTCTTAAAAATCAAGTTCAAGGAAGGTGAGTTTGCCCTGTGTGACTGGTAGGAGATTTATTTTGGGCTTTATAGCATTCACTGAAAGCCTGCAGTTTTACTTCTTCTTGTTGCTTTTTAAAGGAACACTGAAATTAATTGCATTTAGAGCCGTATCATGCAGCTCTTATGCTGCCCAGCAAAGAGCAGCAGCTGTTGTCATCCAGCACAGATACACAGTCATCATATAGATGTACTGAGGTGTAAAAAATAAATAAATATAAAACACCAAAAAACAACAAATTGAGTAGGAATCTCAAACCTAACATATAGCTGTGCACTTAATCTGAAGTGCTCTTGGCAGAAAAGAATGAAGACATAACATTTAGGCTTAACACCAGAGTACTTGCTTTTGACTCCTGGTGGTGGTGAAGCAGCAGAACAGAGCTGGTCATAATGCAAACGCAATGTGCATAGTATAATGCTTTCATCTAGGCAGGATTACGTCCCTCTCTCTTCCACGTGAGTTTTCATTTGCATGCTCTCCAGGATCAAGAATATTTTCCCAATACATGACAGAACTATTGGGGAAATGGAGCACCTATAAGGGCTCATATTTTATTATCACTGAGCCCATCCTAGTATTTCATGAAGACTTCCCTGGATTGTAACTGCCACAAAACACAGCAAACTCTGAAGGACACCAGCCGAAACCAACACCAGAACACAGAGATTGCTTTAAAGAGTATCTCTTCAAGCAATTCACTTTGACTCAAAACTTAGTAGTTAGATAAATGTTTTTCTTCATCTAAGTGAGTATATTCCAGCACAGCATCAGTCTCTGCAGCTCATCCTCCGTAACTCACCACTGTAATCAAAATGTTAACATGAATGACCCAGAAAGCACGCAATCACTCAGCACTGACACAAAACTACCTCTGTCAGGCCACATGGGCTTACTAGGTACAAAAGAGCTTTTTGCTGTGAATGACAGGAACTGCAGCAAATACACTCTGCTAAATGTCCACCTACAAACGACAGAGCTCTTCATCACACAGCTCTGATCATGCAAGTATTCCAAAACTGAAAAATAATATGTCCTTGTACTTCATGCTCTGGAGCATGCTTCCACATATCGTTAGTCAATTCCACTGGAATCCCACTCTATTTTTTTCTTAATTTTATTATTTAGTGCATGCCTTACACTTTGAAGTTATTGTAAAAATGTTTTAAAATAATATTGTCCCTCCAGAATGAGGAACCACTGCCTGTTTCGTTCCTGATGAAGTATGCCAACTGCCATCCACTCCAGGGACTTCTCTGTTACTAGTGCAGTTTCAGCATAGGGCACCAACCGTTTCAGCAAGCCACTAAATCCTAAGAATAATCACGTTACTGGAAAACTGCTGAAACATAGAAGATGTATCAACAAAACAGTCCGAATAAGTACATTTATACACACGTACTTTCAAAAACATGTTTAGTTCAACATAAGACTTGTGTTATAATTCTGTCCCATCCAGGTTACTAGTACAGCAAACAACATTTTGTCATTGAGCATATAATGCATGAAACATGGAAATCTGGAGCCCACAAAAGGGCATAGCAGAGGCCATTTCCTTGTGTTACAACCTGGAATATTAGGAAACATTTCAGGATTTTTTTCAAGTTTCAAATCCTTTGTCAATCATTTACATAGCAAAATGCATTACTACGTACAGAGGAGAGACGGCTTTTCTCACTCATTGATGACCACCTTGGCTGACTTATACCTAGGAATGTTTATGGAGGATACAAAAGGTAGTTGTATCTTCCATAAGTGTGAACTTCCCACCCTGCATGGAGTGCGGAGTCATTAGTCTTAATGATTCAGGCAACCCACCTGAGGATACATCTGGTCATGACTGCTGGGCAAAGCTTGGGAGTTCACTTCCCAACTTTGGCAGTGCTATTCATTAACATATAGATGATGAAAAATCAGCTCAAAAAATTAATACAAAACAATTAATCATATAACCAGATATAGCTGTCTGCCACAAATAAAAATAACTCAATAAAAAACAGTGAAACACATTTTTAACAGAAATGCTCCAAAAAGCATAGGATCCAACCACTTCAACTAAAGTCAGTCCTCACTAGCATTGAGACATATACTCTATTTTGGGAGACATAATCTCTATTTGTAGAGATTAGGAGCATTACAGATATATCCTCTGGTCTCAAACTTAAGGCCTAAAACCCCAGGTTTAGGAACCTGGAGGTCTGGGTTCTGTTTCTGTCTGGGCCTCAGGCAATCATGCTGGGAAGTTTTCACTTTATTTGGAAACCACCTTTGCAATTCAGTCTGCAAAAATGTAGGGCCTCAGGTCCCCATGCATTTCACACAGAGAGCAGGAGCCTTTGGAAGGCCAAGTCAACTCATCTGAGCAGGATGCTCAGTGCAAAGGCACCAAGTGCCCCTACTCACCACCTCACTGTGCCCCTACTCACCACCTCACTGTGTCTATGCCTCTATGCTTATTGAGGAAACAAAGTAATTTCCTCATATAAAAGAACTCAAGGAAGCTAAAGTAATTGATATTTAGAAAACATTCCCCAATATACAGCCGATTAAAACCAGACATCTTATTCTTTGAGAAGGTCCGACAGAGAGAAGAGAGCATTCCTGTGCTTGTCCTACACATGAGCAACTTTGAATTGTCAGTCATGGGCAAGAAAGGGGCAAATGCAGTCACTGTTTACCACACCATGACACCATCAGCCCCTGAACTCTCCCAAGCCCCACCCCAAGCAATGGCCATATTTTCATACATCTTCCATCCCACACAATCATCTAGGAGATCAGGTTTTTAAAGCTTCCCCGCCTCTTCTAACACCCTTGCTGATATTTAGGACTGTACGTTTTAAGGCTCTGAAATACTCTGTATTTATGTTTGTGCCCAGATGAAACCTGAACTCTGAAAAAAACATGTTTCCAAATATTCACTGAGTAACAGCAGCAGTCCAATCCATTAAAAGTCCTCTGCCATTGATTACAAAGTACCTAAAGGAAGAGGAAATCATTCAAAATCATGTCAAATTTTCAACTTGAAGCACTGACTTCCTTTGCATCAGCTTTGTATATATCTAAAACGTAATTTCTTTACATAGTATGAACAAGATCTTCAGGGATTTAGTGAAAGAAGCACGTTTACATTTTTTACTCTCTTTGCCAACCTTCCCCTTTAAACATATAACCAGGTCTAAAGGATGATTAAATAAGTAATGGAATGAGGCATAATATGACATCTTACTGAAAGATATGAGGGCAAACACAAGTATTTAAACCTTTCTTCTAGCTCATGATAGATTAAGCAAGCAGCATTATGTAGAAAAGTCTTCATGTTACTTTAAATATCCTGTACATCTTCCATAAAGCTTTTGTGTAAAATCCTTTCCTGCATATATAGAAATGAATCATATCACATTATAGCTGGCTATGCATTCTTCCCTGAGCATGCTATGTTTTAAATTGCAAAATCCATTTTTATTTTCTTTTTCATTTGTCACCTCACCACTGGAAGGAAGGTTTCCTGGAGCGTATTCCATTGCATGTCTGACAATATCAAGCCTGCCTTCAATACATTAGTATAAAAAATTGAGGATAAATGATTACATTTACATGAGGTCAATGAACAAGCACAGGAGACAGAGAGCCTACAGGATTCATTGTATCTTCTGCTACAAACCTCTCAGGGGCTTCTTGATGTGAATACAGATGAACAAAATAAGCAGTTAAGGGGGAAATAACTCATTTTTAGTGCTAATTTTCAGATAATTTCATGAATATTTGGGTAAATAAGCCTGATATGAATATGTCCTCTTTGTTATCTGCCTTCTCACAATACAGCAATGTGCTGCACAGTGTTAGCCTCTCTTTGTCCTCACTGTAAGCCAGCCACTTGTAGATGAGGCACTGATGGATTTTATCTCTGAGGCATTCTCCTGTTTAATTCAGAATTACTACTCATTCCAATCAATGTATACGTTCACAACATGCTAATGCAGTAAAACATTACTAGCGGTCAGTACAAGCACAGTATAATTCTTCACGTCACATATGTGCACGAAAAGAGATGAAAAAAGAATAAATACTTGTAAAACGTGTATAAAGCAGAAAAGATCAGCATCCTCTGCAGGGCTAAAACACTCTTCAGGATACTAAGGGAGAATCTGTAAATATTTAACATTGCTACAAGCAAAGGGATTAACAGAGTAGAGTTCTTTGATCAATACTTGCAGCATCGTGTATTATTTCCAATGAGCATGAACAGCAAAATGTTATTTATTGACTAAAGTATGCTACACATCACTGAAGTTTAATATGAGGGGACATGAAATTCTCTCTTGATCATGAGTAAGCCACTGACTTGACCTTAGCCTAATCAACCATTTCTTGCACTGCAGTAGCACTTGATGGTTCCCAGCCTCATTTTTCTGGGAGCTTTCCAAATCATTGACAAATCCAGTCTCCGACATCAAGAGATTAAAGTATTAGATAATCTAAGATGAAATTAAATGAAGGTGGTGCAACAGAACAAATGGAAGTATAAGCAGTGAGAAAGGAAAAACCATGAAAACACTCAGTTCATAGACTAACTAGGTGTTCAATTAGTACTACGGAATAAGAACCATTTTTGTTGTATTTTTCTAGCCTACAGAAATAGTTAAGAAAGAGTTTTGGTATCTTTTGTCCCAGTTTCATTTTAGGCAGTGCCATGGAAGCCCATAAGGGACAGGAAAGGGGAGCATGGCAGGCAGATAGAAGTTGGTGCTTATTGCATCAAACCAGGAACCACCCCACCAGGCCAATGCCCAGTCTGCCCCAGGTGATGCTCTGTATCTGATACATAAAAAGAAAGTTCAAGAAAGCAAATTGTAGACATCTGTGAAATAAACAGCCTGTAAGAAAACATTATTTGCCTTGTCATTCTGAGTCTCCTAAGATACGCTGCTGGATTCTCACTCATTAATCTTATTGGAATACATATTAAATTACCTGGCATTGCTTGAGAAAAAATCAACCTATGAACCCAACTTTGCTCTTTTAAATTTCACATTCTTCCAGTATCTGAAACAAGTGGTGTGGTTACCACCTCTCATGCAAAACCCTGCTGCGTATGCGACTACAAAGGAACAGCACAAATGAGGAATTTCATATCAAAGGCATTCCTACTGCTAGTACCACTCAAAGACAAATTGTTGCAGTGAGCTTCCAATCTCTGTCCTTTCTGGTGTTGTGATATGTAGCATTTCTGATATTTATAAGAAAGCTTGGACTAAATATTACACCGCATAAAATATCCAGATAATACAAGTGCATTACTAAAAAGCCCAGCAACCTGTACCCGTAATAAGGATAACGCAGGCAACAGAATTAACATCCATGCAAACATTTTTTCTTTGAACGCTGAACATGGATAAATTCATTCCAGGACAGTCTGCACCTCAAAAGTGTGCTCACCCACTACAGAAGAGACCAACCTCTTGCCAAAGTGCGAGGGGAGGGACTTCCAGTGCAAGCAAGCCCAGCTGCCTCCAGACTCACAACCTCCCATGGCTGAGCTCGGTTCCCACAGTTCATAACCTACATTTGATAGTGCAGCATAATGCTGAATTCAAGACTACTTTGCCTATTTGGAAGTAGGTAATCTGAATAAAATGAAATAACTTTTGCTCAGAGGGAACTCTCTCAATTTTCCCTTCACAGCTGCATTTTCTGTTACTCAATTTCAAGGAAGCCAAAGTGACTGAGCACACCTGACCTAATCATTTAAAGGGCTCATATATGGCCTTCAATCTCTTCCTTGGGGACTGATGTTGTACCATATCTAGGAAGCAAAGAGGAATTTACCATGTAAATTCTGAATTAACTTTTCCAGAAAGTGTATTTCAACTCCCATTTCTACCAAGGAAAAGGGTTAGTCAAGAAGACAATCGCCGTATATTTTGTGTTTTAACTTTGTATATAGTCTACCTCCCATGAAGTTGCTAAGAGATGCTTGTCAAAAACTGTATGTGAAACTCCAAGGAAACTAGGTAAACATAACCATATACCCCTGTACATAAAGTGTCATGCATTCCTCAAGAATAATCCTTGAAAATAATTCCTTAAATTGTTACATGTTACACTTTTCCTTTCAAATACTGACTTCCCTTTTCCTCTCAAAGCATTTTGAGGTTGCTTCTGTAGTTATAGTTTTTTTTCTTACAATTCATCAAGAGTTATCATAACAGTATATGAGTGCTTTTAACAACGCTTTATCACCACTTTAACCAGAAATCACACGTAACCCTAAAGACCAATGATGGCCTTCGGAAAACAAATTTCAGCAGAGTCACTGAAATAAGTTGTCACCAACTTTCAAAGGCCACTACCTCAACCTAGCCTGACTTGAACCCCTCCCAGCACTGTAGCCAACCTGTGAGAAGTCCTTCGCAGCATCTGAGCAAATGATAGATATTCTCTTGGCCAACTGAAGCACAGAATACATTGTGTGCATATATTATGTTTAGTGAGTAAAAGAGGATGAAGAGAAGACCACCTTTTCTCCTTTATAATGAAAACTTTACTTGTAAATGTGTGTAAGGAATTTTAATGAGAGGTACACTTTAAACGTATTAAAATAAATTATGCAGGAAAGCAGCAGGAGAGCAACAGATGTACAGATTCAAGGGTGACATGCTTAGTTTCACTTGATGAATGTTTGTTTTGTTGTTTTGAAAAATTAATGTAATGAAATATTTAAAGTGAACAAGAAACTTTAAAATTGACTTGGGGGATGGATTACTTCCTTACAAGGGCAGGGTTTTATTACGGAAAATATGCTGCCAGCATTTGAATCAGGATTCTATGAACAACCATTATGTTACTCCTGAAAGTAATTTCATTTAGGGATGTCTTACAGACAGTGCGTTTCCAAACCATGGTATAACACCTCTTGTGGCCCATGAAGCCAAAGAGCAAAGTCTTCACAGCAAAATTATAGGACAGTGTTTCTAAGCAAAAAGGTGGTGATGTGATAATTTTCAAAAGCTTCTGAAGGCTGACCGTTGCCCTGTGGTCCACAAAATTCGGGATCACGGCTTTTACATAATAGTGACAGTAATAATTCTAGAAACAGCACTGACATTTAATTATCTTTCTTTCAGGTACTTTACCAAAGAAAGGAGGTAGAAAATGATGAGAATCCCTCCAACTTTTACTTCTTTTCTCTAAAGCATCTATTTTCTTCTCTACACCCTGATCTTCTGTTTCTTTTTGATCAGTGAAACTTTGTCTTTGGAAACTACCTTCCAGGTATTTACAATTTGGGCATCCAAACCAAAAGGAGATCTGAAAACCAGGCAACAGGTTCTCTGCCTAGGCTCTGCAGCTTTCATCACCAAGAGCTGTGAGGGAGTCAAATGCTCGATTCCCCTCTGCAGCCTGTGCTGCATATAGAGAAAAAGTAAGTATTAATCCTCTGATTGCTCAGCCTGGGGTCAAATCTCAGAATTATAAGTAAGAGTGAGGTTGTAATGCCCAACGGAAAGTGACTGTGAATGAAGCAACAAACAGGAATTATTAACCTTGCCCTCAGCACCTCAGGGAATCAGAAAATTCTTATTATTTTCAAAGAGTAAGAATGTTCCTGAGAATATCCAGCCTCTCCTCCATGTGAAAATTGTTCATGAAGCAAGTAAAGAAGAACAGAGGAGGTTACAATGACATAACTTGCATGCCGAGCCTTTGAAATGATAGCCTCGTGAGAAAGAACATGAATCAGAAGGATGCTTTGATTTTTGTTTTTTTTTTTTTTCTTCTTAAAACAAAACAAAACAAAAAACCCTCCCATTGTCCAGTACTTTGCTCTTTACCATTTAGAATGGCTGGTAGCCAAGAAATGCAAACTAACCATGTATGAGTGATGCAGCTGCAAGGTTGTTTTGCAAAAACAAAAGAACTTTTTGTGGCCTACAAATGTTCCCCAACTCTAATCCATCTAAGAACAGATCACTACCTAAAACAGCAACAGCAAAGAAAGCCCTTCCGGCTAAAAAAAAAAAAAAAATCTAAATTGCATAATACGTGGAAGTTGCATTATTTTTATAACAATTTAACTTCAAGAATTATATGTATATCTGATAGACACCGCTCCCCTCCCAGTATCTTGATTCCCTATACACAGGATCCACAAGCAGAACATATTTTCATGGTGGACTTTACCAAAGTATATTTTAGTTTCATGAAAATTCAATTAAACAACAGAGTGCAATTATCTGTTTACTGGCAAACAGGCAGTCCACATTAGTTCAGCTCTGCTTTGCTGAACTGTGTTCAACTGCTCAAAGCATTCAACTGTTTCATTATGAGATTTCATCAGACACCCCTGGCTCCAGCACCACGGCACAGAAAATGGGATGCACAATGCCCGCTGTTCTCCATAGTTTGGCTGCTGCTGCTTAAAAGCCGCCCCTGCTCTCCACGGAAATGGTTTACAAGTATTTCAAAGGTTAGCTTAGCATCATATATGTATGGTTTATATTAGCCGTGTCTTATCTAGGCTGCTCCCCATCTCACTTGAGTCATTATGCCTAAAAATCAACAGTGATGGTATTTTATACTATATTAACCACATGTAGCCTTACATACTGGTGTAACTTCCCACCAGCGCACACAAAGCCAGCCTGTCCCTGCATGGCCGAGCTGGCATCCACATGCTGACGGCACGCAGTACATCTGATTTAATTCCCATTTAAATGTGAAACTCCCAATGGAGCCAGAAAAAGCCTTGATCCTGGGAGATGTTTCAAGTGAGCTGACCCCCTTCTTGACGCAGGCTGATCTCAGATCTGAAATGTCATGCACAATTACCCTAAAGTCCTTGACTCTGAATCTCCAACTCCCAGCATTATGCAGGCTCTCTTTTGCCCCCTGACAACTTTCAGGGCTTGATTTGAGGAAACTACAAGGTTTGTCTTTCAGAAGTACTCACTAAAATGAGAGCCATGACTTAACACAGAAAAAAAAAACAACAACATTACTCTTTACAAATTAAGCGGCAGAATGAAGACTATTGGGAACAAGGAGTAATAATGCCTTGCAATGCAGGCAATCTAAAGATTTCCAGATCATTTTTTATTCAATCCATGGTGTGGGACCTCTCTAATTAGGACAAAGGCTCCATCTTAAGCATGCAGAGACTGATGTTATACTGGGTTTGTATATTATACCAGTGTGTATATATAGAAGGTTTCTATTGTGGTTCACTATTAAAATTGTCTATTAAAGTTGTTATAAATCGCTTACGTTGGGATTTCAGGATATTGCTGTATCATTCTTCTAAAACACAATCCTATGTAATGTCAGATATCTTGAAATAAGTAAATCAGTTATTAAAAAATTGAACTTTTCTCATGTGGAATATCTGAAGGAGCCTGGTCAGGGAGCATTGGACTCTGACAATGTCTCAGAAGGAAGGAAAAACTGTTTTCTGTGGGCTGTTAAAACTGTACCTCTTCTAGTCTAGAACACAGAAACTATAGACTTCCCCCTTTTTTATTTTCATGCAATGACAAAACTAATAATCATAACAAAGACCACAGAACAGATCAGAACCTTCTCTCAACTGAGCAGCAATAGCCATGGGAAAGCAGCTACGATGCTGTACAATGTCTGCTCCACAGCATCGTCTGTCTGTTAGCTCACCAGCCCAAAGATATTCTCAGCACACTGTCATCTCACTGCACATGGAAATGAGCAAACAATTTAAAGGCAAATAGGAAAAAAAAAAAAAAGGCATTAGGAAAAAAATAAAAGAGGGGAAGTCTTTAACCAGGAAATTAAAACCAGGATCTAACAAAAGCCTTAAGCATGTTTCTAATTTTGGCAAAGGAGGAGACTCAGCATCTTAAAGGCTGTCTTTTTGTCTGGAGTAGTGCTTTGAGATTTCCAAACAAGCAACAACCAGTAAAAAAATTTAAACACACAGAAAAAAAGAATGCAATTGAAGAGAAAATAGCAAAAGAAAAACATATCAGGATGTCAAATGCGAAGGAATGTGCTGAGAATTGGCTGTTTTCAAGACTGATGCAACTTTTAAAAGCTAGCACGGAAGAGGAGGAACTGTTTTAAGTCGATAGATGCTTTGGAGTTCTGAACAAGAGAAAACAGGAAATACCTAAGGAATTGTTATTTTGGTTTTGGCAGATATTAGGGACAGACCTTTAAAGTGCCACAAGAGCAAAAGGATATCCTCTTTGAAGGGAACATGAGTACTTTTCTAAGAGCTAAGCTCAATTGCTGAAGCCCGTAAAAAAGGATTGATGTATATGAACGTTAACATTCATGGCTCAATTCTCTATCCAGCTCAGCTGAGATCTAATTCCAAGAGACAGGTATTTCAGCACAAAAGCACATGCCAACAAATTAAAAGCAGTATCCAGATGGAAGATGCAGGCAGCAATTCTCTCAAAAATCAGCACACAATATGAAAATATCAGGAAAGTTAATTCCTTAAGAAATGATTACCTAGAAAAACAGATTTATAATCTCTAAAAACAAAATAAAACCCACCAAAACAAACACAGTCTGGCTTCAGGAGTTAATGAGCTTGAACTAAGACATAGGATTAAAAATCAGATTTCTTTGAGATTTGCTAGTGTAAAAATATACAGAAGAGCTATGCACTAATTATTTTTATTATTCTTAGTACTCCAAACTTGCCACGTGATACCAAGCAAATCGTCCCATCTTTGGCCTCACCATCCCTATTGTAAAGAATGGCCAAAGACTACTTATTATATTACCTTGTGAGTTAATTCATTTGTGAGATGCTCAAGTACTAGGGACATTGAAGGAAATGGAAATAGATAAGAATATTGAACAAAACCACCACCGCTATCACCACCACCAACAACAAAAAGTCCAAAGTAATCAAGTATAAAAGAGCAGAACTGCTTTTAATGCAACTGGACATTGATATACCACTATAAATTTGGTGATTCAGAGGAGTTTTTAGCTTGTTCAGACAAGTGAGATAAATTGATTTTGATCTATCCAGAATGGTGAACTTTTATTTGTCTTTAAGACAAACATTCAAAACCATCCTTTAAAGCCTCAGCAGATGTTTTAAAATGGACTTTGTTCTTTCACCCAGCTGCTCTTTGAAAGCAAGGCTCACACTGCTGTCCAGGACAAAAATCAAGCATGTTCTTAAAAATTTAGGAAGGGGGATTTAAGAATGTGCTGGGAAACCTTTCTGAACCAAGGTCGTCAATGACATTTCAGGAGAAAAAGAATTATACATATATAAATACAATCCTATGAAAATCAGTGTTGATGAAAAATAGGCTTGTCAACAATCCTGGCATGACAGGTGAGACCACAACTTAAATCTTCCCAGGTAGCCTGTATCTTAATCTACAGAAATCAACAATGCAAGGCATATCAAGGAATATCCAGTCAACATCTTTCACATATATCAGAGCTCAAAAAGCCCAAGCAAAACAGACAAAGCAAGATGAGTAGCTGTCATACAGATTTAGCTCCAATGATACAAACTTGTTATCAAAAGAGGTTATCAGACAACAGAAGGTTTCTCCTGTCTAATCTGTCACAACATAAAACATTAAGCAATTCTGACTGCACTGGGAAAGAGACAGCAAAGGATCCTCTCTAGGTCCAAGCCACCAGCACCCAGTCGAGCCCAGTGTGGAGGAATCCATGCCATCAGCAGGCAAACCCTTCCTTCGGGAGTGGGTAAATGACAAGCTGCAGACGGTGCCTGATCTAGTGCTGCAGGCACAGGACATGCAGATGCAGGACTGCATTTACAAGACGTTCAGCGCAGCTGAGGCTGCTCAAAACCCGTGGAGGAAATTTTTGAAATGTTGGCACAAAAGAGATGGTGACAGCAAGGCAACTCTAGCTGCGGGGAAGACACACTGCACCAAGCCTGCCAGGAGCTGGGAAGAGCGAGAAACAACCATTTTTGTAATCAAGATACTCTCTCTAAGATGCTCAGCAACAAGGAAAGCGAGATGCAGTCAGCTGTTCTACCAGTAGCTGCTTCTGCAGGTTAAACTTGATGTTAGTCTTCCTCTGTCACATCTGCCTTAGATGGTGTACGTAAACCGTTGACGGACCCATAGCTGAAATCTGTCAGCAGTGTGGGATAACTGAGTTTTTCTGATTTCTTGACGGTGGTTTGTAAGTTCTTGCAGCCACTTTTAATTTTATTAAATATGCTTGTGCTGGCTAAAGCCTTTCACAGTGCCTCCTCAGGGCTCCCTTACAGTCTTCAGATTGAGACAGGACTGCTGAGGATTCATCGTGTCCCTAGAAAAAGGGCTAGATTACAACAACATTTTGCACAGCACTTACTGCTAGTCTCTACCTGTATTGCTCTTCTGCAGAACGTTAAAAACATGACAATAAAGATAATTAAGTTTGTGGGTTTTATTAGATGTGCAGCAACCAGGCAGACAGGTTTTCATGTTCACTGCTAGGTACAGGACCCGATGCATGAGAAACGGTAATGAGACACCGAATTAGCCATTGATTCAGCTCTGCCAGTGGTGACTGAAAACCATTATGTGGTGACTGCTCTGTTTTGGGGATCTGTTTGAAGTATGTTGGTGGTCCTCATGTACTTCCTAGGAGACAAACATCTGCTGAACAAAACCCACTATCAAAATCAATATATTTAGCATCTTTTTGAAATGCTCCATTTAAAGGAAGGGTGGATCTTTTTCCTCATCCTGAGAGTTGATCTTTCTTGTGTGACAAATAGAAGCTTTCAGCTTCCAAATTGTTTTTATGGGATAAAGAAAAAGTTTTATTTCCCAGGTCTGACAGTCTGGCTCAACGTATTCATTTTCATACAGTTGGTAACATTAACTTTAATAGTCAATAGTTTCAACTATACCTAAAAAAATTCAAAACCTAAGTACCCATGAAGTTTAATGGGACTGAGGTACCTCTCACTCAAATAACTTTAAAAATGTCCATGGTATTAGATTAGGAACAGATATTGGAGGAGTAGCATGGAGCCCACTTACTAAACGTGCCTCCTGTCCATCACTGCTCTGACATTCAGAAAGATTTTCTGGAACCAAAGACCATGCAAAATGGTCAGGACAGGAAAATTCGGAGTCAGTCCTCCTGTTGCACTCATTTTTAAGGGTGCTGAACATTTTTTTTGTTTTGCCAAAACCCGCAAGCAAATTGGTAAATGAGCAACATCTTGAGGAAAACAAAACAAAACAAACCTTTGAAATTAAACTTCAGACACGCTCCAGCATCTTCAAAATTTTCCGTCTTGAACTGTTACTGTCCCATCTACATTTTCTATTTTTTGTAGCACTGAAACTAAATCCCCGTTTGGGTGAAATGGCTGTTACACTATACTGAAACCAGTCACCTAGGTCATGAAATGCACAAAAGGTCAATATCTGGTTGAAATTATGGGCAGGCAAAATATGTCCTTATATAAATGAAAAACTGTCTACCAACATCTCACAAAAAATGCATTTAGGATACTTAATGACTATTCTTTATGTTCATTGTATGTGGTATGCTGAAACATAGATAGCATTTATATGGAAAAGAAAAAGCTGCCCAGCCTAAACCTGCATCCATCACACAACACCTGTTGGAACCTAAGGCATTGGGAAGTTTTGTGGTGCTGCCTCTCACATGCAGGGGGAATACTCTCTGCTGTTACAGAATCCAACCCAATTTTCCCTGGTTTATATCAGAGCCACCAGCCCTCAGGGCTAGTCTGAAATAAGATAAATTGGAGGTGAGAATAACCAATGACATCAACTCCTGCATCAGTGAAAGACAGACTCTCACAATATATTTACTCCTATGCTAGCAGGGTTCTTTTGAAAATCCCAAATGCTGGGGCTTTCATTACACTGTAATGTAAAACTCAGTTGATGGAGAACTGCCTCAGGGAGGGCACACTGGAAATCAGATACTCATGGTGCTTCCATACTGGATGAGCTTGGAGGTGGTAATTCGGACAAGGACACAGTCAGTAGGCTGCTGGGTCACATTTTCTTAACTTGAATAGGTACAAAACATTCTTCAAAACTTTATGAATAACTGTTATAAACTATAAAACTTTATGTTCAATTAAAAAGTTTAGATATTTACATAAAGAAAGAAAGAAAAAAAAGCCAGAGAAAAATTAAGACTCAGATTCAGTCAATTCAGTGTAATCAGTAACCTAATTGCAGAAGAGGCTGATTGTATTCAGTAAGGTAATAGCGTAAGTGAAGAGCCACACACAAAAACTGCAATATTTTCTGTTAGTATTTGGGGTGGGGGGAATTCATGTTATTTTTAAGAGAAAAGACTTACATGGAATAAGGCTGGCAAAACTTGGCTTGAAAAGTATTTTCTCATACCATATCAAGGCAACAGTAAAATTAAATTACTCCTTTCCTCCCTCCTCTCTCATTTTTTGGTTTCTTTTTGATTTGCTGAATAGTAGCAATTCTGGAAATACTATATATAATCAAGGGATTATATACAGGGTGGTGGTGGAAATGCTACATACAAAATGCTGTTTTAATGAGCTTTAACAAAAAGAATAAATGTAGAATCAGTCAACCAGCACCTTTCCCCTCCCTCTTGATGTTTTCTACGTTGTAGAAGGTAAATTGCAGGCACATCATAGACACTAAAGCAGTCATAGTAAAATGAAGGCTCTTTTGCCCCTCTTTCAAGTTCCTCTGATTGAACCTGGGAAAGGCCTTTCTATGATGTTGTGATCAAACACTGCCATTCAAACAAGAAAGACTAACAGAGATGGTCAAGAAATGGGGCTTGTTCAGCTGCTAAGGACTGCTGACCATCATAATGACACTGTTGTCGGGACAAAAAAAAATTCCAATAAAATGTTAGACTCCTGCTTCCCCAGTGCTTTTAGGATGAATTGCTTTTCTCTGTTGCACAGTACTATCAGTACTATTTGAGGAGGGAAAGAGGGAGAGATGGTCTTCAACTATGCAAGAGGCTCCTGGTATTCAAAACATACGGAAACTACCATTGTGATACTGCTCGTCTTATTTTGTCTAAATGAGCCAAAAAGGGAAAGCTTTTCACACACTACTTCACAAACATCATGCCCCTTCATGCTCTCAGGGTGGAAGCTAGTCATCAGTGCTCCTCTGGCAGCCAAGGAAAGGTTTATGTTTTGAAGGATGCAGGATGCAGAGTGTTTCTACTTGTATACTGCTGGGCTTCAATGAACCTTTTTTTTTTTTTTTCAGGTTAGCTGGAATTTACAGGGCAAAGGCTCAGGCTGAAACCTTGACTGAAACTTCTCCATACTTCAAATTTCAAAACGTTTAATGTGAAGTGAAAGCTAGTGGAAAAGTGTGAGTGAAGGGAGAAGGAGGAGGAAAGAAAGAATTTTTCTATAAAGGGAAATCATTCCCCTTGGTAATAAATAAATAAATAAAAAGAACATTTAAACCGCTTGCTAGATATTATTGAGCATAACACACCATTAGCTCAAGAGGTTAGTCTGTGCTCAGCTAGATTGATGCCCTGCTCAAGTTAGCTTTTTAAACGAGTTTTAAACTAGTTGGCTCAGGTGTGACAACACTATACTGCAGCAGGAGGGCCTGCAAAGCAGATGTACTCCATCATTTAAAGTGTCCTGAAGGGACTAATAAAGTAACGCAGGAGGGGAAAAAGCAGGAGGAGTTATGCCAAGGGGAAGAAACAGGGGGAGTTGTGCCGCTGCTGGCCAGAGTTGATGCAAATGCAGAATTCCTCCCTGAAATCTGAATCATGTACAAACGACTTCACAATGTTCCACATTGTTTCATGCTCTGATTTGCATGTTTTTATTTGTTTGTTTTGCCTTGTTTTAAATTGCCAGCCCTTTAGACCTAAACAATCTGAAATTCAAGCTGTGAATCTTTCTGGCTCATAAATTTTGCCTGCTATAACACCTGCGCAACTCGTCTGTCTGGTCTTGGATTTCACAAGAGCGTCCAAGGAACAGCACTGTCTCTGGACCAGAAACTTGTCGGCATTTCTACTGCTGACGTATGAGCATGACAGAACTCAGTGCACCTGCTCTCAGCTGCGTTGGTTCCACAGCAGTAACATATAGAAGAGACTGCTTTGTTCATCAGCAAATACATCTGTCTTTGCATATAAATGGAACAGATTTGCTGAATTAGAAGATTTACATAGTCACTCTTCAAAGCGAAAATTCACTTTGAGGTAAAAAGAAAAATGTATATATTAAAGTGACTTTAGATAAACTGTGACACAGTTCATTACCACTAGATATTACAAACGACAAAAGAATGCAACTCTCCATTTATGTTGCAGACTTCTGGAAATATTAGGAAAGATATGACAAGTGATACTGTGACAGAAAAAAAAAAAAAAGAAATGATCTTTTCTCATTATTTATATGCCATATTGTTCTCTAACTGCAATCTTACAAACCAACCCAAAGATCTTAATCCAAACTGCAGTAATGCTGTTTTGTACATCACAACCTGAATTTCTGCAATACCACAGACAAACTGATCTTATACATTTTTGTTACTTCCAGTTACAAAATAATAATAATTAAAAAAAAAAGGATTTCTCATTAATTATACAGCCAGATTACAAAAGTCAACATTTCATAATAAGGTTATTTAAAATACTAAACCATATGGTTATTTTCCTTAGAACTTACAGACAAGTACCAGCATAAATAAAACACAGAAACAACAACTAAAATGTACCACATCAGATTTTCTGAGACCTTCCCCATCATCAACATCTTTATGTATTTCTGGAAAATCAAGCCCTAGACAAAGTTGGCACTAAGTCTTTTCTCACACAAATTCCCTGAAGAATACAAACTATGTGATTTAGCACTGATACACACCTCCTAATGTCCAAAATACAGATTAACCCAACTCATGTTCATCCAAGAAATAAGTGCTTACCTGCTATTGTGGTTACTGGGTAGACATCTAATTCTGTATCATGCTAACCAAAGGGAGTGAAAAAAAGAAAGGAGCTAAAGATGGAGAAACCTCTGTTGTTCAGTGATCAGAAATGACATACTTCACATTTGAAATTCTCAAGAATGGCATGAAGCAACATAACTATTTTCTGACTTTTAAAGTCTGTCTTTGAAAGGAAGGAGATAGTTCAAGAAAAAACTCCATTTCAGTTGAAGTCATAAAATATTGCACATCTAGGGCGGAAGAGTCAATTCAAATGGGATTAAGGACAAGCCATACTTGGCTGAGCTCTACAAGGAGGGCAAGGCCAAGAGCCTCTGCTGGTGTTGCGTGACAGTCACAGCTCTAAATGGGAGAACAGAAGATGAAGCACTGATGAGGCTGGCCACGCCACACGTATCTGCACAAGCCACAGGACAAAGCCACAGAGACCTAACTAGGGAAGTGCTGTCTAAACAGATGTTTTTAAATTTTCTACTAATTCTGCACCTATCCTATAGTTTCTTGGGAGAAAGTCTGTTTTTATTACCATCTCCTGCAAAGTCTATGTGATTTTAACTCTTATATGATATCTGAACAATCAAAATGTATTTCCCCAGAAACACACTGTTCTTCATATGCCACTGAGGCACCTCCTAACATCCAACACAACCTAGGCAAGGGGTCCACAGAGCCCGTTCTGCACCGAGCAGTTTTCCACAGAAACCTGAGCTGGGGACTGCTGCCTGCACACCGCTGAGGACATGGGGAGTACCTGAGTTGAAAAGCAGGATGAGTTACAGTGACCTCGTGGTCATCACCAGGACTCGGGTGCAGTAACAGAAGTTATTAAAGACCTACACAGTCAAAGACAAAGACTGTGAACTGACAGAAATCAAAAGGATGTTTATAGGGTTTGAGATGTAAAAGAGATTTGAGCTAACAATGAGCTGAGCACGTGCACTCACAGAGCAGAGAAAGTGAAAGATAACAGTGATTCCATAAAAAATGACAGCCAGGAATTGGAGACAGGATAAAGAAACTGAAAATTTGTTTAACAGTTATTTTACAGGAGTCTTTACAAGGATCATATTTCTGATATAGTAGGGAAGGATTTATTTACTGAACTCAGCAGATAACAATGAAAATATTTACAAAACTGAATTCTTAGAAGGTAGATAACGTAAGGGATCCAGATAACATTAATATCATATATGTTAAAGGAAATGAAGATACAAATGAGGGAAATAAATTTTATTTTTCTGAACATAGATCTTTTCTGAGGATAACAATGCAGATAATCCTCTTTTTAAACCGGCTCCACAGAGTATTACCAGTATGAAATTTGGCAGAATATAGTTTATTCAAAGGTCTCTGTAGAGCGCAATTGTTTTAAGCTAACTATAAACCAGTACCTAGTTTCTACTTTTGCCTCTTGTTCTGTTGTGTCTAAAATGCCAAATACATATCCATATATGCACAGAGAGAGAGATAGTAAGACATGGATATTTATGGTAATGCATTACTTACCTTGATAAAGTGACTTAAAGTCCCCAAGGAAACAGTTTTGGAATAGTTTTTCAGTGGTTATACATATAAATCAAGAGACATAAATAACCAAAAAGTTGAAGAAGCAAATTAAGACAAAGGGGCTAAGAAGTTATCAAATAATACATTTTAAGTTCATTCATTCAGAAAAAGAATTACAGCGTCACTAATGACAAGATATCATTTGTTCACCCAATATGAAAAGAAGATAAATAGCTTAAAATTTTGCTTTTATCCATTGCACAATTAACCCTCAACTGGATTATTTTTTAGTTCTTAGTTCTAGTTTTTACTCTTGGTCATGATCTCCTAGAAAACACATTGCTCTTAAATATGTAACTCCATGTTCTAAGTCTGCCTCTCTGAAGCAAAAATTAAACATTTGAATTTACTCTTTGACTTTAGAGAATCCAGGATATGACCCTAGAGAAATACTGAAACGAATGAGAGAGGTAGAAAATACCTGTTCCTTCTGGTGAAATGAGTCCACAGAAATGTAGTGCTTTGGCCCTACTCAAGAGAAAAATGCATGACTGATAATGATCATTATTTAAATAAAGATCTTGCTGCCTGAGGTATTTGCAAATATATCAGTATTGTTGCAAATAATTTCTTTCTATTTAAGAGTTGCTGCTCTAGTAATAGTTCTGTAATGCCACAGTCACTTGTTACTAGTAGGGTTCTTAACCTACACAAAAATATATAATGCTTCCCACCTCTTTCTGTTTATCATGTATTTATAACCTAGCAGGAAAAGTAGTAGTAAAAGCCACATAGACCCACTCTGAAAGACGAATATTCTTGAGCATGCACTGTATTCATGTGTCTCACTTCCTTGAAATTTTCGCTGAGATAGATATTGGCCAAATGGCCTCTGACAATCAGAAGTATTTACAAAGCAAATGAAATTTAGGAAGTACTATAATTACTAGAAAATGCTGTGAGGGAACATAATGGATGTATCAGCAGAGGATAATTACCACAACTGATGCATGTTCCTGTGAAATTCCAGAGAGGAAAGTAAGAACTTGTTAAGCCGTTGAATTTATTCAAAAAGAGATTTTTTATTTTTATTGTTTTTTAAGACATCCAGGTGTACTGGGAGCTGAACAGTTCAAAAACTCTATGAGAAATCTGTACTCAATGCTTGCCCATCTAAGGAGAAATTAGGTTGCTACTGATGAAAAAAACAGGCATTTTTACTTCAATTCAGTCACTGAAAAATATGATAGATTAGCAAGATTTCATATCAAAGTCCCCCTATTCACCAACAAAAGGAGATGCGGCATTGGAAGGCTAAGGGCAAGCTACCTTCATCATGAATAGTGCTCTTCGCATCTTGACTGAGATGTAGAGTGCTATAGTCTGATGTATTCATTTGCTGACTTCTCTTTCAGAGGGGCAATAAAGGGCCTAAACAATTAGTTTCATGTGGGGCTGTACTCTCTAGTTAAAAAAAAAAAAAAAAAGACCTATTAGGCCCTGGTCAATTATTTACCTCAGAGAAGCTCTGCAGCTCTGCTAATAGAGAAAAAAAAAAGAAAAACTAACAGAAAAAAAATATATCAACCAAAGCTACTCAGACTATTTATGAATTTCACATGGAATCTGCTGAGTACTGATGTTTTGCAGATTTCTCAAGACAAATGTTCTTTCTCAGTCTGGAAGAAATGGAAAGATATTAACTAATTATTTATGAGACAACCAATTATCTTGCGCTGTATATCTAAGACTGAACATCATGAAATGCCTATTAGTTGAGCAAGCAGGACGGTGGAGCAATTCCCTTTGGAATGGAGTGAAGCCAAGCAGTTGGACAGAGGAGCCCCCTTAGTGAGAATAATTCACTAATACGGACGTAATACTGCTCAATTTACCTAGACATTACACATCTGACTAGCAAAACGTTTAGAGTGCCAGAAAATAACCCTTACACTGTCACTGTCTTGGAGTAGAGCAGTATGGAGCTGCAAATGCTCAGCTCTACAGGTTTTTTGACAACAGACAGTAGCTGAAGTTAGAAAGTCCACAAAGAATGATACGGTTATGCCTTGGGCAGGGACACAATACAGGGCCTTCAGAGTGCCCTGTGTGTCCTCCTTTCCTTGCAGAAGCAACACAGATTTACTTTTTCCTGATGTATTGTTAGCCAAGGCCAGCACAGATGTGTGACTCCTGGCTGTGCTCAAATGCTCACGTACATAACTTACTTTCCTCTGGAGACTGAAAAAGCAAGCAAACAAACAAACCAAACAATAAATTTACATTTAGTTGGAAGGAAACACTAGTTGGGAAAGAACTTGGTATTCAAAATGAATGTCTGAGATAGACCTTCAAGAGGATATAATACAGGCCTACAGGTTTTTCACTGTGAAAGGCAGAGCTGTGGTGCCCAGTCTCTCTGACAGGCTGCTCAGCATCAGCAGGAATGCCTAGCTGTCAAAATTAGTTTGTCTGGTCCATAAACCCACTGCCTCAGGGAGCAGGGTAACACAAACGGCCTGCAGCCAGGTCGATTTATTTTCTTATGGGCCTCATCCAACCTGTTACTAGATGGCAAGCCTGAACCAGAATATGAGAGCTTAGGTGAGGTATGTGGACAAAAAAATAAGACCCTTCCATTTCACTGGTAGGCCTGAAAGAAATCCATCTGAATATCCACAATCAATTCAATTTAACCCTAAAAGGATTGATTAGTTTTCTCTCACGGTAAGATCATGTCTTGAGCAGTAGAGGTTAATAACAGATTGCATTGCATACTTCTACTAATGGTCTCCGGTTCCTCATTTTTTAACCGAAATCCATAAAGAGGTCACAGCAATAACTAGAGATGATTTTCTTTCTATGACAATTATTGAGACGCTGGGAGGATAATTTTCAGACTCTGACTGTGATTTTCCAGGAGACTCGATTCTCTTTCCTTCTCCATGCTGGAAGATAAGCAACTGCCAGGAGGGGGATAAAGCAAGAGGCTTCTATACTTTGCTGAAATGTTTAAATACAGGTGCATAACCAAGAAGTAGAAACTGAGTAGAAGCTCTACAGGAAACTACATTAAGAAGAAGAAACTAGAACTGACTGCTTTTTGCAGTGGTCAAAGGTAAATAATATGAGTGGCCTGTATCACTTCAATCAACCCAACTACTCAAGTGATCATGTTTATTCTCTGGCTTCTAAACAAGAAGATAAATGAATATGAGAAAACTTTTAAATATAGATTTGAAGAGTGCCTTAACCTAATAACGAGGTGCAAATATTATCTTTTATGTGGATCAAATACACTATGATAATTTCTAATTATCTGTGTTTGGAGCTACAAACTCTGTCCTCCAAAAACTGAGGATAAACTGGGATAGATATCTAGTGCATAACTGAGCGAGTTCAGTTGCTGGTTTGCCCCGTGCTGCATTATACTTTACCTGCATCTGAATGGCATTCAGGTAAATGAAAACTCTTAAAATAGTCACTTCCCAGGTCATCCTTGCAACTAAATACCATGTGAGCACAACAATCAAGAGAAAAACACATCAGAGAAACTTATAACCATTAAAATCAAATTGCACTGTATCTCTTGGAACATGAATAAGTACTCTATCTTATCAAGACTCCTATTTTGATGTCCCACATCACTTTTGTTGAACACCCAGCATATTCCTGACCAAAAGATCATTTAAAATAAAAATAAAATAAAATAATGACTTTCAACTTCTAGCTTTCACTCTTTATCATGTAGTTCTTTTTGTTTCTGGCACTGTAAAAATATTCTGCTTTATTTCTAGCTCACGTTATCTGTCCTCTCTAACACAACTGGGAATGTAACCACGGAGCTTGCAGGGTTCTAATGATGAAGCTGCTCTTCCCAAATCCTTGCTATTCACACTCTTTCCATTGGGTGTTGCTATGATATTAAACAGATTGCTATTGTGACCTAATGTATGCACACAGAAAAGCATGCCAATGGTTTAAGGTCTCTTCCACCTGTGCTGCTTTACTCTTTGTTCTATGCAGCCTGAGTCCGTTGCACTTCAGACAAATAACATACATTAGCTGGTATTAAGAAAACCTGTCAGTGACTACTTTTGAAAGAGAGGGCCATAAAATGGAGTCTTCCAGCTTGCACTAAAAGTTTTATACTCTTTCATGAAGGTGATTTGACTAAAATTTATACGTACATTGCAGCATACAATTACTGTACACCGTAGTTGTGCAGATGGCTCTCTTTTAATTAGAGAATTTAGTGCACCTTTGCATAAAGAACCAGGCGAGGAATAAGAAGGAATTTAATGAAAGTAACCAAAAAAGGAAATAGTATAATGAAAAAAAAAAAAAAGTAGAGAATTACTTAGGACACAATTCTTGCAAGGATTTTATGCTCATTTAATACTAGGAACTCCAAGTAGCTCTTTAAACAATTTGAGGGAGAAGTCTTCACAGATCTGTGGCCTCAGGGAAGTCTTGTCATCCAGTAAGATTCAGGCATCTGATCACTAAACTTTGCACAGCTGATGACCATAAACATGACAGCTGAAAATTTCAAAAGCAAGATATGGACTGGGACTGTTTTTGACATGGCAGGGACATACCACTGAACGTATTTGATGGATGTCATCAGAAAATGGCAGGGTTTCATTAAGCCATTGCAAGTACAAATGGTATAAAATCACTTCATATTTGAAATATCCTCAGTTAGCATTAAAAGCTGCTGCTGTTGATACTAATACCTAGTAACTGTAAAGAACAGAAAGCTACTACAACCTGAAATTCTGGTCGTTTTATAACCTATAATGCAATTGCTGATCTAGTTATATTCCTAGGTTGTTAGAAAAGCACTGGCATTTACCTGCGTGGTCTTTTCTCAAATTGGAAAAAGTCACAGACAATATACACATTAAAAAAGAGAGAAACAGCAAGACAATATGAATTTTATGTGTACTTAAATTTACAACTGTCAGACATAAATGTTTGAATAATACAAACTTGGGCAGAGAAGAAACTGTTATGGGTCAAAAATGATTGGCTTCAACCAGGCAAGCTGTATGCCCTCTCAGCAGGACCAGCGGTGTGAGTCCCTCTCAACACACACCCCAGCATTTCTGTATTCCAAACTCTTCAGTAAATTTTAAATTTCATAACGATGGCTACACTTACCTGGTAGACCAGGTGGGGTTTTCAGATATTTGCCATTAAAATGTTGAATTACTACTTCACATTTTTCTGTAGACTCCATTCTGGAAAAGAGAAGAGGGTGGGATGAGGGTAGAGGCAATATGTGTTACTAGACTGTTACGAAAGTGCTCAGTCAGCAAAAACAAAAAGGAATAGAGAAGGAAAAAAAAAAAAGACAAGCACAGATGCTGAGAGAAATCTTCAAAGCTGTTCTTGCTGACTTCTGCAGAGAAACTGGTTGAGCTCGTTACGGTACAGTGTGGCTTGCAAGGAGGACCTGCCACCCTCAAAGCCTGCAGCTGCGTTTCCAGCTGTGTGTGAGCTGCTGCAGTGTCAATGAGCAGCTCCCTCCTGGCTCCGGGGTTTCTCCCTGAACAAGGACATTCTTTATGCTCTCGTGTGCTGCCTGGAATGGCATAATAATCTAGAATTGTTTCTAGATCCCTCATGCACCCATAACAACTTCAAATGCCATGAAAAAAAAAATAATTACAGGATTTGGGGAAGAACCCAGAAGATTAAGTAACGTTAATTATTATTATTTAATTATTAGAGATATCGATGTTGAAAAAAAAACACTGCAAAGATGGACAGTAGGGCAAAACTTAACATAATCAGTATGTGTGCCTATTATATAAAGCCAAATTCTGTTTGAAGATGGTAATTCGCATGTAATCTTGGCCGGTTCATCTTTTATGACCTCAAGATAACTTTCAGCATTGAGTCATTAAAGCACTAACAGTGAACTAGTACGTACATTATTGAGCAAACTGTCAAAGAGTACAAAGTTACTGGTCAAATCCTAAACCATGGCTATATCTCATCAGGGAATTCACCATTTGTTCAGGTCTTAAAAACTGACTGCATGCTAGTCCGCAGTGGTTCATTGACTCTGCTACAGACTGGGTATAAAAAAGTCTGAAGAGAGGAAAGAGAGAAAAATAATACTATTAAGCTAAAAAAATATTCATTTTGTTTTTCTTAGTAAAATAGTGTTTAAAAGCTAGGTTCAATATCCCTTCAATGCATTACTTCTTACCTCCAGGTACTCCCTGCAAAGTAACAGCACTGACAAATATTTCTTACTTCTCACTGATTTAGATCTTTTAAAAATGAATTTATCCGCCACTCTTCCTATCACATGGTTTTGGGAAAAAGTAACATGCCTCTTGCATAGCTCGCAGGTTAGGGGCTCAACATAGAGTTTAGAGCAGCAGTTTGTCTCCCAGGGTAAGAGGGACCAAAATGACCACTGCCCCCACACACACCCCAAAAAACCCTGATCAACACTCCAAGCAAAGTCTTTTGTCAGTTTGTTTCAACTGAAATCATTAAAAATTGTCGCTTCTGGGATCTATCCCTGTTTTCACTGCATATCGTACGGGCTGGGCTGTTTCTACAGGCGCGCAGACAGCAACTTAGATTGTTCACTTTGGCTTCATTCGGATTTAACTAAGCGAATGTCTGCCTTCAGAGACTCTTGTCTCGGGAAGAATACATGCAATAAAAGTCTGTTTTCTGTAGCTGCAGGCGCTTAGTGTCAAACCATGTTATGTTGCACCACACAGCAGTGACAATTTCATTTTAATACATGGGGCACATTTTAACAAGCCAAAGCAGTCCCTGCAAAGAATGCAATATATAAGCTGCCAAGTGAAAGAGACTCAGTGCACTTCGTGCATTTTATGTGGGGAGAGAATAAAAGCGAAATCCACAGTGTTCTGGGATAAAAAGGCCATCACTCGAAAAGCAGCCTTAAAAAGAGCGCACATTTTCTTCTCAAGTTTCACAATTAACGGCTCTCAAATACCATTGCTAGCTATCTGTAATCTGGCACACGCTTCACTTGAAACCGACACTAGCATTACCGACTTGGTTTGGAAAGGCAGCACAGCACACAAAGCCGCCGATATGTGCTCCCTCCAGATGCGTTGCTGAGTAACAACTGCATCCATCCCCTGTCTCTGCCACCTGAGTCCCCGCGTGCCTTCCTTCCGCAGTGGGTCTGCCGGGGGTAGACCTCCCCTCCGGCTGCACCCAGACAAAATACGTTTTCTCTCATGAGTTTATTCACGTTGTCTGAGACAGAAACGTTTTAAAATGTTGAAAGGCTGAGCCCGCTATTTAAGAACGCTAACAGCAATACAACATGTTAAAAGCTAAGCTCCAGGGGACGGGTTTGTAATGTCAGCAGAACATAGGTAAACTCGGGGGAAGAGCACTCTTTAATCTATTTGTCAGTGACTTTTTATTTTTTATTTCACAATTGATGAAACAAAAAGTGGCAAATTACATTCTGGAGGATACGTAAAGATATTAGATGCTTCCAAAATTTCTGTTGAAAGGTACAACTATTCAGCTCCTGCTGGAAAGGTGAGGACATCAGCTTCACATGGTAATAAAAATCTGCTTCTGATCAGATCATTCGCAAAGCATTATTTTCAAACTCTTCAATGGTATGTTTTTGATGTTGATCCAAAGAGAATCTTAGATAATAATTCATGTTCAGATACACCTTGGAGATACCTACAATATATCTGAGTATTATTTTGAGTCTAGAAATGCATTGCAGAAAAAAAAAATATCAAAGCCATAGGCAAGATTTTTCTGATATTTTAAAATGTAATGATAACTACCAAACCCAAAAAAAACTAAGATAAATGTGAAAATTTATTTCCAGTTGTGTCTATGTATAAAACTAAAAATTTCTCAAGTACAATATAAGTAACTAGACTAACTATATTCCGTCCCACTGGAAATGGAGTTCATTTAAAAAATCTGAAGACTGTTATTATCATTTTTCAAGACATAATTTACAAATTTATGATGATTCAGTAAGACAACAACAACAACAGAAGATGATTAATATTAGGCAAATGCAAACAAAAACACATCATCTGAGGTTCACCTCTTGCTGTTAAATACTTTTTTTTAAGATAATTTTAAAAATGTATATTATTCTCTCTACAGACTGTAGTGGTTCCAAAGTAGTCACTATGTGTTATAAGTAATAGGTAACCTTCAACGTGGAAAAGAAAAAAAAAAAAAAAAGGAAAAGATTTAAAAATTAAGCTCTTATACATGTTTATTATAAAGATTGAGGCAGTGTCAAGAAACAACTTAATAAAATTTATACACAAAGAATAACATGATGATTACATAATTATTACATGTGAAATATTCAGTACCATGTAATTACCAGTTAGTAGTAAAATGTGGGTTTGGTTTACATATACCCTATAGTCTCTTTGCTTAATAATAATACTGTAAACGAGAATCAGGCCTGTATTTTTTATATTGCAAGTAAATATTTAAAGATGAAATTATTACTACCACACTTAGGTTATGATCAACATACAAATGTTATTGTTTTATTTTATTAATAAAATCAGGAATAATGCTTCTTTACTATTTAAGGCATTTTGCAAAGATGATAGTAGGAAAGTAGTTGCAGTATTTTGCAGTGGAGAAGTCTGAAGAACTGAGGCCACAGTTAGAATATACACTGGAGAATTCAATTTCTTTAGCCTATCAAAAAACAAAATAAAATGACTAGAGGGGCAGCCTGAGAGAGATGCATAAGTATATTCGTGGGGAGAATAAACTTGGTACTAAGTTCTTTAATCTGGTTGAGAAAGTTGCGATAAGAATCAGATAAATGTAGAAGAGAAATCAGACAGAAATATTTAACTATAAGGAAGATGACCCACTGGCACACATACTTAAAAAGAAGGTTTTTTTTTTTTTTTTTTTAATTCTATATCTTCAAATCACTTCTGAAAGTTGTATTTTAGTAAAAGACAAGTACTCCCAGTTACCTAATGTTGAGACAATACATCAACCGTCTGTGATATAAAAGAACTCAGAGAAAATTATATGGTTTTAAACAGTCTAAAGCTACAAAATAGCTTTGATTAGTATGAGGCTTCTTAGCACCCAGTCCTCCTTATGTCCTACTCGTCATTCTTCTACAGTGCTATGTTCAATAACTTCTTTATTTTGCTGATTTAATTCCAGGCATCCTAAAAGTCTAACATGGCCACAACCTGTGATTTTCTTTTCCCCTATAACTGATTCAGGTATCTTATGTCCCCAGCTTATCGCTTACTGGTAAGCGATTGCTTCTAGATGCTTGCACTTTGGGGTTTAAAACTGTTTTGTGATGAAAAATAATGTTCCCCTTGTCAGTTACAGTGTAGGAAAAGATAATCATTTTGACAAGATGTCCTCATTGCTCATAAATAATGTCTTTTCCAAGTGTGCCTTGCTTGTGTATTTTTCATGTTCATTCCTGTTTGCATGAACGACAGGAGGTTGTCTGCGATCACAGATGGATACACGAGATCTGCAGAAAGCACCCCAGCGAGGACAGGTTACAATCCTCCTCTGAGGGTTTGGGCCATCCTGTAGCATAGCCTACTGTGCCCAGGGGACTCTTCTGAGCTGCCTGAATCAGTTTCCCCCCACAGAGCTACGGCGCTTCCACTTCACAGAGAAACCTGCTTGTTTCAGAAGAAATCTGATGTAACTAAATGACACCTACTTTGTCCTGAAAAACCCTGGAAGACGTGCAGCTTCCTTTGAGGAAAAGAATATACAAATTACAAGCTTGGCTCTTTCATTTTGTTTGAGTGGAAACTGGAACCAATCCATTTCTACTGAAATCCACACGAAAATGCTATATATAGAATTAATGACCCCGTGAGGGCTCAAATCCTTGTTTCCCATTTTCTGTCACTCCCTTTCAGTTGTTGAGTCAAATGTTGTTTCCAAAGACTAAATTTAAGACATATAAAGTCCAGATAAGCAGGAGATAAGTTTAATAAAAAACATGTGCTGGCAGAGAAATGCATCCCACTGGAAGCTCCACCAAGAGCACAGGGTAGGGAAAAGACAAGGATAGAGCCTAAACTCCAAACACCACAAGATGGATAAATGCCCCATTATAGACCCCCCCTGCTCTTTCTCAAAGGGACATAAGTATCTCCTCAACATTTCCTTCTGCTCTGAGATGATAGAGACAACTTATTGAGAAACTCTTGACTTGGGTCTTTCAGTGGGAATGGCATCGTAACAAGCTTTTATGACAGTTGGACAAATTTTCTCACGTTACTGGAAGAAGAATAGTACGAACACACAGCCATTTCCACCTAGACCCTGGCTGATTTATGCTACTGTCTTCGCAGTCTCAGGTTAAGCATTATACTGGTACCCGCCAGCAGTGCAATACTTGACTGTCTGACTGTCAGCATTTCCATCATAAATTTCTGTTTTCAGAGGCTTATGACTTTGTTATAAAACGTCGCTTGGGGGGTGAATCTTGCAAGGTCGTTTTAAGTTACAAGACAGTAAACAAAATAAAAAAGTTAGTGGTTTCTAATTCTTTCTTTGCACTTTATTGTTTAAAAGGACCTATAAAATGCTTGCTCCACTGTTCAGTTGACTGTGGTACATGTACGTATGGTATTATTAACATTGCTATCTCTGTAGGGAGGATACTTAAATAATACTTTAATGGCATTTTACTGGGGGGCTCTAAACCCCTAATTTTTATTTCATTGATTCAGTGGTATCAGTAAGACCCTCCCCAAGGTATATCCCATTGTTTCCCTGTCCCCTTCTCTGTGTCCCAAAGAGTTCTCTTCACAGTACCTAGGGCTTGGGTAATGAAAATTGCTAAACCAAATTACCTGATGGCTCCTAACCTTCTTTGTTCCTCCTTCTTCACCTTTAAGGGCTTCATGCCTATTTTCATGTTATGGCTACCCACTGATATTTGTTCTGGGATCCTGCCTCATCTGTCCCACTCTGGAATTTGCATCTCCCTGGAAGTGCAGCCTCAAGTCTGGCAATATTCTCAGGGATGCACTAGGTTTACCAAAATTTGATCTGGGTTGCAATGCCAGATGGAAATCTGAGGATTTTGGAGACACATTCTCATTCCACAGAAGTTTCCAGCACTCTGCAGTGCTGCTGTGAACCCCTTCCAGGGAGGCTTTTCAATGAAAATTTATCACTGAAGGCATTGGAATATTATACAGATATCACACATAGTCTTTGGGGCATGTTTGGGATTTCCAGTTTCATCTGAGATATCCAATTATAAAGCAATTTCCTGGGGAAGATGTAGGATTTGACAGATCATTCTTCTGACTGAAAGTAGGAATGATCCTCATCATATCTAAGCCTGCACTACTGTCCCAGATGATGGATTTGTTCAAGTTAAATTTATAGCACCTTTTATAACACCTTTTCAACTGCCTTCAATTAAACCCTTGAATAAGGAAGAACAAAGCATTTCCCTTCTTCACAAATGCATCCTTAAACTGCCTGGATGTTCCCTATCCCCTGGTGCTGCTGACACTTCTCTGCCTCCAAAGCAGCATTACCACTGATCCGCAGAAATCTCCCTTTAAATATTTCCCTTTTCATTTAGCAAAAAATCACCACTGCTTTGGCTCCACTTTGTGTTAGATTTTCTCCCACTCAAAACCTGGCAGTCACCCTTTACAGGCCTTTGGAAAGTCAGGTCTTTCGGCACATAGAGTCACCTTTGTAGTGACAGCACATCTTCAGGATGAATTTAAGTATTTTTCTCCATGCTTTTGGTGCCTTCTCAAACCCAGTATCTCCAGCCTCCCTCTAAGACCTTCTCTCTTACCTACTCTCCTTTTTACTCTCACCAACAACTTTGCTAACGGTCAGTTTGCAAAACCGAAATCATAGAAGATGACAGAGCCGCTTTAAAATTGTATCTCAGAAAAAGATGTCTTCAAATCCAGTTGCTTTGGATTTTTTTTTTCCTTTGCTTCTTTTGAGGATTAAGGACTATGCTTTCATTTTAAGCTCTGAGGAATCCACTTACACTTTCTAAATGAAAGATCAGATGCTGAAGTCATTGAATGACTCTCAGCAACAGGGATTTAAGAGAAATGCCTATAGTTTTAAGTCTTGTGATGAAATCCCTGTGTGAGGGTAACACTGCATCATTCCCTCTTTCTACAAGCAATCTTACGACAGACTGAACACAAAGCTTCTCATCTGCACCTCCTCCTTTTTCCATATTCCCTGCTTATTAGTATTTCTTGCCCCTCCTTCTCATTTGTCTTTCTGCTGTGTGAAAGACAAAGACTTTCTACCGGCTGTCAGTCCCAGCTTCTGCTCGCTGGTGTTGGCAGAAACCCATGGTGCCAGCTACCAGCAGCAAGACAAACCCTGCTGAATGCCAGCTCCCACGGGCAGTCTGGAGCCAGGTAGCACAGGATCTGAAGTACAAAGATGGGCGAGCTGTGAGGCAGAGGTGGGTGTCCAGAGGTTACAGCAATTCCCTTTCAACTGAATGGATTTCTGTGGAGCCACAGCTGGAGTCCAAAGTTACCCTTCTCTGGCCCCTTGCTCGTAACTCTCCTCCCCAAAATCTCCCCCAGGGTGTAGCTAGGCAAAGTTGGGTTCAAGCCACAATGAAACATTCTGGAAAGTTTCAGGAAAATCTGTTCAGCGGCTTTTGAGGGATGCAAAAGAGGAAATAATTTAACAGCTTAAAAAAGAGAGCTAGTTTTGTATGTGCGTACTTTTAAAAAGGATGAACTTTAATGTGACCAGACATTACTCAGATCCAAGATCTAAGAGTGTGATCTAAGAACATTTGAAGTTACCCAGGTTATAAATGATTAAGTAGCCACCTGCAGCATTATGAAACTCCTAATCATATTCATTCAGGAAAAAAATGTGACAATAGTTGTCTACAGTAAGCCTTTACTTCTGATTACTTTTTGAATATAATTATTTTGAGATTGACCATTCACATAATTAGACAGAATCAAAAAGTGATTTTTAATCTTCACAGTAGTTAGTTAATAATTGTGAAACATCAAATTCCAAAATTGCTGGGTTTTAGTGTCTGCAAAGTTAACTTCTTGTCCTGTGCTTCTGTGGCTCAGTTAAGAGCTGTGCTAAGTAAGCAGCATGGGGCATTTCCACAAGCAGGCAGCTACACTGATAAAAGGGCCCCAGTCAGAAGATATAATAGGCAGGATCACCACATGGGTTGCTGATCCTGAAAATCTTAAAAAAAAGTCTTCTGAAATCTTAACTGGTCTGAAATGCAGCTGCCATCCCCTAGATGTACACTGCTGATACCCAATCAGCGTGTGCTCACAATGTAGGTACACTAGAAAGAAACCCTCATGACTACAAGCAAAGCTAAACAAATTCATCTCCTTTGAGTGACATGCAGTAAAATGATACTGAATAGCACGCTATTACAAAAAGAAGATCAGGTGGTCATGTAATTACAGCTTGTACTGGTAATTCTGCGAAGACAAGAGTCAGTATTCAACTGTAGTTCTAAATTTCTGTATTAATTCTGGCCTCTCTCAGGTCAATGCAAAATAAGTGGTATAGTTCAATACAGCCAAGTTTTTACCCCTCTGTTGTTTGCATGGTGATTTACACAACCTTTACATTAGATCACAAAAGCTTTTTGGAATATGTGACATAATTCAATACATTTTCACAAACAAAGTCAATTTTTAAAATACAAGTTTACCCATGAGTTATACCAATCTATATTTAGTGAGCTAGAAAAATTCGCGTTATTATCTGCAAGAATGCATAAAGAACAGCATGTCATCTTTCAGCATAAATGTTTTGCCTTTTTCTATTTGAATTCAGACAGCATTATCTTAACATTGTTTGTGCATGATGATCTTTCACATCAAGGACAAAGGTAACACTACAATGTCACTTATCTTGCAAGCTACCTTTTTATCATACAGTACCCTATTTCACTCAGTGGTGTTATGACACTAACATGAGTGCCATGATATGCCAAGATATGGTGTATTTCAAAGAAATTCAAAGGATGACTAAGTCATTTTACCTCCACTACAAAGCACAATGTATGAATATTCTGTAGAAACAATTATTTGGGATTTTTTTATCATTATTATTTTTGAGCTTTCTTTTGAAGCAGAACACTGATTTACAGCACAGTTACAGATTTCTCTTCTCCTTATTTGCTTTTTCAATACCTTTCTATATATAGCTCTCCATTCCTTGGCTTTTCAAAAGAAAACTGTTTGATTTAAGAATGTTTCAAGCTGTGGAGAATCTATGTAAATATTCCCTGAGAGTAAACATGGAAACTTGTCTTTCCATACTGACAACGAGCTACATGGTAATAATATGTTGCCCAT
Source organism: Anser brachyrhynchus (assembly GCF_964034855.1). NCBI lineage: Eukaryota > Metazoa > Chordata > Aves > Anseriformes > Anatidae > Anser > Anser brachyrhynchus. The sequence goes on along the minus strand of NC_137695.1, from coordinate 43,296,342 downwards.
TTTGTCTAAACTACTCTGACAGTGCTTGTTATATGCAAATATTTCTTCTTAACCTCTTCTCATAGGTTTGAGTTCCTTGCAGCTTTCAAAGAAGCTGTGTTTTTTCAGTTATAGTTCCTCCCCCTTGCTCTTCCAACTGCTAAATTTACTTTTTCTTATTGCAAAATATTTGCTAGACATTTAAACAGTTTCCTCACCAAGTGTGTTCTTTTTGCTGTAGGACATTTATTATTATCCAAGCTTGATACTGCATGGATAGCTCACTATTCCTAGCTATTTTTATTTCCATACATACATTCAGTGAACTAATTTCTGGAGCAATGAAATGAACATCGTTCTGCACCGGTATTCCTCAGCTCAGTAGAAAGAACAGACGCACAATCTGATAAAGGTGCTGCTCTGCATTTTCGATAGCTATGAGGCTTCAGTGTTACACAGCATACAGCATTTGCAAAGGACCAAAGTCAAAAAATATGCATAAATCAAGTAAGAGTAAGGGTTTTACCTGGCAAAGCCAACTCCTCTGCTGACTCCGTTAGCATCTCTTAATATTCTGGTGGAAATGACATGTCCAAAAGGTTTCAGCATATTCTCCAGTTCCTGCTCATCCATGGAAACGGGTAAATTTGAGATGTATAGATTTGTGGGATCTTGCTCTTGTTGCTGTGACAAAATAAGACAAATATCCTCAGTTAGGCTTAGCAAAATGGAATAGCTTATGGTTTATAAAATGAGGGCTACTCAAAAGGAGACCAAGCCAAAAAATTATAGCTGCATCACAAGCGAAGCTAGGAAATTTGTTCATGATGACAACATATTTGCAAAATTTCTACAATCTCTCATGCATGTGCTTGACTTTGTGCGTGACTGCTCTTACTGAACTCAGTGACACTACTCATTTATAGAAAATTACTCTCATGCACAAGTGTTCTTGGGTTTGTGTCCTAATTTAACAAACAGATTGTGAAGAAAACATGATTTCCACAAATGTGCTCACTGTTAACATAAATAAAGAAGTAAAACTCAACACATATTTTCAGCAGATGTGCTTTCCAGCCTGCAGACTTCCCATTCAACCTGTTCATCATGAGTAAGGTTGGTTGAAAACACAGACGTTTTCCCCAGTATCTTTTCCTTCTTTTTTCCCCTATCAAAAATATCTTGGTAGGTAATATGCAAGAACACCTAACTGGGAGCAGGGAGTTCTGCAGTTCACACTAAAGGTACTGGTAACACAGGTCACATCTTTATTCTCAGATCAAATTTAAATTATTATAAAGTTTTCAATATGACTAATTGAGAAAATAAATTTGAAGACAGTTTTTGCATTTTATTTTTGAATTTCAGGCTGTTTCCAGGTTCAGTCTCAGAATATTCCAATTCTGTTCTTGCCTACTGAACAACTGAAAAGAAACAAGAGGCAGAGGTGCAGTATGCAAAATAAGTGTATTAAAATGGTAAATGAAAACCTTGTCTACAGACAAACAGGTCCTGATTACACTAAATCAATTTAGCTAAGACCTCGCAAATTTTCATGGCTCCAGTGCCATATTCACTGGTAGCAGCTTTACTTACTATCTGATCACCTGTCAGTACAAGCCTCATTTAGATCAGGCATGACGACTTAATTTTATCTAATGCTTAATAACCAAAAATGTAAGATGCAATTTCTATGCTATGCAGTAAGCCAGGTAATACATTACCTAACAAAGTCTTCTGAGACAGATTTTTGGATTTTGTTTCTCACACATTTTAATGGGCAAAATGAATTTGTACTAGTTCAACACTGAGATGCATATGACGATAGCATTATCTTTTTTTTTGCTAGAGGGTGTCCTAAAACCAGACAAACAACCTTGCAGCAGCACCACAACCTTACGCTGAGGAAATCACACACAGTCCTGCAGCCATCTGCCCCAGTTTAACTAAACTGGTTTCAAATTACATCCCATTAAAATCAGCGCAGACGTGTCTTGTCAAACACAACGAATTGCAGGTCCCATTTTTGGAAGATGTATGAAGACAGCACAGAACCAAGATGTCTGCTCTATCTCTGCCTTACACATTCAAAGCTTTGAAAAGAAAAGCAGAAATCCGAGTTTCAAGCTGTGATTCACAAGCCCATCCGTTACAGGGACATGGATGACTAAACAAAGTCCAGCTTAGCAAAATACCAGAATCAGAAGCCAAATAAAGTTTTCAGCTTCACCTATGCCAGGCTCAAGGGATATTTTAGCCCTTTTGGATGAGAAGAAAAGCTCCAAAATCGGGAGGCATGTAATGCTTTTCTACTGCATAATCTGGATTCTGACCTAAGCACTGTGACTACTTGCCTTTGGACATACTGCTTAATGCCCATTGCATTCTACCTTTGCATCTCCAGACCCATTACCCCTGGAAACTACCCGTTACCATGCAGGTTGAATTCACTGCTATTTTACAAAACAGAAGTAAATGTAGGCAATGTAGGCACATTTTCAAGCTGCTGTCCATAAAAATATACCTGATTATTACCATGCCTTATAGTAAGGTGCAGAGGACAGAAAAACCACACACACGGACAGCAAACTTACTGCTAATTGAGAAGTTACAACCCCAAAATCCCCAAACAAAAACATTCTTTCCCTTTCCAATCCTCTCTCCCTGCAGTCGTCCTCCTTTCTTTTTCACTTCAATTTATGTTCACGCAGATCAGAAAGCTAGTTCCTCTCCAAAAGATATTAGTGAGGGGTTGGAACGGGGACAGTATTGACAATGTAAGGGAAATCCTGCAAACATTGCTGGGGTGGAAGGCAGGCAAGAAAAGAGAGGAATATGAGCTTCTGATTATATTTTTAGCTATGGGAGGGGAAAAAAATGGAAGAAAGAAAGAAAAAGACTCAACATTTTCCTGTATTTTTTTCTTCATCTTTCCCCTTTTTTGTGTGCAAACTGTTTTAAGATTTATTGCCTGATACTGTTTTTTTTTTTTTTTCCTGCACAGGCCACAAGAGGGAAACATGGAAAGATATAGGAGATCAGGAAATGTCTTCATTGTTCCTAAGTACTTTGAAACTTACAGAATCACAAAATCACTGAATGGTTGGGGTTGGAAGGATCCTCTGGAGGCCATCTGGTCCAAAACCCGCTCAAGCAGGGACGCCTAGAGCAGCTTGCCCAGGATCACATCCAGGCAGCTTTTGAGGGAGTGCTCCCTCCTCTGTCCCAGATTTAGTCTCAGCTCATCCCTTCTTCCCCACTTGCTCCCAGAAATATGAACCTGAATTTCCTATATGCCTGGTAACTTGAAATCAACAGGCTGATGCAACTGGAGCAGGTCTGGGAGAAGAGGGCCCCAAAGTTGGCAACTCCAGCAATGTGTTGCACAGGAAGGAATTATGCTACGGCGGTTGAGCAACTCACTGATTAGTTACTGAGAAACAGGGGACTTTTGGTAAATAATGATCACTGTACATTTGATTTACATCAGTCTGCCTGGACCTTGAGCCGGAGGATGGCTGAGCATCAGAAACTCCCAAATGGGTTCCCTCACAGGAGAGCTGGGGATGCAGCACAAGCACGGGCTGGCTTTTATTTTATTTTTTTTTTCCACCGTGCCAGAGCCTACAAAGCATTAGCTGCAATTAACTCGAATTAAAACAAAAAGCAGTCCCAGCCCGTTGTCCCTCTGTCTCCCTTGCCTCCTGTAGGCTCGCATCAGCATGGCCTAGCGCACTCCCCACAGCCCTGGTGGGGCCCTGCCCGGCCTGCCCCGGCCTGGAGCCAGCAGGAGGGGCTCAGGCAATTTGAGCAATTGAGGCAATTAATATTATGCAAACCTCTACCCGTTGACTGGTTAAGGACTTTGATTAATCAACCAATTGGTGCTCAGGGACTGACATCCCTTGTCAATATTAAGGAAAAAAAAATTTTGCAGTATTATGCAGATGAGATCCCCACAGCCAAAAGGACAGACTAAGATGGAAAGAGCCGCGTTATGCCTCAGTAACTGCACAACATCCTTTGCTTTCACTGAAGCAATTCATTCCAGCAGAATATTAAAATGAGAACTTTTTCTTTTGACTACTCAGTTTTCAAGCTGTGGCAAACAAATAAAATAAATAAGAGCTGCCGCCAATGTGTCTCACTTCTGGAGTAAGAACACATAAGCCTTTTAACTGCGTTAGAGATTAAATGCCGTTGTTTTAAATATCCATGGAAAGTTTAGCTACACTCTGAGGATGAATGAAAGACTAGCAGGCCACATCACTCTCTCACAAGGATTTACCAATCCTATCTTTTATCAATGTGATAAACAAGGGCTGCAAGCAGAGAGAGAGACAGATGAGGCCACTAACGCTCCCTCCACAATGCAGCAGTGTTTTCAAAGAAAGGGAAAAAAAAATCCATGTTATTTTTCCTTACTATACAAATATAACATTTAGAGAAATACCCCTTTCCTTTAAAGAGAAATATAACCCCAAAGAAGCCATATCTCTCACCACAAACTAAAACAAGATAAAAAGCCTTCCCCAAGCGATGAAGCTTTGTGAAGCATGTTATGCTTGGAGGTGAGCACGTATTACAGGAGCGGTATGTCCCTGCCACTATATGGGAAACCAGCCATGCCTCGCACAAGACCCCACGGCCATGTACCCTCCTCACAACGCACATTGCTTAGCCTTGGCCCCGCTCCCCACATGGGGCTGTGTTGTATCTGGCACCAGAGCTCTTCACCATCTTTTCCTCTGCAGCTCAGAGGTGCTCATTTCACCTGAACCTTTTCATCCCAGTTTCCCAAACTCTGATGTGCCATACATGCTTCCCATCCCCAGTGTGGCTGCGAAGCTTCTCACTTTAAAAGGCAAGTGTCCTACTGTTCAAAATGTGCCTGTTTGCAGACAAGATGAGCCTAACCAGAAAAATAAATGTAAGCACCCTGCAAACTGCTCACCTTTCATCATCCAACCTAGTTTACAGTCAAGTTTCTGTCTTCAGGAAAGGTTCACATCCTAAGGCTGCAGGACTGGTGGGGACTGTGGTGCCTGGACTCATGCAGTGTGGCCCAAACTCTCCCTCTTTCATTTAATTCTTCCTGGGGCTTGTCACCAGACGTTAAAAAACACTGCTTTTCCACCTTGGGATGCTAAAATCCCATTTATTCTTGTGTCCAACCCCAAACTGACCAGCTATCAATATCAGCCCTACTTTCAAGAGGGAGAGCTGAAAGTCATTCATGTGAAGATCACCATCCCTTCAGAACTACATTTTCCTCTTACGCCTCCAATATTTCGGATAGGAGTAGAAGGGGTCGAGCAGCAGAAAGCCACACACCACCCACACACACGTCCAGCAGGTTTGGACATCCCACATTCACCGCAGCAAGGCAATCAGCAAAGTGCTGCAGAGCCCCCTGTGCCACACGGGCTTTATAGTCCCTGTCCTACCACAATGGGGACACCAGAGGGGAATGGCACACCAGTCAATCCCGTCATGTCCTGCCAAAGCGCACAATAACCCCCAGGTGAGAAGGGGGCTTGGAGGAGGCAGCAGCACAGCTCCTCTCCTTTTCCCAGACCCCATGCACTAAACACCACTAATAAATGGGTGCAAAGCCAAGCCAAGCTGCTGCTTTTTTTTTTTTTTGGGGGGGGGGGGGGGGGGGAAGGGGGCTCTGGAGACTGCTGCATGTGCCAGCTACAAGAGCATCGTTCTCAAGGCATGCAAACGTGCAAGTGCAGTCTCAAGGTACAGTGAAAAGCCTGCTCCTGGCTGTCCTCACTGAGTTTCATTTTTCCCTAGATCTTCTGTTTGACAGCCCAGGGAGGGAGACACCTCCAAAGCACAGCTTGCACTTGCACTGCAGCCCCACAGAAATGGGGGTGAATTCATCCCAGCGGCCCCATCACTCTGAAATCCAGACTTAGACTCACACTGCAGACTGAGATCTTTCTGGGTCCTGGCATGTGCCAGTCTGCATGCATACAGAGTGCCACAAAATGGGTTGCCAAGGAAGAAAAAAAGGAAATGAACCCAATTAAAGCTCCTCTCCAGACAGCCGCAGGGCTTTTTGCAGATCCCTTTGCTCCCACCCCAGCCTGTTTCCCCATCTTCATAGCCCAAATACTGCAGCTGCTCTGTCACGTTAGCTTCAGGGACGCTAACTGCAAGCCCATGTCATTAAGCCATTCTGGCTGGGGGTGTGAACGACGGACACTCCAAAACTGGCCAAAAACACAGCTAGAAAGGCTTAAAAGTGTGAATACTGCAAACCAACAGAAGGTTAAAACCAAGGTTTTGACTCAGTCCCAGCATCAGAGCATTTCCAGCATTCAGCAGCAGGCGTCTTGCTGTAAGGCTCTGGAATTCAGCAGTCAGGAGCAGTTGTACTGGGGAAACAGCCAGAAACTTTGTCACTGCCTTTTAGCAAGAACTGAGTCAGTCACTCAGCTCCCAAGGTCTGTGCCAAGGAGGCAGAAGAAGTTTATAATGCAGAGGCTTTGAAACACGCTACATGAACATCATTTGAAATGTATAAAACCCAGTGGAGGGCGTGCTGCAACTCAAAGTTGCCGTTTGCTTTGCTGGACCCTCCTAGCCACTCCTGAAAGAAAGGACAATGCTCAAATGGGATTTTCGCTCCCATCTTGAGATAATCTTTGGAAGCACTGCATGAAAAGATGAAAGAACAGTTTCTGCTGGTGCAAGAAGAGGCTGAGCCTTCTTTACGTAGGACATTAGTAATGCATTCTTTAAAGACACATAGGGAGGGGCTGGCAGGTTTTGGCTATGTTATTTTCCCCCCAAAGGAATTGAAACCTTCTGTAATCTCAGTAGGACTGGAAACTAAGTCTGTTTGGGTTATTCAGGAATCCCATATACCAATTCTTTTTATTCAACCTAAGTTATTTCTCCTTGGAGCAGCTTGCTCTAGAAGTTAAGCACAGATTATTAGTTCAAACCGTTCCTTTCCTATCTTCCAAAATTATTCTGGGAACACATATGAATATAACTTTGTATGTGGATCTGTGAGAGATTCTGAAGGCCTCTCTTTAAAGAGGCACTCAATATTTATATTAACAGATCATATACTTTTTCTGGTCTTTAATAAATTGAGACTTCATCATATTAATATTGATGCAGATCAATATTACAGCTCATTTTAGAAGCATGGTCATGTCTTTCTGAACATTTTAGACACAGTTTCAAATCACACCCAATTAGTATTTCCCCCACGCTAGTTCATCTCTGCATAATGGCCAGTGCCCAGATCTTCAGGTGATATATGTCACTTTTCTCCTTTAAAGATCTGGGTTGAACTTGTCTCCCCTTAACATAAAAATAGTTACACTCTTTATGGAAAAAAGTCATTTATGTGGAACCATTTATATGAAACCAGATCATTTATATGGAAACATTTATATGCCATTCCAAAAATTTTCCAGTGTTTGCTCAGTACTTTGAAAACTAGTTGTATTGTAGCATCAGTCTCATCTTCAATTTATTACATTATTTCTAGACTGGATTCTGTGCAAGCCACTGGGCTTAAATGAAACATTCTCTCTCAATAGATTTACATTCAATCTCTCTTCATATTGTTTTATTATTTAACATTTACTTTTTTTAGTACTGCAGCTCATGAGAACTTTCCAGAACATCTGAAATAGACATTCTCTTGAAAGTTGATTTGATATGCATTCGCCTGGATTTATTCACCAAAAAAAATGAATTTAAAGATAATATTTTTTCCAGTTTTTCATTTTTCTCCCATTTATTCCTTAGAGTTTTTGTGGCATACTTTTGCATATATGTGAAAGATGCCTGGCTTTCAAACAGAGAATTTACTACTGAATTTATAATTCAAGTGTCTAACTACAGATCTAACACCTAAAATCTGCAAAAGCAACACTTGGAGAAGTTCTCTCTTCACTGACCTATCCAAGCATGACAGAAGGCTCCTAACTTAGTATCACAGTTAGATAGGATGAATATGGGCTAGTGGTGTGAGAGTTAAAAGAAAGTCACCCTAATTCCACCACCTCCCAGCACCAGAAAGCAATGGCAGGAAGCCCAGTGAGCTTGGGAGGGAGGCACGGGGACTGGGATCCTTCCAGTGTACATCCATATAGTGCCTCTGAATCAATGAAGGTACGCTGATTTAAATTAAGTGATAGTAGCTCTGTTTTCAAGGATTGTCATATTATAATTTCTTTTATAAAAAGAAGAAGCAAACAAGCTAACAAAAGAACATACAGCAATGGTCCAGGCCATAGAGTCTTTCCAAACTGCTAACAATATCTTTTGAGCCATTATCGCAGTAACACGAGGTGAACAGAATGAATCAAGTGCAGCTGCCAGGGTTCCCTTTGACTTTTTACTGGCTTATTTACTTCCCTTTGTGTGGGCACATTTTTAACAGTGCAGACAGCTAAATCAATGGCCAGTTAACTATTGATCTCTGGCTAGTTTCACTTTCTTGTTGAGCAGCACACCAAAAGGCTTACAAGACTGTTCAAAGAGCCTAAAATTTACATGGATTTTATTAGTGCCCTAAGTGCTGATAATCCAATAGATACAGAGAAGGAAACTGGTAAAAGCGATGCCAGCCGTCTTGCCATGAGTCTTTCCAATGCTCTAGGCAGCAGGCCCTGCGTGAAGCACCAGCTTCAACCGAGACCATGTCTGAACACCAACATTTCACAGGAAAAGTACTGCAGAGCAGAAGACACTGGGGTATTCAGAGGTTTCTTTTGTCTTAGGGACCTTCAAAAGAACATGGCTATTGTCTGATGGCCCTTCCAAGGCTTCAGTATGTCAAGATTTAACATCCTGAGATATTAAATTTCTCTTCAACCCTGCTACATCTACTTCATGGTAGTCACTGTGCCTTTTTAGATAGAGTGCTGACTACATTTCATAAATTAGCCTTCTTCTGTACCCAACCCTAACCAACTCTTACACTACAATGGTTCAAAATTTATTAGTCACTTGGCTTTTCCACAGCACTGCAGGATATTAGGCCTTAGCATAATTATGCAACTATTGTACAGCAATAATTAAGCCCAATCCATGAAGCATTATAAGTATATCTAAAACTAAAACTGCAGCATGCATTTTCTGCATAAGCTTGATTGTCAACAGGTCAGGTCAACATCCTGTCAGCAATGACAAGGATGCTTTCTGAAAAGACATTGGTTGTGCACATGAAGCATTTTTAAGTGCTATTCAGAAGAAAGCAATTTCACAACGATTTTCGGAAGCATTTCGTTCTTATTTGCATAAGTAAATTTGAGCACATCTGAGCTTTACAATGACCCAAAGAAAAGAATTTCTTCCACAAGGCCCATTATATGGGATCATTTAATCAGAAAAGAGAGACGTGACTCAGGCACCCAGGCTTGCTGTACCATCACTGAAAAGCTTTGTGTAGTTACTTCTCAAACAAGGCAGAGGTTAACATTTGTTCTACCAAATTTTGTCAAAAAAATTACAAACAAGCAAATTTCTAAAAACCATGACCTATGAAGAGAAAAATAACACAAGTATTGGAGGAAATTGTTTGTCACAAATACCTGTATCAGCTCCACAGCGAAGTATTACTTAGAAGTACAGTTTTAATTAAAAACATGAACTTTAAAAGAAGTTCACAGTTTATATATGCTCAGGATTTCTTCTCACTGTGCAAACTATCAGAGTGCTGCACGGTGCTGTGTAAGCTGGCCTCAGCTTTCTCTTAATTAAGTTTGCTCATGGACAGCACAGCATTTGCTAAAGCTAAATATTGCTGGAACCGAATTGTTATTGGTCTGTCCACCATAGAGCTGCTGCAGAACTTTCCATCATGCATTTTATCTGCCAATGGTGATTTGATTTGCCCTTCATCTTGGGTCGCAAATACAGACTCTAGTCACTACGGTCTCTGCCTTCAGAGCACTGCATAAGATACATAGTACCTTCTTTTATTTGCACAAAATATGATCCTAACCAGAACTATCACAGGCTGATATAAAAACCCATTTCTCACACTTCTGCCATTATGAGGTGAGATTTTTATAGCTCCCTACCTTTTAGTTTTCCTAGAAACAAATTTCCGCACTTTCCAACTCACACAGTGCACTGTGGCCAAAAAGGCAGCTCAGCCTCTGCTAAAACCATTGTGTCACTCATGCTCTGAAGGTGCTCAGTTGCCTCCCCATTGTCTTTCATACCGTTTTAATGACGACTTTGCTATTTATATTGCTGTTAAGTAAGATTCAATTAATTATCTCATATTACCTGAAGCCTGTCTGTAACAAATTTGGAAAATGCTACATAATCTCCTAGCCATGAACCCTAAAATTAGAAACTCACTGATGACCTCTGGCAGAAAAAGGCTCATTTGCCTGATGAGCTGCAATCTATGTTTAACACCTTACCTATTTATTTTGATTTGTCACTGACTTGGTCCTAGTGAACTTAAGACATGGTGTCCTATTGCAAACTTTGACAATATCGCATTAAGTATGTTTATTTGCCTTATACTATGCTGGGTAAATGACACTCTGATTGATGTATATTTTCCAGGATTCTCTTACCGATAGTTAGACAGGAGTCAAGTCCTTTGCCCCTGCACAGACGATGAATCTTGCAATTTAACTCCTACTGTTCAGAATTGTGTTTTACATAATACTCTCCAAGAGCAAGGGTGCATTTGTATGTGTGTGTGTGTATACTTACACAAACAGAGAAAGACGAGGTCACAAGAGAGATTGTTTGGTTTTCAGAGGACATAGCACACAATCAGGCAACAGTATAAACCTTCCATTATCAACAAACAAGGAAGGAAATCTAGTCTTAGCTAAAATGCCATATGCACTAAATCAGTAAAATTAAACTTGAGATTAACTTAAAGTTCTTTTAAAAAGATCTTAGATGTATGTACAAAACACATCCACTACCATGGATAATTGCAATGATTTGGTATTATGAATGATACTATCCACACAAATAGTAACTGCTTGGTAGCTCTACTCACTTCTCTTCCTTAAGAAAGATCTGCAATGCCAGTGATGCTAATTAGTCGAAATGCATTTTTATATAGAAATATTCAGTGCAAAAAAGTCCAATCATAGTTATATTTAAAAAGAAAAATTGCAATGATTTTTGATCGACTTAAAATCATAACATTTCCGAACACTGAAATAAACACAGAAATCAGACATCATAAATCTCTTTCATGAACTCTACAGTCCTCCTTTGCATAAGCTGAAGTCTGTAAAATTATGATAGCAGATCCTGAAAAGCAGGATTTATATAAAAAGCAATGGGGAGTCTTTAGCGAATAACTGAAATTATTACAGAATTTCTAGAAGACCTCACTCTTTCAGTATATATTTGTCACTGTGGCAACTCTCAAGCCATGGTCTGGTAACTTCTAGAGCTGGCGGGGCTGAGCTATTTTCTTAGCACACAGTTTCAAGCAGAATGTCTTTGTTCTTATGACACTAACACTGGATCAAAAGGATTACAAATGGTAGTGGAAATAAATGTTTTTCTCCCTAATCTCTCTCAAGACACAGTAGTACCACTTCCTCAGTGCAGACATCTGACACTACAGAGGACAACTCTGGGCTCCTCAAACTGAAGATTTAAAGTAGTCAGATAAACCTATGGATAATTCCTGCCTGTGCAGTTTGAGGAGATTGTGGTGTGTTGAAGCTGATGTTACCTACTGCTCATCAAGCTCAAAAACGGGAGCAGAGAGACTTTTTTTATCACTGGAGTGTGGAGAAAGGCAGGGCTTTGCTGTCTGATCTTCCAGTGGCCATAGGATGTCATAATGAAGCAGCAGAGGCACAAATTACAGATGTTTTCATGCACGTGTAACTAGTACTTGGCCAGGGTGGCTTTAGGACTCTCTGTCCACAGTTTCTAGCAGCTGTTCTCCCTAAGGACACAAGTATTTGTTCTGTCACGGTTTGATCCTTTCCTAATTGAAATCTAAATGTACATTGATCTTACGTGGCAGTATCAGGATCTGTGCTTGAAAAATATTTCCAAAACTATATTCAGAAAGATTAATAAAGATTTAAAAAAAAAAAAAAAAAAAAAGCAGACGTCCCTCCTCTTCTGATGTTTTTCATGCCTGGTTGCAGTCCCACACAAGGTTAAATTATTGTTCGTATTGCATCTATTTGTACATCAATGGGAATTTACGTGTTTCTCTTCAGAAGCTTCTCTAGGCTGGGACTAACTCAGGAAACTCAGATTTCTTCATGTAAAAATTCAAAGGCTTAGCATTTAACTGTCTACACTTGCACTAGAAAAAAGACTAGCTACTATTAATGGTAGTAAATTATCAGCACTGGGAAAGCATTAGAAGCTTTAAGAGGACTTTTTGGGACAGTATAATGCTTTTTAATATTTGACCTATTGACCCAAAGGCGAATTCAAGCAGCACACAGATCCCATGTGATTGCTTGTGAAGAAAACCGAACGCTTTCTTTTGTCATGTTTTACGTTACTTCCTATAAACCATAAATGAAGTCAGAATTTTCTTGTCTGGGAATTCCTGTTGGGATAAAGGTTGAGGTCTACTTAGCCTGAGTCCATACAGACTGCTACAGAACAGTTATTCATCTTGATGCACACGCCAGAAATGGAAACCTACTAGTCCTTGAGGATACATCAATTTTCAGGGAGTCTGGACTCTTTTAACTACTACAGGAACTAAGGAAAAGATCTACATAGACATTGCTTAAGAAAAACAAAATCCACCATAAAGCACAGCCTTGACAGTTTTATTTTGAGAAATCTGTATTTAACACAGACAAAAATACCGTTCCCTTTTAAGATTGGGCTCAACTCACAAAACACATACTGCAAAAATACTTACACTTTTCATAAGTGAATTGGATATAAAAGGCAAATCCATGTCATGCTTCAAATGTGACAAGGCTCAGAAGCACAACAGACCCAGCAGTGTCGCATTTTCCCTGCGTGTGGAATTCCTGGCACTGAGTCAGCAAGTCCCGGAGGAGGGTGAGCAAAAAAAGGCCTCGAAACGTTCATTTTCCACCCTCACAACTGACAATGAGGAAATACTATTAGCGAGCGAAGAAAGTGAAACTTTGTTTTATTAAAAAATGAAGAAAATATTAAAATAGAACAAAAAGGCAGTGTTAAATTGTCGCTGCTGAACCACCTTGCAGAGAAGCAGCTGAGATGTCTGTGCTCTCCTCAGCTCCCATCAGAGCAAGCCCTGCTCCATGGGATCAGACTGCCCTGGTAAATGAGGTTGAGAATAGGAACCAGCAGCAGAAAAGGAAGGAAAAGGGGTTAACAGTGGGGCTAAAGCCCTGCATTTCTGCCAAATCAAGCAGACAAGGTCCCACGCTCTCCAGGCCGTGGTCTCTCTAGTGGTGGGACGGTGCCAGCACCACCGACGTCCACTGCCCCCACGGTGTGGAAAAGCAGAACCTAGACAGCAGGTGGCCTGCAAGGAGGGCCAGGATGTGTGGGACCACCTCCTTCCCTGCTCAGGCCTCAGCTAACCTGGGGCTGCGTCCAGCTCCCTGGGCGCAGCAGAGGCTGCAACTAATGAAGGAGAAAGGCACGGCACTGACATCAGGTGGGACATCACCCGGAGTGGCCACCAGACGAGCAGGAGAGTGGGAGACACTGCATCAGTCTCCAGATGGACAGCAAAACAGCCACCAGGCAGCTGTCGTTCCTCATCGACCTCTTGGGAGATGGAGGTGACTAAAATATCAAGGTTTCCCTTCCCTGACACACAAAACCCAGCGCCACTGAGGAAGAAAGCATCATTTAGGAATACCTCATGCTTTGTGTAGACAGAAAATTAGGATCTGAAAGACACAATGCATCAGCTAGAGGTTTGCAAGCTGCTAGGGGAGAGTAGCAGCGCTCCTACAACTCTACAGTATTGGGAGAAAGACAAGGATAGAGAGACAGTAAGGGAAACATGATTCTTCTCTTGCCAGTTGATGGAAGAAGAGAGGAGAGGGAATATTACTGTGCTTTGTCATCTGCAAGGAATATAATCTGTGCACGAGGTGCAAGGCAGCTAACCTGAGTCTGTGAATTCACTCCCTTCCTGAAACCAGGGGCAGTGTGAGTTTTTCAAGTGAGTTTTCCTACAAACCTGTCATCAGTTCCTTCCACCTCTCCTATCAGCCAGAAGAGTATGGTTTTCTGAGCTCTGAATACTGACTCAAGTTTTCCAAGCCAAGCAATGTTTCAAGGTGCCCATCAACATACAAAAGACAAAGTCAATAATTTTCTGCAGAAGGAAAAAATTAGAAAAGGTATAGCAAGGTGGACAGCATGGCCAGTTCTATCTGGCTAGTAAGGATCAAGACAGATATAAACAAAATTTTGTAGAGCCATGAGGAGCTGTAACATGGTCCCACCACAAAAAGAAAAAAAATAATTCCCTTATGCTCAGGAAACTGATGTGAAAGGGCACTTATGTTCTTGTGGCAGAAGTGAAGAACATCAGGAAAGCTGACAAGCAAAGATGTCTGGCATCTGAAACGAAGTAATGCAATTGCCTGCAGCCGGTGAAATGCGGCAAAACTGAGCTGCCTGGACAGGAGGCCTGCAAGACAGAGCAGTTCACCAGGCAGCAGGGACAAGCTCAGATGCATTGCTGCACAAAAGGTGCCTTCCTGCTAAAGCTCATGCACTTTAGTTCCTTTGTAACCAAAAGACTAGGTGACAAACTGTACGGGAATGATACAAGATGATATAAGAGACCAGTATAGTTGAGACTGAAAGATACTACGAGTTGAAATTCAAGACAGAGCACAATCCTTGGTCTTGTACTTGTGACCGGTCCTTGTGGGAATGGGGAAAGGGAAAAGTAAACGTCCCAAGCCCTTCAACTCTGTTTTTCCTTCTGTTTCAAGAAACCTTGAATTAGCCACCCTGCCTAGGACACAACTGGCTGCGTGTCATCAATTTGCTGTGTTGTGCAAAACCATCTATGAGAAAATGCCCTAGTGTTCCAATACTGAGCTCTTTGTGGCTTGTGCTTATCTGTTCTTCTTATGTCTATATGGTACATCAGCTGTGGCTAATACATATATGTGTACGTGCGTGCCCGTGTGTGTGTGTATGTACACAGGAGTGATGTGTTTAAGTACATAAGTACAGCTCTATATTACATATGCAACAACAAATTATATTATGCATGTAAAAGTGCGTTCCAGTTTAAAAGCATGCTTTCAATTTTGAAAATCTGGGTAAACAGATGTCTATGTGTAAAGACATACAAGCCTACACCAGACTTCCAAAAAAGGAGGCACATTTTCAATTATGCGTACATATGTGCGAGTGACTGTGTATACAAAGGAGGAATCCCCATACATAGCCACTTAATGTGCTTTGCTGGTAGTATGTTTGTGTGGGATTAAATATATCTGTATGTAATCATATTTTATATATATTTGTGTATTTGTATAAACCATTCATATAAAAAATGATGGCTACATCAATCCAACAAATGAAGGTTGTTATTATTTTCTTTCTCACTTATAAATCATAAGCAGCTCTAACAAGTTATTGCAGTAATAAAACTGTGAGACAAGATACGTAGGCATTTCTTGAATCCCAGACCAGAAAGGAATTACAAAGAAGTCTACGAATCTTTCTGGGTAGAGTGGATAGCTGGCAACTAAAGGAAAAGGGGAATCTGCTGCAGGGCATAGAGGGAATGGTGCTGTTCTAGGGTCCGCCTATTCCTAGGATGCTGAAAGCTAGACCCGGCTCTTGCACTGGTCCTTAAATGACATGAGTTGTTTTGCTCTGTCTTTAGAATATTTTCATAATAAAAGAGACAGAGTTAGAGAAAGGAACTTGAGCTTCTGTACACTTTATGGTTCTGGATTACCTTTCCCAGGTGCTGTATTCACAACCTGTTTTCAAACCAATTTTAGTGAAAAGCAAAGCTGAAGACTTACAGTTGAACATTTTAAACTACCATCTATTTAATACTGCACCTACATGGCAATGAACTAGAATGAGAGAGAGACCCTTTCTCGTGTAAATTAAGAGTGTTTTTTATCAGAGAGGGATTTCTCCTTCCAGTGCTTATCCTTGCTGATACTAATACCAGCAGTTGATGACAAACAGAAATTCACTGAATACTCAGGAAACAACTTCAACCATTTTTTGAAACTGTATTTTAAATACAGTTGTTTCTAAAGGGGGCAGGACCAAAAAGATCTGTTTACAACACCTTTAAATGGATGCCTATAACATTCCAGAGTTTGCTTGTCAAGTTCTCATCATGACTGTAGCAACTCCTGGTGGTAAAGCACACATATTTGTGGATGTGCGCACATTTTTCACAAGCCATGTAAACACTTTAAACCTAGGTTGCTATCCTGAGAAATTTCTGTTCAGCTCGAGTTTGCTTGACAGACCTAGCTAATGTTACATGCCTTCTGCAGGTCACTTGCCAACAAAAAAAAAAAAATCAAAACAAAACAAAACCTTTGTGTTCCAAGTATGCAAGTTGGTCATATCTCCACAAAATCCCTTGTGAACTCCTAGGCTCCCTGAAGAGAAAAATAAATATCCACTAGATCCCACTGAGTAACGTCTCGGTCTGATGTTGACTCAGTTGTGGATCTGCAGCTCAGTGACTGTCGCAGACAGATGCACATGCAGCAGCCCCAGTATCGCATCTGACATTCAGGGGCTTCCCAGCCTTACCCCACCATGGAGGGAGGGGATGATGCTGGCTTGCTGAGAAAAGCATCAACAGCCCCTGTATATCGTTTGCTTTTAAGGAATAGTTTCCAGTTATGTGACCTTATTTTTATGGATCAATCAACCTGCTACACTGCCTTTAACAGTTGTTTTTTGTTTCTTTTTGCTGTATTGCACTGTTTCCAAAGATCAAGTAATTCCCAAAGAAAGAGAAAAGTTAAAGGGTAGAGAGCCATTTGCATTTACTCTGCTATTTATTTTAAGATCTAAAATAATAATATTAAAGAGTTCAAAACAGTAAAGTGTGGGGAAAATATTTTGAGTGATCCGACACAATCAGAAGGTCATGCAGTGAAAAAGGAAGAAAAAACAAAATCTACAACCAGCTTCTGTCACTTCAGATATATGTACAAAATCATTTTGCACTGTCCCAGCATTGTTGAGCTCCCTGGTAGTAAAAATTTTCACTACCTTTCAGTTCTGCTAATCCTGCCACCCATTCTATAAGTTCTAAAATTACCATTAAGAAAAAAGAAATACTATTCAGAGACGAAGCACACTTGAAACTAAAGCCCTGACTACTTTGGGACAATTAAAGCGCAGCCTGGGTATATTAATCACAGTCTTCTGGCCCAACTCCAGGTTGGGCAATTACAATCTGCCTACCTAAAAATCTCCCTGGAGTTTCAAATGCAAGAGTTATTTGTGATTTCCTTCCTATAAAAAGTGTTGTTAGCACAGCCAGTAAAGACTAGTTTCATTCAAATGATGGGTGAATGACCCACATTGACTATAGAAAATGTGTAAAAGCACTTTGGGATCCTTCAGGAAGAAGGACACTTACTACATGGTCATTTTACAGTGCTTTTAGTATTATAAGAGGAAGTACTCCTATCTAGATGTTTCTTCACATGCATCTTAGAAACAAAGTAGTTCAGAGTTTGGACTTGTTTTTCTAAAAAGTATATGAAGTTAGGTTATTTTTTCTGTAAATTTAAGATGATAGATTTGAAATGCAAGCACTGTATCACTGAGACAGTTCAGGAAAACATAACACAACTTCTTCTACTTTGAAAACTATTCAGATCATTTTTGTGAGCCAAAAAAGATTAATGATTTATTATGGGGCTCATTAATCAAAAATTGTGTGTGCATGTTTTTTTAAAGGACCAATTCCACTGTTCAAGTCAATTAGGTCCTCTAAAGCTATTACATTGGGAAGGAGCTGCAATATTACCAAGACTTCCTGCAATATTGTTGAGACTTCCCCGAGTGTATTTAGTGTATAAAATAAATGCTATTATTCAGGAGATACTGAATTGCTAAGCTTCTTAAATTTGTACAATTGGGAACTTGAAGTACATTAAAATGCTGAAACTCATTAAGAGCCCTTTTCACAGCTGCAAAATCGTTGGCATTCACAGCACCGCTCAGAACAATAAAACACTCCCCACACCTTTGAACAGGGCAACTTCCGTTCCTCCAGCTCCGCTTTAATGAATCACTGAGGCAGAACTGGTATCTAACCTCTCCGTCAACCTCCTCCATTGAAAGGGAGAAACAAAAAGCCACAACAATGCTAATATTCTGAGCAGAAAAGAAAAATGCACGAGCGTACTGTACAAACCCTCCCCCAACACAAAAATCTTAGCAATGGCTGATACTTTGGCAGAATATGATTTAATTTTCTCCATCAATAACAAACAAAACACCTTCAGAGGCAAAAAGAATAGCCACGCTTTCTTCCAGAACACCCACCGAATCATACCCAAGTAGCCTTTGCTTCCTTGGGTATCATTTTTCTGGGACTAAAGCACAGGACTCAGCAGTTTAGCAGATGCTAAGCTGAGATGATTCTGGCTGTATTTTGCCACTCCGTGTGCTGCAAACGTGCTCCTGCCCTGCTCAGTGAGGGGCTGGATTTTGCATCTGCAAAGCGTCACCACGGCAAACAGCCTGAGGTCCCAGCAAAACTGTGGATGCCCCTTAGATGCTTCCTACACATTCTCCGGCAGGTGTGGGAGCTGGTCCTGGCGGTCAGAAGACAGCAACTTTCCAATCTTCAGCAAAACTGCCTCTTTCTCCACCTGCATCAGGATTTCCAGTCCCCAACCTTGCTCAGCTAGGAGGCAGCTACTTTGCATGCTCAGCGATTGCAAAGAGCACATAAAAACGACCCTTCTCTTTGATCTGGCAGCAGCATGATCTGTCTCCTCCTGCCAGGAGGGTCACAACTGTGCCTGTGGTACCTACAGGTCTCACCGAGCCCAGGGCAACGAAGCCCAAGTTTTATCTGCAACTGAGTGTCTCAGCCTGGTTTCTCCATCTGAAGGATTTGTTTTGAAGTAAATTTCCACTGGGCCACCTACTATGCTTCCTTTGGTATTTGAAAAACAGAGGAAAAAAATCCAGTAACTGACCAAAAATTAAGTATGAGTAAGTACTATGGGAATACTGACTCCTCTAGAGGTTTCACAAGATTCATCGTAAGCTTGATGCTGGACAAACCTGAAAGAAACAGTCCTGGGACTATTATTTAGCTTGTGAAGTCTATGTGCCAACTGTATCTGTTTATTCCAAACTATTCCCTGAAGCAATGAGTAGATTGTCTCCCCAAGGGGGGGAAATTGTTCCTTTTTCCTGCTCTGAAAGTTTTTAGGAGGATTTCTAAAATCAATGCATGAAGAGTGCAGTGCCAAACTGGTGAAGATGATTATGGCTTTCAGAAACGAATTTGAAAGATTCAGTGGGAGATACTGATATTCAAGGTTACAGAATTAATTATGGAAAAAGGGGTGGGGTTCTGGGTGGGTGTTCCCAACTACATCAAATAAACTGCAAGAAAGCAACATTATGAGGGAAGTCTGGAGTATGACAAAAACAAGGCATGTGGTTAAAGCAAAAGATGCTTTGATAGCGCACAAACTGAGGCGGTTTTAACTGCAAACCAAAAGCATAGCTTTCAGTGAGTTCTGCTGAAGCCCTATGGATCTTGACAAAACAGAATGATTGCTCTTGAAACCCAAATCTTTTGACACGTGACCCTGTTTCTGACTTCATATTTTCAGTTGATAATGCCCAACTCGTTCACAGTGAGAAGATCAGGAAGAGCTGCTGGCTGACCAACACGGGCACACAAACCCCGCTGTTCCTCAGCCACCTCCTGGCCAGACACAGGCCTGGGAGCATCTACCACTGGTGTATGGTCAACCGCAGCAAGGCAGAAGGAGGCGTCCACCTTCCTGTCAAGCACTGCAAGCAACATAGCAGCTGCAAATTCCAACTTTTTCCTAGATAAAACAGCCCAGTACGGAAAGGGCTGCACCAGTTTCAGCCGGCTAGTTGGCTGAGGTTTGGAAATCACCATCACTTGCATGGAGACAAGAAGAAGAAGAAGGGAGCCCTCCAAGTTTTTTAGCATGTAATGTTGTTAGAAGATTTTGCCATCTATTTAGAAAAAAAAAGTCCCCAGAAAAAAAGAAACATTTTCAACAGCATTTCTTCCTTTAAGTGTTTTGGGTTTCCTTCTTGAAACTATCTTACTCCTTCTATCATATCATTTCAGGGCTTTCCTCCTCCTATAATTTAAAGTGCTTGAACTTTTGCTATCTTGTATTTTGTGAACACTTCAAAACAGGATGATAGTTTTCTAGTACAATCTTAAAAACAGTCTGTATTTATTTAAGCCAGGCTTTTGTTCTCTTGGAAAATAACACAGCCAGGCTTATGTGTAAGCAGTACACATAAGTACACACTTCTGCTGTGTGATCATGTACATCTTCACGTATGGTAATCGTATTCATTTTAGAGAATGGTTCAGTATTTTTACAGAAAAAAAGAAGAAGAAAAAAAGAAAAAAGGGACCCTTCTGGAGAAAAGATTTAGCTTGCAGAGATTTTCTTAGGATTCATTTAAAAATACCAGTTATAATTCTCGGTTTTGCACCACAAATCATTACACTATAAATATCCTTGTATAACTGCAGTTGAATAATACAGGGCATTTGGAGCTGAAGGTACATGGCTGCACTTAAAGCTAATTGCTAATGGCTGACGGGCACACAAACACATAGGTATGTGCACAGACGTCTGCGTGTGCATGTGATGGAGGTTCTGATGTGCAGCATGCACATGACTTTGTATAGCTCAGCCTGGCTCTTCAAGAAAACGGTAAGATGAGACTTCTTTGATTTTAAACACAGGGCCTTCAAGCATAAAATAGTTTCTATTTTTCAAACTGACTTTTAAGAACAGTTTGAATTATTCACTTTATTCATTAATTATGCTTTGGCCGTTAATGGGGACTGTGGCTTCCAAAAAGAAAAAAAGAAAATCTGAATATTTCCAGGCGTCCAGACAGCACACTGGAAAGAAAAGTGTTTCCTAAAATTTAAGGCTCACAACAGAGATATGCATAGTTCTTCATGGTATTTTGGGATATCTGGCTAAACTGAATATTGGTGTAGGAGGGCAGGCACACCTGGCCACGCAGGAGATGACAGCCCATTCACCTCCTGTGCTTGCACTGGGACACAGCGGCAGAAAGAAAGGAGAGCTAGGATTAGGCTCCTCATCACATACAGCTGTGGTCCAATATATGCAAGAGACATATAGGAGCCATTTTAACTTAAGCTACTGTCGTGACAGATCACAATTCTCTTAATCCAAACCTGCTTGGCTTTAGCACCTGCACCAGGTGCAAAAGTTCATGTAAACAGGCAAAGAAGACTGAGCGGACTGCAGAACCCTGCCTAAGAACTGTGCCTGATTTTGAAAGCTTTTTCTTTGCACTGACTATGAGTAAGCTTTTTGAGACAGAAATGGGTGAAAGAAGTCATTTTTAAGGGATGGCCTAAATTTAACTTTGCTATCTGAAGTGAGCTCAAGAATTTCTGGCTGAGAGTTTGGGTTATGTTTGCTTTCACTCAGTAAGTTCCAGGTTGATCCTAGAAGCCACTTGCAGCAGCTGAAAAGTGGTACCATCTCTTCAGGCCTCATCCTTGTGCAGGTTTCAGTAGTATTTCCTGCAATCCCATGTGGTTTTGTGCATCTGGCCTTTTCTTGCCAGATGATGTTAAAGAGACAGGTGCAAGGCCCATAGTGGGGCAAAAAAAAACCAGTTCATTTTCATGAGCAACATGTGATGTGCAGACATGAAAAGTACATGCAACACCAGAACACGTATTTCTAAAATTAGAACGGTTGAGTTGAAAAAGACCTACAAACATCACCAAGTCCAACTGCCTGACAACTTCAGGGCCAACCAGTAATAAATGTGTTAGTAAGGGCATTATCCAGCCGCCTCTTGAACACTGACAGGCATGAGGCATCAACCACCTCCCTAGGTAGCCTGTTAAAGCATTTGACCACCCTCATGGTAAAGTAATTTTTCCTCAAGTCCAGTCTGAACCTTCCCTGGTGCAGCTTTGAGACAGGCCTCATGGCCTATCCTTGGCGACCAGGGAGCAGACACCAGCGTCCCACTCTCTGCTTCCTCTCCTCAGGAAGCTGCGGAGAGCCACGAGGTCACCTCTTCGCCTCCTCTTCTCCAAACTGGACAACCCAAGTGCCCTCAGCCTCTCCTCACAGGACATGCCTGCCACCCCTTTTACTAGCTTTGTTGCCCTCCTCAGCATGTATTCAAGCACGCTGACATCCTTTTTATATTGTGGAGCCCAGAACTGCATACAATATACAAGGTGAGGCCACAGCAATGCTGAATACAGTGGGAGAATCACCTCTCCTGATCAGCTGCTTGTGCTGCGTTTCATGCACCCCAAAACGCAGTTTGCCCTCCTGGCTGCCAGGGCACCCTGCGGGTTCACGTTGAGCCTGCTGTTGACCAGCACCCCCAGATCCCTTTCTGCTGAGCTGCTCTCCAGCCACTCGTTTCCCAGTCTGTGCCTGTGTCAGACGTTACACTCTCCCAAGTGCATTCCCCCTTGTTGAAATTCCATGCCACTTGTAAACCAGACAGTGAGCAGAACCTTTAAATTTAAAGCAAAAGAACCAGCAGAGTTTGGAAAGAATTGAAAATGTGAATACTTACGCAGATTTCACTGCCAGTTGTTTCAAGTACAGAAATCACTTATGTCTTACTCCACTGACCATGTTGCTGGGATAACTTACACGAGCTATTTGAAAACCTCTACCACCAAGATGACCAAAACTAAGCAGCAAAGAATACCTTTCATAATCTTTCTCTCTAAATACTGTATGCATAACTAAATCTGGAAATGAAAGACTTCTTACATTTCTGAAACAAAGCAGCTAAGCTTTGGTCCAACTTCACTGAAGCTGTTTGTCAATTACCCAAGGTTGAACTGACAATGAAAACCAAACACAGAGTAAATATTAACTGGGCTGAGCAGGTTTAGCACCAAATTAGGCTGAATGGGACAAATTCTATACAAGCTAAAGCACAATATTTGTTTGTAAATCACAGGATAAAGGCTATAGAAACAATGAAACAGTGAACATCACTAATCTCATAAGCTCCTAAAGACTAACTGAAAGCAAGGAGCATTTTTAACCAACGTGAGGAAAGCATGTACCAAATGTTCTTTTGAAATACTTTTGAAAACTTAGCCCTCTACATTTTTTTCCTGTCTTCTATGTTCCTGCCCACTCCATTAAAAAGAAACATTAGTCTTTTCATTTTTTAACAGTGTCAGACTTCCAGCTATATTTGGGCTACTGGACTCCTATTTTCACATGGTTTTAATCAAATTCTTTAGTTTGTCAACACAAAGAGGACTAAACTTAGTTGAAATCTGATCATGCAAACACGTTCAAAGCTAGGAAAAATTTCTGTTCCTAGGAAGCATGACAGAATTCACAAGTTAGAATTTAAGTGTAGCTCAAACCTCATGAGAACAGCGCTACAAGACTCCTCACTTTCCGAAGATACATAAATAGTTAATAGGGGAGTTAACAGTAAATGACGCTTAAAAATGTGGATCTTAATTCATGAACTTTATGACAATAATAAAATATAGTGATGGGGCTTCCTAATGGCTTCCACCGTTCAGCCATCATTTCTTAATGGATAGGACCTCAGGCTTTATAGTCAAGCATAAAAAGGCAGCATTTGCCATCCTGGGTGAGGCTGCTGGTCCATCTAACCTGGAGACCACATCACTTTAGGATTAGTTCTGTCATTTCAGTGCAAGAGCAACAGCAGCTTTTACTAATATAACAGTGGAGTTTACTCATCTATAAAGGAAACTGAAAAGGGAGTCATCGCTGCTTCATGTAGTACCTACAAAACTAACCGAGCCCAAAATAAATCCCAAACTAATTTGTACTTCAAAATTTCTTTAGGACTGTTTGTTTGCTATTAAAATTGAAGGCTGGGTTAGGAATTTCCAAGGCCGTACGTGCATTGCGACACTGTGTCCCGGCAGCCCGTCTCACCTGCTATGGCAGTGATTTTGGAAATCTACCACCCCCCTCTTTGGAGACCCCAAGACAAAGCCATGGCTTCTGCCACATGGAGGAATGGCTAAAAGCTTTCAGCAAAGTGTGTCTTTTAAGTTGACATCATCCTTCCAGATCACGTCAAATACAGCCACTAAAAGTGCAGCCTACATATGGTCTACATTAAAACTAACAAACAAACAAGCCAGCCCCTAAGTTATGAGGCCTTCCAGAAGCAAAGAGCCAAAAGCACAACAATCATCGTATACTGTACATTAGGGACTGACAGCAGAGCTGCCCACGGCCTCAGCCCTGCAGCATCTCTGGCACCATTCAGAAAAGAGATTGGTTCCAGTTTGCCCGTGGGCACCACGGCACAACACCCACTGCCAAGGCAAAAGGGCTCTCGGGCTGCTCACCTCCACGCCATGCCCCAGCCCACAGATGCCACCAAGAGCTTCTGCACTGATGGAGAAGAGAAAAATGTCAAGTTCCTGCATCCACCAGCCCATGGGAAAACCCTCCGTGCAACAGGCTGCAGACCTCGGCCCCTGGGAGCAAAGAGCATTGAGAATGGTTTGGGATTAAAGGCAAAAATGAAGAAATTAAATTTGCGCCGCTTCCTACATTTAGTAAAGGAAATTATGCATTTCCCACAAAGCCTAATGCCAGCTCCACAGGGATTATATTACTATTTATTGTTTTGTTTGCTCAAATAAAACACCTGTCAAGGTCAGCTATTCGAGGAATTTTTAATATACCAGCCTTACACTATGGAGAGTAAGAAACGTTTATAGAGGCACTCCTGGTAAGATTGTTGGCGTTTTTTCCCCCCAGGTAGGTGCATAATGATTTAATAACAGAAACAGCATGCCCACAAACCTCTGAACCTCAGATTTAAATAAAAACTAATATATCTGAAATCTGGCTATCAGTCTCCACAGCTCCTTCGGCTTTCTGTGTTATGAAAGGAGGCGTAACCCTAGGATACGGCATCTTTCCTTTATAAAGTCCCATCTTAGAGTGTCAGAAGTCAAGGAATTAAAAACAAAAGCGGCATAAATCGCTGTCAATCATCAAAGTCTTTGATCTGCTCTTTCCTTCAGAAGGCATTATGCTCTCTAAATGGAGGGATCAATCTGCGCACGTCGCAGGGGCTGGCCGCCCCTCTCGCACGGCGACGCCAGCGCAGAGGGCAGCTGATGGAGGCATGTTGCAGCCCGTGTTTTGGGCAAATCACGCGAAAATATGCAAGCCGGAACACAAAACAAACAAAACCCTTGGTGCAACTACACGACACAACTGTTTCCCTTTTTAGCATTTTTCAGGATTTTCTGTATAAAGACAGCTTGCTTTGGCCTGTCTTATCTGGTATGTGCTCGCTGGGCATCCCACCAGTGCTATTCCTCACCCATAAACCGGATTTTATTTTTCAGAAAAATTTAAAAAAAAGCTTTTTTTTCACTCATCCATAACTATATTAAATATTACATTGGTCTGCCCTAACTTCTTTACTGCTTTTTTTTTTTTTACAGTAGCTAAGCAGGTTGCTTAAGTAAAGGGTCAGACGTTTATTTACTTCCTCAACTGCGAAGAAAAAAGAAAAAGGAGAAAAGAAAGATAGAAGAGAAAAAAAGAAGAAAAATAAAAAGAGAAAAGAAAAAAAAAGAAACAGGAAAAGGAAAAAGAGAACACAGCACACTTGTCCTGCCAAGAAGCTGCAAGGAAAAAAAAAAAAAAAGACTCAGAAAAAGAGATGAACTTTCCCACAGAAGAGTGTAACAGTTATATGTGTGTGCTGACTTAGAAAGCCAAATTCCAGCCCAGCGAGGCCCTGCCGTCCTGCAGGGACGGATCCTGCACGAAGGCTCCAGACAAAAGCCACTGTGATGCTCTGTAACTGCACAGGAGGAGATGGAGCTAATCTGGCAGGATTAGGCCCCTGGTTGCAGCGCTGCTGACTGATAGAGTTGCTCTGGAAGAAATGAACTGCAATGATAGCAAGAGGGAGCTGGCCACGAGACAGCGTGAACAGAAAACCTGTGAGTAGGGCTGTACTTGGCCTGTGGCAAGAGTTAATGAGTTTTTCATCCTAATTCAAACAGGTTTGTCACTTTCAGGCTGCTATTCTTCATGTGTCTTGCAGGGTTGAATTCTGTTGCCCTTCCTCAGTTTGAGGAGCACCCTTCTGCATAAACATTCCCTTTAATTTCAGATTATGGCAATCATTGGCACAATCTGGTCTTTATAAACAGGGAGTTGAAGAAAAAAAACAAATGTCAAGCAGAGATAAAAGTAGCATTGTACTTTTAATTATCAAAGTATTTTATTTCATTTAAAGGAATGGATTCGCTGGTCTTCTCCAGCTGCCTTGCATCATCACAGCAGCGCAAAGCACTGTAAATCCAGTTCAGTCAAATGGTTAAAGTGGGTTAGCAGCTGCTTTACATCACTGGAGCAGCATAAAGCAGCAAGCATTTGAACCTAATCCGTACTCTTTCAAGGCACTTTTCTTTACCAAAAAAGAAAAAGCTTTTCTTCTTCATCAGTGACTGCCGCTTACCCGAGAGAGCAGAGCCAT
The DNA here is from genome assembly GCF_964034855.1 of Anser brachyrhynchus. Lineage (NCBI taxonomy): Eukaryota > Metazoa > Chordata > Aves > Anseriformes > Anatidae > Anser > Anser brachyrhynchus. The sequence goes on along the minus strand of NC_137695.1, from coordinate 43,269,648 downwards.
CTAGTTAAGAGGAATAAAACATACCAGAAAAAAATCTCTGCAAACAATTTGGAGGTAGAATTTGTGCCTTTTGCTCTTCTTTGGCTAGCAAGAACATTTCAATCTCATCAGGCTGTCAGTGATGGGAGAAAACTGTTTAAACTAATATGCCTCATTCTCAAGCCTGATTTTAGACAGCTCCTGATACAATGCTTCAGCACAAGTTAGAAGGGCAGATCCGCTGTTACTTAGGGCTTGGAGCACAGAGAAATCAATACACAGAGATAAAGACAGATAAACACTTTGGGCAGATATGAAATAGGAAGAAAAATACCGCTCTCAAAATGCTTCTGCTTAGCTAATGTAATACAGTGGAAACGTGGTATCTTCCCCAAGGTGACTGCGCTGCTTCTCTCCCTGGCTTTCAGTCTCACGGCCCTTCAAGGGCTCCCTCTGTTCACGCACTGCACTACATCATGATTAGCTGAGCAATTAACCATGCCCTACGTTGTTCCTTTTTCACCTAATTATTGCTTCATTTCTCAACTGCATGGAGCAATTGCTCCTATTCGGCTAAGCGCTTAGGAACCACAACAGCTAATTTCCCAGAAGTTTTGCTAGCAGAAGACAATCTTCAGCTCAGTGTGAGCATTTCCTTTTACTTGGAGTTGAGAGGAGGGGGGAACAGTGCCGTGGGGCTGGAGCTATTCCTCACTGAAATCAGCGTACGCATGAGTGTGCGCACACGCGCTCACTCGCTCTCAGCCATCTTCTTGTCCCCTGCCATGGCTGGAAGATGACTAGAAAAACAAAAGTAGGCTCGATACCCATCTCCTAGCAGTAAATAATGGCTGTTTCAGCCTAGTCCTTAGGGAAATGAGGCAAACACGCTGGCTGGCTGCATGCATCTGGTTTATAATTTCTGAAGATAATGGCATCTTACTGCCAAACCTGACAGAAAGCTAAGGTTTTCAAAGATCAACAAAAGCTCTGCATGTCTTCTGCGTAAAGAAAAGGGAGAAGAGAGACCAAACAAGTTCTCCCAGCTGTAAGAAAAAATAAATAAATAAAAATAAAAAAGTGGTGTGTGTTTACACTTTGCTCGACAGCAGAGTTTCCATGTAGGAGAGGTAGCTTATAAATGCCTCCGTCACAAAAAAGTTTCACTCAGATCTTGTGAGCTCCTGAAACACCCCCATCAATCAACTCCCCAACATAAATCTGCAGAAAACTGAGCTTTGTTAGTTCTGGTGCTCAGGGAATGATGTGCTAACAATGCCACTGCAGCTAACCGTGCATGCAGCATCCTTTCTTGGCTCCGCTCTCTTGTATGCCTGCCCCACGGGTGGCTGGGCTACAGCAATATTCGGGTTGCCAGAGTTACCCCCTGTATTTGCATCCCCACTGATCTGCATCAAGGTTGCAAAATGCTCAACTTTGTTTGCACGCAGGGCTCCCGCCCGTGAAATTGCTCATCCTTGCGTCCCCCTCCTCACCGACTGTGGCACGTTGGGTGAGGCTGGGCTCGGCTCTCCCAGACTGGCTCGTGTCTCGCTCCTGATGGATGGCGCAGAAGCGCCGTGCTGGCTTCCCCATCCAGAAAGCGAATATGGAAACTTGAACGCCGACAATACTTCCTCCAAATGACAATTACTTGAGCGCCTTCTTGCAAACCATTTCAACTCAATTACTCCAGTGAGCAGTAACATTTAATTTTACAGCCTGGGAGTACAGCAATTCTGTAATTTAAATGTTCCTGGCAACTTCAATCATACTACAGTTTTCGTGCAATTTTCTGTCCCTGACATCCCTTGCCAGAAGCTGCAGAATTGATGCCACTTGCCACGGTTGCGCACGCTCATAATCTTGCTGTGACAACAACCTGGCAGCCTGGTGCCCATGCCACCATGTCCTGAGCACAGCCGCAGCTCAGTGCTACTGTCCGGCCACGTGAACACTGGACTGGCTGAAGCAGAAGGCAGAGCCCTCACTAACACACTTGCTGCTACCTCAGGAAACCAGCAGCACTAACAGCAGGAATACACCCTTCAAAAGGCCCGTAACATAGGAAAAGAAACTTTTTGTGAGATACAAAGGAAAGATAAGATGGGGAAAGCTCACGAGTACATCATTTCTGTCAGAGTATGGCTGTTGCTCTACTCCTGAACACCAACGTAACGCATCCCAGAGATTTCAAGCCCATCCTGTCCCTCTGCCTGACTACAAACCTCATTTCCTGCTGCTGGCGTTGCTCAGTCTGAATTTGCTGTAGGGACAAGTGCTCTTTTATGCCCTGCCTGCACCCCAAAGAAAGGCTTGGCGTGGCAGGGCCAGGTGAGAATTCACGAGGTGACCAAGCAGCTGTGCAGTCACATCTGCTCTCTATTCCAGAAGGATGGTTCTGATGCGTGGCTCAGAAATGCATACACTCAGAGTGAACATGCATACTTTATCACCAGGAAAAAGTAACAAAAAGACATCCCCTTTCTAGGTTTGAGCCCAAGGAAAAACATGGCTTTTAGACCTGTCTTTTTTTTTTTTTTTTCCACAGTCAAAAAAATGAAAGGAAAAGTGAAGTTAGCTTTAAATTTCATCTTGAAGACTGGTCATATACATTCCTCATGACTTTATGCTATCTGTTTTGCACTGTTTGGACTCCTGGTTTACCAGTACTGCCACCCTCACTTCCTATTTCCACGCCTGAGCAGGTAGGGATGAGAGATGGACACAGACAGGGTCCATGCAATGTCAAAGCCAGTCAAAAAATTGAAGAGTTTGTTTCCTTTCTGCCTCTACCACAGCAAGACTGAGGCTTTTGAATGCAATGCCAGCAGCACTGCTGCTATTCTGTGCTGGGACTCTCATTCCTGTAGCAGCAGCTCCCCTTGCTGCCTCACCAGCCCAGCAAGCTGCACGAGAAGCAAAGGATGGCTGCCCAGCCCCAAGCACAGAAAGGGGCACAGATCGCAGAGCACCAGGTACAAAAAGAGCATTTATCATCATGAAGGTCATTTTAGAGATCCAGGGTTTGACTCTGGCCATGAGTGTCCTAAGCTGGAGTTGGAGTTAGCACATATAGACAGTGCTGGGTGTGAGCCTGAGCCCTGCAGACCAGCCTCCGTCCAAACCCCCAGTGCTATAATTAGAGTAATTGCCATGTCCAATAAAATAGCTTTAATTTCACAGGAATTCAGAGAAAACTATAACACAGCTTTCCTTTGTGAAGGCTACATAACAAACTCTAATGGCAGGGGATTTTTCTTTTGTCATTTTTATTAGCTATTATTTTTGAGGAAAACACCTCAAATGTTTCCTCAAATATCATCAAATATGTTATGCTGTGGAAAATGTGCTATCTGCAACTGAAAACAATTAAAGATAATCTATAAAAATGTACTACAGCAAGTCACTTCTTTCACAGAAAAAAACAGTCTACCTCCAAATGTACATGCTCCCTGTGAAGCGGTAGTCGTACTTGAAGAAAATATTTGGGACTGGAGCAAGTATTTATTCTTAAAAGAAAACTATCTTTCAAGTTGTTGATGCAAAAAAAAAAAAAAAAAAAAAAAAAAACCTAATACAAGTTAAACCTAAAGAAAATGAAAAGCAAAAAATCAGAGACCCAGTGTATGACACCAACACTACTTTTTCTACCCACACTTCATAAACTTATCCTCCTGTGTGGACTCCAGCAATTTTTTCCAGGATTTTTTCTGGAGAGAGATCTATGTCCATAACCATTGTATGTACTTGGTAAATTCAATTTAGGAACATCAGACCCTATATGTTCTTTAAAATAGTTGACATGTCCACATGTAAATCCCAGCACAATAAATGCCGGATTTATTGTTTTGCACAAATCATCTGGATGACACGTTCATGGCTCAATGCTTTGGATTTACTGTGCATTGCGACACAGCGTAGTATGCATGAGCAGCGACTCCAGCCACGCTGGACAACATCTGCGCTCTGTGGACATGGCTCCAGAGCACGGAGTTGCCCCAGGGATCCCTAAGACAGTTGGCAGAGAAAGTGGAGTTGAGTTTAACACAGGTCCCAAAGACTGCCCAAATCAAAAGCCTTGGAAATCTCCCTAGAAAATTCTGTTTGGGAAAGGCAGACGCACTAAGGGGAAGAGGTGGGCAATGCTCCTTTTATTAAATTCCCCGCCGTAACCCAGTTATCAAGGGCTGACCTTCAGACAAGGAGCAGGACTGCCTGGGTGGTTACCTGTTTCCCAGGGAGGCACAGAAGCTGTTTGCAATGTGCCAATTCCAGAAAAGTAAATTCAAAACATCTGGAGCCTTTTTTCTTTCTTCCCAAAGAAAAAAAAAAAAGTTAAATGCTTAAGAGCCCTGGGAGAGTTGCTGTTGATCCACACATAAAACATCCACTCCCTGCACTGTGCGAATCAGCTGCCTGATGGAGCTATGTGGAAATAGGGGGCTGGGGGAGCTCTTGGGCAGAAAGGATGAAAGTACATTTTTCCCTGGGGCTGTAGTTTCAGTCCAGCTCCAGAGAGCCAGAGCTGTTGCTGCCAGACACCATTTCAGTTATTCCCATGAAATGATGGATGGCCTCAGCCCATTCCCTAATGAAGAGGTGACTTCATCAGGAAGGTCGCCATTGCAGTCAGCTTCTTTTTAGGGCAGCTGTAAAAAGCTAAAGAAGGAAAAGGAAAGAAAAGAAAGAAAGAAAGAAAAAAGAATCAATCAAAAAACCACCTCCCCATGCAGTGAAGTGGGGGTGATTTTGTGAGGCTGGGGTTTAAAACAATGGGTAGGACAGAGTCCTTGCTCCAGCATCACAAGTTGTACCCGTTCAGTGGGGAAAGCACAGCCGCTGCTGCTGAGCCCTGGCTCTGCCTCCTCCCATCTCCATCACATATGGAACAACTCCAGGCTCCCACCACCTCTGTTCACTTCTGAAAGCTGAGGTGCTACATGACAGCAAGAACGTCTTGGAGAGGTTCCTCTATTGTGTGTGCTAGTGAGGAACGGGAAAGGGGAAAGTGGAAAATGGAAAGGGAGCCTCTCCTGCAGGCTAACAGACCTCAATACCCTCCCTGCAAGAAAGGCACTATTAAAAACGCAGAACTCAACGAACACTAATAAAAGGCAGTGGGTGAGGAACCAAACTGTGCATGTGGAATGGTGGCACTTAAGCTTTCCCATTTAATGCTGAGCATTCAGGAGGCCAGCTAGTTATAACAACAAGGAATTTCTATTAAATTTCAGAGCAACGTGGTGATCAACAGGAACAATTTCATTGGATACCCCTGGACTGCTGAGTGCTCCAACAAAGCCTCTCTCAGGTCCCTCTTCTTTTCTCTGACATGTTTAAAACTAACTTGGCCATACTTTGTGTTTTAATTGAGAGAAACGGGGTTAGGATCACAGGAAGGCTATGCTCATGCATACAAACATATTCTACAAACCTGTAAACTCATTACAAAACAGAAAAAAAAAAGCCTTTTTTTTGATCACAACGGCTGCAATAATTGGAAGTGCAAAAAAAGATGGACTAGTAAAATTAGAATTTAGAGTGTTCATCTAAACACAAAAATATAAATGATTCATACATACTAGCTTGAACGATGCATTTAAGAAATAACATCACAGAGAACATCACCGTATTTGCTGCAGTGTGCAATGTTTTTGTTCTCTAAATTGACCTGGTGCTCCATTTTGACTTCAGGAAAAAAAAAAAAATCCATCCTGCTGGGTGCTTTAGGCCATAAATACGCTGTACATGTAGAATACATAAAATGTTTACATAAACCTCTGAATATTTTAGAATAGATCTGTCTCATTTGATTCACAATCCTGCAGCTGTTGTTCACTAAACTTACACTCCCTTTTTTGACACAGTCAAATACTCCTGATTCTCAGATGGAGGATGACATTCAAGTAAATCAATTTCATTACAAGTTAAACTATTCTACTTGATTGCTTTCAAGAAACAAACAGAGTATGCGCTGTTTCCTCCTCTGTCTCCTACTGATCATTAAGGTCTACCACTTGCCTTAGACATTGTTTACTCTTATTCATGTCTTCCAATACAAGCACATACTACTCCACCTCCTCACGCCAATTCTGGTTACGGCACTTAGTGCTTGGAAAGTACGACAGGCACACATCAGAAACAAGGTAATGAAGATATATGAGTTACATTTGTGTTGCCTATTAAACTAATATTTATCTAATTCCCTCCTCAAAAATATGGGCCACCACAGCTGAGGTCTGTCTGTGACAGTCCGACCCATCCCTCAGCTCTGATGTGTTTTGATCTAGTAGCTCCCTCTCTCCAAAAGTCTTTTCAAGACAGACGACATTATTGACCACCACCACAACTGTGTTCCTGACTACATTGTGTTACTACTGGTGCTTACAGCTGCCTCTTCCAAATCCCTGATGGGAGAGCAGACAGAAAAGAAAAAGAAAAAAAAATTGCTCAGAAAAGGAAGTGAAGGCCCTGCTGTTGCCCAACAAAATATACCGAAGTACAAAATCGGAGCTGTAATTTGAATGTTCACTAGCCAAATTTCTAGCATGTCTGTGGCTGGTTGGGTTCCAAAAGAATTAATGAGGGCTCAGAACATTTCTAATATTGTCTGAAACAGGCAATGCAGCCCTACTTCACATAAAAAGGATATAACATAATGAAGCAATATTATTTTAGCTGATGAAAACAAAAAAAGAGCAGTTCTTACTTTAAACAGTCTCTTGTTTTAACCACTTATAACAAGAGCAGACCAAAAAGTCAGAAAAATAAGAAATACAACCAGCCATATAAAAATTAGTCTTTATTCTTTTGCCCATATTCCTTTTGTCACAAGTATTATGGTCATCTTTATCTATTTTGGGGGGAGAAATAGGTGACTAACCATTCACCAGTGTTGTATACTTTTCCAGTCCTTCACTACAGCATTAAGCAAGCCAGAGGTGCTATTTAGTCATCTCCCCTGTAATAATGTTTTATAGAATGATTTTCCTGTCCAAGATTAAAGACGGAATAATGCAAATGCGTGGTTTTTTTTTTTTTTTTTTTTTTTTTTTTTTTTTTTTTTTTACAGAAAAGAGCAGCACTTCCTTACAGAAGAATAAATCCCTAAGCCTCTCACAAAACCAGCAGCTGAGTAAGAATGGCACCCGGTTGTCCCCAGCATCTTGAGAAGCCACAGAGACTTCTTGCTTTCAGAGCTTAAGCAACATCATTACTTCTACCATACTTCCAAAAAATGCTCTCACCTTAAATTTGCCCATTTGTAAGTGGGCACAAACTGGTCATCCTACTAGAGACAGATTAACTGAGCAATTTATTTATAACAGTGCTCCAGATGCAAATACAAAGTTGAAAAATGAGTAACGTTATAGCTGAGGAAGGTATGATTTTAAGAGTGCTGAGACCCATAGAGCCCCATGTACTGTATTTACCCATCTTCTACTGTTGTTAGCAAGGGGAAAAACACTACAAAGAATATTGATAGTCACTGTTTCCATGGCTCAAAGCCTAATGAAACATTATCGCTTCACTTAATTCCCACAGCTATTGGTTATGAAGAAGCACTGTTTCAAACAACAATATTGATAACGTTAGACTTCATAACAGCATTGCATGCACAACGACTTCAGGGCACTGTATCTGAAAGTGCCTGATGCACTACCATTAATAATCATAATTTTGAGTTCGATATGAAAACTTTGAGAAAAACAAATGTGTCCTCAAGATAATTACACTCAAATTCAAAACAAATGTTTTTTTGAAAAAGAGTGCTGTGGCGTAGACTGTATTGTAGCAGCCCTCCTTTGCGTGCTAGTGATATATTCTCCCCTTACTCCATTCCTTGTCACATGTTAAGTTAAATTCCATGCTCAGGCAGATGTTTAGGAGTTGATGTAGATCAAATAGGTGAGATCCTAGGGCCTGTTTTATGCAAAAAGTCCTTCTGCTGTACCAATATCTAAGAATGCTCGGTATACCTTCTACTTTTAGGAAGACCCCCTATGAAGAGAGGCTCACTAACAGACACATTTTTCCACATAGACTTTTTATTCATTAAGAGGCTCCTTCTTATTTACTGTTCCCCTCATATCCAGAACATATGTGAAGATACGGACTTCTGTGTCATAAATATGGTCTGGCTCTTTTAGGAATGTGTTAGTGTTTCCAACAATCATATTATCTGTTTTTTTATTACTCACTGGTTTCCTGTGTATAATCTTTCCATGTTAAAGCGTCCACCAAAAGGACAGCAGAAAACAAGCACCATTGAAGATGTTTTGAAATTTTTACTGAAAGCTGTTTTTTCCCTAGCAATAACATCAGGATTTTTAAATCTAAAGTCATTCAAGGATAAAAACAGATCTTAGATTACTGAGGTGTTGGGTGTTTCTCTTCTAGTTTTATAGAAATAAAGTTCACCTCCTAGCTACTCAAAGGTGTATTATTATACTTTATAGAGAAATATCATAGTTTACTTCCACAGTACTTACTTCTCTTCCCTAAGCATCTAACAGGCACTCTTGATGAGCTACTGCATTTCACCAGGTTCAGTGCAGCTTTTCTTACCTTGTAGTGGACAACAGTCCAGACCTTGCTGCAAGACTCAAAATTGCAGTTTCCATCCTTTTTTAAGTGAAAATGAGATCACAACAGGGAATGCATCCTCTCCTTTTCAGGTCACCAAAGAGATGTGTGCTTAACGCTATTCACAAGTTTCAAATACGAAAAACAAACCCCAGGAAAGATGAACTAAAGGGATGTGCAGGTCTAACATTCAAAGCTGATCTGATACACATGCTGGTATCCTCATATTTTATTTTTGTACATTTACTTTTCATTATATATAAATGCAATGTCAGAAGTACCTATCATATTTTGCAGTCAGACGTGTATACAGTGACAGGTATAGACACAATATTCTTTTGACTGGTAACTGGTAGTATACTCCAGAGTATACTCCTGTAAATTATACTTCTTTAAATGACTCTGGTTGCTGCTTTTTTTCCCTGTTTGTATTAACCCAAATTTTTACCTAAATGCCACTTTATTCTTACTTAGCAAATCCCTTTATGAAATAAGAAACTGGAAATGTCTCTCCTTCCTAGTCCCATAATATTATAAATGCAATAAGACTAAACGCTAATAAAAGAAAAGGGACAAACTGTAAAAGACGACAAACTGGCTTGGCTTTGTAGCTCACTTGGGCGCTGTGAGGAGCAGAGCTAACCTCAGCAAGCAATGCTCCCTTTCAGCGTATTGTAAAGCTTTGTCACATTGAGACTTAGGGAGAAATTGAAGCTTCCATTCAACTCAATAGGCCATGGTAGAAATTTATCCTGCCTGGTCTTCATTAAACTTGTAAAACATGACTGGTGGAGTGCAGTGCATAACCCACTCTAATAACACAGTTTAAACACCAGTCAACACAATAGAAGAGGTAGAGAAACGTGACAGAAGTATTAAAGCTAAGTCAGCCCTGAAATGTCTGGAGTTGTTTAAATGTCTATCCAAATCTCTTTGGACTTAGAAGCAAGAAGAGAAGTCTTGTGTGAACATAGTAATATTTTTCTCTAGTACCTGTTTGCAGTCAGGCTTCAAGTACCAAGAAAAAAAGACCAAGATATCAAAAAAAAAAATGTATGGATAAAAAGAACCATTCTTTTTCCCTTTTCACCTCTCACTGGTTGAAATCACTCTGTCACCCCACAGAATACTTAACTCTAATGAAATGTTTCACTTCAAAGAGTTCCTATACTATCTTAAGAAGGAAATATGACGCATCTATTCTCCAAGGAAGAGTAAACAGTAATCTAACGTTCTGCTGATTTGTAGGGTGTGCGCTGGGAGGGACAGCATTCAGTAAATGCCAAAACCAGTCCCAAATAAAATGAAAACAAAATAAAAAGAAAGCATATATTACAAATTCAGTGATAAGGCAAATTGTTTTTGAAAGAAAAGACACTTTTCTGATTACTGTTTTCAGCAATTTTCTCTTAAAAACATCATATTGATTATTCATCTCTGAGCATTTTGAAAGTATATTTGTGGACGCCCTTCACTAGCCCGATTAGTAGCTTACAGCATTATTGGCAGAAAGCTGGTATTAAGTGGGTTTAGTTTCAGAGAGGTGTGTCTAGTCAAACTTGCAAGTTTTGCAGCAAAGAGCACGCTTCCTTTGAGGTTTTTAATTTTGGGAGAATTTTCCCTTTTGAGGTAGAGATCCAGCAAAATTTCAGTGCTGTTGACTTCACAGAATTTATTTGATTTCAAACTTTAACATCAATAAAAATTCAGGGGAGATATCTGAGAACAGGCTTATTGAACTTATCTCAAGCTATACTGATGAATAGGAAAATAATGTCCAAAACATAAATAAATGTACAGAACATTTGTAAGGATCTGAAAGACTCTCATCCAAAAGAAGATTGTTTTGTTAAGTCTTTTTCTATCTTTCTTGCTTAAGTACTACAGGCAATAGAATTATTTCCACAATGTTTCTTCATAAAGTAAGTGTTCAAGTGAATCAGTACTTGTAAACAAGCTCTACTGAGGATTCATGCTGCCAATTTAAGATAAACTATTCTGTATATTCAACTCCATTTCTCTGGTAAAATTTCCCTAATGAAATGTAGTAAAACTCACAAACCATCAGATCAACACACACCAGCAAAATTAAACCCCTGAGAATATTCACTGCTTTATTTTTATTAGTACTGTTTTAAATATTCAAAATGTATGGGTCATAAAATTATGCTTAGGGCAACATTTTCTCATAAGTTCATTTGTGCATGTTTTAAAATAGATTTAAAAACTAAGTAACTTCAATCGCAACCTTAATGCAGAGACAAACAGCAGAAGTAGCGATGGAGGCAGATCTAAATACCCCCCTCCTCAAATTATTAATTTTAGGGTATTTTAGGGCTAAAGAATGCCCCGGGCAGTAAAAGGAATGCATTTAAATGCCTGAAGCAGTTTATATAACGCTTCAAATTTCTAGAGCTGCCTCCACATTCCCTTCCTTACAAACACAAGATAAAATTACTTGGAATTTCCTTATATTATTACTTAATATAGGACAAACAATAACACCGTCAAAAGTCAGACAAGGTGACCCGTGATTATTTTTCATGGAAAGATCACAAGACGATACAAAATCTGACCAGCTGGTTAGAAAAACGGGTTTGCACCTAGCTTGCACACATCCCCCTTGGCATACAATTTAACATGTCATTACCCTGGTACAAAACCCACGAGGAGAAGTTCACACCTTTACTTTCTTGAAGCAGCTGTGGCATGACGCCATGCTCTGGCACGCCAGCCCACTCTCAGCGCACCCAGGGCCAGCCAAGTGCTATGGGCAGCACCCAGACTCGGCCCCGCAGTCTTGTACTCCACGTACCTCACGGAGCTATCGATCAGCATCTCTGCAGCCGATCGCACAGAGTAAGCGAGGGAGAGCCACGATGTGATTTGAAGGGGAGAATTTTTTTTTTTTTTCCCCTCAACCAAACCAAGACAGCCTGCGATACAACATGGATATCTTCAGGAGATAAGGGATGCGTTATCTGCAGCCACTGGGAGAGGAGTGACCTCATGCTCACCTCAGGAATCAAAGAATGCCAAGTTGCAGAGGACAGCCTCGCCACTCCTTTTTTTTTTTTTTTCTTTTTTTTTCCTTCATCTGAATATAAAAGCAAGGATGAAGAAGCAGCAGAGGGTAGCGGCAGGTTGTGTGGCCTGCCAGACACTAGAGGAAGAGAAGCTGCTGTTAATGTGATCTGCGGTGGACAGGAGACCTCGTATTTATCTGCAAGGGCTTGGAAGTACCAGGGGGATACTGAGTGTAAGCTACACGGCTGCACAACGCAGGCTTTGAACTGAGCTGCACTCTGCCCAGCTTTCAGGTTAGCATGAGCTAGAAGGAAGACAGGTAGGTACTGGAACCCGCTGGCATGGAAGAGACATCATGAGAAGGCAGCAATACATTGGCCTGTTTGTGCCACCAGGAGAGGACAGAGAAGCTGCAGGAGGGCCTCTCTGCACAGCCCGCTCAACCACACCACAGAGCTTTTTTCTCTTTCTCTGCTTCCTCCCCTCTTTCGTTCTTCCTCTCTCCTTCTCTTTCATCACTGTCCCCTCTAGAAAAAGACATTAATTTCCACTTTCTTGAGCCCTTTGCTCACAGGCAGGAGCAGAAGCTTCCACACACAGCGAGATCTGATGCCAGTGCCTCCTGGGTGCAGGCTCTGCAACTGCCCAGTTCTGTGAGGGATTCCCTGTGTGACGAAGTTGTTTTTTAATACCCATCTCTTGGCTTCTTAAAAGATATTACCACAGTGCAAACTGGCTGGAGACCCCCTACAGCAGAAGAATGCCTGGCTGGAGTCCTTCTCAGTGTTAGGAAAGGCTCTTATTATCACCCATGGATAACGCCAGTCGACAGCCAGACTGGCAACACAGACGAGTAGGCCTGGGAAGGAGCAACAGGTTCTGGTCTTGGATCCAGCCTGTTATCATCAGGAGTCTGGAGCAAAACCCAGACCTCTCTTTTGATCTGGAGTCAGATCTAGGTACCAAGTTTTATCCTTCTGTGCTACAAAGTTTTGCATCCAAGAAAAGCCTTGGCTCTCCTTCACAACAGGTCCTAAATGTAATTTCACAGAAAAGTGAAAAGTTGTTTTTGAGGAGAATCTTAAAGCATACATCTGATTATCCCTACAGGCCTGAAGCAGAGAAGATAGTATTTCTAAACAAAAGGAGTGAAATGCAATGCGTATCACACAGTACGCAGCCTTGAGACAGACAAACGGATGCGAAACACATGGCTTATGAACCTTTGCTTTGGTTTCTTTTTTTGGTTCAGGCTTCCCATGCCAGAAAATGATAGTAAGATAAGAGTCCAAACTGACTGGCCACACAAAGCCCACTTTGTTTTACTATGCAGAGAGGTAAGGTGTATTTTTTTAGCTAAGAATCTATATAAAAAAAAAAAACTTTTTAAGGAATCCAATTAAGTCACACAGCAGACAGGAAGAAGGAACAACGCTGGGGAAATGCAGAATAGGATAACCTTTCTCTAGAAAGTTGTCAATGTTTGAAAGTGACAGGACTCAAATCCACAAGCGACCATGTACAGAGAGTGCCTCAGAAACACCGTATGATATTGTAGCTGGTTGAAAACTATTTTTATCAAAAAAAGCCTTTCAAATGCAAGGGTGAATATAACAGCCAACAAATCACCTAAATGCTTTTCATAACAAATTCTCAATAGAGTATTATTTAAATATTAAGACTTATAATTGATGAAATTGCTATTATAAAATATTATGTTAGCGATAATATTTCCTGAAACCTCCTCCTTGCATTATACTGTTCTTTATTCTAATTTCAGGCAGCCTTTCTAACATGAAATGCCAACATGGCACACATCAATGGCCTCGAGGGTATAATTAACACTTGTTATTTACATTTATTTTTTAAAATAATTAACTAGGAGCATGTCTAATGAATGGTAATGGGGCTTAAATTGAGACACAATATGTCAGCTACCTTGCCATTTAGACAAGAACTCTCATGCAGCACTGGGCTGATCAGACCGACTGGGCTGAAGCGAGAGCCCTGAGGATCGCGCTGTTTCACGCCTTCATCCTTCTCCGCCAGGGTGAAGTCAACGGCATGGCATGTACTGCCTGCGTATTGGTAACTTGGAAAGTACTGATTTTCAGCAGCTGATACAGCAAATATCAACGAGTTAAGGCACCAGTTTCTTTTTTTGTAGGCTTCCAAAATAAAAATTGAGTCTAACCCATACACTAAGCTAAACCCTCTACGGTCCTTTGTTACTACCCTCTCTTTGCTTTCCATCACTCATAGGGATGTCCTCAGTTGACACAGTTTATGACATGGCATAAGCAGCTACGCAAGCCAGAATAAGCCTCTGACTCAGAAAGAAGCTATGCATAAAGAAAATCCACGCACAGTGATGTACTTTCAAAATGCATGACCTCATTCTTCCCCAGTAAGGCTCTGAAAGAGAAACAGACCCAAACAAAACATTTTGCAGAGTGAAACATGAAACCGGTGTCTGCTATTTCCCTTCCAAGAGTGAAAAGCAAATTGCAAATGTGTAATCGATGTAACAATGTTCCTGTCCACTTAGTAAAAGAATAAATCCATTTTCCCAGCATCCTGAAAGATTTTGCCATCACAGTACACTTGAAGTAAAAGCAAATAATTGACTTATAAACACATATTCATTCTAACTTGATCACTGGTTGGGGTTGCTGTTAGTAGTCATGTCCATGACTTAACAAATATGTGATTTGCAATGCTTCATTTCTCACACAGACTCATATAATCAGTTCAAATCTTTTATAGGTTTAGACAAAGTCCCTCATTTTTCATGTATGGATTCAACTGTATTTTCATAAACAATTAACAGTTCTTTATATGTAAAACATATCCCTTAGGATGCACAAAAAATCACAGTAGAAAGAAAAAGGCCCTTTTTTTTGAAGAACAAAACACCTACCACATATCAAATAATCAGATGAATGAAGTTTCAGGTTGTAAATACAATAATGAAGGAAGTAGAAGAAACATGATATTGAAAAATATGAGTACAAGAGTACAGTATCAAGAGTACAGTTATGTTATGTAAATTACTTATTATCTTCCTCCCCGTCTTTAACTTCTTTCCCTAGGTCTGTCCATTTTCAGACAATTTTTGTCTTCCTTTTAAATTTGTCCTTGTCCTCCCTTCTTCCGGGTCATTTTTCTGGCCTACTGTCATGGGCTGTATTGCTGATATTTGATGAAACCTACTCAATTTAGGCAATTATTGCACACACTACTACCTGTGAGTTGATAGTAAAAGGCTGCAATACCTAACACACATCAGTTTACATCAGCACAACTATTCCATATAGTACTATGATGACAAATTAAAGAAATACCAAAATGAGGATTAAAGAAATAGAGACTTAACTAGATCTATATACTACCTTGTACGCTATATACAGCATTCGAGTAAAAACTGCCCCAAATAATGGTGTAAAGTATGATTTAATTCCTTAATAGGGCTGAAGTAAAATTAGAACTCATACAATTATCACTGCAGAGTATAGCAAGTCTACTCTTTTGGCCTGAATTGTATACATTTTGCTTTTCTGCATATATACATGTGCATATATGTGCTTCAACTCAAAATAAAAACAGAAGAGGAATAATGCTCCCATTTTAATCCTACACATTTTAAGTTTCAAAACAGCCAAATATTTTTGAGTAATTGTATGAGCAAGGGCAGTTGCAGTAACTAAAGAAAGATTGTTTTGACTACAACATATGATATACAAAAAAGAAAAAGTAGCACCAACACATACATACAACTGTGTATATTTCTATTCTGAAAGTAGGAAAACAGCAAATATAATGCATATGCTAAGAGAAACTAGAAGGTGGTATTCTAGACAGAAAATGTACTGTACCTGTAATATCTGTCAGTGTGAATAATTTCTTGGCTGCTGGCTAGAATATATTCTGCAGTTCATTTTGTTTTATCACATTATTCACACTTTTTTCTGGAACAAGCAGTTCTCTTCTTATAAGACTACAGTCTAGTGGAACAAATGAGCTCAAGCCTATGATTGATTCTCTAACATAGTTGAGATGCTATAGCTTTATTCACTTTTTTAAAACGGCTTTATTCATTTACTACCTCCAGCATGACTCCAGAGTGTCAGTGCTGAGAAACTGCATTGTGAAATGTTCACTCGGCACTCAAGGAGGTGGTGGGTTCTTTTTCCTTTTTTTTTTTTAGAAGTAAATTCCATGATAAGGAGGAGGAGAAGTGGCCGATACAGACAGACCGTCTCTGCTCACAAGTTCACAAAGTGCACTCCCAGAAATATTTTCTAAAAGCTTATCAGTCTAAACATTCCTCTTCGGCTCTGTTTCCCTGACAAAATGCTGTGAGAGTCTATTTGGATCAAGGCAGCAACTCCCTGCTTTATTTCCTGCTGGAGAGCAAGCACGAATGGGAAATCCGCAGCATCCTCACCAGGGCCCCTTTATAAGCTAAAGCCATGCTATGGATGAGAAAGTTTTGCACAACGCTGTTCTGCTCTAATGTCATCTCAAAGTAACCCCTTTTTCCACTGCCTACATCTTTTTATTATACCTCTATAATAATAAAATAAAATAAAGGTATTTGGGGAAAACACTATTTACACAGAAGTCATTGCAATCTCCTCGTGCATGACTCTTGTGCTAATGACTAGGACTACCATGGGCTTCTGTTTCCGTGGACTTGCCCTTTTTTCTGGTGGACATTTTGTCTAGAAAGAAGGAGGGAAAAGCCATTAGCCCAAGATTTTCCTTGATGTCTCAAACCCATAATAAGCGGGCTGAATGGCTCATGCACAGATATCTCTGCTCAGAAAATCCCATAAAGTGGGGGACAAATTCATTCATTCTCATTTTCAAAACCAGGCTTTCAGAATAATCCTGGCTAACTAACTACATTCCCGAAACATCCTAGTAAAGCAGAGATTTCCAAAAGGCCACCAGGAATAAAAGAAATTGTCGTATCATCTGCTAGCTTTACAAATCAAAGAAGCAGTAAAAAGGTTAAAGGAAAACGTGGCTGTTCTTCAGGTTTAGGTACAATCTAAAAATGACCTAGCTGTCTTTCTTCGAGACCAATGAAAGCAGCAGCTCAACTCAGCTGGGCTCCATCACCTGGAAACAGTATCAGCTCAGAGTCAATTTTACAGTATAAACTTCAAGATGCATGCAGGTGAAATACAATGGCAATTAAAGCTGGTTTTAGAACATAAGGTGAAAATAGCGTTGCACATGTGGAATAACAATATCCACAAATATCTGATGTTATATATATATATATATATATATTATTTTTATTTTTGCCCTAAACCCAGTTTTAAAAACACTTTGCTACGTATTTATTCTTTTAAATGCAGGACTTTAGACTGGATAGTAAACACAGTTTATAATGCTGCTTAAGTCTCTAAAAGGGAGACAAGAAGTAAAAACGTGTATGAAATTAACTCAAGTTACATGTCACAAAATGACCTTTATAAGTTCCCCTTAAAAGAAAAGAAAAGCAGCTGTATAATTTATACTGTCACAATCTTTAAAAGGTTCAGAAGGTTGGATAAGAAACCTAATTCAAATATTTGGAACTCAACCACTGGATTTTGGACTCCTTCCTCTTCTAAAGACTTAACTTTGTTTATCAGCAAGTCTTGTGTTGTGCAAATAAAATTATAACCATGTAACTGAGCAAGCAAGAGAGACCTTTATATCAAAAGTACTCTATGAAGAGAACAACTGTGTAAAAAGCACCGTGCAAACCGATACAACTGGGAGCAGAAGCAAGCTACATTAGTTCACGAGCTCAAGGATCTCAAGAAAAGAAAGTTTTCTTTCTCCAAAAGCTCTAACCCACCTCTTTGTGATGTAGAGGACATGAGAAATAAAGGGTACAGAACTTCCTAGGAACTTCAGGCACAGAGAGACAGATGAAGCCACAGATGGTTCTTACTTCTGCTCTCAGAAGTGCTCCTTTCTTTTAGAAGATGTCTTATGGTGTTAGATACTAGCCCTGCTGTGGGAAGAGACTGTATCCACCTCTCTGCTTTAAAACTAATATGCCCTGGGTGCTACAAGAGCTTTTTAAAAAATATATAGCAAACAAAACCTTTGTCTTTCTGAAGGACATATGAGTATTACCCATTTCTCACAATCTCCTTTAAACTTGACTTGTAAATGGACTCTAAATCCTTTCCCCTGCAACAAAGGAATAGCCTTGCAGCACTGCACCCTGCCCGTGGTGTTACACACTTATCTGCCATCGTGTGTTATTAAAGTTGGTATGATTCAGCTCAGGTTAGTCATAAATGTGAAGCTTTTTTCTTTCTTCCCATTTATTTAGATCACTAATGTCATTTTCAGCTTAGGGGAGAACCTGTAACTCCTCTGAACTAGCTAGAAGCCTTTCTCAATTTGGGAATTTGTAGTTCATATGCTTTCTTCATGCTGCCTCTTCTGATGTCCTGGCCAGCAGTTTCAGGCAAAAGGCCGGGAACCAGAAGTCACAGCTAGTGAAGGACCTGGTGCCCCTCCACCTCTAGCTACGGGCATCCCGACTGCTGCCGCAGGCTCTGCAGAGCAGCTCACCACCACAGTGACTTCTTCGCTTTGTGCCTGTAAACGAGGCTGAGGATTTGGCACTCTTCTGAATGCTTAATTCAATTACAACTAACAGGGAAGAAACGTGTGCTAGTTCTCAGCCTCCTCCTCACAAGCAGGGACTTCTCATTTCTCCTCCTACCCCCTCGGCACGGCAATTTGGAACACAATCCTGTGTCTGTTGTACGTGACTTGGATTGGACTATCACTGCTCCAGCTATTGATGGCCCATAAACTATTGTTCTGTCAATTGCATTGTAAGGCTCTTTGTGTGGAAATGATGGATGAAATGGGATACGTATTACTTAATGATTAGACTTCTGCAAAACATGTTCAAACAGATATGCCAGGCTTGATGATACCTTATTATCATCAATGAAACAGAGACAGCATAATGGTGCCATGTATGTATTTCATGGCAGTAAATGCAAGCGAAATGTTTCTGTTTCAAACCCCGACAGCTCCTTAGTCTCAGTTATTTCAGTTCAGCTAAAGATGACATGCTAAAATGAGGGCATTTATTACTAAGTGGCATTAAGAAGGGGGATATTTAACCTACCATTGAAATGCTTACAGCAATGCGTGGAGAAATCATCTAATGTGTGCTGGCAGTAATTTATGACATCGGAAAAAATGCTATCATCTTTTTTTCCACTGTCTATGGTCTGGCTTTGCAAACTGCAAGCCCTGAGGAGCAAGTTTGATATAATATGGCTAATGAGAATAAGTGAGCGCACTGCAATATTCTTAAAGGGTTACACTGCTGAGTCTTTGACTCTCTATACTTTTTAATTTCCTTGTACAAACAGTGCAGTGAAAACGGCAAAATCCATTTGGCTGGTCTGTGCTACAAATTAAATCCTTGATTAAATTTTGGCAATTACTTCTCCGGGTCTTTTTCATTTAAACATTTTTAATTCATTTGAATAAGCTTCTTAATCATGATTCTGGCAATCCATTGTATAGCAAGACAAACTCTAATAAATGCTGTAATGCAGCAACAAACAGAAAGATAGATGGATGCTAAAAAGGAAGGGTTCTGTCTTTTTATTTCGATAAGTGTAGCTTATATCCATCTTTCATGAAAGTTGTATTCCAGGCTTCTCTGATGTTGCAATTTATCTCATTATGTGTTGACATTTTCCTTTGTGATGTCAAAAGCTAATAAAGATTCCAGGTACGGTTTCAAACCCTCTTAATAAGAGGGTGAAAGAAAGATTAAATCATCCTTAATGCACAAATCAATAGTATAGTCAACCAAAGGGTACAAATTAAGAGGGAAATGTGAAGGGCTGTCACTCTTCTAACAGGAAAGATGCTAGATGGACATTTTCAGAAAAGGTGCTTGAATTTAGCTTCTCAGCCTTTACTGCACAGAATTATATTACCCGGTGAAAAATTACCCCACAGCTTGAGCTATTTGCCAGCCTTTTTTTTTTTTCTTTCTTTTCATCTGTGAAGACAGACAGGAGATAGCAGGTGGTAAAGTACCTCCTCAGCTACAGAGGAAGGTCCAGAGCCCTCTGAGTGTGGAAAGCAGTGCTGCACTACTTTGTGCAAAAAAGATGTGGGGAAAAGGAAGGTCAACTGGATGAGGAAAAAGAGGAAGGAAAGAACAGAAATAAAAATAAACCTTTTAGTGCAAACAAAACCAAGTGGAACTAAATAAACGTTAACCATTTCTTTTTAATTATTGTGCTACCAGTCTACTGATGGTATAATGTGAGGAAAATATTGACAGAGACTCAAAATTTCACACAGCCTCTGGAAAATAAAGGGTTAAAGTCTAACTGCAAGGCCAGTTCTGTCGGACATGAAACATGCTACTATTTAACCTGCAGCTCTCCTACTCCTGCAACCTCTGGAAAGGCTTAATGTGAACCAAAAGAGAAAAGAGCACCTCTATGATCCTGAGAGGATAAACAAAGGGACTGCAGATGCCCTGTTCATTTCCCCTTCCCTTCAGCCAAAAGACACCTGTAGACTTTTTCCCACTGCATACCAGGGACCTGGCTTAAGTAGCTGAGAAAGGAGAAGAGTTAAAAAGATATGCGTTTGTTGATGTGCACCTAGTGCAAGTTCCCTTACATCTGACATTGTGAGCTCAGTGTAAGGTGAAGGCACCAAGCAGCCAGACAAATGAAAGACCTAGGAAAGAATCCACAGATTATATCGAGAATTAGCAAAGGGGAGACGCTAACTCTTGGTAAGCTGTCATAACATTTGTATCCGCCTCACTTTCACAAAATTGAGACAACTGAGTCTTGGGGATGTAGGCTGAAAGGTGCTGGTTCTGAGTACTACTTAGTGAGCATTCAGGGGATATAAAGAGTGGGTAAGCTCACCTGCTTGGCATACAGCAGCAGCAGGTAGTGATATATTACCCAAATGAGAGGTCTGTCAATGCCATGTACCTGTGCTTGAGCTCCATTTCACCAATACATAGAGCCATTTTAAACTTCAAATGCTGAGCCATATAATTCAGCCTACAAGTTAATAAAATTGTGGTTTCCTTTTTAAAGCCTCTTCTCATGTCAGAATCTCATTCTCTGGAGTGTTCTTATCAAACCTGTGTTATGATCCTGAATGAAAAGCTACTGCCTGAGTAATACCACAATGAAGAGGGGAAAAAGTCTCAAACAAAGAACAACAGAGGAAAATCCTTACCAATGTAAAAACCTTCAGCACATCACAACAAATCATACACAGCACAGATGACAAACACTCCAGATCCATCACCAGTACAGAAAAATAAGCTACCATGATCTATTTGTATAAGCATGGTGACAGAAAAGGAATGAGGGAAGAATTCACAAGGAAATGACAAGCTCTGTGCTTGTAATTTTCAGATTATTGACATTTTCTCTACACAGAGTGGCTTCAAAAGCCAACTGTAACTCTAAATTCTCTTCTCGCATAAGTGAGGGACAATGAGCCTCCCAATATTCGATTCAATATAATCTGAAGTTTGAGTTAAGCATAATTAAAAGCAAAATGTCATGTATAAACGCTGGTGTACCAAAGGTTGGGTCTCATATGTAAGTTTAGATGATGGAAAGGGGAAGACTTGAAGATAACACCTTCAGGATCAGCATTCTATTGCAAATAATGTCATTTCTGCAGAATCACTTTAATTTAATAAATCCAGGTAGAAGATGCAAAGACTTTCTTACCACGCTGAGAAACTATGGCCTGAATTACACTTCTTGATGCACAGAAACGTCTCTACATGAAACGTGGCAGCGCACGGGAGACATGCAGCTCAACATCTTCCATCACTAACCAAATGATGACAACAACAACAACAACTCCAACAACTCAAATTTTTCTCGCAGCTGGGCTCTTCACAGGTGCCTATCTTCTGCTTTGGTAAGATATTTCTATTTTCTACACATTCTGAACATTACCTCAGTTTGGATGTGAAGGAAAAGCTCCTCTGTTTCGAAAGCAATGAGAAATGTAACTACTGGCTGCTTAACTGGTGCATCGATAAATTTCTGACATGAATCAGTATGTATTACAGGCTTTGCTGCAGGAGAGATGTATAACTTCCATAACCGAAGGCTGGAGAAAGATGGCACTGCATTCAGACAATTCCTCCTCTCAACTAGCCATCACCTGGCAAGCTTTTTTTTTTCTTCCCCCCTTTTTTTTTCTTTTTTTTTTTTTTTTTTTTTAACAGCTCCATTATATTTTTTCTTGTTATTTTTAAGTAAAATCTTCCTACAAGCTTCAATTCCAGCACATCACAGCCTGCCAAATTCATCTGCTTATAGCCTTAGGCTGGAACATCTTTTGAAACTCAGTTTCTATAGAGGACAGATCATACCCCTGTGTCGTACCCACTATCCTGCCCAGCTGGCACCTCCTGAGCGCCCAGAGGGGCACCTTCAGGATGCGGCGGCTGGCAGAGAGACACCCTCTGTTAATAAATGTCGGGGCAGGCTGCAGCCCGGCGCTCATCAGGACATTACCATGCAAGCCAGCATGTTACTCTTTTCTATTCAGTCCCTAAAGGAATCGTGTTTGACAGAACTGAACAGCTGCTGTGTATTTAGAGATGTGAATGTATTGCATTATTTAATGAATTGTGTCATTTTAATATAATTATTACTAAAAGTCTGAACGTAAGCCTATTTTTATTTATGCTTAGAATTTTTACCCACTAAGCATTTTCAACTCTGCTTGCAGCCAAAAGTGTTTTCTTTCCTTTCCAGAGAGTACCAGGACTGTAGCTGCACTGCTTGCACTTAAGCCAGCTCCCCTGCATGCCACTCATACCCCTATCTTGCATGCAGCATTTCTGGGCTTTTAACAAATTACATCCCCACAATGATTCCTGTTCCTCCCCGTTTTTGTAAAACTCTTTTTATTTTCCCAGTGCCTCCACCTACATATCCTCTCTTACCTAATACCATGACAGCTATATCTATGCCAAAAAAGTCTCGCGTATGAATTACTCCCTCATGTGCAAAGCCAGTTCCTCACACGGAGGAAAGGATGAATTTCAAGAAGCCACTTGCTGCTACCAATACCTCAAAATGTGCAGTCGGAGAGGCACCACCTCAGCCGGGCAGCTCTCACTGCCAAGCCCTCGGCAGAGCTCTGCTCCCATCCCGCACAAGGACACGACCATGCTGTTTGGATACCGGCGTTCACTTTTCCTTCACAATAGTAACACTAATGAACCCACAGGGTTATCAGAAATAGAGGGAATGAAAAGGGAACACAGGGCACGACACTTTCGTTCCTTGTGACTGGAATCCATGGTGTGACTCGACCCTGGGCCACTTAAAATTACAGCCAGGCTTTAGAGGCGGCGCTCTGCCTCGCCAGGGGACGGATACAGAACGACTGGTAGCACGGCTCTGGTGACCACATGCATTTGCAGGCTTCCACGTTTTCATTTTATGCACTTATGCAATAACCTCATTTCTGAAAGTCATCTGGAATCCTTCTCTAGGGCCTGGACCCTGGGCCTGACACATGTTCTTTTTGGAAGGTGTTTCTGGTTTCCCAACTGTTCTTCTGGATTGCTCTAGGGTTTACAGACACTCCAGCGCTGGACATAGCCTCACGCCTCGTTCGCATACCTTTATATTGCTACATTACTGGGTGGATACTGAATTACTCATCACCACGGGTCACTGAAATATTCACCTATTACTTCATTTGCAGTAGATGTTCCTGTGGATGCCAGCCAAGTTAATCTTGAATATGTTTTTCACTTGCAGCATTAGACGAAAGATGCCGTTGCTTTTTTCTAAAATATCCGTTACTATCAGAAGGAAAATGTATCTCAATGCATCTTTCTGTACAGGCTGCACACTGTTGACATTTTAAATCAATCAATTGAAAAAAGGGATGTTGCTAACTTGCCTCTTAGAATGTTTAAACGTAGAATGTGTGTACATCAAACTGTTCCACACTGGTTTCTGTAAGATACCAAGTATTTCTTTATAATAGCCAGATTGAACTGCTTAGGTTATAAAATCCCATTCAGTCTTTAACAGCATAGAGAAGGTGGCCACAGAGGGCAGGGCACTGTTCCCGTCTGCAGAAGGAGATAACATCACATGAAACCATCAGACAACAGGTTTAGAATAACTGCACAAAAAATAATTAAACTTGGGAACTCACTGCCATAGGATATTTCAGATGTGTGCTTTCACAAAGTGCTAAATACTGAAAAAAGACCAAATCTATGTGGAGCAATCCAACTCAGAGACCTCATTATATATAATGTCTGTATTTGCATATTGTATCCTTACATGCCTCAGAAGAAAGACACAAGCACACCGAAAGACTCTTGCACCAGTGCACCCAGGCATGATGCTGCTTAACCTGTCCCTTATTACGAGTTGCCGTTTGCAAATTGAAAGGGGGAGCTCTGGACAGGAGGGATTTAACTTGTTCCTCCTGAGGGGGTGCTTAAAATCCAGCCCCCTTCCCGAGCAGCCACAACTTCAGAAGGCAGCAGAAAAATCCTGACAGGCACTCTAATGAAAACGTGGTCTGTTGTAGTCCCTGTCATAAAGCAAAATTCAAAGAAAAGCAGCAGCCAGTGGGGCTGCACAGGGGGCTACTCTGAGGGTTTGGGAAAAAGAAAAGAAAAAAAAAGGGTATACTGGAACATCCACGTAAGACTGCAGGACTACAGAGAATAAGTTAAAACTTTCAGGGAAAGTAAGAGGAACAGAACAGCAAGTGGAGCTCGCGCTAGCCAAAGGGATTAAGGGGAGTAAGAAAGCCTTTTACAAATACTTAACGTCAGGCAGAAAGAAGATAGAAGAGGTTCACTAATAAATGAAAGCTGGGACAAAGAACAGACAGTGACTCTGAAATGAATAAATCGGCTTTTAACAAGGGACATAAATAAGAGGAGGCTGGATAATGAAACGCAAGGCTGGAGAAAAGGCAGGTGAAGGAAAGCCTGGCTGCAGCACGTAGGCGAGGAGGAGGAGGTGTGGGGCAGCAGAGGAGCCTCTCTTCAGTAGGGTTTCCCACCTGTGCCAGGCAGAGGAGATGCCACGACCCTCCAAAGGGGTCCCCGTTAGTAGTGCAAGGCTGTGTCAGCAACTTCTGCTGGTTCAGCAGCCTTTCTCCTCCTCCTCACCCACATCAGGGCCCAAGTGAAGGGCAAGGAGCTCCTCCCAGGATCTTGCAGAAATAACTGACTGCACGACGCTCCAGATGGGAGCATGTGAAGCCAAAAGTCTGTATATTTGGCCCAGAAGCATGGTGTGAGGCTGCTGGAGAGGATGAAGTGGGGATTCCCTGCCTATAATTTCACTGTACCATACGGGCACTTGACATACGCTGTCTCCCTGTGAAGGAAGACACATTGGGCCCAACATCCTGGTTTACAGACCGGTCCTGCTGTGCTGCGTCTTGCAGCAATGCCCCTCTGGGAAGGATCAGGCTCACCCTGATCCCTTATTTTCGGACCCCACTTGCCAAGAAGAATGCTACAAATGCAATGGAAACGTGGTCCATGTAGCGGCTCTCTAAAACTATGCCAAAATGGTAGCAGGGCAGTAAGACGTCAGTGCCTGAAGAATCACGCAATTTCTGAGAAACTTCCATTCAGAAAAAAAGATATTAAATAGTTTAATAAATTCATGCGCGTTTTCATGATGATCATCTGATCCAACAAACTAAACATTCATTATGTGGGGGCTCTCGGCACAGGGCTGCTGAGGCCCCATGGGAGGCATGGTTCACCCACTGCTCTCGCAGGCACCTCTGCTGCAACGCCAAGCACACTGCCCCAACACTGCATCTACTGCAGGTTTTCCACTAACCAACTCCACACTAGCAGACAGAATAGCACATTAAGCAGGTAAATGGAGGCTGCATGTATCAAATGTACCAAGTGGTGAAGATATCAGGCTCATTCTCAGCCCATTCTACTTCCAAATGCAACCACTGGCTTTAAATTGCTGATCACAAAGGATTAATTCTGACGACATCCTTTCAATGTGTCCAGCTTTCTCTTGGTTTTCCTTATTGCACCCCAAACACAGTGAATTTGTACAAGACTTTTACTTGGTTTAAATAAATTTAAAAAGAAGCAAGAATAGATGGAGTCTGAATACAATTTATACCAAATCAAAAGTGGTCAAAACTGAGGTATCACTTTGTTGGAAATAAGCAAAACAAGCCATTTACCCTCAATCTTATTCCATATGTCAGTCTCTCAGCAAAAACATCTGAAACGGCTTCTCCTGTTTCAGATAAGACATAAATTAAATTCACTGAATATTTGAGCTTGGGATGGATTAAAACCTTGAAATCTGATTTCAAGTACAAATGAGATTGTTCTAAGTAATACCACGCCATACATTAAACAATGCATGTCAAAGACTCCAGAAATTTCCAGGCATTAAGACACAGGAAAAGCAAACTGCTGCTAGAGCAGTGACTCAGATTAATTATTCTGCTGGAAACCCAGAAGCAGCCAACATTACTCTAAGAACGGACACACTAAACTATGTCAGAGTAAAAGTTACCTCAAAGGCTACCCATTATTCTTTGTTAATACCCCGAACCTTCCCCTAGGTTTTTTTGATGAGCTAATGACACAGGCTGTGGGAAGAGAAAAAAAAAAAAAAAAGCTCTGCTGTGAAGAGAGAATTGGGTAAAGTCAGAAATTACATCGCATTCAGATTTCAGAAAATCAACCCCCCTTTCTAGATATTTAAACAGACTAATTTATGCACTAACTTTGCTTTTCAGAATAAATTTTCTGCTGAGGCCCTAAGGATGCCTCTCATAGAGCTAGGATATTATCAAACAGGAATGAGTGCTTTGCTTTCTCCAAATCCCAAACAACTCCCAAACAAAGAAGAAAAGCTGAAGCCTATTTACAACCACCACTTGTGCACCCTCAGCCATGAGTAGCAGATTTCCATTAGCACTATGAAAAAGAGCATTTGATTTTTTCCAGGCGAGCTACAGGCTGTATTTAACTTTGAATGCAGTCAGTGACCAAGCTAGATGCTTCAGTGATTAATTTTTATGTGAACCACAATCATTATGAGAATGTCTGTGCTGTTTTCTTCATTTTCTGATTTTTCACTTTCATGTATTTATGTCAGAGACTTCAACAAAACAGATTTATAAACATGGACTTGCATTATTACCCTTGACTCTTTCATCTTCTGAAATAATCTAACATCTAGTGTAAACTTGGACAAAACCAATATGATCTACACAGTTTATCTGTTCATAATAAAATTACACAGAATAAAAATGACTTAAAGATTAGTTCATCTTTTCTTATCTTTCATGTAAATTGAATTTTGCTACTGTGAGCACTTTCTACCCACACAGGGGGGAAAACAACTGCTTCTTGTGGCCTAATGAACACTTAGATAGCTGCAGAGAGAGGCATTCAATTGCATTTACATTTGGCAATTATTTAATGTCACCTATTAATACCCAGCCACTGTCTCCAGCAGCTCTACCTTGCAAGATGGCTGAGCATACTAAATGTGCTAAAAGGAATTTCCTCCTCATTTTCATCTTCTTATACTTAACTACAGCTCCCACTGTACCTGCGCACCTTCCCCACCAGGAATGCAACTCACATTTAACTGCTCCCCGAGTGCAGAAAGCTGCTGCCAGCACACCGCAGCAGATGCGCTGCTCAGCTCTCAATGCTGCTCCTCTTTTCTGTTGGCACATTATTGTGCCTTCCTCTCTTTATTTTATTTTTTTCCCCTATAATCAATGCCTTGTCATTACCTGGGTGGTTGACTTCCTTGTTTGTCTTGACAATAAATAAATAAAAATCATAATCTGAACACCCCGGGTTGTGATCTTGTCAGAGCTTTCCATCTAAGCAGAGCTGGAAGACACAAGCGCAACGTTGAGAGCCAAGTTCACATAGCGCCACTGATGCTCTAAATATAATTTTCTGAGAAGCAGGTATTTGTCTAAGCTGATCTCAAGGTCTAATTCCAGTTGTCATAGCTTGGATTCCTGCACACCTTACGTTTGAGAACTTTTTGCCACCTGCCTGAAGCGCCGGGTGGTACTGCAGTGCCTCGAGCACATTGTGGTGCACCTGTACAAAGAAACAAATGTCACCAACAAAGAGATTCATGTAAAGCTGTGTGTGGAGCATTCCAGGTGCTGCACGCATTACAATTCCAAGGCTTTACTGTATTATTGATCCTTTTCCACACTGAATCAGCCTTTACCACTTCGGTTTCTTAACAAACTTTCCGTCACCAAATCCACAAGCTGATCAGCATCTCCCTCGGGAGTCCTCAGCTCCCCTTAAAAAATTAACATGAAGCCAGGTCACGCTGGTCTGTCAGGTTCTACAGGGTCCAAATATTGGCAACGGTATAAAGGCACAAAGTACTTTAAATCAGTGGTTAAGCTTGTGATTACCTCCCTCAGCAGGACTGCGATCTCACCAGTACAAGACAGCTTCCAGAGAAAGCTTGCTACCTGGTGATCTGCCTGGCAGCACAAGGGCGTTAGAGAGGATGGCGGATAGAGCAGTGGTAAAACACCTTTCAGCCAAACTTGCAGATGGACTTCTAGGTACGCTGCAATTAGGTTCCAAAAGCCAGAAAAACAGTCAGCTTTCTTCCTAGCGTCATTTCATTGCTGATATCTGCCAGCATCTTTCAACTTTTCTCCTCCATTATTTACTCTGAGTCGGGTCATTTGTTGCACAGCGACTGTGCTAGCAGAACAGGTTCCAGTACCTGAGTCCCTGAGCACCACTGCCCTGAGAGCATCGTATTTTTAAATTCACACTCATGGATGAAAGACGCTATGCGAGTGCAAAGATGTTGGCATCACTGATGTGGGAAGAGCCCAGAGCAGGCTGGGGAGCGGCTCATCAAGCAGCACAGACAGCCCGCTCATGTTAGGGCTGGTGCTTCATGCTGTCTGGCTGGTCACCAGCTCTGCATTAAAAAGTTGGAAAAACCTTCTTTTGTATTTTGTCAGCTCAGTGCTAATTCTTTCTTATGTTATGTTCAAATTTGTGTAACGATAGGAGGACCCTACACGAAGGTCCTTTGTTTCTTTGATTTTTTTTTTTTTTTTTTACAAAATCCACCAAAATTGGCATCTCCAAATATGCTGCAGCCTTTCTTTACATACAGTTTATTGAGTCAAAAAAGAAGTAAACAAGTTAAAAAAAAAAAGTTTATGTCTCTGTCTTGCTTGTGCCTATTTCATATATAACAGGTGTTTCTTCCACAATACTCCTAAATATTTTTCTCTTCCCTGTAATCCTAAAAGGTTAGCAACATGCTTAAAAGGTCAGCAGATCTGTTTTAGATGAATGAGAAGCAGAGTGGGAGACAGGAGGAAGAAATCAATTCTTACAGAGAACGCTTAATAGCAAGAGATTTCTTTTATACTCAGGCACCTTTGCATGCATCAGCAACAGCAATCTGGTGTCTTGCAGGGCAGAAAATCTGAAGCCACTTAGCTCCCTGATAGGAAATAAATTTGCCTATTTTGAAGTAAAGTCAAGCGCCTTTGAGGCCAGTGGCATAACTGCCATTGGCTTCAGTGGAGGCAAAAA
Source organism: Anser brachyrhynchus (assembly GCF_964034855.1). Classification (NCBI taxonomy): domain Eukaryota; kingdom Metazoa; phylum Chordata; class Aves; order Anseriformes; family Anatidae; genus Anser; species Anser brachyrhynchus. The sequence goes on along the minus strand of NC_137695.1, from coordinate 43,240,394 downwards.
TTCATCCTGTAGGTTTTGTTCAAAAAGCCACAGGCTTACCCATTGCTGTTCCTCTGAGAACTCATAAACTGATTTGGGCCAAAACTGGCAGAATGCCTACAACTCTGCTGTGCATCATGACCACCGTAGAAAATACATTGATTTTAACTTGGAATATGAAAACTGCAGAGAAAGGCCTGTTGCAAACCAACTGCTAATCTCTACAAATTATAAGAGAGACCAGAAAATGTTTATGCAGCATTAGGGGCATCTTCTTTTAGCTACAAATAACTGCTGTAATGTTGTCCACTGCTGTCACACCTGGTTTAGTTAAATATTTTCAACACATTCTGCCTTGGTGGGAATTGATATAGTTACACAGATCCGGAAAGAGAATTTAAAGTCCACCACCAATTACACACTTATTTTCACATTCATGTTACATACCTTTTGGTAACTTCAGTGCTGTTCAGAAGAGCAGATGCTCCAATTCCTTGCCAGAGACCTGATTTTCTTCCTCTGCATTCTGACTATTCCCTTTGTCTGGACTCAAAGCAATCAGTATCAAGAAGCAGCCCACACCAAACAGCACTTTTCCAGGCTCCAGATCCCCCCACAACCTCCTCACCTGGTCGTTTTGAGTGTATCTGGTCCTCATTCATTTCCTTCTTTCTCTTTACTTTCTGTTTATACTCTCCTTTCCATTTATTCTATGCACACCTCTACAGTACCCTTATCTTCACTAAGCACTATCATTCCCTCTGCCTTCCTGCATCAGACAACACAACAGGGACTGTATCTTGCAGAGCAGAAAGTTTAAAGCCACTTGGCTCCCTGATATAGAATACATCTACAGGTTTAACTTCAGAGTTAGTAAAGCACAGGTAGCAGAACTGATAACAAAAGGAGGTTTGTTGTTTAAAAGCCAGAATAACTATAGTGTCAAGTGGGTGCATGAGTCAACCTCGGACAACGTTTCAGTCAAGGTCTTGGAAGGGCTTCTGGGTGCTCTGTTGTATCAATACCCTTACTGCTGGTTATTGTAAAAGCAGAGTGAGGAAGGTAAGCATTCAAAAACTTAACACTTTTCAGAATCTTTGTAAAACTTCTCCAGATCTCTTTGGAAGAGGGTTGAAGAAATAATGAGAAGAGACCACAAAAGATTTCTGATGCTCTAGTTTTAAGACAGCGGGTCAGCAGCCTGCCAAGAAGCAATTCTGAAACATTGCAGGTATGAAGATCATAAACAGCACGCAAAACAATCACATAGAAAAGTGAAAATGCTGAAAAACTCATTTGGATAGTGCAAAGGGCTCTGTAACATCAGCACAGTCCTTTCTTTCTGAACCATGTAATTCTCCGCAGTTGGAAGACACCAAAGTTTCCATGAACGTAAGGAAAATCTGAGATGCAGTTTGAAAGGAGAAGCTTTCGAGAGAGGTACAGTCAGCACTACAAAGCCTCTGTGATTGTTTCTCTGGGGGAATTTTGCTCCTTTTGTTTCCAGCCCCAGACAAAACAAGGAAGGAAGGAAAGTTCTCAAAAATTCAGATTTGTGGTTTAAATAAATGTCCCACTGTCTTGTGAGAACCAAGCTTTTGTAGGACCAGCATCTCCCCTTCACGCTGGCAGAAAAAAGGGGAGGTTTTAGATCTTTGCTAATAAAATGAATCTATGAAATACTGACCAGAGCTACTCCTCCTCACAAAATTGCTACACAAAGACATCATTTTATGTTGCTGATATCTGACCAAAAGAAAAGAGGCTGAGCAATGCGCCTTCATGTCAGGAAAAATAATGCAATGCTTAGATTTTGCCAAGAGTGTGGCAGCCCGTTGGGGCCGAAAGGGAGAAAAAGCAAACAATAAGCCTTTAGTTTCCCACTGCACGGCTCTACTCTGAGGCTGAATGCCCCAGACCCATTCCAAGGGCTGCCTTCAGAGCCAAGCACTCTTCCTTCTGCAGGGCTAAAGTAGCTCTGCCTTCCATTGATTGGGACTAAAGGAATAATAATAATAATAATAATAAATAACAGAAGGAAAGAACCACACCAGTAAATCACAGGTCGACTTTCTTCCTCTGAATCGCTAGGTATTGCTACAAAATCAAACAGACAGGGTTTTGGCCCAAAGATCTTACAGCAGAAGGCTCATCTTTGCCAACAGTTACATTCTGGGATGCCCCCACAGATGTTCATAAGGCTTTGCAAACTGTTAGTCTGAGATTCCTCTTCCAAAACACAGCTAGAGTACTACTGATGAAAACAACCCACTCCCAAAACACAAACAGAATACGACTCAGAAACACAGCTCTGCCACCATGCTTCTGATAGCAACTTAAAAGCTCCAATGCAGCCTTTCTGCAGATTAAGCTTAAAAATAAAATTAACCTGCTCTTTTAAATTTTTTAATTAAAAACAAATTTAAATGAATGAAAACTATTTTTGAAATTAACCCGTTTACCTCTTAACTAAACAACTATCTTAAGACAAAAATGTTAGAAACACAAGTAAAAACGAACGTTAAACTCTTAGCATAAGAATACCTCCTGTGGATTTCAATTTTGTCTTTAGACTCCTCTTGGGAAAATTGTTTTAAACACAGGTGCAGATAACAGTAGGCCTAGATATAAAACTGTTTTTCAATGATTCAGTGCTGGATTAAGGGCTAGTAATTCCTCTATAAAGCCACAATGGTAAGGATAGCCTGGATGGGCCCTGAAAGCATACATATGCACCTTATAAATCTTGCACAAGATAAGATATAGTTCTTTAACGTGTAAGAACCCAACAAAACTCCCACAGCTGTAGTGAACAGAGCCAAGAAAGACAACTAAAACTTGCAATTTTGGACACCTTTTCTTCATACAACAGGCTGAAATATTTGCGAGACACATTCAGAATATACCGTTAGCCCACTGACTTTCCAAAAAATGTATTCTGGGGTCAGGTTTTTATGCAATTTCCATGCCCAGGAATTAGGTACCTATCAAGTTTTTAAAGTCTCCCTGCAAGCCTATTTGCATCGTTAGATATCTAAGAAAGTTTTAAATTCTGGCCAATAGCGTCCCATTTTCTCCCATCTACCGTCCATAACTTAATCAGCCAACTCATCACTTTGAAAGCAAGAGCAATTAAATCCTTGTATTAGAACGGTGTCCCATTAGATCTCCTCCACCGGAATACCTTCTTAAATGAGATCTGCAGGAAAAAGACATCTGCTGGAAGAACTGGGCTGTAAATTACTATTTGAATGCTGATGGCATTTGGAAGAAAAAAAAATACTAAAACCATTTAAATTTCTACACCTTGAGAGGTATGCTTTTTAATTAGATGGGAGAGCTGACAAAGCTTGGAAGAAAAATATTTGCATGTGCTGTGCCTGCAAATACAGCTCTCTCTCTCCTCAGCTTTAAGAAAACTATCATTTGGATGTGACTGAGTGCTAACTCTATTTGCGGTGCAGTTTAACACATTCCCCTAATGTGTTCCAAGAGACAGCTCCCTCAGAAGATGCAGCATCCATGCGAGCAATGACAAAACTTGCCTGTAGAAAGCATGCCTCGCAGTGCTGCAGGAACAGACAAAGTGTTTGCGTGTACTGCTCTACTGAGTCTGTTTTTGAATAGCACCCGGCCCTCTGAAGGCAGTTAAGTATCTCCAAAAACGAGTTCCATGCTAGCACTCCCCATATTAAATCAATGTGTCCTGAAGGAGGCTGCGCTAATGACGGCAGTGAAAGAAAAGTCGTACTCTTCGCCTAGTCTGACTTTGGAAATAAATCTGTGGCAAAGAAAACATTTGTACTTGATCCAAGTACGTTGTTACTGAATGAGTTTGACAGGTCGATAACACATTCTTTGATGCAGTAATAAAAAATTTCAAACAGAAATCAAGATGCCTTCTTTCTGTTTTACACGAAGATCCTGGAAGATCCAGTATATTCAATTCAATATTCCAGACATATATTCAATTAAAAACATCTCAGTAATAACTATTTGTATTTTTCATCCAATACTATAAATTAAAGAATGCTGCGGAAGCACACCTTTTATCTACATACTCAGTAGCTAGCATACAGATGCACAATAAGCCTGCTTGTGAAAAAGGTGGCAGGAAGACTGGGGGAGATCCAGAGATGTCTTCAGGAGCTCTCCCACCTACCAAATGGCACAAAGCTGAAGCACAGTCACTGGTGGTCCTTTACAGGGCAGAAGGCAGATTTCAAGTGCTGGATAAGCAACACGGATGTTAGAGGAGGAACCAAGGTTAAGGAGATGGTTTCAGTGAGCATTATTATACAAACTGGATTTGACAAACCCATTTGGCAGGCAATCTGAAAAGAGGCAAGGGGAACCACTTGCTCCCATGAATCTATGGAGACTTGCAGTGCACTAATGATCTTGTGATGAGCAGTAAAGGAGCAAAGCAAAGCTCTGTGGCCACCATATGCAGGAGACCACATATGAACCCAAACCCCCCCACCCCCTTTTTTTTTTTTCCCTGACGTTTTAGCAGCTTGCTGGGGACTGGCAGGTAAGTAAATGGCAGAAGAGCCACAGTAAAAGCTTATTTGGAGCTGGACTCTCCAAGTGATACCAGGAGTTTCATACGCCCTGGGAGCTAAAAGAGTGGCACAGGTGACTGACTGTCTTGTGAAATAAGGATGATCGAGTCAGATCAGAGTCATTGTCTGCCTTTATGATCCACGTCTAATTTTCCATCACATTTACAACACTTAATTCTTAATAGGAAATGCTCCATTTATTTTGACCATCAAAGTATTCAGAATAGCCTCCAGGGTCAACATGGTTTCCATCCTTCTTTCTCCCAAGACACGTTATTATTCCCCTTCCATGGGAAAATCAAGCTTCAGCTCAGTGCATCAGCTTCTTGCAGACCGATGAGGGAGTTCTCGGAGAGGAAGGCAAGCAGCAGGGGGAACTGGGGCACTCCCCAGCCTGAACTCTTCCCCATCTTAAGCATGTCTGCTCAAAGGGTATGGCATGAGCTTTGGGTGCCAGCTCGCAGGGAACTGACAGAAAGGCTTGGCTAATCTGAACAGCATTTTTTTCCAAAATAGAGATTGAGAGATATTGTTACTCCACCATGAATAGTATAAAACCCACTATTTACATATCACCTGAGGTGATAATCATTGGTATTAATAATTCAGCTCTTATTATTTAAATGTTTAGCATATTTGAACAATTCATATTAGGAGAATAAAGAATACATTATATTTAAGGAAAAGAATATTTATTTCTCCCCTCCAAATCTGTTCACTTGTTATCATTCACCAAAAGACAAACAGATGTACATTTTTACTTCATTGCATTTTTACTGAGGCATGTTCATTTGTTATATTTTGAAGTCAACGGTTTCACATCTCAGAGAGATTCAGGTTCCTTAAACTGACTTCACAATTTCTTTTACAGAGTTTTTGACCAGGATAAGTTACTTTGCCTCACAAAGACAACATGACAGCTTTGCACTCCGCATATATTATGCATTTAAAATAATGCTATAGTAGATAATCAATGGAAAACTGACAGAATTAAATATATAGGTTTAGAAAAGAAAACTACATAGATGGGTACATTTAGCAGTCATTTTCTACCAGCCTACAAGTATTGAATATCTAAAGTCTCAGCTCTTCATCGCTCACCTTTGTAAAGTGTCAATTCATTTTCTCAACCTCTCAACTTCACAAATTTTCATTATTTACATTTTAATATAAGCCTGGCATTCATTCTCGATTCAGAATGGGTTAAGATATGTCAGTAATAAAAGAAGCAAAGTATGCTTATATGTGGTAGAAGTAGAGTGAAGTGAATGGAAGGAAAAAAAAAAAGTTGATCATGGATGTGGAGGACTTAGAAACACCTGTGAGAAAACATTTTCTTAAAAACTGGAAAATAAGATCAGAGGAAAATCAAAAATATATGGAGTTAAGGTTAAAAAGGAAAGAAAGAAATTTAAGTCATTTTAGAAGAATGAAAAATATATAAATATCAGATATGCAAAGGATGGCCTCAAGAAGAAGCTGCAGATGTCAAAATGGAAAACATGGACAGCAAAGGAAGAGCACCCTTAAAAGGTCAACGTTTCTATCTATTGCATAAGTTTGACTTTGCCACATATTTCCCATACTCACAGCGTTTTCTGTGGTATGTGCTGACCTTTTAGGTTTGTCTGCTGTTGTATTTTGTTTTACTTCAGTATTTTTCTTTAAACATTTTGAACTGATGATTTAATGTCTTGTTAGGTAGAGCTCTAGTAAAAATAAACCCCCACACAGAATAAAAAGGAAAATCAAGAAAAATAACCTTTCTAAACATTTCCAACTTTCACTCTGGATATGGACAAAAGACCTCCCCCTCAGAGCTAGCCTCCTAGGATTACTAGGCTAACTTCTGTGTGGCTTTGAACAATTGGTTAAAAAAAGCCACCTTTATATGTGTAGCATCTCTTAGGACACTGAAAGCTTAAGGGTTGATGTAGTGAAGGTGTAAGCCTGTGACCAGTGTGGCACCTAAGTGGTGGAAGCCAAAAGACTTTGGCTGTAATGCCAAATCCTAACATCATGGCCTCAACCAAAAAATTTAAGCTCTTTGGGGCCCGTTTCTCCTCTTGTGGTCTTATAAAGACCAAAAACTCTTTGGGGTAGAAGCTGTCTCTCAGCACTGCCTGACAACACTGCGCCCATTTGGGGACATGCAGACTCCCACAGGGTGTACATGGGACCAAACAGCAGCCCAGTGCTGATCTTTAAAAGGAAGAGGTGAACTTTTTCCCACAGAGCAATGCTATTTGTAGTGTTGGTATTTATGGTCTGGCAGTAGCATTTTGCAAGTCTGACAAAAACTAAATGAATGAACGAGGCTGGAGTTTGCTGTCTGGTTAAAGAGAAATGTTGTACTTCCAACCTGAAGTATTTCCACTTGATGGGGGAAAACAGATTGAAAGACTATAGCCAGTACATGGATTAAATCAGTCAGGAATGTGACCACAGATTATTAATATGAAAAAGCAAAGCAAATAAACAAGGTAAAAATTAGATAAAAATGGAAGGTCCTATATATTACGTCGAGATTTGAAATGATAACCCCATAATCATTTTCCAGAGTTCCAAGTCCACAGTTATTTCCTTGTACAGAAAGGCAGACTGATAATTCACTTACGTCAGTTAAGGTCTTTTTTTTCTCTTTACTCTTTCCACAAAGCCCTTCTTGTCACTGGGAAATTCCTTAGACAGCACCAGGCCCTCTTGTTAAGAATGAACAAGACACAAAGCTCAACTTCTGCAAAGCACTGCTCATTCAGCAGATATTAATTTGAACACTGAAATCAAAGTGCTGACAAACAGTTCAACATCACTGGAGAAATGTAAGACCCGAGGTATATAGCAGTGAAAGGACTTTCAGATTTGTACATACCTATGCATGGTCGCTGCATTGTGAAGCAGGAGTTTTAGAACCAATGCTCCGAGTCTCATTTATCACAATTTAAATAACCTAATAAAAATGTACCTCCAAAAGACAAGGAAGCCTTTCACTTCTCTTATATCTCTAATTTGAAGATGCCTTTTTTCTACTTATCAAGGTTGGTTCTACAAGTCTCTATCTAAAGATTGAGGTAATTTTACTTATAAAAATGTTTTAAGAAAATTTTAAGAAAAAAGCCAGTCATTTGTACCTTATTTATCCATATAGAGAATATGCAAAACAAAGCAGTAATCTCTAAATACTATAACAAGTCCTGCTTCTTTCAATAGAGTGGTTTTACACTCTTGAAAAGTCTATCACACAAGTAAATTGTACATATATGTAGCATATCAAAGAGTAAGAATTTAATTTATTTATACTTTTGTAAAGCGTAACGATGAAAGAGAAGAACTTCAGAATAAGAATCTCCCTAATATTTCTGAAGGTTACAGATGAGTTTTGACCAGGAAAAAGTAAACTTGAAAAGAACTATCAAGTAGTCCTTGATATCCAAGGGTCCTGACTATGAGATAATGCTTACAAGACCACATTTGCCATATTAAATACACCACTGGTCATTATAAAAATGTAAATACTTTGTGCGCATTAACAATTATTTCCCTGATACTATTAGATCCCAGTATATAATGTTAGCACCTTCAGTTCTTAGAGGTGCTGTGTAATTGTTGTTTCCACTAAGCTAAAACTGAAAAAAGATCAATGCCTTTGTGAAGCAGGCATTTACATACTTTGCTTTCAATCTTAGCAAATGCATTTTTGAAGATCAGTTCCAACCGGGTACTCATTTGCAAGGGAAATACCAAAAACTTGGCATGATTTTAGCTTGATTCATCTTGCTGGGTCATTTCTTCCTATTCTCCCTTTCAGCCTGTAATGCCTCCTTGTTGACTTCTATTCGGTCACTAGTGTTTCAAAGGAGACATCGGTATCTCTTTTTAAGGAATTATTGTGATTGTTAATTGGAGCCATTTGCCCTTCTGAAAAATTCGCATCCCTGATGCTAGCTCCTCCGTTTCTGACCTCCGCCACCTCCCTGTCAAAACGGAATGGAAAACAACTTGCTCCTCCATTTAAATCAGCTCCTGCTGCCAGTGACAACCCCCAGAGTTGCACAAGGAACAAGAAAGCTGAAAAAATGCAAGACCAATCTGCATGGACCACTGCTGCAGAAACAGTCTTCACTCAGTTCAGCCTCTCTAATCCGAACAAGGTGAGAAAGATGAAAGGCATTCAGACAAAGCAGAAATCAAACTGAACTGCAACATCTGGATCTAAAGTATTCTTTTTATGTCACTGTTGGAGGGAGATATGGGGAGCTTCAGGACTGAGCTGAGACTCAGTTTAAAGCCCGCTGAATAGAAAGACCACCAAACTGCAAATATTTTACTAATTGAGTCTTTTCTAGAGATAGGAGGAAGTCTTATTCCTGGCTTTCCAAGCAGAGTTGACATTCTGGCCTGCCTTGACAGGGAGCAGTCCTGCAGGCAAGTCAGATTTGCATCTTCCTTTTCTTTTTCTTCCTTTTTTTTTTTTAATTGAAGTTTACATCTGCTTTATGCTCAGGTATCTTATGCATTTACCATGACACTGTCTAGAGGCAAACCACTGCAGTTCCTCAAGGACTTAACCAAGCCACAAGGTGCTCAGTGACATTTAAACTTTCAGGGAATTCAGACCCTCTCCTGTCACAGGGAAAGCTGAGAATCAATTACAGAAATGTCTGACAGTCCATAAGGATCCTCTTTCAAATACCAACTGAACAAAATGCATATACTTAGGTCTTTTTTCTTCCACAGAAGTATGAGTATCTTGCACACTTACGAGAACAGTGGGTTGGACTTCAGAAATAAATAAATATATGACAGCACAAGGTCTGCTGCCCTAGCAAAAAAAAAAAAAGAAAAAAAGATGAAACATTCAGGGATCAGCATTCCCCCCCCCCCCCCCCCCCCAACTACTTACAATCCAAACTAGATATTTCAAGCTGGCAAGTTATACCTCTGAGGACAGAGTTATGAAATAATTTCTCCCCCGGCTTGACAATAAAGTGTGTGTGGGAAAAATGACAGGCAGGATAAATGTGGCTGTCACACAACTAGCAAATAGTAGAATCAAGCCTTAAGCACTGTTAAATAAAATAAATAAATAAATAAAAACAAAACCCCAAACCTCTGAACTTTTGTCACAGACTAAATGAATTTCTCTCTCTGAGTAATTCCCTCCAACCCACCTTCTATCCAATAGATATGTCACGTTGTTTGACATCTGGCCTAATGTTACCTTGACAATCTTTAGCTGAATATTAGGGTGTGGGTTTTGTTGTTTGGTTGTTTGGGGGGCAGGGGTGTTGTTTGTTTTAATTCCTTATGACAGTTAGTTTGTAGTGTTGTGGGAGTTAGGGAGAAGAAATAAAGGATGGAGGAAAGGCAGTTTTTGACCATGTTATCAACAGCACAGGCAATGCCCCTCTTCCTCCATCCTGGGACACCCAACATTTGAAAATGTCTTTTGTAGTTAATGATGAACTACAGATGCTGAACCGCGAAATTATCAACAGAGGGTTATCTCAAAGAGGGAGAACAAATCTGAACAGAAACTCTTCATCATAATTAAAAAAGAAAACAACAACTATCCAACAACAAATGAAACCAATGACATGATGGTCCCCTTGTGTCTACCATGGGCTACATTGGGCTAAGAGCTCATCCCTAAAAGCTCTGCATGTGCAGTTGCTAATGCATAGGAAATGCGATTAACTGACTGAGAAAGGCCTAGAATTACTCTCATTCTGACTAGATTACTGGATAATTAGATTGGTGGCACTCTTCCCTTACTGGGCTGTCAGATTAAATCCTGCTGTTTTTCTTCAGATAACTGTCATGTTCCACAATAACAAACAGGGACTGACACCATGTGCTTTTCATGTTCAAAGGGTGTAAATGCCTTTTCTACCTCTGGTGGACCAAGAGAAAAAAATGCCCAGTGCACTTTCTATTTCATTGAAAATGTCATTAAATTTGATTAAAACATACCTACTTGATAAATCTGGTCAGAAACATTTAATTTCACTTGATAAATGGAAATCACAAGGCTTTGAATACTCATCTGGCTGATTACTTAATGGAAGGGCACAATTGAATTATACTTTAAAGGGGGAAAGAAGGAACATTTCAAAGTTCTGCCCACACAGAAACAAGTCTCTCTTTTGCACGCTCTTCTTTGGGTCTGCTCAGTTCAAGAAAGGACCTGGTAGGTGTGCTAGGATCTTCCACATTTGCTCGGTGTGGGAAAACTTGTCATATTCCTGAATTCCCTTGAGTGGTACTGCACCACATGTTGCTAAACCAATTAACAGGCAGATTTACGGTATTGGGTTCCTCTAGTCTCTCCTTTAAGAGACATTAACTCTGTTATCTGACCAGACAGGCAAGTTGAATTACCAGTTCCCAAAATGCACCAAGAATGTTCCTGATGTCAGTTACTGTCATATTTGAATATCATGATTTTGGCTAGAAAACAAACAAAACCAGGAGAAGGGCTGAATCTTCTTGAGTTCAATCATTTGTCAGTCAGTATAAAACAAAACCTGGACTTCTCTGATACTGTGAGGCCTTAATGCTTTCAATTTTTGCTGCCCCTTTTTCTGCTTATGTAAAAGCTGAGATTTTCCCACTGAGGCTTTCCAACAGATATCTGTATATCACAAGATTAGTGCTAAAATTGCAAGGGCTGGCAGTAATTGGTTTATTAATTTTCTTTAGTGTAAATGAAAATCTAAATATATTGCAGCACTTCTAATTCTAACCAAAGAACACCAACTCAACCAAAGGTCAAAACCCCATCTTCATTTGGCAAATCTACTGACTTCAGCAACAGCTTTTCCTGAGTAAGTTCTTAAACCTAAGATAAAATGAATAAAGCACCAGTCATCTGCTTAAGAAGATCAATACATTTAGCTTTTCTTGCCACAGTGATCGCTGGATGGGAAAAGTCTTCTAAAAGACAGCAATGGACACAGATAAAACCCAAACCAAAATCTTGATTCAGCCGAAAATAGCTGTTAGTCTCCCACTGTCCTTATCAGCCCTCTCCCAACAGCACCCCCACACACATTTGTACTTCTAGCCCCAATAGCTCAAAAGGATTCATGCTATCTCCGTTGACAAGGCTACTAAAATACTAAGCCTTAATGTAAAGGGTTTATTTCATGGTTTCCCAACACAGGCCAGGCACCCATGCATGCGTGTACCGACCAGGTTCAGAGCAGTTCCTCACAGCAGAGAGGAACGTGCTAACAAGAAGAGAGCAATGCTACTCTCCACCAAACAGTAACAGCTTACAATGAATTTGAGAGATGGCAAAGCAGGGATTTCTGTAGTAGTTAGTATTTCCAAACCATAAATGCATAAACAATCCACTCTTCCAAGAAGTTCTACTGCTGCAGTGCTTTTTCTTTCCTGTGGGTTTCAAGGAAGCTGCTAGTTTGGAGTAAAGCACAAAAGGTTAGTTTAGACAAACCAGTATTTTTTCTCCTTACAATACTGCCATGGTTGGATTCTTTCCACAGCTAGTTAATTAAGAGAAAGTTTTCTGTACATCTGCTCTCACTGGCAAACTTATGCAACGTGATGAAAAATGTGTCTTTTGAAGTTTGCACAAGAAAGAAGAGATCGAAGCCAAAGGAAAGGTGGAACATCTCTGATAACGCATGTCAGGATATCAAGAACATTTGAAGCTACAAAAATGTATGCGCATTTCTTTCTATTTCCTTTTTTCTGCTTTCTTATGACTTTAGACTTTTTAAAATTTATTTTAAACTGGAAAAGTAGTTTGAACTTGCATGAGAGCATTTCCCTATGAAACTGCAAAAGAATAGAAATATAAACAGCAATAGCAATGAAGTTGAGAGCATATAAGCAGCTAAAACTATATATATGGAGAGCAAAAGCTAACATTAAGAAATAAAACTGTTATATAGTCTGTATTTACAACAGTAATGTATATTTTTCGTATCTGATATGCATAATAGTTCCAAGGACTTGCAACAATAGTTGGAATGACAAACTTAGATATCTCCATATCACTAACTTGATTATCTACAGAATTATTATTATTTTTTAACTAGAAACAAATCATTTGTCTTTTCACTTATGGCTGAAACAGAACCACCTTTGAAATTGAACTGACTGACAGCAGCCATCATCATCAACCAGTAAGCTGGGATGTGAAGTTAGTGACATTACCTAAGGACAACAACACAGGGATTATAGCAGGTTGTTTGAATTAAAATTTAACCAAGATGCTCAAATTAGCTCTTTCCAATCTCAATGAATGTGACGAGTGGTAAGTATTTTGAGAGCCTTTCTCTAAGGTGCAATAAAAGGGAAAATGTTTGTGCATACATGCTAACTTATTATCTTTATGTTATGAGTCAATCTGAAGCCAGACTGGCAACAGAGCACACTGAGGAGACCTTGCCAGTTCCATGTGTCTTTTGGATGCTACAGAGAAGTCCCCAACAATTAGGGCCCACGTGCCCTTACCAGAGAGGTGTAAAACCTCAAAAAACCATTCAGCTTCAACATAGCCAGGCTGGTATATATTCATTGAAGCCATGATTTATCACATACCTTCACCCATTCTGATCCCAGAGCTATGACACTTCTTATGAAAACATGCACAAGAGAATTGCTGGTGGGCCAGAAACGTGGTTTGATAGTTCTGGGCTACTGATATAAATATGACCTGATCACTACTCAGTGGGGTGGGATTAAATCCAATACAGAAAGGAGCTCCAAGCCATCTTCTAAGAACTGATTGTCCATCTGGAGAGAGGAGGAAAAAATATTTTTGACTACTTGACAGAAACAAAATAGAATTTGTTTAAGGTCGCTCAGTGAATTGGAATGTCAGAAAACGACCCATGAGAGATGGATTAACAGGAAGTTAATGCAGACATAAGTATAAATACATTATTCACCTGCCTATGCCGTTTATCAAATGGATAGATACATGAGCACGCAATACAGTACTCCTAAAGCCTTGCCTAAAATTTGAAACACTGCTTTTCCTTAATTGCACTCTGACTCTTCCCCTTTTGAGGCTGCATGTGAAGGAAGGCTGTTGCAGCAGAGGCAGCGAGGGGACTCGATTTCCTGGCTTTCATCCTCGGGCGCGTTCAGGAGGCAGCACTCCGGTGCTCGCTGCGATGGAGGCCTTCTCTGAAGCGGACACCTGTCCAACATGAGCTGAACAGAAACCACCAACACCTTTCACAGTGCCTAACAACTCTCAGATGTTAATATCGTTTGGCTAATATCGAGTGGGCTGCTGATTGAAGCCAGCATAGAAGGAGTAGGAGGATTTTAATCCCGTTTGTACGTGTGCTGGGGAGTGAGAGCTCTTCAAGCTGAAGGGCTATCATCCAGTCCCTTCACAAGAACTAAATGCACTAAAACAATAATGTGAATAGTATCCACCACTTCACGTACTTTGGGTGGCCTTATTTGAACAAAAGGTTATTCATGCTGTTATGTTACGAGGATCCCTAAAACCTCATTAGTGGCAATGAAGCAGATCCAGTGGCAGTAATAAACTCCGGTTTAAATTAGAAACAGCTACATTTTGCACGTTCACCTGCATACACATGATCTGTTTGCTGATAACCCAAAATGACCAATTTGTTAAAGTTTACATAACTTAAAGAGGAAAAAAATAATAACTTCTGTATCTAGAGCAATAAATCCTTTATTTGGCATGCAGTTGAGTCATTGCCCTGATCATTAAGGCAAAAGTAATTAAACCAGCGCTTCATATACCTTTGGAGAAAATTGCATGTCAGGGTGAGACATGGGAGAGCCAAAGTAGGCTCACATTTATTTGCAGTGTGTGGTCACTGTTGTGAAAAAGCATACAGCTTACAAGAGTCACTCACTTCCTTAAATATTTCCAGCTTGAACGCTGACTGCAAAACATCACTGCTAAGCTTGTATTCAAAAGGCATGGCATAGTAAACGTTCTCTTTAAACACAAAAGGAATGTTTTTTTGGTTTACAACACCCTTCTCCCTCTCTTTACTCTACTGAGAAAAACACTATGTACTGTAAAACCCAAATCAAGTCAAGTTTGCTTTCCTCTACGAAGATTTCTATTTCAACATCACAACTGCTATTAACTTCAAAGGAAGCTGACGGTTCTCCAGTTATTAAGTTAAAAGACGGCCAACTTTCAGCTGGAGTCATTGCAAATTAATTGTGCCTTTCAAGGCCACATTAGGTCATTTCCTGAGCTGATGGTAATAAATAGCCCTTTCCATAATGTAAGAACAAATGAGTATAGTGAGGCTGTCCTGATGTGAAAAAATGAGGACCGGGCTGGGCTCAGGGTAATGGCATACGGCAGCCTGCCCGAGCAGCCTTCACTGACACCCCACCTAAAACCTGAATCTGCATCTTGATGTACCATGAATTTTGACATGTGCAAGTGAGGGTGCCACAGAAGGCATGATCTGACTGCACCTCTTCTGCAGCCCTGTTTGCTTTTTCATTTTACGTTTTGTCACACGTATCAGAACAAGGCACCTGCCAGCTGTGGGACAGAGCTGGCAGATTGCAATCAAAGCAGCCCAAGGTCAGCAGGTTTGCTCTTACAAGCTCGCTCTCTACCATATCCTCACCTCTGAGGGGCATTTCTTTATTAACAGAAATTCAGGAAGAAATAGAGCTGGCAGGAATACACCGTGCAAACATGCATTGAGCTGCTGACATTTTCATTTCTTTGCTGAGTAATTTGCCACAGTCATGTGAAAACATTAGTTAACAAAGAGCCTAAAAACCCAGGGTTTTCCTTTCTTATTATGCTATTCTAGTGGCTTCGTTTCTTCAAATGCAGTGACTTAAATGCAAAGTATTTCCCCAAGTTGTGGGCAAAATCCTGCCCAAATCTGGCACTGCATAAAGCTTGCGCGACCCTCTTTCTCTGCATAGAGATGGCAGCGAGGACACCCCAACATCCATGTACAGGGCCAGCCTCTAATGCATGCCGGGTACCCCACGTCTGTCATCACCTGCCGTCTCCCACCTGGATCCCTTCATCTATCTGCAGCAAAGGTTGCTCTTTCCTCTTGACGTGTGCAGGACCTAGCAGAGTCACGGTCCCGATCCATTCCCACTCTAACACAAATATCACAGTCTCTGTGGTGTCCACGTTATGTTCAGAATCAGATGACACAAGATGGTGCAGAGCCAGTTTTTCTGGAAACAGAAGCAAAACGTCTGGAAATTTCACATTAACTTCAGCAAAGCCACTGTTTAACCCAGAAGGTCCACAGCTCATATTGCAAGCTTAATAGCAAGTCTGCGCTCGGTGTCTGACACCTGCCTCTCATTATGGGAACAAATATTTCCCCTCTTGCATTTCTGCTTTTATCTTCTGAATCCTCCGTATCTGTGCTCTACACTGGTTAAGTGAATTTCAGTGAAGAAGGCACAAATTAATTTACATTAACTATTATTATTACTGACTTAGTATAGAAAAGAAAAACAAAAGAAAACGAACAAAAACCAACAAAGACCAGAATCCCTGACCAACAAATTAGCTCAGGATTAATTTAAAGCAAAATGGGTTTGATGGTAGGTTTTTGCACAGTTCCGGAAAATCAAAGTTATTGATAAGCAACCATTTACAACAGGGATAAACCTTTTCTTTTCTTTGTACAAAAGAAGGAAGCCTGAGAGAGAACAAGGTTCCTCCACAGATTAAAGATTAAACAGCATGCACTACAGCGCACAAGCTATTAGTAAGAAAACAAATACAGATACGGTCACGCAGCCCACTGCATTCTGAATGAGTGATGAAAATGCAGGTCTGTAAGAATATCTTGTGGATTATCCTGCCTTCGCCCAAACCAGAAAAGGCCATTACAGCGTGGGGCACAATCTGACAGCACAAGGTCCCACTTGGACACAGGGCTTCTCCAGCAGGACACAGGAGATCTGGGTTCACAGCCCTACATCTCCGATACCTAGCAGGCTAGAGCTTTAGTGTCTTGCACTGCCCCAATGATTATTCAATTATTCATACAAGCTGGAAAAGGTCTGGGTGAGAGAGAATGCAAGAGACTTCTTTCAAGAGAGCCAATAATTTGAAGGGGGGGCAATCACCTGGCATGTAAGAGACCCTCCTTAAAGCCCTTGCTTCAAATTATAGACTGACACAGGACTGAACTCAAGTCACCAAATCCTAAATGAGTTCTTTGAGCTCTGAATTATTAACAGTTCTGAAGAAAAATGATTTTTTCACTAATAAAATTCATTTTGGAAGCTATATTTTTTTTTGTCTCAGCACATTTCAAATTTATTTTTTTTTTAACAACAAGAACAGCAACAAAAACAAAACAACACATTTTCACCACCATATTATCTATCATTATAAGTGTCAAAGCAAAGTGAGGTTAAGTGGTCCATTGAGATCCATGATGAAGGGTCCTACACAGCCATAAGAGATGTAAAACAAGTTTTTGAAGTCCAGCAAGAAGAAGGTAGAAATACTGAAAACTGATAAACAGCCTACATAAATTCAAGTTTCATTGATTCAGCACTCAGAAAATTGCACTTGGAATGACTTCTGTGGAGAATTGAAGTATTAAAATGTTTCAGGTCTTGATAAATATAATTTCTTCATGAAAAATAAATTCAACTAACATACTTCAACAAAGAATATAACAACACTCAGGTGATAGATTAATATACATGATCAGGATAAAGATAATTTGTTCACACAACACACTGCAAGATAAATCAAGCAGGCTGAGTATCCTCTGCCTCGCTGAAGTCAGAGATAACTGCTAATACATCAGCATATGTTATTTATCATAAAACTCATATCTTTCATTTCTGAAAGTAGCCACTCATTGTCCTTTACAAGCATTTAGTCATTTCCATTGCTTTGGGATCTTAATATTCTGGTTATCATAGAAAATGCATTATAGCTACTACACAAATCCTTTGCAATCACAGTCATTTTTTTCTGAAAATGGAAAGAAAAGCAGCGATATAACCAAGTGAACCTTGAGGAGCTCAAAGTCCCAAGAGAGATGTACAGTGCAGACAATTAGTTTCTGCCTACCGATAATGTTTTGCAGGCAAACGCATGGGAATCAAACAAAAAAATCCCCTTATAAACAAGGAAAATGGATAAGAACTCTGAAATGGGCAAACCGCAAAGCACAGCAAGAAAATACAGAACAGAAGACGATTTTGAAACCATCAGATCTTGCCTGTGTTTCACCTCTGTAAGGTCTCTCCATTTACTTCTACCTATTGACACATGTCCTGCACTGACATTTCAAAAACAACGCAAAACAAAGCAGGTTTATTAGCAATAGGTATCTTTCATTATTAGCGTATAAACCACAAACTGCTATGTAATGCATTCACTACAATCGGAGAAAAAAAATACTTTTTATTGCAGTCTGAGTCATTTCCTATTTTCTTCCATTACCGAATAATAATTTAACACAGTAAACAAATATACACTCATTAAAGTTTCTTAGTAGACTAAAGCTTTGAGTCATTGTTCTGGCAGAATTTACCTCTCAAAGCTCTTACAAGTGCTTTGTGAGCAATCTTACACAGGTAATGAATACTGCACATGAAGATAAAAATATAGCTTTTGTGTTTCAGCACACTGAAAATCCTACCATGAGCTGCAGGAGAGCTTTAGACTCATCGCACTACATTCATTTTGCAGCTCTGGACACTGTCAGGGTGGAAACCACTAACACCATCACCGGCCGAGGCTGGACCTACGGGTGCTAAGTGGATCCCATCTGGAAGACCTGCTAATTAGCACACAGTTCTGGGAGGCAGCCTTGGGCCCATGGTGGCCATGAAGATGTTGAAGAATAATGCAGCGAACAGCACACAACAGCCCTAAAATCACAGTAAGTGGTTCAAATATACCTCGTGCCTGCCCTGAAGCTGAACGCAAGCCAGGGTTCAAGGCAGCCGTCTTGAGCTTTAACGTGGAAAGCAACCAGCTTTGAGGGACATGGATCTCCTCTCAAGAGCAAGATTGCATGAGCAAGTGCTGAAAGTGTAGAGATTGAGAGGGAGGATAACAGTTAATTTTTGTTAGGAAGGGGA
The DNA here is from genome assembly GCF_964034855.1 of Anser brachyrhynchus. NCBI lineage: Eukaryota > Metazoa > Chordata > Aves > Anseriformes > Anatidae > Anser > Anser brachyrhynchus. The sequence continues at coordinate 43,221,765 of NC_137695.1, read as the reverse complement.
GAGGAAGCAGGAAAAAAATTTCAGGTGCTGTCCAAAATGGCACATGACAGACCACAGAAAACCTGAAGGAATTTGGCCTTCTCCGAAGGGTAAAGGAGAAGCCATATCCACACACTTTTCATTTGGATCTGTGTTTTCTTTAGTGTTACAGTACCCAGAGAATAGCACTTTGGTTTAAGCAAGCTTTTGGTCATTTATGATGGCCACCGTTCACAGCGCTCCCAGAGGGCAGAGAGCTGCCGGTGCTGAGTCCAAGCCAGACCTGCTAAGATAATCACCAGCACATGTCCTGCTTGGGGTATTAAAAACCAAATACAGAAACACTGCATAACCCCGTCCCAAAACAGACACTAACCACGAGTCTGAAGGATAAAAAGGACACCAGAAAACCAGGGAGCAACAGATGTCAGCCTGTGGCACAGACTATTAAAAATCCTGATTTTAAAATCAGAAGTTAGAGAACAAATCCTTTTGTCCTAAATACCTATCTAGCCCTTCAGATATAAGCATATATCGCTGCAGACTGGGTGAGAGGGACAAACGTGGCCCAGCCCGGGTTGCTGAAGCTAGCCAGCATCCCTGGCTCAGCAGGCTGGGCTGCAGGATTATGCTGGCAGGGATAGGAGGAGTCACACCTAAAAAAACCCTCATGAGCAGAGCTAGGAATCCAGGCAGCCGCAGCCGCACAGCTCCACATGCCCTTCCCCTGTAGCACGCTTGTAGGAGAGCTGCCGAGGAGGAATCCTCCTCCAACTTGCAGCAAGAACACTGGTAGGGGAAAAAAAAGAAAAAAAAGAAAAAGGAAAACAAACAGAATAGGCCAGACGGTCTGGCACAACTCTGTTTTTCCATATGGTTCCAGCGAAGGGTTTTGAAGCCACGATGCACCCCGCGGGCAGCCCCAGCGGGAGCGCGTCCCTCCAGTCCCTGTGGCCGTGGTGGGAAGGGAGGTGCTCTGCTGCCAGCTCCAGCGGGCAGGGCACCAGGGCAGAAACCACAGCCAGAAGTGCCTGCCACCAGCTCCATCAGTGCCACGGGTGGGGGCCAGCACCCAGCCTCCCCCCCTCGCTAATCCCTCTGTCCTTTGGCAGCCAACTTGTTTTGCACAGAGGAACAAGGAGCCTCCCTCCGAGCCACCTACTACAAGCGAATGCGGTATCGATGCGGCAGCAGATAGTGATCTTCTCTCAATTCTGATTTATTTTAGGTTTCTTGCTGCAGGGTTAACACGTCTAGCAGGCTGAAAATGCAGGCGTGCACAGACACCGTCATGTAGAGTGAGATCGGTGGTACTGGGGAAGTTTGGGAGCTCTCAGGGTTTTTTCTATCAAGCGTCTGGGAGTGGTTATGTCTCAAATCAGCCAGAAATGAAGCTGAGGCACCCCTTCTCCTCTCCCTCAACTCACAAAAAAAAACTTGACTTTTCCAAACCGTAATCAAAATTTGTTCAGCAGGTATTTTAGTGTCTGGAACTAGAAGAGACTGGGGAGGACGGAACAAGCTGAGAGAGATAAGGAGCGAAAGCAGAAACAACAGGATTTAAGAGGGAGGAGGAGGTTCGGGCTGGTTTTGCACATTTCAAAATATTTTACATTCTAAGATAGGGCTCCAAAGCTCCAGATGGCACAGAGGTCTACAGCGATACTCTCCACCAGGGTAATCTACAGCACTGATATAAAACACTGAGGGAATAAGACATGTAGCAGCCAACCATTATACAACAAGCAGATATCCGATTGTTTTTTGTTTTTCTTGCTCAATTAAAAAACAAAAATTCTGAGAACTCAAACTGCCAGCCTTCTACTGTCACAAGTGGCTCCAGAGACTTCTGAGCTCAATTTTGAAGTTCTCCTTGTTACTTTATCATCTTTGCTACTTCCCCCTTCTTCAGCCTCCTGTCTCTCCATTTAATTATATAGGTGTCAATGAGGTTGATTAGAGCACGGTTTTTGGGAGCCAGGGGACTGTCATGATAGCACATCTAAGGAAAGACAGCCCAGATGAGAATCTCTTATAAATAGCTACAATTTGGGGAGAAAAAGAAAAAAAATTAGTCTAGTTAAGAAAGGAGGCCAGAAGAACGAGGCATCTTAGTGCTGTTAACGCTATACCGTGCCATGGTTAGCGTGTCCTCAGCCCAGACCCTATCCTAAGAGAGATAATGGCAGACACTAGAATGAGAAAAAGATATCTTGATGATAACATTAGTCACGCATAAATCATTGAAGTGATACTCTACAAAGAGTCCAAAACATAGGCAATGTTCTTCATTCTCCCTGTTTGTAGGTAACTGCTATTCTAGACAGTACACGCCAGGACATTTTAAGGATATATTGGGAAGGAGTTTCATGCCAAAGGGCCATCACGCATCCAGAGCTGATGTAACTACAAAACAGAGTCTGCACTCTAATCTACTGATACCAATGGAGGCAAAAGACAATCCAGTATTTTCCATTTAACCTTATAAAGTAATCTACTCGCTCTATTATCTCTTTTTTTTTCCCTACAATAGCTGCATTATTTACAACATAAATTAAAGCAACATATTGGGTCTCGATTCTCACTTACCCAGTGTGCTATTATTCCTATAGCCTAATCTACTCTCTCTGGTCTCTTATACATTTTTCAAGATGTACAAAGTAGCTTGAGTACAAACACACAAGAAGCTCACCGAAGTCGTGTCTACATTTGCATTTTAGTGTGAATCAGGAATGTGTCTTTGATGCAAATGTCCTGATTGTTCCCATTTGCCACGTGCTGGTTCACATTACGGAGTAATTGTGGAGCACATGAATTCAGTTCTTTTCAGATTAAGTTTACCCAGAAGATGAATCCAGGACTACACCTGGTGTATTCCCACCACTAACAGGCATGCAGTCCACAGGACCAGACAAGAACTAGCCTGAAATAAAACCCTGCTGAAATGCAAATGATGGAAGTCAGTTCTGCAGCACTTTTTCCTCTCCACAGGTCTGCTCCCACTAGTCCATACTGCTTCTTACCACAGACATAGCCCCAACACTGCACTTGGGCAAAGCTCTACAGCTCTCAGCCCAGTAAGCAATGCACAGATTAAAACAACACACCCATGTTTCGCTGTTAATCAATTTAACAGGATTATGCTGATCTAAAGATGAAACAAGTGAACGAGGAGGTCAGGTTAAAAAATCATTTTGGTCCCACTGCCTGACCCTGGCATCAGTCTTAGCAGCAATGTACATGAAGGTTAAACACAACATCATTCAGTCCTCACCAGCTCTAGAAAGGTTGCTCACTACTGCTCAGGTCTGGATAGAAATGCTGAGTACTTCGGAGCATCAGTTTTAAAAAAACAAACAAACTACATGGATCCTGTTGCTAAAAACTTCTTCATGTTTTCTGTGGGAATCCTAGCAGCTATTTCCAGAAAGAAGACTCACTTATTAAGTATTTATACTCTTCTGGTAGCGTGAAACAGGATTGACTAATAATTTCATTTTATAAAAAAAAAGAACAAATGAATTTGGTTTTTATTAATGAGGACAAAATAGTTTTCACAACGAATATGGCCTGAAAAGTACCAAAAATATAGAATCATAGAATTGTTAAGGTTGGAAAAGACCTCTAAAATCATCTGGTCCAACCGTCCCCCTACCACCAATATCTCCCACTAAACCATGTCCCTAAGCACCACATCCAATCTTTCTTTCCACTTAGAACCAGAGCTTATAGCATTGTCATCTTTGTGACCATTAACCAAGAGCTCCTTCCTTCATGGTCATGGCAAATGTGTGTGCTGCCCAGAATAATGAAAAACAGGCTCACTGGACACAAGCTGTAGGACATTTAGTTGCATTTCAATTATCAAAGTCAGCTTAAATTGGTGAGAAGCAGCACATCTGTACCTAATCCTTGAAAAAGATGGCAAGCAAACATATTTGCCCACATACTTGCTGTCTACAAGTCAAAAAGCAGCATCTCACCACCTTTGGGAGAGGGAGGGAGCAGCAGCTCCTTTTGACAAGGCTTTTCCATGTCAAATACTGTACAAGGACAACATGAAACAAAGACCACAGGATATAATTAAATACTTGGGAGTAACCTCAAGAAACCTCAACCTATCAAGTCATCCTTCTTTCTATATAGGAAGTGGTTTTTTTATGCTGTTAGAAGAATATCTTGCCTAATTAGCCAATTCCATGCCATAATTACATTAACATTGTGTGTTTTCTGGCAGTTTTACTATAAAGGATTTGCAAATATTCAAGCATTCTTTTTGCCTTTGATCTATGTGGGTTCTCTCCCTCCAACTCCTCCACATCTCTATTTGCCTTCACAGAATGGAATGAAGGATTTTTGAAACTATATCCAAGAAAACATTTTCATTGGGGTAAATTATGGAAGAAAAAATATACTAGTAAAGCACTGTTCCAGAAAAAAAAAAATCTTTTTTTTTTTTTTTTTGGAAAGGCTGAGCAACAAAGCAGGTGCACTGGGGAAAAACATATCTGCTGGCTTTGCAGAATGGAACAGAAAGTCCACTTTCTTTTATTACCATTTCAAGCCATTTAAAAACTTCAGTATGAACGGAAAAAAAAAAAATCCAGACTTTGCTTGCATATTCTTCAGGAAATTCCCTTGTTAAAGCAGACCAGCAGAGACTCTCTCTTGTTTCTCTTCCCCTCTCCTCCCTTTTGAAAGGACTGTTGTGATCTTGAAAACAATCTGGGAAGAAACATCTGGCCTTCACTTTTTAATTACATTTCAATCATCTGAAAGGTTTTCCTCGAGGTAGACATACCTACAAGGGCTTCCTGTCAAAAGTACAGGGCTGCTCTATAAATGGATCGACTGTAATGGTGAATTTGGGACCAATCTAAATAAATAACATCAAGCCATGTAAAACTTCCTCCTCAGAAGCAGCAATTGCTCACAGGCAGATTGCTAGTTTTTGAACCTGACATAAGCACGGTGAGGGGCAGGGCAGGGAAATCTTCCAGGGAAAGACAAGAGCCAGGGAGAGAAGGAGCATCCAAACCTGGCGGTGGGGGCATCCTAGCCGCTTGCCTCTGGCCACTACCCAAACCTTTGCAAACAGGGAGCAAGAGCAAGAGCAGTCCCTTTTAAATGGCAAAAGCAGCGCCCTCTCTGCCTATATCTTTAGATGAAGACGGAGGGGAGAAGAGCGCAGCAGGGCCGGCAGCGGGGCCGGGAGCCAGGCAGCCGCGCAGGTGGGCTGGAGCAGCTTGCCTTGCGGCTGGTACGTGCTTCCTGAGCCTCCCCCATCCCAGGTGCCGACACTCTGGAGACCACGCGGGGGGAGCAGGAGAGCTGCCAAGTACAAGGTGTTATCCCGGACACTAAAATGCCTTGCTACGGCTCTGAAGCACGCAGTAATGTAGATACGAGAGGATAAGGAATTCACAATTTGTTCGGGCTGTGATCCAGCAAAAAGCACTTAAGCAGGTGTATCACCAGCCCCACCACACGTGGAAAGCGAACGTCCAGCTTAACAGCAGGATCTACAACATGCTATGGGAGCAGGATCACTTTGAGAAAAACCCTTTTCCTCTTTCCTTCTATCCATTTCCAAATTTCATGTCAACCTGGCCACGGTATCCCCTAGAGTGCAATGGAAAAGCGCCGAGGAACAACTGGAGAGAAGTGCTGTTCTCTTTCTCTTCACTAATATTTACGCTGCAGTAACTGAAGCCAAGAACAGAGCTGCTCTGCACTATGTTCTGCACAGACAGAAAGCAAGGAAGTGCCCTAAAGAGAAAATTATCAGACACAATAAAAGCTAGAGGGAGGAACAGAAACATGGCAAGAAGAAGCGAGTTGGCTGGTGTCACACAGCAGACCAGCAGCAGAGCACAGAGCAGCATCCATATGATCCCAAATTTGAGCCCAGTAGGCTATATTGCCTCCTAACCAAGAGGGTAAGTGCTATCCAGTGCATCATCCACGCCCCAGCAGCGTGGAGAGAAGGACTGAGATCTGAACTATCAGGCTTAGATATTGCTCCTGTACTCAAATTTACATTACGTACTTGAGAGTATTTTTGATGCAACTTATGCCACAGCTCTGAATCCTGCGAAGTATTTTACCACCTAGTTAAAAAAAAAAAAATCCTCTTTCTAGACTTCTGTATATATATTTATAGGTATATGTACATATTTAGATACTAAATCTAATAATGCATTGACCAGAGAAAGTAGTTTTCCCCTGTTCTTTCATTTGTCGTTATACGAATTTGCTGAGGTTATGTCTCAAAGGACAACTATCGGTAACAGAGTGGTAAATAAATAAGTGTTTCATCAGCACCCCTTTTAAAGACCTTTGCTCACATTGTCTCTTGCTGGTAAGGTCGACCTGACATAAACCAGTTCTCAGCAGGCATCTCCCAGCTTTCAAAGATGAAACAGAACTTAAGCTCTGCAGTTGATAAAGCACCTTGTGTCAAAAACAGTGCTTTGTGACTTTGGCCTCGCAGTGAAATCTCAAAGATCTGTTCTGAAGTGATGTAATTCACAAATTATCTTTGTTCTTTACTGCTTTTAGACTTCACAATGGCAAATAAAGAATACCCTCTCAATTAACAGAAAATCATGACAAGTTAGAAAAATACATACGGGTAACAAAATGACACTGGGGATTACTTCGACATTTTCGTTTTCCTTCCTTGCTACAGGTAATTAGCTACATGGAAATAGTTGATGCAGTTCTAAATAGCCTAGGGCATGATAAACAAAAAAAAAAGTAGTTATATCTCCCACTTTGATTAGCGAAACAAAACAAAACCCAGTAATCTCAATTGTTCGTTGTTCCTAGGTGGCAAGAAACAGGTTTGACTTTTCTTGTCCAAAATATAAGTTTGCCAACCCTGAACCTGTCCTCAGCCATGTTCAGGGGATGGAGTTTTCCCAGCCTTTACATCTTCTGTGGGCTGTCTTTAGTTTATACAGCCTTCAGTCAGATACACAAGAACTTTCAATCCTGAGCTAACTCCACAGCCCACATTTTCAAAGCTATTTTCTAAGAAGGAGCAGCTCTCATCATGTAACACCCTTGAAATGTGACCCTGCCAATATTCATATTCAGTGGCTTGAGCTATGGTGGCAAAACACTCCATGAACCTACTGCTGCTCATCCAGTAGACTCGCACTTGGCAGTGATGGCCACTGCTGGCAGGCAGAGCTCTTGGCCCAGTCCAGCCATAAAAGAAGGCCAGTTGATGTGTGTGTGTGTGTGTGTGGTTTCTTCACTGCACTGATTAATTTCAGCAGCTTAGTTGATATGTGATATTTATGGATTAGAGGCAAAGATGGGAAACATTTACTTACATTTTAAAACCACCAAGCCTTAAATATGGGATGAGAAAACACAGAAGGAATCCTGGCTCAATGGGCAACTTGCTTTTGAAACTGCCACAGCCAGGGAAAGGCGTGCCTTTGGGCAAGATTTATTCTTCTGTACTCGGGGACCACTCAAGAGTAGAACCCTGTCATACCCGTTCCAAAAAGCTCACGAAGAAGCAGTCAAGAAGCCAAATTGCTTCATTCCCTCTTCTGTTCCTGCTTTGGAAAACCAGCTGCACACAGGTGATGCATTTCATGGCAGGGCATGAGGGAATTGTCGCACTGAAGAAAGAGGACCGAGCAGGAAACGGTGTCTGAGCCCGGCTTCGAATGACCCAGTTGCATAGCTGGGTCCCTCAGCTGAGGACAAAGGAGGTGGTTCTGATTGATATCAGACAGAGAAGCTCATTTGGCCCCAAAGGCAGACTCGCGCACATACTATCTATCTTACCAACCATTGGCTTTGAGAAAGAAGCCATGAACAAGGCCCAGGATTGAGGTCTCTGGAACATTTCTGGGAATAAGCTCTCTAGCAGAGGGTCCTTTCCACTTCAGAGAGAACAAACGTTAAGAAAGATACGGAAAGCATCCCAGATATTTAAACTAACTTTGCTACTTCAGAAGCGTTGAAGATTTGAAGCAGGGTAACACTGTGGGAGGCTCGGTGCTTAAGTTCTGTAATGCCCGTTTGGATTTCCACAAAGGAAAATCCTGTCAACAGAAATTTAAACACACTCACACAAAACATACAAGATAGTGAGACACAAAGAAGCTCGCAATGCTGGAGTTATGCCAGCACCAGTGGCATCTGCCTTTTTGCTACCATAACAGGAAAACACACATGAAACACTTATCCTGGGCCAGAGAGCCTAAGCACTGCAAGCTTCTCTGAGGGCGAGGAAGCGGGTACAGCGCTGCTAATCTGAGCATACCTGGGCTGAGCAGCCAGGAGGGCTAGCTAGCTGCTAGCTGTGTAGCATTTTGGAGGGGACATGAAGCCAGAGCCCAGCCAGGGCTGAGGCCCAGGGCCACGCAGCCTCAGAGCGGTGACACGGCGCAGACATGGCGGCTGGCTTCCCTGCTGCAGCCCCGGGCCTCACACTGCACTTCCAGCCGTCAGCAGCACTCCAAATGGAAATGCAGTTATGGGAATTTGTTTCATTAGCCTTCTGCACAAACATTTACACGTTTCCTTCACACTCCTTGCATCTTAAAAAAGGAGCTACTGATTCTAAAGGTCACTGGCATCTCTCCCTTCTCCTGCACTGGCCAATCCAGTGTCAGACGAGCTACCAACACCTTTATTTTTCCTTCCAAATGAATCTCTGGTTTGTAAAAAGAAAGGAAAGTGACTGAGATAGGATTCTTCCCTAAAATCCCCGTGGATGTTTGTTTTCTCTGGATGACTGTTTGCCTACGCTTTAGCTGGCGGCCTGGCTGTGTGACCCTCCCCCTCGGCACCTGGGAAGCACATTGTCAACTCTGGAAGTGTTTATTCTCTGTAGATTAAACAGCATTTGCTGGATGGTGATCACACAAAGTTGTAAAAACAGATGGACAATGATCTGTCCAGACTTCCAGAGCTCACCATGAGAAGGCTACTTACATAAAAACATTTTGCTGAAGGATCAAAGGATTTTCTTTCCCCCCTCCATGCTCAGTTGCATGAGGTCTGTTATATAAACACGGGGACACAAAACAACCATCTTAAATAATGCCAAAACTCTGACTTTTGAAACTAGTACTCAGAATTAGCCTATTAGAATTAACAAATTGGCTGAGTAAATTAACAGTCCTATGCACGATCCTTTTCCCATGTCACGGGCATCTCAAAGGGGTTTTCTTTTTTCCAGATATAACCTCACTCCTTGGTTTCAGCAGATATGGAAAACCTCTTTTTACTTGTGCTCCAGATCAAACTGACTTAAAAGTTCACATCAGTGCGCTCTCTCATTTTTCTAGGTGGTGACCTCTACCCTGAGCAGTACCTCTGACAAAGTCTCAAGGTCAAGCTAAATAACAAGAGGAACATGAATTCCTAGCCCTATCTTCTAGGGAGATAGGGGACGGGTGAGTATAACACTGTCCCTGCCTTCGGGACAGTGCCTCTGGCGTTCACACTGCAGGAACTGTGGGGTCCCAGTTCTCGCTTCCACACTCGGAAGGTCTTTGAAAAACTGGAGCGCTTTCAGGGCAAAGCAAGAAGAATGATGAAAGGATCAAAGCGTATGCTTCACAGTGTGAGATGCAAGATGATCAATTTATTTAACTCATCAAAGAGATATTTTAGAGGTGACTTGATCACAGCCTATGACTACCCATATGGAAAACAGAAATTTAATAGGGGGCTCTCCAATCTAGGAAAAAAATTACCGAGATCAAACAACTAGAACCTGAAGTTTGTTCACGTTATAAAATTGTTCATGTTATAAAATCATTCACTCGCTCTCTGCCACCAATCCTGATTCTATATCCATCTGGCCCTTCTTCACATACTTCATATGGAAAACTAACCAGCAAAACCAAGCAAAGAGCTAAGGAGAATAAAATAGGAAAGGCCATTCAAGAACATACAGGAACAGAAACCAGTGCTCTGCTGTATGCAAATAGCATTTTCCAAGCTCCGATTCCCTTCCTTCCCATGTTCGTGCATTTCTGTCTTCTACGTTTCTAACGCCATGAGATTAACTCCTCTGCCAACACTGTCTTTATACTTGTCTTCATGCAACTGTGTCGCTATACTAAATAGGAACTGAAGATGAAAAGTACCTTTATTTTGCATACCAGGAAGTTGGAGCTAATCCTTAGCCTTGAGAGTAGCAGTTTTCAAACTGGGATTGTAGGATTGCCACTTCCATTGCCCCTGAAAGGGTTATGAAGGGGACAAGTAAACTAGCATTTCTGTTCTGAAATAAAAGATGGGCTCCCACGCTTTCAGGAATTTTGGGTACTGTTCTGCAGTACCCATGGTGCATGCATCTTTTCATAGGCATTCAACCAGAGAATAATTTGGGAAATTTTACTGGAGAGGAATGCAATCATGCTGCTGCCCAGAAGGCAGGTGGTATGAGGAAAACTTTTTGCTTTTATGCCAAAGAGGAATTTTGCACAGGGTATTAAAAGGTCTGAGTAATGCAGGAAATTTGGACACGCACCTTTCTGTATGAAGCCCGTTAAATTTTTTTAAGGTAATTATGGCTATTTTTGTATATTGTAGTAGCTAAACGTTTAACGGACAGCTTAAAAATAAAACATAAGCAATCTCCCCTAACAGGTTTCAGTCTACACAACCCAGATGAAAGGATGGGAAAGGGAAAAACCTACTGTCAAGAAAACCTTATTGCCTCACATGCAAAGTAAACAGTGTGATTGCTTGAAACAATACGCTTTCTTCAGGTCCTCAGTATCATTATAACCCTACCCAGAAACATATAAGCCTACCCAGAAACATATAAGGAAGTCCCTATGGCAGTCTTTATCACAGGAGCATGCTGAACATTTCAGTATTAAAAGCAATTAGCACAGTATAGCCTCATGCTCTACATATTTAATCAACAAGCACCAGCAGTGTGCAAGCTCTTCTGGACAAGCATTTTGCTTCGTGTTTCTTACGACACATATAAAGCACTTTGTAAGAGTAATAGTCCTCGGATACATACAAAGAAAAGTCTTTGCCTTACCAGCACGTGGATCCCAAAGCTGACAAGTTGGGTTATAAAGCAGAACAGAAGAACATCGCACACTTGACTTACCAAAGAGCTCTTCACAAATAGCAGAGCCGGACTCATGGCCTTTCTAAGAAGGCTAATGAACAGCTTTCTGCTATGAAAAGTTGGGAACAAATTCCAAAGGTACAAGGGGGGATGGAGGGACACGCCAGCCCAACCCTCCTCCTGCACAGTCCCTGCAAGGCACCAGGCTGTGGGGAGCCTAGTGGTGGCTCTGTACCTGCGCTCCAAGCCCACCAGTGGTGGTCTCCTCCTTCCCTGTTTGTGCTGTAACACTGGGAAAGCTCAAACACCCTATCTGAATGGATAAAATAACAGCTCTGCTCCCCAGACACAAAGAAAAAAGAAAAGAGTCCCCTCAGCTCCCACCCCATATCGTGAGCTGTCCCTTAGTGACATGAATGTGCCCCTGACAAAATCTAAATTAGATGAATTTCCTTAAGGAGAAGGAGAGGGATCAACCACCTTTTTGAAAGGTGACATTCATAGAAGATCCCATATAGTTCAGGTCAGGGCCTCGGTCCTCTCCTGCCAGCGCCCAGTGGGAGCGTCCAGCCTGCGGCATCAGGCCACAGCCATCCATTTTCTGACTGACACGGTGGAAGCTGCCAACACAGCTCACTCTGCCCTGGTATGTGCATACAGAAACACAGCACAAGGGAAATATGACCATTCGTATCGTTGCTGGCAAGATGTAAGGAAACCCAGCAGAATTAAACCATCCACCCTCTGGAGGCTAGGGAGGAGTTCAACCTGCCTTCTTCCTTTCTAATGAAGTAAACACACTGAGTTAATTCTTCTTCTCATCCCCACCTGTGTCTGCCCTTCCTGTCTCCACTAAGTAATGCATAATGTATTATATCTTATACATTAATACAAGTATCACTTGGCATCCTTGCCCCTGACAATCAGCACTCCTCTTGCACCCTGCTGCAAGAAACATGAGATGTTTGGGTAACTCTGCTCCTCTTGTAATTTATGGAAAAGAACTACAATGCTGACTAGTAATTATAAGCAAGATTAATGATTTGCCAAGGGACCCCTTTGTACTTTCAAATACTTATACAAAAGCTGTTCTTTGTTTACAGGAAACGGTGTTTTGAGAGAAAATATGACACAGTTACCAGCTTGGAAATTTTCCCCAGAAAACTACGGGCTGAATATTTTAAAACCACAAAGGGTAAGCCCCACTTTGCACAGTGTCTGTATCAAGCATACCGTACCAGGCACAAACTATTCTAGCTTACTCAAACGCTAATGCCACAATGTTTTAGAGAGGGAAACCTCCATCACCAAAAAGCAAGAGTGATGCAGATATACCATGCAGTCAGGTATAAGCAGCCTTAGCGGTTATGTGCATTTTGCTTGTTCCAGAAATGTACTGAGATACCGCTAAGGTATTGTATTGGATCGAATAATTGTACAATGAAGCTAAGCTTATCTTCTGTCATAGAAGATTTTTGGAAATATGGCCATTTTTGTAGGAAAAGGGAGAGAACAGAACAGCAGAACAGTGTCCCTGCTTAGTTCTGTAATAAGGAAAAATGTATTAATTTTCTCAAAGTTCCTCAAAAGAACTATTATGCTTTCTAGGTGTCAGTAGGTTCTGTTGAGGCTTTCTGAACGTTCTTTCTTTGTGTTTAATTTTTCATTTATGTATCTTAATATTAAAAAACAAACAAACAAGCAAAACAAAAAAAAAAAACTTCACACACCACTGCTTGAAAATAAGCCAAACCACTACAAAAAAGCACCTAGTTACTGTGTTTGCTAAACACATCCTTCTTGCTGCTCAGGTTTTTACTTAATGTCAGGGAAAAAAAAAAAAAAAGGAAAAACCCACAAACCAAAGAGTAATAATGAGAAAAAGAAAGAAGAGTTATTCAAAATAAGAAGTATGGTACAAAAAGCTAGATTTCTATTCAATAGAATTATATTGAATGTGCTTAATAATGTTTACTTCTACCAAATACCGCTTTAGCCTCCCATACACACATACATATGCAGAGGACAGATATTTTCAACTCTACATACTATCTTGCAAAGCTTTCAAATGCCACTAAAATCAGGCAGAATTACTGGCAATTAATCATATCCTGGAATTATTCTGTGACTTGAAAGAACCAGAGCAAGGACAAAAGAAATACACCCAGTCACTAATGTAAAAATATGAGTGATTTGTTAATAAAACCAAACAGCTTAACAGCAGATCATACTTCCTGCCCACATCTTTTTTGGTGAAGTCTATGAAGGGAAATAACGTCAGGGAGCCACTGTAGGCATTCTCCTTTTGACTACTTAGCATTTCCACAACAAATCTATGCGTATTTTCAGTTTGCTACTGATAGTTTCAGTTTACCAGCAAAAGGATCTATATAACAAACATCTGCAGTTGCTTTCTAATACACACAGTCATGCTGTCTCAAGGCAAACCCATCTGAGTCTTATGCCTCAGAATACCCCTACCATTTACGTGGGAATATTTTTTCAAAAAACTGTGATTTGTTGCATTTTACTTTATGCTGGGTACTAGGTGGCTTAGGTAAAAGTGATTTCCTCACCCTCTTTCTAAAATAAATCTTTTCCCGTTACTCCAGGTGGTTAAACCGAGCACAATCTAATACATTTTTTTCTCCCTCGGGTTTTGGAGGAGCAGCAGTCAGTCTAAGCACTTAGTCATGGCTGTGACCAGCTTTCAGTTACACCTAATGACTAAGAAGTCACCGTCCAAAACTGCTGTTCAAGCTAACCCAATTTACTGGAAACCTCATATACCATGCATTGACTAATTTCATTGTATATGTCTCTGTGCTCCAAGGCCAGGCTCAGTCCCTTTCATTAGGTAGGCATCTGTGTTTATGGGGTAATTTTGTAGGAATTTCCCAAGGAACTCTCTCTGTCCATGCTCCAAGTAAGCTGCAACTCAGCTGCAGTTAGAAGACAGTTGAGCTAGAGATAGAGGAGCTTGCTGAGCAGCCCATACACTTCATTTTAAACATGCAGTTAAGCTCAACTTTCTCCCGAACAAAAATATAATAAATTACAGCACTGTCACTATTTTCTCAGCATTTGCAAAGTATAAACAAAAAGAAAGATTTAGTATGCAAACACAGTGCTACTTTGCCAAATTGCAATCTTTTCTTCTCCCCCCCTTCTTCCCTTCAACATTTGATCTGCAATTCAAGTAGGAGAGCATGCAGAGAGGGAGTTACCCCTGAAATGAACATTTACACAGCATTAACTGTTATTTTTAAAGATGAAATAACTAGACTTAAAATCTGACATTTCAGAAATGACAGGAAAAATATGTTTTAAAATATTTCACTAAGGTAAAGCAATTCACAATTATTTTTTATGAGTCCCAAAGTGGAGTTTGCAGGAACCAAATGCAGTTTTCAACCGATTCTAGAAAACTTTTGAAAAACTCTGCTTTATATGAAATAAACAACTCTAATAAATGAAGGCAAGCAGTCTCTTTAAATAAATGCTTTCTTTCATCATCCAATAAAATCCCTTGGCTGAACATCAATCTTTCTTATAGAAATGTAAACAATCGAAACTACTTCCTATCTCAGTAAGAGGTACAGGTTACCTGGCTATGAATAGTAAAGAGACTGATACATTTAAAGTATTTTTCAAATGCTGGACCCAGGCACTAAAGAAAGGTAAGTAGGCAGCATTGTTCTAGCAGACAGCTTCCAAATTGGTTAGTAGAACAGAACATCCTCCTAGCCGCCCCCATTACTGTTTCTTTGCAAAAGAGAATATTTATGAAATAAAATCATAACATACACCATGTATATCCGAAAATCAAAGGTTCATGTGCATTCTTTTTCACAGGACAGTGGATCATTTACACACTAACAACTTGAAAAAGATTAATATTTCCTCTGTAGTTACTCTTTTTTCTATTCTAGAGTCCTAAGACACTGCCACACACTGCAAATGTGAATTTAAACAGGAAAGAGGAAATGCTACAGAAGGGCAGGAATAATGGAATAAATTTCACCTGTTGGAAAGCATGGAACATTTCTTCTCTGGATGTGAAAAGGCCAAATTTTCAAGGAGGAGTCATCTTTGGATCTACATCTAGATTATTACCAGCTTCCACTTGATGTGAAACAATTCATACATAAAGATCTGTATTTCTCTGTGGAAAAAAAAACCCTGAAGAGTTCAATTACCCATATGTATAACCATCTCCCACCATTTTTTAACGCTGGAATTTTTTTATTTTTTTTTTGTAGATTACATACACAAGAAGGAATCTTCCTGGGAGTGCTGTGAATTTACATAACTTTTTATCTGTCGCCTAATGACTTGACTGCTCTCTCTGCATGAAGCTCTCAGTAACATTTGCACATTCAAAAGTTCCTCTGCCTACAGTAAACCAAAAGGAATAAGTATTTATTTCTTTAGTTCTTCTTTTCCGTAATTTCATTTTATTATGTTTCTATTCCTTAGACTCAATCCTTTCTGAACATTCTTTTATTTTCACTTATGTCTTTTATTGACTTTCCAGTAAACATGCTCAGGAAACCTGTAGATAAGAGGGTGACAGATCCAGAGGAAATAAAAAATGCATAGCACCAAAGGCAAAAAAACACAAAACAAAACATGAAACAACATGAAAATTGCAGAGCAGGCAAATGCTCTCTCTCTCTTCAAAGTTTCCCACAATCAACTTTAACATACTTCCCATAAGTCATACCATCTCACAAACTGCATAGATAAGGCAAAAACCTTACCGTGTAATTAGACAAAATCTAGTAGTGCCACAACTTGCACTAATCGTCTGATCTGACACCCAATAAAATACGTGGGAGGCTTCCATTTACTTCAAAGGTTGCTGGACTAAACCCTGAGTGTTTGGGCTCACTAATGAGAAGTCGTCTTGTGTCCATGAGCCGGGCAGAGGATTGCTAACAGAAAATGCAATCTCTGCATATCATAGCTGTTTAGATACTGGA
The DNA here is from genome assembly GCF_964034855.1 of Anser brachyrhynchus. NCBI lineage: Eukaryota > Metazoa > Chordata > Aves > Anseriformes > Anatidae > Anser > Anser brachyrhynchus. Next base: position 43,205,730 of record NC_137695.1, on the reverse strand, counting down.
GAATGGAAAACCACAGTAGAAATGAGTTGGTCGAACCACAGTCCACAAGACACTTGCTTTTCATGTATGCCACTAATCAAAATTTGTTATATGTGACTGGTAAAAGATTTAGAAGAAGAAAAAATGTGCTTACGTTTGTTATCTAGAGTGGACGGACAGCTCATTCACAAGTTTAACAGGAAAACACGGCCTCTCACGCTACTGTGAAGACGGTGCAGAGGGAGACACACTCTGGGGCACATGACACTGTAGTACAGGAGGAACCCCACCATGTCAGGGGAGAGCCCTTCACAAGATAATTTAACTTTCTTAGAAAATTAGATATGGACCTAACAGGAATCGTTTTCCAAAAAGCATCTTTAACCCTCACATATCTACTGTGTAGCATCAACCTAAAGCTTCTTAAAAGCATTAGGTCTTGAAAAGATTAAGTCAAATTACAAACGTGGGATGGGTACTTTGATTTACTTTGTGCTAAAATACAGCCAACACACAACATTGGCTTTTTACTGCTTTATGGAGTATACAATTACATAAAATATGCATCAAATTCATCTAAATAGCTAGCCATTTAACTGTCTGCTTGGAACAGCCGCATCGTCTGTCACACCATGCGATCTAAAGCACAGACTCAAGTCTGGCTGCTGTGTATAATTTAAGATAGGTAGCTCTGAACAACAGGGCCTTTCCCCCTCCTCCCTCCCATGGAACAGAAAGCTCTTAAAAGGTCAGGCACCAATGCAGTTTACTGAATAAAGCTCAAGTTTGAAGAATGTGCCTTCTGAAGTGATTTTACTACCTGGGATGTAATGAGTTTTACAGGCTCTCTTTGTTAAATTGCCCTGACAATTTCCATTTCCACTTGCTTCAATCATATTAACAGAAGCTAAAGTTCACATGTAGTAAAATATTTCAGTGTACTGAGTTGGGTCTCTATAAAATAGATCACACACTTGACAAACATATAGGACATAATGCTTGGCATTCCATTTCATGTTTGGCTTGGCATGTCTCGTTTAGGGCAGAACAAGATGCCCTACCACAGCATCTCATTACTCATGGAAATAAACCACAGCTACACCAAGGACTTGACAAATCCCATTAGGTGTGTCAGAAGGACAAGACTGTCCCGATGAATTGGCTGAGGGAAGGACGAGGGAAATATTGTGGATGCTCCACTGAAGGGAAATGTGCTTAACCTCGTAAGACTTAAACATATGAAATGTAGGTAAATATGTAAGAACTCAAACAGGAAATCCCTCACTGAAGTGAGAAAAGTGAATGGACAAGACAGAGGGGAGGTAATGCTGTTTCTCATTAAAAGAGCATGCACACACCTGTGCTAACATCTTAACGCGTACTTGCCTTTGTCTTTTTAGATCATACAGTCCTTGGGGTATGGGATGGCCCTTCCTCTGTCTTTGAGAAGTGTCTAGTGCACCTTGGAAGGCACTACAGTCTAAATAGCAATGACCGACAAATAATGGCTTCCTCTCTTCTAATGCTGAAATAGTTCAGAAAGTTTTATGTAGTTTGCAGAATACTGGAAAGGGGATTTCCATGAATGATTATATGATGCAAAGGAGGATTTGAAAATGATCCTACATTAATTCAAAGCAAGGATTTCTAACATGTAGCACAATACACATTTGTATTATGATTTATAAATTTTGTTTCACAGATTTTTTTTCCCTACACTATGATTTTCCTAGACTGCCAGAGCTCTTGTTACCCTGTAAGACATATCAGCATTATACTGAGATTTAAACTGATTTACTGTGACTTCAACTGGTACCAACCCAGCGCTGGGCTGAGAAACGTTTTTGCTAAGATCAGCCACACTGAGCAACACAGGGAGCATCTTGACATATCCAACAGCAGTCTACAGACACAATGAGTGAGGGGGTCTGACACGGGTCTTTAAGAAGCTGGTTAATGGACTACTGAGGCTCTTTGGAGGCAAAAAGGTAAAGGAAAAATCAATGCTCTCAAAACAATTATTAAAAAAAGAAGAACTATGCATTATCATCCAGCTGTACTCAAACATAAATAATGCTGAAGTAGGTTTGGATACAGTCAATACTTAACATAAGGAAGACCTAGTACTCAGATAAATGCTGTACTCATCACTCATGGCTCCTCCTGAGGCCCAGAAGACAGTAACTGCCTTGACAGCACAGCAACCAGCTCTGATGTAGAAAATCTTTATTACAGACCCTTAGCTGCTGGCACTGGCTGATGGTGGCAGGCAGTATGTGAAGGGAAGATGAGGACCTAATGGAAATACAGTTCCCCAAATCCTAGGAGGAACAAAAACCTATAGCAATTGAGAGAAATCAAAGCTGTATGAAGAGGCACTCAGCTAATTTAGATGCAAATATATCTAGACGCTACCATGCACCACCTCTAAATAGTGCTGTACACCCAGCTTCTATTGCACCAACAAATGCCCATCTTCTCTATAATAGAATAGTCTTTGATGTACATGCTGGGGAAGAGATAAGGCATATTTACATTCAATCAAAAAAAACCATCATCAGCACAGTGAGATGAACAAAGATCATATCCATAACAGGCTTCTGACCTTTTTGGTTCTCCCTTTCCGAATGCCCTTATGTGAGGCAGGCAGGCACGCACATGCACACAAGCAGAAACAACACATAATGCCTGAAACCAACTTCTGGCCAAGTCATCCCGGTATTTTCTCCTATGGTACGTATTTTATTCACCTTAAGCACTGGATTTTAGTTTGTAGCATACACAGAGCTCCGCAGAGTTGGTGCTCAAGTAACAAAGAAGAGCAGAAAATACACCCGTTAAATAAATGAAGTATATTTTGATATAAATCACACTCCCTTTCAAAACGCACCTACTTCTTTACTAATTCACAGCATTTGGCCGCCTGCAAATCACAGTGGCCTGCTCATCACAGAGCCCTGACATCAAACCTGGGCATACTGCAGGACTTTGACCCAGGTTATTTAATGTCAGCCACTTTTCAGAAACCATCTATTTTTCATGTTTTTCACTGACAATTTTTGCAGCAACCTGTGGTAGGTTATCCTTCAGTGAAGGAAGGCCAAATCACCAATTTATTATTTCGAAATAAATTATTCATGTGTCAAAACCTGTACACTTCTACACAGTTGCTCCCTTATCTGATTTGTCATTCACCATCTAGGAATAAAACCTTTGCCTTTAAACCGAGAGCTACAAGTTAACAGCACTCTCGGAAAGATGGTTTCAGCTTGAGCAAGGAAGGAGGCAGCAAGCAGGAACTGGCTGACAAGGTGCTGCCTGGCCAGCTGCAGTTAACAAGGCTTGGGTTTTAAATTCTGCAGTCCATAGAAAGCTATTAACTTCTAATTTGCAGCAAACAGATTAATCAAGGTGGTTCTACTTCGTTAAGACAGTTTGAGGAACTCCAAACTGTCTTAAAACAGCTGAAATATTTGCTCTAATATACATTGCTTATACAGATTGGATATGATCCTCTTTCAAAAGGGGTTCCTGAAGAAACTGCTGGAACCACACGCAGGAGTTCGGTGCCAACAGGCCTCAATAGCACCTCCTTTCAAACTCTCCAAATTTTGACAGATGTGACATTTCATGGATTGAGTGGGCCAAAGCACACATCACTGACTGGAGCTGACAATCAACAACCTTCCCTGATGGTCAGGCTCTTCCATTTTGGTGAAGTTGCAGCCTGATGGGCTGGGTTGCTCTCCGGGCACAATTCCTATTTCATCGTTGCCTTCGGGTTTCGACCCATCCACTGCGGGCGTGCAGGAAAGTGACCGTCAGAAACAAGAGTCTTGCAGAATGGCTGAAGAATATTGCCCTCTAGCTGGGACTTGAGTTTTAAAGGTGAACCTGACTTCTAACTTAAATCCTTCCAGAATAAAATCTTGCGCCACTTGACTTTGTTTAAAATGTAGTCACTTTCTAAGGGTTACAAGTATAAAAGGTCTATACAAAATCTAAGTTTTTTGGTTTTGCATTGTTTTTAAATAAAAGTTTGTGATTGTTGTTTTTTGACCAATTTGTTAGGTGAAGGTGGTTACGTTGCAGATGACCAAGAAGAGCGATATCAGAGATTCCAGGTATTTTGGCCAAATACATACTGCCTCCATTTTTAAAAAATTAAGAACAAGTGCTAATGGAATTAAAGTGAAAACATCAACAAAGATCATTTTCTAATCAACAGGCCCCTGTACATTCTTTTCCTGCTGCAAAAGAAGACAATAAGCTGAGATGATACAGCAATATATTTTACACAGGTAGCACATCATCTTGGAAAGCAGGATGCCAACATCTTGAGACAATCCAGCAAATCTTCCTAACAGAACTTTGTATTCCAGTGTTGCATGCTGAATGCATCTATTAATTTTGGGTCAAAAATATAGGTCTATATTCTAAAACTTCAGAACCACAAATCACGGCTATGCACCTCTGAGCAGTAGTAGTAGTAAACATGATTAGAAGTGGTTGTACAAACAAGGCTGAGGGTCATCTAAATCAAACTTCCAGATTTTAGCTTCTGCTGACAAAAATCAAGTTCTTTAAATAGTGCTGTCTTAAAACAACTGAAATTGATTCCCTGAAAAAATACTTCTACGTGCATCTGTCATCTGGATATTTATATTCGGACAGCAATCTTTCATTGCTGTCTTCAAGAAATATTAGACACAAATATATCTCAAGAGTGCATCTCTCAAGAGTGCCAATTTGAACAGGGTAGATAACTCTTAGTAAATATGTTTTGCACGTCTCAAGTTTTTTTTCCCCACATATTTTTTACATGAACAGTAATTCTAAGAACAAAAAAAAGTGAAAATAGAAATAATAAAATACCCGTTCACTTCTTACAGAACATATCTATAACTCAAGTCTATATTTTTCACTATTTTATCTTCACATTAAAAACTTTTTAGCAGTGAAATATCTGCATAGATAGTATAAAGTCTTGGTGTTGTTTTTTTTTTTATATACTCTTAAAGGTAATAAACTGAAACCTGTCAATGCCATTGAACCCAACCCACATTTCTCAAAGTACATGAGATTTTATCATGATTTAAATAAATGTTCTTTAGAACAAAAATATTAATAATTAACATGCCAGAGACACATCTACCATCTGCTGGCATGTTCTCATTTCCACTTTTCTTAGTGAAATGCTGAATTATAGAAAGCATTTGAAGTTTAGAAACACAAACCTTTAACTGATGTTCTAAATCTACTGTTAAGCTTGCGATGTTTTTGGAATTATACACAGCTAGAAAATAAACTCTAGGACACTTGACTTTTCTGACACAACTCAAGATACTGAGCCATCATATTTATGATGTTAAACAACAGCTAGAAAATTGATATAATCACTAAAGGCAAGCTGAAGAACAGAATTTTAGCAATAACCATTTGCAAGCACTAGGAGGGTCACTTTAAAAACTTCCATTTATAAATTGTAACATCTACACCAGACTCAAAACCTGGTAAAGCATTCTAAGATTTAACTTTAAGAGAGCATGTAAAAAGTAACTATTCAACAAGCAAAACAATGCCATTTATCCACTTGCTAAAAGTAAGAGTTTGTGCTGTGTAAAGGGCACCTATCAGTTGACTAAAATGGGAGTAAAAACCACATTAGGAAAGGTAGGTACTTCCCAACTGAAAAATGGTAGCATAACACTGCAAAGACCTTCTCTGAAAAACAGTGTACAGCTCCACTCAACCACATTCAAGAAAGATAGACTGCAAGTGGAAAAAGGATAGAAAAGGATTATTGATCAGTGGAATCTAAAAAGTGTGCAGGACTGCCCTAAAAGGAATCTGGTGTGTTTACAATAGCAAAAGGAAAGATGAAAATAGGATATGACTATGCTATACGAATGCTTCAGGTGGATCAGAGGTAGAAAAGTTAAAGGACTGCGCTGGCATAGGAAAAAAGGGGGATATTACGAAAGGAAAGACATTTGAGAAGGCAAAGATCACTATGAAAAATTTCCAAACTATTAAGTGAAAGAAGACTAACATGTCAGGGTTATCAAAAATATCAGCAAATGGGCAATAAATAGCATGCACAGGTATCACTCAATGCCTGATCTGATCTATGGACCATTAATACCAGGTGATGTAAGATGGCTGTGTTTTGTGAGAGGCTATCATCATAGTATAAAGTGTTTCAGGTATCAGCTACTACAAATTAAAGAGCTCTCTTACCAAAGAAATGGTAATACCTTTAGTAAATGTTTTTTAATTTAATTTTAATTTAGTAAATGGTAATACCTTTAGTAAAATCTAGTATAAAGGATAAGATACTACATGATGCTCCTGGGAGGAAACTGCAGGAGATGGTACTTTGTCAGTGTCCTTGAGAGAAGCTTGCACCAGGCTTCCCAGACGTCTTGCGATCAAAGAGAGACGGTACGATTGTCACTTCCATGAGCGCAGAGAGGTGCCCTGGTAATTGATCTAATCTCTGACCGACATAAAATGCCCAGCCGCTTCAATGTTCTCCCGTAAGCCAATCCGTACATTACTTACGTGCTCAAGAGAAGTGAATAGCATGCAATAGTGCAGTCATGCAAGATGAAACCATTTATTCCAACTTCAAGCAAAGCAAAGCAGAATCTGTATCCAACACACCTTTTTAACAGAGAAAGCCTAAGTTCAAGAAGACTTAGAGGACTGTTCACACAAAAGAGAGCCATTATGTATTTCAGCTAATGACATTTTTATTCTGAAAAGGAAATATTTCAATTATTGCAAGCCGAGCAGCAACAGGAGAGAGGGCAAGGCAGTGAGACCCCCATTACCCCATCGTAGCCTGAACTCAATATGGTTTGGAGCTGTTCTAGCACCTTTACCAAAACCATGATTTAACCATGTGAAATATGCGCAGTACAGTAAGAGTCAGGTCTGACGTGAATAAGGTCATGGTACTATCAGAGGTGACTTTTCATTGGTGAACAGTTTTTAAGTACAGGAAAAGTTTGATTTTTTTTTTTTTGCAAGTTAAGACACTGCAAAGACTCCTCCTTCCACATGCTTTAGGCTGCATTACTATAGTAAAGCAACACTGCTGTATAAATGATAGTCCTTGTTTTCCATAACAGGTTATAATTGGAGTAGGTGACTAAGAAACTGTTTAGATAAATGACGGGATCATAACCTTTTATGCAAAATGGACAAATAAGATATGGAACTATCTGGAAAACCCCAAGGCTGTATAGCTCTCCTTCAAGCCATGGGCACAGGCAAAGCAGACAATAAATCACTAAACCTCATCTCAGACTTTCCAATTTTGTTGTTGTTTTGGTTTTCGCCAGTTTTTGCTGACAGATGGAAAAAATACTGCCTGAATGTGAATAAGATCTAATTTACCACCAATTTCCTTCCTATTTCTACAGCACATTCCTAAAAAACACACAGCATTTTATTCCCAGTGCTTAGAAGAATTACTATTAAATAGTCACACACCGCCAATACATACCATAAAAATACCACTGTAATACTTTTTGCTACTCAGGAGAATTGTATTACATTACAAAAATTTGTCTGGAATATTTTGAAATCATCATCTATAAATGTGTGTATATATTTATACAAATATGGTTTCTTTAGTACTTATCAACTGTGGATGCATATATAAAATATATATATATAGCATACAGAGAGATGAAATTGTGATATTGCACTGAAACAGCAACATGTATTAACTGAGCGGGATAGTAAGGTGGCAAAGATAGCTTTGAAGACGGGGAAGCCTTTCTTCAAGGCATCTTCTCTTTCTTTGCCTATCAGCAACAGTTAAAAACCAGGAATAATTTAAGTGCATCAGGATATGAAGTCTCAGGCTCAGACTTCAATGACAATTCCCCAAAGATATGTCCACTTGTTAAGAGGAATTCAGACTTGAGTTTTCCATCCCCAAGCCTTAACTGTCCCAACTCCCAAATGTTATGACTTTAGAAGTGAAACTTCTCGTGCTCCATTTCTTCAGTATTTCTTTTTCTTTTTAAATCTTGATATTTTTATCAGGATCCAAGGTAATTGAAAAGTGTTAATCATTGGACACACACACCCTGCTTACTGGCACCCAGAAAAAACAGTTTTATCCATTTTAAGATGGGAAAAATATACACCCTGTCAAATATCATATAAAAAAACATTCTAATGTTGTGTTCACCTATGGGAGGTCCAAAATTTCCAACTAAAAATGCATTTACAGAAAAGCTACTATTATCAAAGTTGTCACTGTTCTTCACAGTTTTCGAGACTGCTAAGTTTTGGGGCACAACACAAGAAATAAACATCGTACCTTCGTTACTGCAGTCTGAGGGGTGTCTTCAGTAGACGTAAATTGACCAGTGGTTCCCAGGACATACCCTTGTGTAGGCTACTTTTGGAATCAAACTAGGTCTCCTCCTGCCTACAAACCTAGAGAAACCGGCAATTTAGGGTACCTAGGATCTTCCATGTGTCTACCATTTTGGACCTTATCTCTGCCTCTAAACATAAAAAGGGTCATTTCCCTCCCTGAGCACTACGAAAAGCAGAGCAGCGTTAATATACATCTTATATAGGGATTCATCAACACAACATGAGATCCACCGCACTTCTTTCCTCCTTTTGGATATGAAGGCATCTGCTGCAACATTGCTGGTGACATTGTGCCCAAGCAGCATGTGCTAGGTTAAAACACACAAGGTTACCTACAGCAGCTCCAGGCAAAGCTAATGCCCCCAAACCTGCTTCCAGAATTGGCCAGATGTTGACCTGCTGTTTCCATTAGTTTCAGATGTTATTCAGCAGTATGACAGACACTAAGTTGATCTAAGACTGAAGGAAAGCTGAGATCAAACAATCCCAGAATTTAAGGCAGGCATTTATAATGACTCATTATACACAGTTATGGGATTGGGGGGAGAGGGAGGAATGTGTATTTCCTTTTGACGCAACATTGAAAATACATCCTCATACTTGGAGTTGCTCTTTCTTTACTTGCTGTTGTAAAAGAATAGTTATTTTTTAAACACTTCAGTTATTTCTGTGGTGCATTTTTCTAAAGCTGACAGTTCTTCTTTGAGAAAATGATCTTCTTAAGTTTAATCAGATATATATCAAAGCCACATGCACGTACCTGCCAAACGTATCGAGTTCTGTGTCCATTTCCCAATTTCCCAGGCTGCAGCAATGTGCAGCATTAGCAATATGCCCAGCATATTGATATAAAATGACCCTCTAAGCTTCCTATCAACTGTGCTCTCATATTACAAAACACACTTTACTGTGCTTCATGTTCATTACTTAGCAACTGCTCTGCTGCTCTAAGAACTGCATCCTTATTTACGCATGCACACGCTGGCACATCTTTCATAAAAGTAGAAAAAGAAGAGGGAGTAAGGGAAGCTATGATAGCGCGTTATAAAATCATAAGTGGCATGAAAAAGATCTACAGGGAACAAGAGCCTTCTGTCTCTTTCAATACTAGAAGTAGCAGGCAATCAATGAAAACAGCATTTAAGGCTTAAAGCAAGCAAAGGAGATGGTTCTTTGAAGAACATGGAGTTAAACTGAAGAATTTCTTACGGCTGTTGTGCTGCCAAAATTTTAAATGTAAAAAAAAAAAAAAAAGCGGGAGAAAATCTTTATTTGGGGGGTGGGAAGGCTATCCTAGGGAAGGCTATTAAATACAGGCTCAGGAAACCCCAAACCACAAATTGCTGGAGGCTCAGGAGAGCTCTGGGGAAGTATCCTCAAATGCTTGCCTGCTTCTTTTACTCTTCTGTTGGCAAGTGCAATAGTACACTATTAGAAAGCAAATCTGATGTTAGATGGACCTTTGTTCTGACCCAGTATGGCCAGTTTTACATTCCTTATCACTCACATTTATGCTGATCACATCAAAGTCAGACGAATGTGACTGTAAATAGAATTTGGCCCTCCATTTCATCGTAACCTCCCTTTCTGAGCATAAATACATAAAGTCCAAGGATTGAAAAAAATAAAATGATCTGTCATCATGACTCAGTTTGTTGCATGTATCACGAGGAGAGCCTAATTTGATAATTTTGTAGAATGGAACAAGAGTTTTGTGTTGTTGTGGTTTTTTGTTTGTTTTTTTCCAGCAATAAAAATTATAATTCATTAGTAAATGAAATTGCATATAAACCTAAATTTATTTAGATTACAGCCAAACTATTCAGACATTTCAGTTGAATAAGAAAATCATTTATAAGGAAAAAGCAAGTGGAGTATTCACTAATACTGTAACATTTAGATATTCAGAGAAGGGTGCATATGTGCACTGGGAATATCTGTGCGTATTAGTAGGAGATTTGTGTTTACTGGCAGAATACACACCTGTGCATTTCCAGGTTGATGAACTGTTACACAGGCACTCACATCAACTCTGAAGAAAAACTACTGAAGTTTGCACACCTGCTTTCCAAAGCAAAAAAATAAAAATTAAAAAAAATCTGAGAGTGGCCTAATTTTAGCACTAATTGTGGTACTTTGTTGAATCTGTGTCTCAGAACAGACTAAGTGGTACCCCAAAATGCATGTGCTTATCCTCCCACTTGTGGTCATGTGAATCATCTCCTCCTCCTGAGGAAGCATGCTAGATACAATGATTTTTTGTTTCTCACCTTACAAAAGCATCGTCCTCACGCTGAGCTACAGAAGAACATGATTAAATGATATGTCACTAAAAGAAAGGCTACGTAAATTTTCTACCACAGTAATATTTTCTAAAACCACAGTTTTTTGATCATTTCAGAGTGCGCTGGGTTTTTCCTGGTGAGTAAAGATGTGCTTACTGAATTTAGAACATAGTTTCTCTCAGTTTGAGCTGCAGATTCCCAGGCTGCATAGTTGTGGTCGCGTAACTCCTCCATGGGGCGTTTGGAGTTTCCTGAGTATGGAGGGAAAAACGAATTAATCTGACTCCAGTGTTTAACTCATTTGCAGGACTCAGATTTCCTGTTCTGCAAACATAAAGGGTTTGCAAGGAGTGTGTAAGAGCCTCCAAGATGTATAGCTATGTGAGTGCTAAAGATAGGGAGCCCCATTCTTCTCTCCAGCTTAAGTTGCCAAAGCTCTGTGGATTTCAGCTGTATTATTACCAATTCAAATGTGTTCCAAGCCAGAGAAAAGTCAAGAACAATGTGTATTTATGAAAAAAGGCCAATTCTTGTTTGGCTGAAGTTCATAACCCTAAAAGAACCCAGTAATTCCACTATTCTTCAGCCTAAGTGCTGGCTACATCTTCCACTTATCAGCATCTGTTCTGTGGTGCAGGGCATTAGTAGCATGGAGGTGGATATATTTACCGATTATTTACATTGCAATTTTCAAAGGCAGAGGAATGTTTTAATCTTAGATGAAGTTACAGCAAGAAAAAGATCAAGTCAATCTAAAAACGAAAGCAGCAATTGAAAAGGGAAGGAAAATACCATGGGCAAGGTCTATTTGAGGTGATAGCTAGAGAATAAACATGATTGTATGTGCAGTAAGATTTTTCTAAGCTAACTTAGTGGTTAAGAAAGGTGCTGAGTTAAGATTTTTGGGAACAAAGAAACATAGCACTGACCTAATTCCTTTCCATTAATCAACAGCAAAGTCCCATTCACTTCCAGAAGAGTAGAATTATGCTAAGTTAAGCTCTTCTGAAAACCCCCAAAGAAATTTTTTGTGTATAAATTTGGCAGGTGCGATACAAGCATTGCCGATGCACGTCCTGCTTCACATTGACCTACATGATTCCAGGAGAAATACATGCAAGTGTGAAAGGACGGTAGGATTTTAATATCCCCAGGATTACTTGATGTTCAGCTTTCAAGAACGACTCCAATTAATGCATTCTGTGTTGGCTTGTGAATGGGCATCAAAAAGTAGGAACAGGATCATAAGCTCATTTCATACTGGCTATCGTGTAGTTATCAGATTGGAGCACGACATTTTTTCCAGGCTAAACACGACTATGAAGTTGTTGCAATATGTCATGTATCTTTGCTATCATCCCGGTCTATCGCATTAGCTGTTGTTACAAAGCTGCTCACTGCTTTAGTCTTAGTTGTCTAGAAAGCTCAAGAGACAGAGACATTTTCTGCTTCACATTTTCTGAGACTTCAAGTTAGCACTTCGTCTAAATTCAGGAATCAAATCACAGATGTGCTATAGCAATGTTTCATCTCAAAAAAAAAAGTTTTGAAAAGCACATCTTCCTAAAAATTGTTTTGATAAAATCTACCACAAACAAATAATTTAGCATCTCTTCAGTGTCTTTTTCTTCTTCAATCACTATTCTTTGATGAACAAAAAGTATTATTTAGAAAACCAGCATCTAAGAATTGGGAAACTATCAGTCCCCATTAGAAGACTGAAAGACAGTTCATGCAAAACAACAACAGATAAACAGGCAAGAGGATGAGGAGGGCGTGTCTTTGTAAATGTCACTACATGAAACTGTTGGGCTTGTAGTTATTACTTCTAAAGGACTCTGCTGGCATGGTTGACTTGATAGAAAAAAGTAAAAAAAAAAAAAACACTGGCATCTCTAATTTACAAATCTGAACTGAACCATCTTTCACTTGTTACCAGCTATAATTTTTCATTGTAATTTAACCCAGGATTGTTATTGATTCAGCTCAGTGTTGGACACACACTGTGCATAAGCACCGGGTGAGATAGTTAACATCTCAGCAAGATAACGAGGAGCACTCACGGCAAAGCACCCGCGCAGACACACTCAGTTGTGCCAAACTTTGACAAGCGACGAAGCCACAGCCCACGCATGGACATGGATTTCTTTCGGAAAGGCTGTGGAACGGTGCCAGCAGCAGTACGGCGCGGTTCTCAGCTGCTCCTACGTGGCCAAGCCCAATGGAGCCTCCAGAGAGACACCAGCTTAGGCTCCCACAGCAAATGAAGAAAATCATTTGAAAGAGCCAATACAAATATTTGACTTCATAGAATAGTTTGGTTCGGCGAGGGGGAGGGAGGATCAGAAAATTAAAGAACGGGATTAAAACGAAGCCTGACAATTTCAATATTGAACTCTAAATCCTAGCATCCAGCTTTGGTATCAGAAGGAAAGTTAACACAGTCAATAAGGCTGCTATCCACATTGTCCAAATATGCAAAACAGCCAATATCCTCACGTTTAGTTTGCTAAAATTTTCAGACATTTCAATTGTGAATTGAATTAAGAAACTGTGGGATTCAATGTATCAGATGTTCCCCGTATAGGCCATATTTCATTTTTGTAAGGATTGCATTTTTATTAAATATTTTCAAGAACAGAAGTTGTAATATAGAGAGAACTGAAATTGTCCATTAAAAATAAAGATTAAAAAAGTATTAGGATGAGGAGCTTTTACTGGAGTCTTCCCCTTTACTGCAGTTTCCATTGTGACAGCCATTCAGAGCACTGGTTTATGACAGAGAAAAAGGGGGAGTAAGTGAAAAAGATGAGAAAAAGCTGAAAAATTAAAAGGGAGAATGGACTTATTTGGTCAGCTGATTCATACAAGAGCAATTCCTGAAACCAGTGCAAAAGCCTGGAAAACAAGAAAGATTCTTCTGTGGGATTTCCTTTTCCTTGGTCCTTGGAGACAAACTGTATAACTCTAGAGCAGCCAGCTCTCTGCTCCTCTTCACAAGCTCTTATACTTAGCTCTGTTCTGTGTAAATGTTTCCCTTTTATGTTTCACCTGGATGGTGAATGCTCCCTGTGTTTAAGCTTCCGAATGATAAAGAGATGAGAAAAATATCACACAAGAAGCAAAATCCTATTCTGTATTTCCTTCATCGAGCAAAACACATCAGAGCCTATTGACACAGCCCTTTGTCAGAACCAGATCGTTCAGCGTACCCTCTGGATGGAAATTATTGTAGCAGAGAAGTAGAGAAACATTCCTTGGATTTAGACAACTACCATTGGCAATTAAATATTTCTCTAGTGTCCACCTTTCTGACACCAGTGATGAGGACGTCTAAAGGCAGTATTACATACAAAAAGCAAAACCCAGACAAGATACGCATCGTATATATTTTTTAATCCTTATACATGTACTTGGAATAACAACATGATTAAAAACACTTCCTTGAAAAACGTGTTTCTTTCAGCTGCTAGGTACTACAGAAGCTACTATAAACTCTTTGCAAGGACCTATCATGGCCAGAAGTTCCACTTTGCATAATCATACAGTGAACTAGAACTGGAAATAAAATATGGTAGAGTTTCTCTGAAGATATAAAACAATCCTGCACAGTCCACCAGTTTCAGGATTGACTCAAGTTCAGAATCTCACCATTTAGACAACTAACTTCTCTCATGTCTTCAGCTGAATTCAGACTCCTCAGCATCACCAAAAGCTTACCAACAAAGCAGACAAAGAAGTCTCACTATAAATATGTGCAAATGACTATTGCAAATGCCAAAATAGACGTGGCTACAGATTTTATTGGAACACTTATGTTTTTCATGTGGTATGCTAGCTTTCTTGCCTGCCTACTTATGTGGGCCAACTCATGTGCTACTAAAATTCTCCTTATTAAGATTCCACATTCCGTCTGTAACATTTTTCAAGAAAATGCATGGAAGGAGCACATGGAAAAAACAAAAGTGATACAGAAATCGTGCATACAAACATCATCTTTTCTGGGTTGTGTTTGTGCAGTTCCTAGCATTAAAAAAAAAAAGAATTAAATCAACTATTCCTGTGAAATTACCTGGTGGCATATCAGTTGAGCCATTTTTAGCAGGAAAACAAGAAAACCACCACCACCACCACCACCAAACACACCTGGGCTCTAGGAGACTGGACAATTACACACATATAAATGAATCTGCATGTCTGAGTTGTTTCCAAAGGCAACCAGGAAGCACATATGAAATAAGCCAGGCCAGATGAGAAACTATCAGTCAGCAGCTCCATAGCATTAATTTTTCTCAATAAATTGAACTGTTAATAAGCACTTTTGCTAATGATGGACAACTTAAATGAACATCACTACATGTGAGACAGTGGCAGCTGTCAAAACTTCGACTTTGAGTATATATGAGAGGAAAATCCTGAAGAAGCAAGGAGAGAGCACAGATATGTAAGGAAGTCTGGATCTCACGTGGGCAGGAGGCTGGAACGTCCCCATCCCAGCAGGTGGGCAGCTGTCCGCAGGCCCACAAGACCTCAGCTCTCAGCCACCATCGCTACCTCCACACACATAACGCTGTTGTTCCTCTCCCTCTGCTGAATCCTCTCCTGACTGCTCTGCACCAGGCTGAACATTATCCAAGAGAACAAAATGAGAGATCTGAACACGTTTAATGATGTTTTTCCCTGCATAGGGTTACAGCGAGTATTAGCCTCGACAGAACAAGTTTTCTAACAGTGATGGGACTTGGAGCATTGATCCACCAAAGTTTAACCTTCTTCCAGAGGCAGCACTAAGAAATGCAATCAGCCAAAAGGGTGTCCAAATGCTATAAAAATGAGGGAGGTGGCTGTATTTAAGCATCAATAAAATGAGTATACTTTACTCAAGTATCCACAAGATACTTCAGCTAGCCAACATGGGTGGGGGTTCAGCTCTGCTTTGTTTTTTCAAAGAAGATTCCTGGATTTCTATGAGGAAAAATTATATTGTGTTAAAACTGAGAAAGAGCTTCTCTTTCCGAGCAAGATCTCTCTCCAGGAAAACATCACAGAATACACCGCCATTTCAGCATACTTTCTCTCACTACTGGAGAAGGCCATCCCATGGCAAAAGCTGGCCAATGCCTCTTTAACCTTCGTTCGTGACTGGGCTGAGATTTTTGACATTCACTGAATGCAGTGAATGCCCCACACAGGGGCAGTTTCACTGTTTTGGAATGCAAAACAGAAAATACAGGACAGCGACTGTGTTTTGTGAAGGTATGGCACACGAAAGCTTTAGGTAATTTCTTCACACTTAAACTTTTTTCTTAGATTTCATGAGATTACTACCATTTACCACTAATTAAAACAGTTCTTGAAACAAAACTGCTCTGGATAATTTGCAGAATGGAGGCTAAACTCTTCTTCTGCCTCTTTCGTCAAAGCTCGTCTGAGCCCCCACTGTTCAGACACTGGCAGGTAGCACTGTCTTTCAATCCTGTTATGCAACTTGGCTTCCAACATCTGCAAGAGCTAACTTGTTTCTCCAGATAGATTTGCTTTCCCAGGCTCCTGACTTCTCACCAATGTGAGGTACTTTGTGTGGAGTCGTCTCAACTTCCTTCGAATCCAGGCTTTTCTAAATACTTTTTGATTTTTTCAGAGATAGGAGAAGTCGGTTGTATATTTATCTTGAATTATCAAACACGCTAAAAAGGACCTATCTGGGATTCCAGGCACCACGGCTAAATATTAAAAATACAGTCATCCTTATGCAAACAAAAGTATGCACGCCAGCCTCCTCAAAAATCACAAATGGCTCCAGCCGCAGAGCTCCCAGAAAACAAACCTCAGTGGTTAGTACAGCCCTTCCCACTCTGAAAGCATCAGACATAGCAGCCCCAAAAGCACTGGGCATTCCAAAACACAATATTTTAAGTCACCTTCTGGTTTTGATATTTCCACACATGCAAGCGCTGAAATTGTTCACTGTTCCGAATCACGATAGCTACGTCCTAAAAATACCAAATATAGATTTATCTTTAAATCTTAAACTTTAAATCTCTAATTTTAAATCCACAACTTTATAGATTTATGTAGTTAGAGGTTTAGTCCTCCCCAGAAACAGCGATTTGAGATCAAACAGTAGCACAAAACATATCTCCTGTCTTCGGTTTCCTTTTTGCAGCTTGACTAACACATCAAATTGCCTATATTTTAGCAAGGAGACACAGTATATATGAGGCAAAAAATAGCACAGTCTTTAGTAGGTGTTCACTTTCTTCAGCTTGCCATCTTTTATCCATTTGAAGCAAATATTTTTTATCGCTACATGTCAATAAAAACTAAGAGCCAATAAAACAGCATAGCTTGCATTGTGGGGCACTGTTAAACAGAAATACATGGATCATATTGAGTTACTTTAAGGCACTGCGAGTGTAATTCAGTAGCAGGCAAGAGAACCTCCTTTAACACAAAGGGGTTTCTATTTATATGTTTTAAGAAAAATTTTAGTATGATATTGCTGAAAAATAAAGGTTTAGATCATCAGTATTCCTTTAGATGGAAATGTTCAAGTGTTGTGATCATTTCTTACTTGATTTGCCTCTGTTTTCATAATTACCTGTTCGTTTTTACTGTTTGAGATTCTAGGCTGCTGTCATTTCCGTGGAGACAAACTCGGGCAATATTAAGGGCTTTTAGTGATTCTAAGGCAAGGCATTTTGAAAGTACAAAGCAACAGCTATTTTTGCCAGCCAACACAGTCTAGAGCCCAAAGACACACAATTATGCCTTCAGAAAGGCAACAGCTGGAGCACACGATAATCATTTACCATAACCCCCGCAGCCCCTTTACTTGGTGACAAAGGGTGTTCCCAGAAATGGGGTATTTCACCTCGCTGAATGCTTGCTACGAGATGCAAAGCCCAGCTCCTGCAACCTCTCTGAGCAACACACTGGTGACCTTCAGACAATCTGTAGCAGATATTCTTTCAAGCAATTCCACTTACACCCTTAAAATAAAGGGACAGAAGAGGCCAAACTAAGGCAGATAAAACAAATTTTGCATACGCTTAATCAACCTTCCAAGAGACCCATCAAAATCCTTTGAGAATGACTACGGCAAGGGAACGGAACCAAATGGAGACAACTCCAAGGCAAAGAAAGCACAAATCTTTCACAGTGCCGTCAGCACAAAGGCATTCCCAACCTCTCCGCCTCTCCAGCACTCTGGATCTTATAACCCTCTCCCAAGGGAGGGGGAGAGATGGAATCAGAGCAGAACCCCTCGCATGAGAGACAGTTCTTGAGAGCACAGACACACCACAGGATGAATGAGGCACCGGACCCAAAGGAAAGAAAAATTGAAATAAGCAATCCAAAAACGTAAGAAAAACAGGAGCAAAATGAACTCTTGGAAATTCCACCACACAGCTCAGATAAACCTGTAATAACATGGGTGCTCTTACCTTTGCCATCTGTGCCTGCACGCCATTTGCTTTGAGAGATGCTACTGCTTTCTGTGCTGCTGCCGGACTGTCAAAATCTACAAAACCGTAACCTAAAAAAAAAAAAAAACAAATAGACATTTTCATTATTATCTGTGTCTGTACATAGATCAAGATTTCATTTCTTAAAGGAAGCCCTTTCCATTGTCTCACTGCCTCCTGGTAGCACTACAGCCACCAGCTGTCACACCTCTGTTTCTGTTTCCTTTCTTCCTCAACCTAATGGGGTCTAAAGAAATGCAAGCACTTGAGGCTTCAGCCTGCAGGAAGGTGTGCAGCAGAGGGGACAAATGGCAGCCCTTTGCCCGTCCCTGCAGACAAAATGTCCCTCTCTGGCAGAGCCCTTGTGCTGTAGAGCCCTGCCCCATCTCTTCCACAGGAGGAGGCACAGACCATGCTGCCTGCCTAGGTGAGCAGCCGCTGTCCTCCCCACCTTGGGAGGCTGTCTCCACCTGTGATATTCTCAGTATCCATTCTGCAGCACGTGTCCACGTAGAAGCAGTCTCTCCAGAAGACCTACCCTAACAGAAGGCTGACATACAAAGCTCGTAATGGTTGGGATTGTGAGAAAACAACTCCCTTTTCCTGTTCCTTGAACTCACGTGAGGATGAAGCTTCGTACAGGCTCGTGGGTCATACACGGTTCATACAAGGTCGCGGGTCTCTGCCATAGGCTGCGGCCAGGAAGCCTGCAGCAGGCTTCCAGCACATGGGAGCAATTACAGGAGAAATCACAGCCTGTGCTATACAAGCAACCACCAGGTAGCTCCAGAAGATGGTAGGATAACCAAGTCGCAGCCTGCTTAAACCCCATCCCTTTTGTCTTGCCACCCTGGCTGCTGGAACGAGGGCCAGGTCCCTAGCAGGAGCTGCTGCAGGGCGTCATCTGAACATCAGCTTAGTGGTGGTGCACCTTACAGATGGGCAAGGAGCAATCGTCTCCTTTTATAAGTGGCTTTCCAAGTGCCAACACTTGCAATAGTTTATTAATCAGACAGTCCCTTCCCATCTTTTCTTCTTCCCTCACTGCATCCCTCTTCATTTTTTTTCCCCTTCAGCAAGCAAGACTCAGTGCTCAAGCAGAACTAGTGCTATTAAGCCCCTACTGGATATTTACAGCCCTAGAAGTATTTTTATTTATGTAGAGGTACAAAGGAGGGCAAAGAGGACACAAAATGGACTTGACACAACTTCTGAGCAATTAGCTATCTCTGATCTTCAACAGCGCTTAAGTCTTACTCATAAAGATTTCAACAGAGTTAGGAAGATTTAAAAATCTCACCAAGCAGCTATTGAGGCAGCTGTGTAGATTTCACAATCCACCCAGGGAATCCTTTGAAAACCCCAGCCTACATCTTACTGAGTGATTACAGCACAGGTAGGCACATGCTGCTCGGACAAGCCGTGGCCAGGGGCCACCTCTCTGGCGTCTCCCCTGGAAGCCGTACGGATAGAGCTGAACTGCCTGAAAGCTTTAATAATATTAGCACAAGCATATTTATAGCATTGCAGCTCCTTTGCAGACATCTCCATTTACTAGGTCAATACACATAATACAGGAGGCAACCACAGATATGCTTTCCTGCCATATCCACTTTTATTTCTCTTGCCAGCCTTTCTTCCTCCTCGTGTGAGGCCTTCTTGCTCTGTGAACCCCATCTATGTATAGGAATCTGTGCCTCTGATCACCCCGTCCCAAGATATAAACAACTCTATTATTTCAGTATGTATACATTGCTCTATGCAGGGGTTAGCTCAATGCTGAAAGAATTTTGTGCACATGGATTTTTTTTCTTGGCTTAAAACTTATTTGTAAAGTTTTAAGAAAATGAAAAATATATATATAAAAAACACCAAGATTGCTAAAGAAAATGCTGACTTAACTACAAAAAGCGCTATTTTGATAACAAAGTCAAGATCTGAACCTTTCTACTCTGTCCTCAGTTGTGGGTTTTTTTTTTTTTTTTGGTAGGGCATTACTACAAATTGAGGGAAAGCCTGAACAACCGTATATTAGGACAGCATATCTAATAAACACTACCATGAAAAAAGTGCACTGGAGTTTGGCCACTGAGGGGAAGTTGTTTTACCTAGTCAGTTCCTCCCATTTAATGCTCTTCTGCTGAGCATACCATCTTGAAACTAGCTGGTTCTCCAAGGCAGGTTGCTTCGCCCTGTTCTCCAGGCTGCAGAGCAGCAGCGAAGCTGATGCTGTTTTGAACCAAAAAACCTGCTACATGGGAACAAGAGCCCTGCCTGGATTCCTGCTGTGCCTTTGCCCTTTGGGAGAGCAGCAGATCACATTCAACTTCAATCTTGCTGAAGGAGAAATCCTGACAAGAAGCCAGAGCTGCCAAATGGGAAACCTGAAATGCGTTGGGAAGTCATGGGGTGGCTTGGATCAAACACAGTGAAAATTATTTTTCAGGGCAGTGAAGTGCTCTTTTCAGGACATAACATTCCTTTTTATTTCTTACCATGCTCATGCCAGAGAACTAGGAGGTGACGGCACAAAAATAAGTTTTAACATTGACCTTAAAAAACAGATAATAGAGTTGGAATTTGATATTTATCATCAGCGCACAGTGCAGTATTCATGTATGCAGTAATAGAAGGGAAGTGATTTTTAATATAAATTCCTAGACAGCACAGTAAGTATTCCCATCTAAGTTAGCATTGCTTGTAAATATAAACTGGAACGTGCAGGAATATTCTGGTGTTGTACTGTAGGGATCAGATATATCTAACATAGTAGATTATTGAAGATTAACATCGGTCCATAATATTTAAAGCTATGGATGTTTCTTAAACATGTATTCAGTGGGTACAAATGGCTATAAGCATATCATAGATCCAACGAGAGTCTCAAGACAAAAACAACAAAAAAAATTGCATCTTCAGCTGTCCATTATGCATTCTAGCGTTAATACTACTCGCATCACTGCAAAGCTGCTCTTTTTCCTTCCCCCAAGCTAATTCTCATTCCAAGTATCTTTCTGGCCCTCCCCGCTCCCGACACATCTCTCCACCACACACATAACATCAGGACAAAATCACTCTATGGCTGCAAACCGGTCCAAAGCACATCAATCTGCTGCAAGGGAAGCCAAGTTCCCAGGCTGTTTGAGCGTTCAAGTATCCTTACAAGAACTCTGCAATGCTATAGACCAGAAAAACAGGCACACTGGGCTTTTGGACAGTTTACGTTCTTCCCTGTAGATGTTTATAGCCTATGCTGATGACCTATGCTCACATATTTCATTTGTTTATAATCTCACTTTAAAAAAAAAATACAAAAAACTTTTTTTTCTTCTCAAGCACTAACAAAGTAGCACAGGATATTTATATATGTATTTAGATACACCTTTCAGTGTAGATCACTGCGGCAGCTCAGGCTAGGTGCTGAGACACCCCCTCCAGCTTTCCCCATAGCACAAATGAGCTTCCCAAAGCTCCCGGTGCCGGGAGCCCTTCCCTCCTGGCCAGGCTGCGGCTGTGCTCCCCCCGGCCCCCGCCACCAGAGCCAGACTGCCGCGGCTGCCCCTGGCAGGTGCAAGCCCTGGGTCTGGCTGCTCAGGCTCAGTTCCCTGCTCAAACAGCTATATCTCCGCTCTTCCAGGGAGAAGGCAGCAGGCCGGCTGGAAGCATCCTTCGGGACGGATTCAGACCAGGAGCTGCCAACTGGATGCTGCTGCTCTATGAAAATGTCTACATTTCTTCTTCCTCTATTCAAAACAAGTGCAAGCCCCACCAGCCCCACCCTTTCCTATCCTCAAATTCCAGAGCTTGTTTTTTTTCTTATTATTTTGATCACTGCCTCATAAACATTCTGGTCTACGGACTATTATTTTCTTTTTCAGATTTTGTGCAGAACATCGTGTAAAACCCATGCAGCTTCTAAACCAGGACCTCCAGACTGCTCACAAGAAGCCATCCATCTCCACCACAGGAAACCAAAACCAAAACTATTTCCCCTCTTTTCATGAGGCATTCTGCCCTTTTCCTTTAAGAGCACAAAATGCAAATAGGGAGAGCTAGGAATTGAATTTTATCACCAACACGAGCCCCTCAGCTCAAGGGTACTTACAGCGAGGGCGACTTCAGCTACAGGGATCTGGGATCCTGAGGTTTTTTGTGCAATGACATGTGTCACTAGTTTGTAAACGTGAACACAAAAAAGAAAAAAATACCCACACCAGAAAACAAGACAGGACTATCTAGATTAATTGTTCAACCTTTTCTCCAAGAAATAAAATGCCTGTAATTTTGTTTTGGCCTGACGCCATTAGAGCTAAATAATTAAATTTCAGGGATAAAGGCAGTGATTTTGTACCTGTGGGGGAAAGAAAACAGCTAAGCATCAGCAAGCGCAAGTTTATAGCTTGCTGCACTAAGTGCTACCCGAATACACAGGCAGACACTAAACATCTCCGTCTCCTATAACCTAAGCGGCTGGGGGCCTCCTGGTCTCCGTTTCGCAGTTCCATAATTAAGCTTGGCAGCAGGTTCAAATGAATTAAAACTGAATGTCACTATTTCCTCAACAAATCCCTCATCCTTGTTTTTTCTTACTTGTCAGGAGAAGACCAGCAGAACAGCAATTAGTGGTAAGCAGTGCAGTGAAAAAGAACCAAGTATACACTAATTAGGTCACTCGCCAAACACATTCATTTCATTGGCAGATTTAATCAATGTTTTCCTGAAATGTCTTAAATCTCCTATGCTAATTTAAAGTTTTGTTATTGTTGTTACTTTAAACACAGATGGGATGCCTGGAGATTTTCAATTGCTTTCCACAAATCCATTTCAAAATAACAACCCCTCATATACTATATCATCAAAATTTAGGCACAGGTTTTAGGAAATGGCCTCTAATTTTATGCCAACATTTTTGTGCCTGCAAATACCTATGGGTGCAATTTTGTGGATTTAAGTAATTGCAGGTGTGTCTAGCTCTTAGACTTCAAATACTGAATTGCCCTGACTGATCGGGTACTTAAGGGTAACGCCGAATAATGTGAGGGACTGCCTGCCACTCGTCGTTCCCACGATTATGGCAAAGAACTGAAGTGGTGGCACAGAGGGAAGGCACGCTCCTGCTGGGGCACATGCACTGCACAGCCTATCTCAGGAGAGCCCCACCTGTGCAGTGACATGAGCAAAAATTAAAAAACAAATGCCCAGAGAAGTGTGCTTTCCCAGAAGCCAGGTGCAGAGCACCTTGGCACCCAGCTGAGCTGGAGATCTGCAACCTCTTGCTGAGGGATGAGGAGGGAGAAGCTGTGATGAACGACTGAGAATAATCTGGGGGTGGTAAACTCTCAGCTTTACCCTGCCACAAGGCCAAACGTCACGTCTGACCTCTGGCCAAATGCTTTTTTAAATCGCTTGAATTCAAGTCAACCAGTAATCTGCATTTTGCAACAACATGCACACAAAGAAAAAGTAGATAGGACAGATGATGCACCCAGGCAGGAGATGGTTTATAGACACTGGCATGGAGTGTGTATGTTAATTCAACTAATAAGTGCATGTAAATTAACTTGTTATTAAGAAAAACAAAAAAAACAGTACCTAAACAATGGGGAGATGGGGAACTTACACATCCTGTGGAGCTTCCCTGGTTCCATTGCAGCCAACAAGCTCCCTTCATCAAAAGTTTTAATGCTTTGTCTCCATTAGCTGAGATCTTTGCATAAACATGAGAAGCACCAAGCTTGAACACTGGGATTTTATGACTGACAGCTGTCCCCCACAGCCTTCCCATCAGCCAGTCTGACTTCTCAGCACCTCAGGTGGGAGGCTGAGGACAGCTACAAGAAAGAAAGGACTCCAAATGTGCCCTTCTCCTGCCTTGGCCTGATCGACTTTGCCACGCTGACTTTTTTTTTTTTGGCAACATGAGATCTGTGTAAATTTTGCATGAAAATTAAAAAGTCTTCTTAATTATGTAAAGATAAACCTAAACTTGCTTATGTGTAATTACAACCACTCCATTACACTTAAAATTGATTTTCTAGGTCTGATACACCAGGCCAGCTGCAACTCTGCTCCTCATTGGGAGGCAACATCTTTTTCTCATAGTGAAGTTCCTAGGTTTTGGTTTGGGCCGTCTAGAATTCAATGTCAGATCTGAAATCCAGAACAGAAAAGACTGACAATATCATTTGTGCTGGGTTTTCAAGAGGTATAGAATGTTTCAACAAAAAGGAGGACACAGTGATTTTAGAAAATGCTTGCTTATTTTCAATCAATGTGTTTGTTAATGTTGCTTGGAGTTTGGAAACTGAAAACCACTTCCAAAAGGGGCTGTGACAAGGAGAGGACTACCAGACTTGGGAAGAGGCAACAGTAAACACTACTTAAACCATGAAATAAAATACATTTATCATGAATATATATATTTATATATATATATATATTTTAATCATTCTGACATCACACATGCATATCGATATGTATATGTCCTGGTGCCTTCGAATAGATTAATAAAGTTTTTACACAAACACTAATATATATACACACAACTACGCAAATATATAACAACCAGTCAGCTGTTTCTCCTTCATGCTTAGATGAAACCACTTGGATTTCAGGAAAACATAACTTCAGTTGTAAAGCGCTTAGTTAAGAGTCTCTCTTAAAAGGTAGTATTCATTTTGGCAGTCAGGTAGTCCACAAAAAAGCGATTATCCAGTAATTTACTATGCAATTTTCACTCTTTGTTTTATGCTCAGATAAAGAATCAAATTAAAGTCTTATAAGCCTCGGAAAATTAGAGTTAGCAAGCAAAGAGGTTGAATCACCCTTGAACACAAAATTACTGAAAACAGATTTTTCGTTCACTTCTCAGATTGTGCTGAAATATTCTTATAGCTTCAAATGCTCAGAGTAATGGTAAAATAGTCTAAATTATTACTGTTTTTAAAGCTCCACTTTATAAAAAATGTTAAAAGTCGTGAATGTAAAAATGTAGAAAGTGGTGAATCATCACTTTTTAATTAAAACAGCTAATACATAGCTAGAAAAATAATTGGAAATAGAGAGACTTAAATGCAAGAAAGAAAAGATAGTCCCTTCATTTCAGATCACTCCCTAGAGACACACCTACATCGTTAAGTATGCATATACAGCTGAATTTTTTGTTTGCTTTAGCTTGATATGGAAATACGACACAAAACTGTCACTTTGATTATGTTTCTGCAGTGATTTCTTTTACCTCTTGCATTATTTGAATCCCCTTTATAACAGAACTGGAGAAAAACAGCCCTGTAGGTAACTAGCAAACAATTTTTAGACAACTGTTTGCAAACACATTCTTAATTTGAACATTCAATTACTTTGATTTCAACTGAGTTTATATGAAGGCAGGTTATTATTAATTGCACAACTAATTAATGATATTTACATGCAAAAACCTAAGCATGGAACTTGTGATGATCCTTTTTTATACTTTGAAATATTACTGAATAGCAACCTTTTGCAATCTCAAGTAAGTAAATGTAACAGGACAAGGAATCCTCTAAAATTTCAGTGTGGGGGAAAGAAGTACTTATTAAATAGACAAATATATACACGTATAGGTATTAATAATCTCACGGAAAGTAATTCTTCATAAGCATTCTCTCAGGAAGGATGGAAGCAGACTTCAAAACTGAGGAAAATTCTTTGTGACACATGGTTGCAATAAGAACAGAAAGCAGGAGAAGTAGGAGTAGTACAAATTTCATAAATATGCCTATCAAGAAATTGACATTGCACTTGAAGACCCTCACTCAACATTTATGCTATATTAATGGCAATTCAGAACAATAAAGACTGGCAAGCTGGAGAAAACCCAGGAAAGAGCACAAATACAGACAAAAGGAAAAAAAAGCCCAGATTTTGCAAACAGTAGAACTCTATTGGAGTACCCCTAAAAATGCATCAAGCATTTGATGCATTAGAAGCAACCCTGAACGTGAGTACCCAGAGGTAACCAAATTGGAGCACAAAACCAGCGTAAACAGTGAGATGTAAGACTTCATGAGGATCTGTCAAAGAACAAAAAATGAAGGTGAAAATAAACCAAGAGAAAAGTTAAGAAAAGTTTCCTAGTATTCTGCTAACAGTGCAAACTTTGATTAATTGTACAAAGCAAATGAGGGAAATCTCATTGCTCAAGTTGCTAAATACGGACTGAATGAAGAAGAGAACATATTGTAAATCTTGCGGTAGCAGAAAGACAAGAGAGAAACACACTTTTCCATCTTTAGCTTCTGTAGTTATTCTCTCTGCAAGTCCCATTGATTCACTGTCAAAATCCACAACCAAGATTAACTCCGGTTTACATGGAAAATTTAGATGTGAGCTATTCCCATATTTAGAAATAGTGTGATTTCATATTACAGTTATTTAGCATTATAACATTGCTTATTGGTGTATTGGTTCTGTAATCATTAAGATTATTTTTACTACATTGGTTTAGCATAAGACATTCATTATAGCTCTATGGCTGAGCTAAGTTTCACATGTGAAGTAGTGATTGAAGACAGGAGAATGTTGTCCCAAAAAAACAAATACTCCAATAGTGGTGCATAGTTACCTATTTACATGAAAAGGAGGGAAGGATAGAAGAGCAGTTTCCTCCCTTGACTGAAGAAATACTCAGTGACTCACAAGTGATAATATTTTGTAATAGCTACAAGGAAACAGCCAGAACTTGCAGCCTCGGATTAAGTCCTCCTGCTCTCAGATCCAGAGATATGGTACCAATTAATAGCTTCACCCAAAAACTAGACGTGAGCCTCACACCCAAAAGTTAAAAATGGTTGACTTTTTCAACAATTACTTTTCATATTCACTTTCATCTCTGAATTTATAGCTACGTCCAGATGCTAAAGTTCCAAAATACCACAAAAAAGACTATTTTCTTGGTATTTCCAGCCAGCAGGAAACACTGACACTCTCATGAGAAAGTCTGTTCTTACGAGGTTTCATGCTCAGTTATGCAGAATCCGGAGCTTTACTTAGCTTGGATAATGTTTGAGGAAGATATGAAACCAAATCTCTTGAGATTTGTCCATCACTTATTTTAGAGTTGAGCAACTTGAGTGAAAAAACTGGTATACAGAAGCAGTTTAGAAACAAACCATTCAGACCTTATCTCTGAAGGCTTCCAGCGCCTGTGTAGACAAGCAGTTTTCTCTTCTGACTGGACATGGAGCTAAGCAAGTTATTCACGTGCTGGTCAGCAAAAGAGCATATAGCCTAAAAAGCTATGAGACTAACTGCAGAGGACTAGTTAGAAACTGATGTTACTACTGTCACGCTAAGCGCCTTGCAGGCACAGCATCTGGCATGTCACTCCCATGACATTTATGGACAGAAATGGGAAAAACAGACTATCAATGGGAGTTCTGCTCTCGGCATATATGGAAGAAAGCAACGAACTACTGCAGAAAATAAAAAATGAAGTCCTTGAGCAGTCAACTCTTCCAACGTTAGGTTTAAACAATGATAGTACTCTAGGAGGCAAAAGATGTTCCGTATCACCCAATGCTCTCTGTCAGAAATGAAATATTCCATTCTCTTCCTCCCAATGCTAGATTGCTTGGTAATCATAACATTAAGTAACTGCAAATACTCGTGAGTGGGAAGAAACAATCTGACAAGAGAAGATGCACTTGGTGATCACAGTGTGATTACTGTACTTTATTAAAAATAATTTTCATTTCAGTATGTTTTGACAAGAAAATAGAAAGCATCTTGTGCAGGCTTCAGGAAATATTAAAATAACCCAAGGTGATGAACATGTTATTATCCAGCCTGTTCCAGAGGGATGATGCTCAAGTACTGAAATGGTTTTCATTTCTAATACACATTCATTTTCAAGACACCGCACTTGAAAAATTGGATTGTATATTTGTCATACAGTAAGCAGTGATAAAGAGCACAGCAATTTATGTTCTTTATGCAAACCACTTGTAATTCAGAAAACAACTATAGTTTCTAAGAGGCAGCAAAGTGATAGCACTTTCCCAACAAGTGAAATGTTTCTTTCATGCCAGTTGGCCAATTCTGGCATGTCAACCTTTGCTATGATAAACATTTTGGATAACACGCAAAGAGCTCCTGTTCCATCTCATCAACACTCACAATGTCTTGGAGCTTTAGACAGAGATGAGCAATACATTGTGAATATTTCATGACACTGATACTAAGAAAAGAATTACGATACTGCCATCACCATAATGCCAAAACAGCAGTGACCTTTCGAGCAAGAGGGCAGCTTGATCTCAAAGAACGGTTTGTGGGGACAGGGCTTCTTTCACTCTTCCTCTCTTGCTTCCCAAGCAACCTGATTGCACCTTAGGGCAAGATCAGACCTTGAAGGGATTGACATTTTAGGGGAATTAAATGGCAGTGCACTCAGGAGTGCCCAACCCGGACTGACTACTGTAGAGTAACCTTTATCTATTCCCTTCCCAAAGACCTATTGAGCTCGGTGGCTCTCTACTGTTCTAGTATTTTCATAATGAGAAGGTGAAGACTGCCAAACAGAGGGAAACAGAAGGTGACCCTTCCTCTAACCTCACCTATACCCCTGTGTGAGCAAGGACAGGGCTTGCTAAAGTCACACCTGCACTACAGAGGGGAAGCCCAGCAGGTACAGGCAGAGCAGGATAAGCCGCAGCACACAGGTCAGTGCAAAACCCACGTTACAGATACTTTACAGGTTCAGTGCCCAGTGATTTTGCCCTTACACAGTATTACAGACAATCAACATTTAAGTAACCCTGGAGTATTACAGATATATTGCCCATCACTACTTATAGGGTGTTCTTTTTCTTCTGCAATAGATCCTTTTGCGGTTAAATACCTGTTTCCCCCTCTGAGCCTCTCATCATATGTCTACCACATTTATCTGTAGCCTGAAGTTCAAAAATGCTATTATTATGGTACCCCAGAAATAGCTACTATTTTTCCAGTCTGAGGAAAAGGGAAGGGAGGGGAAAGGAGAGGAGGAGAAGGAGAAGAAATCACATCAGAAAATCTCTTTTCAAGATCTCCAATCCATTTTTCAGATTCAAGATAATTTTACAATCTACATAAGTGGAAGATGCAGATAAAGTGTTTGAAATGCTGGCTTTTAATTTAATCTGAATTTCTGAACCTGTAGCAGCTTTCCTATCATTACGAATCACATACCTCAACTATATGAAAAAGAATGAAGCGAATAATGCAGTGTTTTAATCTTAAGTAAAAACATTTCTTTCATTCTGTGATTTAAGGTAGATCTTTGGTGTTATTTTGATTGTCAGCTTGCATTTAAAACCACCTTCTGGTACAGCACACAAGACTCACACACCACAGAGGTGTGATGAAAGACACGATGTGGAGACCATACTGAAACCACGTGAATGACAGTCATGAGCCACTGAGAGGTCAGACCAGCAGAAGGACAACCTCATCTGCCAAATGCCAACGTGTAGGAAGCTTTCTCACATGCTGAAGTTCACATCCGCAACAAGCCTTGTCAAGAGAGGGAAGGCACAAATATGGGACTGGAAGAGGCATCTTGGGTCTTTCTGGAGGACAGATGACGTTAATCCTACGCTAGATGACCACATGGGGCCACACCAGTGACTCATAAGATTTCTCTAATATTACCCTTTATTTGCTGGAAAGATCTCACCTGATTCATCCTTATACCACATTTGCTGTCATAGCAGTTGTGCCCATATTTTGGCCTTGGCACTTACAGAATCATCTAGTATGCCTGCTATCTTTCTTGGGCCCCTTGCTACAAGAAGGACATGGAGGTGCTCGAGAGAGTCCAGAGAAGGGCGACCAAGCTGGTGAGGGGTCTGGAGAACAAGTCTTACGAGGAGCGGCTGAGGGAGCTGGGATTGTTCAGCCTGGACAAGAGGAGGCTCAGGGGAGACCTTATCGCTCTCTATAGGTACCTTAAAGGAGGCTGTAGCGAGGTGGGGGTTGGTCTATTCTCCCACGTGCCTGGTGACAGGACGAGGGGGAATGGGCTAAAGTCGTGCCAGAGGAGGTTTAGGTTGGATATTAGGAAGAACTTCTTTACTGAAAGGGTTGTTAGGCACTGGAATGGGCTGCCCAGGGAAGTGGTTGAGTCACCATCCCTGGAGGTCTTCAAAAGACATTTAGATGTAGAGCTTAGTGATATGGTTTAGTGGAGGACTTGTTAGTGTTAGGTCAGAGGTTGGACTCAGTGATCTTGGAGGTCTCTTCCAACCTAGATGATTCTGTGATTCATTATTCCCTATAGATAAAGTTCCAACTTCCAGAGCAGATTTTTTCCTATTACTGCCTAAGTAGATGATTTTGCTATTAGATTTGTTCCCTGTTTCTCACACTCCAGTCTTCAGGATCATCTAATTACCTTTCTATATAATTGCCCAATGCTTCCCAACTCTGGGTAATGAGCAAGTATTGAGGGAGTTTGGGTAGCAATATCATTATAAATGAGATTGGAGAACTGTCATTTGCCTCAGGAAGACCAAGGTAGCCAGGTGTTGCCAACGATGCTGCCTGACATGCCTAAGTCTGCCTCGGATATACAGTGATACCTGCAAGAAACTACGTCAGTAGTGACTATCCTCAGCAGATCTTCCTAAATGTTCAGGCATCTTTTGAACGTAAAAGCATTTTGTTTATGGTCTCTGGAGAACCTTATGGGTTTACCTAAAGAGCAAAGTCATTGACATATATTGCCAGTGGAAGACCAAACATACAGCAGAGAACAACTTTTACCCTGTGAAGCCAGTTTAGAGATAGGTATACATCTCAGTATAACAATACTGAAACATAGAAGATAAATAAATGTGCAGGGGTTGTTTGCTAAAGTCTTTATCCTTTTTCAAAGTGAAAATGAGGATGATTCAGATATAATGATATTCTCTTACTTATGAGGTGTATTTTATTTTAAAAGATCCAAGATTTATAAGTTTTATAAATTTTTACATCAAATTCTGTAGCAGGATCTAAGTTTGTTTGCTGAAAGTAGTTCAACTTCGTACATCAAATAAATAAGAATGAAAAAGAAAGCAGGGAGGAGCTTTGCCAGGACACACAAACCAAGCAAACATGTTTCGTCTAAGAAGCCAGAACGCCTATAAAGAGAAAAAAACATTTTAAATCCTCATACACCACATCAAAGAAAAAATAATAAAAAACCCCAGCAATTATTTTTAATCTTTCTAGAAACATAGGTGACTTTCACACCTCTCTGAGCCATCAGCGCAGTAGCTGACCAAGAGCCTACAGGCAGTCATGTTCATTGTAACAGCAAGACAGCTAATAGTCAAAGAGGCTGCAGTGCTTCTCTTACACAGACGCCAAATACATGTTGGTGTTGTCAATGCAGAGATGTATAAATGTTTTGAGACTAAATGTCTGATTCCTGTCAACAGGCAGAGTTAACCAGATGAATATCCGGTATGCATGGCTGTGCTTTCTTACTGTATAAATGTTGTATTACAGAGATTGCAGGCTGTTTGTTTTATCACTGGCCCATTGCTCTCAAAGCCATTTTAACTGAACAAAGAAAAAGTAAAACAAGTAAAACAACTTCCCATGCCCCGCCACGGTCTGGAAGCAGTGAGACGTGCGGGGAAGAAGGTGATGAGGCACCAGTTGGCTGAAGAATTTCAGGGGAAAAAACAGCATTACTCAGGGCCCATGACCAAAGGGTCTTCACAAAAGGCAACTGATCTCATTTCTGTTATGCATTACCTGCTCACTCCACCTAGCTGGGAAAGGAAAAAGCAGCCCTCATGTCTTACCCCGCAGGGCAGCAGGTGATTGCCTCTCAGGCAAACATTCCCCAGAGGTCCAGGTTCCCTCAGACTGGAGGCCTTGAGGGGAATGGAGATTGCCACTCT
Organism: Anser brachyrhynchus; assembly: GCF_964034855.1. Classification (NCBI taxonomy): domain Eukaryota; kingdom Metazoa; phylum Chordata; class Aves; order Anseriformes; family Anatidae; genus Anser; species Anser brachyrhynchus. Next base: position 43,173,681 of record NC_137695.1, on the reverse strand, counting down.
AATAAGGGGCACAACAGCCTCGCTCTCCTCGGCTCTCTTCCCTCCAGCTGAAGGCAAAATGAGGTTCTAGCAACAGACATGGGAGACATTTGGAAAGAGGAAAGTCTCTAGCATCTGAAGTTTTTAGCATCGCTCCCCACATTAATAGGAACATTCACTGAAGAAACCTTCACCTTATCCTCAATTGTGAGATTTATTATTTTCCGATGAATTTACAGATACATGGCACAATGAAATCCTACCAACCTGTTGTTTTGTTTTACTGTTGTTTTTTTGTTTGTTTTTGTGTGTCTGTGGTTTTCTTTTCCTTTTTTTTTTTTTAACCTCTCTCAATGGCTGGGACAAACATTTCACACACACACAAAAAGAAGCAGTAGTCCTTTTTTGCTTTTATCTAGAGACAAGCAGATGTAGCAGATGAAGGCCATCATGCAAAACGTGATGGCATGACCCAATGGGAGCCAGGCTACAGCTCCAGGCAGCCTTTCTCCCCCTTAGTCTACACTGCGGCTTCATCCGACTTTGCCCACTTCACCTTCCTACGAGGCATTTTGTCACTGAGGAAATTTGCCTTTATTGCATCAAGGCATTTTTGTCCCAGATAATGAAAATCCGTTAAAAAAAAAAAAAATCCCCAGCAAATCACACACTTCCAACCCTAATGCATACATGTGACACAAGCGTATTGCACTTGCTTAATGGGCTAACAAACAGAATCAAGCCTCCCTCAGGAAAGACAACATTTCAGTGTACACTAGGAAAATTGAGAAAAAGTCAGCTTCCAACCAAAAAATAAATTCCAAATTTAATAGCGTAAAATGAAGCCACTGAAGACTAAACATCTGGGCTTTTTGGATATCATCCCAGATACTGCGTGTAGCACTGAAGCTCTTCATCACTGTATCCTCTTAAGAATTTGAATAAAAACCTTCCCCTGTATATGCTGTTTCTCTGCAGAACATCACACACACACACACAAAAAAAAGCGGCTTTTGCAGTAAGATCTTGGGGCAAGGCCTGGTTTTTACCACTCGTGTGGAGAGCCTGCAGAACCACGGGGCTTTGGTTTTCTTCAGGATCTCCAGGACTTCCCTTAACACAAATCACAATTCTGCAGCAGTGGCAACAGCAACAACCCTTGTGGACCGCAGAAGACACCAGTTAGAGGGGGATTATTAGAAACACTTCAATAAATCTGTAGCATTGCAGAAGTGCCACTGCAAGTCAATGGGATTTTCTGCTCCTGAAGTGCAGCAAGCATAGCTACAGCACAATGCTCTAGCATCCATCAGAAATCTTCCGCGCTGGACAACATAGGGTGCCTACAGAACACTGAGCAGGGCGGTAACAGCACAGACCATGCACGATATTTAGGGCTGTCTCTCACCAAGACCTAGCAGAGCACAACAGCGTCACTGGCTTCAGGGCTAGGGTAGAGAGGTCTACTCAGTAGAGCTCTGTGCTGTGTGGTACCAGCTGCTCGAGAGCTTTTGAGAACTCCAATTCCTGCACAACCTGCCTCGAGACCTCCTCTTCCCACAGCTGCCCTGCTTCGCAGTCAGTACCAGACATGGTTTGATGCAACCTGGATTTACTGGGATTGCTAAGGGATGACTGCACAAAATTCTGGAGGTGGCTACAGGCAGGAGGTCAGATTAGATCAGTACATACGTTTAAACTCTGTGAACTGCTGAGAAAGAGCGTGGGGAACATGGCCACTGGAAAGCAACTGAACCAGCGCAAAATTTCATAAGCCAGAGGCACATGGATTATAACTAGAGCCAAACAGTGCAAGAGAGCCACACAAAAGACAAAAAGCACTGGATAAGTCTGAAACAGAATTATCCTTAATAGACAGTGCCTCCCTAGAGCTTTTGTGCTCACGGCCAAGCAAAACGGTTCTGCGCAGGAAGACAAGAACTGCAGACTTCTGGCATGGCTCTGGAGACACAAACAATACAAGAGACTTGTTCCCATAATGGAACAAAGAGGTGAAGCAGACCCCCTTGAAACAAACAATTCCTGGCCATCATACCATCAAAACAAGCACAAATAAAATTGAGCGCTTCATCTAAGCTTGTATTTTCTATATGTAAAAATAAAGTACAGTAAGAAAGAAGAAGGCCAGCAGCTTCTTTTTTTTTTTTTTTAAAAAAAAAAAGGAGTCTTTCCTCATTCTTCTGGCAAATCACACAAAACCATGCTCCCTACCTCAACATTTTTCACCTTTTTTTTTTTTAAATAGATGTATTTCTATTAGAAATCTCCACAGTAGGCTGTTCCTTTTGTTTCTTAATTTTTCCAGTCAACCTCATCCATTTTCTTTCCAACACTGAGATGATTACTTCTGTTCTTCCCCTTCTAGCTCCTCCTCCCTCTAAAGTGACTTAAAAAGAGAAAGACCCATACATAGTCTAGGAGGACGGTTTAGGTAATGAAATTTCCATTCTTATAAGTCTTTTCAAAGGAATCATTCTACCCAAGAATGACAGGAGGGAAGATATTTCCATAAAAACCTGTATACTTCCAGCAAATACATTATCATACCAACAGCAGCATGTAGAGATTGAAGACCTCATGCTCTGGAAATGCAACATTTCTCCTTGTTTGGTTTGCTTGCTTTCTCTCTCCACACTTTCTGTTTTTCCCATATTTGCTGCAATGTTTCAAACAGATCATTCCTTCACTCCATTTTATTTATTTCTTCCATCATCTTCTCTTCCCTAGCCTTTTATTTTCTAGCCTCCCCAGCCCTCAATTTCCCTCACCTGCTCATTTCAGATATTAATATGGCAACAGTAGTTCACACAGAAAAAAACTAGCTAGCTTCTAAAGTTGAAACGGGAAAACTACAGAGGCAACAGATGCCTTAGGAGTTTAATACAGAATACAGGGCCTTTGAAAAAAGGTGAAAAGCAACCACAAAGGTCTGTTTTCAAATGATAGTGCAACAAAGGAACCAATTAGGGAAGAAATAAAGGGAAAACTACCCCAAATTTTTGCTTGGAATTGAAGCTTTTCCAGTTTAAAAAAAAAAAAAATCGCCAACAACAAACGGTTAACATTACACCCATTATTTTTGTCATCCAATATGTTTCTGTACTTACGGATTTTATCCAAAACTGGGAGCACACTTGCCAAAATATCATGAGAACCTTCCTGCTAATGAGACTTTTAGACAGCAAAAATGCCAAAATTTCTAGGTAAATCGGAAACAGAAGGTACTAGATACTTAAATGGAAAGTTTCTCTCAGGAAAGAGTCCAAGCGAGACCAGGCTCACGGAGTGCTGTACTTGTTTTTTTGCAACACTCCAACATTTTAACCAACCTCCAAGGACTTGGTCTCACTGCCTCAGGAGGGGTTTTGCTATCAACGCCCCCAACACTAAGGGCACCCTGGCTGGTTAGCAGTCCTAGTGGAAGGGCCGATAAAACAGAATAAAGAAACTGAGACTGTACCATAATGGATGCTGAGGGTCACAGCATGAGGTAGCCAATGCTCTACCTGCACGGTGGCTTTAGGTCCCTGCTGCACTGTGCTTCACAGGCACTCACTTTTACCCCGTGTGCCTGGCTACAAAAACACTGAATATGGAACTGGGGCCTTAGAAAGTTTTTAAACACACCTGAAATAACTAATTACCAGAATAACAGAAGATTACTATCCTGCTTCATAAAGTGAGGTTCCTACAGGAGAAACACACTGTGCTCGTTCCTCACAGCACAGCTGAGGACGATTCAGCTTCCTCTACTTCAGTCCCATACAAGTTTAGGTAATCTTGGCTAATTTAGGAGGGTGGTAACATTGGGTTCCCTGGGTGTCACTGAGGCTGGAGAGCTCGTTTCAGAGGACCAAAGCTGGATTTGTTTTCTGAACTACTGTCTGAAAGAGCTTCTCTCTGTCAATTATATGTAGAGTCTAGCTTTTAAACTTAGACTGTTGTTTTTATCTCTAATACTGTGCAGGGTGAACGTTTCCCTCTGCAAATGTCACTCTTCAGCCTTACTCAAGCCCATAGCATGGGGCAAGAGCCAGCTAACGGCATAAGGGAAGGGAAGGGAAGGGAAGGGAAGGGAAGGGAAGGGAAGGGAAGGGAAGGGAAGGGAAGGGAAGGGAAGGGAAGGGAAGGGAAGGGAAGACTCACGCTGGACTCATACCCAGAGGGAAGGGTAGGGCAGCGAGGCACTCATGCAAGGCACAGCATAGGAGCATGAGGAGAGGAAAAAAAAATCAGACATAGTTGCTTGATGGGTTTCAGTTCTAATAAATAAAAACTAGGGCAATGCACCCATTTTTATCACAAGGCTCCACTAATGAGAACATTGCTAATGAGAGCACAACATGGACAAAAGATTCTCTCAAAGCTCGTTCATTTAGCACCAAACACTTCCCAGTCAAAATCCAGAAAGACTTCCTAATGGGGATTAGTTCATTCTCATTGTGAACTAGGGCCCTTAGGAACAAAAATACCAAGTGTTTGGTCAGAAAAACTAATTTGGGCCAAATATTGTTCTCATTTACTCTCCGTTGTTTCCTTCCCTCCTCTCTCTGTTCTCTCCCAGTGATGATGAAGAGTACTGCTGTCACCACTACTTCTTCCCCTTAGCACATAGCAGGAAAAGGGCTCTTGCTTGATTGCATTCATTGTAGCTGGGTCAAGCAGGCAACCATAGCAAGACATTACAATGAGAAGCGAGTATTCAGCTGGAAAGCATGAACTTTTTTGCCTCAAATTCCTCTGCTTCTTTACATCTTTTTAAAGCGATGTGCTACTAAGTATATTTTAAGAAGTTGAATGAATTAAAGCCAATTCATCCTTTTTTTTTTTTCTTAGAAAGTAGGTGGAGTATACAAACACACAACTTGTTATACCTACGCACAACAACTTTTAAATATAAGCAGAAACAAAAACAGGAGGTCAGGATTTCCTCTGGTGTAATTTACCATATTGACAGCTAGGGACACGAATACAAGCACTGCCCAGAGTATTCAGCGCCCTGCTAAATCCTGAGGTGCCCATAATTTGCATAATGCCTAAGCGTTATCACTCAAATCCAAATGTGCATTGATATAGACAAGCCAAGGAACAAACAAGTCACTGCATAGATGTAGATGTAATCATTCTCTGATTATGTCTGATGCCCAACAAATTAGCTAGTTAGCAGAAACAACTCTATACGTACCAAGCTGGCTCAATTTAATGAGCATTTCACTCATCCTCGACAGAGAGACCTTTTGAAATAACAATGCAGAAACCAAGTGTTCTGGACTTTAGCGTTCTTTTATGTGACTGAGAGAAATGGAAGGAAGAATTACAGACTTCGGGTACATCTGATGACGTTCCTCATTGCCATGGGAGATCAAGGCATTTTTCTAAACCTCATTTAACTAAGACAATAAAGCCCATTTTCATTGTTACTTCCTCAAGCGTACCCTTTCAAGGACAGTTACACTGTTCTTACGCTACGACACAAAAACCTGCTACATGCATGGTACATAGAAGTTCCAATATCTCTCCATGAGAGGCAAGGACAGTAAATTGAGAAAAAGACAATTATAATAACTGCACAATTATAGTAACTTGCAGTTTTGCTGCTGGAGGCCACCAGTGCCTTTGGTACAGGTGAGTCAGACAGGGTATCTACATGGCACAGGGTAGAAGTGTGCAGAGATACCTGCAATAGCTCTGAACAAGTCAGCCTGGGTGCTGGAATCAATACAGCTGCAGAGTTCGGGGAAACTGGTAGGTACAGACTAAGGTTAGCACAGCAAGTGGCTCACAAACATTTTCACTCCTTGTACAGCCAAATAGGACTTTTTTCCTCCTCTTTTGGCTCCCCTGACATCATAACTTTACCAGCTGCATCCATCTTCCTAGCAAAAATAATGATAAAAAATCATTAAGGTATTTTTATCTCAGCGTCCACATTAGTTCAGTTGTTTACCCCTCAGAAAAGAAGGTCTAGCTCACGGGGTTACAAACCTACAGGTGAAATGGAATATATAGTACTTGGTGATTGTCCCAGATCACCAAAGAGGGATTTTACCTTGTTTTATCTCCCTTTCTATTTGTCAGTTGAGTTTATCCTTTTTTTCTTTTCCCTTCAATACCATGATGCTAAACAATCTGCAGCCCTACCTATAGCTTAACCTTTTGCTGCCTCAATTTCTTCTTCTGTAAAATGGCAATAATATGTATATATATCTACCTTTTGGCAATTAGACAAACTAATCCAATTAACCAGTTATTGTACATTTGTAAAGCACTACAAGCTCCTCAGATGTGAAGCATTACAGCAACACAAAGTTTTATAGTTATTGTTGTAAAAATAATCAAAATTCAGAGGGGAAGGGAAGATGCCAGCTGGCAGGTTGAATATCCAGTCTCACTTATTGGCAGCAGTTTCATTGTAATAAAAGCAGGACCACTGCTGATTATGCAGCCTTTTGCTTCCAGTGTTCAACTGGTTAAGGAGCTGTTGTCAGCTTATTTCACAGAAAGCTCCTTGTGGCACAAAATACTGTCTGATCAGCTTTTTTTCTGTGGAGCCAGGATTCCCAAAAGCAGAAGTCCTTAAGCACATGCTTAGAGTAAAACCAGTCTTTAGGTGCTCTGGTTAATCAGACTAGCAATAAAAAAGCTCCTCAATGTAATAAAATGAAGAGGTTTTTCCCAACAATATAGACGTGTTAGAGTATTCACTGCCTGAAATCCCCTTGATTTAACTGATCTTTAAAAACCACACTTGCCCTGAGTTTGTTTCAGCTACATATATGTATACACACACACAAACAAACATTCACTTTTTATTATTATTATTATTTAAATAAATCTCTCTCGTGCTTTGATGTTGCAAAAAGATGGTAAGAATCTACTAGACTTTCATTCCTATTCATAGCACCTAAATTGCACAGGGCTAAGGGGTAGTTTCCAATTAAAAAGGAGCTTTCTGGCTGGCTAAGTAAAGTTACTCTACCTAATGACGCAGGAAGACGGATGCATGGCGCGGCGTGTATGGAAGTAACAGACTCTGTGCTGGCAAGCATGGCGTCTGTTTGAAAGCTTAAAAGTTACAAAACCTCTGAGGATGTAAAACGACTTCTGAAAGAGATTTTTGGAACATTTGGACCACGACTGCATCAGCAAAAGCCAAAAAAAAAGTTATGAAAGGAGTCAATAAACAGAATCTCATACTGGAGTAATTACTCTTCCTGGAGTAAGCAACAGTTAATAATGAGAAACAGACAGAAAGCCACTGAAAAATGAAAATAAAATCACAATTTACTCAAAAAGACAAGATGGTTACCACTTACAGGAAGCACCATTAATTATGACTTCTAAAAGAAGTTTTCTTATCTTGTTGGAGCTCATTAGCAACTGATTGCTCCAAGGTAGGTTTCAAAACACACAAAAATGGCCATTATATACCGTTACTAACTAAAAGACAGCTATGATGGTGAGATCATATTTATTGGCAAATTCACAACAACCAGAATGGGAAACTTCAGTTTAGCATTTAGGGGATGTTAACAACCAGCTAGAGAAAACAACAGGCAAGTCAGACACTTGTCTACCCAGTGAAAAGCCCAGCTGACTGGTTTTCCACTGTTTTCCAACTTCTGTACCCACAACATGACTTGAAATTTATCTATGTATTAGAACAGCTTCCCAGGATATCAAAGCAACTCATGTCACAAGCAATCTAATTTCCGATTAGTAAGACTATAAATCAAGCTCAGGAAAACGTGACAGTCTCACTGTGTTACAAAAAGTGACAGCAGAGGGCTGGAGGATCCAGGAGAAGATTTGGTACCGCTAGAGGAAACTAAACTGAACTGAAGAGATTTCAGGTGTTCTTAGGCTTAGTTCAGATCCCAGGAAGTCACTATTGACACATCACAATTTTGTCTGCATGACAAATCAAAGGCAATGCAGCAGCTACAGCTGCAAACAGTTCCTAGGGAGGCTCACGTGAAAGCACGGATAAGCGAGAATACCAGCACGAGAAAGAACAAGCCAAAGCAAATGTTAATTCCTCAAAAAATATGTCCTCAAGGAAAAAGAGAAAAAAAGCAGGAAAACAGCATGTAAAACAAAGGTGATCTAAATGACTCTGATTATCAGTGACAGGCAAAAACAGATGACATATATTAGCAAATCTAAGGGAAGAGCTGACTGGATTTCACAGCCCAGAAGATCATGTGCCTACCCGATTTTCACCTTCAGAACAGTTATTGAGAAGCACATCAAGTGGCAAAACAAGCTCATTAACTTAATCAGTTTTTGATAGCATCTGACAGCCTCCATCACTGCTCACTCAGACACTGAGAGAGGCATCTGAAGGTTGATCTGGAGCAAAACAGACCTTTGTTGTCGCAGACACGAGGGGCCATGGCTGGGTTGTTCCTGTCCCGGGAAGGGAACAGCACAAACTATTCCTTGTTTTTACTCTCTTGAAAGGCAGTTTTGGAAAAGGCCCTCTTGCCCTTCCTCTTGTCCCTGCAATAGCACTGTCTGACTCAACTCACCCAACTCCTCACTGGCCCCAGCACCAAAAAGATGTGGGCTCCCAGGGCTCTGCCATGGGAACAACTCAGCCGGGCCACTGGCGGTTTGGTCTAGGCTGCTGTTTACTTTGCCTACTCGTAGCAGCTCTGTGTCTTCATATGCCAGGGTTTCCTATTAAAAATAATGACAAGCCTTAGTATGTGCTATCAAAGAGAAGCATAAGCCAATGAAATAAAGGCACGGGAGCCAAATATGTTGTTTGTCTCCTGCTGGACACCGCCACGGATTTCGTGATGAAGAAAGGATAAATGGATACTATCTAAACATCAGCTTGGCCCTCTAGCAGGATACTAAGGCTTAGCATTCAATGCCAAAGGATAAAATAGCAGTTTAACTATCGTGCATGCATGCCTCCCATCATTACACACGGCAATAACATCACAAACAAGATGTTGTTAATGATAAAAAAAATCACAAATGACAAATGAATTGGAGAGTAAAGAAACAGAAAACATGGCAGAATTCACTTACGTTGGCACTGGCATGAAAGTTAGGAAAGAGATTCATAAACACCTATTGGCAAACTGCTAAGCATTTACTCATTCGAACAAAATCTGGCAATCAAAGGGAACACTTAACACCAAAATGTAAGCACTCTTCACCTTAGCAAACTGGAATAGGCAAATACCCCTTAAACATGTACATGTTATATTTCCTCTCTGTAGTTTATCCTAAACAGAGGGTGAAAATACCTAGCTCGTTTGCTAAAAACAAAGTTTGACCATGGCAGGAGAACCACCAGGCAGACAGGGAAGGGAAAAGAACATTGTCTGTTCTTCCAGGACAAATAATACATGGGACCTGATAGGGAGAATGTGCCAAGACCAGGCCAGGGTGTCAGCACTGGTGCAAGAGCAAGCTACTAGCTGAGATGAGACTGCAGGATGTATTCCAGTTATACCATTTATATACATTTATTGTTCTGATTCCTACATTGTCTATATTTAATTTTTTATTGTCTACACTCTACAGTGCAAACCACTGGACCTACAAATGGTTTTGTTTGTTTGGTTGTTTTTTTTTTCATTGCAATAAAATAAGTAAATAGTGGGTTTGTACTCTTGGTAGCTCTTTCCGCTCAGATTTCTTGGTATTGGTGATTTATCTAAAAGTGAAACTTTTTTTTTTTTTTTTTCCCAATCATTTGTGATTTCCTTGTGTTTTGGGCATTTTTTATTTAATGTTTGGGTTTGGCCAAACATGAATCTTGAGGAACTGGAATAAACAATTTGACTAAGCACATAATGTTGCCTCAAGTGCTATTTTAAAAGATGATCCAAGAAGTAGGATGCTGCAATAATCATTGATTATCTACACTACAGCGTAGAAGAAAGGTGTACACTAAGCTTGGGCCCCGCATTGCAAACCTCATTGAAATCAAAAAGATAAAAGTATTTCACATCTCAAAGAACTATGGATAAAATATGCATGACAATTTCAGCTTGGGAGGCCCAGAAAGGTTATTTATTTTTCTTGTCTGGGAAAGAGTTATTTGTTTGTTTAATTGTACTGTGCCTTTTAATAAGGAATGTTAAGGAATCTTCTGTTGACAGGAAAAACAATACGGTCTAAACCATTTCAGCAAGCATGTCTATTATTCACTGGATAGTATTATTCATATGACACGCATTGTATTTGCTGCAAACAGGAGAAACATTTGCTGTTTTGCTCAGATGAACAGAGAACAGTTTCTCAGCCATGCTTTATCTATTTTTTTTCAAATATTAAATATTACATCACTGTGAAATAAATTAATTGACCAGTGCTGCGAACAAATAAATTTCAAAATTCAATATGCTGCTTTGAATTTGCAGCTCATTTCAGCAAGCCAGTTTTGCAGTAGCTCTAACATATGAGTTAAGTAAGCCTTTCTGACAGGTGTAAAAGCCTTTCATACCACTTGCAAGGTTATGCTAGTGAAATATGACAGAAAATGTGGACTAGTCACAATATCGTATGTTCCATATCAGCAAGTATCATAACAGAAAGGCTCGCAACACCAAATAAAACGTACTATGTGGTAAAACAATGGGTGTGCAGAAATAATGACATAACAAATCAGGCAGTAGCTGGGGCTCTAATTTGGTGGGTTGCTTTTCCATAGGATTAACCCAAATGAGACCTCATTATCTGGGAGAAAGAAAATAATGACCTTATCCATCAGAGGCATTACACTATGTTTGGTTAAGGAGGGAGGAAGCAACATTTATGTATTCATTTGTTTGTTTAATGCTACGGCGCAAGAGTTATATGAGATTTTGGCAGTTTTCACATGTGTTGCCTTCCTTTGCCATCCTGTTGCGTGCACATTCTCAAAGAGATTTTACCGACCTCTCTTCCCAGATGTTTTGTATTTGAGGAAATGCCGTAAATCAGTGCCGGAGCAGGAGACATTTCTGGCTTTGGCCCATACAATGTTCCAAATCCGAGCTTCACTTTGTTTTGCCTCATTAGTGGCTCACGCTCACCCCTTGGCTCATGTGCCCGCACCCCAACTCATTCAGACAATGTGTTGCATACTTGCAAGGAACATTTTAATGGCCTTGGCCGGGGAGCACTTTTGGTTGTTATCAAAGCCCACAGTAGGTGACTCCACCGAGCACCTCCATTCAGAAGAAAGGCAAATCGCTCATCTCGCTGGAAGGAAGCTATTGCACTGTCATAAGACTGAAAAGCTGATGAGCCAAACATCGTCTAACGGCTTGCTTGTGCTCTGTGCTCTTGGAAAGGGCTTTATCCTGGAAAAAATGAGTCTGCGTGGAACTGCAAGCTGGACTTCAATCAGGGTCTCTGTGCTACAAGGCCAGCACTGCATTTGGTATGCGATCCAGAAACTTCTGCAGAAGGTTCATGTGAATTACACATTGCCTCATGTTGAGAGTCAGGCAGCCAAAACATATTGTTCTAAACATCCTTGTTCACATGAACTTCAGCCACTATTTACTAGCATTCAAGGAAAAGAAAGAAAAAAAAAATGACATCAACGCTGATCTAACGCTTTGGTTTTTTACTAGGGGGACAGCTGTTTATACCAGTCTGCCTCACGTCTGTGAAAAAGCACAGCTTACCCAGATGGTTTAGGGCTGGCAACAAGCAGCACTGAAAACCAGGTGTTTTAAGTTCCTCCGACCTGAATTCATGCAAACAAAACAGATTTTTTCCCCTTCCGCCTAACAGGTCTTCAGAGAAAGAAACAAGAACAAGTGAGGAATCAACAAACACAAAAACAACCCGCCAGGATAAGTAAACTGGGGATTCATTGTTTTGCTCTATGACCATCAACAAAGTCTATCAGCTAGCATCTATTTCTAGAACTTCCAATTCAAATTACATCTAATGAGTTTACAGTACAATTTTTAAAGGGTCTCGCCTGAGTCATAAAGACTGAAGCAACCATTAAGCCACATTTGTTAACAGCTATGATAACTACACTGTCATTATGCACACTGTAGGACACTGCGCTACACAAAGGACTAATGTTATTGCACCAGACTAGAAACACTTTAAAGTCATCTTGTGAAACCAGTAAGACAGGCAAAACACATTTTCTGATCATAAAAAGCATTCTGTCGATTGCCGAAAATCATATATTAGCATCAACTGTACATTTAAAATATTACATTATGCTGCCATTTAAATAGACTGCGTTTACCTGCCCAATTTAGCGTTGCTGTTTCTCTTAAGCACAGTTATCAAAACACCCAATTCTTGTAGTTACATTTTTGCTTGGGTCTAACAGTAGTTCCACCCTTTTACACCCTTAAACTTATTTTCATTTGAGGCAGCAATTTGTCCCTTCTTTTTTTCCAACTGTATTAATTAATGCGTTATTCTTGTTATAACTGTTCACTGAGTCTAGACAATGACATGTTGTGTCAGCAGCTATGTTTGCTAAAGTGATGAAAACTGGAGCTATACTTGAAGCTTCACGGGTAATCAGAGCTTATCTATTTGTAATTAATTTGTCACCACACTGAAGATTTGAAATCTACTGACCAGACTCTGATCTTAATGTATAGGTGGTGAACACTGAGAATATTAGAGGTTATTCTAATTTACAGCGGCACAACTACAGTTGTATTCTGAGGTTTTGTGTCTTCTGCCCCAGGAATCGGGGCTTTCAACAAAGCACATACATCTGAAATACCGTTAGATAAACTACCTCAATCTCAGTCTTAAGGAGATCTTTACATTCCCACTTCTTTAAAGAAAATGAAATGGAACAATGACATGTCACAGGACCGTGTAGCCATGATACATCAGGTGAGAAGTCACGCAGGAGTCCATTGATAGCTCTTCCTGTTGGAAAGGATGTCTCTCCAACAGGCAGTGTTGGCATGATAATGTGGCTGTAGTACTGGATCAGTTTTGAGAGTACAGATGGAATGGAGATTGAGTTGTAATGACTGCTACACTACCACCTAGGTGTAAGCCCTGAGAAAATATGTTGCATTCATATACCCCTTGTGTGGCTGAGAAGGGCATGGTTTCCCTTCAAAATTTCACCCAAGGTATCCTCAGATAGCCTTATGTCCAAAGAAAGCAGATGTACTATACAAATTGCATTAGCTTACAGAGGTCGATCAATCACAGAACAGCATTCTACCGTGCACAGAAGAATGTGAAAGATAACTGAGAATAATAAATAACTAAAACCAAATCTCTGGAATCCCCAATTAATGATCAGGGTATATACAGCTTTATGACATTGCCAGGATTTCTCCAGATAAAAGGGAAGAAAATAGCACACTTTTTATATAGGCCTAGCAAAAACATAAAGAAGCAAAAACCTGGTCAAATTTGTATGTTGAAGTTAGCCTTTGCATTCTAGAGGAGGAACTATTTCATTGTTTGTTTAAATGCTTCAGAATAAACATGGCATCATCGCAGGGAATGAGTCCTTGTCCTCTCTCCCTTAACAAGTCACTCTGTCATTATCATTTTCTGAAAGAATTATTTATAAGAGATTCTCTATGGATATTCATTTGGGGTCATACGCCTAAGGAGATAATCACTTAACATAACAAACATCTTAATTTAGAGTTAACATTTGACAGCGTGTTCTTTTTCATGTTTAACCGGTAACTATCCAAATGCCTCAGCTTAACGAGGGACTTTCATCTGAAGGAAGAGAATGGGAGTTGCACAACGACTGATGACAGAGCAACCTAATAATCCTCTTATCAGTCACAAACCCTCTGTCTTACAGTGTTTACTAGTTACGACAGCTATTTTGTGTCAAAACCAAAAGCTTTCCCACATCTGACTATGACCGCTTGCTAGATGTTCCTGCTGCAAGGTTTTGACGTCTCCTGCCTCCCAGTGGAGCCAATAGCTCTCTTTTAATGCCCCACAATTTCATGTCATCAAGTTCACAACTTGCTATGTGCTGGTGATGAAGTCATGTCTAAAAGCTGACAGCTTCCTTATTACAGTAAACTTCAAGGCCAGAGTAGTGAATTTCTGACTGGTTTGCTCTAATTCCTTTTAATCTCACACTCCTATTGCCAGTGCAGACTACACGGGCCTGATTCAGGCTTTTCTCAGAATGAGTGCAGTCTAAACAGCCCCAAACCCAGGCACTTTCTCTGTCCTAGGCTAAATAACCAAACACTACGACTCTCCAAGGCATTCATCATTTTGCTGAGACTTGTTCCTAAGGCAAACACAAATATTGCAAGCTCAACAGTGGATGGACTGGGAAGTCGCCAGAGAAATAGTTTCCCTCTGAAAAATACCCCCATCTATTTAAATTAGCACAAAACAATGCAGTGGTTTCCACAGACCTTTCACCTCCGCATTGTAATTTCTACTCAAAGTTGCAACGGCGCCAAGGGCGCAGAGCAGCCAGCCGGTCAGGACACCCTCCTCGGGGGCAGAGGAGGTCAGTCTGGACACTGGAGCAGACCCAGGGCATGAACCTGCATTTTCCACCTCTCAGCCAGCTGTCTGGATGCTGTGATTCTTTCTGGTAGCTCTGACATTGTAAGAGTGACAATCTAAGGACAGGAGACAGGCAGGTACAGAGAAAATACCTTTTATTAAAGCAGCTGATGGTTAGAAAAGATGCTTTTATACACGCTAACTGAACAGAAACAGAGTTTTTTTCCCTCTCTCTTCTCCCTCGTCTCCATTTCAAAAAATCTTGGATTCACCCTTATACAGAATAGGTGAAGAAATCCTCAAAAAAGATATAACAGATGGGAAACTTTTTTGTACTGCTTCATCCAGGAATATTAATTCACTGCTGACTCCAGCTGACAGAGAATGTGGATCTCAAAGGGAAAAACATCTTCCTAACTAATTTGCACTCCGGATGGACAGAGAGAAGTACTCGGCAAAAGCTTATTTCTAATTTAAAATAATTCATGGAAGTGTTGTTGCATCTGACATTGCTCGCTTGTACACATCTTCCAAAAACAAAATAACTGGTGAAAAAGAGAAAAATTGGCCTAAAAATAAATTGTGCAGAGATTTTTGGGGTTTGAGTTTGAGGGTCTTCTTTTTAAGATGGATATCTAAAACTACACCCACCTATAACAAATATTTACAGCCAAGAACACAATGTTGGGAATGGTCTGCATTCCTGGCTTTTTAATGACAGCCAAAAAACAGTCCTTCCTTCAGTTCAAACTCTGTATTGACACATCCACTTTGTTATCCAACACAACTGAGCTGCGCAGATGTTTTGAACTGGCCCAAAAGGCTAAGAGATGTGATCAACATCCTACCACCTTCGAGCCATTTCCCTGAGCATTCAAGTACACATCTGTACTGCATATTTCTTTCTTCACCAATGACATCGAAGAAAAAAAAAAAAAAAGCAATTAATTTACAAGCTTGCCAGTAGATGCTTCGATATTTGACTTATGTCAAAAAGAAAACATTGTTTTTTTAAAAAACACAGCTATTTAATATATCATTGCTGCTTGGACCTGGAAACTAGGCATCAGACAAGCAGCTTACAGAACTCTCTGAAACCAGGGGATAAAAATATATTTGTAAAACAGCATATTGATTTTTTTTTAAAGGCATGTAGAATTTTTCCCGCGTGTAATTCAGGATGTCTTGTCAAAGAAACATTTTACTTGTGTGTGCAAATCAAGTGTTTATCTTTTCAGCCATTTGGGAGCCAGCGGCTTTGTGCTTCTGGTCTCCCTTGTGCCATTTGCCTGTGTCTGCTTTTCTCATCCATTTCATATCAGCTTTTCAGTATTGTGACCGCTGAGGCTGGACTGAAGACCTCCTCTTAATTGCCTTTGCTTCTGGTATCATTGAATTTCCATTGTAGTCCTTAAAGACAGCAAACTTCAAAGCAGCCCTCGAATGATCCACCTTTGAAAGCATCCCCTGCGTTCAGCTGGCTGTCACTGCTGGTGTGCATCCTGCTCTAAGACTGAAAAAGCATTTCCAGGAGACATGCACGGTGCCTTTTCTTGCCTTCCATTTACATCTAGGTATTTCTAGAGCAATTTGACCCTTTCCATTTTTGCTATATTGTCATCTCTTAGCTGCATAAACTTTACAGGGCCAGGATTTAAGTTTCACAGTGATTCTCAGGCACCTAAAAGCTGAGGGAAAAAATGGACTAAAGGGCTGGTAATTTGTCTGGCTGCCCATGCCAAAACCATGAAGATGACATGAAAATCAGAGAAATAACTGTGTGAATAGGTGGTCTGGCTCCAGAGAAGACGGTTCTTGAATCCTAACATCTGGGGGAGCAATCATTTTACATTTATAGTAAGCCCAGCTATTTATTAATATAAAGGTATTTTACAAAGGGAAAAATAGTGTGGAACAAATACTATCTAAAAAAAAAAAAACGGATCCAACAAAATGGAAAAAAATCACAGACATTTTAATTTTCCGTATTTAATAATGTTTGTTCCTATGAGCATAAAACATTAGTTCTCTCCCTTTATGATAATTTGATAGCCATGATATTAGAAATACAATGATACCAGAAAGGTATAGAGGGAAAAAATGCCAGCAATGAATTAAATTATACTGATAAATGGTAAGAACAATAAATGGCTTTCTCCAATTAGAAAAGTGAGCAGATTTTCTCATTTATATTTTTTTTTAATGGTTCATATTAAGAATTACTTAGGATTTCCTACACAGACTTCTTTAAAATATTTAATTAATCCTGTATTTTCCCCCTGTCCTCCAAGCACTAGAAGCAGATATCTTGACCATTGAAATTCATTTGTCAGGGTTTAAGACTGAAAAACAGTGTGGAAGCTAGGTTAGTTGTGGGATACTGCCCCGGCCTTTAACCTCTGCTGAGCTGGAAAAAAAAAAAAAAATCTTTCTTAGGTCATAAGTCAAATGGGCTTCGTGATATGAAGGAGTCCCTCAGGAGCACAGGCAGAAATGAGAACTGAGAGGCAGGCTCACCAGGACTCCTAACCCACTTCTGCGTGCCTGCACGATGGCTGCTGAAAAAACCTCTCCCAGGCATGCTCCTTCCAGGTGAATTTCACCTGGATGCATCCTAGGAAATTCTTGAAAAAACGAAATCACACATGCATACACAAAGAGCCCTTCAACAACTTTCAGCCCAACGTCCCCCTGCACCCAGAGGGCTGAGCTCTCCGTGTGGGAAGCGCTGCCAGTATAAACCAGCATTTGTGTCCCAAGTCCCACCACATTTGGCGAGGTGGCCCAAGCACAGGGCTCCTGCCACCTCCTATGGGTGGCAGTGCCACAGCTGCAGCTGTGTTACCACTACTCTGATGAACACTAACATCAGTCTGCACACTCATATGAGCACGTGTGTATGCGTCCGTATATAAATACAGGCCTCGCACGTGTGTGTAAGCAGACGGAAAGATCCAGGCGATGAGATTTTACAGATAACATGATGAACACGCTGTGCTAGTAACTCGGTATGAAAGGGCATGCCCAAATCCAGCGTTTCCTCCTGCTACTAAACACAGTGCTTACGCCGGACGTGTTGCAACAGAGCGGTAGCAAATCTATTGCAATTATATTCTGCCCAGTAATAGCACATTTCCACGAGGCTTTACGCGTGGTCGGGGACACAACCCTGCCATTACAGAGAACTGCCAGCCACCAACTGGCCTGTGCCGGCCTCCCCTCGCAGGACGTAAGCGCGGCCCGGCCCACCAAACCGCGCCATCTCGTCCCCGTGACCTCAGCGTACCCACAGAGGGGGAAAAAAAAAAAAAAAAGCAAAAAACACGGCATTCCTGCTCCGAGAGCATCACACGCTGCTTTTAGTCGGCTTCAAGACTTCGCCGCCCTTCGAAACACTGAACTCTATTCTGTGTGAACAACCTGACAAGAAGCCAGGCCGAGGGCCACTATCCGGTCAACAGGAAGTAAGCTGGGACAAAAGGTCCAAGTTGAGGAATGCTTTTCTGGGTCCCGGGCTGATGTACGGCCTCGGCAGCCTGCGCCTGGGGACGAGCCAGCAGAAAAATGTACTCCGGGTAACTGTGGGCTTTGATTAAAAAGCCACAGTGCTTAATAACAAAACCTGACTAGAGAGAAAATAGAACCAAAAAAAAAAAAAAAAAAAGATTGGAGCTTATGAAAAATAGCTCGTGCCTTCAGGCTCGTTTTAAAAATGTGTTTTATTGACTTTTTACTCGATTAAAGGATATTCTTATTCTCTCCTTAGATACTGTCCACCGCTTTGTGCTGCACATCAATACACGGTGAACCAATGCAAAAGGCTTAGGTAAAGCAATCCGGAGCCACTGTGTGAATGAGTTCATGTTTCTCTCAGCATCTCGGAAAAAATGAGCTCTTGAACTATTCAGAAATCCCATTAAACCCACACATGGGTAGAAGCTAATTGCATTTCCAGAACGTCTGTGTGTGCACTGACACCAAATACTAAGAACGTGTCGACCCAACCAGTTTCTAAGCTCTTCTGAGCTAAGTCTTGTGAGAAGCAGAAGCTTCTGGGCAGCTGAACCAAGCGGCATTGCCTGCGCCAAAACATTTTTGTTCACTGAACAAGAATATTGGGACTTTGGGCAGACATTCAGGCTTTTTAGATACCAAAACAGGTGCTTTAAAATTAGCTGTTTAAACACAAATCACTTACTTCACTTGCAATAGTCCTTTATATGTACAGAGAACACGCAGACGTCTCTTGCGTGGAAGGTATGTCTGTCTCCATCCCTGCAACTCTACTGTATGCAGTTCTAGGGCATTCGGTCAGGTGTCTTTTTATTTTTTCTTTTTTTTTCTTGTGCTTTTAAAAAAAAAACTTCTTTCTTTTGCACATAAGGAAAAAATATCCTTAATAGAGACTCAGAGCTCAGATATTACTTTCTAAAACGGGACTGTGGATTCCTTTCCAAGTAATTTTAACTGGATGACTAAAAATTTCAACTGAATTATTTAAAATAGAAAGATTCTTTTTCATCACTGCCAGAAAATTTCCTAGTGCCCTGAAGTCAGTTGGCTCAGACAGCATCACAAATAAACAGAAAGAATAAAAATAATTTACGATTTTAAATTCCTCATTACAATTTTTAAATTTGATGGGAAACCTTTTCCACAACGCTACATCCTGTGCTTATAATGGCCTTTGTATTTAGAACATGGTTAACTAGTTTTTCCAGAGGTCAGGATGAAACTAAAGTATTGATACAGGAACAAATTGCCAACTATCTTGTTTGGCTGCCCCATGGCAAGTTCTCACTTCACGGAAAATGCAAAGCAGTTTGCTGTTCCCTTTCTGAAGGTCACCTCTCTCTTCAATAACTTGCATTTATACCCACCGTGCTGGGCGGTGTGTGGACCTGAACAGTTACTGAGGAGCATGCAAGAACTTGCTGCCTTACGGTAACTCACTCAGATGAGGCTTTACTCATTCTCTCCTTGCTTTGTTGACTTTGTCATATAAATAGCAAGAATAAAAAATGGTAAGAAGAGATTTTGCAATAAAGGTAATCTAATATGATGCTTAGGTCATACTGGGGACATACTTTTAACTAAGGGGAATGACTGCCCAGCAACAGCTTTGAAAAACAGTCTGGAGTTTATAGTCCTAGCAAAGTGAACAACACATCCCTAGCACCAAAAAGCAGATCTTATTGCAATACATGAACGGGAAAGTGGTGTGTAAAGCAACTACAATAATCCTTCCACTATTTGATTTGGAGTTTTGTATCTATTTATGAAAACCACATTTCATGACCAACTGGTTAAGACTGGACTAGAGCAGAAAAAATAATTACAAGTCTAGATAGTATGAGCTAAGAGGAAACATTGAAATAATCGGGGTCAGATATTGGAGAAGGCAGAGGAGAGACAGGATAACAGTCTTCTGGCAAATTAACAGTTGCTGCAATGTGTAAAAGCAAAATTTTTTCCATGTTCATTGGGAGCAGTAGCTTAAAACGCAGCAAGGAAAATACATTAGACATCAGAAAAAGCTTGGGGTAAGCAGAGCATACAGTGCCTAGAAGCGTTAAGGAATCTCATTCATGGAACATTTTGGGAATAGGATGCAGAAATAAGTCTAGGAAATATATTATTAAAGCCTGCCTTAAGGTCAGGTGAATGGACTACATAAATTCTGGATGTCCCTAACCAGCCCAGTCTTCTAGAAGTAGTATTTTTTACATAGTCCCATTTTCATCTCACCTAAACTGCAGAATTTATGCTAATAATACACTGAATCTCTCTCACAACAACAGGTTTATACTACCTAGCTGTCATTGACAGCATGAAGCCTGTAATAAATATGTTTTGCAACTATGTTATACATATTAAGCTAACTACCAGCTGAAGAAAGACTGCATATTTCATCGCAGTATTTTTTCACTTTGGAGGACACCCACGTTTTTCTCACGTTAACCTCGGTAAATTAAAAGACAGATTAGTGCTCAAAAGCTTATGTATGGAGTGGACCTACAAATCTCAATTTCATCCAAAGAATTGCATAGCTATAAATTTCAGGCTACTCAGACAGTCAATCAGAACACAGCTGGAACTGCTGCTGCTTTGTCTGTTACAGTCTGTTTGAAATTACGTTCATCTCTCACTGTAAAAGCCTTCAGAGAACTTGAGAATGGTTTCTGATCCCTCTTATTTTCAATGTCCAGTAACAAGACCCACGGAGGCCACCTGCCTCTACATCCTGGACATACTTTCTGAAATTTTGACTTGACTGGCAGATAATAATAAACCTCAAAACTTCACGATATTGGTAGCCAATTCTGTCGTACTGGCTTTCTGTAGTCATCTCCTCTGGATGACAGACCTTCAGGTAAGTTTATTAAGAAAATCTGAAAGATAATCTGGAGTACAATGTCTGAAATGTCAGGAACACTAATTTTTTATTTCCTTCTTTTGTGCATTCTGTGTTGTTTTTCCTCGTTTGTTCGTGTGTTACACTATAAGGCACTGGAATTAACCAGAAGATATGACCCAGATGTCAGTGCATTTGTAGTGGAAAAAGGCAATTTCAGAGTCTAGTGCTTAATAAATTTTTTGCATGATTTCCTACAGCTGTTATCCATGTGTTATTTCAGGGTAGCTGAATCACTGCACTGTTAAAGAACTGAAACAAATACGCAAAACACGCTGAAAATGCAAATCCACAAGTTACTTTAATGTGGGATGTAAGTGTAACAGAGCATTTGGGGCTAGCACTGATAGATAACCACTACATTATCCTTGCCACCATATTCTGGATTCCAAAACCAAAACCCTACTAAACACATGTATTTGCCATATGTAATCATAACATCCTGATTTAGTCACTGGAGTCTCTTCTTCCCCTTCGGTTTAATCCTGTTTACTTGTGACATGATGTGGATACTCATTGCCCTCCAGAATCTAGAAACAAAATAAAAATCTGTGGTTTAAAACAAAGGCTAAATAAAAATCCTTCTTTCTGAACTCAGTGTTCTGTGCTCTTAAATGCCACAGCAATGTGAAAGTTTCAGATGGCAGTCCCAGAGCTTTCAACAAAGTTCTATTTCTCTTGAAATATAAAAGAGAACAGGAATTGTTTCACCTGATGTTATGAACAGAGATCTGATCACTATTTATTGCCTACAAAGCCTTTGAAACAGCAGTATGAGTTCTACCAGTGTTAAGCTTACCCTAAAAAACAGATGAAAACAACCATCCAGTAGGAAGGGAAAAGGCATCCTCTACTATTATTTTCAGTGGTATCAAAACTAGGACACACTGTGTCCAGATAAATAGCTAAAGACAAAAAATAAATTAATTAATTAAATTAAAATAAATAAAGAGAGAGAGAGAGAGAGAAGAAACATACTATGCCTGGGAATACATTGCTACTGCACTTGGGTGGCCACTTCCAAGAAAAGAGATGCTGGGACCAAAGTCTCCTCTGGTAAAATTCCAATGACCTCAAAGTTATATCAAGATTGATTTGCCCGTTGCACTTCTGATACACATCAGGATTTTAAAATAAAAACAGTATCTTGGGTGAGAGATTTCCAGAAGCAGATGCACAAAGCCTTAGAAGGGTTTTGTACGCAGCATGGTGCAACCGAGTGATCCTGTCCAGCAAAACACCAGAAAAGCTCATTAATCAACAGCCAAAAGCCCACACTCTGGATTTTTTGTTTATCTTTGCATAATTTGTTTACATAAACTTTGCACAATATTTTTCAACCCACTGTTCCTCTGGTATTTACTTATCTTCCTAGAAAAAGCTTCCTGCCAAATAAATAATTAGAAAATAGATTTCCCCCTTCCTAATTATTAATTATTGCCACTAATAAGAGAGGATATTTAAAGAGATTTGATAATAAAGCATAGCCTACTCTGATATATTCTTCAGCAGTCCCACAATTTCAGCCTTTCACATTATTTCTGTTAAAAACATAACATTAAGTCAATACACAAAGGCAGGTGGCTGAAAGGACCGTTCCAGGTATGAAATACCGGGCTGTGATTTAAGAAGGCCTTTCTGGAGAAAAGGAGACTTTGCAGAATGTCAGCTGGCGTGGGCTGCCTGCTCTGTAAAAGCAGGCACGGTTTCCGGGAGCTGAGAAGAAGGGACAATGAGGGTGAGAGCTGGTGAGAGAGAAAGCAGTGGTATACCCTTCACCCTAGCAGGGTATGCAATGCATTCACTTCTGCAGGGCGAGGAGAAGGATCCAGATCAACAGAGGATCCACAGTGCATCTCAGAGTGATCCCTCCAAACCCAGAGCTCAGGCTCTGATCCTAGGTGAGCACTGACAGGGCTCCTCTCATGCTTCAGAACAGAGGGCAGGCTCCAGACTTCCAAATGCTCTACTACAGCCTAAAAAAAAGTATTATGAAACTTGTTTGGGAAAAGACTTGGAAATGTCTGTCTCAAATCCCCTTGGTAGCACCCTCATTAGAAGTCATTACTGACGAAGACCTAAAGGTCATCAAATACATGGTGACCCATGGGACGAGTCACTGTAGGTGTTCGTGACAGAACTTGTTTTTCTCTTTTAAAACTCCTTAAATCATCACTGAAAAGACACCTTTGAAACAGGTTTTGTTGTTAAAGAAATGGTGGCCTATCAATTACAAAACAGCACACCCCAAAAAGCAGCTGCTTCCCATTCCATTCATCAATCTTTCTGTTGCTTATGTCAAACATTGACAGGTTTAATGTATTGAGAGATAAGAGTTTGTCCTTGGCTTTAGCAGGAGGGAGGAAATGAAGGCTGAACACCAGCCCACAGCACACACACTGGCAAGTCCAAAAAGTAAATTGGGGCCTTGAAAACACTCATCCCTCTGTGCCCTGTGCTTCCCCCATGGAGACACGCAGGAGACACAGATGTGTGTGCGTGTCCCCTTGAGCAAGGTCAAAACCAGGGATCCCTGAACTAGAGCACCTTCTTTTGGGTGCACATGGGCAATGCAACAACAACAGGCCTAAACCCCAGGGACAACTCCAAATTTGCTCCTAGGCTTTGAGAAAACCCTTCACGTGCAGATGAATATACCAGAATGCTCTGCATTAACATGGAGCAAATAGCCCCTGTAAATTCAAGTGGATACTGAGCAGCCAAATAGATTGCTCTAACTTGAATTTTGTGGACAAATCTGAACATTGCAAGAAAGAAAACACTGGGGACACCGAATTAGGATCTGTGCTTTCTAATGATAGTTTTGTACAGAGAGTTTAGGGAAACCTAAATGTAATATCACAACTCACACTGGGACTTTGTCCTGTCTTGCAGTGTCCCAGGACTGAAGGCCTTTACCCTAGCTATCCTCTGGTTAAAGAAAAAAGAGGGCTGCAAGGCTGAGCTCGAGCCTGGATCCTGTTTCCCCCCAGAACTGGAAGCATCTCAGTCCTCGCTGTCCTTGGGGTTCCTCCCACCCAGTTCCGAGAATTAGGGCAAGCTCATTCCCTTGTACACTTCCCCCAAGACAATTCTCTCGGGAAAGAAAGGCAGCAATGCCAACCGCAAAGACAGCAATCTTTCCTGTGAGTTTATAAGGACAACGCGAGCCCCTCTGGTGCTGTAGAAGACGTCAGTGTTGCATGCCAAATTAAAGACACTTATTTTACCCTACATCCTGTTCAGAACATTAATTATTAAATTAATTTTAAACATGATTGACTATACTTTAAACATTACCATATCTGGTCATTTATGGAGTCACTTCCCACCCTTACACTGGCCACCATTCCCCAAATAAAAAGGAAGGTTAGGTTCTTTCTGGTCTTAACCTCCTGTAATCCAGGAATCAAAGTGGCTAGCTATTGTACAAACAGCACCTTTGGCCAACAGCTCCAGACAGGTGAGGAATATCTCCAGCTCACTGAGAAACGCCATTGGTGTGGGCAGTGCCATGGCCTATTTCCTGAAAACTAATCATGATTGCAATGTAAGCAGGGCCTACGTTAGCCAAGGTGGGCGACAGGTTTAGAGTTAGCAACCACACAACTGACACATTCACTCAGGATGACAAAAAAAAAAAAAAAAAAAAAAGCACGTGCTACTTTGAAGTTCCTCCTCCTTTCCTGGGTATTACATATGGCCAATCAGAAGGAATAATGTCTGATGGCAAACACTGGCCTGGAAAATCTGTTCTACTACACACAACAATCCTGCAAAATGGGATTAGTGGTACCTCCCCCACATCCTGGAGTGCTGGAAGACCAAATACATCCAAGACTGTTCTGGTACTTCAGCAATGCAAGCCATGGAGGAATCCAAGACAGATAGATAATTCTCATTTATACCAGATGGGGAAACACTGAGGCAGAGAGAAGTTAAGCAACCTGTCCTTCAAAAAAAAAAAAAAGTGTGGAGAGTGCTGCAAAGAAAATTTCCTCCCCCGCTCCCCAGTACTTCAGGCATTTAGAACAAGCTTAATGTAAAGAATATTGCTCAAAATAACAGCACAGGAGACACGTGACTAGCAGATTCCTAACTAAACAGCCCAATGAATATAAAACACCATCTCATCTATCCTATCACTGGTGTTAGCATACGTTACCACGCAAAATAACTGAACGCAGCATGACTATACTCATTTTGATAGCGATTGTTTAAGTCAGTCAAGGGAAGAGCTGGCTGTCACTTTTAATCCTTTACTATGAAACATGGCAATGCCAGCTCTGCCTCCATCCTTCTGCAGGATCTTACACCTCCAAGCACCAAGGGACTACCTACTACCAAACAAGTTTCATGGCAATGTAGTAACTAATGACATTGGAAGAATGACTCTTGATTTCCACTGGCAATACCTCTGTCTGGGTGGTTTCAAAAAAGAAAAAAAAAAAAAAAAAGAGTTATCAGTCAAGGAATAGCAATTTAGAAACCGTAAATGTGGGGACAGAGATGCCTGTGGGATTTGTGTGTGTTAGCTTTGCTTGCAACAATAGATTAGGAAATCAGATCGAGAGTTACAAAAAAAGGGGGAGGAGGAAGGAGGGAGAAACTAGACTGATGGGAACTGCTGCAAACTCTGCACTTTTGAAAAGATAGGTCTGATAAGAAGATGCTCTCAGGTAAAGAGAGTTTATACCTCCCACATTCAATCACAACAGTTACACAGCTACAGTATTTCCCATGCGCAAAACAGCTGTGTGTGGTGATTTAAAACACCCAGGAAATCAAAACTTTAGAGAATGATTGTTTTTACTCCCAAACTCCCAATCTTGAAAACTGGAGATTTTCCAAAGTGTTTTCAAATAAGAAAAATGTATTGCCATAGCTGTAACTGAATATGCATTAGTATTTCATTAGAAGGCTTACGATGATCTCCTTCAAGCTCAGCCCTCCTGAAATGTCCAATTCAAAACAACACATTTTTTTAAAAAATGAGGGGAGCTGCAGAAATCACAGAATTTCTAATATTTATAAATAATGTATAGCAATTTATGACAATACTATTTTCAGAACTCAATGATAAGATTAAACAAGAAAGCAGCCTATTTAATTAACAGCACTTTTACGTACGTTCTGACATCACATATATATATACACATGTATTTTTAAGCTTTTCCAGGAACAACATAGGCATTCCAGTCAATGTTTTGGAAAGGAAATATAGTTGTCTGAATTGTTTTTTTTAACTATCAAAAAAAATGTCATTTTTTAACATTACATTCAGCAGTTCATCTGATTTTCTCTACAAAAAACAAAATGCTGAGCTGATCTAATTTAAATCTAAAACAGCCAAGTACCATGACCAGGCTTCTTCTTTCTGACGGCAAATGCTGGAATACTCCGCTCCCTCCAAAACTAACACGTCTCACACTAATCTAAATGGTACTTTCCACGAACAGTGACAGCCCTAAAACTCACTGAGGGTAAATATAAACGGGAAATGACCACAAAGATGTATGACCACACTACATTATCAGTTCAAAAGCATAAGCATGGCAACATATCTCTGAGGGTTTATCCGGCACTACGACTGCATTTTTATTCACCTGAGTCACTGTAGCTGTTATTTGCAAGAAGGGTACTGCTGCATATTTTTAGTAGATAAATTGGCAATTTTTATACTTAATTAAGTATTGAAAGATATCAGAACATTCCCTACAATTGTGCAATATGACAAAAATAAACCAACACAGAATTAAAGAG
This sequence comes from Anser brachyrhynchus, assembly GCF_964034855.1. Lineage (NCBI taxonomy): Eukaryota > Metazoa > Chordata > Aves > Anseriformes > Anatidae > Anser > Anser brachyrhynchus. Next base: position 43,147,049 of record NC_137695.1, on the reverse strand, counting down.
GCCACCTCCATTTTTAAAGGGTGTTTTACTGCAGAGGTCTTTAAAATGCAAACTATACAGTTACCATTCAGTAATTATATTTCACTTGCAAGGACTCTGCAATTTGGTTTTCTTAATTACTCCAGTTAATGCAGTCTTTTCTGGTCTAAATGCTTGTTGCTTTTCGTCCGTTTGTGAACTCTGCACCTCCTGGAGACATTCGCAAAGGGTTCAGTAAGATGCACTTGGGACAGCAGAGAAAACTCTGGAAGCTTAATCCTAGCTCTGACAATACTTCTCTCTTTGACTACAGATAAAAGACAAGCTTTTCCTCCCTCCGCCTGTAGCTTCAGTTTCCATGAAAGAATTTCAAAATAGACTAACAGACTTCCTGTGTGAAAATCTTAAATTCATTAAACTATGTTAAGAAATAAAAGTTCTGACTATTAACAATTTAGTATTACTACCAACCCATTTAAATACAGACACTGCAAAATTGTTTCACATGCCTATGAAGCACAACCTTGACGGCTAACAGTAGTTCATTACTGTGACAGTTCTCCAGTTGGGGCTTCCTATTGCTCCTGTTGCATGTATTAAGAGTCTTCCATCATCTCTAAGGTAAGGACTTAAAATGCATGACTTCAGAATATCCATGGGAACATGGTCCAGAGAGGAATTCCACTTTGTCAAGTGACAAGATGTCAAAAAATATAATTAAAAAATATATATATTTTTATAGTACGATCAATAAAAAAATAAGCCTTGTGGAATTTTTAAATGATAATCTACAGGATTTTTTGTAAAAGGATTTGGTCAGTGAGAGAAGGAATGAAGGTTTGGTCAAATTCAGATGACTTTAACAACAGACTAAATATTTGTTTCATTAGTGTCTCGCTTAGTTTACCTGCACCAGCATATTAAGTCTAGGACACCGAATATACTAAAAGGAAAAAAAAAATGAGGGAGGGCAGGTGTGATAGCTGTCTACAAATACAAGAGAGAATGTCATTAAATAACAGAGGCTGATTATTCATGTTAGCACTGAAGGACAGAGTAGGAAAGAATGGCCTTCACAATGTTTAGATGTCATTCCAGAAACAGTACTGATAGAAGAGGAGAGACATGTAGACTGAGCCTTTTGAAAGGTTCATGCCAGGTCACCACATATATAACACACTTTGAACACCATCGAATTATTAAAATCACCTATGCCCCAAATATTTATTGAATAGAACTTCCTAAGTACACTTAAGAAATGTCAGACTCTGGTTTGATTCCAAATCTGATCGTAAAAACTGTGATCAATCTCCCTCTCAAATAAAAAAAGAATGCCCAAAAGAAAAACAAAAATGGTCTAAGGGCACTGATATATAAAATCACCATTTATAATGTCACTCAAACACTTACCTGGGGTAATGCATCTTGTTCTGATCACTTTGATACCAGCAATTTCTGAACAAACCAGAGGGTTTGTTAACTGATGAACAATAACATTGAATAGAGGTCAGCAGGAACAGTTTTACAAGGGAAGATTGCTGGAGCTAAAATATATCTGTTGGGCTGAGTAAATACAAGGAAAGAGGAACACACTATAACATTGAACTATAATACTGAAGGGTAAAAAGCAAAAACCAAAGAGGGAGATGAATTAATTAGTGCGGTGCCAAGTTGTAGGGGAGGAGGGATAATGAAGAGTAGTGGGATTAAATTAGGAAAAGCAAAATTTAGGCTGAGTATAAAGAAAGGAAAAAAAAAGACTAATAATGAGATTTATTATTCCGGGAATTAGTCTCTCAGGTGAAATGATGGAAACACCTGCCTAAGATTTAGGACTTTTAAATTTAGGTTGCGCAAAGGCATTAATGCACTATATACAAAGTATGCACAAAGGCATACACGCTTCAGGGAATAAATCACTACTGGTGGGGGCAGAAAGAGCGGATGCAGCAACATCCTGTCACATCCCTATGACTGCATTACAATCACCAACATCCTCTTCGAGAACTGCCCAAAACAGCCTACACCCTCACCAGACCAGCTGTGCTTTGAAGTGTTGCCCTCTTGGAAAAGAGATGTGCACATGCGTGAGGGGGCAGAAAAGACTGGCCCAATGTAGTCCTGTGTATGGCAGGGTGAGGACGCACCAGCACACCTGGACTTTGTTCCCAGCTGGAGCACAGACTCTCTCTGCCACCCTCCCAGGCTTCCTGAGCATGCCCATACCTATCACAGGCAAAACAGTTTGAAATCAATGTGGAAAGAACTCAGTAAACAAAAATGCAGAATGTCATTATTCTAATTCAAGCGTTTTGTTGTTTTGGAAATCCTAAGCCCATGCCACAGCATTCAGAGACCAGGCGTAGTGTTTTAGTTACAGCATGCTGGTTTTTAACGCTTCCTGGAGTAAATACAGCAATTTGGAGGCACAACTGTTATTGCTGCTGCTTCTTCATTTCAGTCCACCAAGGCCAAGCAAGCCAGCTAACCCCGCCACCAAACAAAACAACACATCTCTTCGAAAGGGCTGCGAGACAAAAATGCCACGGTGCAGTTGGCAATCAGACTTCTTGTTTATCGCAGTCTCACTGCTATTGTAAGGGGGAAACATCACCTGAACCCGTTCCAACGATTTTTCTAGGTTTTGATATGCCTATCTCACATAAGAGTAAAAATTAGCAAATGCTTTGCAGGCAATTCTGAGAGCACTGCAGAGATCACAACTGGATGAACAGTGTGTGTCTAATAATGGGCAGGTCATTCACCCAAGTGAAAAAAAAAAAAGAAAGGGTTAAATGCTGTAGCTTTATCAGGAAATTTGAGTCTTTAAACTGGAAGCAATTTGTTCAATGGCTATTTTGACCATAGAACTTCCTAATCTGAGTTCCCATAAAGTTTGGCTCACGTCCAGCCAGAATGGTTAGTTTCAGCTGCACAGATATCTTCCACAGAGGAAATAAAAGGATTTCAAACCCTGGAGTCATTTCCTTTGGTTCTCAGCTCATTCAGAAAAAATGTCCTTTCGGTCAGTGATATCTCCAACTTAATTCCTGCAGCATGACTTTAAAAAAAAAAAGTCTTTGTGGGAAACTTTTTCTGAAGGTTTGGAAGTGTTCCCTGTAAGCTCTTTGCCAGTTGGTGTAAAATACCTTCTTTCCTCTCAGAAGCTTGCAAAGCAAAAGGTCCTCTCCTCTTCTGCATTAACTGTGAACCTTCCAGAAGTGCTTGCTTATACGGTGATCCCATTTAATAATCATGGGAGGTGCTCACAATCATACCAATAGAAGTACGGGTTTGTAGAACTGTGCACCAAAATAATCCATTAAGTGTACTCCAATCACAGGGTATCTGTGTGCAGCTTCAAGAGCAATAGTGCAAGAAGAACAAGCAAGCATCTATCAAAATGAGCAATGTATTGTTTTCCCCCAAATACCACAGGTTTTGAGGCATGTAATCATAATACATTGCATGCCTCTGTGTCTCACTTTCAAGAGCAGTTGACAAATAGTTGAAGATTTAGCCCCAAATCTAAAAAGCGATCCAAGGGATCCAAATAGGACATGTTTAAAGCGAGCACACAGGCCAGCCAACATAAATGCCAAGTCCCCTTCAAGTGAGTGCTATGCCTACTCCTTGAGGCTATCATCTTAAGCATGTAGTCAAGGGTTTTATTGAAATAATGGAGATAACATATTTGACACACAGTCTGGCAGTAATGACCAAGTTCATTCCAAGTGCATCAGACCTGGGAACACTATCTTTACATCATTACAAAAGAGAGAGGAAGCTTTTCAGACATATCCTCAGGCCTGTGATATTTCTAACAGTACTACAAAAAATACTAAGGTGTAGGGCTCATTATACATGGTAACATTTGGGGTGCTGTAATAGTGAGCTTATGCATCCTTTGTCCTAAAATGAACTGAGAAGCATTAGAGCTCTAGAGCTCATACATCTTATGAAGAAGATTGATTTTAGTGAAATTCAAGGCCTTCATAAGGAGCATGCTTCAGCACATATCTAATGCTAACTATACACATCCTAATGTGACCCTTTTTATACTCAGGAAATTGAGACAGCAGAGTAAAGGACACATGCGAAATGGAAACGTTAATGAGTTGAACCCTACTGTCAACTTCAAATGCCAACGTCAATCTTGTCATTTATAATTAAATTACTCTTTCTAGGAAAGTTTATCACTAGACCAAAGTTATATTTGCAGTTATTATTTATGAGTTATAACTTGTGTAACATACATCTAAATGCTCACAGTTATCTATTCCTACATTATAATGATGCAAGGTATTATATGAAATGGACTGAAACATCAACTTTTAATAAAGTAGTTCAACACACACATGCAAAAATTACTAATATATATATATATATATCTTTCACAAGCTCCTTTGCAACACCGCTCTCTACAAGGCAACTGATGTCTTTCTTCATCCTAACTCATAGATTTACAATCCCTTGAATAGCACAGACTAGATCTGCAGTCTCCATGTGGACATCTACTTGAAAGGAGATAAGTTGTAGCATTATATCTTATTTCTGTTTTCTTTTAAGGAATTTTGGGTGATATCTAATTCATAAAAATAAATAACTAAAATAAAGAAGCACAGTTTTCTATATGTCAATTCAAGTATTTTTGTATTGCAAAGTTTTCTCCCTTTAAAGCCTTATTTACCAGGATAAAATAATGACGCAGACACACTGATGTAGCATATAAAATGAAAGGCGTATGTGAAGTTTACAGAACAGCTAGTGTTTCTGAGGTTAAAGTGGAACAACAGTGGAATTATAATGGTACTTTTTTCCTTTTTTTTTTCTTTTTCTTTTTTTTCAGTAATATGTAAATTCAAACCAAATGTTGACTGGAAAGTTTCTCCCCTTTTACGTTCCACTTCTCTTCTCCCTTCCAGGAATGCCAAACCCAGGAGCAGAGTGTCAGTAAAGACTGTCTAAACTGAAATGAAATTTCTGGTTTCACTTACTCCTGTGGGCAACATGTGCTTTCACTCTTCCCTAAAACACAGTGGGAACATGGGGCTTTAAAATCATAATCTGAAAATCCTATTTTCTTATGAGCCTTATTAATATGAGATGACTGAGTGATAGTCTGGACTTCCAGATAAAATAATAGAAGAGAATTTCATATCCATTCCTCTGCCTTATTCTCACTCCCTGAACACAGCAAGCTCACCTTGCTGGGCTTTCAAAGGTTAATTTGACAAAAACAATTTTGGAATTATTTTATTTTCTTTAATGTGCAAACCTACGGACATTTCCTAGGCCTCACACTGGCAAATATGCAAGTGAATTGCAAGCAAGCAACAGAACGCAGCAAGACCTCCCTCCTCCAGCTCCTGCTCCCTGGCATTTCAGCTGTCTCTGGAAACCGTTGCAGCTCCTACTTTCTCCAAAAGCACCCGAAAGCAGCCAGGCAGCCTGGCTAACAGCAGGAGAGACGGCTGCCCCTGCTTCAGCCTGAGAGCTGGGCCCCACTCCCGAAGGAGCAACTTCTGTTATAAAAACCGAGCTTGCTCCACCTCCTGTACAAATACCCAGCTGCTTTGGTGGTCAGAAACACTCGCCCATATTTCACCTGTAATTTAATCATGGCCTGTATACCCTCAGTGACTCTTGCTGCCAGCATTTTGCACGCATATATACCAGGCATTGATTTACTCACAGGCAGTGCCTTTCCTATTTATTTTGGGGTTTGTAAATGTTCTTTTAAGTGGTATGTCTTCTGTTCCCCACCAATCTTTCTTTATGCTCTTTTGAATAAGGAGAGCCCCGGTGTTTCCAAGAACTAAGCTGAGACCCTAAGAGCTTGAGTTGGACTCTGCATGGAAGGAGGAGAGCACTCAAGCCTTTGTCCTTAGGGCAGCACCAGGAGGAGAGGTCAAACAGATGACGTGGATAGAGAGCAGCTGAAGGAACCACCCTATCACATGCTGAGAGAAGAAATTAAGGAAGGCGGGAAGTACCACATTTCCTATGCCAACTATCATTTCTGGGTCTTCCCCGTGGGAGAGCTACACATGCGGGCAAGTTATGCAGACAATTTAGGGTCTTCAGAGGGAGATTCTGGCTCCTGAGAGCAGGGTGGCAAAGTGGGAGGGATGTCACTTCCAAGCGACCAAGCCCAACCCTGCTGAGGGAGAGGTTCACAGAAGAGATTTCCTAATTGTCATACAGCAGGCCTGAGTCCGTCAGTGCAGCCGGCAGCTCACGGCAGCATTCAGGTAGCGAGGCAAGATGTAATCCTGCTCTGGATCTTGCCCCGCTGATACCTGCTGACTTTGCGTCTTCTAGCATTGAAAGTGACCTTCTAGAAATAGGAGCTAACCAGAAGGAAGCAGTGAGTTGTAGTGACAACAACCTCTCTCATCAGGCAAACAGATGAGGGAGTTTGTAACCTCAGAGGGGATCTGAGGTTCATCTCACATCTATTCATCTCACAAGCCAAACAGGCCAGAAAATGGAAGTGGTCATACTGGGAAGGAAAGTAACCAGAGAATCACTCAAACATGGTGCTGACAACACAACCAAAACACTAGGAGCTAGCTACCTAAATGTTTGAAGCCCTAGAAATAAGATAGGTGAGCTGGAATACATTCTACTGTAAGAAAACACTCAGGTACTAGGAAATCCAGTGAAAGTGAGGCAACGAGCAAACCGCTAAAATATAACATGCACGGCACAGAGTAGGCCATGCACGGGTGGTGGAGAAATAACCAGGTTAAGCAGGGCAGCAAGTAACACGGAACCTACATGGAGTGAAATGTGCAGCCTAAACACCAAGAATGGAATTATGCATTACTGGAGAGCTGAGGCTGTACTACTGGGTGCCCTGCCAGGATGACAACACCCACAGCAACACATAGAGGAAGACAGAGAAAGGCAGTATGGGCAGAAAGTCGAGTGTTCATAAGGGACTTCAATAATTGAGCATATTGGTCAAAATGGACTATAATGCAAAGATTACATTTTTTGGTGCTATTTCACAGAGCAGCTGCTTAGGAAGTCCAGAAGACCACATGCAACTCCTAATTTGAAATGACCACAGAGGAGATTATGGGACCGACTGACAAAAGTGAGCAGTAACAAATTGCAACAACAGATGGTATTCACCCTGCCAGTTCTAAAAGAGCTCCAGGACTCAATAGTTGACTACACCTACTAGTAAGAGGTGTGCAGCCTCTTTTATAAAATCAACTTCTTACCTGCGGAATGGGGAGGTGACATGTGGTGACACTATTCCAAAAAGATTCCAAGTGAGATCCAGGTACCCACAAGTCTGTAAGCCTGGTGTCAAATTATCAGAAATTGCAGAAAGAGAGTAAAATCACTGGAAATACGATTTGTGGAAAGAGCCTGGCTTTTGTAGGTTTGCCTCACGGACCTACTGGAATTCTTTGAAAAGGTCAACAAGCCTGTGGATAAGGGTGATCTGGCTAATATAGTCTGCTTGGATCTCTGAAAGGCATTTGACAAGGTCCCCAACAAAAGGTTTCTTAGGAAACTAAGCAGCCATGGCATAAGAAGGAAAGTTCCTGGATAAGCAAATGGTTAGAAGAGAAAAACAGAGGGTCGAGGGCATGGTCTTTCTTACAACAGAGGAATGGCACCAATAGGACTTCCACGTGGAGCTCTGCTGGGACCCACACTGCATAAGCTATTTCTAAAAGAAGATGAGAAGAGGCTGAGCAGTGAGGTGACAAGATTATTTAGGAGAGAAAACTGGGGGAGGAGGGGGAAGCAACTGTGAATAACTGCAGAAGGACCTTATTAAAATAAGTGGCGCTGGGTAATAAAACAGTAGAAGAAATTAAATGTAGATAAATGTAGAGTGATGCACGTGGAAGAAAATTACAGTTTCACATTTTAAAATGATGCTCTTTGAACAGTCCATAGAAATCTCAGACTTATATTTGCTAAAAAAAGCAAATTGAATTCCAGAAATCACTACAAAAGGAGAAAGAAGCAAGACAAAGAACATACTGCAGAAATATCTGCATATCATTCTCTGTCAGCCCTTCCTTGCTCATTACATTTAAACTGACTTACCCTATTCAAACAAATTTGACAGAGGTAGCAATCTGAAATATTTTAAGTTCCAAAACCTCAAACCCATTACTAGAGACTAGAGAAAACACAACAAAGAGTTGCAAGACAGAGACTTATTAATACCAGCAATCTCAGAATGACTCGCTGCAAGGAATACATCCTCCGCTTTAAGTGCAACTATGTTAACTCTTTTACAGTAACAGACCAAGAAACTAGAGCATGGCAAGCAGGAGCTATGCAATTCTTTCTGATGTAAGAACTCATATTCACCCAACCTGATAAATATGTATCTGTCTCCAAAACCCAAGGCATATTTAATGTTTGTTTCATGACTTTTTTTTTCCCCTGTAATAACTATCTATACTAGCAATAAAATCTAGCCTTATTAAAAAGAAAAATAACTACTAGGATTATGTGCAACAAATATAAAAAAATTAAATACTTGCATTTTGAACACTGTTTTTTCTTCAGTTTGTTTTTTTTTTCAAAGATACATTCCATCAATTATGTGGAATTTACCCTGCAATTTACTGTGAGCTGAAGTGACTGACAAGAGCAACCAAGATACCTCAGGCAAACCAGGTCACTCAGGCATTTTCTTGCTGTTTCACAATTAAAGGTTGACCACAAAAACCTTTACTTTCTGCAGAATGACATGCTTGGTTGGCTAAATATGCAGGCAATTAACATAGAGATAACATGCATTTAAATGGAGGTCCCATTGACCCCCATCTACTGGCTGCAACCTTTGCTCTGAAAGCAGACAGCTTAGCAAAAATATTCAATTAATAAAAAAACTGGAGGGCAACAAGTCTATTTTAAATCATTTAAACATATATGGTGTTTACTGCTCCATATTTAATAAGTTAATAAACAACAACAACACAACTAATACCACACACAACAAGGGCATGAGGCTGAAAGATCTTTACAGAGATCATATAAAGGAAAAATAAATTGTTATTTCTCCTTTATTCAAAATAAAAAAGAATATTCTTCAAGCAATTGAATCTTGCTTTCTTATATATTTGAGCCTTGCCTTTCCTGCCTCTTCCCATGTTCTACCCCAACTGTGACACTACAACTTGCTGCAGCAACTCAAATACCCAACCCCAAATACTTCCTTCCTGCTTCCACCCTTCCCTCCAACACCCCTAGCTCCCTCCCAAATTCCCTGTTGGGCAAGAACAGCAAAAGCTCTGGCACTATCATAGATGAGGAAGGAGCAATTTACTGTAGTTAAATTAAGTGGATAAAAACAAAACTCGCTCTGCAGTTCCTTCCACCGGAGCACTGAATCTCTGCTCTATATAGCTGCCCATTTTTGGAAAACTTTTGTTAACTCTGTTGTATTTGAAATTCCCAGTCCTTCATGTTTGCTTGAAACTGGCCAATTATTTGTAAAAATTCTATGCAAATGAAAAATGCAACGCATGTGTGCTTGGATATTTATAAACCAAACAAAGATACATTAAAAAAAAAAAAAAAAGAAGACAAAAATTGAACTCTATAATTTTTTAATCAAACCTAAATGTGAGGGTCCAGGGAAACCACATATCACACCGCTGCCCTCTAATGGAAGAAAACATCAGCCTACCATTGGTCCTGAGGAAGATCCAGTGAGACAAAAACTATTTCATCAAGCAGGAGAGTTGTTTCTACCGCCCCAAATGTGGCCTCCTCCTTTTCTCATATATAAATTTAGCTTTCCTCAAAACATTCTTGGCTGAAAAAAAATCACTAGATGTTATCCAAATCCAAATGTATGAGAACTCTGAGGAGATCAGAGAGACCGGGTTTTGTTGGTGGTGCTGGTGGTGGTTGGTTGGTTGGCTGTTTTTTTGAGAATTCAGTATTTTTAAAAATGTTATTTAACTTGACTCAAAGTCATAAGATTACTCACAGTACCTGAAATTAATTGTGGACATCGCACTTTTTCAAAGCCCTGGGCTGCAAAGTCCATAGGACAAGGCTGTCTTTTAATTAATTTTTGTACAATACAATTGTTTTATGTGGTGTAGATTAGCACCTAGAACTTTACGGCTGTATGTCTACCATAACCTAAATAGATGGAGTAATATTAATAATGCCCACCAGTTCCTTCTCCAGAATTGGTGTGGGTCAGGTTTTTGTTCAGTGTTGAGGGGGCCACATCTTTATTGCCAGAGGTTATGATTTTTCTCCTGTGCTGCACATATATTTCTACTCTAGCTATCACATGCCGTCTCTAGACGGGCAGCCCTTAAATGCCCAGAAAGACAGATTTAATAAAAATGATGGCATGGTCTATTAGTGTTTTATTTTCACAGTATATTATCTACCATTTACTTAATTCACTTGGGTAAAATAGTTCCACTGTTCTAAACAAAAGCCAGGGATGTGCACTAATAGGGGAAAATGTGAATGATGACTTTTCTGATTGCTGGCATAATGCAAAAGTGAAGTCACGCTATAATTAACAGATCTGATTCAGAATGGTTCCTGTTGAGTAACCGTGTTCAATAAGTGTCTGTCGATGGGATTTATTATCAAATTGTCACTACATCAACTAAGCATTTGTTTTGCATATGCATATGCTCTGAGAGCGTGTGATGGAATCGGCTCCAGCAGAGTTAAGGAACAGGGCAATGTCTCCTCTGTGACTATCTGGAGGGGTTCCACCATTCAGCTCTGTTTTGCTGAAGGTCTTTAGACTTTTGAGCAACCAATTTCTCATCTGTTACTTCTGGGAGACATGACCTGCCTTCAAGCAACCAGTGGCCAAACAGATCTACTGAGATGCAAGATGCTGCACCATGGCATCAGAAAAAATGAAGTTCAAGTTTAAGCAAAACGATTCTGTAAGACGGTTAAAAAAGCCAATGCATTACAAGTAAGGCTTCAACAAGCTTTACAAGCTGCTGTTCCAAGTCAACAAGATTTCTCTTCTGTTCAGTTCTGTGATATGAAATAGATATTTCCAAATCTGCTGAGATCATTAAGAGCCTACTAGCATTACCCAGTCCCAAAATGCACTTCAAACACATGCCAAGCTGTTGGCAAAGTTTTATACAGACCAATGACTCAAAACATTAATCACTGTGTATAAATGGAAATTTTACTTTTTTTATTTCTCTAGAAGGAAAAAAAAAATTAAACCAATTATTTACCAGTGATATGGGCCGGCAAATTTTGGAAGCAGTAAATTAAGAATAATCACAGATTAGATATGTCACAGAATACTTGAGCATCTTGGGTCTCCTTACAGAAAATATTTGCTAGGCCATGAGTTCATTTATGAAAAGATAATGACCCAGGAAATATTTTTCTTAATTGCAAAGAACCCGTTTAAGAAAGTGTCTGGGGAACTAATTAGAAAGGAGTTTCCTCTGTAGAGGACCTGGCTTTAAACTCAATTAGCAATTTTAAAAGGACTTGCTTGAGACAGAACACTGCTTAGATGCAGTCAAGACTGTTTTCTGAGGTGCAGTAAGATTTTGCAGACATGGAGGTGGGTATGTCTCGGGTCCTCACCACAGCAGGGCATCGGCCAGTGCTGGCACACTCTGGTTACAGTGACTTGCTCGGCACGACTCATCAAACCCTGCTGTTTCACTACAGCAGACATGGAAGGCATTCAAAAACATGCAAATAGGAGAACAGTTTCCTCCAAGCTAAGTGAGATTTTGCAAAACACTCACACGTTTGCCAAGATGCATATAACACCCGCTGGCCAACGCAACAGGTGCCAGGAAAATACTTCACTTTATAGCATCACATGCTCCCACTGAGTGCCATTGCTTCTTTATGGTACCTAAACATCCACAAAACTTCACCTGTAAGTTAAAAGAGGCAGCTCCATATATATTTCTGAATATACACACACACTTTTATTTTAAAAAAAGGTTCATCTACAACCTCACGACATTTTTAATTGGCTATGTTTGTAGAGTAGCATTATAGCTCATGAGCCTGCAGATCAAACACCCTTCCATTTGACATGGTAAGGTGTGAACTTAGAACACTGAAGCGTTATCTGAACAACCTTACGGCTTCTTATTGCCAATTCTTTTCATTTTGTTTTGATCATCCCTGTTGGTGTTTTTCCTAAAGACTTGGCTCCTAGTTTCATGTGATTACATAATGATACGGATTTTTAACTTAAAAGGAAAAAAAAAATCTCAAGCTCACAGTTTCACTCACATGGGTGAAATAAAAGTTTTTTTTTCAAAAAAAAAAAAAACTCCAAACATTTACCAGTTGTAAGCAACCAGCTTCATTATGTTTAAATGTACCTTAAGACTTCCAAAAATATTTAGGATGGCAATTTTTTTTCTTTAACTATTTTGAAATGTTTCAGAACAAACAAAAAAATCAATTAGATGTTTAAGGAAGAACATTTTTCAAGCCTTCATAGTAACAAACAAATGACTAATGGAGGGAGAGCTCTGCATTACTTCCATAGGGCACGGATGCTATACTACTACGTGCTACCTCAGCAGCAGGACTGATCTGGGGACTTGATACCACCAAAGGCTCTGTCCTTCTGACGCAGGAGATTTGGGTTTATCAGTTGGTTTGCTAACCAGAAGTGGCACTACTCATTGTAGTTCATACTTGCTGTTCAAGAGACCTAGAACTGCTACAGCTCAGTAACGAGATGGATTAGCAGAGCCATACATAAAACTTGCTGTGTGACGACCCATACTCAGCATCTACACTGCCTTCACAAATGCCTCAGTGTCAGAAAACCCACCAAATTAAGATATTGCATATTGCTACGCTTTTAATAACTTCTGAACTCTTATGCCACTTATTACGTAAAACTTTGGAATGGATCAAAAAAAGAGAAAGAAAAAAATGCAAACAAACGATATTGCACAAAAAATCACCACATCTGCTGTCTATCCTGGTATTGAAAATAGGATTGATTTATTTTTACACAAGTCTAGAGTTTCAAAATTAAATAAGTCTGTTTTACAAATTATTTACTTTCTACAAGATCCATTTCCCCTTGAAGCATGCTGTGCATGCCCTCCTAGTGTGAACAGTTTACAGTCTGTGATCAGGCACAGACCTACTTGGCTGGATTTTTTTCTCTCTCAAAATGGCAATTTTGAGAATCATAAATAACACAGCACAGTTATTGCAATTTTAGCTTATTCCCAATAAATAAAATTTATTAACTGAATAGCTTTCTGTGCAGCTTAGCTCTTTCTTCACTAGCTTATGATTTTACATTGACTTGCTTCATGTTCCTAGTCACAACCAAATTCTGCCATCTCAAGTACAACAGCAATAACATAAATTAATAAATGCAAAGTGAAAATGCATAAACTAATGTGATCACATTATAAGCTTTAATCTTCATAGGTTATGTGCAAAAAATTACCTCCCAAAATTTAAAGTTACAAAGGTATATTGCCTAACATACACTTCAAGGTATCTCGTTATATGCTACACAGTTTTGTTTTTCAGACCACCGGACCAGAAACCTCTTCCTCATTAAGCTCTAATTGATTAGGATACTTAGGGATGCAGGTAAACTTAAGAAGATGAATAGCTCCACTGACTTAAAATACAAGGCTGGACAAGGCTTTTTGGAAGTTATAAAGCAGCACTTTATGATGTCATTCCAATTATCTCCAACACTTACAGTAAGTTTGCAGTCATCCCATTTTTGTTACACAAACCCTCAATTTATAAAATAAGTCATAGTAGATTTTTAACTCGCGGTCTAAAAATAGCAGGGAAACTGGAGAAATAAAATTATGCAATATATGGTGGGTCAACACAGATGACCTCACGGCATGTTTTGACCATAAAATCACCTAATGAATGTGCATCTACTTCCTTAGTTTATGTATTTAAAATAATAATAATAAAAAAATGTGAATAGATCATTGCTAAAAATTCTTGATGAGAAAAAATGTCATAATGAAATATTAAAATTATAAGTAGAGTCTCTATAGTTCTGCTCATCATGTTAGGCACATTTCTCTCCTAAGACAAACACTGCCATTCAACAAATCAAGTCACGCTTGGTTTGAAAAAAATATACATAAAATGAAGAATATGCAGTTGAAGTGTTTGTCTCCTACACATTACTGTGATTCATAGTTTTTATTTATTAAAAAAAAAAAAAATCCCACAGGTGGGATTTCCGACTTTCAGTCATTCTTACAGGCTCATCTTCTAAGGTCCTAGCAAAATGCTCAAAATAATACGAGCTCCTGATTAAACCAGGAAGTAAATCTGTATGCATGCAATTAAAGTGTCTGCAAGGGCAGATGCAGATGACAGTAATTCATACTCTAAGAAATGGGCTTGTGTATTTGGCAGATTAACTGTTCTGTATTCCATTGCTATGAGGTATGGAAACTGTACTGTGAAACAACCATTACTCATTCCCTCTGCTCTGAGCACGTAGGTCTATCAAAGGCAAGCCAGTCTGGAGAGGGCGGGGGGTGAGCACTGGAAAGAGAAGAGTCTACGTGTTTAAGATTAACGCTTCCCTTGAATGGCTTCTTTTATTTAATTTCCCCTACTTTTTAAATTAGCAAATGCAGTAGACCCAGAAGGGAAACGCGCAAAGAAGAGAGGGAGAGGGGAAAAAGCAAAAGCAGCCAAAACTGTCCAACTTGTTCATTAGGGTTTTTGTGTTTGAACATCTGAATGAATCATGTGTCTGTTTTTCATTATTCTCCATATGTGATTGTTGCCTGCTTTGTTCAGTGATTTCTGTCCATTTTGTCATGACTGTGCTTATTTTGTTTTATATATTGTTCTATTACACAGAGATTGTTTTTTCTACTATGCCTCACTTAGCATTTATGCCACCAACAACGAGTAATCTTAAAATGAGAGGTTACGTCAAAAGGTTTCCCTAGTGAACTCCCTTGAAGCATATATGATTTCTTTAGACCCGACTCCTTAATTCATACCAGGCAAAAATCCTCAGATGACACTATTCCTTAGCACGCCAGGAATGTCGCAGGTATCATTTTAAAAATGTGAGGAATACTGGAGAATGACTTAAAGTCCAGTTTTTCAGAGTGTTTTCTTCATTTGTTGAAGGGGAAGCCTAACGCTTTTTGCTAATCAGCAGCCTGTTTTAACAGATCTGCACATTGATACATATGGTACTTGAAATCATTACATCATTATATTCACTAGTTTACATTTTCAGATCTACTCTATACCTTGGACAAAACACAAATGAGGTTGAAATAGATTTTGAAATCTCTAATCACATGATTTCTTCTATCTTCTACTTAAATGTAATCCACCCTACTGCACTGTGCAAACATCACAGAATGATGTGTTCATTTAACAGGATAGCTCATACTTTAAGAGGGATGAGTGATAGCCAAAAGACTGGAAAGGAGCCAACAAAATGCCTGTTGATTATTTGTTTGCTTTAAAGGTCTGGATGCAGGCACTAGTGAATTAGAGACACTCAATATAGTTTCAACTTCTGGAAAAATCCTAGAACAAATAGTACATAAATCTATTCACAGAGCCTCACAGGCATCAGGTGATGAGTACCCCATATCATGATAAGCAAGTATAAATGATATCATATCGTACCTCCATCTAAACATAGCGAATTAGTCTCATGGATAGGGAAGTACCATATATTTAATTAAACCTTGATTGTCTCTCATAACATGAACAGACGGGAGAAATACGACCTGTCTAGAAGTCCTGTGACATAGGTGCCAAACTGATTGACACATCCAATTTTAAAAGTTTTCAACGGCTCACTGTTAAACTACCTGGTACACTGAGAAGGTTTCCTCAAAAGTCTCTCTCAGGTCTGTTATTACTCAGTCTTTTCCAAATTATCTTGTCCAGTGGATTAGAGAAATCATTTATTAACTGTGAAGAGGATACTAAAGAGGTAAGTGCTGCAAGCGCTCTGGAGACTTAAGATTTGAGAATAATCTTAGCAAATTAAGGAGTAGCCAGGAAAAAAACACGATAAAATTCAATACAGACAAATGAAAAGTACTAGCCTTAGGAGGGAATAATCAACAGCACAAAGCAGAGCACACAATAAGGAATGCCTGGCTGGCAGCAGCACCGGAGAAAAGAATAACAGAACCACGGGGCTTCTGAGAATCTCTTTGCATAAATCAACATTGTTGTTCTCACACAACACCCTCAAAAATCTATCTATACTTTAAATATAAGTAGCTATTTATATGTATAAATAAACAGGAGAGCCACGCAATCACAGAGAAGACAAATTAAAATAACTTCTCCACACTATTTAAAATGGTCGGATTCAGGCTGTCTGACATTCTGTGCCCGGCTCTAAGGACTTCAGATTAGAGTGAACTAATTAGAGAGACCGATGAAGTGCAATATAATCAGAAATTTGAAACAGATTGCCTCTGAGGAAGGAGAGAAAGGACCAGTGTTCAGCCTAAAGAAAAGCTCGGACAGATGCATAGCGGTCTTCAAATATATGTGTTTGCTGTAAAGAGGAAAGGATGAACCGCTCTGCATATTCACTGGGGATAAGAAAAGAAGCGATAGGCTTAAACTGCACAAAGGGAGATGTGGGTTAGACATTAGGAAACACTTTATTATAGCAAGGACAGCAAGCACTATTGCCGATTGCCTGAGGAGCT
Organism: Anser brachyrhynchus; assembly: GCF_964034855.1. Classification (NCBI taxonomy): domain Eukaryota; kingdom Metazoa; phylum Chordata; class Aves; order Anseriformes; family Anatidae; genus Anser; species Anser brachyrhynchus. The sequence goes on along the minus strand of NC_137695.1, from coordinate 43,130,373 downwards.
GGTGGAATCTCCACTGCTGGAAGCCTTTGAGCACAGGTGACACAAACATCCGTCAGCGGTGGCTTAGGTAGTGCTGATCCTGGCCTGAGGCAGAGGAACAGACCAGATGACCTCTTCAGGGCCCTTCCAGTTCTGATGCCTGTCAGACTTTTTCTTTTTTCTTTTTTTTTTTTTCCCCAGCAATCTTGCTAGAGGAAGGAAATCATACCCAAGAAGCAAAACATCTATTCTTTTTATGCCACGAAGTATACTGTTAATAAATCCAATTATGTTTATGATCTTATAATGACACCACTTATGTCATAAAGATCCATCTTTGAAAATACAAATAAATATATCTCTGCCCTACAGTGTAAAAACACAGCATGAACCAAACTTTTACAAAATTCCAACTCACTGTTACATAGCCCCCACTACAATAATATCAAAACAGACTACAACATAAAGAATACCAAACCAAGATGTTTGTCTTTCTCAAATTTTTACCATTTATGCTCTTTACAATGTTTTCACTTCACATTTCTGTATTTTGCAAGTACATCCATGTCTTTTCTTATTTCCACTGGCAATGGGAATAGAAAAGTCTAGATCACACGACAACATGTTTGTGGGAGTGGTTACCAGTCTATGAGCCTGCTTCCACCAGATTCACTGATTCACTCCACCAGCTTTTAGCCACCCAGCTGAAGCATCTATAGTGAGAGCAGCGTGGTCTCAGGCAACCGAGATCAACAGAGACAAATACATTTCGCTGTTCCACAGACTTCATTTATTTATTCAGCACATTTACAGCCCAATTCAAATTCAACTCCATACGCTTGGTTTGTGTTGCCATTTCAGATGGACAAATTTAAGATAAAAGCTGAAAAAATGGTGGAGTTGACCCATGAGAAAACACCTCAGTCTTGTTGTATGGTGGGAACGGGGAAATACAACATTTCTGTTCCTAAAGAAATGTCTTAGCTGGAGTGTGGGACAATGAAGAGTGACCCAGGCTTACTCCAACCTACCTGATCATGGATGACGACTTTTTTTTTTTTTTTTAACCCCTGACATCAGCAAATCAGGCCCCTGTAGCTCCCTTAATCCTAAACCCCAATTTCTTCCTACACCAGGGTCTCATCCCAAACCACCGCTATCCCAAAGCCTATCCTATCTAACCATACTCCTGTTCATCGTAGGACTCTTCTTCCTTGTCAAACCAGCTCAGGGCCCTTTTGATCCACTCAGCCCTTTTGTAGCTCTGTCACTTTGCAAATCCTGCTCTCTCTACAGGTCCCCAGACAGCGCCCTGCCTCCAAAACTCAAGCCTCCCAGTGGCAGGTAAATCCATCTCCTCCTGGCTCTGAAACTGCTGCTCTCACCTCTGTGGGCCTGCACCCCAGGCCTTCTGCACTTGGCCAAACCCATCCTTCCACATGGGTATTCTTCTGTAAAACAAGCTAAACAAAAAACAAACAAACAAAAATCTGGTTCCCAGTGTGATTTTCAAAGAAATATGGTCAGAGTGATGTTATAAAAAAAAAAAAAAACACAAGTCCAACCAAAGTGAATGCATGGTAGTGCCACTTCTGATGATGAACTATATTAGGCTGATGGAGATTTCCAAGACTTGACTGCAATCTTACAACGTACTTTTTTTTCTGAGTAGCTAATGAATGCTGCTGCTGGCATGCAAGAGATAAAGGCACACACTTCTCCAAACACCAGTAACATCTTTGGTACAGCTGACAGGATTTTGAACTTTCTCAAAATTTGCCCACGTATCTTTCTCTCCTGTTTCTCTTCAAACCCTATCTTGCCACCAGTGAGATATTTCTGTATGCAGTGCTTTTAGTAACTCATACTGAAATGCTATCCAGAATGCACTTCTTATGAGAAGAATCCACTTCAGTAGATCCTATTACTCCAAAAGGATTCTGAATATCACTAGTATAAAGTGACAGACATTTTAAAGCAGAGGTTCCCACCATACACTTGACTGCTCTTCAGACTGTTAAATGAATAACCTGAACCAGAAAAAAAATAAACCAGGTTTTGCTTGGGAAAATTTTTGCTTTTATATAGGAAATCAATTTGCATCAATGATGATATCATTCAAATCAGACAGTACTATGTGGTTAGAAGGTAATTTACTTTTCTGCTGAAGCAATTTGATACTTGTTATGATTTGTGATTTTCATTTTGTTTGTTAATGAAAAAAATTAATGAGCAATGTTACTGGAAACAAGACTCAAAGCTTTGGCATTATTAAATATGTTTGCAATATACCGTACATTATGTTGATTGCACTGTTGGAGCCAAGGCCTTGGCAGTCAAGCCACCAGTCAATCATTCAAACAGACAATGAACTCACAGGGCAGACTTTTACACATACCTTTGCACTGATTTGTGTTTTTGTCAAGAATTGCCTTTGTGGATACAATTTTCCCATACCTAGAGAGAAAACAAAGAACAGAAATACATGTTATTGCATTTTAATAACATATATAATTATTTTTGCACATATCCAAGAAAGAGATCTAGTGCTCTTGAAGAATGTTTCCCTGATACTTCTGGAGAGGTTTCTTCTTCCACTGCAGTTCAACAAACACCTTTCGAGTTCATCTGAAAAGCACTGCTCCTTTGCCATAGCCTGTCTACTTCTGGTCGCTGCACTGTACTGCCAGTATAAATGCCAAATACAGGGGAAAGTTTAGGTCATCAGCACTACTAAAGATGCTTCTTTGGTTAAGTTAATTAGGCTTGCTTAAAAATATATTTTCATTTTTAGCTGTCAAACAAGATTAATTTTAATAGAGATGGACCAGATCCAGGATTAACAACAAGGAGGTATGGTCATTTATTTACATGCATGTACACACACACACAGACACAATTGTGCTTGGGTCTGCATTCACACATTCACACACACACCCTAAACAGATAGATTTAGATCTAGATCTAGATTTAGCTTCTGTTTTAGATAGACTGAAGCTTTTGAGGTTTATATGCATCTCCTAGCTCTTTTCCAAGATGAGTGCTAATTCTTACTTTAGTATGTGACACCTCTCATAAGACAGCACTGCACTGCACTGCAACTTGATAGACCTGGCATGATTAAGAGGGAACTTGGGCAGCTACAATTTGTTGCATTAAGCAATTAGACCATAAAACAGCTATTTGTCTTTACCTTGCAGAGGTTTAAACTACAAATGCCAATTTAATGGTCAGTGTCACTAAGAGCTGGTGAAAGATCATAGAAGAGAGCCATTTACAGATGAATATAACACTTCAGGAGTATGAGAAAATTAATTTTATTCCTCAAGTCACTGGTATGTCTTGGTCTCTCTTGGGTGGGAGGAAGGGGAGAAAAGCTTTCTTCTCCCCCTCACCTGCCTCACTGGCTCCCTAGACAGAGCGGATTTTGTGCTCTGCAAGCAGACCCAATGCAACACACCCCCCACCATGACGGGGACATGGGCAGGTAGCTGTGGGGTCTGTTTTGCCACAGCTGGCTCTACTCCAAGAGGAGTGGATACCTAAAGCACGTTTAATGTTAACCATGAGATCACATGCTTTTCTAAGCTCAGGTGTTTTCAGAATTGGGGCCTTCATATTCACTTATGTTCCACTTAGTTTTATAATTCTTCACGGTAATACCTGGAGTTGACTTTGGCCTCAAAGATGTTAGAGCACATATCTCAAGCAGGCACGGCCAAATTCTCTGCCAGTGTGATTTATGGTTGCTCAGTGGGCAGCTTACCCAGCAGGAAGTTTGGCCCGTGCAGTGCATCTTCGTTTATTTGATTTATTTAGATTTAAAATCAAATACATGAAAAACATGCAAAAACATGCCTATCTCGTACGGCAAAGGGCCTCTGACAGATATATGGAGAAAGAATCCAACAAAAATCAGCGGCTAACCCACAACAACCTCAAATAAAACACAACCCCTACCTAAACTTCCGCCAACAAAAACTAACACCCAGCCTCCATTTCAGTTCAGCCACTCCTAATGAATTGATATGTTGTTTCATCCAAGTCATGTGAGAGCTCAAAGTTAACATTTCTTGCCAGCAAAGACAGACATTTGTGGTTCCACTGCTTTTATTACAGATTTCCCAGAGTTATTTGCCGCGTACTGTGATCCTGCACACACTTCGTTACACTGGAGATTTCAGTCTGAGAAGCAATTCTGTTCGGTCCAGAAGCTTCCTCCGGCACATACTGCTAGATGCACACCAACGTGTTTGCAAAACCAGGCGTCTGAGCAGCGAGAGGTGCCACAATAACAAACACCGTTATAGGCAATTAGCCATATGCAGCTGATTTCATCTGCCGCTATAAACCTCGAGCTGTGCCACAATAAAGTCATTGGAATTAATTTGGACACTGTTTTCCTAAATATTTCAAGTAAGTATTTTACAGTAATCAGAACATTAGTTCTGATGAAGAATGTTAGCTTGTGTTTTGCATTAAGTCAGGAATGTATTTTGTTCCTACAAATGTAGTCGTGTTTCTTGCACACACGGAGAGTGGTATCAAGTTATGTTGTCCCTCCAAAGCTGATGTCTCTTCATTTGCGTGAGCCTTAAGTGTGTTTTCATTCACATGGAAGCAACAAACAAGTATTCTTCCATGAGAATGCCCACAGAAATAACTATAAACCACATCACGAGCGACAGCTCCTTTTCTTATATTTAAATAGAAACTACTATAAAATCTAACAGCCTGCACAAACGATATCATTAATGTAAAAAATACTAGGTATGGTTTGCATGTCATGGGAGAACATGAGCACTATCTAATTTCCTCCTGAATTATGGTGCATGAAGGTATTCTTTCAAAGATCTTGAATCAAAAAAAAAAAATTCTGGTCAGTAAAGATAATTGTGGAACTGAGTTCATCTCAATGCCTTATTATCAACCTTTAAACATAATGATTGTATCATTAAAGATAACCTACTGCATCACAGTATCCAAGGTAAGAGAAGTTATGAATCTGTGACACTGTTACCTCAAAAATGTGTCTACTGCACATCTGAACCAAAATTTTTATTCCGAAGGTTCCCAGACAGATGTGTTGTTTTTCATTACATTCTTCCCCATTATTTAAATGTGCAGTAACCTCAAATAAAATTATTTTCATCCTGTTTTTAAAAATCCTTTTAATTCCCTGTATTGAATGATGTTTTTAATGTTTTCTGCATGTAATATTTTTCATTTAAAACCATGTGGTCAGAGACTTGAAAGAGCTTCCATGTCAGGGGCAAACACATACACTAGGACTTCAGCTCATTAAAGAAGGACCCATGCAGTGAAACTATGACTAGGTGTTTTCACTGTTCCTCATAATATATAAGGGCTGACAAGACAATTACAGGATGGACAGGTTAAATTCTGGAGAAGAAGATACTCGTCCAGAAGAGGAAAGTTACCTTTGGAACTCATGGCCACAGAAAGTGCTGGTGCCCCACAAAATGCATCTCTACGGAAAGCTATTAGACGACTTCTAGGCTGTTAGATCTGTCACCAAATTAAACACAACGGCACGTCTGTGGCCCTGGAAGCCACCTAACACTAAAAGCTGGGAGAGGGTGACAGGGAAGTATCATGACATTCAGTCCCCATTTTAACATCAGGCACCTCCCCTTACAACAGCTTAAATAAATTCCTGATCTGACCCAGCCCAGCCATTCTTATATTCCACGAGAACTTGGAGGGGAGAAATAGCTTCTTATGAACATAAAGATCTTTACCACTTCTTGTATATACCAGTTCAGGGCAAAACCATTCAAGTTTCTGATATCCACTGTTAAAATTACAAATGTCACTTAAAAACACTTCACCTACAAATGACAGTAACACATACCTTGTCACACCCTGGGTGGCGGCATTAAGGGGAAACCACACTGTGCTGTGGTCCACAGAGAGAAAAAACTCCCTGGGCAGCATCAAAAAACACTCTCAAGAGCCCCATCCCACTGCACCCCACATTCTCCAACTACTCAGCAGGCTCTAGGAAGATGCAAGCAATGCAGAATAAACCCTGACCATGCATCAGGGCTGCAGTACAAATAGATCACTTCAAGAGCCTTGCAGGCAGGTGGTCGATCAGCACTTACGCTGCAGACAAAGCTCAACCGTTCGTTCCTGGGAAGTTATTTGATAACTGCTGTTAAAATGGAGAGAGTTCCTGGAGGAAGCACTCGAGCTGTAAGCGATACCACTTGCAAGATGCGGGAACCTTTCCCATCGCCTGCACTGATTCCAAACTGATGGGAGAAGTATTTTTATGCTGTCCTTTAAGCCAGCTTTCAGGCTGGCCGTGGCTGGTCCTGTAACACGAAATGGCTGTCGGACCAGACAAGCCATGTCCATCACCCAACTCGGTACCACAGCTATGCCACCCTTCGTGTCCATCCAACCAGGGTGGCAGGCACACAGACACCTACCTATCACCGCTTTTCCCCCATTCTGGTTATTACTCATGTGTTTTAAATAAACGTGAAACTTGTGATTTCAACCCAAGTAACCTCTTCACAGTTTTTCCTTGCTTGGTTAAGCCAAGGGAGATGCCATGCAATTTCCAAGTTGAGAGCTTACTAATTATATCCTTGACATTAGGGTTCACCCAAAGCCCCATGTGTTACTCAAAGCACAATTCACCCAGCTGAAAACAGCTGGAATTTCTATGCATTTAGGTAATATATGCTTTTATCTCCGGGACTTTTGTACCGGGATGAATTTGACCAGCAGTAATTGGATTTAGATAAGCAACTCTGAGACTCTTTCATTCTTGTGAATGAATATATAAATAGCGTAACTGGGTTTATTTTGTTTAAAAGCAGACTCTATTAGGAAAATCATCGATTTCTGTAAAAAAAAAAAAAAAAAAAAAAGAAAAAGCCCACATTATGAAAGCCTAAAATACAGAACGAATTGCTACTATGTTTCTCAGAGCGATGTTATTCCTATAATGCACTCCCACATGCACCGAAGACATCCAAATGCATACAGAGGGGAAATTCACTCAGAAAAAGTTCTCATTTGCATGATCATTTTGGGGGCATTTTATCTACTGCATGACATTTTCAATACTTCTATTCTTTTTTTTCTCCTAAATACAACATGTAGAATTCTATCCATTAACAAAGACTTGGCCGGTTTATTGTTTTTCTGTACATTACTTTTATAATTTTTTGTAAAGGAAAAGTTAAAACCAAACTCTCTTTTTATGCACAGAGATATGAAACAACTAAATTCATACCATTCAGAGCAGCTTCTATTTCACTGACCAGCACATGGCTTGGGGAATAAACAGGGGAGAGTGGTTGCAGACAACCTACAGTGTAGTGGATTAATAAAGACTGTACTTCTGTCCAAGAAAGTACAAGTTTAACTCTCGTCTTCACTTATTTCAGTCTGGCTATCAAGTTTATAAAAATCATTCCCTTGCTGACTGTAATACAAGTCACTACAGCAATTTAGAATAACAACTTGTCTAAGAGTTTCAAAAAGACCAGAAAAAAAGGGGTGTCTCAAATTGTTTGGTTGTAGGTCTAAAATAGCAGCGAACTTTCAGAAGAGCTCCCAAGTCCTTTGTACCAAATTCTAGAAGGCTCAGAGTTGCCCAGCAATTTCTGAAACCTAGACCATGTATTTTTGTTCTTAACAGAGTAAGATGCCATCCAGTTTTAAGCAGAAAATAATGAATATTATAGCATCTATGAGGAGCGAATTTCCTGGAGAATGAAAGCTGATTAACCACTGAAAGAATGCATGTAAATTTAGGAATATTTTCTGGTACAGATATTTACTACTAAGAAAGAATATAGTGATTTGATTCATAAATGGATCTATAGTTCACCATCACACTATGCTGACCAAAAATGTATTTTTCAGAAGAAAAAAAGAAACAAAAAAAAACTATGTGCACATGCCTATGAATGCTATTATTACTTCAGACAAATAAAAGCCAAGACCATATCATTCTCTTGCATAGCAGCTCTGTGTTAGAAGGAAAGAACCTAACAGGTTGTTTCAGAGTATGGATTGAGTCATTTACTCTACAGTACATTTACAGATCATATTCAGAAATCGTGCTTTTAAGGAGAAGATTGAAGCACTATTTAGCTCCAATCACAGGGCTCTTGTACCACTCTGGAGCAGCTATGATCCTTCGGTGCTAGAACACGGAAAACTTGGTTGTAATAGTGAAGGTTGCTTCTTGTAAAATTTTGACAACTTAGAGTGTAAAATACTGCAAATAAACCTCTTTAAATGTGTGTGGAAATACCAAAACTAAAACTATCCCTCTGCTGTTAAAATGCTGGCTTTTCTTTCCAGTGTCTCTAAAATTAAAGCACAGGAAGATGTCTTGCCTTATCTTTACTAGATACAGATGTCTTACATTCAAGTTAGAAAAATATTTACAAGACAATACAGATATTTACTAAGAAGCAGAGAGTCATATTTCCTAATCAAACTAATCTGCCTTCATATTCTTAAGCATTATTAAGAATATTAAGCACATTCTTAAGCACATTCACCTCAAAAAATGTATCGTACAAAAGTGTACAGACTCTGGATACTTACTGTAATTGTTTCCAATACTTGAGAAATTAAGCTAGCTTAAACAGAAGCCAAAGTAAAGGGAATTTAAACATTTACAAAAATTCTGGAAATATAAAGAACTTGGACTCTCAGACCTGTAAGGAGTATATCATTTAGGTAATTCAAAGGTAATGTTTCCTGTAGCCTTGTTCCCTTCCTTGCCAAAGTATAAAAAGATTTTTGTCTGCATGTAAATGGAAATTAAGTGGCTTGATCCAACACTTGCAGAAATCAAAGGCAGTTTTTTCATTGCCTTCAGTAGGTACAAGCTCAAATCCTATTCGCAGCGCTTATAATAAGGCTACAGATTTGTCACGCTCTTGATACCCAGTACAGAATAAAATGCCACTTACCGAAGTGGCACTCCCCATAAAAGCTTGACATTTTACAGCATTTTGTTGTGTTTCATTTTGTTTGTGTTTTTTTTTTTTCACAGTTTATTTCATGCAAGACACTTGGCTCTTACATGCAGCTTTAATTCTAAATACTGTTTATTCTGAATTAGGGCTATCTATTATATTCATATTACATCTGTATGTTTGAATATTGAAGCTACTTAAGACTATTTAAAAATGATTACGTTATTGTATATTGTATTTACATTAAAGTTCTGACATTTATATTTTTGCTTTGATAAAAAGCTATGTTTTTCCCTCACAGTTCTGCCATGACAAATAGCCAGTGTTAATAATTAATTAGCAAAATATTTTACAGTTGCTAAATTAAGTATGGAAAACAAAATTCATGCACAAATTAATAACTGTGATTTCATGCAGAACACTTCAGCCCTTCTTCTGGGCTGTCATTAAATCTTCAACTACTAATTATTGCATATTTGCAAGAATTCAGATGTCTTAAAAAAATAAAATGCAACTGTTGTTTGCAGACACTCAGCAGTGCTGCTAAATTTTCTGTATAATGATAGGATGCATTATTTGGAAGACAGCTTAGGGATCTGAAACCCGTCACAGACAAGATAAACCTGTAGCCTGTCACAAATGATAATGCCAGGCAAACTAATTTTCAAAGAACTGCAGGGGAAAAAAAAAAAAGAAAAAGAAAACCGATCTTTTCTACTCTTAAGACATCTCACATCGGCATTTGAAGAAAAAAAAAAAAGAACAGATCTTCAAACTTGAAGATTCTCCTTTATCCAATGATTTATTATGAATTATGTCAGATATTGTAAAAATACAACTCTCCAACATGTAATTCTTGTGTAGAATTTATTTACTTTGTATGTTCTTGCATGCTGGGATGTCTTGTATCTGATTTCTCATTCACAGTGTTGCTTACTTATGGAGGATTCATTGTGAAATTACAGTTGGTATGAACCAGCATGTCGGCATACCATGATATTAATCTCTCAAGTATTCAATCATTTAACAATAGCCCCATTATTCAAGGGAACTCTGAGCATTCAGTTTGTGCAGATTTTCTGACATTTCACTAAAACAATTTGCTCTTAAAAGAATTATATGACTGCAACATATTGTAAATACATACATACATACATATATATATATATATGTATCAATCAGATGTTACCTCTCTAACAATAGCCAAGAAAAGAACAGGAATTAAAAAGAAAATCAAGAACTCCAGCTACCACCAGGGACCATGAACTCAAACTGATAATTTAAAGCTAAAGCATTTTGTAGAGTTCACACAAAGGCCATCTGAATCAAATGTGTGAGTGAGACTTCTTGAGTTCACAGAGCTCCCATTTCATTATTTACAAATTATAAAATATCAGGTACTTGAGATGTCTTTGGAAACAACTTTGTTCTGAAAAGCATCATTCCTTAGGATTTTTACATTGCAAAATATGTATTTTAGGAACTAATCATAAATTGCTTCTTTTTCTTAAATATTATTTATTTTAATCATTTTATTTTCAGAGCTGGAATGTCACAGTTATGTTTATTTTCCAGAGGCCGAACTTTGACACACGTGATGCACAGGAACACATTTTTCTCTGCCTGAAATTTTCAGGGAGAAGCAATAGGAGCATGATTTTGGAATTTTAAAATCACAAGGACAGAAGCATACACTGTTCACCCAGGACTGGGACAGAATACCTCTGGTTTTGAATTTCTTTGAATTTTATTTAACTTCACCAAGTGTAAGGAGCCCAGATGAACTTAAAGAGGAAATTTTATCACGGTTAAATCATGTTTGTAGGCTGAAATTAATTTTTTTGTGTGTTGTTGTTGCTGTTGTTTTGGAAGGGTGTGGAAAGTCCTCCCTACAGCCCTGATACAGAAAACAACCTGATACAGAAAACAACCTTACACATAACAGTAAGTGCACATTGCCAGTTAGTGCTTTGCTCTCCTCAGGGCGAGGCCTAAAACAGCTACGGTAATTAATTATAACAGCACAAATGTGTTCTTGCTGGTAACTCACCATAATGTCCAGGCCAGAGTCCCAAAGCAAGTATTCTCCGAAAACCTTCTCGAGTCATCGCTTTGTCAAAAATAAAATTTAAACTAGATGAAACTGCCCAGCATGACATACAGATATATAATTTATGAATCATGTTATTTTTCATGGTTTCAAAATGCTTAAAAAAAAGCAGCAAGTAAATGCAGAATTAAATGAAGTCACCTGTTACAAAAATGCATTTACAGGTTTAAAAATGTATTAAGATTAGAGATCTTGTCTATTATATAAATACTTCTTCATCCTTTATTGCCCAAAGAAAGATGAACATAATTCAATGTATTAGCCTCACTATACCAGCCTGCTAAATATCTTTGAAGGGAGGGCTTATTAAAAACTGCACTTCGGATATCTCTTGGTTTCTAGTCATGCGGTGCCATCTTCCAGTGGGCTACCCCAATTTGCACCAACAGAGCAGCTGCCTCATTACTTTCTGTCTTTGAATGTTGAAATTACACTTCAAGATAACATCAAGGGGCAGGGAATAGGGAATAATTAGCACATCTGTAGCTCTCTGCTCATCAGTCATTGGAGAACCAACGAGCCTAAGATGAACAAAATCTGACCGTCAACTCACTCACCCAGGCTTTGTGCCAAATTCTCTTATTGGACGCCTTTGCCACGAGTCTCCTACAGGAGAAAAGCCAATGGTGGCAATTGCTGTGCTCTGCCGTGGTTCAGTTCATACCCACAAACAGCCACTATGGCCCAGAAAGAGGTTAGATAAGCCATGGGATTCACTCAATAAAGACGCTCATTATATACCCAGTATCTTCAGTCTTCAAAAGGGCACTTGGTAGTTCCTGCCTGGATGGAGATCTATAAAAAAGATGTGCTCTGTAACCCATTTTTCTGAAATATACACGTGCAAATCTAGAGGAAGGAGCAAAAATTTAAATATTTTATGAATCTGCTGGGAAATTTTACCCCAGGAACAGAAAGACTCACTGAAAAATACAGTGAGTACATTCTGAAATTTTACCAGTAGCACTGGATTTGGAAGCAAATTAGCTTCAGTCAAGTTTGGGAGCCTTTAGATGCCTTCAGTTAAACTAATTAAAAAAGATATGATCCTCAATCCATATAAAGATGCACATGAAGAACCAAGGCCTCATCTGATTATTGAGCATACTTTGGGAGAATGAGAACTATGATTCACTGAGATAAACCCACAATTCGTCCTGTAACTGGCTAAGGAGTACAGTGATGACAATTCCTGTTGCTCACTAATACACCAAGAAGTTAAGAAATTAACTTTTGGTATTAAAAAATAAAGAAGAAATAAATACATTTGAAATATTCTTCTATTTTGTTTATATATTGTGAGCCTTTGTGATAGACTCAGATGTGTTTTCGAACTTCTCTTTACAGCCACAAAGGAAAGAAACCTATATTTTTTTAAAATAGAAAGCTGAGATTCCCATCTTATCACACGCCTCAGGATCTAAGGGTTTAAGAAACAAATATTGTGAACCTTGCAATAAACTTCTGAGGGTTGGCAACACCAAGGGCAACATCTTCATCAAATATTAGTGAACATCCTCAGCTAGGGAAAAAACACTACTTGGCAGTTGCATGTTTTGGATCCCAGAAAACAACCTTGCAAAAGAAAAATAAAATAAAATAAAATAAAATGATAACAATGAACAAATCCACGCTGCATTCTATTCCCAGCTTTATAAAAAGAGCTGCTGGATTTAAAGATTTATTAAAACCCCAGTGCTGACACCACTCAACTACTGCTATCACACAGATAAATGGCAAGTATATCCCATACGGATAAATAATATTTCAGCAGCCAAAATATAATCTGCCAAATGTGCTGGGTTTAAAAAGGAGTACCACAAAATTTACAATGATCACCTGTATTGGCAAGTAGATTGCTTTTAGTACAGGCCATCAGAAACAATGAAAACACAAAAACAATGGAAGAGGGACATCCAGTCAATCTCAAAGGATTATATTAAATGGGCTTACATCAGGCTGGTGGCCAGTCACTAGTGGGGTTCCCCAGGGCTCCATTTTAGGGCTAGCCAGTTGAGGGAAGGGATCGTCCTGCTCTGCTTTGCCCTGGTGCAGCTTCACCTCAACTGCTGTATGCAGTTTTGGGCATCACAAAACTGTTAGAGAGTGTCCAAAGGAAGGTTACAAAGATGGTGAAGTGTCTAGAGGGGAAGGCGTGTGAGGAGTGGCTGAAGTCACTTGGTTTGTTCAGCCCAGAGAGGAGGAGACCGAGGGGAGGCCTCACGCCATGGGAGTTTTCCCACCCTTTCCCGTTCTGCTATTTGCAAAGAAAGTTCTAAAAAGTCCAACATCTTGAACAAGAAGCCAAAGCAAAATAAAAGGTCTAGTACAGCTATTCATTTACCAGATGCCTCTGCCCTTCGCTTTCTTTGAGCTTGCTCCAGAGACCACTGAGATCAAGAGGAAGACCTATGGGTTTCCCCTCTTCTGCAACTTCTGAGAGCCATTAAGCATTACTCTACATGTAACATTCCATTTTTTCAGACAATTTCTGAAGTTCAGACTTAGGTTTCTTTTTGACTCCCACATTCTCAGGACAACTGCTCCTTTGTTCAAGCTTCCATGTTTATGGGAACATTATCTTATCTCTGGTTTAGCCTTTAATATTGAGCACAGTCTGAAAAGAATCACTGTCTTGTCTGAGATTTAAAGATTTATGTCTGCTTGCATTTTTAAGATACATACACATAAACATACAAACAAGTCTAAGTAAATTTACTCTTACTAGAGCTGTTCTTCAAATGATGATATTTAACACCATTTACAGTTTAGTCCCTGTATCTCCCCTGTGATATCTTTTTTCCAAAATCTATTATAAGAGTAAAACAAGAACATCCATAGGAAAACAAGCTTTCGTGAGCTTGGTTTAAAGTAAGCAAGGTGTAAGTAGCAAGAAATCAACAGAAGAGGGTAAAGCAAACCATTAGGGTATGGCAGAGGACTTCCAAAGCCACTGGGCCACCCGAAATTGAGACACTCAGTACCACAGCCAGGATCTGTGATTTTGAAAACACAAACCTGAAGGAGTGGTGAAAATCAAAAGAAAATGACCCCAGTCTGAATTTCCAAGCACACATGGATGCGGTGAGTAATACAAGGACCTGTCCACACAGACACAGCAGTCCTGCAGGAGAGCATGGAGCAACCTCAGCAAGCTTTAACCTAGGCTCAGGTTTTGCTGTTCGACTCTAAAACCCACAAGCATCTGCAATATATATGCTCCTTCAGGAAGTGAAATGGACAATAGCATTCATATCTTCATAAATTCTGCATAATTGTGCTCCATTTAAAAGTAGAGTGCTTTAGAAACGAATCGCTGTTTGTCTAAACCCCAGGCAGCCTTCTCCCCAACCTCTCCTATGTCTCCTATCCCAGAGCTTCTCAGATGGCCATTCTCTCTCCCACTTTCAAGATCAGCCTGTTTCAGACCTGATCAACTTTGACAGTGGGGAAAAGAAAAAAAAATCCACCTTGTACAGAAAGTCTTTCGTCACTTTTGAAGCCTTTGTATGTGTTAATCCCTGCTCTGTCAGTTTTCTCTCCCTTTCCTCCCCTCCCCTTCAGTGGAAATTTTCTACTCTTTACAAGCCTGGCTCTCTGCAGAAAATTGATTTCCCCTAGGATACAGCCATCCTACTGTTCTGTGTACGGTCATTAATGACCATCCTGTTCTCCACAGAGACAGACACGGTGGCGCTCCTCCCCAGCTCCTTAGCACAGAAAGTGCACAGTGGGAAAATCTGAACATCCTCTGAGCTTAGCCATGTTAAGAGTACATCAGCTCCAGAAAATACCATGCATAACCTCCAAATGAGCTACTAGAAGAATAAAATAACTTGTCAGCTTCCGTCACTCTTTATTTTACTGCACTAGATTTTTTTTTTAATTTCCCCCAAATAACAACCATCATGTAGTTTTCTTTCCCCCATAACCACACAGCAATGAACTGCAAACCAAGGTACATCAGTCCTGCAGTGAGCAGTGTGACTGCAGCTCACATTGGTTTTACTTGGGTTTTCTTTACAAGTAAGGAAAGCATTTCAGCACAGTCTTCCAAACCTGCCTGAAAATGTGAGAAAAGATCTGGGTGCTGCACCTTTTGCTGGTTTAGCTGCTTTACAAGCAGTGAACCTGCTGGCTTTGCAGGAGATCTCTGGGAGATCTGCAATCCCACCTTTGACTGCAGTGAAGTCCCATCTTTGGAGTGACAGACAATTCTTCCCTTGGCTCCTGACTGACTGTTATGCCAATGGGTGAAATGCCAAAGTTTACTCACAAAGCAGCTTATGCCTTCTCTATAAGCACCTTGTCGCTAAACTGCCAGTTGACTCCCATGGGGTCCCTGTAAGAACTTGCCCTTGTCCCTGCTGGTAGAGAAAGGAGGACCAGAAGCAGCGAGGAAGACAACAGGCACCTGATCCTCATCCATTTCCAACCGAGGATTTTTTAGGTGATGAAACTAATCTTTCTTACCGAGTTGTGTTTCGGCAGAACTAGAGAAGAGGAAAAAGATGAACAAAGCCCAAAGATGGTGATATGGTTTTTGTTTGTTTGTTGTTGAGAATTCAGCTTCATTCCAGTGACTACTTCAAACAAATAAGAGCAGTGTCTTAAAATCAAAAGGTAAATTAAAAACCAACAACAAACCTTTTCAGTGACTGAACAACCACCACCCTTGCGGAGGTGAAAACAACAGCTATGAGCAATCCCTAAGCATTAGTTCTGAAATCAGGAGGGGGTCTTAGCTACCAAACTTCACATTGGTCTGAAAAAAGTTAACACAGCTAAAGCCTGATGCAGCACTTCAGCAATACTGGGGGGGGGGGAGGTGGGACGGTGTTAAACTGCCCAAGCCAAGAAATTCACATTTGAAGCTCACATTGTCCAGCTATGCTTTCTAAATTGTTCCAGGATTTCTTTACATAATTCTCGCTTATGCTGGCTGGTGCTAGCCAAGGAAATCCTCTGCAGACAAGCAGGACGATCCCCTCCACTGCAGGCTCCACAAAATCATGTGCTCTATGGAAATTTCCAAACACCTCAGCCCAACACGGGTGAGTTCAGGATAAAGTTTCAAGCCTGAACTCTATAATTTCCTGTCTTTTGCTAGTCTACACAACTCTTTAATGTTGCTAATATCATTTTTGTGGGTGTGATTGAATTACCCACCACTCGTGATGCCAGCATTAGTGGATCTCCGTGTAACAGGAGAGCCTGCCTTGCTGCACATGCTGTTACTAAACACCATTACGCAGAGCAGCTGCAGACCTCCTGATAGCAGGACAGGAGGGCCACCTCATTAGGAGGCGATGGGCACTTCACTGACGGCACAGGGCCTGACCCTGAGCTCGCCTCGACAGCCCCACGGGACGGCCTCCTGCAGCAGCAGCCCTGGCCAAAATACAAGTGCCCAGCCCCGGGAATCTGCTGACAGCACTGGGACCCTGCTCGCAGGCTCAGCATCCCGAGCCCTGTGTGCTGCCGCCGTGACTTGGCACGCCGATGCAATAGAGATGTATTTGCTTGGCGACATTTCGACTCCAGGTGCAATGGAGGGCTGCTGAATTCTCTGCTGAGAGCCTGCCTCGCGTGCTGGTGACAGCTACTAACGAGTGGCGAGGTCCTTAAAATCCCTTTCAGAAGTCTTTGCAGAGAGATTAAAATGCCATGGGTACGTTAGCCGAAGCTATCCTAGGACAGGAGATTTAACAGGAGTGTCCTCCTCAGCACACTTGCCCCGCTAACCAGTGGTTAGTAAACAAATGATGAGCTTGACTGCCATGCAGAAATATCCCTCTTTAGAGGGGGCTCACACTGGGGAAAGAAAATGGGGCGCGGGGAAAGAGGTAAAGGAGGGGAAAAAAAATAACACAGGATGAGGAGTTCAAGGCTGTTCCATGTTGTTGGCTCCATACTGATAAAAACGTAGTGGCAAACCCTCACACCCACGGATTTGCAATGTACTTTAGTCCCCCATCTTGCCACTGTGACCTGCTCGTCCTCATGCCTCGCGCGCCGGCTGGTTTGGCTGCAGCCACCCTGCTCCAGCACCAGCGGGGACTGCGCTGCTCCCACTCGCCTGGCGGCAGCCCCAGGTCCCCAGCACACCATGGGAACTGCACATCAGGGACAAACGATCTGCTCTTCCAGCTAAGAGAAATCCTTCATTCTTTACACCGAAGTGCGGTAAGAACAACCAAACAAATGCAGGAACCTAGCAGGAGCTAACAGCAGCAAATCCATGTTTCCACAAAGCCAGCTTTTTCTTACCACCCACTGAAAATAGAGATGAAACAACTACAGACCCTAGAAGTGCTGACAGTATTTAACAGCTGCATCGTTACAGTCTGTCTCCCACATCTGTAAGACCTGCAGTCACGTTAGTCCTATTCTTACTGTAGATAATGAGCAGAATCATGCCAGGAGTATATTGCCCTTCTTTCATTGAAATCCCCCTAATGACTACTTGGTCATACTCCATTTTGTCCCACTGCAGCCACCAGTTTTCCTTCCCATTTAGAAGCAATTGCTATGAGTTCATTTTATTCAGGGAGTCAGAAGATTGCCCCATGAATCCTTCAAGCTCCTTGAACCGGCTGTATGATTATATATGTGATAGGAATTCATTTGTCATGCAGATCATACAGCACTTAATAAACTGTATACTAAAATATTTGTGCTAAGTTATCATGGGGTAATTAAAAACATCATGGTGTTGATTTAAGTAAAGGGGAGGGGACAAGAAACATTAAAGATTTGTAGAGAAGCTAAGTTCTAAAAAAATTAAACTAGGTATGGCTTAGATCCAAATTTCTAGCTTTTCAAAATGAAACTCCAAGGGTGCTGCGGTTTTCTCATTGGATGGGGTTTTGTTACGCAAAGCTGACAGACATCTGATTTACAACCAAAGGTAACCAAAACTTCAGAGGTGGAGAGAAAAGCTTTTGGTTCTGACACAGCTTTGGTACCATGATCTCCACAGAGCACATACTCCTCATTACAGTCCTGCTCCAACACTATGCCGTCCTGTGAGTATCACTTGTTCTGCTCAGGAACACAGATATTACAGTGTTGCATTTCCTCCACTTAAAGATATACAAACAGATACAACTACATAAATTACACATAATACTAATCTCTATAAACTTGGAAGTGATTTCTAACCTCAAATAATTATTTTTAAAAACATTTAAATCACCCGATGTCATCAGTAGTCCTTGATGAAATTATCCAAAGGCTGGAGAAAACTATCTCGTAATCACAGACTTAAGCAGTTCCATCTATTTTGATTATTAAAGAAAGAAGTCTGAAAAGTGACTTGATTATAGTGCGTAAGTACATCTGGGAAGAAAACTGGAGGAGAGGGAGAGAATCTAAAAGGTCTTTGATCTGATTACAGCAGGAACCAACAGGTGAAAATCTACCCCAGAAAGTTGATTTGGAAATTGGTCAGAAATTCTGAACAGGGAGCATGGCTAGCCACAGCAACAAACTGTTAACCTTACAGGTAGGTTTGGTATTGTTTTTGTATCTTCAAATCCAGAGGGGTGCTTTTCTGGAAGATATTCTTAACACAAATAAATTGCTATATTCAGTCTGAGAGCAAATGAGGGATATTTAAGGACCTGAATCGACCAGAAAACAATGCTAGATCATCCCTTGGTCTCTTTTGGATCCTAAATTGTATGAATACATGAATTATTTTATCCCTTTTAATTACTAGGTGCCTACTATAAAGAAGCTAAAAAGTTAATGTTCATTTTGAATCAGTGAATTACAGAAAATAATTGAAGTTTCATAATTGGATTATAATCCCAGGAGTACATGGAAATGCTGAACTGAAAAGCTGAAGTAAGGAAAGCATGTCTGTTCCCCCCCTCCCTTTTTTCTTTTTTTTTTTTTTTTGTGATCACCAGGCAGTAATAGCCATAAATGCTGCACTTATTACCTGTATGACACTGAAACAATAACATGGCTCTGATCTTGCAATAACTGCTCTTTGAACAGACTGCTGTGCTTCCACAAAGCTCATGTGACACTGGGTATCTGTTGGCAGAAAGCTTTTTCCTGAATAGAACCTAAATTACCTAAATTGTCACATGGCTGTTACCTTCTTTATTTGAGGTTGCCACCAGACTAGATGTTTTTCAAATAATCCAAGAGAACCAGAAGCAGAATCCAGAGGTCTCCACTTTCCCTACAGCTCGTGACGGGGACACAGAAAATACGTTGCCAAAGAGAAAACCTTTTCAGTGAGATCAACATCTTTTAAAAATTAAGCTGAAAACATTCCATCTTTCCGGTCTCCGTTTTATAACGAGGCAGACAGAAAACCTCTGACGCAGTTGCAAAAATTCTAAGAAATTCCTTCTCTAGTGAACATCTTTTGAAAAAAAATCAAAGACTTTTTAGCTTTTAGTATAAATCTAGCTGCAGTGCTTGTCACACAAATAATTCTGGGAAGTTACCAAATACTTGGAATGAAGAACATTGCATGCTACATAGCACAGAGCTCTTGTCGATGCTTGTTTGGAATGGTATGGGAAAGTCTAGCAGCTGAACACAATGACATTTTTGTTTTAGTGCTGATAATATTCAATAGCTTTGCCATCAAAGCTGGCCTGCCACTTCCGCTTGTATAGAAATTACAGCCACGTCCTAAGATTCTTGCCATTAGCTGGAAGCAGCGCCCAGGTTATTCCTGTTTAGGGAGGGAACAGGGGGGTTATTAAGCGTTGCTGGTATTGTTTCCTTACAGCAAAGTTTTAGGACAATATATTTCTCAAACAGACAGGAACATCATCTGCATCGTACCTTCTAGAGAAAGGTTACAGAAACATTTCTGCTACACATATGTCAGAACGTGAACGGTGCCTCCATCGTCCTCTAAAAGTTGGTGTTTCCTAAGGAGGATAAACAACATCCCACTTGGAGAGCTTCCTACTTTCCTTCTCCACACTCTGTGCATTTATACAGCCATCGTTTCTGCCCTTACACTGCTGCTATCAATTCTCTAAAGACAACAGCTCGGAAAGACCCACTGAAGTAGACACTGAAGAATTTAGGACAACTAATACCAAAAATGCAAACAAATCTAAAAGAGGGCAGGGTGAGCTTCAAAACAGAAGAGCCAAATACAACCAATACCAATACCAAAATACAACCAATTTCCTTGCCACAATTCCCATAAAAGACAAAACCACACAAAGGACAGCAGTGTGGTAAATAAACAAATTAATAAACAAAATTAATAAACAATTGACTGCCATGCAGAAATATCCCTCTTTAGAGGGGGATCACCCTGGAGAAAGAAAATGGGGCAAAGGGGAGAGGTAAAGGGAGGGGAAAAAAATAGGATGAGGAGTTCAAGGCTCTTGCACGCAGTTGGCTCCATATGCACCGAACTGTCCCAGCAAACACCCACAACCTCTGCCAAATCGTCAGTGCATCGAAGGAACCTCCTCACTGGAAAGCAGAAACTGAGCATCTAAGTTTTACAGAACGCCTTGGGAGGGACTGGAAAATTCAGACTCTGTGGAGTCTCACGATCATGATGGCTCTTCAAGAGAGCAACACCCACATTACAAAACCAGACATTTGTCTGACAGACATGCACTGTGCAGAGCCTCTGTCCTTTGGATATTTTTCAAGTTATGAGTGTTTTCAGGTTCTTAAATGCTTACATCAATGAGGGGAAGAAAGCCTCACGGATGGACCCAGTGGTGATGCCATGGTTGACTGGCTGTGCACAAAATATGCTGGAGAAATGTTGAAAGGAGGAGGACAAGGAAAGACTGGGAACACACAATCTCAGAACAGGTCAGAAGCAGCTCATTAAGTGTGTTTGCCCTCTTTCTATCTCAACACCCCCCTGCACAGTAAGCAAAACACGTGGCTGTTATAGCCATGCCCTTCACACAGCTACACAGAAGACTCAATATTCCTGTTATGAACCCTCTGTTTTTGTGTGCGCGTGTGTTTTTTTCCCAAGGACTTTAATTAAAATTCATCAGAAGAAATGTTTTCAGCAGCAGTGTCTGAGAATGCTGCCTCCTCCCCTATCTTCCATTAAATCAGGTTCATCCAGCTTGAAAGGAGATGAGAAACTCTCACTGACACTCTGTCACACTCCAGTGAAAAGACGGGCACATTCAAAACAGGGAAGAGTGCAGGTGCTCATTTATTACTTTACGCAGATTATTCTTCTGCCTTTCTTCCTGACAATGCGAACGTTCACATCCCAGATGGAGCTCTCTGTACTGCTGTGGGCATTTGCTGACCTAGGGTTTTGTTTTCCCTGATGAAAAAGGATAGGTAAGAAAAGGATCGGCTCGCTGCTTACTGGGGCAACTTTAATGTTTGTTTTTAAACAACAGAAGACATTTGGAGATTATTGTAATGGGGAATGAATATACAAACAGTTTTTCAATAACAGGTGAAGTAGAAAAACACCTGTGCACATCCACGCCCATATTTACACCCTGCAAAGAGGTACTATCAGTAGAACTGAGTACAAAACTGCAAAACAACTCCGGTGTAATTCAAGTTCACTGAAGCATACCCTTTTGGAGACAGGGAGCAACCCCTAAGTGTTTCCAGCAGCATTAGCAAGGACCATTACTATGAAGACGTTTTCAATGCTACAAATAACAAACCATATCCACAGTGTCATGTTCCTTTTCTGCTTCTGTGTCTGCTTTAGGCATCCTTAATGTTCACCATTAGGTTGCTGACCTAAAATTAACCCGAAATTCATTTTTTCTTCTCTTTCTTACCCATCTTAATCTTCTTTCAGGAAGTCCCTGATACAAAGTGAAAGTACTTGTGAATAATACAGATATCCCCAAGCAGACCCATCAGTGTGCTTCAGCCTGATCTGAACAGACACATTAAAGTGAGAGGAACAAACCCATGTAGTTCCCTCATTGCTTTGTGTCACCGTATTTAGTCCAACGGGGCACCTTTGCTCGATTTGGTCCACTGGTACACCTTTCCCAAGGCCTTCCTGTCCTGATCTCTCTTGAAAAAACAAAGCAA
Source organism: Anser brachyrhynchus (assembly GCF_964034855.1). Taxonomy (NCBI): domain Eukaryota; kingdom Metazoa; phylum Chordata; class Aves; order Anseriformes; family Anatidae; genus Anser; species Anser brachyrhynchus. Next base: position 43,108,269 of record NC_137695.1, on the reverse strand, counting down.
ATCTGTTTATGGTTTGTTATTGATTGCCTGTTTGTTTTTTCCTCCCCTTGAAGTATGGGCATTTCTTTGCTTCCCGTGAACGGTGATCTCTTCAACAGAGTTTCACAGCTCTCTCAGAGCCTCTCACAGTTCTCGTACTACCAGGACATACTGACCCAAAACACCCACTAAGGTATAAGCAGGAACTAACCTATATGATGCCCCATGGCTCCTATACGAGCTAATCCCACTGAGTGAGCGCTCTTACCCTCATGCCCTTTCAGCCTCTGCAGGATTTCGGAGCAACGGTGTCGAGTGATGCTAATTACAGGAGAGATGTGGATTATGTGGTCCCACTTGAATTAGCACTGAAGCCACAATACACCTTGCTTTAACATACACAACGTTAAGGAAACAAGGAGACAGTCCTTTGGAGACCTCTCCAAAGACATTGGTTGTGTTTTTATTTCTTTAAATCAAAAAAAATCACTGTACTGCTACACATCACAGATAGTTTGTGCTTTGCCTTCACCAGGACCAGCATAAGAGCACCAATTTACACTGGGTAAAACTTCCTTGCCGAACATGAAGCTTACTTTAGGAATTCTTTTGATCTTTTTGGTTTTGAATTTGTTATGGAGATTTTATTTAGGTTAAAATTTATTTTAAGTGTAATTCACAGAAACAATTTCTAATTAACATAATAATGCAGAAAATAAGAAAGGAAGCAAGTTCTTTTCCTACACCTTCTTTTCGTCAGTTCTCATATAAAACAAACTTACTGTTATTTTCACAAAAGAAAAGGAAAATAAGAATAGCCAGGAGTTTCAAACTCTTCCTACCTTAACACACAGCAGAACTGGCCATCATGAGCTTGCCATGAAGCTCACACTAACTGAAAATGCTGTACTCGTTGCAGCTATTAACAAGAGACCCTGTCCTGAAAGGCACCTTGAACCCCACTGAAATCTCAGCACACTCAGCAGTTTTCTGTGGGGGCAAAAGGAATGCACAGAGTTCATTTCAAAAATAGTCCAGGATTTAAGTAATGTGTGTATTTTCAATTAATAACCACAGTTACATTATCCTTGGGGCTAGCCCTTTAGCAGAATCCAAACAGCAGCGGTCGGAATATTTATTCAGAGGTTCCACAGGGACAACAACAAGGACGTTCTGCATGGGATGAAAGGCTAAAGTCTCACACTCGATGACTTGCCAAGGAGACAAATCATGATACCTTCAGCCATAAATACATAGATAAATAAATAAATAAATACAACAACAAACTAAGAACAAAAACATATCTTGGGTAATCTGCACAAGATATGGATCTAGAAACTATTCAGAGAAAGAAACACTCATGGCAGTCACAATTTGGTATAGATTTCCCATACCTAGAATACCATATATCTCTGAAATTCTGGTTCATCGTCCACAAAAGTCAGCTTGATCAGCATGCAGACTTGCTGCTCTTTAGGTATGGCTATTTTTACCATTGTTCGTTTAATTAAGTCCTTTTATTTTACCCTCGATCACAAAGTCCAGACTTGTTGAAGGATGATGAGATAGCTAACCCAACCAAGAAGAACAAAGCAGATGGAAATAGAAGATTCCTGAAGGTACGTTATTGGTGCAAGCAGGGAGGACTCAATCAGGACAAAAACATAAGTAAGCTGAAACTATCAGGCTTCAGAAGTTTTAAATAGCTTTCTTTAAGACTATAGACTGGGCATGAAAAATTCATGACTTACTCAATACTGACAGGGATTATTTTTTCAATACATTCCAATGTCTTAATAGTGCATTGCACAAGGTTGTGGACTTGTTGTTGTTGTTGCTTGTTTGTTATTGTTTTCTTTTAGTCAAATGTTATTTTAAAGCCAACTTTTCAGAATTTTGTGTTAGTCAGGGGGGCGGCGGGGGGGGAGGGAACAGGACACACGACACACAAAAAGGTACTTTTAATCTCTTTTCCCAAATTCCATTTCTGTTTTCCAAAAATTATATCTATTTAAAGAGTTTGGGGACTGTCTTCTTCAGTGCACACATGCGAGAAAAGACAGACAGAAAGACCAAAATCCTTAGAGGGAAACTGCAAGTTTTTGAAATGAAAAATGTTTCGAAGTAATAAAGCTCAAATGTTTAATTTGTGCGTGAGTTTTCTTTCAGTCTACCTCCACTGGGACATACTTAGTAAGAATGTGATGTGTCCAGTACACCAACGGGGGACAAAGCCATCTGTGTATGTTTTTAAGAGAATTTTGGAACTCTTCTGGATCAAATACAATACCATGCATGAAAATATGAGTGACAGATTACGAATATTTCAAAGAATTATTAATATTTTGCTTGTACATAGATATATTCCTCTCTATAATATAGAATTTTGTATGTTAAGGTTGGTTATCTTTCCTTTTGATAACGAGCACATTTTGACCAGAATGGATAGTACTATTACAACAGCAGAAACAGCACCTCAGAGTAATAAATGGCAGTGATAAATCTAAAATTGTTTTCATGGAATATTTAAAATCAAATTTTTAGATTAACAAATTCTGATGATCAGTATGCTCACAAATGGGTGTGAAGCCTCTTTAAAATTAAAAATTAAAATAAACATCAAGAAAGGTTAAGAGAGGCCATGGTCCATTTTTGGAAGTCTCGTTACTCTCTTTTTATGAAAATCCAGGAAAAAGATACATACATAAAAGAGTAACATATTCTTGCTTGCTAAATAGTCCTATTCACTCTTTTTCAATGTAACCTTTGACAGCATCATTGCATAAAGTCCCAAAAGGTACAGTAAAGCCTAGCAGCTGTCTACTGAAAAACAGAATTTGGTGCAGCTTTGCTGGACACATGTTAAACCCAATACTGAGGATCTCAACCACACACAGAAAGAAAATCTTCCAGTAGCAATTTTTTTTTTATTTACTCAGTTACTGTACAGCCTATGATGACTTGTTTTCTTTTAGTTATGTGAACAGTTTGACAGATTACCGTGACAAGGTTGCTCTTAAATTGATAAAAGGTTTGATTGTGTCGGAACATTTGTCAGAAACGTCTGACACCATGTGTAATGGACTCTGCACTTCAAGCATCAATGGTACTCCAGTCTGCTGTTTTCTGTTTAACGTGCTATATGTACCACCTAAAAACACACAGCAGAAATACAGAAAAGCAGGCAGGATTCACCAAGACAGCCCCTCAGTTTATCAAAAAAATTCCGATGAAAGTGTTTCTCTTCCATAACCACCTGGCAAAAAGCAATTAAATTGAAAAAAAAAATGTTAGGCGTCACATAGAGGGTGGCCTTCTTGCTGGAATAAACCTGGAAGTGGGATGTGCTGTGACAAATACACATAGCCACAAGCATTTCCAGCAAGCCCTGTACTTCTGAGAGAGAAATATTGTGTTTTTAGAACATCATTCCTCAGACCTGCCAAATGTCAGACACTGCAAGTGACAGTTGTACTGCTGGCAGCCTTGTCGCATGCTGGAGCAGAGGAAATGGGTTCAGAAGAGCTCACTTTAGGCACTGGCAGCTAGCCTAGGGGAACCAGTGTCCATAATCTAGCTTTGGTGAATACCTTCCTTCAAGGCAGCTCTCCAAAAATCCTGTACTGCAAATAATACGGTGGTTTACGGAATTCAAATTTTCACCTCATATCCTGTAACAAATTACACCATTACTTCTGTGCAGGAAGCCTACAAGCTAGCACCTTCTGCTGTTTTGTGAATACTTAATACACTAAGTCTTCAGTATATGTATTATCTTTCATTTGCATGATGAGACCCCAGTTTTATAAGCTAAGAGAAAATGTGTATGAAAGACAGCCGTTTCTGAAGACACAAATGTATGTCTTCCTCATATAGCAGCAGATTGCTGTTATACATACTGCATATTTTGAAAACAGTTAAGAAAGCTGGGATCTAGACCTTAATCCATCTCTACTATGTAACCATCTGCGAAGGTAAAGAAAATGTCTTGCAAACTATTAAGAATCTACATGCTGTCATGACAAATTCTTCTATTTTCATGTATTTAAGTTTTCCTATGTCATCTTTCCCTTTTGCTTTGATAAATACTTTTAGTATTCTTTAAAAAAAAAAAAAAAAAAGGCAGAACAACTATCTGGTTTCTCCTCACTTCCACTCAGCCAAAGGATAGAAAATCAGCAAAATAAATGTCAGCATTTTTCTTAAAGAGCATCTGTTCACACAGGAACTCCATGATAGCAAGACAAAGCCCTCTAATCACAGACCAGATTAAGTTTAGTGGAGCACATTAAAAATTGCCAAAGGAATTTGCCAAAAGGAAACTCTCAGTTGATGTGCATTTCCCATACGAGGACAAAGGGGTAGGGACGCGCACTCTGAGCTGGATTCAAGTAACCCACAGCCATCTTATGCCTCACGCCATGACTGCAGCACTAAGCGCCGCTGCCATGAAGCTCCTATAGGAATAGTTAGTTCATTCCCGATCAGCTGCTCAGCTGAAAGCATTTGTCTGAACTTGGAAAGGGTCAGGCTGCAAGAAGATGTCTAGCAAAATAGCTTTCCGAATGTCAGCGGAGCTACAGTCAATTTATACCTGCTGAGGATCTGGCCCTTGAACTGGGATTATCTGTGACTGTCACAAGTGGGAAGTGTCAATGGCTATGGTTCGTACAAATGTCAGGCAGGTATACTAACAATTCCACTTGCATCCAATATGAAAAATCACCAGCATGCTATGCTGCTGTGAACAGTGAACCACTTCAAGCTGTACTGACTTCAGCAAAAGAAAGTCACAGGGAAGAGTCCCAAGCTAACATCATTTTCTTAAAGTTCATATATCACTTCAACACGACTTCTACTTCCACTCCCGCTCAGTCAGGTATGCATAAGGTATATTCTGGGAGGTCCTTCAGCACTTCTGGTGAAAACCAAGAAGTGCAGAATGACATATAAATGTAACATCCCATTACATATTTACTCCTATTCCAAACTTTAAAACAACAGCAATTTGGGTTCAGGTCAGTAGGTCAGCCACAGACTGTTCCTTACGTCACCAACATCCAATTTTGATCCCTATTTGAAATGCTGATTTGCAATGAAAAAATATCAGAGATGTTGTTGTTTTTAGGAAGAGACTATTGTATGACAAAAGCACTGCAGTTATGTATCGCAGAGTGGGTGGATTTTTATTTTTTTTTTAATTTCTCAACATTCTTATTTTTAACACAAAAAAGATTACCTTAAATTCTACCCAGGTGATCTCTGCTTGGATTCTCAAACTGGATCATCTCCCTCCCACATTATCGATAATAATCAGGACATTGGAAGTCCAGTCAGGTTCTCATATCTACCCTTATTGCCCACTAATTGGTCAAGTGAGGAGGGTTAGCCAGCTGCAATATTTTTGGAAACAGCTCTGTTGATGATGCATGAGGAGCAAAGAGCTCCTTCCTACTTCCTTTCCAGTTTTAACAGTGTTAAAACACAACAAAATTGATATTTATCAGCAGAATCTGCAAACATGACTCTAGAGATGAACAGGGAAGTAGAAGGTGCTACTTTCTACATCATCAGTTCTCAGTGGAACTACAGTTAATGAGATGTTTGCTACAAGGACACCTTCCACAGTTTTCATACTTCTCAATCTCTGAGCCCAGCAATGTGTGACACAGCAATTGAAAGATGTGATAAATGACCGAGGTGGGAACACCCATGTTTTGTTGTGCACAAGGTTATGATTCACAGATTATTGTAACTATAAAATCTGTCATTAGGGAGGTTTTCTTGCCATGCAAATTTCTTTTTTCTTTTTTCTTTTTTTTTGTTAACCGGAAGAAAGAAACCAGATAAATATAAGTTAATGTGAAGGTCCTCATCATCTCTCCGTCCCCAAAACTCATTACCAGAAGGTTTTCAACAGGCATTCATTATCTGTTCAAACTCAAGGAGTAATGGTTAACTTTCAAGCGCATCAGGGTTCTGACACCTTTTTTTGTGGATAAACACAAGTGTTAAGTGAAAGACCAGCTTTAACATTTTCTTGCCCAAAGACACCAAGTATTTTAACTGCACTTACGGCTGGCACAGCTTGATAAGATCCTGGTCAGTGGTGCCGGGTGGAAGGCCTCGAATGTACAGGTTGGTTTTACTCAACTGCTCTCCGCTGCTGTTGTTGCTGCTGTTGTTGCTGCTGTTTGTGCTGGGGCTGGGAGGAGCCATGGGGTGGGGAGCTGGTGCATAGGACTGCTGGAAACAAAAAGAGAAAAGAGGCTGTTACTGTGCTTTGTCCGGGTAGCAATGAATGAAGGGCATTCCCCTCCCGTCCCCCTGCCCACCTCCAGCCACCTGCTCCCATAGTGCAGGCACCCACCCTGGGCCAGTAACACCCCTCAGAACTCAAAACAGGGCCGAGATTTGGGGTTCGGCCGAGGCTATGAAGTGCCTTATTTCACTCTCCGTGCTATTGTTTAGAGTGGAATTTAAGTAGCTCAATTATGAGACTATTTTATCTAGATCCCAAAATTAGGCTCTGAAATGATGGATACTCAGAAGTAATTAGCATTACAGAAAGAAGTTAAACACAATCTACTTTAAGAATATTCTGAGATAAAAATAAGAATATCTAGCCAAAGGTATGGGAGCTGATACCAGAAGCCTAAGCAATCTTTCCTAAATACAAGGAGCATCCAGTACACGCAGAGCCAGGTGGCAAGGAGCTAGGCAGCTTAAGAGAGGAAGAAACAAAGCAGCCTGGAAACACTCTGCCATTACGGATGGCTTTCACAACAGAAAACAGGGTTTGGAAAATAAGATCAGGATAGCACCTCCCACCCTTAGAAACTTACCCACTTCTGAACAACCACAAACCACACACAACCGCTGAGAAGCATCACTTCAGAAGGGAGGCATTCCCACGGGGAAACCAATACGCTCTCGTAACGCTCTGGAAAATACGTGCTCTGAAAGAAGACGCACCCTCAGGCTATAAAAATTACCTAAGCGCCTCTGATATGGGGAAAGAGCAGTGAATTTAAGCTGCTTCAACCGTCCCCAGCTCACTGACCACCAGTATGTTTGCTTGCAACAGAGTGCCTGCCAGGAGAGAGGGCTTGGCAGAGAGGGGATGGCTCCTGCCACCACTGTGACCTGCGTGGAAAAGCTGAGGCACAGGTGAGAGAGAAGTCTGGGGAGCTGGGGGATGCGGCGGGGAAAAGCTGGTTTCTGCAAGAAGATCAGCGTATTCTGGTAGCAGAATGCATGGATGCAGCTGCAGGTAAATGATGGGCCAATGCTAAGCTAACCACGGTGTGCTAATGGGCTAATAAAGGCAAAACATACACAATTTGCATTATAGCAGCAGTGACACTTTAGTGACTTCTGATATATGGTAGTTCTGCGCTTAGGACCTGAATAGAGAAAATCTTGAAGGCTGTAAGTAATTCTGATCATGCTAATCAACTGTCCCTTTCATTTTGGTGGCCCTACTTTAGTGCTCATAATTATGTACATAAGAAATCAGAGCCTTGGTAGGAGGATATTTTTAAATTAGTAGCTTTAAACTCTTTCAAACAAGTTCCTTTTACCTAGATGAGTCAAAAAAAAAAAAAAGGGAGAACTTAAAGGGAGCATCACTGATTGGTGAAGCTCAGAGGCTTTGATGAAACAAACCACCACGCTTGCTGTGATGCCTTTCCTGCTGCCTTCTCCCTCCTCCTCCCCAGTTTCTCTCATGTAAACCAGGTCGGTGGGCACACACCATCGAGTGTTAGGACAACACAATTCCTCTACAATCCAGCCAGGCTGTAATGCGACTCAAGCAGGATCCACTAAAAGGAAAAATCAGCTTAATAGACAGTGGGATCACCACACTGGCAAGTAATGACATTCACTCTGATCTCCAGTAAAAGAGAAAGGGCAACGTGCTTCCTTCCCCCAGTATCTCTGCAGATACTTTTGCTGACAATCAAAAGCACTTAATGCATACAGATCGTATTTCCCTGCACACACAGTTTACCACTGGGTAATCCTCATCCAGCCGAGCTTCAATGTCATTCCCAGACACAGAGACTCGGAGCAGCAGCCCCGAGCTCCAGCACAGGGAACCGCCTCGGCTGCACCCCAGTGCCACGGGCACGGCCAGGAAATCAGCTCCACCATGTAGCTGTGATCATGCTGCAGACAATGGTAACCTCCACCAAAGGCAGAAGAGCATGCATCTTAAAACATCCTGGCTGAAAGCATATTTAAATCTCTGGACACTCTGGGGCCATGGCAGAGGTACGTGTGACTGCAGCATTCATTTAGCTTTAGCATAGCACCAGCACAGGAAACATCCCGTGGTAATTTTGCACATTTTCAGGACTGGTAATGTTAAAAAAAAAAAAGTCAAGGTAACATTCTCACGCCTTTACCCTCCTACTTCCAAGTTTAATGTACACACTGCATGCATGTGAATGACATAAGGACACAATGCCAGAATTTTCTGCACGTCAATAAGGTGCTATGTACTTTAATTATTAATTGTTATTATTATATATGTCTTAGCAGGGGATAATGAATAAATGGCCTATTCTCACACCACCCTAATAAGCAAGAAAAAAAAAAAGTGGAAATATACCTCTGAAATATAAAGGGCAATTTTCACTCTATTGTAAGATCTTTATCTTCACACAGAGGAAAGCACTAGGGGCCTAATTCTAATTTAAGCCTAAACCATTTTATCCCCCTCAGCAAGCTGAATGGGGACCTAGAAGTGAACCTGAATTGCATTTACACTGATTTTTAAGGCCACCGCTAATAATAATAATAATAATAATAAAGTCCTTGTTGCACCCCGAGAATTAGGCCATGGGACACAGCAGGTCTCTCAAGCTAGAGATGCTGCAGCCACAAGGCAGGCACAAATGTCCAGGCTCACCACAGCACCCAGCGAGATGCTTTACGGGTTGGCAGAGCTGCGGCCGTACTCCACTTTGGAGGCTGCTGACCTTCTCAGGCCAGCGAGCGCTGCTACGCTCCCAACCCTCTCTTCGCTAATAAATCTCAGGCACTGCAAGCCCACAGTAATTTCCATGCACATCCAATACCCCAGAACACCGTCCGCAGAAAGATTACAAAATTGCCTGTACTAGGGCTGATGACATCTTCTGGCCAGTCGCCAGGCTAAAAGCTTCAGGTCAGAAGAAAGCTTTGAATTCTTGTTTCCTGAGCCGAGGAGCACACGACTGATGGCAGAAGTATGCGTTTCGCCTCCAAATGAGCAGAGGGTCTGTTTGTTAATCTCCACCTAATAAGGGGAGTGAAAGAAACGAATGGCAACCTGCTGATGATCCAAGATACGGCCCGCTCGCTGCAGGATCCCAGACGGTGCTGAAGGGGGGCAGCCGCACACACCTGATGGCTGGGGATTCGGGTCTGGTTCTGACATGGGCTCCCTCCGCGGCTGCAGGCAGTTAACGCAGTTAACTTCCATGCCACGAGAGCCACGAGGAACACAGCACTGACTCAAAAAACCCTGCCACCAACTGCAGACATCTGGGAAAGAGGTTTTCCCAGCATGGCCAAGCACTGGACCTGCAGCACTAGGAAAACAATATTTTATTATGCAAAATCTACATGGTTTACTTCAAAAGGCAGCTGGAATTCGGAGCTGACTTGGCCGTTAATTTTTCACATAGCCAACGCAACCAACTCGTTTTTCAATTCTCATGCTTCATTATTCAATGGGGAGTGTGGGGGGAAGGAACTGGTTTGTAGATCATTCCAAGCAGCTTATTAATTTAGCATGGCTGGCTAATAGGATTTGTTTTCATCTCTGAAAAATGAATGAAATTTCTTCTTTTTCATTATTTAAAAGTAAGAAATTAATGTGCTTAATTCTCATGCAGTCTCAGGAACACACCCTTGCTCTTACGCCCTAGCAGTGAGCCCTCTGAAACAAAGTGCCCCATGCGCACAGCTAAGCGTGAATAATAAGACACCTTGGTCTTTCTTACTCAATAACCCAGAAATGCTGAACCAGAAGCCTCTTTGGTTACAAAACGAACAGCACTCCTCCTTCCAACATGCAACCTCCTTACTCAAGGATGGTATTTTTCTTCCCATGGCAACCACAGCACTCCTATGTAGTTTTTAGCTTGCTGCAAGTTTAGTCTAAAGCATTCTTCTTCCAAAGCAATACACTCTTTAAAAAGGCAAATTTTAAATATTTTTCACATACAATTTCTTCTGGATGGGAATCACAGGCCCCAGATGCCAAGTTGTAGAGTCTGCTTTATTAGCAGCAGCTGGCTCCTTGGCAGGCTTCTGAAGCAGTTGGGCTTGTGGTTTTGGAGTAGCCTCAGAGCCTAGGATGCAGCTGGACAGCTATGCTAATGGAGTAGCCAATTTGTTTGTATTCACCTTTGGTTATCCCAAGTTTGTACTCTTTTATCCACTTGAAAGCAAAGTCTTGGAAAGATTCCCCAATAACACTGATATGTTGACTTTTCCTATTGAAGTACATATTTTTTAATAAAAACATATATATATGACTCCAGCATGCAGTTCTCCATTAAAACATGTGTTATTTAACCAATTGTGAACATACACAATCCATTTCACTTTGAACGGAGTGTTTTCCAGCTGCTAGCTTCATCTCACTTAGAGTCCAATTGCAACACAATTCCCTTAGCTTCTGATTGAGAAGATAAAATACAGCAAAGAAAATACAAATAAATTGTGCAAATATCAGTTTACAGCTCACACTAGCAAAACTCTCTTCTGTTTACACACTACTGTACAAAGAAGTAATTTCTGAGAGCTGGAGGGTTCTTGCTGGCCAATTTTAGTAATGATGAGAGGATGCCACCAACTTACAGGCCTGTTTATGGGATTTTGTAGCTGATAGAAGGACAAATCTCATATTAAGCCAAAGATGATCACAGTTGAAGAGAAATCAGAGAGGCAGGGTAAATAGAATAGAAAGAATGAGATGAAAAACAGAGCAACTCTTCTGCCTTAGGCTGGCATCCTCAATGAGGAACAGCACCACAAGGTAAAACGTATTTCTTGTCCACAGCCAGGTAGAATAGAGAAGTGAATAAGAGATGAACAACGAAACTGGCAACACAGAAACCTTGTGCATTTTTAGAAAGGCTGCAGTCAGAGGAGCTCAAGTCATAATTTTCCTCCAATGTGCCACCCCAAGCCAGTCATTTAGATTCCTTATGTCTCAGTTTAGCCACCTGTAATGATTCTTCCTTACCTTTACATGGCTTATATAATGCCCTGTGATTACTGGACGGAAGACTATTGAGGACTGCAATATTACTTAAAACTGGGGAAAATATAGAAATATAACTTAACAATGCAATTATTCCTGATTCTTTTGCAGACAAAAATGATTTCTGCATACCATAATTTTGCTTCCCTATACCTAAACTCAATGAAATCATTTCAAAGCTTAAGAAAATAAAATGTCAATTGAATTAGCTTTCTCGTGGATTTTATATATATATATATATATATATGTATTTTACAAAAAAAAATTAAACTTAGAATTATTGAATGACAAGTGCTCTCTTGCTTATACTTCTTGAATATACTGAACTTTTTTTTTTTCCATTCTGTTCCAAACAATATCTTTAGTCTGTAAGAAAGAATTGTCATTATGTTTGGCTCACCTTTACTTTTCCCACAAAAAAAAAACCAAAAAAATCACTTCTGAAAAATGACAATCATTTAAAAATAAAAGTCCTCTAATTGGCACAATAGTCATTCTACAGTCAGATTAAAACTGGAATTTGATGGGTCAGTAAGGTACTTCTTGAGATCTTTGTTTCACACACAAAGCTGTTGAAATTAGTAGGCTAAATATTCCTGAGGCTTGCAATTCCCTTGAAGCCAGCACGAAGCACTGAAGCTCCATAAAGCACAAACTGAGGAAGAATTTCGCTCAGTTTAAACTCAGTCTTCTCTGCCCTAAAATACTTCTCCTCAAATCATGACTGCCTACCTTGTAGCATTTAATAAACAGCTACAGGTAGACAATACATAGGAAGAATCCAAGGGAAGAGGAAGTCCTTTGTTGGACTGTATCTGCAAAGTACGTCTCATTTTATGCAATTCTACATCCATTTAATGCATGCAAATGCATTAAAAACAAGCTTCTTGGCTATCTTTAAGAGCACCGAAAGTTTACAATTGTTAACCAGGGTGACATAAACCAGAAGCTCGATTTTTTGTAGTTGTTGTTTCTCACTGATCGCAGTATCTTCTGTTTCCCCTAGGACTGACGTATTTCATTCGGCTGTGGAGTCAATCTGTACACCACCCAATTTCCCACCATTATCTAACAAGAAACTTCAAAAGCACATTGGTCAGGTGGAAAGCGGCTGATTTTGAAGTGTGATGAAGTTTAAAGAACAAAGTGGATTAGAGCACGTATTATTAGGATAGACTGATGGCCGTCTCTCCTGAGGATGAGCAGGCCTCAGCAAAAAAACAGTGCAAGGCCCAGGAAGGACACGGAGATGGAGAGAGTCATTTGCAGGCTGGGAAGACCCTGACCAGCGCTGCTCCTTGGTTTTGGCCACTGCAAAAATGTAGCTGCAAAGGCACCAAAATCAGCCTTTCGCCCTCCCCTCCCTACATTTTGCTATACCAGCAATAAATCTACTCATCTCTCACAAGTGATTTTCTGTTCCCCCTGCACTGCCTGAGGCTCCGAGCAAAACTACAGCAGCTTCCCTGAATTTAGGGCCTCTCACATCCAGGCAGGAGGGTACAATTTAGTCCATAGCACTAAAAAGCCAAAGGCTAGGAACAGAGCCGTGTCACCAAAAAATATTTTCCGCTCTGGAAAGTAACCTCCCCGGCCTTGTCCCCTCCCGTGTACTTGGTGGCAGGAGCCCCGGTGGCAGACCTTTCCTGGGGCATTATTTATCTCCCAGCACGGGAGGAGAACTCTTCCGTTGGATAAAGTATTTTGGCAAGTTGGCAAACTCATAAACAATAAGCTATATTCTTTGTCATAAATTAGTGTTATTGCTTCATTAGCCGATCCATTCATATTTTACTGATGTACTGAAACTAAATGTGAACAGAATCTAGATCTTAAAAGTACTAAATCCGGGCAGTCTGGACTATAAAACATTGCAATTCCCCCAACAAGAATATTTGAGAGCACAGATCAAAATATGACAGCAATTACTGCCTGTGATACAACAACTTTGTGGTGAAAAAATGGAGATAAAAGTAACTTTAAGTAAGCAGAGATTATTATTTGTGTTTACATTTCCAAACACTTTTGGGCTCTGGTGATGAGTTTTCAGTCCATCTGAAGTTTTCGAATAAAAACACAGACTGAAAATCTGATCATATAGCTCACCAAATGTTTGCAAAACCAAACAGGGCTTTGGTTCTGAGAAGCTAAATTTACTCTCTGGGTATTTGTTTACATGTGGCAGACTAAAAGTGTCTTGGAAATGAGACGTAGGAGGCACGTGCTGTGTTGTACTGCTTCTCTGCACCCAGTCCACACATACCACAGTGTCAACACTGATGCAAGAACCTGAGCATAACAAAAGCCCATCACATAAAACTGAACTTAAAGCACAGAAGAGAAACAGAACATCTGATATAATCTTTCCTCTCCACACGAGAACTTGGTGAGCAGAGATCAGAAGCAGATGTTTTCGTGTTTTGTGAAACAAAAGACCAACTAAAAAGGTTTGCTTTCTTCTTTTTTTTTTTTTCCTCCAAAATCTGAGAGATTTACTCAGCTTGTCTTTCCTATGCAAGAATTCAGTGGGAACTCTGCCACTTAACGTGCAAATTGTTGGGATGGAGGAACCAGAGGTGGCAAAGCTCCCCATGAACAGTCCCCATCACCTCCCCACCATGCCACAACACTTTTGTAGGTATGTACAGGGCACCTCTGCCCCCTCCACCCAGCCTTATATAAAGATGAGCTGTGCCTCTCCTCCTGCGGCCAAACCAATCCACAGAACAGAGAGTTTGGGAAGGGTTTGTCCCAAAGACAACAACGTGATGCCATCGGGCCAGAATTTGGGGCATTCCGCAATAGCTGGAGCTTGTGCTTCCTTCGGGGCCCTTTGGGCTACAGCAACACCCTACTCCCAGGCCAGGGGCCAGAGGATGCACGCAGAAAATATGAGCCATCACAAGTCTCACCACGTTTTTGCTTCCAGTGCAAACTCCTTTAACAAGTACTTGATAACAAACAGCTTTTAGAAAAAGTGCCCGTACAAGTCATTACAGCTGATACCTAAGTCTTGCATAGGGAGAGCAGGAGAGAGCCAACCTCACAAGACAGATACCTGTAATGTCATTCAAAGGACAGCTAGAATGCCCTCTGACAGTAAGCTGATACTGCTGGGAGAAGACTGATAACAGCAGCTAGGATTAAGGCATCAGCCTACCGGGGTAGCTGGCCAAGGCGGTGCTGAGCACCCTCATGCTTGGGACAGCCCCAAGTGTGGCAGTGCTGAAGGCAGCCAGGGCAGCTGCATGTGGGATCACCAAAAACAGTGCCACGGGAGGCAGCTGGGTCTGAAACCCCATGTTAGGAGCCCCTATGTCCCATTTTAGGTACTTCTCTGCATTCTTAAAGCAAGTTGTCTGTGAGACAGAGTCAGATTTGTAATGAAGTCACCATTAGATGAGCTACAAAACTGCCTGGGTCCATGTAAAAACTGAAGTGAAGGAATACGTTTGCAAACCTTCAAGGAACTTGGCGATGAGATGAAAGTTGCAGATCTTCATCTGGAGAAAAGCAGCTTTGAGCATCACGCTACCAGCATCCTAGGCACACACAGCTTGTTTGGTACCTAGGAGGGTCACCAAAATTTGCCATGACAAATTTTTGGATTTAAGCACTTGCTTTTTCAGCTAATTCACTGAGTGCTTAAATTCATATGCCAAGGGAGTTTCAGACAGATGAGTACTCTCCACTTTGTTACTGGAGAGTCTTTCTGGTGTCCTACAAAACCTCCAGATTTCATGCATCAGGTATGTGAGGTAGTGTGGGAAACGCTATTTAGTTTTCTTTGATTTAACAAGCATCTACTATAATTTACGTTTTCACTTTTTTCCAGACATCAATCAAATCCACTTGAGGCAAAATTTACTAAATAAACTAAATAATTAATGCAAAAATAGAGAACCTCTTTATTCTACATTTGGAATTTTCAGAATTAGACTCAATTTATTTACAGCCATTTCTATCTTTTTCCTTATAATTCAACTTTCTATAAGGATGCCATTTTTGAGGATTCATTTGCTCAAGCAGGCTGTGAATGGGGGCAAAGAAAAAGAAGAAAAAACATTCGTCTTTTAATCTATGAAAAAAAATATTCCCATATTTTAGTTTCCATTCATATGCCTATTAGGAAATCAGACATACCTTAGACTGAGTGACAGTGTGAGCACTAAAGCCAGCGGGCACTCAGGAGGTATCCTGTGTTTACACCAAATGCAAACTGAGCCAAAAGGTCCAAACTGATCAGACCACCTCAGGCTTATTTGCCCTCCTCTATAACTAGACTTCACAGCAGCTATTGCCTGGCATGCACTTTGTTTTCATGACTGGAGGTCCTGATAATATCCACAGGACTACAGAACGATGAAAGTCTCCCAAATATTCTAATACTTAGGGTCACCAGAAGATTTATTAGCAACTAGTGAGATTGGCATTTGTTTTTTTTGTTGTTGTTGTTTGTTTTGTTTTTGTTTGTTTTTCTTCCTAGAATTTAAATAAAAATTAACTTCTTTTGAAAAGTAAAAATCATACCTGGATGTCCACATTGTTACAGAATCACTGAATCTGTGAATACATCTAACCCTGCTCTGCTGGTTAGATATATGAAAGACCCATCATTTTTTACACTGTAATCCAGTATTATTTAAGTCCTTTCCCTTCTAATTCCTACTTCTTTCTTCAGTATCACAGTTTAGTATCATTTAGTCAAAGACATTCCTCCAGCTCTGTTTTCTAGGACTTGTCAGAGCAGGAAAAAAAAAAAAAAAAGATCTAGATTTACTATAAAGTAACTTCTCAAACTCTTCCCATTTCTTCAACAACAGACTGTTTCTGCACTTGTCCGAAGTTTCAAATGTCATTTGACTCATGCAGTCAGAAACGTTGACTCAATTAGAATATCTATACAAAGCTAACTCGCACTGTGGTAAGAATAATCTACTCTTTTTCCTGATATCCTTTGAGTGGCTCATAACCAATGCAGAAACTTAATTTCATCGTGACAACTCTCTTTTCTCAGTTCCCTCAAATCATAATTATTTTCCACTAAGTGTTGTGGGATGATGAGCCAAGTATCTGGCTAACATACACTGATTCATCTGAAGACATTTCACCCAAACCATTTTGGGCTTTGTGCCATGTACTTTTTCCACGCTGTGCATAACGTTACCAGGAACCTGAGCTCAGAGGTGAAGAGCTCTGCAATGAGGGGACTCAGTTTCTTTGTTATTCATCTGTGTAAAATCCAACACAATATATTAATTGCGATAATGAGGCACTTCTATTGCAAGTGAAATAAATTCAGAGTAACAAGATACATATGTTAAAATTCCTGACACAACCAGGAAGGGAAAAAAATAAAATAAAATAAAAAGATTCTAACATATTCATCTGTATTTACTACATTTTTCATCCAAATTATGTATTTCTTGATAAACAAGAGCTTAAATTTCCTTCTACACTGCAACATCGGCTCCAATTGCTTCTGTTAGCTTTCTGGCTTTTTGACCTTTTAATATTCTGCATTCACACATGATTTATTTTTTAAGTCTGCATTTTTTCTCTGGAAAGAATATGCATTTGAAGTCATTTCAAATGTTAAATCAGGATAAGTAAAATTAGAAAGAAAATCTCCTTAATACATTCTGTAATAAATTTTGTACCAAGCTTCAGAACAGAAGCTTGAAGAACATTAGCATGTGACTAGAATGTTTATATTTCAAATCAGATACATACAAACAATCTAGAAGTCTTAGTAGCAATTAATACCACTGTCTCAGACTCATATGCACAAAACTCAACTGAAGAGAAAAAGGAAATGAATATCTAATATTAAAATATATGTGTGTATATATATATATATATATATATATATATATATTGCTTGCCTTCTGTTGGAGATGACCAGCTCTGCTGATGGGAGGAAAGCAGTGGATGTTGTTTACCTTGACTTTAACAAGGCTTGCAACATGGTCCTCCCTTAGCATCCTTGTAGTCAGAGAAAGGCATGAGCTGGATAGCTGACAAGTCAGGCTCCCAGGAGAGCTGTCAAAGGTTTGATGCCTAATTTCTCCAAGGCTGAAACTGTGGCCAGCCATTTGGTGCCATCATCAGCTACCTGGATGAGGGGAAGGAGTGCACCCTCACCATGTCTGCAGATAACACCAAGATGGGGAGAGCGGCTCACTGACTGGAAAAAAAGTGCTGTCTCAAAATATTAATATCAACACTTGCAGCGCTATCGGAAAGAGCTACTTAACACAAAACTCTTTCACCTCATGCATTATATATGCAGAAAACCCTCCAAGTTTACTTACGGAACAAATGTCTACTAAGTGATTTCTGCAGGTGCAGATACATCCTATAATCAAATTCAACTGCACACAAAGGATTTACTAAAACGGATATATCTCAACTTTATTCCTTTGCTATGCTTTGACCTCAAGTTTAGGTCATTTGCTTAAGTCAGTATTAAACAACAATGTTCCACACAGATTTCAGCAGCAGTAGCATTTATATTAATGCAATAACCTTTGGTTAAAAGAATTAGAAATGCTGAAAAACCCTATTCCTCGGCTTCTTTGGAGATCTACAGCGTGGTCTAGGAAAACATTGCCTAAGAAAAAGCAGTACCATTTTAGGTGCAGCCTGTTTCTGAATCATTTGAAATGAAGTAAACTGTCAGGTCTTTAAAGATCTCTGTGACTAGAAGTTACACAATTAATGCCACTGCCAGCCACCATCACATAGTCAACGCTCAATTTTGGCAAGATTTTAAATTAAATTCAAATCTGCTTTTTTTTCTACTTCTTAAAATGGGGAAGACAATCTGACTCCCCCAAGAAAATCAAGGCAAGGTTTTCAAGGGGCAGTGTGCTCAGACCAGGTACACAGAGTGTCTAGTCACCATCTCAGATGTTAAATGCTGCACACAATAGGTAAGTGGTAAGTACGAGACTCCATTTTTGGAAATTTTTCCCAATAAAACTTGAAAAATAACTTCCTTCAGTGATCATAACAGCGCAGAAGTATACTGAAAAAAAAAATCATCACGCACTGCAGGTCTCCAAGGTCTGTCTGAAGACAGCTGCAGGTCTGAGTCCAACTCACTGCGCAAGGAACTGAACTATCACTAAATACCTCTGCAAAGGCTGGGATCTTGTGGAAAGGGGAATATACTTAATCAAATATTTGAAAGACCACATGGTAATGGATACTCACACAGGATCCAAATTCAAATTGCACAGGCTCACAAAGCCCAGCATTTCTTAACTTCTGAATCTTTAACTGTATAACCTTAGCTTCCTTTAACATAATTAACAATGTCTGATAATAGAAGCTGACAGTTACTTTACAGAAGAAACACCACGTTTGGGAAAACAAAAAGCTCACCTAGCAGAGAGCTCTACATCTGAGGGTTGTTAATAACAGCTGTTTTGGGAAATGCCATGAAAACAGCAAGCACGGAGTAATTATTCCCAGTGCATCTTTCACTTGGGGACCTCTGAAGCAGAGGCCACACACAGACTATCAGTCTAACAGGTGATGAAGGCCCCACCTCTTCCCTAATATTTGGGAAGTCCTCAAATTATTTCAGTCCTCAAAACCCTGCTTGTGGGAATCAATTCTACAATTTAATTTGACATTAAAGCAAAATAAAATAAAAATCTGATTTTAAATCTGCCATAATAACGATAACAAAAAACAACAACAATAATAACAGCAACAACAGTAATAGATGGTGCTTCCCTTCCCCAGTTCTTTAGTTATAAGGACAGAATTTCACAGTGGTTCTTTTCGCACCTTCTTCCTACTATTCACAGCATTTTATGTGGAAGTCTACCATACTGTATCCCATGTCTTTCATAGATAATCCTCAAAGAGCACGGAGTGGTAACAGACACCCAGTCAGGGGGATTTCTATCCCATCTATTTGCAAGTAAATAGCAACATTGTCAATATGGTGATGCATGTGCCAAAATACAGAGGCAGATAATTATAAGTGCGAGATGTTTTTAACACACTTTGAAAAATAAATGTCTATCTATATTAGAAAGCATTTCTTCTTAGGCATTCTTCCAAAGAGGAAAGAAAAAAAGGAATCCTAGGCTAAAAATACATAGTCTTTTAACTGTACCAGTGTTAAATATCTGTGCCATCCTTGAAATGCCTAATATTTCGGTTTTGTTCCCATAGGAAACAATAGCTTACCACTTCATTTCCTATCTTGAATCCTAGGCTAATGCAGTTTTTACAGGGCAAAAAGTCCTTCCATGAAGGAAACATTCCTTTATCAAGCTGTTATTTATTTCACTTAGGTCCAGTTGACATTGCAAATCCCTCGTCCTATCGCTCCCACCAGATGACAGTCTGCAGCAGAGGAGAAGATACATGCAGTGCCACGGCATCCCTGGGACAGACCCTGCCATAGCTGCCATATGGAACCGGGCTCATCCTGCCCCCTGCTCTGGATACCCATGCTCAAGACCTCATCCTGCTCCCAACACAACTGAAAGCTCTGTAACCACCAGACCTTTGACAATCGCTGCTCTGGTGAGGATGACCACAACCTGAACGTTCCTGTGTAGGCTGTACAGTAAGGGTTGCTGAGCCACAGGTGGCCTCCTGGCATTGCCCCGGGAACCTCCTCTCCCCTGCTGTTCCTCCCCACTCCTAAGCATTACAAGCCGCATATGTAAAAGTGCCCCAGAGCATCTGGAAGGAAGAATGTCATTTGGGGCCTGATGGCAAAATGGGCAAGCACAGGTGAGGGTCAATGCACAATGCAATTAGTGCAATTAGTAACATAGCTCTGAAAAATACAGCAATGGCTGTTAAATTACACATACTCGTTCATTGCATTTCTCTGCCTCCATATCATACATCTCTTCAGCAAAGAAACCGTTTTTCTTTTCTTATTAATGCTCTTTACAGTCTTTTGGTAATTCTACAGGAAGCTAACTAGTACATTAACACAACACAGGAAAGCAAGACTTGAAATATTTCCCCCTCAATGCCATCAAGTACAACAACACGCAGCACAGCTTGGTTTCCTTAAAGCACTACTCTCCTGAAGTGCTAACTGCTAGATTTCTGCAGTAACAGTTTGCAAGGCTAAAATTAGCAAGCAACACCTTCCCTTGCACCTGATCACATGATAGGAAACAAACATAAATAGGGAAATACAATATGTTCCTAAAGGTGGAGTCTGAATACTTTCATCACTGTGACAGTTCAGGATTAAAGGACACTTACACAAGCAGCCTCTCGTGATACGGTGTCTGTTACTAGCCTCATAATTTACTCTCTGCATGGTTAAAAAGACGACCACCTCTAAATATGCTCCTTAACAACCCAGTCTGGTCTGAATCAAATTACTTGTGTCTGGTACAGAGAAATGACTTTATTAGGTACCACTGTGTTGCCAGATGCCTACTTCTTCTAGCACACTTCTGCATAGACAACGCAGCCCTTGCAGGGGCTCCATCTCACTGACCCCTGTTGTTTTACACTTCATCCAAGAGCACCAACTCTTTGGCAGCCCACATCCCTCTCCCCTGCACCACTGAAGTGAAGCTGCCTGCAGGATGGATGGAGGGACTTGGAAAATAAAACACCAGGTCGTGTTTCTCTCCTTTTTTTCCTAAACAGTGCCATGCAAAGCAGCCGCAGCCCTTCTCTTTCTAAAGCCTTGTCTAGAGGACATGTATAAAATCAGGTGCGTTTCAGTCACTTTGCAAATTCAAACACGATAAAGGGGCACAGTAAAGGGTAGAATTAAACCTGCAGAAATTGCAACACAGTCCGCATGCAAAAAAAGAAATCGTAGCCAAATTATCGGCTGATTATGAGCCTTTGTTTCTCCAGCATGAGGGAAGCAGAAACAGTCTCGTGCGCGCACACACACACAAAAACCAGCCATGAGGATGTGTCACTGTGTTGCCTAACACTACCTGGCAGAAAGCGGGAGCACGTGCAGCTAATATGACTCGACTTCCACCATGCTCTGACAACCTGCTGCCGAGCTTCCCACCTGCTAGGCCCCAGCTCAGCTCGACTGCCTCATGGCGGCTTCCCGCTGCAGCAGGTGCCCGTGCTGAGGAACAGGGAGAGATCTTCCCTGAAGCAAAGCCCTGGCTGGGCCGCGAATCCCCCAGGAGGTGCCCGCCGTGCGCTGAAGGCCCGGCGCTTCCAGCAGACCCGAGGGAGCGACGTGCAGAGACTCTCTGCAAATCCCCACGGATCAGACCGCTTTCTATTTTAGTTTCCCTAATTACAAACACTGCTATTTTTGGTCCTGAAACGTTCCAAACTTTTTTTTTTTTTTTTTTTAAAGTTAGCCACAGAATTTTACTTGACGCCCGGGCAGCGGGCAAATCCGCAGGCCAGCAGCACGCTTTCTAAACACAGCGCTGATCAGCTATTCACTCGATCGCAATAGCATTTCTGACAGCTTAAACTTGAGCCACAATTTAGTTCTAAAAATATTCCAGCAGGAAAAAAAAAAAAAAAAAAAAAAAAAAGGCCTCTGCATTAGCAGTTTTCAACGGACATCCCAAGTCTGTGAACTGCCCTTGCCGTTGAATACAACCCATTTACGCCAACAAAAGGGAATTAAAAGCAAACAAACGAAGAACCCCTCCCCTGACACAGGGCTGAGGAGCAAACAAGGCCATCACATCGATCCCTTGCAAGCCATTCATCAAGCTGCTGGCAGCAAGAAGGAGGCCGAGCTTTATTACAGACGGAACAATGCAGAAGAAGGAAGTGGAGAATGAAGGAACAGATGCTCACAGACAACAGACAGTTTTAAGGGGTTTTTATTTTATTTATTTTTTTGTCAACAACCCAGGCACCAGGGTTTTCTTAGCTGCACTGAAAACTTACAAACAAAAGTACTAGAAAAATCATGTGTCTGTTTCTGATTAATTTCACGACTTAGGATCTCAAGTGTTTCTTGAAATATTTCATTATTTCTCAGAGCTTTTTTCTTTAAATACATACTACATTCATTAATGAAATTAGGACAGGACAAACTATTTCATCTTCATAAGCAGGAGCTAATCTTGCTCATACACCCAAATTATCCAACGTTCACTCACTGGGATCCTTGCCTACTGCTCCTACTTACAGATTAGTAAAATGAGCTCAGCCCACTTGAAAAACACAAGCGGGGAAAAAATACAAAACAAAAATCCACCACTAGCAAAAAACTCTCAACATTTTCACCAAAGTGTGCAAGATATGCCTTCATCAGCCAAGGGCTTAGCTGCATCTGCTATCTAGAGGGTGGCATTGATTAGGAGATGCAGGCAAAATCACCTCCATTCCCCTACAACCTATGGCTGGAAAGCAATTAACGAGATGCCTCATAAGACAATAGCAACTCTCCGCATTTTTTGAATATAAAACAATTAGGGCTGTGAAAGGAGAGCCTTTCTTCCTGCTCCAAAGACGGTAAAGTTGCTAGGGTAAAAGGTTGCATGACGTTCAGCAGTACCTATGTTAACACACAGGAAGCAAGGTAGCAGGATGATTATCCTTTCTGAAGATCTGGTGGCATTGCTCATGCTACAAGTTTAATTTTCTAAGTTTCCTCATAGTGATCCACTGATGGCTGGTCTCCCTCTTTAAACTGGCAGGTAATCCACCTAAGTGACACTATCGCTGTTATCATTAAAATAGCTTCCATTCAAGCTGCCATTGTTTAACAGCCATGGTCTGTGTATATAAAAAGAAAACCATTTAAAACTCATTTTGAAGGTGTCTGTTAGCCCAGGAAATATTTAATAGCAGCAGTAGCTATGCAACGAGAAGGTTAAGCTAGTTAGTGTTTGTGACAATTGCTGTTAGCTATCCTATCCAATGGCGAGAGCATCCTTGCATTTGTCAAGGGAACAGATTTAGTAAGAAACTGCATGCAGCAAGAAATAAATGAGAGATGCAGGGAAAACTCATATTATTGTGGCATCTGCTAGAGCTATTTTAGAACGGTGTCCCCCTGTGCTGCTCTGATGGGCTTGTGAGCATTCACTAAAATTAAACTCCATTTCTCAGTCATTTGTAAATAGGACACACAAAGTATGCAAGACTTGGAGAGTTTTTCACGGTCCCAACAGCTTTGGACATCCAATTTCCCTAAATATGAATATACATATGAAAATCCCAATTCATTTTCTGCTTTGCCTATGCACAGGTACCCGTTGCACAGGTCACACCAAATACTTACGTCTTATTTTATTTTTAAAAGGTCTGATTCACTGTCCTATGAAGTAGAGTCTACCTCCTTTCAAAGCAATCTATTTGATTCACTAACATTTAGTTATGTTTTGTCTCCCTTTAGGATATGACAGTCAGATCAGACAGCCAGGAAAACATAAATGTTGAAATGTCTTTGAGCAAGAATGCAAGCCCTTCACTCCCCTTGGCAAACCTGAGTTACTCACACAAACAGATACACTGAAATAATGGGGGTAGTATGAAAATATGCTCCACTGTGAGAGTTGTGTAAGTCCAGCCACAATTAACTTCTAGAAGAATGTATACTCTCTCTTACCCTGGTCTTTAATTTTTTACTTATTTATTTATTTTTTGCTGGAGTTGCATGCCACGGCATGGTCTACCTTACCTCAAGAGACAAAAAGAGAAAAAAGAAGTATTAAGAGCAGAAGATAAGTAGAATGGTATGTCTGAAATTTAAACTAATATGGTGATCTAAATGCCTCTACGTGACTGGGTTTGGAACACAAAAAGCAGAATATATCACGATCTAAGTTGCACTTAGCAATATGAAGGATAACTGTGTTGAATTACTGACCTCTGTTTCTGGAAATAAAAAGTTTATTCTCACCTTGCCTAAGACCAACCACATTAACTCCTAATGTTACCAGCCTCCACACAGTAGTATCAAAAAGATTTTTCTTCTTCCTCATCAGCATGATAATGGGAAATCCCACTCTTTTAGCTACATAAGCACTCCAGCAAAAATAAAATTGCTGACTTTTTGGTGAATAAATTTCTGTCTGTATCATCAAAACGGCCATCAGCTTAGGTAGAGAAAATTATTTGCACACTGAACAAGGAAAGTGCCAAATTGGAATACAGAGCATCTGCTATGGAGGAGGCTATAATTATCTCATGCATCTGAACACCACTGGGCATTGAAGTTACAGTAGCTATACACTGCCAGCTATGCTGCATTCATGGCTCCTACATGACACTAGAAGGAAATGATCAAGAGTTTGTGAGGCCTGTCAGTACAGACCTCACACGTTTTGAAAGGCTCTACTTTTGAAGGCATATGCCTAGTCTTCTTGCTCTAACACGATGAACATCTGAACTGTTTTGCTGTCACTGTCTCATATTACAAAACGCGGCAATGTTCTTAACTGTAGCACTCACAGGCTGGCAAGTACTACAACACCATCCATCCTGGCATGTTCTGCCGGTTAGGTGTTTTAATGGGGGTCTCAGAGATTTCAGAAAGCGAGTAAAAACCAGCAGGATCACCACTCTGCAGCCTTACCTCCATCCAGCAGAAAAAGCAAGCAAGTGGTTTCCCGTGCACTGTCTGTCACTCAGTGGAGGTAGAGCAAGTGCTGTTGCTATCGCAGGAACTTTTCCCTGGGGATGCTAAGCTGCAAAGAGACTCAAACATACACCCAAACCTATGAGAAGCAGCTGTGCTTCTGCCGGGGGAACTCAGTCACGGTTCCCACAAAAGCCTTGCACGGGTACATTCTTTGATATTTTGTTAGGTTATCATGCACTTCTGGTCCACTCACAGAGAACACATCAGCTACAGCTGATCCACATCAAGTCCTTTTTCAGTACCCACCTCATGCCTGTCATCAGCAGACCTCTCAGAAAAATATGGAAAAGGGCTACAAAACTATTCTCTTCTGTTAGGACAAATAACTGCTGTTCTTTTCTTCCACAATTAATACGCATAACGACTCATTTCTGGAAAAGCAACCAAAACAAAATTTAAACACATTTTTCACTGTTAATTGACAATTTATGGCTGTGGTTTTCTGAGAAGGGACTGGGGTCGAAAAGAAACGATAAACATACAAAATACTGCAAGAAGAGTGTACAACAATTTCCTTTGATTCTGGGAACACTAGAGGCTAGAAGAAACTCATCTGTCTGGGTATCTCAAGGACAGATTCCCACGTGAGAATCCAAGCTCGGCTGTGTCACAGACACTGACAGATGGGTTTCCCGAGCCTTGAACAACCTAATGGAGCTTTTAGCCAATTTGCATACTGGCTGTCGCTGGGTGAAATGGGGATGTGTCAAGGACATTAAGCAGGCCAAGACAAAAGTGTAATAGCCTTGTATACAATATCACTTCTTACTGCCTGCTATTTTTTATACCCAGGGGGTGGGAGGGGGAGAAGAGAGAAAAGAAAAAGCAAAGGCAAGCCGCAGCTGAACCCGTTTGGAGGCAGCACGTTCCTCCTCTTGGGAAGGGGCTGAAGCAACCAGACAGTTTTCTTGCAAAATGGAAGAACGAAAACACTGCCCAGCTAATTACTATTCCATTCCTTTTCTTTGTTTAAAAGCAAAACGTCGCTGGAGCCTCCCAAAGCCTTTCTATATTAATGATCTATTTTGTCCCAACCCCACAAAGAGGAGCACGCGAGCCAGTTCCCGAGCCAGAAGAGCATCCAGCCCTGTGTCGGGAGAGCCCCACGCGGGTACTGGAGCCCTGCTGCTGCCGCTCCGGAGCCAAGCCTGAGGCTAAGCTTTCTCAGGCCCAACTCCAGAGAATCTTCCATACCTCCCAGCACCTCACACGTAGCTGTGTTTTAACAAATTAACGAGAACAGCAACAACAACAAATTCAAATTGGACTCACGGCAAAAATTTTACAGCCTGATTTGAGATATAACGTCGAACCCGGAGAATGACTGAATTACCTGCTGACTCTAGGGAAAAGCACACACACTTGGTATTTGCCCAGCCCTCACCACAGTCTCCTGGCGAGATTCTGCTCCAGGTCACGTTAGAGTAATTCAGCTACCGGGAAATAAGGTGCAACTCAAATTGGGGCTGTACCGTGACTCATAAAAAAACAATCCCTTCAAATCACTTGCAATTTTGTTGTCATGCCCTCATCTACACACTTGTTCATTTTAGCTTGCCTGTAATGCTTGTTGGAGGGTCTGCTGTTGTTTAAACTCATTTTTTAACATTTACTAGAGATCAGATTAAAAATTAAGCATGCAAACAGAGGCCTCCCTGAGGAAAGCTTCAGCTCTGGCAATCCAACTCTGCACACAGCAGTAGAAAACGTATGCTGGATAGTGTCGAACAGTATCTTTGACAACAACAAAAGCCATGCCAAAAAGACTCGGAATTTAACCCAGTTGAGCTGTATGTATTATTTCAGCACTGTATTATTTCAGATGTGATGCTGTTAGCCAGCAGAGATGCATGTCCGTCATCTGTTTATGCCCCCATAGCTGATGTTGAGTAAGTATCCATCATGAAAACATACAGAGGACCAAGAAGGTAGACCCTGGTTTGAAGTGCAGCTTCCTAGGTGCTATTTATGGCTTTACCATTAATTTGCTGGGTGATTTTGACTAATCTATCACTAGGGACTTCAAGTTCTTCTGTGCAAAATGAGATCAGTAACTGATATCTAGTCACTTCTGAGATCTGAGATAGATACTGCTCTGCCATTTCCACAGTTATTCAAAATCAGATCCCAAAGTGGCACACAGAAGAGCTATCTAACAACTATCTGAAAATCTAGGCCAAAGACACAGGTCAACATTTTAAGCGTTGACACGCTGCAGGATTTCCAGACGAACATCTTTAGCCATCAGAAGATTTCAGGCCCAGTTCTGAAGGCTGTTTAATTAGAGAGGAAGGGAGGGGTAAGGCCCAGAGGGTGTTTTTGCTTGGGTTATGTGTACACCTCTGTTTGTTTAGTATTACAAAAAATGTTACGAGATTAAGTGTAAATTATTTCAGCCTTTGGCACTGTTCAATTACATATGCTAATTTTAGCTGGAGTACATTGTACTTGAAATAACTGGATTGCTTGTGAGCAAAGCCTCCTGTGGCTAAATCCTGCTGATGCTCTGTCAAATCTTCTCTCTTGCCAAGAGCCACCTTTTCTCCTAGCTGATGGTATTATAAGGGACTCTTATCCTGAAAAGAGGATTCACACTCAGTGTGACGAATACGGAATTCAATTTGAAATTTCCCATTCAGTTCAATTACATCGAAGTATGCACAAATCTACTCAGTAGCTCATGACCACTTTTTTAAAGACTCCTTTACAAGGCTTCATTTTAAGATTTTCAAGGATATCAGAAATATATAATCCACTCATTGTGTAAGTCACTAAATTTCTAAAAAATATAAGTGAAAATTTTGCAGACACCTTATAATAAATAATTTGAAAAACTATTTTTTAATATGATACAGCCCTTCAGCATCTACTCATTTCATCTTTTCTAGACAGACTGAACGACTAGCAGCAAAAAGGCCAGTACAGCTGAGCTGTTTGACCAGAAGTACTAAGAATAAGGTTTCATCATAATAAGGCTAACGCTAACATTAAACTGCTTTTTGAGCCTGAGTTGGTTGCTCTGGAGTAGTGAGCACAGACCCAACAGCTCATTCAAAGTGAGTTGAAGTTGTTAAAATAAAGGTTGCATTGTACCACAGACAGACAATTTGGAGGAAAAAAAAAAGAATAAAATAAAATAAAATAAAATAAAATAAAATAAAATAAAATAAAATAAAATAAAATAAAGGTATTTCACTAATTCACATGTATCAAGAATATGCAGCCCAACAATATCACATCTAAAATCTGAAGCCCGCATAGAAACCTGTCTTCCTAATGGAAACATCAGAATGACCCTTAACAGTATATTGTCTTACAAATGACATTTAAACAAGGGAGATTTTTTCTTTTTAATATATCTGTCCTGAAGCTAGAAGAAATTAGAGTCAAATCAAAATTAAATTACTCAATGCTTGTTTTTTTTTTTATTTATTTTTTAATAAACTCAATTACATTTACTTTATAATAATAATGCCAATTAGACTATTTTGGAATAGCAGAGGAAATTTAAAAGTGGGGAAAAAAAAAATAAAACTATTATTGCAACTCTTAAACCTTCCCTAGTGAAGAAAGCACTGTTACACACACAGCAGCATTCTAAGACCCCGACCTCAGGTTCACACCTCAACACAGCAAGGCAGGTTCAAGATTTACAGCTTAGTGACAAGTCTGCCAATTCATCACCACTAAACCACCTCGAATCCTCTTTGGAAGCAGCACAGGTCACCAGAGGAAACCACCAGCTGCTGCAGAGATCACTTTCCAAAGAAATTCATTCCTCAAGCAGCCAGACGGGCACTAGCACATGCACACACAAGCACCGGCCCCTCATCGGTATCCTGCTCCAACTTCTGCCCTGCAGTGGGGCTGTATGAATCTTTGCTTTTCCACCTACCTTCCAAAACTGTAATTTTTAAAAAGTCTTACCAAACGTTATGAGTTTATACAAAGAGTCAAGAGGAGAATAAAGAAGTGCCACCATGCTCCAACCCTTCTGACAGTTCAGTTTTCTCTAACGCCAACGGTGATCATCCTACCCATACCTTACAGTACATCTAGTCCCAATGGCTGGACTCCTTAAGTAAAACAGTAAAGGAAAGAAAAAATACACTTCTATCCATCTTTAACGGAATATACAAAAACAAACAATCATCAACAACAACAAAAAACAGCTTGTGGCAACACCCAAAGACAGGAACAGATTCTGTCCTGCAAAGAAAACACAATTTCAGGTGGTCTGACCAACGAATCCCAAACCACATCTATTCAGCGACAGTATGTCTACCTGCAATAAATGTTATTGAATGTAACTGCATTTCAGTCTGAGTGACTTATTTTACCTTAGTTTAAACCTTTGTCTGAATTAGTTTAAACCAAACTGCTATAGGGCAAAGTGAATGTTGACTTAGGCTTACGGACACAGTCTTTTGCATCAGTTTAACTCCATCAGTCTGAAATCACGCCATTATCCAGACTAGTGTAACTCTGTGTAAGCTTAGGCCTTATGGCATCAGACACCCCAAACCCATTGAAATACATTGTCAGTCCTGTGCTTCAGTCCCTTAAATTCCTTAGGAAATCCTAGCCTAAACTGTGAGCAGGAAGCAATCAAGCTAAAACCCTTCGAAAAGGACTGGGCAGCTCTCACCTCTATCAGAGCTCATTTCTTACATTCCCCCCATATAACAGAATACTTTAACCACATGCTTACATATTTTTCAGAGGAGTGGCAGGGTTACTCAGGTGTTTACGTTTAAGTCACGCTTAAATTCTTTGTTGGGCTCGCAGAAATTACTGTTCTGTATAACTCTGCACCAGGTTAAATCCCTCTGCTCCTCAAAACCTGCCACCTAAAAGCACAGAGGCAGACTGAGGGCTGACGGGTCAGGGACGAGTCCACCAGTGCCCTCCAGCACCCCCTGGAAGTACGATGGGGAGGACTGGAGCTCTACCGGGCTCGCCTGCCCCAAGCAGACCCATGCCAGAAGATGCCAGGGTCAAGGCAGCAGCGAGCTGAGCAGGCTGACCAAGGATGGGGCAATCCCATTTTGCTTCTCCATTGCTGCAGATACTCTAAAGCCGCTGAAAGACAGACCCGATGGCTGTTCGCCTATAACTTTGCATACCTCACCGCCGCTATTTCAGGAACAGCTTTCCGATGAGTAATTTGGCGAGATTCCCTGTTTGCAAACTGCATACTTGGTCTAAAGAGCACTTACAACGATGCCTACAGCACCAGCGTCCAGCCCATGGGACTCTGTTTACCCTGCTTTCCAGACCACCCATCCTGCCGGCTTCCTCACCCCTATCGATTATTACTTGCTCTTAGAAAAGTCCAGCTAAAGCCTCTCCTGATACACGGACTATTTTTATATTTGTTTTCAGAAATAAAGGCAAGAAAAAAAGTGACGTTTAAAAAAAGCCCAGCCTAAACTAAAAAAGTTCGTGTCATGTCATCCTCCATCTAAAAGAGACGCTAGCAGTGGGATATAAAAAGAAGAGCTCTATAACTGGCAGCTATCCACGAGCCTTTACAATTAACAAGCTAGCTCATTGTCTGGGTTGTTATCTAAATTACAGTCTAGGCATTTTCTGCTAACATATTTTCTGACTTTTTAAACACTATACTGTACAGTACCTAGTACAAAGACGTCTTTCTCTAATTCTATTTAATTCTCTATTTTCCTGTTTTAAAAATTAACTACTGTAACCATAGCCTTAAGCAAAGAAAGGGAGAAGGGGAAAAAGGGAAAAGAGAACGTACTTGTAAGCAGGGAGGACAAAAGCGCTGAAGTTCAGGTGCTGAAGTTTTCTTTGAGGCAGAAGCAATAAGCACTCTACACCTTTAAAGAGCCTTAAAATCAAGTTAAGTAGATCTGAATCCTAAAATTTCACAAAAAGTGACGATTCACGTTTCCATTTTTTGACACATCACTATTGGTTTATCAGCACTCATCAACAGCTGACAGTATGAGCAGGCCTTTCTAATGAAGTTTCTGAACCACAGACTTCACTTTTTCTTTTTTCTTCTTTTTAAATATAACCTTGTTAGAAAATGACATTCAAAAACTAAGAAGGATCATACACTAAGGGATCCAAAATAATAAATGCTAAGTGTCATTACGTAAATATGTTCCACTATATCTATTGGGCAAAAATAGGAGAAGTACACTAAATGTGCAAAAAAGTGTAACATGCATTGGACTAAAACACAGAAAGAGGCAGCTTTCTGTCAGCCCTGAGCACTTTTGCTGCTTTTATTTAACTAATTTTGGTTCTAGAGATTGCACACACAAAGGATGGTTTTGGAGGGGAATCTTGTATGTAGAGGCACGTTTATTTTTCAGCAGTTATTTTCTGTATTTCAGATATTCAAACTGCTTATAAAACATTTTAACTACAATTATACAGATCCCATTAAACTCTTATTTTGGCCAAAAGAAGGAAATAGGTAACAATGGCACCTGCTTCACCAGTTGGCTTCATTTTGAGTTAGTGGAGTCATTAATGTTTCACCCCAAGTTAAAAAAAAACACAGTTTTCTTCCATTCATGAAAGCAGAAAAATGGCTAGCCTTTTTTCACCCTGTACGTCAACAATAGAAATATCACTTATGTGACTGAAGGCAAGCTAGAAAAAAAGTGTTTCCCTTAATTTTCTGTGGTGAATTTATAAGACAGCTCATCAATAAATCTGTTTAAGAATTCAGCAAAAATTAAAAGCCAATGAACAAATATTAACAAGATTCCCATGACATCTTTTGTGTTTGGCTTTCAGCATTGAGTTGTACCACTGCCACTTGTCAAATCTGGCTGTCATTCATTAAGCTGGAGAGAAACAAAAGCTTTCTGTGACCCAGAAAGATTATAGATATGGGAAACTTCACAAAATTTACTTCATCCTTTTACCTAATGGTCGTCCTGACACACTAAATCATTACGCTATGGGAAAACACGCTGACTTCAGAAAAGCTTCTTTTATAAGATTCCCATCAGCAAGTCTGCTGAGGAACCTATTTTCCTTGAAGACATATACTTGTTTCAGTCCTACAGATTAATTTGGATGATTCTATTTACCAGAAAAGACTATGGATTTATTTTTGCTGAGTTCATTACCCTTCACATGGGATGTGGTACTGTGATGATGGCCCTCCCTCTAAAGGCGCAGACATGCTTGATGTAATGTGATTTTGCTTTGGAACAGTTTTCTCATGCAGAAGCTGGGGTTGCAGACTACACCAAGACTTCAGTAATTTAAGATATAAAGTTAAGCCTCTCTCACTACTGTATCAATAAGGGTTATTTATATTACATTATATATTTTATATATACATAAGTACATAAATACATGTATTGTTATTTCTTCACCCTGACTTTTCCCAGGCAACATTTTTGCTGACAATTTATCATCCTCTTGGTTCTGATTTCCAGCACCCCGACAGCAGAGGTGCCTCATATCAAACCCTGAGCAGCAGCAGCAGCAGGATGACACCAGTGAGGTACGAACTGAAGCAACTTTGAGTCTGCTCCATCTGGCACCTGGAACCAAACCAGTCCTCTGATGGAAAGCTGTCGTGATGCGAAGCTGATTCTGACCCATCCTTTCAGCTCAACACCAGATAGCATAGAGCTGCTTTGGGATTAATGACTTAAAAATCCTCTCACTCTGATTTGGAATCCAAACATGGAAGACAAGGAACTGGAGGACGGAGCCCAGACTCGTTTCTTCTGATTTTTCACTTTCACCAATTTGTTGTAGCCATGCATTTACCGATCAGTCTAAAATATACCCACGTTTTGAAGGTTAAACATATATAAATTGTAAATTGAGCACAGCATTTTGAACATGAGACATTAATATTTATTCAAAATGAAAGGCTTTTATGTGAGAAAATAATATCTTTTCTTTGCTGAAACATTTTTAAAGGTTCATCTTCTCCGAGGAAAGCAGTAAAATACAGTGTGACAGATACAAATCTGGCACATACCATGTCCACATTCACATATAAAAAAATGTTTTCAACATTTCAATTCAAAGACCAGCAATAAAATAAAAAAAAAAACTCTCATATCCTTAGGATTCCAAATAATCATTTCATCCATGTCTCAGTATTGACTTACAAAGACAGGACTTGTCTTTGCTCTGTAGTTTTCATATACAAACGAACTGAGGATAACTCATTGTTACGGAAGTCAGTGGGATTGTCAGCTCCTTTACAGAAAAAGAAAAAGCCAGCTAGATGCAGCTGGCTCACAACTCTGGAAAAAATATTAAAGACGACAGAAAGAGCACGATGTTTTGGCTTTTCTGCAGCCATTATGATATTGAGCAATATGCTGCAAAGAGCAATTGCAGTAAAGTGCTGCAAGACCACCTCCTTGCTGAATGAAGGTCATGCAAGGACTCTTTTGAATACTCGGAGCTGAATGGCTAATTCTGCATCTTCTCAGATCGTTTTTTACACATCTTTCCAACATGAGCTTTGGGTTTGTCACATACTGACAGAAATGCCATGGTGGTGAATAAGCTCTTCCAAACATCACCAAGAATCTCAAGGATTTGTTTGTTTGATCTTTTCCATCTAAACCATATTAACCACTCTGCCCAAAATAGACAGAAGAGTCCCTCCACGTTCCTCGCCACAGAGGGCAGAGGCAGACAGGTTCTTGCCTTGGCAAGAGACGAGGGGATGCTGCTGAGAGCTTTTCCTGAGGACCACGGTGGCCACCAGAGGTGTCCCCACTGCAGTCAGTGGCAATGGCCAGCCCGACAGAAAGCAGCACGCCGTGCCACCTCCAGAACATCCACACAGCCCCAGGACTAAGCGCCCCTCAGAAGTCGTGGACCCAAAGAAAGAGGACTTGGCCTCAACAGGCTCCTCGGTTTCCCCTTCCGCTGTCTTACAGCACATTATACAAGAACATAATGTACACATTAAGCAGATACATACATGCATATCTGTGCCTACATCATATAGACAGCATACATAGACCCGACAGAGAACTCACGCATCAGCAAAAGGCCAAGTCTATATTACCAATGGGGATTGCATCAGGCACATTAATAGCTGACATGGTAAAACAATTTTGCAGTTTGTACTGCCTTCCACATTTTCTATTTTCAAAAGGGGAAAAGCAAAGAAGAGACTGGAATTTCTGCCTCTAGTTACTCAGACCATAGAGCCAATGTAATTCTGCTGTCTTCATTACATTATTTTTCCCCAGAAACAGTAATACTCCAAAAAGATTAAATTAAATAATACTTTAAAAAAATCAAGCAGTTCTTTAATTTCATTTCAATACCATCTTGCTCTTCCAACAGCCTCTCAGATGTGCAGGAAATGGCTTAATGATGTGCCTTTATTAAAGGGAAGTGCTGAGGTATCTCTGTGTGTTGCTCCCATCCCCCTAAAGTTTCCGCAGCCACCGCTCAGAGAAAATTTATCTGCGAGCAAAAATGTCTTCACCAGAGCTTCTTTTTATCACAGAAGCTGCAACAAAAACAGCACTTAAAGGACATAATCATCTCTACTCACAGTACCTCCTGAACTGTAAACACAGTTTAAAAACTGCACGCCACGGAGCTCAGGCACGTCATCTAATCCTTCAGAAACTCTACCCTGCTACAAGTGAGGGGAGGACAGCGCCAGCCAGCACCATGTGCTTCCATTTCCCAACCCGCCACCTTCCCGCGAGGGTGCAGCATCCCTCGGCCATCGCCTCTGCCCAGGGAAACGTCAACGCTCAGCTCCAGCAGCTGGAAGGGCCGGGGCCTCGTTGGCAAAGCCCTCACTGCTCTGCCTCTGGCCCTCCGAGTGCCCCCAGGGTTAAGAGCAGTTACCACTATGCATTACACAGGAATATAGGCTGCTGCCCACAGCCCAAGGAGGTGTATCCCCTTCCCCTTGCCTGCACTACTACAGCAGGAAAATACAAACAAGAGAGTAAGCGGTATGTAATGAAGCAGTTGGGGCTGCCGCCCATGCTCTCCCTGGTGGGCTGCTTGAAAAAATTGCTCGTGTGAGCCATTTTTTGTTAGCGAAGCAGCCGAACAGCTCTGATGGCTTTGCACCTGCCTTGTGGGGCAGCACTGCTACTGAGTGGGCTTTGGCAGCCAGACCTATCACAACAAGGGCACAAGCTTTTTATTTCTTTTTAAATCTTCATTTATTCAGGACAAAGTGATTTGAGCTAACTAGAAAGCCATTCTTTCCTCTCTTCCATAACCCAAAAAGTCTATCCTCAGTGGTGCTACCATACCTTGCACTGCCATGTGGCTGCTCCATAATGAACAGTGGCACTGGCTGCAAGGTGAACAATGCCGCGCAAGCCAAGGGTACAGCTGAAGGGTATTTTATTCTGCCAGATCTCATTGTGTCTGAACAACTCTCTTTTTGGTAAATCCTACCAAAAAAGCTGTTACTTACTTCACAAAGATCCAGCAGAGCTGCATGTTGCTCCCCCCAGTGCATTCCACCCAACTCAGCAGTAGGTTCGTTGAAGATTGTATCACATTTTCCAAAAACTGTTACCTGTCCCTGTCTCTGTTAGTCTCCATCCCCACACTCTACATCTCATTTGAAGTGCTGAACCACAGAGCCTTCAAGTCGTAACCTGCATTGATTTTTAAAATCAGCTTGTAGAGAAAGAGGAATCCTCCCCTACAGATCAATTTACACAGCTGTCATGGCAGTAAGGTCACGCAGACGGGAACAACCTGCTGCAGCGCTGTTAGCCTCTAGGACCCGATCCATCTCTCCCACTGAAATCAGCTTTGTCACTGGGAGCAAATGGTCAGGGTTAGCCGAAACTCGAATTGAGATTTCAAAATCTACATTTCAAATCTACATTTCAAAATCATACACAGATGAGGAGCATGCTCAGAGGTTCCTCGTTTACAATTTCTATTTTTCACATAACACTAGTATAAAAAAAGGATCCTTTTTTAAGTGACAGACATGCTGTAGATGATCATTTTTACCCATGACAAACTCAGCACTGATCAGCTTCATTCAACTACTCTCATACATCACAAATCACACAGTCAGCACGACTTCACCACCAAATTGCTTCTCTCTCAAATATTTCAGTGTTCTCTGCAAGCTTTACGGGGTCTTTAAGACCCAAGTAAACATCTGTACAGGTATGGGAACTAGAAGATATTGTACTTCTTTGCCCCAAATCATTTGAGGTCAGAGAATTCTTATATTGTCCCCAGATGCGTTATTTGTTCCAATACTGGGTGATTTTTTTTTTTTTTTACAGGATTAGCATACATTGGTCTAGCAAAGGGTTATGGAAGTTTTTGCTTGCTTCAGGCCTTCCAAACGCTACTGGAAGCCACACACTACGCTACACCTTAGCATTACTCACGTGGAGATAAAAGTCATGTCGCATTAAGCCATACGAAATGAAATCACAGGCCACATCCAATGTGCAGATTGTGTCCTAGCAGGCCAGATGTTGTGTGCATGATTAACTACCAGCCTTTCAGGGGAAGGTGAGGAGCATACTTAGATATGCCCTCTACTGAGATTGCCCCAGAAAAGCTTTTTTTTTTTTTTTTTTTTTCCTTTAACCATATGAAACAGAATTATGCTGCATTTCAAATGGATTACAGACAAGGTCTGACTCCCATTGTCATGACTTACGGACAGACTGAACAACAGCCAGGAAAAGCAGTGCTGGCTCCCAGGGGGTAGGAATCACTTTGCCAGTCCCCAGTCTGGAGCATCGCTGGGAGCTACATATGGATGTGCACACAACATACACTCATATCATTAGTCAAACCACAGTGTGACCTCCAACTTCACAAAGATTAATCTTAACAAGGAGAATGAAGACAACAGCCCGAAGATACCGTTGTGTTAAGTCCCTAGAGAGAGAGACGGCCCCACTGGTTCTCATGGGAGAGATGGGGACCCAAAAATGAAACTGGGAGCCAAAGGAAAACAAAGGGAAAGAGTTGCCCCAGCAAAAAATCACATCTGAGAGGGATCTGGAGCATGAAGCACGCTGGTCAAGGGAAAATGGATAAAGATGTACTGGCTTTTGCACAACTAAAGCACTTGAGGCATTCAGAAATTGAAGAATGCAGAAGGGCTAATCTTACAAGCAAGTTTTTAGAAATGCCTTTCAATTTTATTCTTTTTGTAGAGGAAAAAGAAATTTAGCACAATGTTTAGCACTGAGACAGACTTTTATAAGAGGTATCTATGACATAAAGTGTGAGCAAAGGCCTTACAAATCACGTTCGTCCATGAACTAATGAAGACCTCAGAGAAAGCTAATTCACATTTTGCAAGAGTGTCTGAAGACATCGGCATCCATGTTTGTCTTATTGGCATCAAGCAGCTGACACTGCCGTAAATGCTGCAGTGCAAAAGTATCGCATAATCCGTACCATTCAGAAACGTTTCTACTGTACAGTTGAGGACTTCATAGACAGCATCAGTGGAAGGAGGACATTTTTCTGCTTCCTAATTAGCTGCCAAGTGATGCAGTGTTCCTTACTGCCTGCAACGGCACTTTGGGAAATAACCCCTCACCATGGTAGGTCAGATAACCCATGAAAGGCCAAATCTACAGCAAACTCCACTAGATAAAGCTGGTTTGGTTCTCACCAGAAATACTCACTCGGTTCCTGTTTCTCCAACTACCTCAATTTCCTCTACATGTCACTCCCTGTCATTTTTTTCCTTCCATAAATGCACATAACATTGATTTTTAAGCATTGTGCAATTTGTCCAACAGTTCTCCACCTTTACTTTGCAGTCACTTGATGTTCCACTGAATTCCCTACAATTTTAAAGTTCTTAAAGCAAACTTTTAGCAAAGCTTTTTATCAGCACGTACTTGAAATGTTAGGCAGATCGTCTAAGAAACTACCTGGTGCGTCAGACATTCAATTTTACATTCTTGGGGGGAAAAAAAGGAAGGAAAAAGGAAGTACTTTCAATTGTGTTGCAATATTCCTCCCATCCGTGATATTTCACCCTGCAGGTGAACACCTGCAGCTTTTGGTTGCTTTATTAATTTCTGAATTATTGTTTGAGACCAATGCTTCAATTTCCTTAAAAAGTGCTAAGCCAGTTCCACTTGCATTTGTACTAAGTTCTCAGACTGAAGCTATCAAACGAGTGAAGTGCACCAATGGGTTGCTGAAAAATAAGCCTCCACCTTGATGTTTTCTGCATTACACGGTAAAGGAGCATCTCAAACTGGTTACTCACACAGAGCTCACCCAACTGCAACTCAGAAGCTCACCACTAGTTGAGCTGAATCGCAAACCCTTTTGGCTCATCAGCCCCTTCCATCTTGTGATCACTTACACTTCTGGAAGAGTTTTGATTATAGCTCAGCAAATGTTAGACAAAAAATAATTAACCATAAGTGCATTCATTACAGGCAAACACCCATAAACTGCAATATGAACATCAACTATACTTCCCTAAGTGACAAGGAGTCCCTCAAGGCTCAATTACTTGCCACTTTTTGCTCCATTTCAGATGTTAGCAGCCCTACTCTTTCTAAATGGGTAATAACTACTGATAACCATTTACAAGCAGCAATTAAGAGTTTTAAACTGATACCAATGACTTCTCTCAAAACTGGGACCAAGCTGGAGCATTACTTATTTTTCCCAACTTCATAGATAATTATCTCAGCGTGTTCCATTTCCCACATAATTTACTTTGGTAAATCACTATTATTCACTACATACCCGCAGCTAGAAGTTTACAGAAACTGCCTAGCCTGTAACACAGATCCCATCTGAAGCTGAGAAAGGAATACAGATATACGTATGTACATCCTTTTGGATAAATTTCTCTCCACTGTCTAGATCCAGGAGCAGTGGTTAATGATGGATGAGACCAGAATATCTGCTTACGCATAAGTGCAGCACACAAAACATGTTGAATGAGCACTCAGAGACTCATCCTTTCTAAAAGCAACTCCTACTCCTTTTCAATATATATTGAAAATACATTTTTTTTTTCAGATATATATATCAAAATATATTTTTTCAATATATGTAATCAAAAGACTATACTGAGCCTACCAAGTATACTTTCAGCAGATACCAGAAATAATCACTATCATATAATGATTTATTGAATATTATTTGTCTATTGCACATCCACCTGTCTTCACTGCTCCTCCACTCACCTGTTAACTGCACAAAGCCACAACCAAAAATGACTTGTCCCAGCACACTCAGAAAATGATTGCCCAAACTAGAGCCTGACAACAGTCTGAACATCCACAAAACATCCAGATATCTGACAACCTGCAAAAGAACAAACTTTCAGAAAACTTCCAGCAGAGGCATCTTAGTTGATCACAGCAGTGAAACTGTCATTTCACACTGCAATGGGAGCAGAACCAAGTAAGCTCTGAGCACTAGAGGCCATTAAAATTACCCTGGATGGTAAACACAAAGTCAAGTGTTTCAAAGTGGTCATCAATGCCCATTCAAAGTATTTCCTTCTTTATCTGGAAACCTTTTTTTTTTTTTTTTTAATTTCTTCCTCCACACCCCTTTTTTTTTTTATGTTTGCTTTTGTTTTTACCCTCAACAGAATGACATTTTGCATTCCATTTTATTCATTTATTAATGATTGAGTCTCATCATTTCCATTAACCAGTATCATCTATATACCAAAAGGTCAATTCTAAGAATTAATGAAGAAGACTGCAGGTAAGCACTGCAGACAGTATTTTGAAGGTTTTGCCTGTGTTAATATTGAAGGATTTACCATGCTTACACTGTTCTTAAGATTCATTCTGGAAGTGGAAGCTTACTCTTCAAACTTTTTCAAATGATTTAAATCTTTTTCTACCACCTGTATCTCTCTTCCCCAAGGTTAGACAGCTTGTGGCAAAACATACAGATAGAAACTGAGTAAGAAGAGTCTTTTTTTCAGCTGTTACCCTGAAATAGAGTTAAAGGACAGGAACAAAAAAAATAAAATGAAATAATCTACTGTAAATGGTATGTTCAACTCAGATTTGCAGTTTAAAAAAATCAAGTTATCCATTTGAAAAAAGCAATACAAAACAATAGGAAGGTGGGGGACGGTGCTTGATCATTTTTTGTTTGTTGCTGTTGTTTCATTTGTTTGTTTTTGCTATGATACTTCATTTACTCTAGTCAGAGAGGGAGAAAGGGAAGTGTGAGAGAGAATACTTTCATCTTTCTTCAGAGATGCATGGAGGTGTGCTCGAATGGAGCTAAGGGAAAAGAGGAATAAGTGATGTCTTTTACAGAACGTTCAAATGCATCCTACTTTAAAATGAAGTATCTAAATGTAGCATCTGTAGCTGTCGACAAAAAACATGGATCCAGCCAACAAAGTTTCTGTTATTGCCATGATCTCTGCCTTTCAGCTCATGCAGACGCCGACTTGCAAACAGTGAAAATTAAAACTTGTAAGCAGCAGCAAACTGCTCAAGAATATTGATACCTCTCTTGCGGAGTGCCATCGGCTCCTGACAGCCAGATTCAGACGTGCAAGGTAAAGCGTTTCAATCTGTGCATCCCTCTGGTCTGTCTGCAGCGCAACATACGACTTCAAACAGCCCTCAGTAAACAGTCTTCTCATCACTCCAGCCTGGGCTGAATTTTAATCAAGGTCCTTTAAATGCCATTGAACAAATCCATATACTATGGATTGCTTCTTGTATGCCTCTGGCCAACCGCTGTTTGGAGGGTCATTTATTATTTTTAGAAAACCAAAACAATTCAAAGTAATAGTACAAATTCCAGTACATCTTGAAGCAGGGCAGTCATTTCTGGTGATTTTGTATTGCAAGGGAACGAAGCTTTTAATTATTCCTTTAAAATGACATAGTGTATGCATCCATCTGTTAGTCACGAGAGGAGGAGCTAGATTTATCTCATGATAAAGAAGCAGTTTTCAGGCCACACACTCATCAGACTGGGATTCTACAATTCATGTACTACACATTAAAGAAAACCAAAGAACAGGAATATGAGCTCTCAACTGTAATATTAGTAATAAAGAGCCCACAATTCAAAAGGGATCATACACACGATGAAAACACTAAACCTGCTTGAAAACTATTTTTTTTAGCAAATCCATCCCAGGCAAGGTTAGAGTCTATGCATGAGTTATCAGACAAGGAGCACGCTCCCAGCAGAGCCATAGGCTCAGCAAAAACTCATTAGAAAGCAATGGTGGGGAGGGGAAACGTGGTCATCATTTGCCTGCTCTGTTCTGCAAAGAACTATATTAGGGAGGTATAAGCCAGCAGACTGCTGACTGCTACAGTTCTTTCCATCTCCCATAGATAAGTCAATTAATCAAACTTTGCCTACTACCTGTCAAAAGCCTGTCTCTGTCCTCTTGTTGAAATACAGGAAGAATGCAGGGGTTCTTCCTCCACCTGCAGGTTGTCTCCTAGCTAGGGAGCGCTTCCAGTCGTTGCAGGAAAACATTATTCCATGCTGGTAAACTGCTTTACAAAACTCTCCTCTTCTCTGTCTTTCTCTCTGTGTCCATCAGCTGCTCTGTTCAAAGATTTGCACCTGGAGAGATGTGGGGCTTTGCCCAAGGTTTGAGCATAGCCCCCAGAGCCATAGAAGTGACTCTGACCACTGACGCCTTCTTCCTACAAACTGCTGCCCACACGTCTGGAGCGAGCATCAATGGGGGCCACCATGGAGCTTTGCCAATTAATTGAGGAACAGGCAGAGATTCATTTTATGCCTTTTGTATTCAAACCATTGGGTTTTGAATTCCTCAGAGACAGAGGTCAAGGTCAAGTCTTCAGTGCTCTTACCCTGACTTCCAGCCCTGACTCCAACACGGCAGCCAAAGCAACAAGCTCCAGGAGGCATGGCAAAGGAGCATGAATCAGAGAGCCTGTCCCCTAGTCCCCAGGTTCCCTCTGGCACAGAGGGTATAAAAGAGAATGAACTTGACCCAGATTTTCCATTTCTCTTTCTGTAAAATAGATAACGCCAATAGAACATTGCACTCTGGCATCTAAAAAAGAAAAGAAGTACCTGCATACAAGGCACAAATTCTATGAAAATAAGCAACGCAAGCAATATGCAGTATTCATTCCTGCTGCAACTTAGCCTAAATTGATGGAGCTCAAAAGCACAGGCATCATCCCGGGACCTGGTGATTTTCCTTTTGTAGTTCTGCAGGCTCAAACAAGGATAACCAAAGGGGATCTTTCAAGAAATGCATCTCTGGAAAAAACGTTCTCCCTGTCTCTTCATGCCAGAAGAACATGATACAACTCAAAAGAGGAACTTGAGATAGGATGTTGTTTTCCCTCTGCCATTACAATTATACAAATCCACATCCATTATGGGAAGTGCTTGTGTATATTTTTATCTGGAGACTAAAGAAGCATTCTTTGAGGAATATGTTGAGTCTTCTTTCCAGCAGAAAATAAAGTAAGAAAGAAGCAGACGAATTTTCCCTCACAGCTTGAAAAGCTGGAGAAACTGGATTTGTACACAACTGGATCTCAGAAGTCTGCTGAAAGCAGGGTATTATGCCTTTTTGTGCAATTGCTGATGGTGTGATTAGCCAATGTGCAAGTGGGATGTTT
Organism: Anser brachyrhynchus; assembly: GCF_964034855.1. Taxonomy (NCBI): domain Eukaryota; kingdom Metazoa; phylum Chordata; class Aves; order Anseriformes; family Anatidae; genus Anser; species Anser brachyrhynchus. Next base: position 43,065,848 of record NC_137695.1, on the reverse strand, counting down.
CATAAGCATTTCAGGGAAGAAGAGTGGAGTTCCACTGAGGCTGGTGGAAGGTGTGAAAAGGGCTACATGTAGAAAATCTAGAAGATTTATGCCAGGGAAAACAAATACAGGTTAGGACCATGATTGCTATTGCTCACCAAGGCCAAAAGGAGATCGAGGCAAATAGTTACCAGACGATGAGTTCAGAGTTCACTGAAATCAATGGAAACTACCACTTATTACCATCTGTTCCATCCACCTCTGAATCTTGCTCTGTGATTGACTAGGTTCTTCGGTACTTTTACAGCCATTGTTTATTTCATATTATAGGCTGATGAAATGCTAAAAATGACCAGTTGTTGAATACAACCAATTCCCAGAATACTCTTGTTTGGGATTAGTTTCTGAGTTAGGTTCAGACTAAGCATTTTTAGATCTATTTTTATTTGTGTTGAAATAGATGCTTCAGTGTTTTTAGCTGTATGAGCAGCAGCTGTTGCCATAGACTCCTTTGCTGCAGCATGAGCGGGAGTTGGATTCAGTGCTATTATCTGGAAAGCATTTTATTTTTTTTTTTCCCACAACTCTCCTGCATATAGATTATTTTTTTCTAACAGCTCCCAAAGTTTTTTATGAGAGAGAATCAAACTGTTCTTGATTAAGTTCCTCAGCCCAAGCACAGTGAAGTGAAGTGAAGAGAAGATATCTTCGCACATTGTGAAGATAGCATTCTGGCTGTAGTTGAAGCCAGTAAGTCACATTTGATTTCAGTTAAAATTGTATCCCATCCTAATTTTGATTTACCAAACTATTTCTGACTAAAGCAATTTTCTTTGGCAATTATAGCCTACGGTATCAACTAACAAAGAAATTTCCAATCAGAAGCTCCAGTATCCTCCATCATCATAACCTCTGGACATTTGAAAAGCACACAGGCAAGCAAGACGTTCTAATTATTCGAGTCCCTAGCTTTTAGGCAGTATCCTTCAACTCACAGCAATGAATTTTGTGAAAATCTCTCATTTGAACAAACTCAAAATTTCGGAAATGTAAGAAACTGCCATTTTCATTTGTCTAAACACAAATATCATTTTTCTTTAGGGAAGTCAATGTAACTTTAATGGAATTTATAAGGGAGGATGCCACATGAATTAGTCAAGGTATATGCTAAATTCTTAACTGAAAGATAAAAATCATAGCCTCCTTGCAAGCCTGTCTTCAGCGCTTCTACTTTCCTCATGTGTTTGTCTTCTTCCCTCATGCATACTGCACTCCCCTCCCTCCTCACGTGCATGGCATTGGTGAGTACACTGAAATGTGTTAAATAATTCAGAATGGCTAAAGGTAAAATTGTTCGGGTCAAGTAGCTAATATTAGTGGTACTCAAAACATCAGTTTTTGACAGAAAAGGAGTATATTCTGCGGTTCTTCCCACTTCATAAACTGCCTGATAAGTACCTTGAAACATCTAAGCAAATACATTCATCAAATAAGGCAATTTAACACGAACAAGATGTTTTTGGAAAAAATCAATACTAAAAGGAAAAGTTAGCCTTTCCTCCCAAATCAACTGCAGATTCATGCAGGCACTACTCGCAGAGATTTTCTGAGAAAGAATTATTTCCATTCGCTCTTTGACTCCCGGTTTCTTGGAGTCGTTCTTCTGAATGATGTTTCTCCAGTTGCAAAACCGGATGATTTCCATTTGTCATTCTGATTACACAATGTATGCGAGGATTTCATTTTACAATATAATATTGACTAAAATATTAATAGAAAGCGATGACAGGAACCAATCCAAAATAGCACCATGCACTTTTTTTCTTTTTATTAGCTGTGTAGTTTCCACCATTAAATAGTCTATTCCCCTTAATTAGATTCTAGCTGTTGCAGAGCTGGGAGTCAAGAAAGGGAAAGAACCTTTCAAAGAGTTAACATCTCAAACTCTGCAACACGTTTTAGGAGCCAGCGCGGCACAGTAACTCATTATGCATATGTAAAACTTTGCAGAAGATCACCGATCAGTTCCAAAGTCTCGTTTCTTTAGCCCCTGAGTTGAAAATTAGAACGTGGCATATAAGGAATTTTCACCTGAAGTTTAAAATGCCTGTATACATAGAAGTTTAATTTATTATTCTAATGACTTTCACAGCTTGAGATTCTCACTGGGAGACATGCCTGTATGCATTTAATAAGGCTGCAGAGATTGGGACTATTCCTGAAGGACTTTCTGAATCATTTCCAAAGCATCTTTTTATAGCTAGCAAAGTATAAATTATGTAAAAAGGCATTTAGATAGATACCATCAAATGTATTTGACTGTTAACCCCTCTTTGTTAGATTAATCTATAAACCTGAAAAGAATCCACTTTTAGCATTCCAAGACCATGCTCACTTATTTAGATGTGAAGATGTAATCATTCAAATAGCTGGGGTGGGGGGAGGCAGAGGGGCAGGGGGAAGTCTTCATGCTGTTCTCTTTTACTCCCCAGAGACCTGAATAGCACGTTCATGAAAAATCCTCTGTCCTATTACTGCAATGTTTGTAACGCACAAACATAATTAATGATCCTCAGCCTTAGATTCCTGGAAATCTAGTAAAGAGATCTGATGCACTCTCCCAGTATATGGGCATTTATATCTGCTCTTCTTACTGACAAAATCCTAGTTCTTTGGGGATGCAGGAACGGAAAAGAAACGTTCCCATTTGTATAAATCATCCAGTAGCAGAGAATAAAGAGAGCTAATGGCAGAAAACAGAGTTCCAATTAAGCCATGTATTTTATTTTTTTCCCCCTACAGATAACAAAAGAGCAGTGTTGGTGCAACAACTCTGTTCCTTTTCATAAAGGGCATTTCATCGCCTCATTGGAGTTTGCGTATGATAGCAATGAATATTAAATAATGGCCAGACAGAGGACAGGAGTATGAAATTATCTAGACTGGCTACCAAAGGCTAACCCTGAGTTTAGAATTTTTCTTCTCCTCACAAGGTAGTTATAAACAACACACCGCACGTTTCTGCCATTTGAGGCCAAAATACTCACGAGAATTGCACATCTCCAGTTTCAGTGCCCTTGAAGATAGATAAGATCATTCAGGCTCAAACATGAACTGCAGCTTGACTGTAATCCAGATTCAGATCTGTGCACCCTCTTCCTTGGCCATCTCTAATTATGAGTAACCTTGATTTGCTTTTTTAGCTCGGTAAACAGACAAGCTGGGTACAAGTGTTTCTCACACCACGGCAGAAAACTGGATAATACATACATCAGAAGAGCTCCCTTCCCCTTCACTGCATGACTTCTGTTTTGCAAGGCATGCCCAAAAGTAAAGATGATGTTAAAACATTTGACAAGAATATTCCCTGTTTTTTTCCTCATTGAAAACGACTGCAGGATTCTAGTTACAACGACATTTTGTCAGTTCACTTCTATAAGTGGCCACTTTTCATACACGCCAGCTAAGCAGAAACAACCTGAGCCTTATGAATACTTATCAGATTGTGTGAAAGTCACAGGCATCACGCTGCTGTCTGACTCTCAATAGCAGGGGACTTCTGGGTGTCATTTGGGAATGAAAGGATGCTGTCATTAGTCCAAGAGGAGAAAGAGCCAAACGAGGCTCCTTGTGAAAGCAGTCCAATGATACAACATTTTGATTAGAATACATGACACCAAGAAATTGTCTGCTGGCAACCATACATTTTCCCATTACAACAAGAAGACACAATAAAAGGGAATTTCTTTTCCAACTCTGAGACTACTAAGAGGTTTCTGAAACCTCAGGTTTCACGAGACCACAGCCTCTAGAATTGAAAAAACAGGGGAAAGAAAGTATTTTCAGCAAAAAAAAAAAAAAATCAAGAAAAAAAATAAATGTTTCCTCGCTGGTATATACTGGTATACTTCCCTCCATACAACTCATTACACACAGGGCCATGTCTAGCACAAGTCACTCCATCACCGAGCAGTGGCTATGAGGTGCCTGCATTCAGCTGCCTGGCTCTGCCTCCATCTCTCTCACATTTTATAGAGATCTTTTGTACTCACATTAAAAAAAAAAAAAAAAAAAAAGGCAGTACTAAACAGCACCTGACTCAGCACTGTGATCATCTTTCTGCAGGTGACCATCCCAAAAAAACATGCTAGCGACTGTGCTGAGAACAGTCTCTCTCTCAACTGAAAAGTCACTCTGCACCTTAGAAATGTCTACATAAAGTTTTGTTGAACTTGGTACATACTTGAGTGGGAAAAGCTCAAGTGCATAGTAAGAGGTATTCTGTGACAAAATGTTCTGCAACTTCCTGACCAGCTTTGCCTGTGACTCTCCCCAAGCGGTCAGTCACAGTGAAAATTGGTTTCAAGGCCTGCTGAGAGCCCCAGCAAGTCTGGAAAACGAACTGACCTTGGATTAAGTTGAGTCACGGTTTGTAGAAAGCTAATCATGTACCTGCAAGTCCAAATAAAAATAAGCACATAACACTTTCAGCTAGATCGGGAAAGGGGGAGGAAATCAATAGTAAATACACTGGAAAATGTATTTTGAATTTTGAAATACAAACAGAAACTATCCATGGTTCAAACTCAGGTAATAGCTTCAGTGAAAGATGGACTTCAGCTGCTGCATTAACAGAAATATTTAACTTATAAAATGTTAAGCTTTTCTCCACATTTCTCACTGAACTTTTCAACAGTTCACTTGAAAGTGACAATGTTCAAGCATTAAAAAAGCTAACATCCAGAAGCGAGCAATGCACAGGATGCTGGAAGCAGGAACGTGTTTTGTTTTAGACAAACACCTTTACATTAAGGGAAAAGAATCACTAACTAAAATGGAGCTTTAGATTTATTTGGCTCAGTGCAAATCATTTTTTCTGCCAATTTTTGAATTTGTATGCAGATTTGAAAGCTTTGCATACATCCAGCTCCACAGGCAACACACCTCACTTCAGCTCTCCACTGACTCTCTTGCTACATGGCTCTAGGTGGACTTCCCCGTGCAAGTGGCACTTGGGTACACATGGTGGCTAATTTTGGCGATTCTACATCACTCTGGTTTCCTGGACTTCGACTGCCCAAATTTCTGACTGGTAACTTGTAATGGGTGACTGCCCAGGAGGGAGCAGGCCCAGAGAGCCTCAAGCAGGAGGCACCTGACCCAAGGACCTCATATAAAAAGAAAAGCACTGCATAATTTTCCTGAGAGCCAAGCTCAAACAGACTCAAACCCAGGTCTTGTAGGAGAGTTGATGCAGTAGAGTTTTCCACATTTTAGACCAAGACCTCAGTCTCCACTCCAGCTCCTTTCTGCCACATGCCAGAGGTGCAGCAGCACAAAAACCTCGCAGCTGATCTGTGGAAGACTCCCCAGAGTCGCACAAACTGATAACAGCTACTTCAAGAACCACATCTGTTTAGACATTTACCCCAGGGAAAGCTGTGACACCCTCAAAACACTAGTCGTGCATCCCACTTATCCCAGCCTCCAACACGGTCAATGCTGAAAGCATTTACTGGAGCTCTTCACGCAGGGAAGCCTGACAGCAAAGGTGCGAGAGCTTTACATGAACACAGCCACGGTATGTTCTGAGCTACATGGAATCCATTTGGTGTTTTATGAAGCATCACATACATCTTAGATACCAAGGAATACACACCTTGGTATCTTAAAAAAAAAAAAAAAACACAGATTTGAAATTGAGAAATGGTATTGATCCTACACTTGTCTTTGATCATGGCCAGGCACTCTCTTAGGCACAAAGGCCTCTCCAAACAGAGTTCACCTCTAGCAAGCACAGACACATTTGTAAACTAACGCTATTACTAAAAAAATACCCATTTATGTCTCTGCAGACACACGCACACAAAATAAAGAAAGAAATTCTGTGACCAAATCAGACTTCACAAAGATTTTCATCTAAAAAATTAACTGCTTGTAATTGAATTCAGGATTATTGTTTTTTATGAACTCCCCCAAAGGTGTGTTAAATTCCGGCAGGATACATTAGTTTTAGTACCCTTCTCTCACCCTCCTTCCAACACACTTTATTATCATACGCCATAAATAAATTCCATTGCTAAGCAAATGCTGAATGAAAACCTTTAGTGGCACAATGCTGATATCAGACATTCAAGCATTCAAGTCGAATAATGGCCCCAGACCTCCCGATGTAAAATGTACAAAGAGCAAACCAAAAAAAAAAAAAGAAAAGGAAAGGAAATAGAAAGGAAATTCATTCTTTTACATTAAGAAGTTACTTTTGTTATGAATAAGACTAAATCAAATAGAAAAAAAATCCTGGGACTCAAACTATGCTGTATTAATGTGGCTCCACAACAAAGCATGTTGCTGTGCTGTATAAATTAACTTTCCTTTTCTGGAGACAGTAAGTGCCGAGTGTTTTGTCTGGCTATATGGACCATGAACAATGTACCAATTTCATAGCATTCCGTTCACGCATAAGAAAACTGCATAGTATTAATATATCCTGACTAGATTAAAAGTCTTGCAAATGATTTTGCCTGAAATGCCCTAGTATGAGATCTCCTTTAGGGAAATATCTTCAGGACCAATTAGTTTAATTGACAAGGAAGCCAAGAGAATAGAAGCGAAGAGACAGAGACAAAGTAGACCAGGAAAGGCTCTGTTTCCACGTTTGCTGTCACATCCTGCAGTCTATTTTCTAGTAGTATTTGCAGCACTCCCCACCCTAACTATTTTTATTACTATCAGCTTCATGAATATGTTGAAACTAAATCATGGGAGACCAGCGGAGTGAAGCTTCCTAGGGCTCCAGCACCGCAGTCATGCCTGGCACTCTTTCTGCCTTTAAGAAACCCACTTTCATCGCTTTCTGTCCCCCAAATAGCTGATATACTTTTCAACAATTTTACCATGCCACGGTTGTTCCTCAGCACCCTCCAGAGAGGATACAGAGAACGAATCTAACCTACACAGTGCCATAAAAGCTATGAAATCTTCTGTTTTCCCTCCCCCATTGCCCCACCGTGCCCTGCAGAAGAAAACTGAGCCTACAACCCGATCGGATCTGTGACACTTTAGGGCCCCTGTGCAAGGGGGAAAGAAAAAAAAAAAAGTTGTTTCAACCTTGGGAATCATGTGGAATCCACATAATTTACTATTTCCTGTGATTCATCAAACTTCCTTCTTCCCAAGAGTAATTGGTCACCACTTATTTATACACCACAGAGAGGCTTAACTCCGAAGGTCAGGCAAAGATTAAAAAAGGCAGATCATTTGTTTTAAGAAATCTGGTGGTACTTTTGTTTGTTGTGTTTTTTTTTAAAATATGGAAAGAAAAACTATCATGTTCGAAGCATGCATTTGGTCTGCCAGAAACCACACGGGTTACCCTAGCTAGGGTGGTATCACGCAGTACCTCTAGGGTGGAGAGCCTTCAGCACAGAAAACCTTCTTGCATGCCCAGCGTGCTGGGCTTCAGTTTCAGGCAGAAGGACTAGGAAAACTGGGAGCATGCAATACAGCGCCTCGCACCAGCTTTGGCAACTTATTTGCACATTTTAAAAGAAAAGATTGTTACACATATGGACCCATCGTGTCTTGACACCCATGCAGATGGGACAAGCTTCAGTGTTAAGAATACTTCTGCAGGAAGAGCGTGTGAGCATTTTTGTGTTTACAAAGCAAAACATTTGGTTCCCTACAATAAAAACTTGTTTTCTTTACCATAATAAGAGATAAGAAAAAGCAGTTACGAAGCTAAAAGCCCAGAGGAGAGAAATAAAAACTAAATGCTAGTCCTCCAAGTTTCAAATCAAATTGTGATTGTAACATTTACTCTTAATATATATCTACTTTTAATATACTAATACTAAGAGAATCTAGAATTTAATGCTTTCTCTAGCTAAACTTCTGCAGAGTTTTAATTTTCTCTCCACACCTTACAGCCCCATAAAACCCTGCCTACACAAAGGTGTGAAGCAATATAAAAATAAATGCTTGACTATGTTAATACCACAAACTGCAAAACCCAGTTTGTGTCAACAATTAATATTACTTGTGTTAAAGTTTTCAGCAATTAAATGCTGAGATATAAAAATCTCCAATCAAAAGGAAAGCTTAGATATCTAAGTTTATATACACACCTATGGCAACATACATGAGAATACAGCTTGCGCCACAGCATGCATTAACAGGGGGACAGAAATTCAGCTTGTGTAAGAACTAGAAAATGTAGCATAGCCCCTGGATTTAAAGATATAATTAAAGTACATCAAACATATTTCATTATTATAACAGGAAAATATAATAAATTAATAGAAGCTAAGCCAATTGTTACAGAACAACCATGTATTTTCTAACCCTCTTTCAGATTCCAAAGATCTCCTTTATGGGAAGCAAAGGAATTCCAAACATCCTTGCAGGGCACTTTGCCTCAGGCATTAACTGAAATTCCCACCATGATCTAGGGAAGGAGGAAAAGAAAAAGGAACAGAAGTAAAAATTATGTATACATACTCACATAAAAATACATATATATGCATGTATGTGTGTGTGTATATATATATATTCTCATCAAACAAGATGTAGGCCAACTGTATTTCAGCTGAGGAAAATAGACAGAATTAAATGCAAAGACCATTTAGTACCTTAATTTATGATTTGATTCTTTGCAACAAAATTGCAAATGCAGAAATCCCTAAAGGTTTAGGGAAAGAAATCATACATAATTGGTTTTGTTCATGTGTTTATGTTGGGTTTCATTTTGTTTTTTACCTTCCTCATTTTGTGTTAGGAAATATTTGAGGTCTAAAAAAAAAAAAAAGGAATCTGAGACAAAGCCTTCCCTTCTTCAGCTAAAACACTTCTTCGTGTTGTTTTGTTTTGTTTTTCCCTTTTGGTATTGCTATGTACCTGCCTAACACTGGTCAGATGCATGGTCAAGATCATAGCTATTTTTTCAAATTAGTTCAAAGTACTCCTTCTACTCCAAATTAATCATTTTAATTATGCTGTCAACAGCTGCATCAGGGCTTCAAATCAAATCTGTTCCGTTAATGAGATCCTGTTGCTATACATTTTTTACCCAATACCCTTTTAAATATCTAAACTACATGTTAGGAGATTCCATTACAGGCTGGTCTTCATATGGACAGTCATTTTCAATAATTTAAAGTACATGCTCTGAATTTTTATATGTGGATGGAAAAAAAAAAAAAAAAAAAAAAAAACAACTCCTGGAAGTTTTGTCTTGGAAAGACAGGAATTTTTATGTCTTTCATTGGAATTCTCATAAAAGTAACAGAGGGAAAAAACAGTTTAAATGGAAGTATAAGAGAGAAAGAAGACAACCATAGAAAATTCACTGTAATTCACTGTGATAATTTACTCCTTCCCTTTTTTGATCTTTGTGAGGAAGATGTGCTGCTTCCTTCCTGTTCTTGCCTTTGCTTCAGCAAAACTATTCTAAATTGGTATTTTTCAACAAAAATATGTAACAGGAAGGTCACAATTTTGCTCAGCTTTCCCCCCCTCAACCCTGGTGTTCCTTTAAAACCTTACAAAAGAGCCTGTAGACAAGACTGTCAGGTAAAATTCACAGAACAAAAGAATGCAAATTGCCACCTATTACCTCCCAGGCACATTTCAAATAACCGAAAGGATTCTAGATAAATGATAAGATCCCAGTCAATAGCTCATTTCTGCTATAACTCACCGCACAGTCCTGAAAGGAAATGCACTGCAGTTAAGCCAGTACTGATTACTGGACAAGAAAAATATAGTTACCTTTTAACCACGGCATAGTAACATTTACAGATCAAAACCATGTTATTAAACTCCTGGACTTGCTGCTCGCCATGTCTGCTCAGAAATAGTTCTCAAATATCTACCATTGCTACGTGTCTAACAATACAGCACCTCAGAGCAGCCATACTCCAATTTTCTTTCTCCCTTTGGCTTCCATAAATCCCGTTTGCCTCTCTGTGCAACCAAATACAAAAGCTATCACTTCTCTTAAAAGGATAGTTAAGGTTACACCCTTCAATCTGCCACTGCGGTGAGGTGCTTACAAGCACTGTGCACTGCCCTAACCCATACACTTCTGAAAATACCACCCTCGGGCAACTAAAGCCTTGGCCTAATTTTCCAAATTGCTGAAGAGTCAGCAGTTTCTAATCACCGCAGAGGAACTACTGGGTCTGAGAAGCAGGCCGCTCATTTGAGTCCCTCAGGAGCAGAGTTTGGGATGCCTAATTTTGCACAGCTATTTTCAAACAATACAGCCTTAGTCAGGTTTTTTTGCCTAAAGTTTGGCCGAGCAGCTTGCTCCTTATGATGAGAGGCTAAAAAGGCTGTGACACTTGAACCTGTTGAGGAGATGGCTGGCTGGTGGTGGATGGTATTAAGGGAGAGGTTTGCAAAAATTATGCATGCAGTGGACAAGGGGAAAGCACAACTGTTCCTCCCCAAGCCCCGTCATGCCACAAGCTAGCAGACTACAGTTGAAAATACCAAATGATCAGTTTGAAGTGCGTAAAGGATAGAACTTCACACTACAGGGACAAGCCCCTGGCATCTGCTGCCACCAAAGGCCGTGGAGGCAGGCAGCCTGAGCGGGCTGAGGAAAGCGTCAGAAACTCTCAGCCACCAGATCCCTAGGCACGTACGGAAAGCAGTGAGCAGAGATATGCCCCATCTCATGCCAAACGCAACAGCCCTGGATGCTGGAGCAATGCATGAGGAATATCCCACCATCAGAGGGGGCACGGCAAGATGTGCGGGGCCCTGGCGTAGCCCAGGAGGGCATTTCAGCTTCCTTACACAGAAGTGGCCAGGAGCTACGTAGGAAGCAGCTTGAAACATGTCAGACCTCTGGAGCTCTCCTTGCAACAAACATCCCCTACTAGAAGCTGGGAGGTGAACATACTTTGCACATTGCTGGTATGGGGCTGGCCCATCTGTCCTTCAGCGTCAGAAGGAAACAAGAGAGAGCAGAGACCTGAGAGGAGCAGGAGCACCTCTCCTCTGGGCCAAACGCTTTTTAGCATGAGCCAGCCACACATGCTATTCAATCCAGAGGAGAGAAGGCAAGAAGCACAAGCAAAAGAACTACAGTTGATGCCAAGAAAATAAAGCACAAAGATCAACTATTGGAGAACAGAAGGAAAAGGCACAACACTCCCTCCCGTATTTGATGCTGTCGCTGTCCCCAAGCAATGCTGACATTACTCAAACGATTCACCAGTACCCAGTGAGATGTCCTGAGGCACACCAAGAGTTACTGATGTGAGGGCAGGGGTACAGTACTAGATCTGACCAATATGCCAAGCTCCAGCACTTACACCAAAACCAGCATTTGTGACGCTGAATATAAAACAATGATTGGCGATTATCTCAAGGTCAGCTCTTCTCATTGTATTTATTGAAACTCCCCCTCAGAAGCTTTTTTTACTTGGTGGGACAGGTGGTGAGAAGCAAGGAGGGGAAAGAAAGCAGGACCATCATGAATCTTCGTTCATTACTAGCTTTTGGAAATACAATGTATACATCTATCCTAAAGGAAGACAAAACAGGGAGACAGCTTTATTGGTTAGATTTTATCCTGGATCATAAGAAAGCTGACTTATAAAAACGCTGCTTCCTAAACGCCTTTAAGTGTCCGTATTAGATAAGTATTCTCCTGGTCTCCATCTGCATTCCCGACAGAGCACTCCTCGAGGTAATTCCTGCTATGTGCAGGATTCCTGATGGATTCGCCCTGGCCTGCCTGGGCTGCCAGCGGGCAGGTGATGTTGGAAGCTCCCAGGGCAGTGGGAAAACCCTATGTACAGAGTGTGCCGCTTGCAGCCACACAAGCAGCTCCACTTCGTTTGAGCTTGAAACTAATTTCCAGCTGCTACTGCACTGTTTTGCTCCATATTCCAGCTGCTTAAGAATTAAGTCTCTCTCACAGAAAGGACAACCCACCGTACAGAAAGCAGTTCTCTTGCTGAAACTACCAAGCATTTGGGGTATGTAAAGCAAGAGGTAGCTCATTTTTGTCACCAAATTTCTGATTTACTATAACAGTAATAATGCCTAATGCATGACAATGTTAGTATGCAAAATCAGCTAGCACCTGAATGGCACTGGGCAACTGGAAGGGAGAAAGCAATTATAGATGAGGTCAAACTCTAGGGATTTCCACAACTTTTATGCAAATTTTCAGTGTCTATTTTCATTCATAGACTAAGCAGTGAAAACAATAATCAAGGCTGGATTTAAGTCCTTTGAATATCCCACAGGAACATGTTTTGTAATGCATTGAATCTATTTAGCACTTTGAGAACATCAGTATCATCAGCCCGCTAATAATGAAGTCAAAGCATTATACCCATTCAAAGTAACACACAGATAAAGTCTGTCTGCTAGAGGTCTGGGCTCTTTTGGAACATACTTCCTACATTAATGTTACTGCTAACAGTATCAAACATTATTTTATGAACGATGTTATGTTGTGCTTTATGGTAAGGTTCTAAAGAAAAAATAATTTAAATGCATACAGTAAAATGGACTAAGCATTATTTTGGCAGCTTCATCTGTAAGGAATTCATCCTTATTCCAACTTTATGATATCTTTTTATAAGTTCTTGTAGACTAAAATTGTGCCTAGCAATTATTTAAGAAACATGACTCAAGAATCTATATATGGTTTACAAACATTGCTAAAGTGTTTGCCAGCAAAATATTAAAAAGCCTTTTGACTTTCCCCACAAAATAGTTAGATTTCTGGTTTGTTTGGCTTTTTTTTTTTTTTTTTCCAGTGATAGAAAATAATTTTTCCCCTTGAGATTAGAGAAGTAAGTTCAAAGGAGAGGTCCAATCCTGGTTTAAATCAAGCAGTTCTGGTCACATCTATTTCACTCAGCTAATGATCCCAACTCACAGAACACAACTCTTGCTTTTTATGTCATGAAACCACTTTTCTCTCCATGACCTTCTATCACATCTTACTTTTGCAGAACAAACTCCAGCAGCAGCCTACATATTCCTTCCATTTCCATTTTGCCTTTCTTTTCTGCAAAGTTCCATTGGCCTTTATTCCCCTTTTCTTTTCCCCTGCAGTAATTTTCAGGATTGGTTTCTTCTTTGAAATGTCCTTCATATACAAATGCTGGACTTGGCCAGACTGGGCAATGAAATAAAGAGGGGTATAATTCCCCCCTGCCCTCAACAACAGGAGAAAAAAGCCACCTGATATGATGAATCAGGAGACTTTCGTGCCATTTCTAATTTTAACATCCCATGTTCAAGTAATGCTGATCACAGCCTTTTCTTTCCTAATTACAGTTTTGGATGAACTGTATGATTTTTAGAGCTGGTGGAAGAACACCAGAAAAGCACAATGAGCAAGCAGCATTGCTAAGAGCATAACAGGCTAGCACAGCAAAACCAATAAGTACAAGATTGAAAAAGGGAATTAAATGTATGCATCATTAAACAGTTTATTCAATGCAGGATAGTTTCAATAAATCAGGTTTTTAACCTCAAAAAGTTTGTCTTTGATGACCATATAAGTCATATTAATCTAATTCCATGCCCCATACATACCTCTTCATGTATTTAGAAAGAATTAAATATTTATCTACTACAGGAAAACTAAAATAGTTGACTGTTTTAAAAATATGTATGTTGCTAATTAAAATTTAGGACTCCATAAGGCAATGTAATATTGTAAGTATAACTATCCACTTACAATGTAAGTTTATCTATACACTTACAAAAAGGTGCGCCCTTTCCCACTCTTTATGAGCAACAGAAACAGAGGACAAGTTGACAAATTGAAACATATTTCTAAACAAGGAAAAGAAAATAGAGCCAATTTCATTAGAAATTAGTTTCTACCTCAAAAATCTTTCTCCAAGTCTCTTTGCATGCCACAACATTTATGTAAATAAACAACAACAATAATAAACTCAAGTGCTCACGTGCTAGCACCTGGAAGTAGATTTTAATAACAGGACCTGAGAAATCTTATTTAAAAAAAAAAAAAGATTTCTATAACTGGTTTCAGATGAACTGTGGTTGTCCTGTCCTAAATCTGCATACATGCAGATTCACACTGTGAATTACTGCATTTTATGCTCCCACCATATCTCCACACACGCGTATACAAGCATATACATAAGAGCTTAATTGAATGAGTTACACTTACTAGCTTTTAACAAAGCAACTATCAATGTATTTACACACTGTAAAATTCTACTGAAATAGATGATTTCTCTATCATCAGGCACACGTTACTTGTTTCTAGGTGCTCTTCAAATTAGAGGGAGCAATGGGAGTTCAGCACTGCTGGGAGGTGTCTCTTCCAGGAACTGGGGTGTAAGACTTGTTACCTCTATTAGATCAGTCAATTATGAATGGTGAGGACAAGCACAAACGCAGTCATCTTTATCCTAATTTTTTAGCAATACCAAGCAAAACATTCCTTATATATTTAATAGCAAAATTCATAGAATCATAAAAGTCATAAAAGACCTCCAAGATCATCTGATCCAACCGACCCCCTACCATCAATGTCACCCACTAAACCATGTCCCTAAGCACCAGGTCCAACATTTCCTTAAACACCCCCAGGGACGGTGACTCCATCACCTCTCTGGGCAACCTGTTCCAATGCCTGACTGCTCTTTCTGAGAAGAAATGTCTCCTCATTTCCAACCTGAACCTCCCCTGGCACAACTTGAGGCCATTCTCTCTGGTCCTATCACAAGTTATCTCCAAGAAGAGGCCAACCCCCAGCTCCCCACACCTTCCTTTCAGGTACTTGTAGAGAGCAATAAGGTCTCCCCTGAGCCTTCTCTTCTCCAGACTAAACAACCCCAATTCCCTCAGCCGCTCCTCACAGGACTTGTGCTCCAGGCCCTTCACCAGCTTTGTAGCCCTTCTCTGGGCATGCTCCAGGGCCTCAACATCCTTCATATGAAAATACACATATACTTCAAATTATATCTCTGTTATTATGTAGAAAGTGTTTTGGTGTGTTTAGTGTTGGTTGACAGACTGTGGTATAATGAAAACAAGTATTAGGTAGAGTACCTTTCTTAAAAAAATGAGGAGCAGTAAACCATTTCTTGTAGTTCAGAAACTCTAATTAAAAGCATGCATACTGACTCCATTCCTCCTTATGGCCATACACCAAGAACTGAATATTTTGTTGCCTTTAAGTTCTGCAAAATATATTATTCTGCTTATTCACGTGGCTCATTCTCTGACATTTTAGACTGGGCCAAACATAGGAATGCAAAGCCGGGCAACTATAGGGCAGTCCTCAAAGTTCTAGTCTTTTTGCCCTACTTCAACCCAAATGTCAGGAGAGGAGAGGACTGACAAAGCTTTATTTTCTCCACGCTGCACTTGAGTTATTTCTAAGGAGCACTCAGTAATCATGAATCCATGTACTCTAGTCTTAGCCTTAAATCTTGACCCAAATGAATGCCCACTATCAGTGAAAAAGATTTGCAGGACACGCATCTCATCCCATCAGCCCCTCCTTGCAGAGCTGAGCTCTTTGCATCTTTGAGGCTGGAAGCAGCACGGAAAAAGATGCTGAGCAGCCTATGCAGAAGTCATACATCACTTAGAGAGACCAGATAAGGAGATAAGAAATCACATTCGCAACAGTAACACTGCAGTTAAGATACAATATTGAGTCCAGGAGTGTTCTCTCTCAACTTTTTTTCCTTCCAGTTGTCCCCACGCAACTGTTAAAGATGCATGCTCCTGAAAGTGAAGTGTCTTCAAGGGTGAAATAATCTTTTCAAATCCTTGGATTGGCGCATAAATCACGGTTTAAAAATGCAGATTTTCTTTTTGAGGTTTTCCTGATATTTTGGTATACTTCCCAGCGGAATTTTTTGTAGAGACCCTTTTCACATCGAAGCATATCAGATGGACAAATTACAAGGAAACAGCAAGCAACTGTTGAAGCAGCACACTCAGAGAAGGGCAGATGGGGTTACCATCAGAGAAGCCCAGTTAGAGTTCCAGCAACCATTGACCCTGAACAGCTCCCCAATGCATCCTGCCAGGCTGGGACTGGAGATGGGAGTCAGGAGCAAAGCCCAGCTGAGCTATGCATAAAGAGATCTTTAAACTCCCCTGATGCCTGTATTGTAATAAGGTGAGAACTCAACACAGGTGTGTTTATGAATGAACTGCATCTGCTGAAAGCATGTTTCTCAAAGCATATAATCCAGAATTATTTTTCAACACAGCCAAGGGCAAGATCTTGCACCTGGGTCAAGGCAATCCCAAGGCTGGGCAGAAAATGGACTAAGAGCAGCCCTGAGGAGGACTTGGCATTGTGCACTTGCAGCCTCAGATCCTCCTGCACCAAAAGAAGGGTGGCCAGCAGGGCAAGGGAAGTGATTTTCCCCCTCTGCTCTATTCTCATGAGACTGCACCTGTTGCACTGTTGATGCCCCATCCCTGGAGCTGTTCAAAGGCTAGGCTGGGCTGGATGAGGCTTTGGGCAACCTGGTGAATGAAGTGTCCCTGACCCCAGGAGGAGGGTTAGAATGAGGTCATCTTCAAAGTTTTTTCCAGCCCAAACCATTTTGTGATTCTATGACTCTAGTTTCCTGTCTTTTCCATGTTATACAAGCCCTAACTGTTAGGTATCTCTGTTTTCACTCTTGGACACAGTGTAACTCCAAGACCTGGGGAGCGTTCAAGACTTATGCCATGATTACACATAAGGAATGGGTAGTTTCTGATAGCATCTGACTCATAGTTAGACCAAATGGTTTGAGATGTGCTGGAAAAGAGGTAGGTATTATTACTATCATTTGTTTCTTCTGTGCCAGACAAAACACAGTGAATTGCAGCTTGCCTTGTTTACATGAAAACAAGGAAATTAGCTTTCTATCAGTGCTATCTAGGGAATGCACAAACTATGCCCTAAAAGACAGGCTTTCCGATTTTGCCACCATAAAGATACTTATGGGGCAGTAACCTATTCAAATGCCTTTGAAGTGGAAAGTGTTGCTCAAGGGCATCCTGAGCATGAAATACGTTATCATACCTATCCAATTATTATCTTAGGTAGTAAATTTTATCTACATATTAGTACACAAGCACAGGCATACTAGCATATTTTACATATAGTTGTTATAGATACTGATTATAATACATTATATATTTATATACATACATACAACAAAACATCTTGTGTACATAGTTATTACATTGTATACAGCAACACACTTTCAGTTCAATACACAGATACACATAAGTGTGATGACAATTATTTCCTTAACAGTTCGAATACTGGCTTTCATGGTAACTCTCACATTTGTATAGTTCTTCTCTGATTGCCCAACTTTCTTCTTAGAGGACTGGATGCCAGACACACTGTAGGAAGAAATAGAGAAGACCTAGCCTGGCTTTTTTTTTTTTTTTTCTTTAAAACATATAACAAATAGATGATTAAGGAACAGGAAACATTGTGCTTTAATTGTGCTGGCCAACAGGATTACTTTGTAGGTAAATTGCACTTGCACTTTCTCTGGCAGCTCAAAGACTGCAAAAGTCAGAAGCTTCACAAAGTGGGAAAACATTATCTGTTCAAATGAGAAGTTTGAAGTAAAGATGAAGTGACTTCCTCAAGGCCACAGAGACAGAAGAACAGAAATCAGGAAAGTCAGACTTTCAACCATTTGATCTATCCTCTCACTAGAGGCAGGCCTCCTTATCAGCTGAAACATTTATTCTGGGGACAGGTAAAAAAACAAAGCTTCAGTTAAATTTTTTTTATTTTATTTTTATTATTTAGTTTGCTGAGTTAGGTGGAATGGAGTAAGTAATGGAGAGACTCATTAACTCCTGTGCTTTTCACCACTGCTTTCAAAGCAATCATGGAATTAGCTGGAAATTGTTCTCTGGCCCATCCATGTTTTCTATTGAACGATTCTCATGATGGAAGAGCCAAGATCCGTGACCTTAACTTGGCTCCAATAATGCAGAGAGCAGCCTCTCCTCTGTGGTGAACTGAGCCTTGAACAATTTCATTAAAAGGAATCATTGTAACAGATGAAATTGATGCTCTCATAACACAATAGTCTAAACTGTTAATACGGATCCTAATATCAAGCAGGCAAGAATGTAAATTTTTCCCATCTTCTCCTCTCACAACGTGGAATGTTTTGGCTTTCGTAGGAGGCATGAGCACACCTGGAGTACTGACAGGACAATTTCAACATCTATCCATTTCAACAATGCCAAAAACAACGGGGGTACCCAACCCCATCACGCACCATGCAGTTCCTCAGACCTACGCCAGCAGCAGAAGTAGGTGGTCTACCTTTTAAATGAGAATTCTGGACATTAGGAAATCATCGTGTTTGTCACAAAGCAATAGCTCTACTGTGAAACTACTCCAGTCTACGCACAAAGATGCCAAGTGCCAGTTATGGTAAAGCATTCAATTTGATACCGAGAACCTTATCATATTATTTCACATGAAGAAGAATTATATAGGCAAGCAGTCAGACAGCTTCGCATACGAAGGACAATTTCTCCAAAACAAATGCCAGCAGCTTATTAAGTTACTTACACACTGCTAAGCTATAGTGACTTACTGCCACTAGACCAAAATATTTTCCAATGATTTTTTAAAGGGCAGCGCTGGGAAGCTTGCAAATCACACATTCACATTTTAATGAAAGGTGCAATTACAAAACATTTACCTTGTATTTAATTAGAATGAAACATCAATAAGGCTCATTTAGCATCCCTCTAGGATGTCAGCAACTTTTTAAAAGGTAGTAGTAGCAAATATTAGTTTTTGATTTATACAGTTCTGCTGCAGAACAGCACTGCACTTGCCTAGGTTGATACTAAATGACTGAATGACAAACAGCGTGGTTTTGTCAATTCTAAGGCAAAGAAAACTCGACAATGGTTCTTACACAGAAGACAAATCAAAGACTAATTTAAAAATCAGCATAATTCCCTTTAAAATAACAACAATGGAGAGGATTATCATGTACAATTACGATGGAGGAATGCATCTGTTTTTCTGACCTAGCTGTCACTGTTTTGACTGCTTCCTAATGCATTCGAAATTACAAATAGCTGGTGTATGTCTTCTGAAATAAATAAATTAGAAGATAACAGGAAGACAACATGAGAATACCTTTGCGGAAGGCATCGCATGTAACAATTAATTCTGCTTTTCCAGTCTAGTTGTAGCTTAAGCCATTTCTTACACTGCATGCCTCAAACTCCCTTCCAGCTGGTGGCACAGTTACAAGCCAGACACAAGGTCTAATAATAAATTTCCTTCTGCCTTCACAGTCTTTTGCTGTCCTGAGAACACTTGTAGTCACAAGACTCCAGATCTAAATTTCTACCAAGATCTGCTAATTGAGAAGCAATGTGATAACTCCATCTCTCCTGGACCAATTGCATCCTAGTTAAGAACTGCGGGAACCACCTGCAGCTTCTTCCCTAGAGACTAGAAAACGATGACAGGGCGATGTGTTTTCTGTCCATTTGTGTTACATGTGGAGCATTAGAAAATTTACCCAAGTAGAATTTACTCCCAGCCTGGAGCTGGACCCATCTTTTATCCAAGTACTCACTGTATAAGCTTGCCACATAACGTTGTGGCAGTTGGGAGGTACAGATACCTACAAGAAAGACCATGGCTATTTGGGCCTAAGTGATCACAGAGCACTCTTGATTTACGACCTGCTCCAAAAGTCATTGCATCAAATGCTCAATGTATGCAAGATATCCCATGAAAGCCAACAGAACAGTTTCTGTACCTTTATCCCATAGTACCCACTGCGGGTGCTGGTTGCCACTGACTGGACTCTTCAGGACCAAGCTGTTACAAGACACTTGTGAAACAAAAACCGTAATGCCTGGAGTTGCCACTTAACTGTGAAATTACAATGGCAAAATCTTACTTTCAATGAGTTCAATGCTTGTACATTACAGGTTGACACCCAAGCAAGAAAACAACTTAAGAAAAATTTGCCCTTCTAATTCAATATTGAGCAGCAGCCTACCAGATAGGAATATAGATTCGTTACAGGAAAATTTAAATATTTAACATCCTGTGTGATAAATATCTAATATTTACCCAACCTCATAACGAACACTTGTCTGGAAGGATATGAAAATGCACTACAACTATGTCATTATTTAATTACATTTCCCTTTTAAAAAAACTCTAATTTGCCAGCCACCTTGCTAATGATTTCATGACCATGCTACACAAATATTATTCCCTTGATTTGTTTTAGATGTGTTCAAGCAGATATTAAAAGGGCAAAAGATTTGCAAACCACCTCTCCGCTCTCACTTACAGAGCCTCATGACAAAAGATGGGCCATGCAACGCTCATAGGACAGAAGGTGGTCAGAGACATTTAGATGGCATCCTGCACAGGTCAGTGCTTTGAAATAAAGCATAACAGAACAGCTCCACATTTTCTGATTATTTCCTGCTCCTCGCAGGTCAGCTGTACACGGTCAAGGCACATTTAAACAGGAACATCTTTGAAAACAGAAGACCACAAGAGGCCAAAAGAGCAGTTCTTTGATGGAAGCTCTGGACTGAATCGCCTACATTTTGAGTTCAGACTCAACGATTCTGCCAGGCTGACTGCAGGGTTTGAGATGATATTCACCCCCCGTGTGTTACTTCAATGAGGATTAGTTATGCTCCCTGTGCTTTCACGAGGCACTCACCTACAACAGGAAAGGGGCTTAGGAGCCTTCGCATCCGGGGGTATATTCACCAATTAAAAGCACAAATCAGTAAGCTTTGAACAGACTGCCAGGATCCTTGTGTTACGGGAGAGGAACAATCTGTGCATATGTGTGCGGTAACACTGACCCCAGCTGCCCTCGGAGGTGGGTGCCAGGTCTCAGTGTACTTGCCCAGGAATCAAAAGCTCTTCTGTCGAGTCAGCTTCAGCCAAGTGCTAGACATCCTTCTGCCTAAGCATGCACCAGAACTTCTGACTCACACCAGCAGGTCAAATTTGTTACTTCCAACCAATGCTTTAAAAAAAAAAAAAAAACAGCAGGAATCTCCAACAGAATTAGTACAACAGGACAAAAGGGGAACAAAGCCTCTGAAGAGGATTCTAGCAATGGCACAAACGCATGTAGTCTTAATTTGTAACAAAGCTAAAATCCAGGAGAATTATTAGCTTGGCTTCAGTATGTATAGACTCTTCTCCCCACAGCAATAGCTCAGTATCTCTTACCCCCACAATTGGCAGGATCTCCTAGCCTCATGGCAGGTGAAGTTAATGTGAGGACAGCAAGCACAGCTCTGCCCATCTTTCTGCAGGTAGCAATTTTGTTAGATCAACCTAATACGCACCTGTCTTTGAGACAACTGCTCTGTGTCACAGGCCATCTCGTAACCATGAGATTACAACTTTTCAACACTGCTGATCTGAACTGCACTCAAGTAATGACAACGTTGACAATTCCTCTGATTTTTTCTTATTTGATGTTTTATTTAAACCCCCCAGCTCCTCAAAACAAATAATCACACAAGAATGTCAGCCTTCACTTCCTGAAAGCATACTTCCAGTCCTCGCATGGTACATAAAAGTCTGAGAACATGAAGAAAATATACCTTGATATCTCAAAAATTAAAAGCAAAAGTCAAAGAATCCAATGTGTACCTCACATATAATCATTTTAGGGGATCAGACTCTTTCCATTCAGATTAGGATATTTTTCTAAAAGCAACATAACTTACTAGAAAATTTACCTTGAATTTAAATGAAAAATTTGCTGATAATAAATTTTCAAAATATTACGTGTATGAGGCAAGCTTTAAAAAGAAAGTAGTTTGGGCTTCTTTTCTTCACTACTTTTTCCTTGGAGTGCTCATTGATCCCAAGAGATAGAGGACTCATATTGGCTTAGACTTAACATTTATGAGGTGCCTGCAAACTTCAACATAAAGTGGATCTATCAGGAGTTTGTGTTTGACACTGTGCAGGGACTTGTGGGTGGATGGATGGATAGGCTCAAAGGGGTGTCTCAAGGATTTTATTTTCTTGCTTTAAAAATTTTATTACCTAGTTACCACAGAAGGAAAGAGAGGCAGAAGGGCAACCCATGACTTTGTTGACTTGCTTGAAGAGGGACCACGAGGAGTTAACTTCCAAGAGACTTCCATGCTATCCTCACGTTTCACTTAAATGCTAAAGAATGAGTTTATAATGCCAAGTTCCAACTTTGCAAAACACCGCTCTCCAAGCATTATGCATTTTTTTTTTTTAAATGGTTTAATAACATACATTCATGTGCAAACCAGTGCTATAATTGTGGATTCCTAAGAACAATGAGAGACTAAACAAATCCTTATTTTATAAGGCTCACCAGTACTATTTAAGGATATCCCTGTATTACTGCAGAATTTCAAACCCAACACTCTCACGTGTGGTGAGGACCAAGCTGATCCTACCCGGCATGGCTTTTTAGTCATCCCTTTGCAATTAGTCCAAGGCGTGAGTCAGTCAGGATTAGGAAGCCCTCATCTCCCTGGTGGGGACACAAGGATGGCGAGAACTTCTGTCTCTGCATCCAGCCCAGACAAAGCCTGTTGGTGATTATTTGTGTGCACTGGCTAAACAGCATCATTATTTCCATGCATCAGCAAGGAACATGCAACCTGCACAAACACACGCTTTGCTTAAATATTTGGTAATAACACAGCCAGGAAAGAAAACATAGTCAAGGGAACTCAAGCTCCAGTTCAGCATCCAGTTCACCATCAAGGGATTTCAAGTCAAACCTAGCAGTCAGGGAGACTGAGTTTGGTTCTCCCTCTTTTACCACAGTGCCATTCCAGTAATGTACCTAAACTCACATGGACTTCACGGGAGAGGACACCACACAAATGAAAAGATCAAATCTGACAGGATGTATTTATTTGATATGCAAGAAGAGCAATTATAGGAAGGAAACAGGTATTGTGGCACTTCACATTCTTGATCAAAAAGGCATTTAAAAAGACTTTATTTCTCTCCAGCTTGTATATTACCCATAACTTCAAAAATTAAATTCACATTTGGAGCACAAAGGCTCCTACTCCTTCCAGTGAGTCACTGTACGTACATTTTCTATGTCTATTCCACTACAAAACCCAACAACTTCAGAATTAGTTTAGCAATGCTGATTTTGTGCCGTCTGATATTACAGACCAACGCTTCAAGAGACACAAATGAAAAAGCAACACACCATACTGAATTCATTTCTCATTCAGCTTTTATAATCCTGTAAACAAATAATGTGATTTGCACACTTATCACCCACACACTATCTTGAAACTTTTCCCCGAATTGAGTATATCAGAGAACATAATGTTCCTTTCCAATAGAACTGCTTATACAATGAGGCTATACGAACAGTCCCCTGCACCCACGTCACTTCATGTTTTAAAAACCACAAAACAAATTAGAAAAAAAATACCCTACGCAGTGGATATCCAAATTGTTAAATATTTGGAAGAAAAAAAAAAAGGTTTATTTTTATAAGGCCAGTAATCTTTCACTAAAGTGCACTGGTAGTCTCCATCAAGAGTAAGATGTTTGCAACACCGATTAGACAAATTCACAAATTACAAGAGACCACAGAAGTCTTCATTTATTTGTGGTCAAACCCCATTATAACTTCAGCTATGTGATATATAACCAAAACCATATGTGTTCACAACAGTTCTGCACAGCACCGACCGGTGTTTTAAGGCAGTTCTCACAAAATAACCTTGAACTGTACGACATCGCCACTGACCGTCAGAAATAAAAGCTCACAGGATGAAATATCAGTAGGAGTGAAGAGTTAAAGAGAGATTCCTATTTTAATGTAATGAAAAATCCTTTCTCACTGCTGTACACCTACAAAAGAGATAATTGAAGGTGATGAGAGGAAGTGTTACAGGAGGCAAAAAACATTCCCTCCAACCCCTTCCTCCCCCCCGTTCTTGTGGGGTAAATCCCATTTACTCCAAACTGAATCCTTCCTAATTATTGTTTGGTGGGGCTAGTGGGAAAGGCAGATGTACAGCAGTACGGTCATCTGAAATACCTTTAGTCATATTTCCCTTACATTCTATTAAAAACACATGGATATTTCTTCCACTCTGCAGCCAACCTAGAGTCAGCTTTTAATATGAACTCCATTCTCTCTTTAGTTCCCCTTTATGAGGATAGCAGAACAGTTCCTACAGAATTAAAGCCAGATGCTGACAACTGGGCCATGAACTAATGCATTTCTTAAATCCTAAACATATACATCTCCGCCCCCGTGGTACCTCTGGGCAGCTGTATCTAATACACCTGCTGCACAAGGTATTAATTGTCATTAGGTATTGGCCAACATGAGGTATGCCGCAGTTGGGCACCTCCAATTTTGAAAATCTAGCTCTTCATACTTTGAAGCCCAGGCGAGAGTCACAGTTAAAGACAGTCACAAAGAGCAAGTAATGTATTTTTAGAATCGAGGAGGAATTTTATTGAACCATTTTAAAACCATGCGCGCAATGGCAAAGTCATCTTTCTCTCTCACTTGCCGCGCGCGTTAGCGAAAGGAGAGAAAAAACAAGCCAGTATGAATAGGGTCAGATTCCTTTGCTCTCACACAACGACATCTCATTACTGAGGGAACACAGGGAGGAAGAGTGAGGCACAGATGAGGAAAGAACTTCCAAGAGATGGAAAATGACCCTGGGTGCTGGGTCATCCTGTCCTTTGACCCGAGCGGCCTAGCCATGCCTAATGCAATGCTGCTTGTCCTGGAGAGACCAGGCCACAGGGAAGAGGCGGTGATGGGGAGAAACATGCCTCTAACAGGCACGGGGGCTCCTGGTTTGGGCCAGGCCTGCCTTCCACAAACACAGAGAAGGTGTAAACAGCTTTTCTCTGGGTACCAGGGCTGATGCTCACAACTTCTCCCCTGCCCTCTCTGATAATGAGAGGCAGACAATGACCCCCTATTGAGCGATTTTGCCAGAAGCTATCACTGAACATTTTCTTCAGTCAAATACCGTGAATCCTATGAATTGAATAGGAATGGAAGAAACCTGATTCTGCAGCAAGGCCTTTAAATAGCCTACAGAAGCGAACAAAGATTTATGGGTCTGATCCAAATCCCTTTGAAGGCAGTGGAAAGACCACAACAGGGTACAGCAGGCATTCTGTTCCTGCTGCGGAAACGCACAGAAAAGTTGTCATCCCCTCTTAACTACTTTTCTTCTACAAGGAAATCTCAGGAAAGGAAAATTTGGCCCTAAAAACACAGGAAACAATATAAGTTACTAAACAGTTACTTTTATATTCCCCAAGAATTGATTAAAAGATTCTTTAAAAGCTATTGATTGAAAATAACATCCAAGTTTACTTTATCGGATCAATAGGATATTCTTTATGTTTTTTTCAATAAAAAAGAAAAGTTCCCAGCCTAAATTCAAGTATTATGATATTGTATCACAACTTTAATTAAATCAAATGAGCACATACAGTGCAAAAAAATTTGACCTCTTGATCAAATTACACTGCTAGGTGGTTTTAAGATGGTAGTTTCATGCCTACACATAGCTACTGACTACTAATGGTTGTTTCATACCAGCTATTGAATAATCTCATTTATCTACTACTTACAAATATATCCTAAAATCATACTTTCTTACCTTACTATATCCAGTGTATTTATACCTTCATAATGTGCTTAGATAAAGTTCTTAAGATTTCTTCTCAGCTGTTTTTGACTACGGCTTCCACCTATCACTTGAGCTGGACGGACCCTAGTCCGAACTGAGTTTGGGATGTGGTATGTTCAAGTTTCACTTCTAACTTGCATACCTGTTGGTGATTTTTCCCCTCCTCTCAAAAACATCTTGATTTTTTCCTTGCAGCACTGACAGTTGCAGACCTAAAATTTGCTCCCTTCATGAGCTCAGAATAAGATCATCTTCTCCAAAAAGTTTACGAAATAGAACAATAGGATTTCAGAGACAACGGATGGGAGAACATTCATATATTAAATCAACATTCAGTAACAGTGATTCTGGAATCCGATGATTTTCCTTGAACACATTTCCTATTGTAAAGCTGTACTATTCATATGCCCTGTGTTTTGTAAGCAGTAACTTAGCAATTCCCCAAGACCAAGAAGAACAAAGATGTAATAAATTATTTTTTTAATTAAGATTTTCCTCTAATACTGAAAGCTGTTTCCTTAAGGAAGACTGGATTCTGCTGGCAGCTGTCTACATTACAATATTTAAGTTTTACAGTAACAATCACTTTATTCCTTTACTTTCATAAATGCAGAAAAGGTAACGCTGCATTAAGATTGATGCAACTAAACTCAGTTCTTCTAGTGAAATGTCATTCTTTATTATCTTCATTCTAATACTGCTTACAAATCATCCCTTGCCTGCACAACTATTTATTTCAGTCTTGCTTTCTGAAAGCTAAATAGGAAAACACTGTTTTACAATAAAACTGTTTTTGTTGTCTTTAAGCTTTGCTCTACTGTATGAAGAAACAGTTGTAAAAGCAGAGATTTCAAAGGAAGAAAGAGAAATTTCCTTGGCTATATTTTTGTTTACTAACAGATGAATGTAGAAAATTAAAAATTTAGCATTTGTTCCTAGTTTCTTTCTTAGCAATGAAGGCCACATTTTGCATGGGCTACTTGTGTGGCATCTCACTCCATAGGCACTTCTATGGAAACCACTGGGTTTCTATGTTTGGCTCAAATGTGACTTACCACCCAAAATGAGCACAGAGGCCCTTAGTGGTTATGAATACCCAAGCTTCTGCTGCTTCTTTACTCAAAAAGGAATCAAGTTTTTCCAAACTGTTGCACTGGTTCTACTGAAAGCTATGCAGCCGCTGCCAAAACATCTCCTCCTCCGCATGCCTGAAGGCTGCTGCTGGTGATGCTGGCACTGGCAGCAACATCAAGCAGGTGAACCCTTGCCCACACCTGTTTGCAATACCTGTGCTCTGAAACATCTCCTAAGGAAGGAAGGTATTTTGTTTAGAGCTCTGCAAATGTTTAGAGCTCTGCCTGCTTTGCTTTTACAAGAGTTGTAGTACTTGCAGAAATGCATACACAGCTGCATATTTTAGCAGTTTTAATATTCATGATGTATTGTGTTGGAATGGAAATCAGACAGCCAATTTCCACTGAGGTTTGAACAGGAGTTGGATACCATACTCTTTCAAGAGCCCGTAGGGGGGAGGGGGAAAAAAATATATTCGCAACCTAGCCTTGTGTCTTTTCATGAGTATCACTGGCAATCAGTGAGGGGAGAAAACAGTCAGGAAATGTTTAATGGGACAAGGCCTTCCTCTCCATCAGTTAAAAGAGAATCCTGTGTTAGCACTGGCTTTTTTTAAACCAGGCCTACAAAACTTACCACCTTTTGAACCTCAAACTCTTACTCTTGTGATGATTCAACCATCTTAGTGAGATTCCACCATGCTGAGGACAGTACTTACAACCTTCCCCACCCTGCTCTGTTGCACCTATTCATATAGTACCTTTGCACTGAAGTCAGGATAGAGATTTAAGGTTGGTTACAGCTAAGTTAAAAGTAGAAAGAATACTACCCTAGCATGGGAAAAGGCAATTGTGCTACTGTGCTACACCACTTACCCAAGAGCATCAAGCTCACAGAGGAAAACTATGGCTTACACCAGACAGAGCTACAGTACGCTGCAACACAGCCACCGTTCAAACTGCAACCCCTTCAAATCTGAAGGCAACGTCAAACCTTTAAATACTGTGCTGAGCATACCTCTCTCATGCACAAATAGCTCATTTAGTACCTATCAAATTCTGAACAGCAAAAGCAGAGATTAAAAATAAGCACTCTTGTGTAACAGAAAATAATGTATTATTATATTATTAGAGCTCTGGAAAGAAAAATGATCTTGGGAAAAATTGCTTTTACAAATTAAAAAAACTACAAATCTGAACTTATATATAGTCCTGTTCCCATATTTAGAAAATAAAACGGCAAACAGGAAGTTTGGTACCTTATTTATAACTAAATCTTGGTAATAAAGAAGTAAAAGGCACATCACAAATTCTAGACATAAAGACAGCTTTCATCTCTACTTGACAATCAACGCATGTGTGTGTGCAGGGATACAAGAGAAACATTCAGTGTCTTGCATGAAACCAGAATTAAATTATGTTAAACGGTTTATAACCAAATGATTAAACAGGGTTCTCTACTTCTTGGTCATTACCTACACACAGCAACACACTGATTTCCAAGCACAAACTAGGGGAAAACTCATAAGAAACTTTTAAAATAACACATTGTCAATACAAGAAATGCAGAGGATGCATTCCCAGTAATAGAGACTGTGTAATTTTCTGACTCTCTGATCTGTTTCTCTCTAGCAAAGTAGTGCTTGTGGATCTCCTCAAAGAGATTTTAAAGTAAATGCAGTTACATTTTTTCCTATTAATCATGATCCTAGGTAAAGATTCATTTTAAAGCAAATTTCCACCTTGTCCTCTGAGACGCATTCCTGAGAATATAAATATACAAAATGAGACAAGTTGTATATCTTTTTCTCTCAATAAGCACCAGTATAGAGAAGACTTTTATACACACAGCCATAGAACCGATAACAGATTAATGACAAAAAAGAGCAACGTGGGTGACTTTCTGTATTGATACCACTGAGGCCATTTGACAAACATCACTCCAGGCAAAGTGATTGTTCTGATTTCAGAGCCTAGAAGTTCTGTGGGACTACATTTTAAAGTAGAGTAGGAGAAACAAAATTCCTTAAATTTACTTTGGGGAAAAAAAATCATGATTTAGTTGAGAGGACTACTACTTTGATTCCAGAGTATAATATTATTTAGAGCCTGTAAATGTGTCTAACTTGATAGAAAGAGTATTATACTATTTATTTTTGCAGGTATTTGACCTGGGCAGTAACACATGAAGCGGGCTGAAGTTTCAGAATCATATTCAATTACCTTGTAGGACTAAGAAAGAACAGATCCTTCTTCCTTGGACAGCACTCTCCATAAAAAACACAAGCCCCCCTGGAGGAATTCATTTAACATGGTCTTTAAACAATGCATTTTGTCTAAGCCATTACTGTATGTCTACTTTTTCTGCATCTGTGAGAATAATAATGATTTCATTCAAGTATCCATTTCAACTCATCTGGTCCTGGATATTTTTTGCAGCAGACCAGCTCTGCAAGATCAACACATCATAACCAGGGATATGTCATCCAGACAGAAACTTCATCTCTAAACCAGAACCAACATCACAATGCAGTTCTTTACAAAGTCTGACAAAAGCAGATGAAGAGTTACAGCCCAGTATTGAAAAATTAATCTCAATCTGAGGAGAGGCCACAGGGTACGTTCCAAGCCTCTCAAGGTGCAAAGTGGTCAGCTACAAAACTGTCTTAGAGTGAAAGAAGAGAAAAAATAATAAAGAGGAGAAAGATTTAGGGGTTAAGCCCCCACTGTGTTGAGTTCTCCTGCTATTAGGCAATGCTGAGAGATACAATAATCTATGTACCATCCTGTTTACCCAGGAAATCAGCATCACATTTGGTGCAAGTTGGGTACTCACAGAAAAATCATTGTTCTAAGATCTCAGTGAATCGCTAACTTCAAGCGGATGGGTGGTTTGCTTTTGATTTTGAACATAAACAAGCACCTCTCCTCTCAGGATCAGAAACGAGGATCACGCTGACCAAAGTTATGTTCTATATTCAGTCCAGATAGCTGAGAAAGCATAAAGATTACCTTCATCACAGCCCAGGTATCTTCTCTAACATGAAATGGGGAAGAGGTATAGGAATTAATGGAAATCTTTTTGCTTTGCTGAAAAAAAAAAAAAATGTGCAAGAAGGGCTTTCCCAAAGTCTTCAAAAGAGGGACTTGTTTTGCTTTGTTTGATTTGTGTTTTTGTTTTTGATTGCGGCACAACAGTTCTTTTTCTTTACGGTGATTTTCATCTTCAGTTAACATTCATCCAAGCTGAAACTTGCTCTTGACAGCATTAATCCCCCTGTGCCCATGGTTATCACAAATCCAGTATAATCCAGGAACTACATTACTGCATATGTTTCCTTCAGCTCTGTCTCTGGATAGAGCTCAAATCAGTGGGGGGAAAAAAGGCAAAAAAAAGAGTCCAGGAAGAAGTAAAAGTGAATATATTTCTGTTTCCCAACTACATTAGCTTTACCTTGGAAAGCATTCAAATGGTATCACCCAAAGGCTGAAAACAAAGCTGCAATTCATAAACTAAAAAGGAAATACGAAGATGCACCTGCTTTTGAAACTTACCTAGATGCATCCCAGACAAAGCTTCACTCTGCATGTTCCCCAGTTGTGTGGACTTTGAAGGTAGATGTTGAATGAGTTGCTTTTCTCCAGCCTCAGGTAGCTGAAAAACAGCCTCATTCATGTCCATGCACGTTCACAAATAACAGCAAGGGAACAGATCTGCACTTCTGATTCTTGCTTATTTGCAAAGTATAGCTTTACTGGGCAAAAATTTCATTTTGATAAAAGTTACAGGCAGCCAGTGCTCCAGAAAATTTAGGAGACGGTTAGCAAAAATAGGAGGAAAAAAAAAGCTCAATTTCAAAGAAGCAAGACTTCTCACACCACCTTCATTTCTTTCCATGGAAAACAGAATTTAAAGTGATTTTCTCCCTAAGAATAACTTAGTTTTCCCCCAAAGCTCTCAACTATATCACTTTACAGATCAGAAACCTCACACTACCCTACCAAGCTCTACAGGAAAGAGTAGAGTGAAGAGGAGGACAACAACACTTGCCTTCATCTTCAGCACTTCTCAACTCTCTTTCCTAGAAGTCATTAAGAGCAAGAGGTGCCACTAACCCCAAGAAGCATCAGAATTAAATAATGGTCTCCTTGGGATACAAATGCTGTCCTGTGATACAACTAGGAATGAGACACAAATACAGCACTGCTAGCCCAAAACCTACAGTTTTAAGTATCTCTAATAATAAATTCAGAAGCACAAAGGCTGTTTTCAGCCACAGAGCAGCTCAGCACAGAGCATTCAGTTGCTGTTGTCTAAAGTTCCTTCTTTCACTTTAACTGATCAGGCTGAAGCATCATTTTAGGCAGAGAACCTTGGTACGATGCAAAAGAGAAACACATGGCTCACAGGAACACCAATTATTCAAGAAAAATGGGCTTATGAATGTGATGTTTGATAAGTAAGGTTTTCCTTCAATTAACAGTCTATTTCTTTCTCACCAAAAATGTAGTAGTACTATAGCATTAGCCATCTCAAGTCAAATGCACACTAACACTGCGTAGCAACAGCAGTACTAATAAGGATATCGAGGAAAAAAAAGTCACTGGTGGTAGGAAAGTTACTGAACATTAAAAGAATAGCCAATATAAAACTAAATTGGTTCTCTATCTTATTTCTGTTGGGGAAAAAAAATAAAATCAAAAGCTGGATTCATTTTTCACTGGATCATTATTATGCTCCTCTGGAAATTGTCTGCAGTGACTTTCATTCCAGGAAATAATATAAATCTAGTATTAGAGCTGAACTTGGGAGTCACATGCACTTTAAAACCACAAATTTAATTGGGTTCTTGGATCAAAGAGTTATATCCAGGTTGCATTTGCCATTCTTTCAGCCTCCACTTGTCCTTTCCAAATCAGAATTGCTAATAGAAACTTTTACAAGTCTATAATAGTGAAAGCTCTCACGTATAGATAATGGGCTGGATTGTGTCTGGTTCTGTAAAGGTGTGCAAAGGGGAAAAGATCACAAAGAGCCCACAATACACAATTTTTTTTTGCAGGGCCAGCCATGATTCACAGCCTTCCAATTTATAGAGTGTAGGCCAGTCCTAGACTCTCAAAAGCACTTGAGGAGGGTTACGGCTTGTTACTCGTGTAGCAATCAACTTGCCTTGCACAATGGGAAAAGGACGGGCAGGTTTCACCTTCTAAAGAGAGAGGCAATAATAGCCTGGGTTTTTTGTGAAGCAACTGAAAGCTTTCCTTCTGCTCAAGCCGTAATGGTCTCCAGATCTTCCAAATTGTAGTAATCTCACCCTTACTTTCAAGAACCCCAAAAATTCTCATCTTTGAGTTTTGACCAAGCCAAGGATGCTCATGTTGGTTTTGAAGAGAAGGCAGATTGAAACTCAGTACTTATTACGTGCTGCTCTTGGAGAACGGTGCTCCTCAGCTCTGACTGCACCCTACAGAGCTCAAAACCACATCTCTTTCTGTGCCAAGAGGATGATAAGCTAAGCCTAGCTATTCTCAGAGAGGATGTTAGAATGTGGAATTGGACTTGCAGTAGCTGCCTGACAGTAATAGTTTTAGAAAAAAACACATTATAGTGACAGTAACATGTTTAAGCTCTGGGTCATATTAGTGACACTCTATAGTCCTGATAAAATCATAATGGCAAACTGTAGTTAGAAGACCAATACTTTATGTAGTAAATGTTCTTTCTCTGCTGTAGAATAGGCACTTCACTTTTATCACCTCAGGAAAAAATAAAAAATAAAAGGAGAAAAATTTGGGTACCCTCCTCAGCAAAATGGGGGTGGGGGGCAGAATACCAGTGCCTGTACTTTCAACATACTTCACCACCAAAGAATGTTTTCCAATCCACTCAGGAAGCGCACCTATTTATAAACATGAGTATCAAAGCCTTCTATTCTTTAACAAAAGATGTCTCAAATTAAAGCATTAAATCTTTCCTTAATCAAAGGAGCAAGAGAGGTTGAACATCTGAGCAGAATCATTTTGCTATTGAGATTTATCATCATTTTTACTAGAACAGTGAGTGGTGACATAAAATGGACGAGAGCTCCTTCAAGCAACGTGCTACACGGAGGACACACACACAATGGGAAGCTCGACTTTGTACACCCTGGGACACCATCCCTTCTTACCTAGTACATGGGTACTCCTGACCTATTACAATTGCAAAGTTAGTATAAACCACTTTTGTGGCAATGCTTCAGGATAGTTCAATTTAACCTGCTTTAATTTACATCCACAATGAAATTAAAGCATTCACAGTCAGCTACCAAATTTCAGCTGAGAGCCAGAACTTCCAGCAGTGCAGAGATAAGTCCTTGAAATGCGTTACCTTGCTTGCAACTGTGCAAGCACGTCCTAAGAAAGTCTTCAACTGACAGAACTGACAACTGAAACAGCAATATGGATAAAGGGTGCATGCCAGGAAAATGGGAGAGTCGAACAGATGAAATAACCTGTCCCAGTTTGAACAGCACACTAACAGTAGAGCACAGAATAATGGATTTCCTTCCACGCCAATACTCTACCTTATGGACTCTGCTACTTCTAAAAATATTCTCCCTTGAAGTCACAACAATGGCTATGCCAGGTCACAACATAAGTCCACCCAGACCCAAATTCTGTCTTTGACAACAACTGGAAGCAGACACCAAGAGAAGAGCATAAGATCAGAGGAAACAGAAATACTACCTTTGAGCACCCTCTTAGCCTTCACTAATTTGAGGGTCTGGCACTTCATGGACACTCATTTGGAGTCAATTTCTCCAAGTTCAGCATCCTTCGAGTAATTTCATTGCACACAAATCCCTTTCTCATTTTGAACCCAGGTGAACTTCTAGCATCCCTAATACCCTGTCGCAAAACCAGGTTTCCCCTCCACCCCCCAAACAGTGCTCAAACCCTCAACTGTTAAGAGTCAAATAATGGTGCTCAACCCATGAAGCTATCCAAGCAGACCCACCTTCAAGGCTCCAAGTAGTCTTAAGGCTTTACCTCCATTCACTTAGTCAAGTATTGTTCTTTTCAGCAATTACCACATTCTTCTGATTTTCAACCATCCCCGCTCTCCCCTTCCACCAAGTATTCACCCAGCACAATCGAGAACGATGTTAACTAACATAAGCCGCAAGTGCAAAACAAGTAGGGAAGAAAATTCTCTTTGCAAAAGGAATATTGCTTAGGGTAGGAAGCAAGCCATCCATCTCTGCACCTGTTGCCTCTCTGTGGCAGGACTCTAGGCATATGAGAGAACAGGCATCACATCCTTACAACACACAGAGATGAGTAACCACATTGCATCTATTAAAGTCAGGTAGAGCCATGAATTCATTGAGCATTTGAAGGAAAACTTCATGTCATTTTTGGTAACCATGTGGTATTTCCATCACCAGAAATGAGAATAACATGCAATTACCATCCAGGCTACCACTTTGTCCCACAGTAACTTTGCAAACCACTTCTCTGACCAATATGCATCAAATATTCCTACAAGGGCAGGATTCCCAGATCGGTTTATCAGAACAGCTGTCTACACTAAGCTTTCATGCCTATGGTTACAAGAATGTGCCATGGCTAATCTGGATCTGGGTGGGATTAACTCCCTACAGCTGCCGGTGCTGAGATTTCTGGCTCTGTTTAATTTGGCAAAGAGCTGCACAGGAAGCTGGAAGACTCAATCGCTATAGTGAAGCTTCTGACATTTTTGTCCCCGCACCCTAGAGAACCCAAACAGAACTCCTGCCAGAAATCAGCAAACTACTCAATTTACCCAAACAGGCGTGTAAACTCAGGTTGTAGTTCTGTTACCGACTTAAGCTGCCCACAGCACGAGCCATCTGACAGGGGAGTCCTGCCCTCGCCACCTCCCTTGGCGGGAGGTCCCCATTGCCTCTTGGGTGCCAGCGCCTGCTTGGCTTCGTGCTGAGCTGGCTCAGGGAGCCCAGCAACAAAGAGAAGGAGGGAAAGGGGAAAAAAATCAAACACACACATTAGCTTTCAGTCTGATCTGCTCCCTAGCCTGATCCACCTGGTAGCCACACAAAAGCAAGTGCCTGCATTGGGAAAGGAGCAGCTGCCAGCAAGGACAGAATCACCTCTAGCACTAGGACTGAATTAAATAATCATGAAATGTTAGCGTGGTAGGACTGCATTGGCTTTCTACAGAGCTCAGAGGTGCTGCAGCTAAGGCAGAAAGTGGATCTGTTTGTCTGCAGTACTGCATAGATCATGATCCCGCCATGACTCTGGACAGCCACTTCTTAAGATGATTTAAATATCTATAAACATTGCCCGTTCAAGATTAAACAAATTAGTTGGTCTGACAGGGCACATTTACTAATTACTTCACCAATCTTTGGATAGTTTATCTAAGCCATTAAGCCTGCCTCAGCTTTTTTTAACAGAGAACATACTTCAGGAGCGACATGCTGTTCGGGTGCAGGCCCAACACCATGATAACAACGGCGAACTTCACAAGCTGCCATCCTCACCCCACCACCAGGAGAGAAGGTCTACCTGACACCCCTCGTGCTCAGCCTCTGGAGAAACGCAACAGTCTACGTGAAGCTGGGACAAAAAGGAACCTTTTCTCCAGAAGGCCTACTTTTTCCAGATGAACGTTAAATAAGATTATCAGGGAGGGATGGCAGGCCTGCACTGATCACATCTGATCTGCGTTTAGGAAGCTTAGGTTGCTGGGGATGCCTACCTGGTGCATATCCACAGCCCATCAGAGCTATAAAGCACCTCCTGTAGGCCCATCGATGCCACCCCAGCCCGAAGAAGGCTGCCAAATGGAGATCTGAAGCTCTGCTTTCCTCCTAGGTGGAGGCACAGACTCCCTGCACTGCACAACCCAGTAGAAGATCAAATCCAGGAATCAAACTTGGGTATCTCACTCACAGGATCACTACGGCTGGCAGAAATGTCTATTTTAATCAAAATCAAATAAAAAGTGAACTGGGGAACCTTCAGAGAGCTGCCAAGAGCGAAATACGTACAGCTTCGCTTTAAAAAACGACAACAACAACAAAATCTCACAGCCAGATCTGCACTAAAATCCATTTGTCATTGGTCACATTAGGCATCCCACTTGACTAACCCCACTGTCACGTGGCTGCAAATTTTACAAATACAGTACCACCCGAGAGGATTCACTTAAATTTGTGCATCTCTGTGCTATGAGAACCAACTACACCTGCTCAGGCCTGCAGAGAAAAGGAATCTTGGCCTTTTTTCTACTGATGGAGCCCTTCCTGTTACCAGGATCCTTGACCCCAATGTCCTCACCAAATAATGGTCACACCTATAGACATACATTTTCAAGCATTTAGTGCCTCCAGCATGCTTTTTATGGCTTTGATTTCTTCAGGAACTTCCTCACCAGGAAGCTTGGCAAAGGAGTGCCTGAGACATGGCCAAATTTTTTTCCCCACACACCCCCTTCAAACTGTCTACAATGGGTCATATATGATGTCTATTAACTAAAGCCTTTTGAGAACCAAGGCAACCCATAAAATACTATGGACATTGCTGTAAGTAGACTTAGGAGTAAAAGAGGTTTAAGGGTGTTTAGATGACAAAGAGCCACAATGCCCACATTTAAATACTACAACATACTTTTTTAGGCCTGCCAAGAGCACATTTTTCTCTGTTAGACCTTCCTTCCCATCTAAAGCATCCTTCTGCACATAGAACAGTTTTCCAGCTCCTTTGCAGTTAATGGATTCCACTAAGCAAAAATAACTGAAAAAGTAGAAGAAAGTATGAAAAGAACCATAAGATGATGTAGTGGCAACCCAGACTCACCTTTAAAACTGGTCTTTTCATTTTACGTAACGAGTTTCATCCTTGTTATAGAAACAGGGACAATTACGTTCGCCAATCTTTAAGGAGGGTGGCTGAAAATCATTAGCAACACCTGCATCTGCAAATCATTTTGTAATGCTCTGAATGAAAGATGATAATAAATTGCACTGACATTTATGGAACATTTGCAATTTCATCATTCAAGACAACACATGGATTCTGGAGGAGAAGCATGATAGAAAATCTTATATGATAGGAAATAATATGGGTAGTTTGCATTTATATAGCTCCCACCACCTGAGAATATTAAAAAAAAGACATCAACTGCAAATCTGAACATTTTTCATGAGATTCTACTAGCTTCTTACTGATCTCAGATCAGAAAAGGAAAACACCAAATAGCGACTTTTGCTTCAGTTCATACAGCAGGGTAAGAGGCAGGAGAAATCATTCAGGAATTCCTCACTCTGCTGACCCCATGACTTCTTAAATGCTGAAGTGCCAACATCAGAAAAATTCTCCAAAAATAACGAAGTAGCACAGAAATATTTATCAACCTTGCAATCTGGGGTAGGCTTTAGCATTTTAGCAATATACTCTGAACACAGAGATAAAGTAAGTTACATAGCATGTACGTAATTTATTCCTGAAGCAAGTTCTACTGTAACTTAATTAACATACAAATACAATTTTTCTTCTATTCAATGCTAGAAGGAAAACTCTATTCTATTTCCTAATGAACTACAGTTAAAATTTCCTTTGTTTCAGCTCTCTAAGAATGGAACTGTTACCAGTTTATTTCTTAACTTTTTCTTTTAACCATACTTGTTGCAGGAATTTTGGGGAGTACAAACAAGCATAAATTGAAAAACTTCCTAAAACCATTTGGACTTAATTGTTTTCAACACAACAGTTTATATTTCAGCGTTACCACATTGTCTAGCCCCCGCCTAATTCTCCCCAAGACTCAGAACATTGTTAGCTGGGGAGAAAAGAAGAATCCAGGTGGCTTATGAATAATTACCGCTTTTTACAGTACTTCTCTATACACATTTCTACTAACACACTGTTCTAAATTTAATGAGATTTGAAATACTCTGAACATAAAGAGAAGTATTTACACTGAGCAGCATTTTCTGACTTGGCTGATTTACTGTTGGTAGAAAGAACTCATTAGCTGTCAGGCCAGTTGTTGAAAAGACCATAATGCCAATGCACGAAGTTGACATAATGAAAATAAAGGAAAGAATCTGGGCCAAATTCAGAAGCAATCTGTAAGGTAATGTAATTTATACCCACTTATGCTTGCTCAGATTCCCTTAGAACTTGTTCTACCCAATCTATTGATGTATGAGGGACTCTAAATTGATGCAATTTATATGCCAAAGAGTCAGAAAAGCTATAAGGCCCCAAAGTCGAGGGCACTTAAAGTCATGCTTCCCAACATATTGTTCTCTTAGTTAATCTGTCTTGAATCCTCCCTCCTTTTACCTGTTCAGCCTGTGATTAATGCCATTGGGAACCCTTGAGATGCAGTGGGCCAAGCAAGAAGCATGGTATAGGTAAAGTGAGCATGACTCCAAGGAAATCAAAGGTGATGTAACACAGAAGCTAGGAGGCCAGGTGTCTGTCTGTCTCTCTCTCTCACACACACACACAAAATCTACTTTCCCCATCACTTAGATTCAATTTGGGATTTGGCTCTACATGTCCCTCCATTACCACCAGCAATTGAATTTGTTACTCAAACAATGCAAGCAGCCGCAGCTCACAGACCCTCATTTTAAGGCCAGGCGGAATATTATGACGATGCAGTTTGACCTTCTGCATAACAGAAGCCATTGAATATCACCCAGTAACTCCTAGATTGAACGCAGTAAGTTGAGGCTAAATGAGAAAGACACCCAATGTGTCTTTACACAATTTAAAAACTCCAAGTGATACAGGAGCCTAATGCGTCCCTCAGCAATCTGTTCCAGCGGTAAATTACAATTACTTTCCAAAACATGCACCATGTTGCAGCTTGAATATTACTGGCTTCAACTTTCAGCCACTGACTATTTCATTGTTCTACCAGGCAGGGTAACTTACTTTCTGTATTTCTTATACAGGGTATATCAGATTGCCTTTCAGCCTTCGATTCAGTGTCTCACATTTTCTAGATACAAAAATCACTGAGATGTCAAGAGAATACAAACATTGTAACCAACATAGTTTTAGAATGAGTTGAGCTTGCACTGAAAAATATTTATATTCACTATCCCGATAAAAGCCTTTTCATTTGAGAGAGGAAACAGGACAGCTGGAATCTGGTGACCACAGTTTCCTCCTTCAGTTTCTGAACACTCCAGGATACTATCAGTTAAAGCGTTTACTTCAGTCTCTCCACTGGGCTATCTGAATGTACCAGGAGGAAGGGAAAGAAAGCCAGGGTTGTGAGAGCTTTACTGTTAAGCCACTGCTCTTCAATCCCTTCCAAAGGTCTCTGAACTAGAGCTCTTCCACTCTGAGTACACACTCCAACATGGGGAAAAATGTTAGGTGCATCCCAAGAATTCTGATTTTGTCGCTACCTGTTAATATACAGAGGTATGCGGTCAGCATTAGCACTGGTGGCAGTGATAGACAGTCATATTTTCTGGTTTCCTGTTGAACTACAAAATACTGTGTAATAAAAAATCCTCACGCCTCAAGGGAAATCTCATTTCAAATTCCCTTACAACTTGAGGAGTTGCAGGAACACTTCAGAAACACACAAAGGGATGCTTCGGAGCAGCGCTCTGGTTTCTACCAACCAGTAAGTGGGGTTATCCAGAACGGGATGTTTTTATGTGGTTTTTGTTCTTGTTTCTAAGCCCTACAAGAATATTCATCAGACAGTACAATATGCCACTGTTGTTTCCGATTTCGGAGGTTGGCATACTAATCCGTTTTGCACAGGAACCCTTGATACTTACTGCCTGTCCCCACCGGAGAGCTGTTCAAGGTTTACACCCTACCTGAACAAAAGGGCTAAAGCATAAGCTAGCCCAATTTCTCTTTTGGTCAGAAATCTAATGCCTGGATAGGAGGCTGGCTCCCAGCAAAGCCAACGTTCCTCTGTTCCCTGTCCATGGGTGCGTAAGACGGAGCCGCAAGGAAGTTCACCGCAGTCAACCACAAAGAGCAGCCAGAGTCCAACGCCGGCTCAGTGCTTCCTATCAGTTAATGCCTTTCATCCCATGGCCTCCTTCACCTCTAGACTTGGCCTCTGTCTGTATTTACTCCTTCCCAGAATAAAGTCCTTGCTTCACCCACCCACTTGGTAACTGTCATTCAGCCAGTCGGACTGTGACTCATCCACTTCAAAACCGTGCTGACTCACAGTCCTCAAAAAAGAAACTCGCGCAAGGAAGGTAACGAGACCCGGGCAGGCAATTCAAGCCAGGGAGGAATTCATCTAAGTTGACCCAGCATCTCTACTAGTGAGAGACGAGAAAGAGTCGTTTGCGAATCGTTATCATTTTAAAACCTAATTAGCTCACGGTTATTTATAACTGAGGTATACTTCAATGGCCTGATTTCCAAAAATATCATGTACCCAGTAGCACCCACCAATTGTAACAGGTACTAAACTGTAAAAAGTAAGATATGACTACACAGCTTGTTCTTGAAACAAGAACATACGACTTGATTTCTTGAACCCGCTGGTAGAAACTGACTTAAACATGTGATAATACATGTTTAACACCTCTGAAGTTTATGTGAAGTTAAAACAGCAGCTATAGGAGGGGAAAAAAGGATATTGTAAAAAAGAATAGGTAGACACTTTTCAGATGGAGCTGTCACCACTAAGCTGACTGTGCTCCTTCGCACCACATACTCCGTTCAGAACAAAGCGTCTTTACGGGATAAGGACAACAGGTACTCCTTGAAATACAAAAAAAGAACTAAACAAGAAAATATTCTCTCCTCTCTCCACACACACTGGATAAGATACCTGAGGAAGTAGCAGAACCTCTTTGAGTGGAGGGCGAAGGCTTCTGCAACTTCCTCAGCTACGCCTCTCCACGAGGTAGGAACTCCTCGTCTTTCATCACAACACACAAGCCACTGGCTGGGAAGTGTCCAGTGGAGATACTGTAAATACACTTGATTTCACCTCTGAGGAAAGGAGGATGGTCTGGATGACTTCTTGAGGTTTCTTCTTACACTGCATCCCTTCTAAAAATATATTGGCAGTCCATCAAGGAAATAAATTAATAAAAACCTCACTGCAAGATTATCTTCCCTACTCTCCCCTTTTCTACAGAAATCTAGCAGAATTCCTCCTTCTCCACAAATTGCCCACTAAATGCACAAACTAGTTCAAATCCTTGCCTTTATTATTCAGTGGTTTACCTAGAATTCTCTTTGGCTATCACCAGCACTGGTCAAGTTCCCAACAAAACCTATATTCACTGGGACACTACTGGGATGCACTCTAAGCATCGGCAACAGGAAATGCCTACGCCTGGACCTCACAGCCACGTGAGATTGAAAAACAACAGTAAACAGAGGACTACAGGACTAGTTACCTTCTGAAATAACCCCAGGAGTCAATGCTACAACTTGAGTTTCTTCAAAAATTTCTTACTGTTCACATCCAAGAGAGACACCTACGCATATAAACTAAGTATAAACTAATCAAGGTATTCTCTGACAGACTGGAAAGAAAGAGAAAACAATGATGTTATTTTTATTTCTCTTTGAAATTATTTAGGAAAAGCTAAGTACTTTATTTAAACAGGCAGATTACATAGCTGGATAGATAGATTAGCCACACAAGATTAATACTGAAATGGTTCAGAGTTGAATATCCAAATCAGTTAGTAGATCTCTTCACTGTAATCTTGCTAGTTTTAAGAATTTATTCCTATCTACTAATTTAAACATTTACTTGAATCATTTTAAAAGATAAAATACTGCATCTAACAGTTCTCATGAGCTGATACAGAACTGGTATCCATCACCTGTAAAAATGTAAATACAATTTGAATGCTTTTCAAACAATCTAGATAACACTGAACAAAAAAGAAAACCTCTGTAACATCAGATATTTGATAGCTTGTTCCTTATCTGCTTGATGTGACATTTAGGAAAACACATTTTAAGAAGTCGGTGATGTATTCGAACTGTAACAATGGTGTTTCTTGTACCCTGGAACCTCAGTAAAATCACGGAATGAAAGACTTTTAATAACGTCCCCCGAAACAATAATTTAAAAGACTATTTTACAAGTATAATGCAAAATTAAATAAAACTAGCACCCAAAAGATTTTTTTACTCCATCGAGAAAGATGTGGTACAGCCTGCAGAGTTCACGGGGGACTTCAAAGTTGCTATCAATCTTTATATAGAAAGCATTCAGATACAGCAGTGATGGGCAGCAGTATAAAACCCTGAGAGAGAGAAAAATAGATAAAATGCCCTCAGGAACAAGTTTCTTTCCAGGAAAGCTTACTAAACCAAGGCTTAAATTGAAACAGTATTATTTTTCTATGTAGCGGCAGTTTTTCATCTCTTAACTCTCTATTGTTTGTAATACACTCACAAAATGAAATTTCTTTCCTAAAGGCCAAATTCTGCCAGTCCTCTTACCTGCTGAATAATTCCTTGTTGCGTATGCAGCGCTGCTGCGGCTACTCACAGGGTACTGTCCTGCCACAAGCACGCCAGGACGGGGCCCAAAGGGAGCAAGTACACCCTCCCAGTTATCAGTCTCCCAACACTGGCACCCTGTTTGGCCCAATAAATCACTTCTACTACCAACAGTGAAAAGTAATAGTAATACACCTAAACAAATCAGGCGCTGTTTTTTCCCCCCAAAAAGGAAAGACATCTGCTTTGGATATTCCCCATCATTAATGTTGTAAGCAAGCAAAAGATAGAGCAGCACTCAGCAGCAAAACAAAAACTCAGAATTTCAAAGCACGTCTAATTAAAAACAGTGAAGGATCATCAGTTGAATGTAAACCACAAATACCTCAGCCTCTACCTCAAGAACTGAAGCCTACAGAATAAAGAAGCACTAGCACACACACTCACTAGCTCTGTTCAAAAGACCTGACTCCCTTTGCTTCCTCTCCAAAAGATGTTCACACTATTGAGATACAGCTAAAGGCTTAGAGGTAAAAAGGGAAAGCCTGATCCATCACATTAAGCAGGGGACAATTGGGTGGCTGGGTGAAGAGCTGTAAAAGATTAGAGCGATGCAAGGTGCGAGGGGACGCACCTCCAGGCTTCTGGGACAGGGCACCCTTTTGCATTTCCAGGCTGCCCTCTCTGAAGCTTTCCAGCCAAGGCAGGGCACCTCCTGCCTTTCTGGCTCTGCAGACACTTCCTGCCCCACCAATCACACTGCCACGACTAGAGGTCTGGAAATAACTCCAGAGAGGTAGAAATTGCACCTCCCGTGGTCATTAGAAATGGAGAAGAGCTGAAACAGTGCTCGCTGCTTTCCCTTCAACTTCCCAGCCCTATCTTAATGGCAGGGGAAGCAAAAGGATGTGTAGAAAAAATGAGTGGGCATCAGCTATTTGGCAACACCCTGCTCATTTCTTCCTGCATAGGCAAAACCAGCAGTCTAAGACGTTGCATGCATTGGGAGCCCTAGTGAGGCTGGCTGATACATCACAAGCTTTTTAGAAGAAACAGACAAATCAAAAAATGCAGAAGGCACTGACTTTTGAACCTTTTAGATATACCTGGGTTAGGTTTACAAATTTCTCCTTTTAATCTAGAATGACATCTCCAAAAAGATTTAAAAAAAAAAAGGGCAGACATATGAACAAATATTGAAAATTTAGATCCTTTTAAACTAATACACCTCTAGAAATACTAAATTCCTGCCACTCAAACTGTGAGAATTGGTACCAGACCAAAGAAGTATTTTTAAAAATGCATGTTTCAAAAATAAATTCCACTTAACTACTAGAGAAGCTTCTGTCACATCTTCCCTCATCTAAGGAAATAATCATATATTTTCTGGCAGCCCTAGCATCCCAAATACTACAAGATTTTTAGAAGTGAAAAAGCTGTATGGGAAGAAACGATGTCCATCCCTGTTATTTTATCTAAGTTGCCAAAGACAAACAATAAAGATAATTAAATCACTAACATTATCCTGGTAACAGTATGAAGTGTTACCTGTAAGAGACAGAGGTATTTGCTTTTGGAAATACATTATCTCAGTGCTGTTTCCCCTAAGAAAAATACAGTAAAAGTGAGAGAAGACTTCCCTGTCAGCTTGTAACTGCTATTTAAAAAAAAAAAAAAAGTAACATTTAAGCCCTAAGGAGCTCCTGGTCTTTAAAACTGCAAAGTACATACAGTTCTAGCTGAAGCTAATAGGAGCTGCAGGTGACCAGCACTTCTGACTCGGAGGCCCCAAGCCACTGTACGGAGCACTGTCCCTTTGAAATTTCAGGCTAACATTTATCAGCAGCCAATTTGCCGAAGTGCAAGACACACGCATCCCTTTCCCCCACAGTATTTACTTTTTACAAGCACCAAAGAGGAGTGGGAGACACAGCTCCCCTGCAACATCGCAGCTCCAGCGAAACGGGAGGTGAGCATGAGAAAACAGCTGCTGTGAGCCTGACCGAACGCAAGCCCCCAGCCATCGTACATCACGATATTTCCAGAGCTCTCGGCCGCTGGGAACAGGCTTGCTGTCTCACTGACCTCAGCTGCTTTGCTCTTTTGTCCAGCTCCATTTTGTCCCCTGTGAAGCCAGCCAGCAAGAGCGGCAGAGGCTATATTTTTGAAATGCTAGCATACTGACACCGGGACCTCCAGAGAACCGCGCTGCTGTTTCCCTCACCGTGCTGCCAACACCTGAAATCTGCCAGACAGCAAAGCATGGCAGGCTGACCACCGAACAGCAGTAATGGAGAGATCAAAGCCCCGAGGAAGCCTGGGGAAGAAGCATAAAGGTAGTTTTGAACTAAAGGTGTGTGATCGCAACCCTAAGCATTAGGAAAGAAAATGAAGGAAGTAGCAGAGTATGACCTGGGAAGGCAGAGTGACTCATTCCCTAGGTAGCATACAGCAGGCAGGTAAACCCTAGACACTGGTGACCATCTAACACTTGGTCCTGGCACTGCTCCGCACCAC
Source organism: Anser brachyrhynchus (assembly GCF_964034855.1). NCBI lineage: Eukaryota > Metazoa > Chordata > Aves > Anseriformes > Anatidae > Anser > Anser brachyrhynchus. The sequence continues at coordinate 43,021,086 of NC_137695.1, read as the reverse complement.
AGCCTCCTACCAGGCACTTCACTTCCCTCTGCTTGCGCTGCTACCCGCCTTTGCAAGCCCGGCTTATTTACATTGCTCATAAACTCCTGCAGGCAAAGACTAGCTCTTACCCTGGTTTTGTATGCAGCTCAGCACAGTACAACTGCACAGTCGGAGGTAGCCTGCAAACAATAAAACACCATCAAAAAATAAAGAGGGGAAGAGCATGACTGGCTTAGGAAACACCACCGAAATATCTGTTCTATAAAAAACATGTGATGGTCAAATGGCAGGACAAGCACCATGACATATACATAAGCACTAGCTGAAGGGCAAAAGGAAAACCAGGAGAGACCTCAAAAGGATGAGAAAACAAAACGGGGAAAAAAAAACATCCATAAAACAACGGAAATAGTGAAGAGGTAAATTTGCTAACAAAAAAAAAAAAGGAATAAATCACAGAAGAAAAGCACGACTACTGCTGGCTTTCCTTTCATTCACTTCACACTAACTATACTCACACCTCATACCTCAGCCTCTTCAAGGTCTGCCCTTGTCACCTAAGCATCAGATTGCCTCTTTACCACTGAGACTGGTTAAAAAGTAGGCACGAACTTACCTGACAATCTCTTCTGAGAGCAAATGACAACGGGAAGGAGGAGGAAGGAAATAAAATTCACATCTCTCTACCCCAGAATAGCTGACTGGCACAGAAAGGAAGTCACCCACCAAAGATTAAGAAGTAACAAACAACTAGTAATTTATTCCCTTGCTAAAGAACAGGAGAGATGAAGCGTAAATACAGTCTACTTCACAGGCTGTTGTTGGAGCATGGCAGTCATACTTCATCCCTCAACACAGATTGTAAAATCACAATCTACATCTTTGTGGCCATTGGCACAGCTCCTTTTTCTGCTTTAAAAACACCAATAATCCACCCTTGTTTATAGTGTTTTCACATAATTATTTAAAAACAAAGCCCTTGGGACACAAGAAGTTACCAGCATCAGGAATATCATCCATTTCTCTCCCATCTACAACATACCTTTAAGTCAAACATGCCATACATATATTTTTTTATTTTTTAAACACAACTACTTCCAACACACCAGTGAGGGAAGCACATATGATAGCGTTACAAGCCAAAATAGGGAGGGGGGAGGGAGAGTAATGACAACAAAAAATCTAAAATAAGTCCTGGCAAGCCCCACAAGGCTGGGCATGAGGAAACCAAAGCCAGTTGGCTCTGATGACTCTGCATCCATCAACTACTCTTTAGCTAACACCTATCAGTAAATAACTTCTTTGCCATTCCCTTGCTGATTAACAGGGTGCCATAGATTGCAGTAGCTATCCTGAAGGACTGGAACCCAGACCAGTCCTTACAAGTTGTGACGACCGTTTCCAACATCCTGCCCATCAGCGTCTGCCAGGAGGCTCTGCAACACTGAGTCTTGGGGCTGTGCGTGGGCACCGTTTGAACGTTTTCCTCCGCTATGCAGCAGGATAAAGCAGTTCTTGGCATCCTTGTCCAGATGTCCGCTACATTTTTAACGTCTTCTGGAAGAATCTGGGCCAAGCACGGCTTGAATCTCTGCAACAGTGCAGGCTGGGCCCTGATCTGCCCCTCATACAGTAGCCACACACCACTAATGTCCTCTTCACCTGGGCACCTTAGCAGGACGCCTGACAACCTCCCCCAGACTGAAACAGCAGGGAGCTCCTCTCCTCTCCCCCAAGAAGCAAGTCCTTCGGCACTGCCCCAGTTTTCCTCCCACCTAGCAGGAGGGCGCAGGTGTGCTGGAGATCCAGCCCGCCTGGCACGGCCGCTCACTTCAGGTAAAGTGGTTTTGAAAAAGTGCTCTGTAATGCTCGATGCCCCATCTGGGAGTCATATTGGGTCTGTTTTCAAGTGTTTTGAGCACTCCATCTGTCGGAGCTGTGGGCACTCAGCACTTCTGGATAACCAGAGATTAACATGTCACTTCTGCAAATGTTTTTCCTCTGTTTTCCCAGCTTTGCCTCCGCTATTACACCGCTCATGCACAGTATTTGCTCATAACACAGCAAAAACATTCATCTCCTCTGGATTCTGCCTGAAAAGAGGGGACGCTGGATACTAAACAAGTCTACCCTAAAACTCTTGGTAATCTGGTATAGGCTCCTGGAAGTTGAGGCCATTATTTGCATGCAGCCATTACGTGAGCAAATAAGGTGTTTAAGGCACCTCTCAGAACGGGCTGTGAAGATTAGTTAATGTTTATACAACTCCCTGAAAATTGAAATGACTGCTACACACTGAGTATTACCACCACCAGGGATCCATTTAAGTAAAAGCAGCACAGAGAGCAAAGGAAACAAAACTTATTTCTTCTGTCCAGCACAATTATTGCCAGACTTATGCATGCTAAAAACACCCAATAACCCATCTAACGCACTAAATTAATGTTTATGCTATTAAGTTTAGACAATCTTATGCTGAAAGCTTTTCAAACTACAGGAAATTACACGTTGCGCAGGGACAACTGTATACAATTACAGTGATTTTGTAAAATGGCAGAGATATAAAGCAGAAGCGAACTGGCCAGCGAAGCTGCTAAATCACACAGATAACAAGTGCGTCCTGGCGGGGCAGCAGCCTGGAGCTTTCTCCCAGATGTTTGAGGAGCCAGGAGCTATAGCAGCAATCCCAAAACTCAGGAAGACACCACACACCCCTACTCACGAGGCAGCAGCAGGCAGCTAGGATCAGCAGGTACCACTCCTGCTGCCACCCTGGAGTCACCGTGCATTACCCAGACCCGTTATTAGCCCACCCTGAACCAGCAGCTGGCAAAAGCACCACTGGAAAGAGCACTTTTACTGGGGTTATTTGGATCAACCCCTGTGTTTCTTTAGGAGGCAAAAGCCTCAAAGGGATACTAAGCGCACCAACACAAAATCCTGCAAGGAGAATGCTCTCCCAGGCAGAAAGCTCTCAGCTGCTTTGCTAAAGGCCACAGCAATACGTCTGCTTTATGCTCGTTTTCACAAAGGATTGTTTAACAGTACTTAGTGCAGCTCTGCCTCGACACAGCAAACGCCGTCTTAAAACAGCCTAGGTGAAGCTTTCAGCTTACCAAGTCAGCCTGAATGCTCTGTCAAACATCTGAAGGACTGCAGCGCTTCCGACTTTTCTCTGATGTCTTTCAGGTACAGACTGGTATTAAAGCTAGTTTTCACGAATGCAAAACCAGGGAGAGACTCGGAAGTGCAACTGGTCCTATTCTTTACCTTACTCATTGTCTTGTTCACAGCTCAGCTCATCACCAGTCTCCCTCTCGCTGAACAATTTCAGAAGTGTCATTTGCACACAAAACAAGTATGTATTATACAGTTCAATTACACGTGGGAGATTATTGGTTTGTGTGTATCAGCTAAGCAGAACATCAACAGCTGTGTAGACACATCTCAGCCGATACTAGAAGTAGTCTTGTCGGCAGTTCTGATCTTAAAGTAAACACACTGAAAAACTTAGCTCTAATTAGGCTTAAAGGCAGATATGATTTTCTGGAACGAACACGAAACGAATGTTGCCGATAACACTGTCTTTGCAGAATATCTTGTTTGCTGTTTCTTAAGTAGACAGGGTTTTTGAGATAAAATATTCTGACTCACAAGTGATGCGTCCCTGCTGTTTGTGTTGACAAAAACCTGAGTTTTGTATTTTAAGCGGCGTGTTATGCTTCATTAATATGAAATCATTGTCCTGAATCACAGACATATTAGCTGAGCTCCAAGTGACCTAATTCATTTTTAATATTTCATAGTTGGTTAAAAGCTGAAACAAGAGATTGCTAACACAGCTCTGACACCCTCGCCATGAATCAAAAGATGTAGGGAAAAGGTCATGCGCTTACCAACTGGCACCCAACCAAATTCATCACTATAAAATGAGAGAACAGAAACGAAGACTGCATTTCCCATTATGCTTCTCCCTTCGTAAGAGCATCCATCAACTTGCACGTTACCAACGAGCAGAATTTATTTATATGCGTGTCCCCAAATAAAAGGTCAGAGGTGCGAGAGAGATGAAATAAGGACCGCAGCCTTTGTCTAACCAAGAAGTAGTTCCTTCCCTTTAAAGCAAACTCGGCAGCGACAGCCTTTGAAGACCAAAAGGAGAAACAATTCCCAACCACATAAAGAAACTAACAAGTCCCTTATATGGCTAAGAATTGCAATGCCATTTTTTTTCCACAGCCGGAAAAATTAGAACAAGAGGGAAAAATAGAGCAAACTTTAAAAAGGCACTTCTCCGAGCACCAGGGAATTCATACAAGCACATCGTTCCAGCCTTAAGAACTGCCAGATACTTTCTTCTTGAAAGAGAAGGAGGACATTACACCAGGTGAGTCCCTGAAATCCGGATTTTAACTCTCCTGCTGTAACTATGGATACCCAGCTTTCAAACCCTTTCATGATGTGGCAGAACACCAGGCTCCCTTGTCTGCTCCTCTTGTGAAACACCTCCATCTGAAGTCCCCTAATCTCCCTCCACCTGGCGGGTCACCGATGCACCACCTCAAGGTTTTTCCAGCTCCCTGCATCCAAAGCAGCCGCCCACCCTCTCTGCTCTTGCTCCCCTATCTTCGATCCACCTCTCCCCCTCCAGAAACCCTGAGTGAGAGGTTCCCAGCTTCTCACCCAGGAAGACAACTCGATCGCATTGCGTTTTGTTTCAGATAACCAGAGCATTTCTCGCGAGCGAGTTCAGCGGGACGTGACGGCCTATCCGGCCCCGCCGCCACTGTGGAAAGGCCGGGCTCCCGCGCAGCATCGGCATCAGCATCGAGACTGAACTTGGAACGGCCCGGCCCGGCTGGCCTCTAAATATAGCGAGGGGAGGAAGGGCTGTGAAAGGGCGTGGGGAAGGGAGCGGGCCCGAAGCCAGGCAAGCAGCCGGTGAAATAAGGCAGCACCACGTTGGCCTGTCCCGCTCTTCTCTCCCGCACCCTGCGGTGAAGCGGAGCGCTTAAGCACGGCTCGAGGATTTAGCCTGTTAATGCGAACTCACAAAATAGGAACAAACTACTACTTGATTTATACGCTCTGTGTGTGTGTACAAATCTGTTCGACAACTTTTCTTCTTGGATAACTTCGAATCGCATAGGAGTGACATCACTTCCACTACATGACAGCCTATAAATCACCATCAACCACATGGCACCATCCATAAAACCGTGTCAGGGAGACACCAACAAGGAACAAAATATCAGAGAGCTTCACGTCGTCAACATGCAGTCATATGCGTCTTCTGGCTTCTATGATCTATATAGATCAGGTGGTTTATTTCATTCATTTGCATATGAATGAAGTTAATACAATTAGCAGAGGAACCCTTATAGAAAATCTGTCCAAACAATTTAATCTGCATAAATTTACCAGAAATTAAACCTTTTTTTTAAAAAAAAAAAGATAAATTGCTATGTTTAATACTGAAATTGACTTGACAGAGAATACATTGGGAGGGACTTTATTCCCATCACTGTTACAAGCAAGACAAGAAAAAAAAGGAAAAAAAGGTCCTCCATCCAAAACCATGAAAAAAATCTCTCTCTCTCTTGACAGTGTCAGGCCTAAAAAAAAATCTCTCAGCTAATAAAAACTTCTAGGAGAAGAGATTAGCATTTGCTGTAAACCAACATAATCAAAAAGACAGTGTGGCCAAGGAATCCAACAGGAGCCTCCAATTTAGGACTACAGATACGGCAAGTAACCTTTGCTTCACTTCTCCATTTAGAAACTCTGTGTTGTCAGGGAAGACCTACAGAGAAAACTATTTCAAGTTTCAAGGAAGCTACACAGTATTTTTATCTTAATAGCTACACAAATAAAAGCAAAATCCCTGCTCTGTCCTTTACTTCTTGAGGATTAACCATGCTTACTCTCTCACAGAAATTGCTAATCTTCATTACAGGCACCAGGCTCTATGCGAGACATCTCATATGACTCAATTAGACTTCCACTACATATAAATCATATCTCAACTGTGGCAGAGAGAGACACAGACAGAAAGATGGAGAATAAGCAGGATACACACACACACACACAAAAAAAGGATGCTGTAAAAGTATAAATCAGAATAAAAGGCATTAAATAAGAGATATAGCCTCAGAAAGCCCAAAATGCTGTTAAAATGTCAGATGAGGTATGTCCTCACCCATTTGTACAATTTAGAATGTTTTTGACAGTTCTCATTTATTTAAAAAAAATTAAAATAATAATGTACGTTGTTCATCTGTCCTGGTTTTGCCCTAGAGAACAGTATGTGCTTTGTGGGCCTGATTCTGCGTTACTGAAGACAACTGAAGCTCTTTCATTGATTTTTCAAGGGAAGCAGAACAGATCCCTGTTGCTATTATTTCTATTCAATAATATTATTGTTAATCAGCTACATAAAATATTGGTATGTCATTCCGCGTGAGTACACGCAATTCTCAGGCTGAACTCTCAGCACAGTGAGAGTAGCTCTCCATGTAAAAATGTTTACTTCTAAACTTCCTTCCAACACTCAGCGTTGCCCATATGAGTGGGAAAGAAATTGCGAAACACCACTATGCAAACACTCACAACATACAATGTGACAATATTTGAGTAAATCACTGTTCTCGGTCTCCCTTCTCTGCCCATCTGCAGTTTTTGGTATGGAACAACTATATCATAAAAGCTCTTATTCACACATGCTTTTGATATTACACTATTTAATCACATACAGCTGTAGCTGATGAGACTGTTACAAAACACAATTTTAATGCAGCACTGGAAGCAAGTTCTGGAGACACATCAACCATTTTTCTCTACATAAAATTCTAACATTAAAAGACTTCTCTTCAAGAAAAAAAAAGAAACAAAATAATAAAAACAGCCCACTTTTTTTTTTTTTTAAATCTGCTTCTCTTCCTGGACACTCCGGAATGGGCTTGTTTGCAAGTGAACTCAAAGTCCCTGCCCAGAGTATAGATAGTGACAAACCCACTTCCCCCACACCAGAAAAAATAATAATTAAAAAACCCTGCTTGAAATTATACGCAGAGAGAATGCTATCCAGGCTACTTACAGCAGGACCTGAAATGAACTCAGGCGTCCTGCTTGGAACAAGGCTTTTCTTATCTATTTTTTAATTCATGGAAATTTAAGAACTAACACTCCAATCATTTTTACAAAGATACTTGCATTAAAGTACAAATATATCAGCGTGATAACTTTGAAAGCCCACAATACATTGAAAACCAAATCAGTAATTCAAAAGGTTGCCTTGTATCAGCGATTACAATTTATAACTATTAACACTCAGCGTTTGCCACAGTAACACCTCGGTAGCCTAATCTGCCAAACGCTTGCAACTTCCATCTTTCCTTAAGGAATTAATATATATGCTTGCAAAATAAGTCCCCATGGCATACAGTAAAATATGAATGTTCAAAAGACTAAAAATTTGTTCTTTCCTTTCCCGCTTTTTTTTTTTTTTTTGAATTTCAGCAAACTTACATTGAGACAACACATGAAAGGGAGATCAACTAAGCAATTCAATGTTATTTCAATGTATATCATGGTGTCCCTTACAGCAACAAGCGTGTATTTATTCAGGCACATCAGGATAGATGGCAAACAGTAATGGAAAATGAACAAGTTTATATATTTCTGCGTTTTTCAGAGGACTATCACTTTTACCTTCCTTACTGTTTAAAGCAACAGGCAAAAATACTATAGGTAGATATTAATGTTACTGCCAAAATTACCACCAGACTCACATGTTTTTAAATGGCATTTAAACAAATTCGTGCAACTTTAAGGCAGCTCTCTGAGGCATTTAAAACACGCCGCCATGTACTGAATCAAACGAGGGCTCAGCGCGAACAAACTTCATTCCTAGAAATGCACTTCTCTATTTGCAAGTGTTTGCCTTCACTTTGGCACTATCACATGGGCTCCAGCTAGACTTTTGAGCTCTGGCGGCAGTCCAAGCTGCAGATGGTTGGAAATGCAGCCTGAAATCAGTGTGTGGTTGATGAATTACTCCTTACACCTGACCCCGGCTTCACACCAGGCACAGTCTGAGCACCACCAGCCAGAGAAGCCCTGTCAGGCATCTCCGTAGCTGGAACGCTTTCTTCGAGGCCTTCTGCAGGGCCAGATGGCCAAAAGCAGGGAATGCGGTAAACTCGCTAAACAGAAACGTGAGTGACAAAAGAGCGCGGGGTGGGTAGGTACGAGGTGAAGAGAGGCGAGAGCTCCACGCCGATTCCAAAAATACGCTTTCTAAAAGCGGCTGGTGGCGCGAGAAGGGAGGCGTGCGGCTGAAAGAGGTCCCTGATTCCTTCCTGCCAGAGAATGCCCTAAAAAAGGAAAAGAGGAAGCGAAACAAAACAAAGGGCTTCATCCAAACGCACACACCCAATCACGCACCCAGAGAGAGACTTTTTGCAGTTTAAACACTTCTGGGTACACCTGTTTGAGTTTTCCCGTTGTTGTCTCCTCAGGTGGGGCAAGTATCTGTCGCCTCACAGCCACACTCATTAAGCTCCTCTTGCCTCGGGGCTGGTCCACACGCTTCTCACATCCGCAGAGACAGGATTTTACTCACGTAGGCATTGGGAAATCGCACTTCTGGCTTTTGCATGTATTCACATGTGCATCGGGCACAGAGAGATTAAGGCGCATTGCTGGTACAGTCAGTGCTGCCTCCCTGCTTGGGGTATTTCGGCCTCCTCGCTGGGGAGCAAGGTCAGCACCCCGAGAGTCAAACCACCAAACCAAAACCATGACTAACAGATAGGAAACATCCAGAGAATGCATGAAAGCAAACCGCAGGGAAACAGCTGCTAAACTGGCTTATTTTTACCCCAAATGCAGGTACAGAGATCTAAAAACAAAATTCCTGTCTGCAGGTAACTGTGACACCTTCTCCTTCCCACCAAAACGATTCAGGTTTTTTCTGCATACTGCTACTGAGCAAACTTACCCCATCTCTAGGTCTAATCGTAAGCTGCAGGGAACAGAGATAAAGCAGAGCGTCTACCAAATTCAAGAGACTCTTTCAAATACATTCAGATAGTTTAGGTTAAATCTTTTTTCTTTTCAAATCATTAAATGGAATTTAATGGTGCTCAGTTTTGTTTTTCCATTGTGCAAAAGGGGAAAGAGAAAAGAATTTGCTTTGGCAAGCAAGAAACTGAAGAAATAAATGCAGACCTCAATGTGAAACTTGGTCTCATTATCATTTTATACATGACAATATACTGCTGTAAACCAGTTGCTTGAGTAGTTACACCATCAGCAAGGAGAAAAGGAAATTTATTTAACAGCTCAAAACAAAAAACTGCTGTAGCTTCTCATCAGATAGATCTGAACCTATCTCCTCACAATATTCTTCGTGGCAAGAGTATAAGACTACCCTTGATTCACAAGAGTAACAAAAAATGTTTGTTTTGAAGTAAACTCCTAGCACTCTGAGAACGAGACTCTGCTCCCAGGATCTGCCTAGAGAAGTTCAAACACTTCACTTCCAAATTGCAGTTGTCAGTGTCGTGCCAAAACAAGAAAAATAAGGTTGTGTCTTTCCTCAAGCTCCATGCTTGTCCTTAAGAGACATATTGAATTCCTTGCAATTGTCTCTTAAAAACTGACTGACCTTCCCCCCCGATTATTCTCAGTTTTGGATGACATTGGGTTTATCTAAACCTGCAATTAAAGTTTTAGCTTCAGTGGTGGCATCTGATAATTAAGGAGCACAAGTAAATTGAATAATAAGAGTGCGTGCTTCATATTGCACAAAAGGCCACAAAACACTTTAAAAACTTAAATCAATCAGCCAAACATATGGAATCCATTTTTTCCTATTTATAATCCTATTACCCATATAGCTATTCATTTACACCATTTCTGTGTAACTACGTGCTAGCTATGTTAGAAGATCCGAACGCAGATTGGAGACTTAGCTCTTACGCAGTTTCGTGCTCCCCCAGAGAAGGACGTGATGAACAGTGAGGCAGTGCTTCTCTGAGAACAACCGAGACAACTTTGTGAGACAAGCAAAGCAAAAAGCAGCACTTCACCCAGACGCGGTGGGGTACACGCATTTCAAAACTTCGCCCATTTAACATGCTGCCACTCGGCGTTTCACAAGCTGTAGACAAATGCCATAAGAAAGCCTAGAATTTCTTTCTTAATTACAAATGAATGCAACCCCCCCACCACCACCCTCAGCGTGCATGTCTATGAACATAAGAACACATTCTTTCCTAAGAGCTGAATCCTACAACATTCTGTACAAAGGACAGTTTTGAGAAATTAGAAAAAAAAAAAAAGATGAAGTTCACAGTACAGTCGGAGTCATGCAGGGGTTTATTAACATGAGTTGCTCCAACAGGCATGATAAAAGATACAGCTCTCCACCACAATGTTATTTGATTACCCGAATATTAGCTTTAGACATACAATGGATCTAACTGCTTTAAAATGTCCCAGAAGCTGATGGCTAGCTTTAAGGTAACAAAATCCAGATGCTGCCTGTCTGCACTACTCTAAACTCTTAAAGTCTATAGAAGTGAAAAAACTCATATGCATGTCTCTCTATACGCATGCATGTATGTGTTTATTATTTAGGTTTTATCCACGCACTTAACTGTGGACCGAGGGAGAAAAGAAAAATTAACATCATATAAACTATAGCAGCGATTTGCAATGTTACCTGTCCTTGCAGCAATAGCGCATGTGTGCGCAGACAGGCGCACATGACTTTTCATCGGGTTGATAATTTTATATACCAGCTGTAAAAGCGTGTTTGATTTAGCTTTTCCGTACCATGGCTTTTTTTTAACCTAATGCTTTAAAAAATATCATTACTATTTTAAGCTCAAATGCAAGGTTAATTTCCTTAAAAAGCTTATTTATGAAGTTTAAAAAAAAAAAAAGAAAGGAAAAAGTAGAAAAAAGATAGGCTGGCAGAACGTAAGCTACGTGAGTAAAAGGCATGGAATGTCCAATATTTCTCCTCCAATACTCGAGGCTATTGTTCTTTCAAAAAAACACCATCAATTGTTTCATGTCCTTGGCTTGCCAGGTTTTGAGGAATAGCATCAGTCTGCGTCCCCCAATCCCCCAAACAGTTAAAGCTATAGGCAATATTGCAGTCAGGGCTAGTGACGGGCTGCTGCTGCAACAGCAACAATACACACTAAATGGTCACAAAGGTAAAACGCAATTTGGATCGACCTTGAAAGGAAGGAAAAAAAAAAGCAATAAAAATCCCTACAAAAATATAAAATTAAAAAACTCTTAAATTTTATACAAAAAGCCTGCACAATAGACTGAAAGAAAGAGCACAGCGAACAAATGAGAGGTAACCCTGTTAGGAATTACAAGGCTATAATCACATTGAGTGGTTCTGGTGTCGTCGCAACTCACCCCAGCCTGATTCTCAGTTTTGACAATTCGTTAATTTATATCATGCAGCAGTCTGGCTATAAACGTTAACGGGAAAGTAATTTTATTAACGGGGAACTATAACTTAGCCTTTCAGGGCTGCGACCAGACCAACGTGTTTCAAACCAAAAGTCTGCACGAGCCAGCCTCCCCAGGGCACCCCACACGCGCAGACACACACGTCAAACGTCCCATGTGTTAAACCCGCCACAGAAGCACACCGTGTGTCCGCGTACGCAGGGGTACATGCACGCGTGTGCACCCCGGTTGTATTTTTTTTCCACAAAAGGATGCTACTTTGTTGACTGAAACTGTTAATCTGTGGCTGTGAGGTTACACTCCAGGGCAGGATTTTTTTTATTTTTTTTCCTATACCGTGTCCTAACAGGGTTTGCAAACTTTCATTTTAGGGTTTTCTTTTGTTACTGTCCCTTGGTTACACAGGAAATCTTTTCAGAGGGCAGACTATTATACAATGGCACTAGAAAAATAAAGCTTTAATTAACCAACTCGTGGCCAGGTAGCATCGACTTCGCTCAGCCCCTGAGGAAGAAGATACAGGCCTGCTTTCCAGTCTCCCGGCATTTTAAAAATTACAGAGAAAAGAAAGAAGGAAAAGAAAGAGCCCGTGCTTGGATACGCTCTCCAAAAGTAGCTACCTTCTATTTAGACCTTTTAAATGCAACAGAGTAGAGCCATATCATCCTCAATGTGTAATGAAATATTAAAAGCAGTGCAATCCACCGACACAAACTCCACCAGATTTACAGCCGGTTCGCTCCTCATCCTCCCCAGCCCTTCGCAGCATCTCCTGCTCAGCTGATTAAAAGTTTTGAGTTTCCACAGACGTCTTTTCTAAGGGCAAAACGCTTTTAAGCCCCCGAGTGAACTGGAGGGATCGCTGCAAGAGCCATCGAGCCAGCGTTTCGTGCCTGATGCTGTCCAGAGCAACCCTCACCCTGTGCCATAATAAACACGCTACCTGCCCGGCGTTACGATAGCGCTCACCAGAGCGGTCTCCCAGAACAATAAAAGGAATTGGCCGACGCCAGCGGCCCTCGAAACAAATCCAGTCGAACAGATAAAATTAAAGCACGGACAGTAACCTTCCTGCCTCTCTCCTGCCTGCTCGGCTCTGCGTGACACCCAAGCCCAGGAAGGGAGGGAAAGCCAGGAAAACCAGCCAGCGGCCCCTGCCATTTGCACCGCTCGCTCCCCATCGCCCGCCGAGCGCCCGGCGGGACCCGCGCCCTACCTTGGTTTGGAGATAGTGGGGGTAGTAGTAGGTGTACTGGGGGTACATTGGCTGCTGGTCCAGGCGTTTGCCCATGTAGCTGGAGTCCTTCTGGCTGGTGCAGGGAACTCGTTGGCAGGGTGTAGTGCCCCAGGGCCTTTTCTTCCCTCTCACGCCGCTATTCCTGACAGCGCGGGCGACGGAGGAGGAGGCTGCCGAGACTTCCTCGCCGTCTACCGCGCGCTACTTCCAGCGCAGCCAAAAACGCACAGGCGCGCACATCGAGGGCTGGGTGGCTGGCTGCGAGGGTGGGAGGAGGTGGGTGGCAGCCCCCTGCCCGGCTGCCCCCCCGCTGGCAGCGGCAGCAGCGTGCCTCCGGCGGTGCCCGCTGCCCGGCCGGGGAGCGTCCTGCGAGCGGAGCCGGGGAGGCAGCGCAACTCCAGCCCGCTGCTTGCTTGCTTGCTTCCTTGCTTGCTCTTCTTCTCCTCCTCCTCTTCGCTCGCTCTCCTCGTCCTCTCCCCGGCTCGCCCCGCTCGCGAGCCCTCCCCTCTCGCTCCCCACCCACCCCCCTTCAAAAAAAAAAAAAAAAAAAAAAAAGGGGAAAAAAAATAAAGGGGAAAAAAATTTAAAAAAAAAAATAAAAAGAAAAAAGAAAAAAAAAGGGGGGGGGAAGGGAGGGAGGGAAGAGCCTTCCCCAGCCTAGTTGCCGCTGCCTCCCTCACGGAGTGACATGGTGCTCGGGGCTCGTCCTGTCTTTCATTCAAACCCCCTCCGCGCCGCGCCGCCGGTGGGAGGGACCTCGGCGCGCCGCTCCCCCGGGAGGCCGGCGCAGGCCCCGCGGCCGCCCCCGCGCCCCCGCCCGCCGCCGCCGCCGCCCCCGGCCCGGCCCGGCCCGGCCCGGCCCGGCCCCGCCGCCCCCTTTCCCACCCCTCACAGCCCGCGGCCCGCCGGGGCTGGGAGCGCCGAGAGGCAGCGCCGGGACTGGGGGAGCCCGAGCGGTGGGGGGGTGGGGGGTCGGAAAATGCCCGCCCCGCGATTTTTGTATGTATTGATCGGGGGGAGAACAGGCGGGGGAGGGAGGTGGCGGGGATGTGAGGCTGAGCGGGGTGCCACCCCCCCCCCCCCGGCCCGTCCCCTCCTCAACTCCTCCGTACAGCACTTCCCCGAGCGGCTGGGGGACGACCCGGGGCCAGACATATTAAATACATACTTTGTTAGACCGCTTATATAAGGCTGGGTTTATTTAAAGTTGGAACAAAATGGAGGAAGAGGGTAAAGAGGAAGCTCGCCCGGCGTGACTTAGGGTGCCTACGGCCGGACACGACAACACCGGAGTGCCACAAAAGTTACACACCGGTCCCATCGCCCCCCAAAACCAAGCGAGCGGGGCTCGGCTCCCAAGGCCATAGCAGCAAATCCCACTCCAACCCACCCCACCTCAGCCAGGTGAGGGGCCAAGCATCGAACCCGCACCTACACCCACCTGCAGGACCTCACACCTGCACACATCCCCATGGCATGGATCGGTGTCGGCACAGGGCCTCCAAACATCTACCCCCTGAGACTCGGAGGGAGAACACGTCGTGCAACACAACTAAATCACCAGTAACAAAGTGCGTGAATAACAAAATGTTTCCTCTTGTACACAAGTCCCAGCATTTGTCTTTTTTTTTTTTGAAAAAAAAAAATCCTTTAACACGTCATCAGATTCCTGGGCCTTTCTACAGTGGCTTTGCCTATTTCTAAATTCACGGGGAAAAATATGGGGTGGCAGCTTCTTTTTGTTTTTATTTAAATCATTGATGGTATTGCAATAGGATTGTCAGCTGCTGTATTATCAACCAAATTACTTAAAAAAAAAAAAGAATTATAAAAAGAATTTCTTTAAAGGGACACTTCTCAAGGCTGGTAGAGCTAAAATTAAACTTGCCAGCTGTGTTTTGGTTTGTGGGCACGTGCTCGCACATGACAGGAACATGGGAATATCACGCTTTATGCTGGCAGTTTGCTGTTCGTGTAAGCAGGGGTATTTGTTCTGGATTCCTCTAACTGCCCCATCACCAGCTAGCTGGCCAGCAGAGGAAAGCAGCTGAAGGAAACGGGCAGCGCAGGAAGCAATACACCCATACAAAATATTGCCTGCAGGCATTCCGGGGTTTCACGACCAGGCAGCATTAATTATTGACACTTGGGTACCTGCCCACATGGTAGGAACAACGAGGTGCCACCTGTACACAAGTGTGTGGCATCTGTTTCAGGAGAAAAACTTTTGGGGAACCCATTCTCTGTTCCCAAGCCACAGCATTAATGAATGATTGACCTCGCCCAACTTGAGGAGCACCCTGAAATACAACCATTGCCCCAGCTCCTAAACTCACAGATAGAGATTCAGCAGAAAGGCCCAGCTGGGCAAAACACTGAGTGCTTTCTATCTGTCCTACAGCCTGGGCCGCTGAGGAGTGCTGGGCCCTGTGTAAGCTTGGAGTAGAGGTGAAGAAAGACGGAAACAGGAGGAGCAGCCTGCCGTTCCCCGTTCCCGTCCCTATGCTCAGTTTCTATTGCCGCTCAGTTTTAAATACACCGCCTCACCTGGCAGTACGCGATACTCAAGTGATGCTCTTGCTTATGCCCTTTTTTCTTCCCACACCTCTCTGAAGGTGAAATAGGCTGTCGGAGGGTTTCTGTCTGCAGGAGCAAATAGCGACTGCTTGGCTGTGTGCTGTGCTTTCAGCCTGACAACGTTCAGGTTGTTCTTCCAGCTGCCAGAATTAAGTTGCTGTGCTTCTCCCCCCACCTTCGCACTTCTCCCTCAGGATATTAGCGTGGTTTTTCTTCCTAAGCGATTTGTTTGTAGAAGGAGATGTAACCAGATTTGGGGGAAGAAAGAACCTATGTGTACAGAGTGAAATAAAAAAGGAATACCAAAGAAGTAGAAAAACTTGCACTCTGACCAAGAACTCTCCTTGAACGTGCACAGTTTGCTGTTGCCAGTGTTTTGCAACCAGGAAGAACCATTCTGTCTGTTTCACGTGACTACTCTGAGTATTTCACCTCATGACATAAAATTTAAACACGAGATTTCCACACACACCCCATCGTGTACGCTGACCAGTACCGCCAACAGCTTTCCCAACCGGGAAAATGTTGGGAGGCGGAGGAGAAGACGGGCGGTTCCCTGGCCAGGTAGGGCTGGCTTCAGATCAGCCATTCACCAGCTCTCACCCAGCTTGATGATGGTTTGAGTTTCCCTTTTCACCTGTAATCCTGCCAAGGTGCTGAGCAAGAGCAGAGACTGCTCAGCATCTGGCATGATTGAGCCTTCAGAGATGCAAGATAGAGTGGAGGCAGCAAAAATAGGAATCCAATATAAAAGAGTGGGGGGCCAAGGGGAGAAGGCAGGAGGCAATATAGCAGAGCAGAAATGCAAATGAACAACCACAAAAGCAGATTTAGATAGCACACAGCCTCTGAACAAATGCTAGCGCTGGAAAATGGAAAAATTCCATTCGCAAAATACAGACATCAAAAAGATCATCTGTGACTTGGGAGCACACTGTTTAAATAGAATCCCCTTCATTTTCTGGCCTGTGCATTTGAATAACCGAATCCACTTGCAAACTGAAATACCAGTTTGCCTACTGAGTGTTAAGTATAAATGTTCCTCAAAAGAAAAGACAAGCTGTTCAGTCCCGGCGAGCACCAGCGAGCAAACTTCACAACTTTCCTTCCTGCTATTGGATGCTTGTTGTCAACCCCAACCCCGGAGCACTCGTGGGAATCCAGCGAGCAAGCCAGGAGCCAGCGCACCTGAAGAGGAGTTGCTGTGCCGGTGTCACCCGACATGCGGGGAGTTTCGCAAGACAGGCGAGCAATAGGAATCTCTTGGACAGGAAATTTAGAAATCAAATGAAATAAATGGGAACAAATCAGCTGGAAACCAGACAGCCAAATTTATTCAAAGGCAGATGCCAAAGGATATTAACTCAGAAACAACCAGCACTGTGGATAAGCAACGTGGAGTTAACTGACAGGAAAAAAAAAAAAAAGAGAGAGAGAGAGAATGCTTCTCCTGGCAAACTGAGGTAAAGAAATTATGTATGTTTGGATATATTTTTACATTTCATAAAATACAGATTTCTTCATTCACAAAAAGAGATTCAAAATAAAATCACGGGCACCTAGTAGAAGAATGTAATTCAGGGCCTCTTATTTGCTAAATACAGCTCTACATATGCTCTTTTTCCCTTTTTTAATAATTTTTTTTTAGCTTTCTATGAAAACCTTCTCAATTCACATTGAGCTGAATCATGGAGCAATTCAAGCATTTTCTAGCTCCTTGCTCTTGAAAAGCAGTAATGTGTACTCTAGAAGAATTACCTTTTGACAAAATTAAGGCAAAATTGTCTAAATCAGGACTAGGGAAAAGTCTCTCATTCAGCAGCAGAAATACAGCAGCCATCATCTAAAGCAATATAATAGGTTAAGGAAAAATACCAACAATGATTATCTTGGGCTTACATTTTTGACACTGTCTCTCAGCTTTTACTCTCTCTATTTACTCATTAAAGCTAGTTTCAAAGGAGACCATAGTGATGCCTGACAGCTTGTTTACAATGGGTTACAAGAAGAATACTGATTTTATTTCTAGAGCTGTCAGCTCCTTCAGTCTAGATACTTTAAAACTACATTGATGAACACAGGATCTTGCTATTTATTAGTTAGTTTATCGGGCTGATTTGCCTAAGGATAGCTAAGTGAATTTCTATCAAGCGATATATTCCGGTGCAACCAGGATCAGTAAAGCATGCGATAGAAAAAAGGCAGAAAGAAAGACACCGAGAAACAGAAGACTTAGCATCGCAACAAGACAATTAGGGAATTAGGCATCTGGAATTGACAAATTCTCTCTGAGGTGGGGGATGCCACTGTTTTCTGACGTGCCATGCCTCAGCCCTACCTGTGGCTCCAGAAAGCAGGACCCCGAGATTAATGTAGTGGAAGCGATTCTCTGTCCCGGTCTCATCCTGCCTCAATGTGGCGTTTGGCTGCAGATGGAGGACCCCCTGTTCAAATCTCCTCCCTCCCTCAGCAACCCAGGCCTTCTGTCAGTAGTATGGCATGAACGTTACATGCCATTTTTTTCAGTAAGGGGGAGGAAAGGAAGGGAAGACCCACAAGAGACCAACAACACCGAGGGTGGCTTTCCCCACACATGCATATCTCCCATCTCCGTGAAGTCAGCCAGGTTTGTCCTCCAGTCTTTGGCACAAACCATGGTGGCACCATGAGGTCTAGGATGAGGCAGAGCTGCAGACAGGTGAGATACTGGACAACAGCAAGGGCTTGCCATCTAACATTAGATTTCATTATTTTTCACCACATCATCTTCTACTTAATACTATAGTTCAGTATTTCCACTGATCGACTTCTAACGGCCCAATCCTAAAGGACATCTTCAGACAGTGGCAGAGTGGAAAATTTCAAGAAAAAAGGTGAACAACAGTGAACATTCACTGATAGCAAATTGTATTTTCCATCTGATACAATCTCTTGCCTGCACAAGCAAATGAAACCAGCAGCCAGTTGTACAGACAACCCAAATTTATGTGCTAAAGTCCTCTTTCTGCAGATGTTAACGGACACAACCACAGTAAATAATGTTGCCTTTATCTTTTATCTACGGTCTACTTCTTATGCACCTGAGAAGCTTAGCAAGCGTTGATTCATTCTGTGATGTGAAAGAGAAAGAAGTGACACAACCGACCAGTGGCGAAGCCCGAGTCATCGCAATGAATGGTGCCCATCCTCATCACCCATCACCACACCGTGACGGCCGCAGCAAACACGACCAGCAGGTAAGGAACGGTGCTTTCTTCAGTCCTGGAGGGGCTTCATGAGGGCAGAAGGCGGCCCAATGGCAGGGAAATGCAATGTGGAGACATGGGAGAGCAATATGGGATGCAAGGACTCGCTGCTGCACCCTCAAACAGGTTCCACATCAATAATTGAAGGCTTTCAGAAAACACTGGGCTTTTGCACAGGTTAGGCCCTTCAAAGGTTGCATTTTCTATAGCAACTCCACATCACGAGGTAGTAAATATTGCGCCTGTTCTTGAGTCTATACAGTTAGGATAAAAAGGGCAAGCTTTTCATGCCCCCAGACAGCAGCAGGACTAACCGAGCTCATTTTGCTAGTGCAGTGCATTAACTTAATGCTACCAGCATTACAAGTGGCACAATATCAGCGAGAGAAATTCTCCACTTCCCACCTTCCTCCCCCCAAAGTCCTGCTTACTAGTTACCTTCCCCACCCCTCTGTTTACTTATAATCAGACTGTAATCAGGAAACGTGAGCTTTTTTTCTTGAGGAAGTTTATTTCTGAAGGTAATGGGGAGACGTAAATATGCCGCCTGTTTACTGAGGCTCATAAACACATAAGAACACAGGCAATTAATTGTCACTGAGAGAGTTCCAGTGAACATGGAAAATCCTAGCTTTTTAGGGCACGTTTAAGTAAATGTTCACCCATCATGTACTGAATTACTGAGTGAGATATTAATTTTGTGCTCCAACTGAGGGTAATCACAGAACAAACCGGCATTATTCACGTTGCTCTCTGAAATTACAGCGAGGGTAAGCTGAAGAACAAAGGCCAGCAGGAGTCGAGCCTCTCAACTTGAAAGGAATTATCTTTTCCTCTAATTGAAGCGAGGGCTGTTTTGTTTTGGTTTTTCTTTCCTTCCTCTCGCTAAACTTCCAGCAGCACTCCTTGGGAGAATGTCTCCTTGCAGTGGGCTGGTGCTGTTGGAGCCCAGGAGCAGCGCCTCATCTGCATGGGAAAATTTACTGAGATGACTGTACCAGCATCCTTGGCAGACGTAGTTATACCAGCAGGGCTCTTCATGCGGGCTTACGCCAGTAAGTGGCCCTATTTACGTAAGGCCAGAAAGCTGAGAGGTCTGGGTCCTGTTTGCTGGTGCTGCCCCTGCCCTAGGCTGTGACCTTGGACAAACAAACCACTTCTCCATCTCCCTCCTGCCTTGCTCAGTCTCGTGAGCGTTAACTGGAAGCTCTCTGCAGCAAGAGCAATCTCCTGGATTTCACAGCAGCACAGGGGAACCTCGATTTTGGTAGGGCACCACAACAGCACATCATCAGAAATCTGTAATAATGTATGTAAACAGCTTGTTCTTACACCAGCCAGCCAGCTGGTGCTAGATGACTCTCACGGGCTGGGGCATTTTTTTTGCATGGGAAAAAGTTAACAATAGGCAAGAACAGAGGGTCATCTCAGGCAAAATTCCTTTGCTATCAAATATAATACTTTCGGCTTTCTCTATACTTATCCTCCCTAGCATGCCAAGACACATTTCTTCTTGTCTCTTTCATATCTGGCAGGCTTTTTTATCCACTAAATAACTCTTCATCTAATGCTGGCTGTAAATAAGGCCTGAAGGAGCCTTGGCTAATAATTTCCATTTCATTTGGTAATAGACCCCTTTCTAAAATGTAGTACAATTACAGCAATACACTTGCAATTTAGCCCAAAATTTCATTCAAGAGTGTTTGTAAAAATATTGTTTTTCAATTACCACTATTGCTAATTTTATGGTTGTGATGAAATCTCAAAATATGACCTTTTCAGTTCAAATTTTGATTTATTATTTTTTTTTCACACAAGTCCTGCTTTGACCCATCTGCAGTCAAAGTTTCTCCATTTGGTCACACTGAAAAAAGAAAAAAAAAAAAGTAGTCTAAAAAAAAGTCTGTAGCATTTTTTAAAAATATCTTATATAAAAATTCTTTTTTTTTTTTTTCCTATACATGTAGGAACGCATTGTTTCGGAATTATGCAGACAAAATACCAGTATTTAAATTGGTCTCTAGTGAAATGCGTTCCTTGGTTGTTTGTTTTTAATTGAAGTTCACAACTGGGAAAAATAATTTGCACTTTAGATTGTCCCAGTAAGCTGCTCTGTAATTCAGAGTCTGTTCAGTCCAAAGTATTTCATAAATAAAGAAAAAACGCAGGTTATGAGAAGCCATAACCTTTGGACACAACAAAATGCTATTCTTCTCCTCCTCACCTAAACACAATTGGGTAGTGCAAGCACATGAAAACACTTACTAGAACCTCTAGTGCCTTCTTATCAACGTGTAAAGCTTCCTGGTGACACTACATGAAAAATTATAAGTGTCCACTAAATATGGAATCAAAAGATTGCGTGTGACAATTCCCAACAGAGGGGGAATTTCCGGCTCTCAAATTATCCCCTACCCAGATACTGAGAAAATGCACAGCAAATGGAGAAGTACAGTGCTGTGGGCTGGGTAAAAAGTTCTACGTGCAGATAAGCTGGAGACTTGAAGCAATTCTGTTTTTCAAATCAGTTCACTCTTCTGTAGGAATAATGGCATTTTTTGTAATAGACAGCTTCCATTTACCAGAGAACCAATGCAACCTGCCGTGCAAAATCAAACTTTATGTCACGCCAGATTACTGTCCATCATAACCAAAGAAAATGTATTGAACGGAATATATTTGGTTTAGGAAATCTGTATTTTGTCAGCTGCAGTATAACTCATTGTCCATTAAACAGCACCAAGCCCGTTCTAAACAGAGCACACTCTATAAATGTTTAACCTCCCAATCCTATACTTGTCAACTTTCCAGAACAAAAGTGAGGGTGATACCTGACATCTAAGAAAAACAGAGTTAGGGCTGCCACTTTCCCGTACCAGAAAAATTCTTTGGGTAAGAGATTGTATATTTCCTGCAGATAGACAAATGCTAATTATAGCTCAAATCTTCCCTCTTTCTTTCCTCCACCATTTATTTCTTTGCCTTCCTCCTCTTCCCAGTGCATCTTTTCTTCGATCTTGTTCATCAAATATCTTTTGCCTTCAAAAAAATCTCATCAAATCTCTACATTCTCCTACAGTTTTCTGTTTTGAGAATAATTTGCCTGCCCTCTTTTATATATTCCAGCTGGAGTTTTTAATAAAGCACAGGGACTCAAGGCTACTGTATTTTTATTAGGAGATGGTGGAAACTTTATAATGATTTCTATTCACATTCAGCAAACGCTCTTCCCTATTGTTCTACCCTATTCACCTCTGCCAATGTCCTATTCCCAAATCGCTTTTACTCTGTAATCCTTCATCCGTTTTGTCTCCTCTTCATTTCTGTCCCCACCTAACCCCTATCTTGCCAGCACAAGTACTTTCCTTTTCTTAACCTTTTCTCCTTTTCTTTTTTGTTGCCCTGATTCCTTAGTCACAGATGTTTTAGGTTCCACTGATATTTTCCTACTTATGTATCAGTTCTTTGAATATAGAAGCAAGATGTTCTTGTGGGGGGAGAAATCACTGAGCTATTCTTTTTAACTTGGAAATCCATCCTGCCAGGTTGGAGGAGGAAGTACTGTATGCCACAAACATTTAAATTGATGTCAGCCAAGGTGCCCCAGCAGGGCTGGGGACAGAGTTAGGGAGTTTAAAACATAGTGGAATGTGAGGATATTAAGTTCATTAAGAGGGGAAGAATTGGGTCTGATAAACTGAAGATCCAATCAATCCCACCTCTTACTGACTTACTTTCAACAAAGGGATTAACAGAAATTTCTGCTGGGTATAAATATACACATCTTCCCTTATCCGAACAAGTACAAGTTGCCCACCCCTGACAACAACACTCTTGTCTCTTCAGGATCCCACGGCAGCAAAATATATCAGCTTAAAAACATAAAACCAGTCATTGCCAAAGATTTCTCACCTCACATACAGTGGGGTAAGAATGACGAGGGGAAAACACTATGAGCATGTGGGAGTGAAATATTAATCTTCTGGTACAGTTTTCCAGCTGAAATACTGACACGAATTCTGCTTGCAGATAATTTGTGGTTGGGCCATTTGGTACATTCCTGCAAAGCAAAGGTAGACATTTTTGTACTGTGAAGATGTTGTAGGCCAAAAAAAAATCATATAATTTTGGCGTTTTAGCAATAGATATATCTTTGTGCTAGTCATCTTACTTGAATGTTTTACCAGAAGGGCCGGTACCGTTCTGTCACTATGGTTATTTGACATTTCCCATTTGAGTTAACTACTGGTTTGTCAGATATCTACCATTTCTGTTGAGTATTTCCATCTTGTAGATCACTTTCTCACTTTGAATTCATATTGAGAAATTTCAGTCAACATTTGTCTTTTTCTTGTTTCTCATGAAAGATACCTGCTGAGGTGCCAGGGGGTTACCCATCGCTCACTGAGATGAGGAGATGTGGAGGAGGGAGC
This sequence comes from Anser brachyrhynchus, assembly GCF_964034855.1. Lineage (NCBI taxonomy): Eukaryota > Metazoa > Chordata > Aves > Anseriformes > Anatidae > Anser > Anser brachyrhynchus. Next base: position 42,998,110 of record NC_137695.1, on the reverse strand, counting down.
CCAAAAGGAGACTGAAGAGTAGCAGTAAAGAGGAGAGTAAAAAGGGGGACATGTCTAGGTTATAGGGGAGGACTAGGACAATAAATCAAGGCACTGATGTTGTAAAAGGAGCCCAGGGTGGGTGCATGTCAGTCTAGAGCAGAGAAGGGTCAGATGGGGAGGTGGAAATAGCTGTGCAAAATGGGAGGTGAGATTAAAAATGGAGTAAATCTAAGAATGAAAAAGCAGCAGTGATGGCCACCAGGTAGCTGAGAAGAGCCAAATGGATTTGGGGAGCAAGACAGGACAAGAGAGAAGCCAAAATGGGTGAGAATGGAAGGGGCAGAGAGATGTACAAGGAAAGGAAAAGACAGCCCTTCCCATCCACGTCCTGTCCCCAATGACATTGACCACTCCTCTGTTGTCAGCAACAATCACCTACGTCCAGCTGCCAAGCATCCCAGCCCTTTCTAGCAGTGCTTCCCAGAGACAATTAAAACCTACTGCTGCCAGGCTCTCCATGTCTGTGTGATAAATAGAAAGATTTCAACCTTGCTGACAATCCATTTGTCAATGTTCCATGGGATGGCATTTGCAGGTTCCTTTTTAAAAAGCTAAACCTTTTTCCACACAGAAATTAAATTAAAAGAACATGGGGGAAAATTCCATGTGATCCAGTATTTAAGGTTAATGAGTAATGGGATAATTATAATGAATAATAAAAAGATAATGAGTGTTCATAGAGAAGCCCATTACAACTGTGTAGACAACCATTACTCTGTAATTTTATACCTTTTGAACACTTGACTTTGCAACCTTAATGCTTTTTTAACATTGTTTTTGCCTGTGTAATGATATATAACAATCTCCAGACACCATCTGCAGTCTTCATATTTCCTTGATCTCTTTCAAACAACTTTTAGTACTGTGTACGAGAAGAGGCAAGTGATTACTTCACTAAGTAACAGCCAGGAGATAGAGAGGAATACATTTGGTTGTTTTCCCTCTTTACATTCATAGCTTCTGTCTCAACAGCTAGGACCATGCCACAAGCTCTTGGGCTTTGTCTGCTTTAAAGCCTCTGCGTTCATGACAATTTTGTCAAAATTTCTTGATTCTGCAGTTTGCTTCTCCCATTGGTCTAACAGCTGAACCCAAGATAATAAGGCTTCAAGACACAATTAAATATTTAATGTTTCAGTTAGGGTTGTGGCCGAGAGCATGGCATCAACCATTTTCTTGATACCTTTTCATCTGACACTGTGCCGATTGTTTTAGCCGTACGTGCTCTCCTTCGCTGCCGGACCCCCACTTAGACATGGTACCAGGCACATTTTTTTAATTGGAAAGAGGCATTGTGCACTTACAGGCTATCATCATATGTCAAGTTTACTGCTAGGAAAAGCCAATATTAATAAGGGTTGCTTTTGCATTTCTTCAGGTATTACATATTTTAGCTGCAAATGTCAGCTCTTAGCAAGTTCTTAGATGCTCTTCCCAAGTCTTGTAGTATCACTAAACGCCCTGTAAGACTGTCCCAACTCCTTGTCACTCTAACAACTCTGGGTCACCTTAAAGCCACTCCAAGTCCCTAAACATCTGCATCATTCACACTGGAATCCTAATGTGTACTGTGCAGCAACCGTCAGTACGCTACCTGCATGCTTATATGCAGGTGGCTCTCTTGGCAGCTCAGATTTCTATTTGCAATAAAAGAAAAAACTGTTTGCAATAAAGAGCAAACACTTTGGGGGACCAGCTCAGTGACTCAACTACCTGGGTGACACATTCTCATTTCCACCCGCATGACCCTGAAGCAGTCATTGCAGTCTGAGTGGAAAAGGGGAGTTAACACTAAATAATATTAGATAAGAGCCAATCTCTACTCAGCACTCTTCAAACAGCGAGAGAAACATGCCTTAGGTGTAAAGTGAGAGATCAAGTAGGAGGAAACAGTAGTGAAGAACGACAGGGCAAATGAAAGACCCTCTCTGCATGCCTCTCTGAATTGGTCTTTTCTATTATTAAGTTCCTGGCTGTAAGAGAAAGGTGACAGAGATCCCATGCTCTCACTGGCACAGCAAGTCGTTCACTTGCTCTTCAGCGTTACAAATAAAGAGCAGTATATGAACCTGCAGTATTTACGCCTGCAATTTTATGCAGTAATTTGGTTGCCTCCCTGCACGAAATAAACACGGCAGCACCTAACTCTGGGGCTAGCCTTGTAACAGCACTAAACAGCAAGGGGAAAAAATCAGGCAGCGCATGGATACTTAGTCGTATAGCTCCTGTAAAGGTGAATGGAAACAAGGAGTCTCAATCCCAATATGTTCTTTGAAAAGGACTATTTTGGAGCTGAAATGATGGACAGCTTTATGCGTATGAAGACTGGTGCGCACGTAACCCGGAATCCACGTCGGACGGTAGATGACAGCGTGCCACTGTGCACTTGGGTCCCACAGGACTGTCTGGAAGCAGTTTGACCCGGTTCAGCAGAACTGTCTCTTAAACATCGCAGCCATTTCCTGAACCCGCTATTAAAAACCGCTTCCAGCAGTGGACTTTGCAAGCTGCAGGCCCTGCCACTCGCTTACAATCCCCCGGGAGCCCAGCGCCTGTGGCTCCTCCACTCCGTGCATGGCTCCAGCATGTCTTCAGCGCGGCTCAGTCCCCAGCCCTGGCCTCCTCCCTGGAGCTGGCGGTTGTTGCATGTCTGCCAGCATGAATACCAGTGCCTTTTGGCCGGGGAAGAGGTGGCATACCAAGCCCGGGATTTCTGGAATATGATACTAGGGTTTCTCTTCATTAGCCTGGTGGAGCTTCTAAATTTCCACCTTAGTCGCTTTACGTAACACAACCAAGTAGACATTAAAAGAAGAGTTGCAAAGTAAACAGCTAAAATTTCTGGAGTACCAGAATTGAGGCTGCTTTTTCCACCTTAGCTACCCCCTCGAGCCTATTCATTAGGGTAAAATCTGCAGAATTACACGTAATGCAAATGTCAGGGCCCCTCGCCTTCATCTCAGTGTTGGATGGGCATCTCTAACTGAATGACTAAATATTTCATATTTTATTTTCTCTTCTTTAATACCTTACTGTATTTACTGTACGGTGTTCAAACTCTGCTCTGAAGACAGAATTATTAATGTTTGCACAGACTTTCAAGCAGGTGTTTTTCACTACAGTGACAGCGTGCTTTATAACACATGTAAATTTATCCTCCTAACACCCAGCACGATACAGAACTATGTTCATTTCTAGGTTACAGGTAGGCAACCGAGGCACATAGAAAATTAACTTAAAAGCAGCACAAGTATTTAGTACACATTTTGAGACAGGGCCTCAATTTTCAGAACACTGTGCATCCCGTAGCACAGCCCTCTCGAAGCCCAGAAGCGATACCGTACACTCACTGTTCCCAACTCAGATGTAAACCAGGGGCTTCAAGCAAACCATCTCCGCCATGGCTCCTCCACAGCATTAAAACCTGCATCTCCTTCTCATAAAGGTCTCAGTCATGGAGCCTACAGGACGTTCCTGACCCCATGTGGGGTCAGCTCCCTGCGGAGCCGTGGCCACTCGGTGCTGCTCCGAGCCTCCAACCCGCACGTTCATCTCAATCTTCTCGCTCAGTAATCTTAATCCTACTGTTACAGCAACTGAAAAGAAGGATTTACAGTGGAAAAGGATGGAAAACCTTAACAATAAGCAGTTCAATCAATCCCTTTCTATATATAAAATTAATGATAGAGAATTGTAAAATTATCAGAGAATGAAGCAATAATTTTATGAACTAGAGAGCTAAAGTACACTCCAAAGGATTAACATCCACAGTAGATTATCCCCTCCATACGAAATTTGTAATGGATTTCTCTGAATGGGATATTTCTTTATAGCAGAAGCATAAGATGCTCTTTTTAAGATCTCTACTATCTGACTTTAGAAATGCCTTTTGTTTTCTGTGCTCTTTGTTACAACCATGTAGAAGTAGTGATCTTGACTGATGACACATGCATGATCTCTCGATGAGAGGTTTTAATATGATGGGAGAGGAGCACACAGGCCACACGTGATCTTGTTTGGAAAAAGCAGAGTTCTCCGCTTGAAGATTTCTGGTCGCTAATGGAGTACAGTGGGACTCGAGTAAGCAAAAATAGCATTGTGGTTAAGATACTGGCCTAAACTTGGAAGATATCTTCTGGTTCCTGGCTCTGCTGCAGACATCCTGTGTGTCCTTGGATAAACGCCTCTAGTGAGGCTAATTTCATTTATGTGCTCACGTACGTAGTAATGAGCCTCATAAACAGCCTATAAATATAATCACTTGAAATTATTTTTAAGGTACAATCTCTTGTATTCTGCGAGGGATTTCATGTTCTCTTGGGAGATGGAAAAGTGTATGTCAGGCTAAAGGCATGAGATGGATTTGGATCTATCTCAATTTCAGTGGCATGTGTGCACATTTAAATTTGGCATGTGCAGACCATTATGATAAAAAAAGAGCCTGCATTATTTGCACTATTTCTTATTTTCTTTCTCAGTCTGGGATTCTTCAGACTGTAGGAAGCAAGGAGAAACACATATAGATGATGATATCTTTGAAATATGCACTGGCTCTGTGTCTTTTTTGTTCAAAATTCAGGCTTGGGAACACTGTAAAAATCTGTGTGCGTACACAACAGTTGCAATTATTCATACAGACCCTACTGTAAACCACAGGCTCATATGTACACCTGGACATTACACATCTCGACACACAAAATGTATGCAGCTATGCAGTTCACAAGTCAGCTTCTACAGGAAGGGTGGTCCTAGAGCAAATGCAGGTCTGCCAAGTTTGCTAATTAGGGTTGTGCCTCACCACTTGTGGTGCAAGTGAGTGCTCTGCTGCTTTGCTGGTGCTCTGGCAGCCTCTGCTACAGACATCCAGCAAACCCGGGTAAACAACCACTGCTCACAGCAGGTCTGCATCACGCAGCCAGCAAGTGCAACATGCCATGGACCCTGGGTCCAGCTAGGAAACACAAACTGTGGCATAGTTAGACCACCGTAATACTCCCAGTTTTGTTTCTCAATGCCTCTTTAGCCTCTTCCTTTTCAAAAAGAATGATCTCCTACAACATATATCTTCAGACAATTGTTGACCTTCCGTTGCTTAGACAAAGCAAAAACATTTTGTAAGTCTATACGTGGTCTGCATCTACCACCTATGTCTAACACAGATTTTGTAAAAACACATCTATCAATTTTCCAAGGTAGACATGCCTTACCTATTTCATTACAGAAAGATCTTTTGTGTGTGTGTGTATTTTAACTTAATACACCCAGTTAAAAAGCCATGCACATGTAGCCATTTCTGTATGGATTGTTTACAAGCAAAACAGTGTCTGTGTTTGAAAACCCACCCATCAAGAATATGTTTACCATAAACCAAAGAGTTCCATAGTATGAAAGTGCAGCCGAAGGTACTCTTGATGATTAGTGAGGAACCAGCATTCATTATTCATTTGTAAAGTAATGATTGTTTCCCTTAAATCTCCATAGCATTCCTTGCATCACGTTACTGCTTTCGAATAACTAGAAATGCCAATACCTTAATGAATCAGAGTACTACTACATCATCGAAAGTTGTTAGAAGACACAAAAAATTATCAATTTCTAACATAAAAGGCAGCAGGCAAGAAGACAAAATTAAGCACATAAGCAAAAAGTACCTGCTATCTCCAAATTAAAAGCATCTGTTTAGATGCTAGAAAACCTGTGACTGCAGTTTCTACAAGAACCAATAATTCAAATGTGATCACTTACACTACTAGTTTTTTCCTGGATGGCAGCCCTAGTAGTTACTCAAGTGTATTCCAGTTCACGTAAGGGCGAAGGTATGCTTCTGGAATTACCCTTGCTGTCCAGTCTCTCAGAGAATTAAAGACCTTGGCAATTAGGAACAGAGCCTTACCAAGCAGCACCCTTGTGTAAGGGAAAGGAGAGAAGACATTAAATGAAGAGGCAGTGGCCTCTTCCCTTGCCTCTCAGGAACGGTCTGAGCTATTAGGTTAATGCCTCGGCACTGGGATGCGTCAGTAACAATAAGGCTTGTAGCAAAGCAAGAATCTTGACACTCCCAAAAACTTGTTAATTTTGGCAAGTAAGTTATGTCTGGGGAGCTGAAGTGAAGAAAATAAGGATGTAATAATGTTGCAATGCAATATTATAACATTATGAATAACATTCATAATGCCATCGGATACATTCCAAAAGAAGACTTCTGATATAGAAAAAAAAAAAATGGCTCATATTTTATTAAAGCTGAGGATACAGTGACAGCTCAACAGTAAACTATATGTAACAATTACTCAATAACAGGTTTTACAGCAAGCTTGGGTAGTTTCTTGCTTGTATCCTTTTGGCATTCACTTTTTTTTTCTTTCTTTCTTTTTTTTTTTTTTTAAAGTGTAATGACAAGGGCATTGCTCATGTTCACTGAAATACCTCCAACTACATTCAAGCTGTGATCAGTATCACATTTACCACTGTCTCACAGTGCCCCTATATTAGTATTTTCTATTTCTTAGGGAAGTACGTTTCACATACACACACAGAGTAAATCCAAAACGAGCCTTAAATAATCTTGTTCAGGGCAACAGAGAATAATGACTGTGTCTTCAATGAGGGGCATAATTACAACAAGCTGTCAAAGGAAACTTTAAGAAGGTTTGGGGGCAGGGGGAATTAAAAGCTATTTACCTCTATCAAAGCAGAGTGAATAAGGGTAATGAGTAATAACCCTGAGAAAATGACAACAAAGGGGAACATTCTCAGCACCATGAGTGGGAAATTAATCAAGTCCCTCTTTTGTTAACAGGTGTTGCACAATAAATTCCCTCTGTTCCGCCCTGAAAAAGCATCCTTAATATTAGAAAGGAAAAGTTCAGAGAAGTAAACAAGAAAAATGCTACCTTGTACTTACAACGCATCATTTGCAAATGTCTCAAAGCACCTTTCAGTTCAGCACAGTAAAATAAATACTGAAGTTCAGTATCTTACAGCATTTTAATTTAAAATAATGGAGGGAACATGGTGCCCTAAATTAACAAGTAGGCAATGGATCCATGCTTACAAGATCAGTTTGGACAATACCACATGATTTTCAGGAAGCCTCCTGTTGCAGCTAACAAAGTACTGGTGTGCCTTCTGGAGATGCAGAAACTTGTACATCTTGATTACATCTGCACCACCTCAGTCCTCTAAGTCAGGGAATGCTTAGTTCAAGTCAGAGGAGCACAATGCAGTTGTGTAAACAGAAGATTGAAAATCAGGAAATCCTTAGTTCTAAAATGGGATCCAACTGTGCCCTTTTTCCTGTCCACAAAAAAGTTAATGAAGCAACCTAAGCCGCCCGCCCTCTCCTCCCTCTCAAAAAGACGTGGTAGTACAGAACTACCAATCTCGGTGACCTGCTGGATGGTTTAAATAAACTAATGTGGATAGATTAAATAAATTCACATCTTTAAAATATTTTGAGGAAAAAAAAATGTTCTATAAGCATTAAATATTACTGAAACAGAGAGCAGAAGATCTTTTCAAGGGGGAATTACTACATTTCCTTTCTTTACTTATCAATTACTCATTAATGCAGCAAAACAAACAAAGATATGATTTGACAGTTCTCAAAGAATGGTTTTCACTGTTGCATATGCTCTTGATTTGACACTACAAATAAAAATGTTATTCTGTGTATCCCTGATCATGCTCCCAAACCATTACTGAGGCCTACAATATTAAGATTTTCTGTGCAAGCTATCTTGTCTAATATCCAGTCCAGCTTAGTCATATATTTAATAGGCATGCACAAAGCGTGTTACTGTTACTCCTTGTAAAATTAAGAAAAAGAGGGGGAAGGAGGGAAGGAGGGAAGGAGGGAAGGAGGGAAGGAGGGAAGGAAGGAAGGGAGGAAGGGAGGAAGGGAGGGAGAAGAAAGAAAGAAAGAAAGAAAGAAAGAAAGAAAGAAAGAAAGAAAGAAAGAAAGAAAGAAAGAAAGAAAGAAAGAAAGAAAGAAAGAAAGAAAGAAAGAAAGAAAGAAAGAAAGAAAGAAAGAAAGAAAGAAAGAAAGAAAAAGAAAAAGAAAAAGAAAAAGAAAAAGAAAAGAAAAGAAAAGAAAAGAAAAGAAAAAGAAAAAGAAAAAGAAAAAGAAAAAGAAAAAGAAAAAGAAAAAGAAAAAGAAAAAGAAAAAGAAAAAGAAAAAGAAAAAGAAAAAGAAAAAGAAAAAGAAAAAGAAAGAATGAAAAGAGACAACAATGAAAAAAAAACTTTTCCTTCAATTGCTTTTTCTATTTAGGCAACTGCTGTAGTTGCAGCAAGGGACGTAGGTAGCTGTGAATGACAGTTGCTAGTATAAATGAGACTGGATAGGAAGTGGTGTTCAGAAAAGACCCTCTAGGAAGAAATGAGCCGTGTAGAGAAAACATGAGAACTCTTTTGCAGAATACAAGGCACAAAATTGCTTTTGAATTTTGTTCTTCTTTTAGAAGCTATTTGAAAATAAATGATGTTTTTCTAGTAACCATAAATAATTTTTAAAAGCAGAATATTCCCATATAAGCAATCTCAGTATCTGAGTCCAGGGTGAAAAAGTGGGTCCCAAAAAGTGCAAAGTCCAAGGCTGGCACCTTCCTCCCCCTTCTGCTCTAAAAAGTCTACCCCAAGAAGCTTTCAGATTTTATTTTAATTTTATGCACTTTTCCTTCATGCTGAAGAAATATAATTAAAATAACAGTACATAAATGTTGGAGTCATGGACCTCAGATAAGTCAGCGAATCTATGCCAGGTTTTTCTTGCTGCATATTTAGCTCTCAAATGAGATTTCACATGAACACATACAAGTCTTATATTGCTTGTTAACTTGCTCTGTAGAATAAGACAGTAAAATTGATCCAGCCTCGCTAAATTCTGAAGAACAAATGCATGTCTTGAAACACATAAGAAGAAACCTTCTTTACTCAAACTCCACTCTTAGAATGCGCACAAACTTTTGGACCGTCGTTGGCCATGCTGAGCAGGCAGGCCTGTGATTTCTAATCACATCAACCTCAGAGTGATGGTGAAACCAACAGCTGTGTCTGAGCAATTGGAAAAATAGATACAGAACAAAGGGGAAGACCCATCTCAACAGGGCTTCTCCCTCAAGTGCATAAACTCAGCTTCAGTGGAAAGCATAAATGTTTCATTCACTATTTTGTACTGTATTTCTCCTGTGATTTATGCTCCAACCATTTTCTTTTAAAGGTGCATTAATGTCTTCTTCTAACAGCATCCCTTCTAAACTTTTCCCCTTGCTTAATGGGCCTGAAGGGATTAAACTCTTAACAGAAAAATGCATCTGTTGTACATAAGATCACAGTATTAGACTATCATAATACCAACTCATTTATTTTCATTTTGTGGAAGTATACCTTCCCTTGAGAATGATGCTACAGGGTATATTTCCTTCCTGATGCTTCCTTTCATGTATTATATGAAATTAAGGAGAAACACTTGTATTCAGACATCAGAAGCCCAAGGCCCACTTTTCGCCTTGCATTTTGAGGCCACGCTATACCAGAAAGACAGCTAGGCTGACTAGCAAAGAGCTGCAGAAATCCTGCCTGTCTCGAAGAAGAAGCGATGCACATTCCCCATGCTCGTCACGGTTCTGGACACCGACCAGGCAGAGCTGACTTCAATTTGCTTTGGGTTTAGGTGACTTCCTTGCACATAAGTCAGAGAAAGCAGAGCCTAACATTTCAGCGAGGTCAGCTGTGATCTCACTGCTGGAACACATACCGCAACAGTCAACATCAGCACAAACAATAGCACCATTCATCTTGCATTGTTGGGCAAGTCTTCATCTACATGCAGTTACAGCTGCGCTATTCCTTTGGTCCTGGAATAAATAGGATTCCCTACAAGGAGTGCTCTTAATCTTCATCATTAACAAATTCAAGACCAGGTAATCAAAGCAGCCTTGAAATCTAGAAATATGAGGATATATAGTTATCAAATCTGGTAACTGGGTTGGCTTTGGTAACTTACCAGCATTTTGACAGTTCACCTGGATGGAAAGGTGCCGCCTCATCTGTAAAGTAACTTCACTTTAAGCCTGCTAAGAGGAGCTGTGTACATTTGGTACTAGAATCATAAGCGTCTTCCATTTCTCAAACAGATACATGACGGTTCAGTTAGATTTTCCAAAAGCATCTGGACACCCACTCCAGGGTGCACCTCTCTAGATTTTGAGCAACTGCATGTCTTCAGTCACTGGTGTCTGATTTGGCTGGCTTAACCCCCTTTAACACACTCACATGCAAAAGCCTACCTGACCTTGCAACACATTCCTAACAAATATAGTAACAGGAAAAAAATATTGCACAATCATTTGGAGACCAATGAAAAAAGTTCTCACAATGTTTTCTTTGAAAGAGCACAGGCACAGCACAAAGCACTTCCTAGATACCCACAGAGGTAAACTCTGATGGAGCAACAGCTGCTGCAGGCAAGAGCAGTAGAGTAGCAACCTTAAACTTGGGTGTCTTCCTGGAGAGAAGTTAAAACAGCCAGACTTTCTCTCATTGCTGCAATAAGCAGGAAAGAAAATAGTATGTCAGAGAGAATTACAGGAAGGCAATCACTTTTATTCATTATATAGCACCTCTACATATCACCAGGTAACGTTATACACAGGGGTTGGCAGCCTTCAGGACAGAGACTTGTGAACTTCAAAACAACGTGGTACCTTGCTGCTTTTAGCATGAAAATTACCATACTGGGATGGTGATGACAACCACCTCAAACATTTAGGTGGATTTGAAATGCATCCATTCTCTACCTACCAGCAACATCAAGTAGCTACTGCACTACACGCTTCCTTCTAGGTCTTGTTGGGGAAGGAAAAACAAAAAAGAAAGAAAGATAACTGCTCTATAATAGCTGGGGGAAAGAAAAAAGAAAAAGAAAAAAAAAAAAAGATCCAAACATGCCAGATTTTCATACTTTATCTTGTTTTTATTAGTATACTGTGAAAAACATATTCTCTGATATAGTTCCACAAACAAACTACAGAAAAGCATTCTAGCTTTGTAGAAAAATTGCAGAGGTTACATGTTGAAGGGTAAAAACATAAGGCAGCCACTTTCCTATTAAGGCAAGAGAGGAAGGATAGCATTAGGCAAAATTTTCCAGGGGCAGTTTTGAAGAAGCAGTTTGTCAAATGCAGTGGAGCAGGGTGTTTAATTCTTCTAGCTAACATGATAGTGATCAGGAAGAAATACAGAGCCAGCGCTTAATGGTTCAAATGGAGATGTTGGCAAGGAGCTGTTTTGGAAAGAGGCAGATCTGCAGTGTTTTTGACTCAATTTTAGTATATGTTGAACTGAAAACCCAAAGTGCTGGAGAATGAAAATGTACCAAATTTTCCCGACTGTTTCTTCATGCTAGCCTTTTTGCAGGATGCTGCAGTCTTCCAGGTCTAAGGGCAGTCATCAGTCTTACCGTAAGAGAAATTTAAGATGTCTGGTAAATAACACGGGCAGAGGATGGAGGGGTGGGGGAGAAAACCATTACTTATCTCACTTCAGGCAGAAGGGAGATTGTACAGCGTGCAGTACATTTGCAATACGACAGACATCTTCGAGTACACGGGTGTGTTAATCAGTGGCTAGGATGTGTCTAAATGCATAACAAGCTTCAGCTTTCAAGAACTCATATTATCCAAGAGGGGGGTTAATGAACATTAGCACAAAACAGAACCATGGTTGCAAAATCCTAAAATGACAGGGAAAGGAAAATAACACTGACTTGGAATCGCTACAAGCTTAGCCACTGAATGATGCTGAGAAGAGCACAGTCCCTGTTGACTGAAACTAGAGATGAATTCAAGCCACACAAATTCCAGCTCAGTTTTAGACGTGCCATTATTTTTGCAACCCTGCACAAATCAGCAGTCTTCTCTGACTGGACTGCCCCTGCTGTCCCTCTTTTTCCCAGTGCAAGCAGCAGAATAATCTGCTCTACCTAATGCACAGAATTACTGGGGAAGAAACCTGTGCTTCTTACCCATTTCTGTGGCTTCCCTGTTTGCTCTAAAGCCTTTTCTATTAGGAGGGGAAGCAAATGCATTTGCCTTCCATCCTTCAGCAATGTATGGTTGCATAATCTTTCAGTCCGGTCAGCTTTCCCAGTTGTCGTTCATCTTCTCTGCATAACATCTGTTTTTCAAAGGCAACAGATTCTCTGCTGCTGTCTTGGGACAATGCGGGGACATTGTCCCTGAGGAGGGCATCTTCTCACTGCCTTGCCTTCTGTAAATTAGCAGCAACAGCTTCCGAGATTCTTGCTAAACCTTCAGGGACGGTTTTCCTTTGTGAGGTGTCTGACTAAGGTGTCAACAGTATTTTTGCACTGGACAGCCAAGACATACCGCTTTGCTGGTGTTGTCACTGTGCTGAACTATATGAAAACCAAGGGACAGCGTGAAAGGCAGAGCATAACAGTACTGTATTATTAACATCAGCATCCGAAACATTTTTGTGATTATTTATCTCAGGAAATGGATAGAATACTTGACTCAGGGTGGCTACTGTTATTATTAGATGACTGTTTTCCATGTCCTGCAAAAACACACAGCCCTACTGTCCAATTTTGTGGTCTGTTTTCCTTTACCCTCACCTGATATTTCTCATCTATTTCTTCACAGCATAGTGTATATTACACGGAAGCTCCTGAGACCAAAAACTTTAAGGAAATAAAAATTGACTTGTTGTTTTGGTTCTTCCTCCATTATGGAAAAATGTTCAATTAGAGAGCCCAAAAAGAGACCTAATCTTTAATATTTGGTATTTTTGCAATTCTGGAAAATCAACCCATTGTGAGTTGCCTCTTGTTAAATATTGAGGATTAAATTTGCTTATCGGTTTTGAAAATACGCATACACCTATATACCTATAAAATTCCTTTTACATCCCTAGTGCTATCCACACATCTAATTAATTTGAGATGGGTCCAAGACTATATTGATCTTCAGAAGTTGGCTGTGTATACTCGTCTCCACTTCTTTTTTGCAGAGGGTATTTCACTCATTGACAAGGTAATTGGACCACTGGGTTAGGTATAATGCTACAACCACTACTGCATCCACAGGAAGTCTCTTTCTGATTGCATTTTAAGTTACTTTTCCCCAAGCCTCCTTTGTCAATAAGCGTTGACATCTGCACAGCAATGGAAGATTACCTGAATGATGTCGAAGCGGAATATATGAAATTACCAGGCACTTTTGAAGGCTGGTCAGAAAGGCTTTATAAGCAATAAGCACCTGAGTCAAGCACAGTTTGAATTAAAAAAAAAAAAAAAGGTGGAGGGGGGCTCCATCAGGCAATATATAGTTCATCTTTCAAATGAGGAAATGATTGCAAGCAAGCCTTTCTGCAGGACAATGACTGAAGATTTGTGGAATACAGGCAAAGAAAGATAAGACCAGGGAGGTTAGATTTGTTTTCTTATCCCTTATGTTGGCACCTAACAGCAGCGATCCTAAGGATTGTGAATAGGAAACAAAGCCTGGAAATTCTGCAAACATTTTGAGGTACCATTGAAGACAAAGTGAGTCAGAATTAAGTCATTCAGAGCAGAATCCCTCTCACTGAAGACAAAGTGTTAGCCCAATTTACTTTTCACAGAAAGCCAGGCATCTCCAGGCAGTGATGCTTCAAAAGCAAGATCATTTCATTATGCAGTTAGGGTCAAATTCTAATCTCAGCTATATTAATATAGAGCTACTCCATCAAAAGCAGAAGAACTACTTCAAATTATTATATAAAAGTGAAATTACTATTTTTAAATTAATACAAGGAGACTATGATTTTTATTTATTTCCATGACTTTTTAAAGAGTGCGAGTATGACCTTGAATTCAAGGAGACCCCATCATGCTCATACCCTAAAGAGAAACTCGTCCCTCCTACATCCTCCCATCAGATACCTGCCTGGCTTCCCAACTCACGATCATTGCTTTCCAAACCCTCTCCCACTGAGCCCACTTCTAAGTGCTGAGTGAGACAGGCAAGAGCTGGAACCTGCACTGAAATCCTGCCTCGTGCAAGGGCAAGTTGGATGCTGAGCAGCCAGGTCTTGCTGAATTCCTGCTGGCTGCCTTGCACAGCAGAGAGAAGTTGAACATCCATCCCTGGAGGTGCACAAGACCAGGTTAGATGAGGCCCTGAGCAACCTGATCTAATGGGTGGCATCTGTGCCTATGGCAGGGGGTTGGAACTAGATGATTTTTGAGGTCCCTTCCAACCCAAGCCATTCTATGTTTCTGTGATTATGTTGCAAACCAGCTGATTGACAATAACTGTCTCCTGCCTCTTGCTTAAATAAGACGTTGATCAAATATGAGGCCAGATATATTGTAGGCAAATTTCCTTAAAAAAAAAAAAAAGAATTTCTAAACACTCAGATTAATTTGACAGAATTGAGAACTCTGGGGTCTTTTTGATTTGTATTAAAAATATTTGCTTTGGCATCTCTACGATTCCAGGGAAGCTCAGTGAGGTAAATCTCCATCTCCCCATTCCAGTCTAAACTTAGACATTCACAGAAACTCAGTCAACTTCAGAAGTTATTTAGAAATTGTACTGAGCTAAATGAATATGCAGTACCATCTTCCCTCTTAGCTAGTTAAGCAACCAGTTTATCTTACAGGGACTTATTTTGCATTCTTCAACTACTCCTGTTGCTCTTGTCCCTAAGAAATTTAATAAAGAGTAGTTTCCTTAGAAATGGTTATTTAAATTGACCACCAAGAGTAATGAAGTTTTCATCTTTCCTCAAGAGGAAGAGGGTAATCAATTTTACTTTAGCATGAATTTCACAAGAGCTATATTTCCTTCAACTCAACATTCTCAGTACTCTCCAAACAACTTCTTTTTAAAATGTATTTGCCATACCTAAGGATCATACCAAAGCTTTGAAGTGATTTAATAGCAGATGGCCACTGGTCACAAAAAACAAACAACCACCATCACCAGCAACAAAAATATTTGCAAACTTCAGAAGCTATAGAAATTCATTGCTTCTTTTAGCTGATTATATAGCTAAGCTTATAAAAACAAATTTTAATTATTGCTAAAAAGCAATAAAAGTGTAAATTCAGGCTTGGGCTCACCAGAAAAAAATTAAATAGATTATAAATAGCATCTCAAAATAAAATGCACTAGCTACATTCTGTGCTAAAAATAAATGATCCTGCTATTATTGTAGTGAAATCATTTTTTAAATCTTCTAAAGCTTGATCCAAGGCCCAGTAAAGCTAGTTAGAAGGAGAATACTGCTCTGCTATTCAGCTACAACATGAAAACCTAAGTTTTGCTTGTGAAAAAGGACAAAATTGTTTCCACTGCTGTGTGATAGCATACTCCCTTCCCTTTTTAACACTACTCAAACCACTGCAAGAAATGAAAAATAGGTAATTTCCAGTTCAGGCAACAGGTTTAAACTCACCACCATTAAAATGTTTCTTCACAGCAAGTATAAGCAAACCACAGAACTCATTGCTAGAAGACAGCATGAAGACCAAAAGCACAGAAATGTTGGAAAAGCTTAGGTCTGTGAGGTGTTACCAAACACCATGATTTACATATAACCAGGATGAGGAAATCCTTCACTGCCAAGAGCTGAAAACTGTATTAGTGGGAAGATCACTATATAGGTCCTTTTTATAATCTGTTCTTAACCTCCAGGCTGGCTGAAGCCTGCCTGGGTGATCCTGCGTATCCGGAGACATGGCCAAGAAGCTCTCCCCACCTCTCCAAGGCACCTGGATCAGGACATTATAGTTGAATTGAAACTGCAATGATAATTATACATTTGTATAGGACTAAAAGGGAAAAACACTGAAACCTTAACTCCAGTAGGGATTCTCCTTTAACCTGAATCTCTGCTAAAGTCCCAGGATGTCCAGGTATATACATCAGAAACTGAGAAGAGAGCAAATCGATAGGGCAGTACACATTTTGGAATTGACAGTAACGTGGAATTTGCCAGGGATTGGCTATTAAGGAAAAATTACTAGCAAAACTCAGACCAAAATTCATATCAAAATTTAGAGCTTGTTTTGCAAAGTGAAAGTGCCAAAATTTAGCCCATACTGAGTAACACTGTAATTAATATACAATTTGTGTATTATGTTATATATACTTTTAGGATTGCATTTTATTTAATTATTTTCCTTCTAATTTTAATGCCTTCACATTTAATAAAAAAGTATAATCTTTCTTTACATACCTGCCAGCATGGACAGTTATCTACCTGACTAGATATTGCATTGCTCCAAAAAGAAAGAGGAGGAAGATAACAGATGTACTGGGAAATTTTTACTTAATGAGACAATGCTCCATGCATATTGATAGTCCTCACAGTTTGACCAGACAGTGCAGGGGTTCAGATGACATAATTAAAATTGAACTTAACTTTTTGTCCTAAAAGCAATGACTTTGCTATATTTTAATTTTATACGGGAAAATATCATGGTAATAAACAAATGAAATTATGTATAGAGGTCATTTCCATTTTAAAAATTATTTTAAAAAATTAATCATTAGATTCCACAACTTTTTAAAATTTATTTCTCCTCAAGTTTCAAGTTATTTCAAAATATACTTGTTCATATGTATACCCAAGAGTTATTGATAACTAATGAAATGCATCAATGGGAAAAGAAACAGAAACATCTTCATTTCAGGTGTTTGGATTAAAGACATGAAGTCAGTTGGCAGCAGCTTGACTATAACCACAGAAGGCACTTGAGCTCCTCTACCATCTGAGCTTTGCAGTTCCTCACCATTCAGCCCATGAACAGCTTGGCTTCAGCTTCTGTACAACTAATGGGATATTACAGCCGTTAATGCTTGAGGCAATGTCTGGTTTCCCCAAGGCCATCCCTCACAGAAACTGCCCAGGGGAGGGCTTCTCCATAAAAATTTGTGAGAATTGTTCTTCCTATCTTTCCTTGGATTTTCTGCGTTGCGTCCAAAAATGCGGGTAGTTAAAGAAGACTGCCACTTCTGGCTCAGAAACCGCCTCAGCCACGAACTTTCAGGGGCCAGGAGAGCAGCAGGGTCCGTTCTTAGTTATCTGTGCTGTTGCTGCCGAGAAGCAGGGCTGGGTTAGACAGGCCCCTCTTTTGCTCGTCTTACATTCCCACGTCACCAGTTGCCTTTAACCTCGACCAACCCTGTCTTGTTGCTTCTTTGCACGGCTCCATCTTCTACAGCCTGTCTCTCACGCCAGCCTGTAACTTGCTCATGGCAGGGATGGCCTTGTTTGATCTTTTCTAGTTCAGAGCCAGCCTGGCAGGGGCTTGCGGTATGGACTGGGACCCCAGCCTCTAAATTTATGAAAACAAAACACCACAGCAGCCACATGGTAATTTCTCATTAGATAAACAAGATAGCTTAGAGGTGATCTTTGACATACAGCCACAACCTTCTTCGCAACCCTCAAACACTTCAAGAGAAGAGGCACGGGGAATGACAAGTGAAGCCACCTTGTATGCAAGCCAGTGGCTCCTGCTGCTTCCCTGATGGAAACATCCAGTCCTGTCCTGGTCACTGGAGTCCAGCCCCAACGCCCTTAGCTCTGCCCTTTGCAGAACAATATGGCAAAGTGCC
The DNA here is from genome assembly GCF_964034855.1 of Anser brachyrhynchus. NCBI lineage: Eukaryota > Metazoa > Chordata > Aves > Anseriformes > Anatidae > Anser > Anser brachyrhynchus. The sequence goes on along the minus strand of NC_137695.1, from coordinate 42,980,435 downwards.
TCAAAACAAACAGAAGCCATCTGAAACATCACCTGGCAGAGCCGTACTGCCTGTGTGAAAATGAAGGCTAGAAAAATTGATGTACGTGCTCGGGGAATCAAACTGAAGAACAACGTTTAACAACCTGGTTAAAATTGTTACCGTGCCATGTCATTACTAGTAAACTGCAGGCAAAACTAAGGTTGCTTGGCTGAACTCCCCTTCACCAAATAAATATGTATAGGTGTGCTTTTTTTCAAAGTGCCCTGTGCATAATGGATTTTCAGGCAGATAGCTTGCTTTTGTAGAATGCCCAACTATTATCAGAAACGTTTCCAAATACCCTAAACTTCCTGCAGCATCAAATCAGGAACTATCATCAAATTCTCAGGGCTGTTCTCTTTATACGCTTCTTTAGACTTGAAACTACAGTTGTGTTGGTGGCTGGTTTATGTAGCTCTCACAGCTTGTGACTTATTAACCACAAATAGAGCTCTAATGGAAAGCGCTTCTCCTTCCGTACGCTAAAATTAATCCTAATATATGAATACAGCTTATTATAAGTAGTTAAAAAATAACAACAAAAAAAAAACACACAAAATCCCCACAACCCTCCCAAATATAAACACCTCCTGCATATATGACTGATGGCAGGATGTCCACAGCTGAGGGAAAGGTGGCTTTTGAGCTGGAATAAATTGTCATATTAACGGAGAGCAGAAATTTGCCATTTAAATCTGTAGCTGATTTCTACATCATCTGAAACATTACAAATTACATTTTTCATTATGAAGAAAAACAAAATCACTTGGGAAATTAGTTTTACTTCTCACCTTCTCCGTGTTAAAAGCAGAATGTAAAAATCTGAAATGAAAAACAGGAATAATTGACAGTCTATTTCCCCAGTGAAGGGTTATTATGGGAACATATAAAACTGGACAAGTATTTTTAATTCATCCTATAAAAAGAAAGCCAAAAACTTTTTTCTTGTTTTTATTCAGGTATCAAATAAAAATCTTTCTGTCCTAGAGACTACAGACTTGAAAAGACACTGTAAAATATTCTGTTAAGATCTCACTTACCATCAGTGTTGAATTCAAATGAGATTTAAGTGTACTGAACTATCACTTTGCAACATATTACTTACCCAGGATTATTTTAATTTTCATCTGGTGCTACTAAAAATTCAGATCTCCTCCTTTGCCATATCTTTGTGTACATAATGAACTTTATGATTTCTTACAGGCACAATCTATTGCTTTTGGTTTGACTTTCAGGTAGTTTTTCCCAAGTCATTTTTCAGTAAATGAAGTAAGCCCAAATACAACAACTTGCCTTATGAGATTTGTCATTTTATTACAAGACAGGATACTTGGTTTTTTTTTTTCTTTTGTTTTAAGATTAAGGTATTGGGTAGGTCTTTACAGAGCACATGCTTCAGAAATGTTCACCCTCTTGTCAACGCTAATATGTCCAACAGCACACTGTTCGGGTATTATAAAACCAACAGCAGCAACAGAAAAAACAACCTTGAGTCTGTATAACTTCTCTAAAACACAGATCCAGTTTGTGGGGGCTTCTACAAGTCTTTTGCAAAAATACTTCATTTGACCAGGTCAGATTTCATTTGACTTTGTACTTTGACTTTCAAAGCGAGAGATCAAACATGTCTGGGGGAAAACAATCCCAAATGCTGGAGGGAGATCCAAGTGGAGAGCCCACCTTCATTCCTACCACAGGCAATCTGTACCTATGCACACAGGTTTAATACTGTCTTAGGAATGATATTATTTTCAAAACATTGGGATGGATAATGACAAGTATTGCTGCATCACTATGCTATGAGGGAAAATGTAACAGAGAAAATGGGTGAGTACCTTCTGGTACATTTAGCGAGGTGGTAGGTAATAAGAAACATGAGTTCCAATCTCAGTAATGCTCCACATCTAATTTCACTGAACATCAGTTCACCTAAGCTGTAAAGGAAATGTTCTCCCAATGAAATACTGAGGATAACTGACGCTGCTTGTGGAATGCTATAGCATCCTTTATAGCATCCTTTATAGTATCCTTTTATTAATTAATCTGAAAATTGTCATCAACTGGAGTGCAAGGGAACCTCACAACTCCTGGACCTGGAGCCTGGGCCACTTTCAACAGCCTTCAACATTGCCTCGAAGGAAGTAAAAGCAATTTGCAAATAAAAAACAATGGTGAAAAAGTATATTCTGCAACTACCAAAATTATTTCTAAAAAAAAAAAATAAAATCACAAAAATATATTTTGAAAAGTATTAAAGTAAGCAAAAGTAAACAGCAAAGATATTTGTATGAGACAGAGATGGATGCTAAGAGAAGAAGGTTGAGGGATGAATTCCAGCTTTGTAAAGCTTTGCAAGTGGGTGGCTGTGTTAAATATACTTTATTCCAGCATTTTTAAGCATTCTAAACACTTCTAACAAAATAGTTAGAAATCAGAACTATCCACAATTGACAGAACAAATGTAAGCAACAGCAACCATACAAGCAATTATGTAAAATGTGTCTAGGGAATTTCCCTCCATCAACTGAGAAAACAACACTGAAGAAAACCATATGGGGATGGAACATAACACGAAAATATTTTAACTGTTGCATCAATAGGAAGAACACCAGGATTTTCCGTGGGAGCATTCTTTTAGATGCCGTTCCCTAGAGACTATGCATTTGCTTTCTTTACCAATTGCAGGAATAGTGTTATTGTTATATTCCTATTATTTAAGAACAGATATAGAAATGAAAGATGAATTTCCTAATCGCATTCAGAAATATTCCAAACATCACTACTTATGCATTCTGGAAGTGATGCACTGGTGAATTATCAAGGCAGCTTGTTAAAATAAATAGTGCTACTACCTCTCTTCCCACCCATCCTAGAAAGTAACTTTATTACCATGCTGCAATCTAGGAAAATTATTCTTACTTTATAATTTTATTTAGGGAAACACTACCGAGATAAAGACTTTTTCTTCAATTTTGTAGGTTTAAATTGAACCATAATGAAAGCAAATCCTTTGTAGGATTTCATTTTATGAGGTTTGGAGTCTTTTAAGGATTCATCAAAATATTCGATGGTGTTAATGTCTATACTAATTAATCTCAGGAAGGCTCATTATTTTTCCTCCTTGGGTTCATTTGCTTTATTACTGCATAGCACTCTCCCCTCTGATGCACAAAATCCAATGGAAGCAAAGTGACTAGCCAAAAGTAAGTTCATTTTAGGGTGTACGTGCCCATTTACAGGTGCTGGTCTTTGATTTTTTCACGGCTTGCTGAACACTTCATTTGGGTTGGCAGAGCTGGTGGGTCATATGGCAACAATTCTCATTTTCTGCAGCATCTGAAATGTCCACTCATGGTATCATTGACAGCTAAAATTAGATATTTGGCAAAGCAGTCCTAGGAACTAAGGGCTTGATTGAGTTGCCTAATTATAACTGCCTCATGCCATTTGAGATGCCCTAGGGTAGCCCCAGCAACTGCAGAGGCCCGGCACATATCACACGAAACCTATGGGACATCTTTGGCCCTCCAGAGCAGGAGCTGTAGAGGCAAAGAAGGATAACCCCCATGACATTTCAAATGGCACAAGGCACTTACATTCAGGCTCATTTAGGAACTGAACACTCTGTGGTTGCCACCAGGATATTGAAGAGATCAATTCTCCTGTCTTAGCTCGCTCTTGCTTGGTATTTCCTCTAGTTGCAGGCAGGCAAGGGGACTCTCAGTGCTGCTCTTTACCCATGCACATGGCAGGAAACATGAAATATGAAAACAGGTCAGAGCAAGCTTCAATGTTGAGGGGGCGAGGGGCTGGAGGACCTCTTCCAGGAAACTGAAGGTAGGGCCTAAGCATTTTCTCCATATTCATCTCATCCCTGTTCACTCAGGAAAAAAAGACGGCTCCTAAGAAAGTGTACATGTGAGCTTCTACTATATCATGGATTTTCCTTGGAGGTATCCAAACCAGAATCCAGACTTGCTTAATTTGTGAAATTTGACATGATTACAGGCTGGGGTTGATAAGGTTTGTGTTTAGGGAGTCTTGATGGCATCTCTCAAGATTGTAATTCCTCATCCACCTCTCTTTCTTGACAAGATTGTATATAAGTGGAATAAAAAATTGCTTTATTCTCCTTTTCCACATTAAGCAGAAAATGGCTTTCTTGAGAGTGTGCATTTGCACTGGACTCAAGAAAACAGACCCCTGTGGAGCATGAAATGACACTGGGGAATATATTTTCCTTGACATAGTAGGTATTTTTCATCTGTCTGAGGCAGCTCTCCACCATCTACCCCCTCCTTTTTTTTTTTTTAAATGAAGTTATGCAGTATCTTATATCAGCACTCGTCCTTATATTCTCTTTAACAAAGAAAATGAGCACTGACAGCACAGAGGGACAAATAATGCTTATCGTAATAAAAACAATATGGTCTCAAAGAACCAAGCACTACTTGAAAAATGATATTAAAAAAATACAATGCTCATATAGTTTCCCGATGCCCAAAACTTCACATTTACTCATGAAGGTGTAAAATATTTCCTATAAGCTTGCTGAAATTACATGAAATCTAATAGTTTGATGCCCAAGGCAGGACTAATAAACTTTCCCTGATTCAGCCCAGCAATTCTCCTGCCTGAATAAGCAATACCCAACTACTACCACAGCTAAAGAGTCTACTGAATATCAAATCCGCTTCTCCCACAAAATAACTCTCATTGAGGCCAATATTTATTCTGACTGGCATACATTTTGATTCAGATCAGCAATTTGCTTTTTTCAAATATGAATCGATGTACAAGTGAATGGTCTTATATTTTTACAATAGGAAAACTCCTTCCAAAACCCTCCATTTTCTGCATTAACCTGATCTGTTCAGCTGCACAATAGATTGGTTAAGATGATTATTGGTGATATGACTGAAGTTATTCTGCCCACTGTCATTATTAAATAGTGCACTCAGAGAAAGAGCTAGGAATAGGTTGCTTAAAGCGTGGCTAAAATGGAACAAATGTTTAAAACTGGTATGTAGTTGAAGAACAAGGATATTCACTGAAGTATTTATCAGTCAGAAACTGAGATTAAAAGCTTCTTGTTGAGCAAACGTGATTTCAGATATTTCTGGAGCCAATGTGGACTGGGGATGGCACCACAGCCGTGACAAGAGTCCCTGGCACTTGGTGGCTTCCATGGGGTGAATGTTACCAGACTGCACAATCCCATGGACCTAAATCTAACCTAGGTGCATGTATCCTGAAATCAGAAGGAACAAGCTCCTGGGAAGCACAGTGACTAAGGCACAGACTGCATGAATACTGCCAGAAGTAAACACTTCTGTTAGAGTTGGTCCCATTTTAGTTCCTAAACATACACATCCTGGTTTGAACCATTTTATTTTCTTCATAACTGTTAGTCATGCTGTTATAAAAACACCATCCAAGAAAATGTCTTCAGCTTGACTGAAAAGCACATCAATGTTTTTGCTCTCTTAATACTAAACTTTCAGGAAACTTTGTATTTGGTTAAATATTAGTAAATTAAAATGTAAAAAAAATATAAATATATCAGTACTCTAATAAGTATCCAAAATTTAGCAGTCCCAAATGGTTTAAAGCAATTTCAGATACAAGGGTTAAGATTTGAAGAATTTTAAAATATAGGTTAGCCTATTAGACAAGATTTTGAACAGATTTTAACGAATTACATTTGGATTAAAAAGATCATGTATTCATTTATTTATGTCTTATGTTTCAGCTTTGGTCTTAAATCTGTCATAATGCTGTAGAGAAGAAAAATATTTTAAGATGGATAGAGACGGGAGAGTAGGAGATGAAATGGAAAAGTTTATGAACTGCTATCCTTTGCCTACACTGTAAATGAAATGCACACTCTTCCTATTAAAACCCTGTGGCACCCTGATGTGACAGTCACTTCTGTAGCATCTGGCAATGTCAGGTAGAGTTTCTTGAAGGCTCAGATCTTTTCGTTTCTAAAATAGCAACAACAACAAAATAAATAAACAAACCAAACCAACACTTTTCTGAATCACTGTAGTGAGCTGAAACAATCCGCACAGGGAGGCAGATTTTTTGAGGGACTCCATACATATGACACTAGAGAAATGGTGTGGCCTCTGAATTGCTAAGATACAGATGGTGAAAAGGTTCCTTAATTTGCCATGTGTGTTGTTTAAATGTGAACACAAAGAATCTGACAATTTTAATCTTCTGTTTATCTGAGAAACTGGACACCTATTCCTTATACTTCGAAAGAGATTTCCTGTCAGCATTCATGAGTTTCTCTCTCTGACCCTGAGCAGCAAGAGAAACAAGTCTGAGATATATTGCAAAGCCAAATGTTTAAAGTTTATATCAATATACACGTGGGACAAAGGTAATTTACTCAGTGAAGGAAGAACCCCCTGCTACATTTAATCATGCTCAAGTACATGGGAAAGTGCCCTTATGGCTGTTGTTTTGTCCTGCCTTTTTAACCAAAGTGTTGAGAAGCACTTTTCTTCTCATGAAACACCTTAAACCCAACGCCTAATTAAACTACTAAAATGCCATTAAAGCCATTGAGCAGACTTATCTCCAGCCACTACAGTTTGCAATTAGATTTTGGGTGAAGGTAGAGGAAATCAATGTTGTGTTCACCCTTTAATGAGAACATAAACACTTCACATTAAAAGATTATTTTCTTAAAATCCCCACAGGTAAGTGGGTGTTTCACTTCGCTTGCAAAAGAACAAATCATAGGAAAGAAAACAGTGGAAAACCAACAAAAAAAATCTTTGCTTCACGTGAAGAAGTGTTTTCCCTTCTCCCATGATCTCAAGAAAAGCCAGAAGGGGACAGAACAGAACAGCACATAAGTGTAATTGAAACATGGTCAGGTTAAAAGAGGGCAAATTTGTCTCTTTTAAGAACTACAGGAACCAGGCTCATTGCAGTGTACCAATGCAACAGATAATACAGACAAATATATGACAAAGAAGTCCACATCTGAGTCAAACATGCCCTTTGGCTAACCAGACCATCAAACATACCCTCTGCTAACCAGACCATCAATAGGAACGTCTTGGTTGAGACCAGTGGGACTTCATCACTTGTGATCATCAAGGAGCTCAGCCAATGCCATTTCCTACACATTAAGAGCAAGGGAATACTTTTGGTGTTAACTTGCTGGTTTTGAGTTGTGTTTTTGCTTGTTTGTTTCACTGAGGGAAAAACAAAAGTGAAATATCACTGGGAGACATCCTGCACAACAGTACACACCATGCACTCTTCATACTGAAAGCTGCAACATGAATGTCTGATTTACCTGCAACGAATCTCATTTGCAGCTGCAGATCTGCTGGTACCACAAGCATTGTTGGACAACACTGTAATGAGCTCTTTGTTGAAGAAACGTTCCCTTCCTCACAAAACTCAAGAATTGTCTTCTCCTTCTAGCTATGTCATTTGCACAGGATGACTCTTAAATCTCTCCTCGAGTTCCCCTTTGGACCAGCAACTCATCTCTTTGTGATCACTAGCATTATTTACATCCACTTTTGAATTACATTTAATTCACTTTAGTTCAAATCAGAATGAAGTATTTTCAGTCTGAATGTAGGAAATAAGATGGTTTTATTGCTCCAGATTTCTGACTTTTATAAATTTTTATAAATTTAAAAAGCTTTGCTTGAGCTGGAATGACATCTGTGCTGGGTTTGGTCTTTTACTTTTTTTAAGGACTATTTTAAACAGGGTGAAAACAAAATTCCTTAATGTTACAGGTAGCAATCCAAGTTCACTTTCATTAAAACATATTACAATTACTGTATTTTTTTCTCATTCTTTATATTTGACACATTGTTTATAGATAATTAAAATTTTACCCAAAAACTTAACTTAATTGGCACTTTTCCTTCTGTGTGCACTTATCTTCCTTACAACAGTGAGGAAAAAAAAATCTTTCCTCTCTCCTGCTTTTTTTTTTTTTTTTAAGTAACAATAAATATTTTTAATCACTCAAGCTACTCCACCCAGGAGGACGACCACCAACACAAATCCCCCTAATTATGTTAACAAGACTAAAAAAGGGTTTGTTCACATGGAACTTCTTACAGTAAAATACCAAAATATGGCATAGTCCTTCAAATCTATTCATTTCTTTTCAGCCAGTTAAAAAGATTTCAATGCTGGTTGCCCTTTAAAAAGCAGTTACTCACGAAACCATGCAAGTTCGCCTTCACAAAAGCTCTAACATGCTTGACTTTCTTTTATTAATGTTACGTGATTTTTTTTTTCTACTTCACTAACATTTCAAGAGAAACAAAGTGATTGTCATGTGGTACACTCAGTTCTGGAACAGGAGCACAGCTGTTTATTCCCAGACTCTGAGCATTTTTTAGATCTGCACAGCAGTCTGTATTCTCTCTGAAGGGAATTATATATCTTACCATAAGCAGATATACTTTCCATATTCAGTTTGCCTATTGTACCATACTTGGCTGCAAGGACAAGAAAATGGATGCTTTGTCATCTTTTTATTGGCCTTTTTACCTCAAATTAACTCCTCTGGTGCAAGGAAAGAGGCCAGAAAAGAGAATCACAAAATTACTCCATTTTGCATTTCAGAAAAAACAAAATGACCAAACATCTGCTTCGGACACCCTCTGCTGGAAAGCATCAAGTTCATCGCTCTGTTCCTGAATTAGCTGATTGGGGGGGGGGGGGGGGGGCAGGGGGGAGGAGAAAACAAACAAACAAACAAAAACCACAGCATGAATGTTTAACTGCCTTAAAAATATGGTACCTCTTCTATATCTCTTGTATTTAAGGCAAAGAAAGGATTTGATGATGGAATTGTTTTCTCAATAAAGGAGGAAAATGTGCATCTGACTTCTTTGATTGTGAAGCTGCAAAAAATAGGGGCTGCAATGAAAAGACTTAGCCACAATACACACCAACTGTAACCTGACTTATTTTTTCCATAGGTGGGAAAAGAGATCTTGAGACTTGAAGTAAATGCCTTTAAATTAAATCTGCTCATTTTGTGTAATTCTCCAGCAACAAGAATGTCGAGGTACTGCTGCTCTTCAGTTGTAAGTTACCACAGGTAGAAATGCTGTTACTTTAACCAGGACAGAAGTTTGTTCTGTAAACAGATCTCTTCCATCATTAATCTATTAAATCTATTCACTCTGGGCTGAAACCTGCTATGTAGTCAGAGTAACTTAACTCAGTAGTGGGCAGGGGAGTTCTTCAAATAACGACTGAGACTTCCTCTCTTCAAAACCAAATTCTATGCTACATTCTTGAAGTCTTGACCCCCATTTTCAACAGGGATTTTTTTTTTGTTTTTAAGGGGGGTGGGGGAGTGTCTAAATAATGATGGATTTACTAGCACTGCTCTGAAATCTACATCCCAATGAACTAGACAGAGAACTTTCACAAATTCTTTTCCTCATGTAGCAGTGGCAAGAGATTTTGTCTTAAGAGGATGAAAAGACAATTCTATCAAGCTTCAATCTATAATTAATTCTTTTACTTTTCTACTCCCAAATAAAGCATTAAGATAAACAGTCTGATTTGGTATCAAGCGTTGTTCATCGGAGGCTCTCAGTGATGATGCTAAAGCTTTCACGATTCTGTTTGACCTGCATAATGTACTGTATGTGGGGCAGTGAATTACATTCCTTTCTCAGAGCCCATGCTGAATTACAATTTCTTTCCCACTTCTTTCAGAGGTGAATAATTGCACCTGTCCTCCTTAAGCAGACAAAAGACATTAAGTAGTGGCCAAATGGAAAGAAAGGTTTTAAAAGAAAATCACTTTATAGTTTGGTAGGAAAACAACTCAATCCAACCTTTCATCCAGCTGTATACAATATGAGGATTTCTACTTGTGCAGCTTCTGAAGAAAAGGAAGCTTTCAATCAAAGAAAGACTACCCTGATAACAAAGCAAAAATTGAGGTGCTGGCTAGAAGTTTAAAAAAGCCTACTTTTAAAATCAGTCCTTGACAATATAAAAAAGGCAGCCGCATATCTAAGTGTTTGTTGGCAAACTGTCTCATTTACATGATACAAATGAACAAATAAAATAAAAATTAAGATGTGGAAACAATAAAGCTGTAGGGCTTTTCCAAGACTACACAGAGATGCAATAGCAGAATGTAGAATGGAGCAGAAGTGAGTATGTGGGGACAGACCACAACCTAGATCTCCTGACAGCCTTCACACTGTTTTTGACCATGCTGCACAGAAAGGTCGGGTTTTGCTCTTACAGACTTCAAGTGCCTGGCAGGAAGATCAGCAGCGGCTCTGGTTTCATCAGAGCCATGCTGGCAGATATCCAAGGAAAGGTCACCAGGACAGAAGGACAGAGCTTCAACAGGGCATTTGCCTCCGGTGCCAGGAGATTTCTAGCACGTGATCATGCCAAAGGACCAGCGCTCAAAAAGATGAGGAAAGAAGTGTGAATGGTGACAATACTACAGAGAATCTCCACAGATGTCTTTGCAATATTTCCAGGCTCTTTCTTTTTATTCTTGCATGGAAGCTGCCTGTACATCTAAGTTAGCTAGGCATTTGACAGAAAGGAAGGACAAAATGTAAAATATTCTGCTGCTTGTGGAAGCTAAAGGTAGTCTATTTGTCAAAATGCAAAGAGTCCATCTTGAAACTATAGAGAGGAACACCGCTGAGAACTACTAAAATATTGAGACAGAACAGAAAAAAAAACAAAGAAACAAAGCCTTGTGGGAGTGCCCTGCGGCGAACAAGCCTCTTTTACCCAAAAGCATAAATGTCAGTATTGAACATCCTTGATGAGAACTTGACATAGCACAAAAGAGAGACACTGATTAAAAGGTAACTAATCATACATTACTTTCAGCTGGAAGTCCTCATCTTCAGGAAACACCTCCAGTCATCTTATAGTTATGGGTCTTAGAACAAAATTAAATACTGTCTAGTTATATACTTGGAGACATACAGAAAAGTAGCCTGGTTTGACAGATAAGGTGCCCATTTGGGCTTCAAGAAAACCAAAGCCTACTGCCATTCTTTCTTCCAGTGCCCCTGTTTTCCTTCCTACCTTTTATCCCACCTTGTTACATGCTTTGGGACAGGGACAGTCTTTCACAGTATGTGTGTACATCTCTGAGGTTGAGTCCTTATCCAGGAAAAAGTCAACGTAGCACCATGACAAGTTGTTCCACAAGCAGCACGAAAAATAAAGCCCCATTTCCTGTGAATTCCCGTTTTTCCCCTTCTCAAAAACTCTAGCTCCTTCCTTCGTGTCTCCTGTGGGAACAGCTTCCACACGATGCTTCCAGTCTCCCCATCACATCACAAGTCCTCTCACAGCAACCTGCATTTCAAACTGGTCAAAAGTATGCAGATGACTGGAAATCAGGATGAAGACATACATGCAGATCACCTCATCTCCCGAGATTCTTTCTTTCTTTCTTTTAAATGAAACCCAGCTAACAAAAGCAACTGCAAAGATTTCATTTTCATATATGACAAAGATCAAAATTTGGGTTGCTTAGCAGATTAATCATGGCTGGGAGATGAACTCTAGGATTTTGATATTTTTTAGATCATGTACTCTCAACAAAGTGTCTAAATTGCTGGTGGAACATATGTCAACAAACAGCCAGGGACAAAGAATCTTTGGTTACCATTTACATTTCCAGCAAATTAACAATATTTTAAGTTGGTTCAAGGTTAAAAAAAAATAAAATAAAATCATCAAAACAACATTTCAGTTTTGACAAATCAGTATTTCTCATAGACACTTATTTTTTTCAACTCCCTTTGTAAACAGAAGTTGCCATTGACAGTGTTATTGAGTATCATTCCATTTACAGGACTGGTGTAAACAAAACCTCTTGTATGCCAAATGAAGCAGGTCTACATACAGAAGGTAAATTTCTATGCCTGCACTAAACAGGGTGGTTTTCTATTAAATCAATACCCCCAAATAAAATTAAGAAAGAGGAGAAAGACTCCATCAGCAAAATTATTTGAAGCAGTATTTGTTCAGGCTAGTACAAAAATCTTCACCCTTGGGGGATGGAATACAACAAGGAAGTCTCCTGAGCATGTTAATTATTTAAAATGAAAGCAACACAGTTGCTGGCCTTTTGAAATAATCAATCTTTCCAAAAGCGTCAGGTGTCTCCAAAACATGTGACAGGTTGGCAGTTTGTAGCATCTATTCTTGAGCCCTAATACCACACTTTTCTCTGGAGCCTGGAGGAACTCATCACCTTTACTAACAAATCCTAAAGACAACCTGTCTGGCTCACTGAAAATGTAATGGGGAAGCTACAATTAGAACCACGGACCTCCTGTTTGCTCAATTAAACCAGAAAACCAAAACAAACATTTGAAGCACATGTACACATATATAGAGACAGACACATATAGATGAATGCAGACACAAATACATGTAGAGATATGTATAGGTATGTGTATATACATGTAGCTGTAAATTATAGACATTTACTGAGATCTGTATTTACTGCCTCCTACAAGTCTATCTTATGATCTAAATTTAGGGAGTTTTCTTCCCTTCTTTCAAAAGAAAGAAAAAGGCAGCATCTGGTTTGTATTTTTCAAGTCTGTTAAAAAATACCTTCTTTCTGTATGTATCTGCTTCTTCAGAACATGAGAACAAAAAGCTGGAACCAGCAAGAAAATTCCTACAGAGTCTGTTTGTAAACAGAAAATTCCCATCTTCAGAGCAGCTGACCTTATTAGCACCAAGAGGCAGTGAGAAACTTTTCAGTAGTACGTACTTTGCTAATACTGTGGATATATATCTCTATATATTTTTGGTCATACCGAAGATTTCAATCAGATTTTCCACAAACAAATCGTTCTTATTGAAAATAAGTACACAAGTGTTACATACGAAGGATTTTTTGATTTTTCAATATTGTTAGTTTGGATAAAAAATTGTATCCTACAAGTTTGTAGAAAATTTGATTTCTCTCTCCTGAAACACAGGTTACAGACATATCTATGAAATAGTGAACATGATTAATCCAAAATGTTCTTTAATTAATCTGTTGAGAAAGAATAACAAGGCATGTAATGACAATATGCAATGTGTAAATAAGTAGTGGATACAGAAAAAAAAACACGTTACACTAACATTCATACACAAAAAGTCATAGTATTGAAACCAAACAGCTCCAAACTCAAATTTAGTGTGGGCTTGTCCATTTCCCCACCCTTTTTGAAAAACACTTCTTGCAGATCCTTTGAAACACTTTACATTTTCAGTGCTCCCTGTCCTGAGAGGCCCTGACATTTCTAACTAGAGCAATCAGCTTAAAACTGAAATTGCCATTCCCCAGAAGTCCTCCAGGATGGAGAACCTCACTTGGTCAACCTGAACCATCCATGAGCAGTGGCCTTCCTATCCCCATGTTTGCCCTCCCAGGCCTGGCAGGCTGTATCCATGGCATTGTACCTTTGCAAGAGCCAAACAGACCATAAACAGCGTTTAACAAAATTATCACAGCATTATATGTACTTTTTAAATGAAACTACTCTTTGAGATAAAATACAGTAAACTACTTTGGCTAAAGTTCTATGTACCAGCGACTTTTCTCTACAATCCTTCAGAGAAGTACAATTTAACAGGTTAATACACAAAACAAATATTCTGTATACCTCAAAGGCTGAATGTAAAACACATTCATGGATTTTGTGATTTTTTTAAGGGCCTGGCCAAGTTTTAATGGGCTGTCACACACGAATGATTATGAAAGCACTACAATGAACTGAGCTGATAAGCTGATCCGATCGGAATTAACTGCATGTGATTGCTGCTTTGAAAAGCTGGCCTAAAGAGGCAGCATTGAAAGCAATCTCACAAGTCACTGGTACCACTTGCCACAGCTATAAGTAAGCACAGATGGTGAGAAAAGTTAATTAAGAGGCATATTTGTTTGGGGGTTTGAAATTTCCACCCCCTGTTTCCCCAAAGAAGCCAAGCCACAGTGAAAATGTGTTTTACTTTTGTGGCCTAATAGGTTCATGTTTGTGAGGCTCTGTTCCTGTAGATGGAGGTAACAGATAAACAGAATAAATACTTTATGTCAGCAGTTAGCATATGGATTTGCACTTGATCACTAAGCTACTCATTGCACCTGATAGCTAGAACATCTTGTCAATTAAAAATATTTTTCATTTCCTTTCCTCCTACCAGCACAGCTTTGCTCTTGTACCACAATTGACATCCTACAAGAGAGACGCTACCCTTCTCATTCTCACTTAAATGACTGCCTCTTTCATTTTCTCCCTTACTTCCTCTTGCACTATTTCATCAGTAACATATTATAATACATAAGCCATTACAAAAAATTGCTTCTGGTGATAAATCTTTCTTTTCACCTGGTTGGGAACTCTCGTTCCCTCTTTCTCCAGTCCACACTCCATCTTTTCTCAGATTAATTGGCATCCTTTTGGAGATACGGTGTGGCAGTTCTCTGCAAGGTCATCACCATCATTAGAGGATCAAAATACATCCCTTATGCTTCATATACTGTAATAGTGTAACCAAAGTGTCATGTGGCGCACATTTTGTTCAATAGTTCTTCAACTGTGTATGTTCCTTTGGACCACTTTCCATTATAATAATTATTATTTTTTTTAACCTGTGGCTATTATAACGGCAATAGCTGGTTGCATCAAAGAAATACTGGTTTAAAAATGGTAGGGATCAATCTCTCATGAAAGACCCTGGAAGGTAAGAAAGAGTTAAGTCTAAGGACGGAGAAAACACAGATTTCAGAACTTCAAGTGAAATTGTGAGGTTCTTAGAGAGACATTTCCAATTTATGCCTACTGTACTATTTATTTCCGTTCCCATCGTTGCTGATTATAAGGATGTGCATGTGTAGAAGTTTCTTCATCTCTAATCAGAGGTGCTCTATTCCATGAATCCTCAATTCACTGTTCGTGACATTACAAAATGAATCAGGTAGGAGGATCAAGCCAGATCAGAAAATGACAGCTTCTGTTTAAACAGATATCTTGGAAATTAGTGATGATGAAGGACAGTATTATACTGATAAGCATTTAACTCCTAGCACCATCTCATTCTCTGACAAGAGGTATAACAAAGTTATTTGGTAGAAAGATCTTGGTGTAAAAAAAATGAAACAGAGTGCTGATCAGTTCAAGCTTATATTTCTAGAGCAATAAAGGCCTGTTTTGGATAGGACACCCACGCTGTAGGTGTTGAACACTCCCTGAATTTAAGGAAATTTTCCTCTTTAAACATTATCTTTGTGCTATAGAGTACAGTCTCATCATTTATGGGCTATCATAAGAATTTGGTATGAATCAGTTTATTACTTCTGTCAGTCTTATTTCTGTGCTTTAGAACTGATTTTGACTAGGATATAACATTTCTGAACTAGAATGTGATCCCGAACTAGATTTACATTTCAGATGACAGGATCACATCGGAAGGCTGGAGATCAACAACCATCACCAGTCCTACATTTAGAACCTTCCTATGTCCTTCTACAGTGATTTTAGCCAAGAAGGATGTCTGTGTCCATAAACATATACATGCAAACTAATAATTTAGCCAGTGCACGTATCTATGCATACACATAGAAATTAATAATCGCGTCTCACATTCTTAGATGGTCCCTAAACATTGTATTATCTAATCAGATAAATATGGCAGGTTTTCTGATGTAATAAATGTATACAAAATAAATTGTTAAAAAAGTCAATCACTGAATGCTCAGTACAGACGTTAATCCAATTTGTGTGGTAATGATCAAAACAGTCAATTTACATAAAACATTACAGCTGTGCAATATTACAGTCCTGCAGTTCTGTCATCAGCAGGAAGGGTTAGCTACCTGCCATGGAAATGTCTGCGACGCACTCTGCAGAGTCATGCTGACAGTGAGTGGGACCTTCCATTAGTGTTGCCCATACTGACAGCCTTGCTCCCTTCTTGCTCTTTCTGTCCAAGAATCATGAGTGTGAACATGTAAAGGGAGCTACAGCTCCTTCTACTGGGTCTTCAGGTTCATAAGATAAAGAATCTGAGATCCTAATAGGGCTCAGAGAAGTGAGTAAAAGGCCAGTAGCATCTCATAGAGTTCTGTGCCACTTTTTTTTTTTTTTTTGAATTCTGCTTTGCACATTCCCACTAACAGTATAATTTCAGAAGCAATCATGCATTTAAAGAAGTTAGCAGAAAGATGTCTGGGGACAGAGTGTTCGAATGAGGACAGCAGTACTGCTAAGCAAACTGATTGTCTGATCCACATATGACATCTCAGATGTAACAGCTTGTAAACATTATCTGTAGAGCTCCAAATAATAACTTTACAGATTTGACCAATCATGCTTTGAAGGCTGTCACTGATCTAGTGAAGCGTGACCAAATCCCGTTAGAGTACAGAATAGATTCTCGCAGAAAGTCTTTCATCTGCTGAGTTGCATATCTAGATAAGGAACGCAAAGACACCACATGCACTAGAGAGATGTATGCACATGAAGAAATTAATACCTGCAACTGAATTCGTTGCCTCATGGGCCTACAACAAAGGTTTCAGACCCTGCAGGGTACCTCAGTTTGCAGTGGTACTAGGTGCTTCATCAAAGAATATCACACTGACAAATTCCTTCATAAGTAAAGACTGACTTCTCCATTAGCGAGTGTGGCAGATAGCTGTCACTGCTACATGAATATTCAGGAAAGACATAAGGGACTGCCTTAGAGTTTCAGCTGAAATAGTCTAAAGCAGACCAGGTCTTGCTGACATACCTGTGTTTTGCTTGCCCACTTCACGCCGTGCATTTCTTTAAAATTAAAGCACAATGTAAGCAGTCATTTGTTAGAGTTAATTCACTGAACAGGATTTCTGAAGATCTGCTGAAATTCCTCTGGTAAATTAAGCGAGTCTTTTAGACACTGCAAAAAGCATGGATAGAAAACCTGCACAGATGTGAAAGTGGTCAAAGGACTGTTACCATCCTGCCCAGTGGGGATAACAAGAATTACTTGGACTCTTCTTTATCTTCTTTTTATCTTCCTTATGTGAAGAAAGTTCAAGAGTGTTAGATAACCTAGGTGTCTCCTCCTATTCTGAGCACTACATGCTGTATTGTTCTGGCTGAAAGCCTGTGCATGTGAATGCCAGATGAATTTCTAGCCCCTAATATAAAAAACAAGTAGTCATGTAATTTGTAAGGGCCATCGACCACATTATTACTGATATTAGCATACACAGATCCTACAGGATATCCTGCCTCCCAGGATAGCTAGGAGAACTTAGCATCTTCTTGTTTCTTCAAAAACTGCATTACACTGTTGACTGTGATGATTTGCAGTCTTTTTTTTTCTTTTTTTTTTTTTTTTCTTAGATAATTCCAAGAGCTGAAAACATACTCTGTTTAAATGAACTTCCTGTTCTTGTCTTTCCTATGGTGGAAAGATTTCTTTTAATCAAGGATTGCTGCAGTATGGAAGAGAGATGCAGACTGTGTTCTCAGATCAGAAAAAAAAACCCAACTGCCTTTGGCTCAGACATATTTCTTAGAACCAGCCAGAGTCATAAGGGTGTCTTAACACTGCACTTTGTATGATATTTTTTCTTTCATTTTGGAGGAAATAAAATGAATTACAGGATTATTTTTTTTTTGAGTTACATTTGGGCCAATTATCATGAATCTTTTTTTTGTCTCCTACAGCTTTTTTTTCAAACAGTAGAGAAATCCAAAGCGTTTCTCTTGGCTCTCTCTCCAGGGACTAATATCTTTAAGTACTTCAAGGCCAGATCCAACTCCCTGACATTTGTCTGCCTTGAACTTGCAAAGCGCTCGTAAGTTTGTTAGCCTCCAAAGCATCAAGAAACTACAATGATCTTTAGACATATTCCATGTGGGAGGTTTTGCAGAAACAGCTTCATACAGCAATAAAATCTACAGCTTGTTCTGGTGAACCTGTGTCAGATGAGGGCAAATAAAATCCTCAGAAGTATGGTAGATATCCAGTTGAGCATGTTACACTGTGAAGATTCATGAATAAAGGAGCTCCTCCGTATCCAGCTTTTATTGTTGTCATTTGCCATAGAAGTGTTGGTTTGAACCCAGATTAAACAAATCTAAGTTGGAAACAGGAACCAGACTAATTCTAACTTTATCATATACACTGCTACAGGTATTGAAGCTAGTATTATGGCAGCACTTTCTTTTGAAAACTTGACCCCCACCCAATGCTGCAGGAGGGAAGAATTGAGTTTGCTAGAATGCCTTGCTCTGGCACCATTTATGGCCTCAAATCTGTGAGCCTGCAGAAGGTATATATAGAAAAAGTATGTGAGTACAGTGGTAGGCACTGCAATGGCAGTTAACCTGGTACAGCATGTAACCACCAGTGAGGTCACCTGCTGAGTAGCACCTTCTCTGATGAGCAGGAGCCAAGAAATATGCTAAGTTTTCTAGTCTGTCATACCCAGGGACACTGAGGGCAGGATTAATTAAACACTTCAGTTATTTAACTTGTACTTCTTTACTTGGTTTTGGCTTTTCTCATCTGCACACAGATTTATGCAACTCTGGCTATTCTGAAACCTCTATTTAACAGTTACCATCTAAATCAGCCTCCAGATTGAGGTAATGTTTCCCGTGACTACATATTAAAGAGCTCGATAAAAACAAATATTGTACAGGTAAAGTGATCCCAGTTAAGTTACCACCAACTTTAGTCTAAACAAAGGAAAGAGGAACTGTGGAATTATCCTAAAAAAAGACTCCAGCATCTTGACTGACATTTTAATTTGTAAGGATATAAAGATGTCTCCATTTCTAAAACATCTTACAGGAAGTATAGCATCCTTCTTGTATGTCCTCTTGTTTAGTAGAGTCAAAGCTTGACTCACAGAGAGGGTAGTGTTTATTTTAAATGATCAAAGTTAAGGAGCAGTTAATGACTTGAATACCCACAGTTTATTAAGTTAAATTAAGCTGTACAGGGACTCTTTCTGAGCCATCATTATAAACCAGGAAAATATCTGTGCCCTTCTGATGCCAAATACCTTTTTTCCCTTCACAACAGTTTTTATCATTTTCAATGACACCATAACGGAATTGAGCAAACAGCAGAGTCCATAGAGATGTTCAATTCACTCTGAGATCTCACCATCTCAGAAAAGAGATAAGACTTTACAAATTTATTCCCCTCCTTTATTTCAATTACCAAGTTAATGCTTCAGACAATTCCTAACCAAACTTCTGGCCAAAAGTCTGTTGGCAGGTAAGATAGCAGACCTAAATCAAATCACACAGATCTTGCAATAAGATTGCATAGCACAATTTCCCCTCTGTAGTAAAAACTGCACTTTCACCTATTTTCTTACTAGAATTCACTGTAGGATGATGAAACTTCATTATATACACATGACAGGATGTTAAGATAGCATGTCCTTTAAGAAACTCTAACAATATCCAAAGCAAAGTTCAAATCCAAACATTAAAACAACAAAAAGCATAGAGTGGGAAAAAGGGAAGATTGCTTACACTAATGAGGTCTTCCCCAGATAACTCTCTCCAAGTCTTTCAAAAATAGAAACTAAAAGAACCAAAGGGCTCTACTATAAACAGTCTGCTACACAAATATGACAAAAACCACCACCAGCCTTCAGCTGTGGCCCTTTCATGGTTGTCAAAATAAAACACTCACCAACAGTGAGACCCCCTCCTCCTTCGTTTTGGCCACCGGTTCATGCAAATGACAGAGGACCAATAGTTTTTGCCTAGCAACAAGACTGCATGTTCACTACTGATCATGTTCATGATAAGGTAGTGAATACTAACAAAGCTAATAATGAGGAGAGATGCCCTCCTTCGCTGACTCATCCGTACAATTTAAAATCTTCAAAACAAAGAATAATTCATTCATCTAGCAAACAGACTAGAAAGAGAAAAGAAGCCATCAATAATAGTTTTTTCTAGCCCGCATCCCTGACATTGAAATCAAGGCATACCAAAGTACTTTCATACAAGGAGAAGGCTTGCTAAATGTACAAAAATATAGGTATTTCTACTAAGCCATTAAATTTTCACATCTGTTTATGCCTTAGACTCATTCTAATATTTTCCAGGGTTGCAGTTAGTACATGGGAGCCATTCTGACTGCCATGGGACAGAAGGAGCACTGGCTGAGCATGCCCCTGAGTACCACCACCTCCCAGGGAGTCATACAGCTCATTCAGGTAACTGCAGAAAAGGTTAATTACTTACAGCAGGATGTCCAGCACAGTAGGTGTAGCTAGCATGGGACTGGTAGTGCAAGCTTGCTCTTGGGAAGGTGTATGTATTCCAAGCAGGTTGGCTGCTATTCCACTGGGAGCTAAAGCCAGGGCTCATGGTCACTCTCGATTTACTGTTTTGGTACGTTCTCACTGTGGAGCTGGACTATCAAAAAAGAAAGAAATGCAAAGTAAAAATAGCTTTTAGGGTAGAATATGAACAATGCAGCTACACAACTTCATTGCGCATATACATACTGCCGCACAGCCTAGACCAATTTTGAATTATTCCTGTAACAAACTGGGAAAAGCAAAAATTTGGTTCCTTCAAATACACCAGTGAAACAGCTACGTTTCTCTAATGCCCAAAAGCAAGACTGAATGACTGTTAGACTTCAGACTAGGATGTAAATCAAATAGACAATGCATAGGTAACAGCTATAAGGAGGTGTTCTGAAAATGCGTAGAAGGTGCCACCTTACGAGTTTCATAGTTGAAACTTCCATATTTCTTAATTATAATGAGCTGAATATTGTCATTCATTGCACTGCTGATCTGGTGACTAGGATAGGCCAAACCTTTACAAAGCTACTTCTACATTGCAAATATGTAACCATCTAAACAGACTTTTAAATGTCACAATGTTTTTTTAATTTCTGAAATTGTAAAACAACAACAAAACACAAAATCTTATTTTATTTATTTTAAGTTAACTCAGTAACTTTAGTTGAAAGTGCCCCCAGACTATGTGTGTCATCACTTGCGTTCTTTATGGCTTTCTCTGTTGTTGCTTTAACTGAATTTTTCAGTTTCTAGCCCTCTTTTATCAAAAAAAAAAAAAAAATCCAATAGATACTTGTACTGATGGGGTGGTTTATTAGTGCAGGAAAACAATCAATTATCAAAAAAGAAGCAGAAGATACATTCAAAGTGAATGCTTTTTAGAAGGTATTTAGGTTGGCCTTCAACAACAGGTAAATATGCTTTTTTCTCCATATTCCATTCTACATGTAGGTTTTGCTTCTTTGTTTTTTTCCTTGGTAAAGGTGTTCTCAATATCCCATGCAAATTTACACCAATTAATTGTAATTATTATAACCCCCAAACTGTTCTTTTTAAAGCATTAAATTCATCAAGGCCTTGGTAATATTACAGTGAAAGCTTTAGAAATACGAACACAAATAATATTTCTTAGAAATGCTTATAAATGTCCCTGTTAGTAAACTGATGCTATCGATTTCAAAAGCTATATTCAAGAATAACGCTTCGTTTATTTTTATCTTCCTTTCAAAGACAACTTCTATGTGCAGTATACGTAGCGTTAACCACATGTTAATACGGGCCACCATCAAACAAGGTGTGTTACGCAGCCCAAGACTATCCTTAGTCCAAAGTGCTTACAAGATAAATGAGGATTGGGAGAGGAGGAAAGAAGAGAATCTGATGCAGAAGCGGAGAAAACAGCTTTGCAAGCACGACTTTCAGTTTCATTTCAGTGCTTCAGCTCAGTTTCTCTGGGTGAGGATTAGTGAAATGGAAGGAAAAGGAATGGAGGAAAGACATTCAAAAAGGGTTTAAGAACGCATGTGAGCTATAAAAATATATATCTTGTATAATCCTTCCTATTTTTATAACGTGTTTAGATGAGCTGGTTTTAGAAATTACTACAGTAGATGCCACATTGGCATCTGCTGAACATGCCACATTTATTTTGTTTAATTTTCAAAAGCTTAAGTACACAAAGTTTGCCTCAGTTATCAGCTGCTGTATAAACTTGAAGTTCAAGAAAAGGCCAAATGACTTCCTGCATGTGTTTATTTCCTGTACTGCCGATTAGGAAGCCTGAAAAGAGCAGTTTCCGCTCAACAGTTCTTAATATCTCGACAGATTCGCCTCCCGCCCCCACCCCTGAGCGAAGGATTCCTGCGGTGTGATTTCTAAAGATTTAACTTACGACTAGCTGAACACAAAGCATATGAATGAACACTAAAACCCACACTAAACTCTCATTAGTCACTGTGTGTGACAAGTGGTTACTTTGTTCTTACAAAAGGCTTTAGGAAAAAAAATCTGCCCCTACAGTTAAAGGGGCTTATTTGAAATAAATCTTTTTGTATGAATTTAAATCATGACATATCAAAGGAAAGAGGCTATGGCTGCAGCTAGAGAAAAACTGAAGGGTTTTAATGTTTTTTTTTTCTTTTTTCTTTTTTTTTTCTTTTATTTCTTCCCCTTTTACCCTCTTTCCCCAAGGAGCAGAAACAGTATTTTCTTTCCTTTGACGTATTACTTATCTTTCAGATCACTCCTCAAAGACAAATCTCTCTTTCTAGGTCCTGGTAGATTTGCTTCTACATCAGAGATGAGGGCTAGGTTTTGTTTTGGACAGATCAAGCAGAGTTTTAGCCATAATGTACTTCTTCACGTACATTTCTCCCTTTCATAAACATCAGGTATTTGAGTGTTGCTGCTTATTAACTCCTCTTGAGCAGTTCATCCCTTGACGAATATTGTGTGCATATTGAGCTGCCGTACCCAGACAATAGCTCTGCTCCCTCCTATTATTTCTGATATGTCTGCATTGTACGAACCAGTGGAAATACCTCTCTGGATGATGGGATGTGAAGATGCATTGTCAGCTGTGGTGATTGTTAACTGGTTATTTTCCCCTTGCGTGTGCTACACAAAACCCATTCCTGTACCTAACCCCTGGGGCTGGAGCCATGGCGTATGTTCACCATCATACGGTGAACATATGAGGAGTCATACCATGCCATGAAGCTTTGAGGACTGAAAGCACGGGGTCCTGCAGCCAGTGGAGGACCCCGTGCTGGAGGAGGTTTCCTGAAGGAACTGAGGCCCACAAGGAGGGCCTGAGCAGTGCGAGAAGGAAGGAGTGCCAGGGAGGAGCTGCTGTTCCCTCGAGGAGCCCCTCGAGGAGCTACGAGCGAAGGAGTGAAGTTGAGCCTGGGGAACAGGGGTGGGGAGGAAGCATTGTTTGAATTTGTCTTTGCTTCTCACTAATTGGCAACGGATTAAGTTAATTTTCCTCAAGTCGAGTCTGTTTTGCGTGACGGTAATTGGTGAGTGATCTTCCTGCCTTTATCTCAACCCGGGAGCTTTTCCTTCATATTTTCTCCCTGGCTTGTTGAGGAGAGGGAGTGAAAGAGGGGGTGGGTGGGCATCTGGCAGCCAGCAAAGGTCAACCTGCCACAAATTGGCAAGTTTTGAGGCGCACAAGCTTTTATTCAGCATGTAAAAGTTCCCCTATTACCCCCCAACTCTACTGCTTACTCCAGCGAAAGATATCACCTCCCTGCATAATGCTATCTTATTTTTATCTCTTAGGTCATCAGTGTTACAGCACCTGGGACCAGCTGATCAACTTTTCTCAGAAAATTTCTGCAGAAAATTATCAGATTACAACAAAATGGAACTGTTGCCCTTCTTGTTACAACTTGCCAGAAACAACATATATTACAAAGCTGGGGAAGAATTTTTTTCCTCGAATAAGTCACTTGAATAAGTCCTTTCCTTGAACAAGTCACAAGTACTTTTATACTCTAAAAGTCTGATGCAACCTAAAATTGACATTGCTAAAATTGATATCTAAGTGTGTTTTAAAATATGACCCTGTTTCTTCTGTGCCTTAGTTTCTCAGGCTTATAAATACAGATAACCTTATTAAAATTTTAGGCTTTCTTTTCCCCACGTTTGAATAAGTTTTGAACTTTTTTGGACATAAGCATGAATGAAGTGCAAGGTATTATTAGTATTATTTCTATTTCTTCAGCTTAACTGCTTTCAGGTTTTAGTTCTTTTAATAGCTGATATATGAAGTCTAACAGTGGAAAAAATAGAACAGTATTTATTCGTGGAGCATTTTTATCTTTAAAGCACTGTGCAGATGTTAAACGGTGGCAAAATTTCTGACTGGTGTGATGTTTCCTACTTTTTAAGAAGTTTATAGTAGATGTAAGAACTATCTGCCCCTCCTTCCTATTTGCACGTGAATAAAGCACACCTTTCGATTAGGATGTTAAGTAACAAAAACAGTTCTGATGTAGACTTAGAAGTCTTTGGGTCTTCGCTCAAGATCTCTAGTCTTTAGCAATACAGCAGCATCCTGCAGAAAACTAACAAGAAAAATACATGCTAATTCTGAAATTCTACATCACTTCAAATGTAAGACTGACTGCATCTATAAAATATCCTTCTGCCAACTGTTCCAAAATGCCGTGATTATTAATGGCTTTGGCACTCCAAAAGAAGTGAGAGGCTCAATTATTCACCTCTACATTATCTCTCTACTCGTACTACCTTTAAAAAAAATAGAAAAGAAAAAAAAAAACAAGTGGGAATAAAGAGGTGTAAATAACATCTGAATTCAGCCTCCCACTACCTCATCTTTAAAAAGCAACTTACCAGAGCTATGATGTCATTTTCTTAGCCCACACAATTTGAGCTGTCTCCTGTCCCTTGGATTTTGATTACAGAATAGTTCTGTCTTTAACTGTACCTTTTTTTTTTTTCTTTCTTGTTTTGGTTTGGTTTTTGTGTGTTTGTTTTTTGGATTTATGTAAAATGATTACATGAGCTGGGTAAGGCCACGTAAATAATCATCCTGGAGATGCTGCTTGCTTGGTCTTCTCATGCCTGTATTTGAATGAGACCATGATGCAAAGCACAGTCCTGCACTGTTAAAAGTTTGGATGCTTTACAAAACACTACTGTTCCCATAGAAATCAAAGTTTTCCTATAACCTGGAAGAGTCAGGAATGAAAAGAGCTGCCCTGGAACGTTATTGCATGCGCTAAAATGATGCATTTGTTTTCTTGCTCAGAGAAAATATGAAACTGGCAAACCAAATCTGAAGGTAGTTCATCACAAAACCCACCTGAGAGACCTTGAAGACTGTGGTAATTGTGAAACTGAAGACAATGGGTGTTTTTTTGCCTTTTTTTTTTTTTAGTTTTCATAACAATTCAAAATGAAAGAAGGAAAAAAAACAGTGAAGATATTTCAGAAAAAAAATATATATATTTTTTTTTTTCCAATAGCAGGAACGAATAGTTTTGTGCTGCTACTTTTCCAAACATAATCCTTCACTATTTCTTGCTAATCTTCAGCAGTCTAGAACCAGATTCCATCTGTTTCAGTAAGAACTAAGCTGTTAATACTTGGCCGCTACAAATTTTGAGTTTATCAAGTTTGTCTCATAACCTTTACGAAAAAGTTTCAGAGGAATGACCAAACTTTAAGAGAAACATTGCTTTTCCAGACATGGTATTGAAACTCAATACACTATACCTGGAAAAACAGGATAAACTGAGAGAAATGGCATTCCACTGAAACCACAGAGAAATGATGAGGTTATATTTCATATCTCGGCATACATGCGAGGCTATTGCTCATCCATCGGATCCAAGAGCACCAAGCACTAGCCCACATCAGGCCAAAACGCAGGGGGCCCAGCCCAGCCGCCCCAGCTCACCTCTTGCTCCCCAGGGGCTTTCACTCAGCAGGCTCCCCACAGACAGGACCAAGGGGACCGAGGTCGGCTGGACACAACAGAGCAGATGAATTCCTTTGAGATGGGGCCCAACAAAAACACTGAGTTTTAGGGATAGATCTCAAATTATCTAAGTAACTCTCTAGGAATATATTCCAGAAAAATAAAAATAAAAAATCAGGCAGTCATTGTTATGTTTCCCCAGAGTTCTGTCTTGAAAACAAAATATATATGGTTTTCACACTTTCCTGGTTAGAGTTGCTGTCACTTGCAGTGACTCAACACTGTAATTCATGTTTATCTTTTAACTGTTACTTGAATCCTAAGAGTATTTTTTCCTGTGCAAAGTATGAAACATTGTCCTTGAAGCTACAGAGATTGAGCAGGGGAGCTGAAAAAATATGAAGGCATCATGGTTCCACAAAGTGACCTGAAAAAATATGAAGGCATCATGGTTCCATGAAGTGACCACGAAGAGCCTGGTTTTTGGCCACCATACCATGCAGGTCACTGACAACAGGCAAAGAACTAGTGACAAGAGGCAGGCTACCAACAATTCAGATTAAAGAGTCTGGGTGCAACCAAAAGTTATTCAGTGGTTCTTTAGGCTGGGCTATAGTCAACTTCTGCGCATGTGCACCTCCCAAAAAGCATTGCCACCACTTGCATCTCCACAGGCAAGCTCAGTGCAAAGACAGAGTAAAAGGCACAAGAAATGCTGCTGTGCTTAAAACTGGCTTCTCCAGAATAGGAAAAGGATTTTCACATGCAGAAGAGAAACTTGTACTGGTTTTGTTATGCATTTTGTACACAGATGTGGAGAATGGGGACACTTATGCTCATGGGCTTCTCACTTGTAAGTCTTCCTTCCACAGAAGGAAATGTGAAGAGAAGCTCTCCAGAGGACATATTTTATTTTATTTTTGTCAGATTACTTGTAAAAGTTAAACTGGGAGTAAAAGGTATGTTGTTAGACAGAATTCATATTGAGTATCTTGACTCCAAGTTCCCACCTCATCCACTTTGAAAAGAATAAGGACACGGAAAATGTCAGTTTTCTCTGCTCAGATTATTATTTAATCAATCTACTGTGAGAAATTTAAGTCATAACAGCCTCAGAAGGACATCAAATGTGACCCTTTAATGGTTGGTCTTTAAGTAATTATTTTCTGAAAATAAAACACACTAGCATTTTTTATTTTTTTTTTTTACTCCAAGGTTACAATTTAAAGTAGAGAAGCATTATGTTAACCCAAGAAGAGCATGATCTGAGTGTTCGCAGTAAATTCCATCAAGAGCAAGTACTTATTAAGATGCAGTCACAGATGACCTGAACACACTGCACAGATCTGATTTCTAAAGAAGTCACACAGATGAACCAGTCACCCAATACAATATACTCCTATGAAAGCACACATCTATACGGAGAGCCTGGAGAAGATGATGTTTTTCCACCAGGAGATGGAGAACACACAAGTCACAGAGGCACATGGCTTGAAGGAGAGGATTTGTGCCAGACAAAATCTGATGATGAACATGAATCTTCAAGTAAGTCTTTATTGCATACAAAACACACCATCTTAAGTCTCTTCACAGATCTCTGGAGTAGTGTTTTTACAAGGTCTGAGAACTTTTTTGTCATGTATGACAACTGCCACTGTCAAAGTCATTTCTGCAAACTAGTGAGCAGTACTTGGGACTTGCACAATTCCCTAGGTAAAAGACAGGACACAAAAAGATGCTGCAAAAATTTAAGTACCACCTAGAAAAACATTTTAACGTGTGATGACTACATTTCCTAGGATCACGTTCCCAGACACAGAGGGCTCTCATACCCATTTTTACCTACATTTTTCCTTTCTTTGTGGACCTATGCTCTGCTGACTGAAACATTAGTTCAGGAGCTTTACTGATTGATGACTGATTTTAGCACTTGCCTGTCTGTTAGATTGGGACTTTTTACAGACAGCTAACATCTTTTGTTAAACTCATTAGGTTTTGATAGCTCAGAGGGAAAAATAATTATTTCATTAACACTTGAATTCCTTCCCCTTTTATCGTACCCAAAGGTGTGTTTCACTATGTGCTGCAGTACCTTAACGTTTTTTTCTGATATATCTGTTTACTATATGTATATTGAATTATTCCCTGAACAATAAATCAACCCCTGTCTTGGATACAAAATGATTTTCCTCACACTAGGTCTGCAATGTACAAGTTTTTTTTTAGACAATCCCAAGAGCAACACCTGGCTGACAATTTAAGCAAGTCTGCAATATTAACCAATGAAAGCAATCCAAACACACATACCAGGGAAGAAGGATGCTTACGAACAACCAAAAAACGTCCGTGGCACAACATCCCTTCTATAATCCTACCAAATGAGAAAAAGTCGGATTTCTTTCCTCAGCTACAATAGACAAGGCATTGATTCCAAATAGACATGCACATTACAGCTCTCTTAATCCACAAATGCTTACTTTACTGAATACACTGTGATTATGAAATGCATTTAGCCACTGGGAAGAATTCTATAAATCCTACAAAGCTACCCAATGTGCCACTCTGCCACTAACTCATGTGGATGGACCTGCATGCTTTTGCAAACCTCACTGCGGGATTAGGACATTTATCAAAGCTATGATTTCTTTCCTGCAATGTTGTATCTATTGTATACCAGGAGTTCTGCAGGTGCATGATTTATCCATCCTGTCATTAGCTACAATACCCTGCAAACAGTTTTTATTTTGTGCTGGGGAAACAAACACTCCTCCCATAAATTGTTTTACTGCTGAATGGGGAACAGGCTCCTGCTCTCTTGACAATAAAACAGCTTGCTTTCTCTGACCAAGGAGTTATAATTTCCAGCATAACAATCTGAAGCTCAACAACATTTCTTATGGAATTAAGTAATATAGGAAAAAAATATTGCTTATGTTTTTTTCTATATCACATCTAAACTTTCATCGTGAGTTAAGCACCGACATATTTGATTGCTTGAGGGACATTACAGACAACACAGCCCCTGAAGATTCAACTGAGGGAATGCAGGAGGAGGAAGCAAATGTCAAATAAATTGAATGAACAGAATTTTCTCTTAAAATGAAAACAAAAACTCGATATGAATTTTGTTACTGGGATCAACACTGGCCAAAGGTTTTGGTTTGGCAGAAAATGTTCAATGAATGCTTTAAAAGGCAAGGAAGCAAACTGGATATCCAGGAAATCCAGAAATGAAAAGCGATTTCTTACTCGGTGAAATCACAGTCAGATAAAAGACTACAGGCCTTTCACTCAAATTAAATATTCATAGAACCACATATATTGTATATGACATATTTGAATGTGAAAAAGCTAATATCCTCTGGCTTTTCCCGTACTCATCTAATCCATTAGAAAAGTAATAGACAGTCTAACCATTCCATGTCTTCAGTAGGAGATATGAAAAATAAAAGAGAAAGCAGAATGAACTACAAAGTGAAGAAGAAATAAGAAAAGATGTACCCAAGACCAGCTCTCAGGATACTCAAAATCAATTTCAACTGCCCCAGATATCTGTCGAGTATCAAATACAGAACAGAGGAACATGCACAAAGGGCTACAGATTTACCTAGAAAAGCCACTTCCTCTTCCCTTAAGCTTTGGGCACTCATGGGAGAAGGAGAGAGAGAGGTCATTAATTTATTAAAAGGGATGAGCCAATTTTAACTGCGAAGTTGACTATAACTGATCTGAATTCAGCGTAGCAAAGACTTGTTTTCCAGGATACGTGAAATTAAGTTTCATGAATTTTACCCTGCTGAGAAAAAACACCCCCAGCAGGTTACACATTGAGGGGCTTGAGGTGGAAGGCAGAGATCTTTTGAATCCTGTTGGATCAAATAAGAGAAGTCGTGGAACTGCAAGAGAGGAAATCTAGCTGAGCTCCTTGAAGCCTGGCATGCAGAGCTGCACTTCTAGGAAAAACTGACAGCTAGGGGAATAACTCAGCACAGCTCAGCCTATGGGATTTTTCTGCCCCAGAGCCCAATGGTACGAAGAAGATTCAGATCCTTCCTGTTGAAGTTCAACATCAGAAACCTGACAGGCAAAAGAAGGAGGGGGAGGGAGGCGGGGAAGGAAGCTCTGTTTTTGTGTTTCTTCCTGCTGTAACCACAGCATCCCTTCCTATCCCCAAAAGTTTGTTTGGGCTCTTAGGAGTTTGTCATCTCGATTTTAAAATGTAAGTACAGCAGTTATGCCCAGGCTGCAAGAACCAGATGAGAGACAAGGAGCAGAGACTGAGGACAAGAGTGGAGATGACCAGAAATCACAGCATGATGCTCCAAGGATAAACAGATGCTACCCTGTCTCATCTGTGTTTTCTGTTTTGTGTTCCTGAGCCTACTTCTCACAAGACAAGACGTGGAATGAATGCAGATGGAGATTTCTGTCACATTATTCCCAATTGGTTTAAAACCTCCGCTTATCAAGTAAAATCCCTTGTAGAGCTGATGACTGCATTTATAAAACTTAAGGATGGATAGAATTTCTTACCACTCTATAAGGGCACTGGTCTAAGAATGCTAGAGGTTTAACAGCATATTAAACTATTACAGTTACCATAGAAATTCCTTTAAAAAGTTATATTTTATATTTCATATTTTTGTGTCAGTAGACAGAACTCTGCAGCCCAGTGCTCAGAATACAGATTTCAGGAAAATTTGCCATATAGCATATTCAGTTGTATGTTGTATTTCCTGACACATATGGGTGTCACAACCTTATGATAGAAACAGGAAAAACCAGTCATATTAACAAGATTTGTACAGAGGCTTACCACAGTAGTTGCACTATTATCTACGAACACAGTCCTGAGTCACTCGTGGGAATACCTTTGAAGGCTGGTGAAAAATATTTTTATGGATACATTATTTGTTCAGTTTAAAACATATTTTTAAAGCTCCAAGAATCACATATACGTGGCTTCATTATTACTCAAGAGCAACTCTTAATATATAGTAAACTGTTACATAGACACTAAGACAGAAAATTCATGAGTATAGATCTAAAAGAAAGTAACCTTGCATATTATATTGGGGAAAAAAAAGAAAAAAAAGGATGGCTTTACATCTATAGAGGAAACCAGGAAAACAATGATTTGGAAAATAAAAAATCACCATTAGCTCTGAAAGAGACATCTTGAGTGATCCAAATTTTCCAAGCTCTTTCCCAGTCTCTGTAATGGGTATATTAATGCTTCCTCTTTCCTCTTTTGTACCCTTTGGGAGAGGGAATGACATCTACTGTCCATTTAAACAGAAAGTCCTAAATCATCATCATTCTACCAGAACCCAAATGGGCCACTACCCTCCTACTGTTATCAAAGATGGTGTCTTGCACAGTTCAGCTTCCAAACAGTGAAAGCACATCCATAACTTGTTGTATCAGGCTTCAGTTCCACTGCCTACATCTGAGTGTCTGAGAATCAGTGAATCTGCGGAAACTCCAGCAGGAAGAAAAACAGGGCAATAATAAAGGTGATACCCAATTAGGCTTCCCGAGCAAAACCACAACCATCTCCAGAGGGATTCTGAGGGATTCTGTCATTTTGCCACTCCACAGAAAGGAGGAGGGAAAAAAGAGAAAAAGTTTCATCCTTCTCTGATTGTCTTAAGGTTCTGCACATCCAGAAATCACTAAGAAGCAAAAAAAAACAGTGGCAGAAAAATAGACAGTGCCTAAAAATTGAAAGCTAATGCCAAATGTAATAGTAAATCTGGAAACAAAAGAAATGAAACCCTCCAGCTAATTCAGTTTCAAGGTACTAAAAGAAATTTGGGTGGCAGGAAGAAAATTAACCCTCAAATTGCAAATACCTGCAGTAACTTCCTAATGAGTTTTTCAACATTTTCCATTTACATAGGAAGTACGAAGGCTACTAAAATTGGGAATAAACACAGCAAAAGATAGGAAGGGTCTTACAGTAATTCACATACATACACATAAGCATAATTAAGTGAAATAAAGAAAACAGGCAGAAAACAGAGGATATTTCCAATGACAGTTAAAGCTGTTGGCAGCCTAAATTCTTAAGGAAGCTAATAGCAGAACCATGAATTAGGTGGATTTAGGAAAACTAAAGCACATACAAAAACAAAGATAGGGAAAAGTAGATTTGGGGAGGACAAACAGCCGAGTAATAAAAAGAGCTTTGCTCCACTTCATTTACCTATGTGTATTTACCTGGAAGGGCAGGGAACAAATGTGAATCTATTCTTTAATTCATAAAGACAAAAACTGGAAGTTGTTACAACTTTCTAATTGTTTTTGAAACTTTACATTTAAAAATAAATATCTAGAAACATTGACTTAAGGAGAAAAGTTAATTTGTATATATATTAAACTGCTTTTTTGATTTTTGCTTTATGTAACATGGACGAAGGGCACAGAAAAAAAGATGGTATTCTATAGCTTAAGTACGGAAGAAAACTTTATCAGATATTCCAAAAGCTAAGTACACGTTCCCACCCCTCTAATTTTAGAAATGTTTTGTAGACTGTCATTATACCCCAATTTGTTTGCAGATGTTGTTGTACAAGTGAAGAGTCAGAGATGAAGTGTTCAAACATTTGATGGCATTGTCAACCTGTTAACAAAATAAAATTTATAAAAAAAAAAAAAAGACGCTGAATAGATGCTAACACCACCAGTTGGTTACCATTTTTTTTTTACAGCTCTCTTTCATTCTGGCCATGATACAGACAAATACATATTTCCTAAGTATACCTACCTAACAGGAATCACTAAATTAGATCAAAATAATAGAAGATTCATAGATATATTTTTTTTTACCATTGCCTAAATACCTAATTTGAGCCAGAAGCATTAATTCATAACAAACTCAAGAGAAATTATTAGTTAATGCAAAAAAAATGTTTTATTTAAAAAAAAAAGAAACTGAACCTTTTACTGTAAAAAATAGTTATTTATTTTAAAATAAAAAAGTAAAATAAAGTTTTTATTTTATCCCCAAATTCAAGAAGAAATACACAGAAGAATAGTTGTTATAAATATTGACTTAAGGTAAATTCTATGTAATTGTGAGCTCATGGATCAAATCTAGCTGATCAAAGGACAGCAAACTTGTTAGATGAAGTAGCAGATATGCTGTTTATTTGTTTCTTTAAGATCAGAATCATACAGTTTGACAAGACTGATAAAAATTCATCTGTGAAAACTGGAAATCTGTAAGAAATACCATTCGAGAGCTAGATTTCAATTTTGTTCTAGATGCTAAGGTCCCTTTGCATAGAGCTCCTTATGCATATGTGTAACTGTAAGCACACAAGGAATTCTACTGGAGCCCAGAAGATTCTTTATATTACTAGAATTATACACAGATCTTCATTTATAAGGCTTGAATGTCTAACAGAAATTATCCTGTGCTGAAGAAAAAAAAAAAAAGTATTTCTTTGCAAGAACAAAAAGATGGAGACTTAGATAGGAAAGGGGGGATTTTGTTGTTTGTTTTAAAAGGATATAAATCTTCATGATGCAGGCTATAAAAGAAGGCTAGGAAGATTAATACTCTCTGGGCAGCATATTCCACTCTTATTATCTACAGGATATCTTGCACCTTGTTCTGAAGCATTTAGCAATGGCTCATGGAACAAGGGATGTTTAATGGTCTGATATGGCCTTGCTGCATCGATCACTGTGATACTGCAATCAAAACCAGAGGATGCATATGGCCCTGTTTGATCTTTACAAGAGAATTCCACTATGCTAATCTCTAAAACACAGTCAGATTATTCATTTCTCTCCCTTGTGTATTTTCTTACTTAAAAATAAATAAATCAATCAATACAGTCATCATGCAAATTTTCTGATTTTCAGGGAAGTCAATAAATAGTGCTTGTATGCACATACCTCTGTGGGTTGGTTGCAAATTGTCAGGAGCCCTGTTGACCTCTTTCTTTTAATAAACTCATTTAAAAGGAAAAAAAAAAAAAAAAGCACATACACATTCGTTATGTCCCCTACTTCCTGGAGAAAATATTGGTGCAGCTGAGGTCTAGAGACAGAATATTCTTGTACACAAGCATTCTTCTAATTTTACTCACTTTCTATTAGGGCTAAAATGTTCAAAAGGTAATCCACAGTATCTTTTTTTTTTTTTTAAATCCACATTTTTGCATGAAAAGGGATGACAATGCATAAGAAATAGTTGTGTAATTTGAACTGGAACACTTATTTTTGCCTCTGAAAATTCAATAATTTGCAGGCAAAGTAAATTTAAGTAGGCAAACTGCATCTAGATGTAAAATTATGACCGAATTCAGGTCATTCCTTAAAATCTTGGATATTTCAGTGAACCTGCGTCTCCCTCCATTCCTCTTTTCACTCATTTGCACACACTTTTGTGAAGCCTTTTTCACTTATCTTTATTCAGATGTTGTTAACAATTTGAAATTAGGTCAATTCATGAAGAATTCCCACCTAAAAATTTATATCCTTATAATTTGTCTTTCAGGAAAC
Source organism: Anser brachyrhynchus (assembly GCF_964034855.1). Classification (NCBI taxonomy): domain Eukaryota; kingdom Metazoa; phylum Chordata; class Aves; order Anseriformes; family Anatidae; genus Anser; species Anser brachyrhynchus. Next base: position 42,946,092 of record NC_137695.1, on the reverse strand, counting down.
AAATAACAGTTTAAAGTACAAGATTAAACTGGTTGTAAAACAGTTTGAGGTTTATAACAGCCAACAAAGCTTCAGTACCCAAATGTCCAACATTAATGAATCTACTTTTATTAATTGTCTCCAGCAAGGAGCACAGACATCCCAACTGATTTTAAGAGCTGCTATAAACCTTTTTTTTTTGATGTTCAGGATTGACAAAGTGAGTTATGCTGAGACAGTGAGATAGCCATAGATTTATAATATTCTTGAGAAGAAAGATTGTGGACCTTTTTTTTTTTTCTACTAAAAAAAAAATACTTCAATATATAGATTACAGGGTAGTTTCCCTACGGCTCACTTAGCATTTGTGTTCTTATTATTAAAAAAATAAAGCAAAACAGTCACAAGATTGGCCAGGTTGGAAAGGTGAGGAAAGTTAACAAAGGAACGTGAATTCATGCTAAAGTCACAAATTGAGCAGCATCACTGTGAAAAGTTTCAAAGCGAAAGCCATGTACAATGCCCAGTTACATGCTTTATTGTCACTACAAAATCCATACATGCTGCTGTTTACTCTGAAAGATGTTCTTCTGAGCACAGTCTATTAGCATCTTATCTTAATCTTGTGCTCCCTTAGAAAAAGACCTCTTACCGTAATTTTGCAAACAGAAACACCGAGGGGTAGCCCTCCTTCCACTTAAATAATTGACAACTTTACCAATGAGTGCACAATCAAGTGTTTTCCTTCTTCTGATTACAATTTAGAGCCTAAAAAGGATGTTTGTCAGCATTTTTTTTTCAAATATCAATGAAGAAACAGGTGATGATGTGAAAAAAATATATTAAAAATAATAATAAAACAAACAAAAAAAACCACTAGACTAAACCTACGTGAAATTTCAAAAATTACAGAAAAAGAGTTGGGAACACTTCTGCTGGAATATTGTTATACACAGATTTAAAAAGAGTGAAACATCGTTCTTGCTAAATAATATCAACAAATAACCTTAAGCAATACTCAAGAGCTATAAAATCATGGGACTCTCCACTTAACGTTAACTATTCAATAGATAAAATAGATAAAATACTTTATAGGCCAAAATGAAAACCAGTAAGTTTCTTCTATCGAATATTCCCCAAAGGTTATAAAATGACCAAGTTGGTCTGGGTGTCCATTCTCAATAATACACAAGTTTATTATATCATAGAAATGAATCATACAATATCCCGAGTTAGAAGGCACCCCCAAGGATCATTAAGTCCAACTCCTGGATCCCCAAAGAAATACCCAAAAATCAGATCATGTGTCTGAGAGCACTGTCCAAACACTTCTTGAACTCCGGCAGGCTCAGTGTTGTGACCCCTTCCCTGGGCAGCCTGTCGCAGTGCCTGACCACCCTCTCAATGAAGAAGCTTTTCTTGATGCTCACCCTGAACTGCCCGTCACAGCTTTAAGCCGTTTCCTCGGGTCCTAGTACCCCCAAATGGTACCCTAAACAAAGGAGAAACAGAGAGGAGCTCAGTAGATCTACTTTTTCTCCTGAGGGTGTGCAATGAAGCATCAGTCCGACACCAGCAGATGCGAAATCAATTCTTTTTGCCCGTTATATCTGTGCAGGAAAGTTGTAGCTGGAGAATACAGTTCAATCGCTAAATTAATATTCACACTGTAGTTCCACATTTCTCCCCCAGAAGGAAAAAGGTCAGACCATGTGGAGACAGATTTGGGGTAGCACGGGGAAGCCAATAATGAAAAGGAAAGCTAGGAGAGCTGTAGCCATGTTATGTAGTGCAGAGAGTGGAAAGATCACACAATGAAGCATTTTGACTTCTTGCCAGGTATACCCTGTGAAATGAATTTGAAAATAAAGTTTTAAGTTACAGACGGCTTTTCCAAGCCTTTGCTGGCATGAGCACTATTGCAGAAAAGCTGTGACACCAGCAATCAGGGATCGAAGAAGCTGAGCTATTAAGGGATATTTGTAGAGCAGAACTTAAAATATCTAAATATTTCTCATAAATATTCCTTGAATGAAGAAATTGATATTGCTTTGGCTCTGTTTGCCTTCTGGATATTAGGGGGGAAAATATTCATAGACATTAGTTCATAACTTCTATAAACATAATACTAATTCATGTCTAAAGGCAGGACAAACACAGAGGCTAAGGATGGAATTTTTAAGAAAATATATAGCTTGTGGTATGCCAGCAACACAGTCCTGTGAATTTTGTTTGTCCTGTCTGTCCAAGCAAAACACATTGTGAGCATCTAACCAAAGCTCCTTGAATCCCTAGCTTAATGTTTGCAAACAAGGCAGATCAAGAAGTATATGCTGAAAGAATTAACTTGATGAAGAGAAAGCATAAACATTTAATGAGTCACAAATATAGCAAATTACTTCAGTCCAGTCTTAAATGATTCTTATCCCATATTAGTACTTATCATTCACAGAAAAAAATCCAAGCTAATCATTAACATTTCAAAAACAACATGTCACATCTGCACTGCCAACACCACCAGAAGCGACTACTGCAGTGAAAAGCGTCAAGGATTTTTTTCCAGAAAACCTTGAAAACTGTTAAAGAAAAGATGTATCGAATAAATTAATTCCTGGTACTTAATAGAAAATGATGTCTGCCCTAAATACATATCAGTCACCAACTAATGAACCTGTTTTAAAGTAGGGCAGAAAAAGTTCTCCAGTTGCAAACACCAGACTCCGGTGTCAAAAATGGTTTGGTATCCTTTAACTACCAACAGAGCATGCAGAAGATACTAAACATGAATGCAAATAACCGGGCTAGCTCCTGGTTCCATGGGGCCAAGGAAAAATTTCCATTGGTAAAGTTTCAGGAAGGATTTATGAAAAAGAAAAAAAAATACTACCCTGACGTTCAGTACCCATGTAATGGCTCTACCAAGCTGCTTGTTGCTGTCCTCACCTCCTCAGTCAGGTCTTCTAGGATAAAGAAGGAGAAAAGATGTCCACGCCGTGCTCTGGCCATTGCCAGCCACAAGAACAAGTCAGATGCTCTCTGTTAACACGAGGTTAAACCCACATAGCTCCAGTTTGCTGCAGGAACTATGTCAGCTCTTAGTAAATCTTACAGAACACAGACTTTGCCTTTTCCTTCTCCTGCTGGGTCGAGCTAAGGATTGAGCCCCATAACTGAATTTTGAGTATCCTTAAAGTTTGTGGATCACAAATTGTAACAGATGTCCCTGCTGTGCAGGGAGTTTTGCTTAAAGGTCCATCTGCCTGCAGACTGAAATCTGGGATTCTTTGTTCACATCCTGCAGAACTAGATCTTTCAGACCAGTCACTGTAAAAATACGGGAATTTTTCTGAGGTTTGAAGAAGATCAATATGTTGCTTATGTTCCTCCCTCTAAAAAGAGAGGTATCTGAGACTATCTCAAGGTTTGGCAGGACACAACCTTATTTGCGTTCCAGAGTCGGCTACTTACTGCAGGAAGGGATTTGTTATATGCACCTATGGCTTTTTTCTTTAAAGTCTATATATCAGACTGCAGTGCTCACCACTTCTGGGAGCATGGGAGGGATGAAACTACCCCTGCACCGGTAGATGTGGCACAGGGCACAGGTGGCGGAACAGGCTCCAGACTACAGTCATTTAGAAGAGAAAGCACAAAGACTGGAGCACTGCTATATTTAGTAAACTGATTTAGGTACGTTTCCGAAATCGGAGCAGAAGACAGGACAATGAAATGACAGATGAAATCAGAATGGAAGAGAAGGGAGAGACTATGAAGGAATGAAAAGTGGGAGATAGGACAGGAAAATAACAGAAAGGGGACAAATGAAAAGAGAGAGAAAAATATTTACTATGCAATTAGATTTCATGCGGGGAAGCACTCAATTCCTTCCTCTCTACAGCTTACAATACCACTTTTCAGAAGAAATTCTCCACACTCCCCTCAGCATATGAAGGGGAGGGTGGATGGGGGAAGGGCTTCTTCAGCCCTGCTCAGACTTCATTGCTCTTTCCCAGGTTCTTCTGCTAGATCACTACATTTTGGGTTTGGGATGAGAAACTTGCAGGATTGAATGGGATACTTGTACTTGAACATAGATGACCCCAACCCTAGGGGCCTTCTTAGCAGACATTCATGATACCCTACGGAGAAGATTCTCCAGTTTCCTTCCGTAGCTCATTTTCAGCACAGCAGCTCAACGTTTCTTTACAGAAGTAGCACCTTGCTGTCCGTGCTCTCCCATCATCACCACCTTCCAGTGGATCAACTTTCCCTCTGCTCATCTGGTAATACCATGATGATATCTTCTCCTGAAAGAATTAGTTATCATTTTTGCTGTATATCTCCTAGTGACAAGCAGGCAGGCCCACAAGCTTGAGATAGGACTCTAGGGCCACCCTAGAATTTGTTTTAGTTTTCTAAACAGTCTCAAGTGTTGTCTACACTTAGGTCAGAGCTTCCTAAAAAAAGACCTTATTGCCCTTCCTTTGACTTCTCTACTAAATCATGCATAACCTCTGCTTTGTAGCCAGCTTCCTTCCTCCTGGATCGGGTCCTGCATATGCAATCAAGTCCAACACAAGCATGCCTCTCCATTTCTCTCCCGTGTCCAAGCTGAGTGAGGAATGACACGCGTCTAGATACGTAGCAGTGAATAATACTCCAATTTCATAAAATTAACTAGAATTCAGAGATTATGACAATGTCCCTTTACATAAGCCTTTACTTGAAGCTGCTTGCAAATGTTCTTGTTTCTTCAATTCTTTACTGCTTTACAATGGTGCATTTTAACTCCACTTAGCAGCCAAAGGAAGTCAAAGAGTGTATCTTCCAGCTATTTCAAAAAACATTAAGAAACAGGAAATATATTTTTTCAGATGCTTATGGTAAATGCTAGCCATTGTTTTATAATCTGGCATCCTGTTCATCAGCTTGGAGGTAATATTTTAGAAAACTTCAAAAAGGATTGGTAAGACACACTTTGAAATTTGGGCAATGTTATTCAGCAGTAGAGGGTTCTTTTTCAGATACATTTACATGTAGAAATAAGAATGAGTTATCTGTACATTTGAATCTTTGTAGAGGCAAAAGGTCATGGTCATAACAACCACAATGTGGCCACCACAGCTTGTTTTCTCCTGTACAAGTATCACAGGTTGACGGTATGTTTGCATAAAATATTACTTTATTTTTATGGAACACCTTTACGTTCTATTGAAAATCAGATGTCCACGTTCTTTTATTACTGGCAGAATTAGAAAGAGAAACGAGTCAAGTCTTCAACGTGACATTCATAGTTTTTCATATATCAGTGAGATGTTCTGTACCTCATTCCAGGTTTATTCTGTCATTTTGTCAGTCATCTACGCTGTCCTTCTCTTGTTCACATTTGAAAGGGATGGAAATTCTCTAAATTCTTCAGTCTTTCTCCTTTTTTTCATATTAGAGAATTCAGTGGTGACTCTTCACATCAGATTCATATGTATAGTGATCAAAAATTGTTATACCACCTCCTACAAGGACCCATCAGTGGCAGATTTATTCTCTATTCTTCTACTTCAAGCATGTGGCTAACCTATTTGCTTTTAACTGCTGCTGTTTGCCCAGCCATATCTTTTACTGCCTATCCGTGACTTCACCTCCTAAACTGACAGTCAAATTGGGCTTGGAGAATTTTTAATGGGCATTCAAATCCTACTGATGGATAGACAGCAGTTCAGTCCTCTTTCCAAAGGAAAGACTCCTCAGGCAGAGTGCAATCTTTAATTGTTTCCATAGTCATTCAATGAGTCCAAGATCCAGAAGCTGCCATACAGCTCCATTTCCCATTTATACTAGTGGGTGACAGGCGTGTTGAAAAAGGGTTAGACTTTAAAATAAGGAAATGATGTCTTTTTTTCCAAAAATAGAACGTGCACAAAAGCAGATGAAGAGAATGCATGCCGAAAACGAAAATGAATTAGCTCCACTCCAATAAAAGAAACCAACAGATGCTTTTACGACAACAGTGAAAAGCTGACTAGGGCCTGAACTTGCTTTCACTAATGTCAGTAACAGTTTGACTCAATGGGAGCAAAGTAAATCCCATTAGAGCCTTTTATAGAAAATCCTAATAAAAGCAGACATTACAAAGTAAAGATCCCGTTCAGCCCTCACATACTCTACAGCCATTGTAAAGCCACACCACTGTAGCTGGGGGTCTGCAATCAGATCTGGAGTATTTCAGCTCTACGCTCACCACATCGCAGAAAGCCGAAAGGAGATGCTGTGCTGAAACAAGAACTGCAAATCTCTCCTGACCATGGATTTAATACATTACTGTTAGGTTTACATAAGATCTGGCTGGGTCCCAAACGTGCATTCCCCGACACTCATACTGCCTGATTTATGCTGTCTGATTTGGCTGGTAAAAGAATCAAATTGGTGACTGGTTTTGAATGAAGGCAATTAGGGTGGTTGATTGGTTTTGTAATTTGGAGAACACCACTCTAGAGTATAAGTCAATTGTGTAGAACTATCCAGGTCTTTAATCACTGGTTTCGCTGTGCAAAGAGCCGATGCTTTACATCATCTGAAATTTATACCAGTTATAATCAATTCCATTCTCCCCATTTCTCAGCCCCCACCCTTATGGCATCCTCCGCTGCCCCACACCTGGCACAAACATGACATTTTACCAGAGAAAAAGTTAACTATTAGTGTGGCCAATTATATTTCCAAGGTGTATCCAAATTTAATTTACAGGGTCAAGTGAGTATGTGGGGGCAATTATCTTTACAAAGCATCTGACAGCTGTTGTGATATAGTGGTCCAACAGTTCCGGCTAGAAATCTGTCGGGAAGCACTTGTTTAAGTTTGAGTAAGGTTAAACAACAGACTTCTGTCTGCAAGTCCTGGAAAACAATGTCAACAACAAAGACACAAATTTTACATAAGTCTCTTGGGTCCCCCCTGAAAGACTGGAAATTCTCATTTCAAAGAGGGCTTTTTTTTCCTCTCCCCTCCCCCTCCCCCTCCCCCCCCAGTGGATCCTAAAATAGGAAGATATACAGGTATAACACACAAAAATTAAGCCAAGCACAGGACAGGAAATCATACATAATTTGCCTACGACTAGTAACCACATACCTTTATGAAATATAATTTCTTATTTAAACATACACTCTCCAGAAATTCCAAAGCTGAGAAAAACACTTCATTGTAGAGTTGCTTCAAGCAATTTTTATTCTAAAGAGTGGATTGGAAATAAAGTGTACCTTTATGAGATAAAAGTGAAACAAAAAAACAACCATAATTCTGAAGAGTTACATACTTAATTGGCTTCTGTGGCAATATCTTGTGCTCCCTCACTGCAATACACAATTTTGACATTCATTCAGAACAAAGCTATGTTTTGCACAGTTGTTTTCAGATAGATAAGACGTAACTTTTGGGTGAATGGTCTGCTGATATTCTTCAGCATTAATCAGTGACCACCGTGACATTATACCAAACATTTAACTGAAATATCAGTACATCTATACAATGCTATAAGCAGATACGACACCCTGAACTCCTCCTCTCAGCAAGGGCATACAATAATCTGTGCTTCACTGAAGGCTGCCATGAAGCCTCTGTTCAGTGTGAAAGAGGTGAGGCAACCTCATAGCCTTCCGTACTGTGCCATGTCCTCACATTCCTCATTGCAAGTCCTCTCTAGCTAAACCTTGGAGCCCTGTGCAAACTGATCACAACCGACAAATGACAGTTTGGAGACCCAGAAATTATATCAGTAGTTAATTGAGTAACTAAGTTATATTAGTAGTTAATAACATGTAGGATTATACATCTTTGCACAAATTCCCTGTATACCCCCTTAATTTATTATGGTGCTGATAGTCCTGAGATTTTAATAAAGTCTGTCAAATAGAGGAAGACTCTGGTTTCCACACTCCAGTAAGTATTGAATCTTACTGATTATTAGGCAGTAAAAAAAAGTATGTCAAAAAGTTTGCAAAGCATAAAATAGATTATGTAATTGTTAACAGGATTCAATATTACTTAAAATAAGCGAATTCCATAGCAAATTAAGTGATCCTATAGGAAGGAAGAACAGTGTTGGATTTCTGTTTTGTTTCACCACTTTTAAGCAACAAAGAATAAATGGAAATTCATTTTCACACTTGGAATATTGATTCTCTACTATTGTAAACAACTGTGACATTGCAGTGCAATTTAAATACCCAATTTTCTCATCTCACCTTCTCAGAACACTGCACATAGCACATTCAGGATGACTGCTAAACTTGACTTGGACTTACTTTAAAGTAGCTTACCTGATCACGTTCACATGCTTACTGGGACTTGGGACAAATTTTTTTTCTTTCACTGCAGCCATACTGATATTGCCCTTTGTACAATTTTTTAAACAAACCATAGGTGCATTCCAGATAAAAATCACAGACTGGCCAGATGCTTTGATGAAGTTTCTCCTCCTAGATGTTCTGGCCCAGTGGAGAAAGGGTGAGGAGTCACAGATTCACCAGCTGCCCAGGCCACTTTTTGTGCCTGCATGAGGTTACGAGGCAATATGTAGAGCCAGCAGAGCAGCATTTCAAGCACATAATAGACTAATTCGGATGTGAAAAAACTGCCAGAGGCCTCTTGGGCTCAAACTCTTTCTCTACAAGCCTCTGTTTGGGGCATCAACAATTAGAAAAATGACTGAGAGTACAAAAGGATGTTGGAAAGGACAGTGTGGGGGGTAAGAGAAGGTGCAAGTTCTACTCTTAAGGGCACCTGCCTCCCCTAAGACCACAGGCTGAACACCAAGCTAAAGGGTTTTAATAAAATGTGGACACAGGTAATAATTACAGGAATTGTTCTTTTACAGGCACAACACTGAATCACAAAAAGGTAACAGACAGTTATTTCATCCTCGCATTGTCCACTTCTCGTTGAAAAATCAGACCCCTGAGAGTCTGTGAGATTTAGAGAAGAGCAATCCAGCACACTTAAACCTGATGTTCGAACTCCCCTCTGGGCCTCCTGAACAAGGTGCAGGAGAGAAGAGGTTAGCTTTTCAGCCTGCGGTTACGCTCACAAACGCTCTCCATGCCCCCTGCTGCTCAAATTTAGTTTTACCTTCAGGCAAAATAAGCCATCATCCCGTTTCTTAATATTATGAAGAATTTTCTTGACTGCTCTGTTAACTGCTCCCTGCAATCCCTAGGAGCCACACATTTCTTGACAGAGCAGTGGGAAGCAGGGGGAGGATGAGAAAAATTGCTGCTGACTGGTTCTAAAAAGAGAACTGCTGATTAAAGAAAAAAAAAAAAGAATGAAAGAAAGAAAAGAATTAGAAAAGTAGCAATTAGAAGTGCTATAGCTGGGCACCAGAGTTTTCAGATTTTTTCCCCCAAACCCAGCTCTCCAGCACCAGGATTCTGCCTGTGCATCCAACAGCACGGGCAGGTTCCTGCTGACAATTCTGAGGCCCTTGTCAGTGATATTTCCCACTCCAGTCCTAACAAGTGAGCTTCATGCCTCACTGCAAGGTACCAGAACCACATGGTGACTTCACAGGAGATGGCTAAACAGTTGCTCTTGAAATAGGAACACGAGGACTCCCCTAGGAGACATAGGAGAAAGCTGACTTGCAGATGTTTAGGAAACTTGTCAATGCACATCTGAATGATCCTGATTGATTTAATGAACGTGGTCTGTACTGCTGAGGGGGGATTTACAAAAGTAGAGTTTAATCTAGTGAGACCATGTTCCCACCAGAGCCAATGAATAGATATAGGCTTGCCCTGGGCAATTTAGAGAATAAAGTCATGCTGAAGACTGCCTTTGTGAAATGGTGCACTGTTTCCCACCATGCACTGAACAACCATTTGCTGACACGGACCATTTCATGTATCGTGCACCCTTTTTGAAAGCACTTATAAGACAATCTCAAGAACAATTAACATAGAAGTGATTCCAGCTAATTAGAATAATGAATAAACTGAAGAGGTCAACTGTAAAAATTCTTATTTCTCCACCAGTTAATTTTCAGGGAACAAACAAGGAGGAAGTACTAGAAAACAATGCCAAACGTGTTTTCTGAGCACAAAAAACCTGTAAGCCTCCCAACCCAAATGAATTAATGGAAGGTATTGGAGGTAGAAAGGAAAAAAAAATGTAGGAATCTGAAGACTGAGCAGAAGGAAAATAAGCTTTGGGGACCCTGGAAAAAAAAAAAAAAACTAATTGAGACTATCTTCAAGAAGTAAGGCAGGAGGATTTGTTTTGGATGCATCTCCCTCACATCATGTAAGATTGGTGACTGCACTCATAAGCACATAAATATTAAACTCCTGTAAAGAAATACTCATCTTAGTGGCTCCTAATACAGTAAACTCATAACTTTTAGACATTCTAAATATTCTACAGATTATTGAAAAAGTGACAATTCAAAATGAAAGCATCAAGTTGCTGTTAGTAACAACCAAATTGCCCAAGCCCTGTATGGGACAGTTTTAGTAGAAGATTGTATTCTGAAGGCTGCCAGTGTCTTGAACAATCCATACACTCCACTAGCTCTCAAAATAGAGAAAATTGCCTAAGTCCTTTTGAAAAACAATACAAATACATTTCTGAGAAAGTAAAAAATTCAAGTCTGTCAATCATACAGACTAATATTATTCTAGATAATCAAATATTGGCAGAAGTCTTGGCAAACTGACTGTACTCTTGCCACTACCATCAGTTCACTTGGCCAACCTGGCTTCATTCCACAGGCAGACAGAATTCCAAACATTTGGTGAGCACTACACATTATTCTTCACTTAAAATTAATATATTTATCTGATATTTGATTAGAGAAAACAGCTCACAAGTATTCCTCTAGATTTTTTTTTTTTTTCCAACCTCAGGAGAAACTCAATTTCAGTTAGTCTTACAAGATGTCTACAATTTTCAATATGCCTTACTCAATTGAAACAGCTCTTGATTAGAGAGCCTGCCTTTAAAATGCAGTATAAAACAAGCGTATCTTTGGTCACTTCATCGGTTCATTCTACACATTCAGCTCCCTTCAGTAAGTACTTTCGAGTCTCATGGGTTTCACAGCTTCACTATCCATGCTCACACAAAGAAAAGAAAAATCTTTTCATATTAACCTCTTTCTTTATTATAATAAAGTGCAAATCTCTATTCAGTACCTCAGAAAACCCAGAGTCTGTTGTACCTGGTTTTCATGTAAATGTGGGCAGTTTATGTTCACAAGCAGGCAGGTTTGGCAATTTTCTGCACTGCATTTCCCATCCACGAGCCTAGACAACATAAATAGCCTAACCCTAGTTGTTACTATCCTATATTAAGAGTAGCTGCACTGGTTTGAATTGAAACTAAAACGACCTTTTCTATACGACTTCTCTCCAACATATGACCACAGGTCTTCTCACCTGCTTGATCCACAGCAGAATTTCTGCACAGCTGTAACAGGAAAAGATCTTGTATTCTTCCTCAAGCTCCAACACAGAAAACTAACCCTAGTGAGGAACTCAGCCTCCTCCAGTAGCCAGCCAAGACAGCAAATGCAAAACATGTACTTACACCTTGATTACTCCTGATCACAGCCTGATATCCAAGCTAAAACTGCTGATGTGGGGTTCCTCTGTACCAGGGCTTACTGGAGCAGATTTACTTTTCTCAGTCCCTTTCTAATGACTTTCCTGTGTCAAATCTTAGCATTGCACGGTTGGACGTTTCTTCTTCTAGTCCTCAACTGCTGCCACAGGGTCTATCAGAGTTCCCTGGTCAGATTTCCCATGGCTACTGAGCAAGAAGTTCCATTATGCGCAAAGAAAGAGGTAGTGGAAATATTACATGGAGCCAAACAAATAAGCTCATATCTCTGTAGCCATCTCTTTCATCTAAGGATGCTTGAGAGTAAATTACTACAAATTTTACATACCCTGAAATTCAAACATTAAAATTCCTCCGAAGGAAATTAATGGGAGCAAAGCAGGTGCATCTTTCAAGCCATTTTTTTCAAAATCTGACAGTAAACATTTCAGAGAGCTTACCCATTTCATTCAATTCACCTCAACAGTAGAGACATTGAAAAAGTGCTAATTAATCAGCTCATTAGAGTATGCTTGAATCACAGAGTCAGCATCATATAGATCAATTCCAGCTATGAGATCTACATTGCATTAGCTTCCAAGCAGACTGTCATTGAAGAGTAATACACTTGAGAGAAGTCACTTGCAAGAGCAACTCTGTGATGTGGGGTCATGTCAGGGTGCATAATGTATCCTCTGTGTGCAGAGAGCTTACCTCAAACCTAGAGACACCGTAAGAGTAAAACTAGAGAACTACACTGCCAGTGAAACACCTGAAATACAGCCCGAGTTATCATAACCAAAATAACACCTGCATGAACTAAGGGACTCATATATAATTTACATATATCATGATAAATAAAAGCTAGCAGGTAACTTTTGATTTCTAAAGGTAACAGATCAACACTGATAATAACCATCGGGCCAAAATACTGTTTGGAGTGACAGGGATAATAAGGAAGAGAGCATTATTTTAATAAATATTATCAATACGCAATGAGATAAACAAAACTAAGCACTCATTAATAGCAAGCAATGCCAAAAAATACACTCTTTTTCCTTGGCGAACACAAAATGCATAACTGCTGAGTGCCCCATTTTCTCTATCCTGAATGCAATTCAAATAAAAGTGAGTAATTATTAGTAAAGTTGTTTGAATGCTTTTCCTCCTTCAGCCTTCTTACACAAACTTCTTTTTTTATTCCTCATCCAAATTATCTCACCTCCGTTTTAAGCAATCAATTATCAAAGAAGGAAAACATAATGAGTATAAGGAAAGGGGAGAATTAAAATAATAAGTAGTAAAAGAAGAAGAAGTTTAACTGGAAGAACCAGTAAGATGAAAAGAATGAAAAGAAGCTTGGACTGCAGGAATAGTAAACAGGACAAAATGTTTCCACATTTGAATTAGACAGTTCCTCCCCTTTCTTGCTATTTCCTCCAGTCAAGCATTTTCACTTAATAACCTACTTCACCTTGAGGTGTTTTTCAAGTCAGACCTCAGCCTTTTTTTCTTTTTTTTTTTTTCGACAGAAAACTGAGCTAAAATGGACTTGCATTACTAGCATTGTTAGTCCAGTTTTATTTATTTACACTCAGAAAAAAAAATTGAGGCCTTAGTTGAGAAATCACTAGGTAGGAGTAGACAGAAGAACAAGACCCAGTGACTTTTCCTGATGCTTGCACTGACTCATCTTGTGATTTCTACACAGCCAGCAACTGGGGTGCAATGTGGTATTATTACGTAAGGACCTCATTGGGCAGCAAGAAAACAAATTGTTTTTAAAGCACATTGATATAATTAAGGATTACTAAAGCAGGGATTATGTTACTGTACAAAAAATTGCTCAATTGTTCTGTCTTCCCCATCTTTATCAGTTTCCCTGTCCTATGGACTCTAGCTGTGAAAAAAGCATCTGTAATCCTGAAGGGAAGGAATAAACAGAGGCTGCACTGGCTCTGATACTTCCCCAGTCCAGATTTAATGACCTTACTAATCTTTCTAGGTTAGTCCTTCTTCCTTCAATGTCTAACAGACAAGAAAAGGAGAGAAAAGAAAGGCTTGTTTCAGGCAAAGTGCAATATGACTTTGAAAAAGCTTAATGTTTTAACTGAGAGCTGGGATAAAAACCATATACCACTAACTAGATCACTATTAGCTCTAGGTGACAAATTTTCATGAAAAATAGTTTACAAACCAGACTTCTTTCAAAAGTGAATCTTGCAGAAATTGTTGATACTTTTTAATAAAAAAATATAAACCAGGTGTTTATAAAACTATTTATATTTTCAGTATTTTTAATAATAAAACATCAATGTTATCATGATAGCCCTCGGAGTAAGAAATATGAAAAATCCTGTAAAACTGAAATTAAAAAAAAATGTTGCAAGCTACTAAACAGAAATAATTGTAAAGTTTAGAAATAAGGTAATCTTACTTTAACTTGAATCAAATAATACGAACTGAGATGTGGATGCGATATGAACTTATAATTTCTGTTCTACTAACTGTAGAGTAACCAGTAGCCTTGGCAAAAACTCTGGGTCACAGATCCTGAACTCATGCGGCTGCTCCTCAACACCTCACCCTGCCAGCTGCAGCAGCCGTCACTTAAGAGTAGAGAAATTCCTTGTTCACAGAGCACTTTGTACCATGAACAAAATGATGAGGCTAAGATATACCAATACCTAACGATGTGATCTATATCACCCTGCATTAAAAAAAATAATAATAAATATATTGCCTATCAAAGGACTGTGTAACTCATTAGTGCAATATATTCTTATGGGTTTGACTTACAAAGCCTTAAAAGACTCATGAAGAGCACTTGTGCTCTTCCTCTGCTGGAAACGGACCCATTCAGTGTTGGAGGGTTTGGGTTTATTTTAACCAGTTACTAGAGCTAAGTGATGAGACCTTGTTATCACTATTTCATTTATCTGCACAACATACAACGTCCTTTCAGGGAATGTGATGAACCATGCAGAAGGGAGAAAAGAAAATATCAAAGGAATTACTGACCCCTTCTCCAAAAGCAAATTGTAAAGCCTTTCTCATATTTTTGTTGATGCATCCTTCTACGTGTTGCACCCTATCTATGCTGGAAGTTATGTCAAAAAGAATTGATGTACAAGTTGGTGAAAGCTGACTAAGGTGTCAAATGTCTATGGGTTTAGAGAACAATGTAATCAATACAGGTGGTATAGGGCATGCAGTTTATATTGGCATAGCTTGAGTCCTTTGATTCTTTGTTGTTTATTTACAGCACGTTGGAAAGCTCCTCTCGACTTGAAATGACCCACTGAAGCTCAGAAGGTGAGGTCAGACACCACTTTCACAAGAACTTCAGAGGACTCCATCATACTTCTCCTTTTGCAGGAAATACTTTGGCATAGAAAACAGCCTTTCAATAGAAAGAAAACTACTCTTCATTCCTGCCCAGAGCTCTGGAGCCAAAACACCGGAATTTAAGAGAAGCCTGGATTAAAATTTTGCAAGTTCTCCTCTGATTTGTCATTCTTCACTGCAAGCAGGAATAAATTGGGCCACTATAACTTCAATTATTTTCCTAATTTTAGTTTCAAGTATTTAAGCACACTGCTGAATCAAAAAGGTAACTATTTTCCTAGGACAATCACCGTAATACCCTGGTAGCCAGCCTGCACAAATAGCATATTTCCATTGATTGAGATAGAATAGTTTTAAGTGAAAATAGATCATATCACCTCAGCACAGCAGTTTTGATTTACTCAAGCTGAGAATTTGAATTTAAACAGTACTTTAGAGGTTAGTTTTCTTCATTTTTGTTACTTCTACTGATTTCCCTGCCATTATTTGTGGTACAACCTACTGATATTAAAAAGGTTCTATTTTCAAATTAATTTCTGGGGTTTCCTTCAAGAAAATTGCCTCTAGTTAAAGCTAATTTTGGAGGAAAAGAAATGTGTCACATTCAGTAATCATTTTATAAAATGAAAGAATTTCTTCTTCAGCATCTTACTTTGTCAAGAGACCAAATACAACAATAGAACTGGATTGGTGGAAAAATTTTCATTACAGACAGAAAAATAGTCTTAAATGATAATTAGTCCAATTTAAACCTCACAGAACCATGAGAGGACTCTTTGGATAATAAAAACATTGCCTTAATTTATGTTAGTGTGCTATAAAATGTAGAGACATGCTTAAGAACATATATATATATGTGTTTGACTTGTTTTCACCGTGACTGATAAGATACAACGATTTGGATAAGCAGAGCTGTTATCTCCCCACAGAAAAATCAGACACTTTGTCAGTACTAGGAAGAGGAGACAGGACATTCTCCTCATCATCAGCAGCAGTCAGCATGGATTCACCACGGGGAAGTCATGCCTGACTGACCTGATAAGCTTGTAGAATGAAATCACCAGCCTGATGGATGAGGGGGGAGCAGTGGACGTTGTCTTCCTGGACTTCAGTAAGGCCTTTGATACTGTCCGCCGTAAGATCCTCACAGAGAAGCTGTTGAAGTATGGGCTGTATGAGCAGACGGTAGGGTGGATCAAAAACTGGCTGAGCACCTGAGTGCAGAGGGCAGTGGTCAGTGGTGCAAAGTCTAGTTGGAGGCCAGTCACGAGCAGAGTACCCCAGGGGTCAATAGTGGGTCCAGTCCTGTTTAACATCTTCATTAATGATCTGGATGAGGGGGCAGAGCGCACCCTCAGAAAATTTGTGGATGACATAAAACTTGGGGCAGCGGCTGGCTCACCAGAGGCCATGTTCTACAAAAGCGGCCTGGCCAACTGGCCTTAGGTGTCCCTGTTTGAGCAGGGGGGGGTTGGACCAGATGGCCTCCAGAGGCTCCTTCCTACCTCAACCATTCTGTGATCCATTGGTAGTCAGAATCATCAATGTTTAAACAAAATAAAGAAGAAAAACAGAACCTATTTTTCTATTCAAAAGCTGACATTTTTATGTGGCCTTAAATGGGAATTGTTTCCCTTCTTATATGCCAGCAAAAGCCAGGTGCTGTTGAGAACTATCTGATTTTGGGACAGAAATAAAGAAAGAAAAATCAGCATCATCAACACTGTGCTCTTTAGAAAGGATCAGATTACCGTCAGGGTTATTAGAGTAAGGGACGCATAGAAAAGAGGAATGAGAAATTGCAAACCTACTGTTTTTAATGAGTTCCACTGCTAGAAAGTGGGTGGCTATTTCCTGCAAAATCTGAATTCTGTCACTGATAAATAGCAGCGCTTCGTGATCATCCTTTCTGAGCTCAGTGGCATAGGGGTCCCCGGGACGGGGGGACTGAGCCCTGGGCTAGGAAAAGAGATAGCCTCTACAGTGACAAAATATTATGAATTATTTAAGGCTTATTAAACAAGAACAAAGGACCCTTATGGGCTATGCTGCAACCACATCTGAAATAGTGGTTGGCTATCTGGGCACTTCATCTCATGATAACCATAAGCAAACTAGAGAAGTTACAGAGGAGGCAATGCAAGTGATCAGAGATGTGAAACAGTTTCCATGTTGAGGAAAAGACAACACCCGGAGAAGAGGGTGCTAAAGGTCTATAAAAGAAAACATGAGTGATGTGGAGAGACAACAAAGAATGCAAGGATAAGAGGCTGTCCACAGAAGTTAATCAGCAGACTCAAATCCAGCAGAAGAAACAGCTTTTTCAGGAAGCACACAGTTCAAGTGTACAGTTCACAGCCACTAGATGTTTCGGTAGCCAGAAGTACAAACATTTTCAAAATGGATCTTGGGGAACAGGTCCAGTGGTCACCATGAAGGCTAACAGCCTGGATGCAACCTCTGTCTCAGAGCCATGAAGTCATTTTATGGACAGGAACTGGGAAAGTAAGCAGCATAAGAGGATGGCTCGCAACTAGTGCCTTTCATGTTCAAGACATATTCAAGTTTATACATGCACTAGCACTGTATTTTGATGAGAAGTTCTACCTGGCTCTTTCCCAACAAAATTCCATCAAAAAAGGTATGTTTCCATAAACACTTTGATTTTGACAAAACTGGCTCTTTCCACGTGAAGAAAATAAATAAATAAAATCCAACCAGTTCTTACGCTCCATGTAACTGAAAACCCAGCAGCAATTTCCTTTGCAACTGCTTCAGACCTGGAAACTTTCCAGTCCAGCCAACGAACATACGGCAGGGTTCAGAAGACAAGCCGGCCACTGAGGCTTGGCGTGCATGGGAGATGCCAGTTGTGGCTGCTGCTTACCAACACGGGAGAACCTGCACTGCACTTCAGTTGGTGAGTTTAAACAATAAGGAATTTACAGCCTTCCAGCACTTTTTCCCGAAAGAGCTTGAGTTCAATTTTTACAAAAATGGCAGTCAGCCTCTTTACTTTTCCCCTCCAACACAATGACAAAACAAAGACACACCAAAAAAAAAAAAAAAAGGCAAACAAAAAAACCATACCATATATGGATTATATTTAACCATTTTACATAAAGTTGTTTAAGTTCTGTTTCCAGTGCTGTTGTCGGCCATGATGGGGATGAGCAGTTTTCACTGGGAACTCAGAGAGCTTGCCAACTGAAGACAAAGAGTTCAAGAAATACTACCTATATTTACAAAATATGGTCCTTACACGGCTGGTGCTTACAGATGGTGATATTTGAGCAAACAGTTCTAACAGTTCTGTGTATGTTTAAGTCACTCTGTATAAACTTAAGTATGTGCTTGCTTGGTTCACGAGGGAATAATCAAAATAGTAGTAGTAGTAACAGTAAAAGAAGGTAAACAAAATAATAAAAGTAATAAAAAGTAAAGTTTTGTTTTATAAAGTTTTTTACAAAGGAAAAAGAGCAAGAAATCTTTAAAATTACAGGTACTGTAGGAAGAAAAAAAGCACTCCTCTCTCCACTCAAAACAATTCTAAAATCAGAAGTGATGGAGAGAAGGATGTAAAACAAGAAAAGTAATCAAGCAATCACTTCTCTGTAGCACAGTTATTTTTTGAAGTTACTGTGTATATTTTTGTTAATGTCAGAGGATTCTTAATATCAAAATATAAGATTTTAAAAGCATTTAAATTTTATTTTTATAAAACCTTATTTTCAAAAGTGATTCATCACCTCACTGAACTGAAATACAGATCCATGTTAAAAATCAAAGACAACACATCACAACCCAAATATAATCTAAACTTGCAATCTGTCAGGTACTACCTTATAAATATCAGCATTTTTTTCCAGAAAAAATATTAGCCATTTCTCCCCCAGTGTACACCATGGTAGAATGTGTCGATGTTAGAGAATATGCTCAACTCCGTACTAAGTCCACTTTTTTTTTTTAATTTGCACACAAGACCATGCCTATAATTCTCCTGTTTTTAGGACATTCAAAAACAAGACTAGAAAGTAATATTGAAGGCAAAGTACCTTGTCTTCCTCTCAAAAATATCCCTGCTGTTATATAAGAAAAAAAATGCAACAAAAATTAGGGAGACTGTAGGAAAAAATATCCCATATTTTTTCTGAGAAAAATGCTAATTTCCATTCCCAGTTGTGTTGAGGCAGTGCCAATGATTGGCTCCATATGTTTCAGCAATTGGAGCCATATTAACATTCTTACAGTTCTTTTTCTTCCACATGCTTTGTCTTGGTTATATTATGCAAACCTGGGAAATCTAACATTTTTTAACACACCCCCACATAAAGACTAGGTTTCCTGGCTACAGTGTTTTCTCTATCCTACTTGCAACAACTGCCATGTCTTCAGACAATGCAAGGAGTAAGAAGGAAACCATATTTGGCTTCCATAGCATGTTGATTTTTGAGGAAATTTGGGTTGACTTCATAGCAATATGCAGAGATCACATTTAAAGGAAGAGCATCCTTGCTTCTTGTTACAGCAAAATGTTAATCGATTCTACTTGCATTCTTCCTTGGAAAAAGGCAAGTAGAAGTATTCTGATCTAGTGACAAACTAGCAGTAAAATGCTAGTTGAGCTGAGACAAAGCAGACAAACTTAATGGCTGTAATTTTCATCAGCACCAGAATATGAGTGGTAGGATGGAAAAAATCACTTTCCAATGCATAACACTGGCAAACGTTTTTCCAAGACAACCTGTTTTTCTAATGCCATTGACCACAAAACAATTCAAAGGCATGGTTTTCCTCAGAGAAAGGTAGATCTGCTTAAGATGAGTAAAACTACTACAACATGATTTTTACACAGATAGTTTAAAAAAAAAAAAGTTTATTTATCATCATAAAAAAGCATAGGACTATCCCAGCTGTGGGAGAATTCAACACTTCTCATTCAAGCAGTATTACTAAAAGTCAATGAGTCAAATCATGAAACTTTTACCTCATTAAAACTCCCACTGACATTAGTGTTGGGAACAGGGCTCTAAGCAATAGCGGATCGTTGAGGAGAGCAAATATTGGTTCCTGGGATTTTACCGCGTAGCTGTGTATAGGGTGGCAGACCATATCCCCACTCCCAACTAGAAGATGAAACAACATCATAAAACATGCTGGCATGAAACAAGCAGTTATGGTCTATGTTTTTGTTGTTGTTTTGTTTTGTTCTTAATTTTTAGAATCTGACAAAACCTAAATCTGATTCTGACTCCCATTAAAACTTAGAACAAAAATTCTCGTGTGACTTCCAGCCAACAGTTTCACAAGCTAGAGCTTTGAAGTGCCACCTAACCTGCAATAAAGTGGGCATCTATGCAATGGAAACACAGGGGAATTCAGAACATTCCTTTCAAGGACAGTGGAATTTTTAGAACTCTGCTCCATTTATAAATATCAAGCATTTTCAAAGCAGTAAAGAGGAGAAAAGAAAAAAAAATCCCCTCAAAATGAAAGCTAAAACCTTCTCTTAGCCAAACCACAGATTAAGGATAAGCTTTCTGACACGCATTTTATGGTATTTAAAGAACTTAACTAATGAATCTCTCAGGCCACTGGTGACTGAGATCTTGCTGCAGCAAAGCCTTTAAAGCATCTACTTACACTTAAGTCAACTGAAGTGAATGAGTTTTGAGCATGCATCAAAGATTACTCAGGTTATAAAGTCACGAGGATACGCCAAAGGAACAAAGTAAAGCAAATGACAATTAATCAGATGACAGTTATGAAACACATACTTTCAAGTCTAAAGCCATTTCTTTATAAAAAAAAATGCAGAGAATAGTTAGAACAGGGGAAAAACACATCCTAAAATTATGAAGGAAAATAACTCACAACTTCCAGGCAGCTGAATCACTTAGGAACAAATCATAACAATCACTGTTACATTCGACAGATCTTCCTCCCCCCACCTCCAAAATGTGATGATGGGAACTCGGCAGACATAACAGATTTGAATTTTAGTGCCACATTTGTCAAATGCCATTGTGAAATCTTATGAAAGTATTCAAGTTCTGCTGGATGTAAATAGTGCCATGCAGACTGATCTCAACAAAAGGTACCTGGGTTAAAATGAGTGTCCAGATTGTACAGATGCATTAAATAGTGCTGGAAAACCAAATGACCACAGTCTAGGCAAAAAAAATACAGGGTACTGTATTGAATCAGGTACAAAATCTCCGCTACCTCTAATTTCTAAAACCCCATGCTCTATCATTTGCAATAGAAATTTCATTTGAGAGTTGTGTGCAAATCCTTTTTCATGTAGTGCTCCTATCTATTTGAAATAAATTTCAAAAGATTAGGTACTGAATATGCATTAAGGAAATCCATAATGTGAATACAAAAGGAAATATTTACCTTTAACACAGACACTTCGTAGTTCTAGCAGATTTGATGGACGTGAGCTGTTTTTGCCCACCCATCTTCATTTTACAGAGGTGAAACAGGGACAGAACAAGTTTGAGCAACCCATTATGCTGTTGTATGACTTTGAGGGAGATCAGGACCTAACCCTCAACCCCCAAAGCCCTACATCTAAGCTCAGTCAGCAATGTTTCCCTTGTGCATTACTCTTCAGGATATGTAGTTGGCATGAAGACAAACACATGAAGCAGGCAACTTTTGGCCACTAACTCCAGGGGGTTGGAGTTGGATTAGCTTTAAGGTCCCAAGCCATCCTATGATTCTATACATAGGGTACAGTGGTGTTACAATTTCTCTTTGGTCTTTGGAGATCTTTGTTGAATCTCCTCATCTCTCACTTACAGTACCCAAACAAGTTATTGGAGGTCCTGCTCTACTTCAATATCTTCCCAGCAGATCCCTCAGTCACTCTGGGGATGTTGGAGGAGAATGGTGTCACGTGCTGCTATTTTAACCAGACAGTTCTATGTTGCAGAGGAAGGGAATCAATTTTCTTCCTCCTATTTATTTGCCTGCATGGGGGCTGCTGAGTGTCCTTGAATGGTCCCAAGACATTAAGGCAAGCCCTGAAGTAGAGAAGCAGAAAGTAGCAACAACTCCTGTAGTAGCAGAAGCATCAGCAGCAGGAGAGCAGAAATGGAAGTTGGATTAGCAGTGTTCAGCAGAAAGCTTCAGAAGCAGTCACCAACTGGCTTTTCTCTTAGGGACGACATCCCGGCGGGGTGTACCCATTTTTTCTCCTGTGCCTAGTAGCACTTATAGGCTACAGAACAAGGATAAGTGGCCATTACGCACAGGGATTTGTGCACCAACCTTAAAGAGGTGACAAGTAGGTTTTTCCACATGATCACACCCACAGACATTACTTGGCAAAACAGATAATGAAGTAAAGTAACTGAGGTGACAGTAAATAACTGCTAAGGTGAACTCAGAGTCCTTTAATTTTGCAAACAGTACTGCGTGCCATTAATTATGGGCAAGACAAAACAAGAACATACCTCAGAGCAGGATACTTTGAGAAGCAGAACATGATAGCATGAGAACAATTCTCTCCAGCAAAAGAAGAATGCACTGGAGACAAGTACAAAATGCTCAGACGGGCACCCTAGTATTACCTGAAACACTCCACTCATCAATAAATGTATCTGCCTAACATGTACACTTGATCAGAAGCAAACATCCCAAGAAGGAGGAATTTACCATTTTCAGCACAGATGTAAAAAAATAAATTGTTTACTGTTGTATGAAACAAATGAACAATAAAACACTTCATTTGGTTCCTGTGCTCTGTTTGCAAGATGGCAACTGTCTTTAATATTAAGGACAATGAGCCTTTTTATTTACTTTTGCAGGGTTTTTTATTTATTTTCTTATCACCATTGTTGATCAGAGTATCAGTTTTGTTTATATCTTTAAATTAGCAAATAATCACCCTTTCCCAACAATCTGCAAGAAAGGGACTCCTTCCCAGAACGTAGCAAGATGTAGCAAGACAGCTGTGTTTACAGCAATGTCATCAGGACTTTTCTGGCAGTAACTAATAGATCTGTTCAAGACTCAGCGGTCTGGTGGTCTGGACGCTCTGCAGTGCGAACTATGCCATGAATAGCCAAGCCTAGAGATGTTATTTGTCTGCCTTAGCTCTGTAGAGACCTGCCAGAAAAGAGCCATGCTGCATTTCCAGGGCACAGCTCACTGGGAAGAGTGTTCTCAGAAGAAAAATTAAGCTATCACAGGAGGGGACCAGTCACTGCAGGGAGACAGCCCTTCTGCAGGAGAAGCAGGTTTGGGACTGGATCCAGCTTTTTGCTATCAAAGAAACCTGTCTTCTCTAATAGGCAACAAGGAGAGTGAAGAGATTCCCCCTGCCACAACTCCCTTCTGCACGGTTCATCCTGAGTGGAGACAGTTGAACCAGTTACCATAAAGAAGCCAATCCAAAAAGTAAATGCTATATTTCCGTCTGTTTGCGTGAATATTTATGATCTCTGACCAATGATTGCCTTTTGACACCAATGTAAGAGGAGTATGCAATGTTGTTGTCAGGCTGATACAACACAGCAATTTCCAAATTGGGGATGCTGAGCAAATGATCAATTTCATACACTCCCACAGGAAGCTAAATTATTCATTCAGAACACCTTATTTTTATACGTATTTGCATTCAAAATCTCTTTTCACCTGTTTCCATGAATGCCAAAATAAAGGCTTCCACTCAGTTTTCTATTTATACATTAAATTTTTCCACACAGCACAACGTATCTCTCTGCTGTTTCCACAAAAACCTTGTCAACAACCCACAATTAATGATACCACGTCTCATTTCACCGAGGTGAAATAATAGCATGTCTCACCAACATTTTAAATAAATGCCCACTACTCAGCACAAGGGTGAAGGATGCACAAGGGTAGCACCTGCTAAAACACTAGATTTATTATACTGGCCCTATTGAAATACTTTCCAGTTTTGACAAGATTCAGCAGAAGGCATCCCAAGAAAAAGAGAGGAGGGTGGCTGTGAGGAAGGCTCCTTATGTTCCGTAGAGGAGCTTGTGCATGCTCCCTTTTGTCAGGGTCACTTCAAAGTCTTTGCTTCCTACCTTGTAGGAAAGAATGCATGCGAGAGAGAAGATGAAGGACCACTTCATTACCTCTTCTCCTTATTTCGTTAGTAGCTGCTATCAAGGGCACTCAGGACGAGAAGGGGAACTACGATAACCTGTTACACGCCCTTTTGTCCCACACCAGACTCAGGGACTGCCAAGGCTGCACGCCCTGGCTGTGCAAGGGTTACAACACATAGGCAAGGACGTGCAAACTTCAAGGGCTACATTGTTTTACATATGACACGTCAAGAAAGTGAGACAAAAGTGAGATCTAGATCCCTCCACTTGTCAACTGTTTCAATATACCACAACAAAAGGCTCTCGAGACAATAACATTTTCAAAATAGCTACCTAAATCATTGACTTTGCTGAAGGAACTCTGAGACTTCTGCTCATGCTGGGGGAGGAGGTAGAGGTAGCTGAGAAGAATTTGAGCCCTAAATGCAAAGAGGAGAACAAGCACTTTTAAAACTTGTTTCAGAATGAGAACTCTTGACCCCAGCAGCCCTCCAACTCCCAATAACCCCAAAGGAGAGGGTTATTTTTCAGTTAAAGACTCTCAGCACCATAACCCTCACCTTCCAGGTCTATCACATTTCACGTGTGACGTGCAGACAGTTCCAGAATGGGATAACAACATTTCTTAACAAGGTTTTGTCTCATCTAATTAGACTGAGTGGTTCATGGAATTCTCTTTTGAAGTTCAGGTAGGGAGCTTGGAACAAGAGAGTTCTGGTTTCTACTGATGTTTCTTGTGAAGAAAGGGTAATGCCAGCAATACGCTTACAAGAAATCTACTTTTTTTTTTTTTTTTTTTTTAGAAAAAAAGTGCATTTTAAACATCTATAGCTCCTAGTTCTACTGCTTACTGCTACGCTCAGTATGTTGGGTGGGATTCAAGGACAGGTCATTTCCTGAAGTAGTACCACAAAAATGAAAAACAGTTTTTAAGGACCCCAAAAGGTGCCAACATGGCCCTACTTTGCAGCTCACCTGTCATCTTCAGAATAATTTAAGAAAGTGGACAAGAGAAGCTGTGGATGCCACCTTCCTGGAGGCATTCAGGGCCAGGCTGGATGGCGCTTTGGGCAACCAGGTCTGGTGGAAGGTGTCCCTGCCCATAGCAGGGGGTTAGAAAGAGGTGTTCTTTAAGGTCCCTTCCAACCCAAACCATTCTGTGATTCTACAACCAATTGTTTCTTTCACATGTAGGGAAACAGACACTGAACTATACAATGACTTTGCCCAAGGTCATGCAACAGCTCCAGCAGCCAAGTAAAGGACAGGACTCAGGTGCTTTATTCCTAATAAACAGCCTTGCCCTCTTAATCATTTTTTATACTGCCATTTCCTATGTAACTGCGGCATAGCAAACTCGTTAATTTACTAGCAACTGTTAGTAAACATTTTCCTGTAACATTTCCCCAGTTACCAGCTAATGTTTCATTTGAAAACTGAAGCTTTTATTGACAAAGCCATTTAAAATGTAAAATTAATCACGCAAACCTGCAAACAGGAGGGGAAGAGCAATCCATGGAAGAATTACCCAGGGGTGTTTCCAAGCGTGCGAGAGAACAGCTAAGGAGACATTCTCCAGCCAGGCTAGTGGGGAAGGAGAGATTTCACCTTTAACTGGAAGCAGCTGTAGAAACCTGCCCAGCCCTGCTGGAATGCGCGTGCCGGGGCCGCGTCTCACCGGGGCTCTGGCACCGGGACCGTGGCAGCTTTCCTGTGGGCAGGCGGCTAACTCACATTTCTGTTATTTTATCCTTAAAGAAGTTACCATGGAGACTGGCATGAAGATGGCAATAGGCCAGCCAGATAGAGACAGAAAGCACGAGAGGCCGATAGACCGGCGCTCCTAATAATCCGGCCGAGCCCTCTAACTTCTCAGGACGCGCTCCCTGCTTTCTGCCTCGGTGAAGTTAAGCTCCGTCTTTCACGTAGCCACAGCCTATCAAAGAGCATTTGATGGAGTAGGTAAATACCAGCCATTAAAAGTAATCTATCACAGCTCATGAACACCTAGTTAACAGGCATCGTATTGCTTAATACATATTTGCACGCGCAGAAGTGGTTAAAAGTAGCGTTAAAACGGCACAGTAAAGGTAGGTGATTATTTCCTAGGACAAAGAGTAGAGTGCAAAAACCCTGTTGAGCCTTGGTTTTTCTTGAAACAAAATAACGTTGATCAAATACCATTCTCCAACTTGCTACGTGCAAGAGCGATAGAACTTTTTAAGAGAATTAGGAAAAATCTCTGATGCATTACGGAAGGAAGTCTCACGTTTCTGATTATTACCATGCTCTTTGGAAGCCGTGGCGAGAGCGGCAAGTCCCCACAAAAGCTGTGTTTTCTGAGGGAAGGACCTGAAGAAAGCCTCCTCCGAGGGCTGAGGAGTAGTTTAAGCACACCACAACCCACACAGCGGGAAAGGAGGAGGAAGGGAGGAGATGCCATTCCCACCCGGAGGTGCTGGGGGCATCTGGAACACATTGAACCTGAGAGCTGGGCTGCCCGCCCTGTCCCCTCGTATCTGGGCACCGCTCTTCAGAAAACATTTCTGTACAATTCAAAGCTTAAGACTTTGCCCAGGACAACAATAAAACCTGTGAGAAAACAGAAGAAAAAAGGGCACAGGATGAGAGGAACTTCCCCCATGTGTGTTTTTTTTTTCCCCAGTGCTTTTCTTCCCCCCCCCCCCCCCCCCCTTTTTTTAAAGGAAGGCAGAGCTGATGAACCACAGACTCCCTGCTGCTGAGTTTCGCCAACAAACGCAATAGGATTCCAATGCACATTTCTGCTTTTCAGACCCATTGTGAACTTTATGGACCATGTTCTTCCTCCATCCACGGGGCAAATGTTCCAGGAGTGATTCACAAGCCTTGCCACTCAGTACCAAAATGTGCTCCCCTGAGCTGGTTAATTTAAGGCTGGAATTAGTCTCTTTGTGCTGACAACCTTTTTATGAAGGCAGCATAACCCCACAGAACACTTACTGCAAGCATTTCAATTCCTGATGTTTTATAGCGTTACTTTTTACAACATATGTGTATATTTGAGAGGTTTCTTTAATACATTCCTTTGCCACAGCACAAAGCATAAAACACAACCCACAGAGCTTCCAACTTATTGACATTGCTCCTTGCATTTGCGTACATAATGGCAATGCTATTTAAGTTGTTTTGAAGTACAATTTACAGCATTAAATAAAACACTGATTTTTAATACATTTTTTACAGTTACTTTTGGGCCACAGTGCAACTGCTGGAGTCTGTCTAGACAAAAAGGTAGTTTAAGCCAGTAATCTTTCTATAAACCACTGTAATAATGCCATCTATTTCTGCATATGTGTCTCTGGAAAAACTAATAGAGTTTCTGACATTTCTGGAGATACTAAAAAAGCCATAAGTGACATGCAAGCATTCTCCATTGAGAGTTCTGAGGTCAGATGAGGAAACCAAAGTATTTTAACAGACTGAATAGCTTAAGCTCGCATTTTATGACACTGAGTAACCATACATACCCTACAGTTTTACATCCCTACCTTCATTTCTCCTAAATCTCTCCTTAGAAACATAATAAATGCTATGTGTCTGCAGTGGCAGAGCTGCTTCTGGGAGCCCCAGCCGAAAAGCCATCAGTCGTGGTCCCCAGGGATGGGGCCCTTCGTTTCCTTCCTACTGGGCAGCTTCACAGATGGCTGCACCCGCAGAGCAGTCCTGGGGTGGGGGCTGCTGGATGGAGCACACAGGAGCTACTCCTACTCGTGTCCCAGAATAAAATATGCTCAGACTACACCATAAGTTAAAAGAAAGGCCTCTTTCCTGCTCTCTTCCAGTGCTTAAAACCTGTAGAGAAGTGTGCGCAGCCATGCAGTTCGTTCATCATGTCATCCTTTAACGCCTATACAGCAGCGTTGTCCCCATTAAAGCTATACTTACTTGCAATGCCCTGCTGTAAAAATGTCAAAGCTGACTCCTTCCTGCTTTTCCAGTAGACTTTCTGACAAACAACTTCTTGTCAAAAAAAAAAAAAAAAAGGGAGAAAAGGGAGAGGGGATTCCTGAAACCACGGGTCCTGGAGATCTCAGAATTACTAGCAAGCACGATAATTGATCACAAATGACACAGCAACAACTGTCCACAGCCATGGGCTGGGGTCTCCCCTACCATGACTCAGCTTAGGGTCCTATAACCCATTTAAGCACCTGCCAAGCAAGGCCTTAGTTTGCTACTTTCAGTGTTACAAATTCTGAAAGCTAAGGCTTTTAATACTTGCTTTTATTTGTGTACACAGGTGCATCTTTTAACACCCCCCTATCTTACTCTCCAGCAGATCTTATTTGGGATCAGTTAGGAACTCTCTAGTATACCTTGCACCTTAAGTCTCTAATTGCTAAGAAGACATTTGGATGAGGAGGAAGTTGGTATCAAAACAGAGGGAGAATTATTACATCCAAAAATTCCTTATACCTTTTTTATTTCTCTCCCCAACATACTTCAGGAACTGTTCCTACCCTCTGACATTCAGGCATCAATGCATGTGCCACTGTAGACAGAATACAATAGCAATCAAAAAATGTGTCACCACAGAAGAAATGCCTCTCCATGAAAAAACAGACAGATACGGTTTTGTTCACAACACAAATTTACATATTAAAGGCTGTATGTATCAATATTTGATTTAAACGTCTGTGCCTGCACATTTATTGAATAAAGCCAGATGGGTGCAGGCAGTTGCACATGTGTATTCATTAATAGAAAGGAAGAGAGACATTCACAGACAGCCACAGCAACAAATAGAGGAATGAAAAGTATTTGGTTGGACTGTAAGTATTTTACCTACTTTCATCAACAACAACAACAAAAATGCATCTTTCCTCAGGCCCATGGTTCATCCTTACCTTTCAGAGCTGAAGCACTTAAGTTAGGAGAGCAGCTGATGCAATCAGTGGAGAGAGAGACACTTGCAGAGGTGATACAGCCCACTTGAGACATGATTAGGGAAACCTCTCCTCTTTGGCCACACAGGGAAGCTACCATTCCTCAACTAGCTGGGATAAATTTCAGTCTCAATATTTAACTGCCAAGAACAAATTTGTGTTTATAGGGAACTAAAGTGATAAAATGCTTTCTATGGAGTGGGCTTACGCTGTCACTGATGCAATTAAGTTTTCAATGATGTTCTTAGCATTAAGGACTGAAGCAAAAAGTTTCTACCTGTGCTTTAAGTTAAAAACTTAAGTGCACTTTCTGATTGAAGATGTACTACTTATATGAGCATCACATGCAATGGAAAAAGATGTTTAACCCAGACCCTCCTACGTGTTATCTCTACTGACAGAATAAAGGTAAATTGAATTCTAGAGGAATTCATCTGCTTATAGGATGAGGCCAACTATTTGGGACAACCTACCTTTAGATACCAGAAAAATTACTTTCAGGCATACAAAACACCCATCAGTCTCACAGCTATCATCAACAACGCAGACAATTGCCCACATCCAGATTTTCAGTAGCACCCACAGACATATCAGCAAGTTCAGAATCTTCAGGAAACTCCCTTTGCTATCAGGCAACAAAACTATCCATGAAGCTCCTTTAGATTGCAGAGCGTTGCATTTACCAGACTTTTCAAAGATGTTTTCTTGCTTAAACAGGAGCTCAGTGTTCTAGGAAAATTAATGGTTTCATAGGTGCTGATCATCTGTAAAGCTTACAGTGCTCTCTTAAGACTGTGGGCTGACATAGCCAACTGGAGATCATGCTGCATTAAATGCAAAACTGAATAAAGAAATTATTAGGAGAGAGGACTGACACGCATAGTGCACATTAGCTCTAACAGACCTTTCTCAAGGGGAGGACAAGGCAAATGGGGGGAAGTGGCTACTCGTTTCTGCCAGCAGAATGCAAATCAAAAACTAGTCTGGCTTAAAACTGAAGGCATCATGATGAAAGGTCCTTACAAACTTCCAAGTTTAATAGGATCTCAGTGCAAGAGTTACAGGTAACACTACCAGTGAGAGAGATGCCACCTGCCATTGCACTGAAAAAGAAGTCTTTTGGATAAATGATTGAGATCATGGAGGCCAAACCATGCACAGTTCACTCCAAGTGGGAAAAAAAAGAGAACAAAAACCACTGGGTATTTCAGCCTAGGTCACTAACATCAATAGCTCTCCTTTCTAGAAAAGGAATCATACACAAATAATGTAACTGGATATATTGCTGTGTGCAACAGAACTTAAAATTAAAACACTGACATAATCAGGAGTTTGGATGATAACAGCCTCCTGCCAGTTTACAATATTATGCTTAAATCTGCCAGAAGAACGTGGAACAACATAAATATTGCATCAGTGCTTTGGAGCTTACAGCATGTTACAAGTTTGCTTCACAAGGAATATACTTCATGTACTCTCCAGTGGGAGCTAATAGTAATTCAGCAGCCCACTGAAGTGCTTTATGCTGAATAAAGGCAAATACCTTAATGCCAGAAGGAAGAAGTTACTTGTTACATACAGGTTACCGAATAAAAACATCCAGCTCCCTATTTCTGATTTGCTAGGAAGGATGCGATGAAAATGGTGTCTCAGCTCCAGTGCTGGGCAGCAGGGACCAAGCAGACAGTGCTGCCATGGGAATGGCTGTGCCTTGCATCCAAGAACACCATCTCCGCAGAAAAGCCTCAGCTACTTATCTTGGTTGCTAATCACCACTTCTGGGAACACAACAATGCAGCAGGAAAGACTTGGGTTATGCTCCAAAATCCTCACTACAAATTGACTGGAAAAAAAAAATAAAAAAAGCCTTTTAAGATTTTAAAACTCCCTCTAATTAATCTTTTTTGTGTGTCTCCGAAAGAGAAGACAGAAACCCTGCCGCTGCCACAGCACAGCCTGAGAACGCACGTCTGATTTTGAAGGAAGGGCTGTTTCCCTCTGCAGTGCCAGCCGCGTACTACCTGCATGAGCTTCCCAAGATCAGCCAACCACCACAGGGCACTGCCATGGGCTGGGAATGCCCCTCGTGCCTCCAGAAACGCTGCTGGTACCCCACTGCTCGGAGCTTGCTCCGCTCACCGAGGGTGCACACACACTTCTCACTCCTTCCTCGCGGGCACACGGCGAGAAGCTGCTGAAAGCCTCATGCAGCTCGTGATTGCGCTGAAGTTTGAAACAGCCCGGCCTGACATCTCCTCTCACACACACCTTGTCTCCCAAGGAGGAAATTAAGAGCCAGACAAGAGGTGCCTGGGGCAGGACTTCTCAAACAAGCTCGCAGGAGCTGCATGCAGGGGTCTCCAGTAAGTTGTCAAAGCTCCAGCTACAGTGCAAGCATTATGCTAGCGGTTGCTTGAAATGATAGGTTTTCACACGGCGACCACACATGAAGTCTCTCACCATCATACACGGCCACCAATGCAGTGCTTGAGGATGACTTGTTTACCAGCACAACTTTATTAGTCTTTTACTGCCAGGAAACTGAGGTAAGGAGTATGGTGGGGGGAGCAAAATGTTTGTATAAGGGAAAAACATCTCTGAGCCTGCCAGGAGCACAAGCACTTCATGCCAGTGGTCTCGGCCCTCCTCTAGTTTTTGTTCATTTCTTCATGGCTCTATTGGAATTCAACAAGAGAACACTTGCTTAGTAGGGGAAACCTGATGGGAACTCCAGGAAATACAGCTTCACTGTGACCAGCTCCTACAAGTCTTTTCCTAAGGGATGAGACGTGGCGTTGACTTAGCTTGACGTAACCTTGATTTTGCACAACGTTAAATCCTGAAGAGCTCCAAACAGGTACCTTCTACTCTGCCATAGGAGTCATGGCAGCTTCACTGGTGATTTTCTGCCATATTTGCACTTCGCTAGTAACCACTACAACCTGAGAAAGAGCAGTTTCAGTCTGTTTTCCCATGCCTACAAGCTGCTTTGAAAACTGCCAGATCTCACTTTCCAACCAGTTTTGCAGCTGGAGCAGTCCCTGGGCACCAGCCCTGCTGAGCCCTGGGGACGTGTCTCAGGCTGCAGCACTTAGAGGCTGTCCCAGCTAGGAGGCACCTGGCAAGCCTGCAAATCAGAAAACCACAGGAAAGCAGGTACGGTACCATATTTTTTCTTACTGTCACAAAAATCTCACCTACTGCCAAGCCTGAGATCAGAGAAGAGTTGTGGCTCCCGATTTGGCTCAGAAGAGGAACTCTCATGCATTTTAATAACTCAACTCTCTACAGTGTGTCATGGTGGATGAAATCACATATATTTCCTTTCCAGAGTGCTTTCAGTTGCTTATAAATTGGTTAGACCAAAGTCAAGGCCTGGGTTCCCACACAGAAGAGGAAGATCGGAACCAGACTGCAGCATAAGGGCGTCTTTGTCCCTCCACCTTCCCTCCTGCATAGTCCTGTTGAGGCAAGAAGGGCCTGGAGGCTGCAAATGAGCATTGCTCGGGCAAGGCAGGGCCTCTCTCGTGAAGACCTGGGAGGAAACCACTTGTCTCCCAGTACTTTCTGCGAAGATGGAGTTCCCCTGAACATACTCCAGCAGTTCTTTATAGATCTGACACCAGCGGACTGGCTGCTGTGACTGAAGGATCATGACAATCAGTTGGCTTGGCCAATTTTTACTTTCCTCAGCAAAGCTTCTCCAGCTTTTCCTGGTGTAAGTACAGAGAATTCTGTCTCTGCTCCTTCAGTGGTTTGTAGCCTTGTGCTACATGGTCTATAAGTAAATAGCTAATTAAATAGTTAAAGTCCAAACTTAAAATAGGAAATTCCAGAGGAGTCGTTATTACCTTTGATAGTCTAAAAATTCATCAGGCTTTCCTGTTAAAAGTAAATCACTCCAGAGCGATCAAAGTGATTTGGTTTTAAGCCAAGCACACAGATAAGCATGGTGCAATATCCTGTGAACACCTGAGATTTCACCTGTGAACACACTGATTTCAGCTCTTTTCCCCCCCGTTGCCTACATTAGACATGGTCAAACATCTCTTGCTTGAGGACCATGTTGTGCACACAGAAGTGGTCTTGCAAATAATTTTGCAGATAAAGAGCACAGAACCAACCCTCCCGCAAAACGCTTATTCCCCCCAAATATCTGCATGTTTAAGTAGGACAACAAACCAGCCACCCTCAAATTAAGAGGAAAGTCACTTAAGGTAATGCCAATTGAGGGAACTGCCCAGATGAAATACTTCGGTGGTTTTCTACAGGCCAGCAAACTGCATACACATGTTTCGTGCTTCACCGTGCTATGGTACTGCCAAGCTGCTGTGGGCTTCTGCTTCAGGTTTTTAAAAGCTCACAAAACCCAAACTGATCATATCCCCTTAAAAATATATATATATATATGTATATATATATATATATAAATCTTTAGCTAAAATTCTCCCCCCCTTGGCAGGAGGGAGAAGGGCATGAAAGGCAGACTCTGGCAAAGCCCCTCATATTAAAGGATTGATCCCACTGCTCTCTTGCAAGCAAAACTCCCACACTGAGATCAGCAGGTGCAGAGTCCAGGGTCAAGTTTTGTTCCATTTTTTGTTATAGAAATTGCTTGGAGCGAGGCTCCCTTATCTGCGCTTTTGACAAATGTGATTTGCCATTAAACTGTATCAAGGCCTGTGTGCTGCTCTCTGCTTCAACAACTTTTTAAGTCATCATCCCCTGGAAATAAGAAATGTGCACAGTGTGTGTTGTAATCAACATCACAGGAGAATTCTGCTCCGTTTTACACAGAACTTAGCCAATATAGTTTTAAAAAGAGACATCTGGTGTAGACAGGTAGACGGATAGATAGCTCTAGATAGATTTATAACCTCTGCTTATGGACACTGGGAACCTTAGATCCAGCTCCCTCCTTCAGCTCAGGAAGAAACAGCTGGGCAAATGGCTGGCAGAAGGGCATTTTATAGTTTGAACAATAGATACAATCCTCAGATATAATCCCTACCTGAAAAAATCTTATACTGTGCGCTGACTGACATGGCTCCTGAGGTCATTTTAAAAGCTACTTGTGTCCTATGGGTTTATTTTGCTGTAGGGTTGTTCTTTAATCTCTCCGTACCTATACATCAGGACTGTGTACCATCTGTCAGCTGATGGGCTGAGGCAGGGTGATGGAGAGCAGAAAGCAGTGAGAATTCACTGCCTCTCGTCAGTCACTGGGAGGGGATGTGTGATTTTTCCCTGGTGGAGCATATAATGAAAGGTTGCCCACTGCCACATACTCAGGGCAGACAGCATAGTGATGAGCTTCTCTGAATTTCAAACAATTTCAGCACACATTCAGGACTTTGGACCTGAATGCAGTGCAAGTGCATATCTGGACTGCTAGAAGTGTTGTAGTCATCAATGATGATCCTCCCCCTCTACTCTGCCCTGGTCAGGCCTCACCTGGAGTACTGTGTCCAGTTCTGGGCTCCCCGGTACAAAAAAGACAGGGATCTCCTGGAAAGGGTCCAGCGGAGGGCCACAAAGATGGTACGGGGCCTGGAGCATCTTCCCTATGAAGAAAGGCTGAGAGACCTGGGTCTGTTCAGCCTGGAGAAAAGAAGACTGACAGAGGCTCTCATCAATGTGTATAAATACCTGAGGTGTGGGAGACAGAGGGATTTGGCCAACCTCTTTTCAGTGGTTTGTGGGGATAGGACAATGGGTAATGGCCACAAGATAGAGCACAGGAAGTTCCGCACCAACGTGCAAAAGAACTTCTTCACAGTGAGGGTGACGGAGCACTGGAACAGGCTGCCCAGGGAGGTTGTGGAGTCTCCTTCTCTGGAGATATTCAAGGCCCATCTGGATGCCTACCTGGGCAGCTTGTTCTAAGGAACCTGCTTTGGCAGGGGGGTTGGACCCGATGATCTTTCGAGGTCCCTTCCAACCCCTTCAATTCTGTGATTCTGTGATGATACTGACTCAGAGATGAGGGAAGAAGCTGTAACTTAAGAAAAAGAATTTTGGAGAAACGGCCTACTCTTGTGAAACTACATGATATCATGTTTTCCTTTTTACTGCCATTATTCAGTGTTAACAAATAAGAGAGACATTTAAAAATAGTTCATTGCCAGTTCAACACACAGAAGAGTCTTCCGTTCCAAACCCCCGAGGTTTCAGACCGCAGATGTTCTCCCCTGGTACAATGAATTCTAAAGAGCCTGATGGTGCCAGGACCCTTAGAGCTTGCTTGGCTTATCATTACTTCTATAGATTACATTTATGAAAACAAAGCAGGGCAGTCTAAATGAACAGCTTTTCTAGGAGCAAAGACAAGTAGTGATACTGCTAGCCAAGAAGTGAAGCATTTTCAGCATTTTTTTTCCCCACATAATATGGCTTCACCTCTCATACCTAAGCAACCTGAAGTTTCCTATGCAGGGGCAGGCTGCATTCCCAGAGTCTGCCAGCCAACACGTAGGATTTTGTGGTTATAAAGAAAGCTTGCATAAAGCATACTTGGAAATGCAGTACCCTAGCAAGAGCTCTGGGAAACATTTGAGCCCAATGCCTCAGAGCAACAGGGACAGAAAGAAGGGAACAGATGTAGAATTAAGTTGAACGCAGAGTTCTCAGTTCCGCAGTTACCAAAGTGAACGGGAAGAATGTAAAAAGGTAAGGGATTTATTTCAACCACGATCTCATTCCCTCTATGTTCCTGCTAATGCGCACAAGAATCTGGCGGGTTTGCTTTTCAGTGGCTGCTGTTTCCATGGGCACAGAGGTAGTTCTGGTCTTCACAAAGGCAACTCCTCTGGCTGTCCACAAAAGGCAATGGGTATTTCTATCAATCAGTATTATTATACTAATACAGTAGTATTCACTGCCGTCTCCATATATAGCAACAGACCTCCCCCCCCAAATGGTTTGAAAAGGCAGTATGCTAGTTCTGTCAGTAGTGGTAAACTCATATGGACTCATACTCAAAAAAAAAAAAATCTGCTTTATTTTTGCTTGGTTGTAAGCGCCTGCTTTCTAAACGCACCCACATAAACCACAAGATGTGCCACAGAGCTTTTGTAAATGTCACGTTGCAGGGCAAGGAGAGTGGACTGGCGATGGGGCTGTTGTACCATCTCCAGAAATCAAGATCCATGCCCTTGTGTTTCTTCTCACTATCTACGATGCTACAAGGATATCTAGTGCTTTTGTACAAGAAACATCTGTATCCCATTTGTTTGCGAAGAGCATACAAGCAGCTTCATGTCATCATATGGGTGCACAGGCAATTAATGCTGCAATTTCCATTAGCTCCTGCAACACAAGCAAGATCGTGCTATTTCTTCACTAACGCTTACAGGTTGAACCAGACTTAACCTATCAGATCTTAGGTACATTTGTAGTTTGTTTTGACTCATGCATTACCACGGATGAAAACATCCCAGTTTCCCAGCTAATTCAATTTACAGTTTCTTGCCATTCACAAAATGGAGACTAAGTCACTTCAATATCCATACTCTGGCAGGACTTCTTTCGTAACTAAAGATCTCCAAACATTTAAATGTCCAAGAGAAGAAACACCTTCTTTCAAATGATAACTTCTACCTACATTTACCATTTGATCTCTCTTTAAAAAAAAAAAATCTCAAACACCATTTTTTTGTTTTTAAGTAAAAGCTGTGATTTAAGCCATAATGGGTAGAAAACCGAATGACTCAAAGTCACAAATGAATATATGTATCTTAAAATTGAACATGTTTGTGTGATTTTAGGGGGAAGGGGAGATTTCCGACCGCTGTGACTGGCTTTCCTTGGATAGGCAGCCTGTGTTTTTGCTGCCTGTGCTGAGCTGCACGTGGCTGCAGCTTTGCTGCTAACAGTACCTGAGCTAACAAGGCAAAGGAAACGGGAACTCCTGCTGTCACTGCAGGGCAGGCATGTGCAAGACTTCTAGAAACCAGTCCCAGAGCACTGAAAACCTGTTAGAGTTTTCTGTCAACATCAGCTGTAAGGGAGGTGATCATTGAATGGCTTGGATTGGAAGGGACTTTAAAGATCATCTACCAATCCCCCTGCCATGGGGTCATGATGCCATGGCCTGCAACGTACATAAAGACAGCAAACTCTCCTGTTTGGTATCCTGTACAACCTCGAGTGCTCAAATTAACCTTTAACTACACGAGCAACAATTAATCCAAAACAGGCTTATTTTAAGAGACATTCTTCAAATGTCTCATTTACTTCATTGATAAGCAATGGGGAATTTAGGCTCTAAGGAGGGAAAACAACATTCCCACTACCCTTTCTAAATGCATGTGAACAGCACACTTGCATATTTACTCTAGTGGCTGTACAATAGATGGTGGGATCTACCTCTGATGCCACCTTAATGGAGCCAGCATAACTAACAGCCTTTGTGTAGCAATGGTGAAGAGCACAACAGTGTTTAAATACTTCAGCCAGCAAGGGCTGCTTCAGCAGCGTGCCAGCATCCACCCTCCAAGTCCTTTGTAACACTCTTTCCCTCTTTTCAAAATACTCGTTTTCTCTCCAAAATACAAGGCTCATAGCTGATGTAAAATGATATAGCCACGTGTAATATTTACTAAATCATCTGTCTGGGAAAGAAGAGACATAAGCATATCTCATCCTTCTCCATACTCCAAGGAAAATCGAGCAACTCCCTCTGATGCCCACCAGCCCCACGTTCCACATAGTGAGGTTTTTGGGTTTGGTACCAGTCTGCTGGGATTGGAAATTCTGCAGCTCTCACGGCAACTTTCCAAAGCAAAACACTTGCTCTAATTAAATATGAAAAATTGATTAGCACAGCACTTGATTAATCTCTGTATGTTTGATTCTGTAGTTCATGCTTTCAATATGTTGCAGCATTGTGGGTTACTAACATACAGTTATACTGCACAGACTAAAGAACAGAGTACAAACAATATTTTGGGATAACCACATACTTGTGAATGCTTGGAGACTTCTATCTGACAAAGTGAATATGACAGGAAAGTTACAAAGAAATCATGCCCTTGTTGAAAGCTAAATTCATATCCAAAAACATCTCTCTGAAACTATGCACAGTGGGGTATACCTGTCATCCCTAATTTGGCAGTCATGGGCTTTGCTGATTGTGGTTAGAATTCAAATGTCCACTTTGTTAAGGGAAAAAAGAAGGCCAACTTTTTTCAACTTGGCAACTCAAGGTAGGTGCATAAATCTGGTACTTATCACAATAAAGGCACCCTTAAATATGCTGCTCCTTTCGTCTTGAATGGATTTCAAAGTGATTTCAATAGACCTCCTTACTGTGATGGCAACACCCAACAGGTCACATATATGACACCTGGTGAAACCCATGACAGTTTTTGTGCAGTTCCAGTGAGTACTCAAGAGCAGGGCTAGGAACTGTAGGTATCCTCACACCAGGTCTTTTAATCCAGCTCTGACACTGCTTGCACCAATTATGATGAAGTTGAGATGATCTGAGATACGCTATTACATGATCAGAATGCCTGTTTGTCTCTAAATCACCTACGACCTTTCAAATGCCATATAAATAAATTACAACTAGTATTTTAGCTTCTTTTAGAAGTGGCCATTATAAGAATGTCACTGACATTTTAGTCAGGATATCCTATTTAGGATGAAATATGATGGAAGTCTAACGAGGCTTTAACCAAAGAAAGGCAAACACTAAGAACCCTGAATCCAAATATATCCAGAATAATTAAAGAAAACACCTATAAAAACTATACAGACAGCAAGATGATGGTACCTAATGTTGAGCACACTCTCCTTATCTGGATCTGTAACAGCAAAGCCATAAGGAGGACTGTAGCAGTAGAGGTTATGCTCTGGCTGCAATACAGTTACAGCATGACCGAGTACCACCGGAGCAAGGGCACGCTGACTGCAACCGCCAAGTCCTTGGCTGCAGGAGCAGGATTATAAGTGGCAGGGTAAGATCATGCACCCTACGGTACATTCGCCCTCAGGCACCAGGCAATTCGAACCAGGGGAATAATGAGCAGGACGTTCTGAACAACAGAACCTCCGCCCCAGTGTGGCAGAGCTCCTTATGGAAGAAAATGCTCTCCTGTTTTCTCCCTTACATTTGCCCAGCACAAGACAAGCTGCAGCAACCTCCGTATCTTTATATTGTTGTACTCCTTCATTTTTTATAGCTCACTACAGGAAGAATTGCATAGTTTACCTACAACGAGCCACTTCTTTTGTTTCTGCTTGTGAAAGATGAATCGAGAGCTCCTTCATACCATTACATATCCATCAGAAAAATAACAGTGTAGTTAGTGAAGGATTAACACATCCAAAATATCTATATGTTCTAAAGTTAATTAATTTCTAAGTACTAGTCACTCATAAGACCATTGGTTAGAACAACTTAAGAGCCATGCTCGAGCAATATAAATTCAATTAAAACCCTCTTCTGCTGTATTTTTAAGTGGTGCCCTCATAAACCTGTACAAAATTATAAAAACTAGGAATTAGGAACAAAACTCTGACTCAACATTCTTTCTCTTAATTTGAATTTAACTGGATTACACATGAATTACTAATTGCTATTTCTAGTGACCCACAGTGATAATATGAGCTCTGTATTACAACGACCTGACATTTAATTAGTTTGTATGAGTAGATTATGCAAAGTTTTATCATAAAGTGATTTAAACACATATTGCCCTTGGTAATGCAACACAGCAATAGTGAAGTCTATGTATTGGTACCAACATAACATTTCAAAGAGAAACCATTACAGAAGACTCAATTGATTACACGTAAAATAAAAACAAGCTCTGCACAGTATTAGGTACTAAATTCTATTCATCCAAGCTTCAAACTTTGTAATCATCAACTCGAACTATGCAAAACAAGCATTAGTCACACTTCAATATCTCAGTTTGTATATTACTTGCAACTCAAAAATTTCCAGAGAGCAGCACTAGCATTTACACACAAGTTTACAAAACTAGCCAGTCTAGAAATGGTTTTGTGTGGAAAGCATTTGCCTGACTGGTCATATTATGGAGTACCAGTAGCAATTTTGTCCACCTTCAAAACCCCAAAATGGGTAAGGGAACAAACTGGCATCAACATTGCACTGCAGGAGGAAAAAACGGAATAACGCTATGATAAACTATCTTCCCAACAAATTGAGAGAGTCTCTGAAGAGACAAATCAAACTCAAACAACACAAAGCAACTAGAAAGAGGCACAGATGCCACTGAAGACCATACACCACTTAATTCACTGCTATCCATCACTGTAGGATCTCATACAAATCAATAACAAAAATTATAGCCCTTTCTGACCTCATTTACCCTTCCAGGGTAGCTTTTGATGGGAGATGAAATTTGGCTTTGAGATTTTAAGTTCTTACAGATTTATTAGGAAAGATGGCAATATCAACTTGGGAATATCAGCCTGGAGACATCCCACTCTTATGTTGAAAGAATTCTCCTCCTACCAAAGAGACATTTATGTAGACTTCCTACAGAGTTCCTATGGATTTTGTCTTTACCTAATAACCTCTAAAAACTTGTTTTCTTGCTCAACCATTTGGTCAAAACCATATAGGGCTGCTTGCTGAAATTTTGGGCATCACTACAGAGAAATGAGTCCAGGCTCCAGAGGAAATGCTTGCTTGTCTAGAACAGTATGGAGTAAGAAAGGGAGGCCAACTGACAGTTTTGCAGCCAAGTCTTAGGGACACAGTATGATGTTGCCAAACAACCGAGACAGCTGTTGAGTAATAACCCAAGGCCTGCCGATGAAAAACAGACTCTGATCTTTGATACAGAAAAGTGAGAAATCAGATGGTGAGGCCATGCTGAGGATCAGTATCTTCAGTCTTATTGTTTCTGTGCCAGGAAGGATCATTTGATCTGCAGGACCTATCTAAGCACATCCAGTAACCCTCTCACAGAGGCCTATCTGGTATAGCCCTTTTTGAAACATTTGCCTCAGCACATCTCTGAGGGAATACCTCCACTTCTGAGGAAATACCTCCACTTTCAATTTCTTTTTTCCAGGTGTTTGTGTGTGTACATATATATATATATACATATATATACATAATCTTCTTAGCCTTGCATTTCTGCCAGTATTTGTAGGTGAAATATGCTTTCAGAAATCATCATTCCCAATCATCTTATTGACCTTAGATCTGTCAGGATCCACCAAGATTCTTAGAAGGCACTCTCACCCGCTTGGATTTGAAAATGATCTGAATACAGACTGACAGTGGCTACTAACTGTTCCAAACCCCAGAAACCTGGAGTATTGCCTCCTACAGCCAGGAAGGTTTTTTGTTTGTTTGTTTGTTTTCTCCAGAACAGAGTGTCCCATCCCCTGCACTTGTCACCTGTACGTTTCATGCTGTTGGCTCCCCGCTCCCCATGCCACAGGCAGCTGTTGCCACCTGGGCTGCCTCGGTGTGGAGCAGCCTGGTCCTTTTGTCACTTGTCACTACTTCCTACAGCCTGGGCTGCACACAACAGAGCTGCAGCACACTGCAGCAGTGCCCCAGAGGCCACCAGACCTCCAGATGGGCTTGTTAGGTCTGCCTTGGCAGCATCCACACCAGGCTTGAGTCACCATCTTTAAATATTTCCTCATTATTCAGTACTGCAGCGCCCTAGTCCTTCAATGCCTCCGGTAAAGGAGAGCTGGCCTTACAGGAATAAATCTTATGGAGAAGAGGAAGCAAGTAACCAGAAATGCTGTGTGTTACAGATGTCTGTGGCCATATGGTTTGCCATGCCCATCCACCCAGTGTCAGAGGATTTTAACTTTTACCAGGGAAAACACAAAACAAAGAAGCCTGCAAGAACTCACTCACTCACTTGCCATTAATCTTACTAAAGTTGTACTTCATTTGCTTGCCCTTGTGCTTACAAAGAGCTCTGTACTTCATTGAACTAAGGCTGATAATTTTCAAAACCATTTAATGGCCACACCATATACAAGTCATCCATTTCTCATTAGCTATTAAGTCTTTAAAACATAGCAGTGGCTTTAAAAACTCCACGCAAAGCATATATCTGCAAATTGTTTGTAATATTTGAAATCTACCCTCCAGCCTGAACTTGAAAATTGCAGACAGATGAAGTCTACCTCTATTACTCATTGTCTTCAATGAGACTATTCATGCAAAGGATCCAAGGCAGTTTTAGGGCTTTCAGTAATGTGTGTACATATATCTTTTTACTTTTAAAAATGAAGAGGGAAATCAGAACAAGTGTGAAGATCATAAAACGGGTAAAGATTTTTTTAAACCACCACCAAAGTGCAATCATGCTGGAAGAAGCTGACAAATTTCACCAGCTCTTTTTCATTAAAGTACATTACTTTAAACAAAACCCCCCAAGGCAAGCTCTGTGAGAAGTTCGCCATGATGGGAATATACTCATGTGAAAGAAATATAGCACAATCTAGCACATTCATAGAAATGTCACTTTTAAATATAAAGCCCATTATTCATTATTAAAAGAAATGGATACATATGTGAGAAAAACACCCATCTCGTGGCTACATGCCTGGCAGCAGCTTATATTCTTTACAGAGTATTTTACATCCACAATAAATGTAAAATAGACACATATATATCTAGCTTTTAGGATGTTTCTTCAGGTTTATAGTCATCGGGAAATAGCTGTGTCTGATTCAAGAAGAAAAGAAAGCCACATTTATCGTGTACGTAAAAGTGCCAGGAAATTCAAAGGAATGGGAACACCGGACAAGTTGAGACAAAAATGTCAACAGCTGCATTAGGCTGCACACCGCTCATTGCCCCCGATAACAGAGGGGCATTGTCAAGAGCTTGACAAAACCGGAGGCCGACGGATTTTGGAAAATAACGTGGTGTAAGTCTGATTTCATTAATCAAACAAGTGAGTGTAAAGTTACAGCAGTTCACGACGC
The DNA here is from genome assembly GCF_964034855.1 of Anser brachyrhynchus. NCBI lineage: Eukaryota > Metazoa > Chordata > Aves > Anseriformes > Anatidae > Anser > Anser brachyrhynchus. The sequence continues at coordinate 42,903,215 of NC_137695.1, read as the reverse complement.
GAGGTATTGCCTCAGCACTGCGAGGGGAATTATTTTGGTCTCCTGCTCAAAACCAGACAGAAAGAGAGATGGATATTAATAGCACTGATGCACCAGCAAGTTTTCAGAGTGCACCTATGTTAATTGCTGTGGTATTCCTTAACCTTTACCAGGGTAAAATGAACAACGAAGAACAGTATCTTGCACCAGAGAATCCATATTTAACCAATGGATCAGGTTAAGACCTGAATTTTTTTTCTTCAGCTGGATAATCCCACTGTTAAAATTTCCAAATGACCGATGCTTTGAAGTTTTCCATAGTAAAGACATTTTAAAGACATTTAAAAGAATGTCATTATCATTTTTATTTTTTCCTGAAATTGCATGGGTGACAGCCCTTAAGCCCTAATGGTCCTCTCCAGTTGTGTGGTGAGACAGGGCTTCAAAACTGCTGGCAGGAATTTCAGTTCAAGAAGTTTCTAAAAACACACTACCATGAAGTGCGACTATTTCAACACGTTGATTTCTTTTTCTTCTTTCCTTCCAACAACAGAAAAACTCATAACCACGGACTGAAGAGAGATTGGAAGGAGACAGAAGTGACTGTTCATTGTTTGTTCCCATCCCAGAAAACATGAACACTTTTTGCTGCACCTCACCTGACAATAGGCCCGATGACTAAAAGGTCAGTTCTGCAAGCATGATTCTGAGAGCAGAACAACTTGGTTGAATTCAGAGCTCAGTTTTAGCTGAACTACTTGGAGACTTATTTGCGTGAGGTTTATGTATGTGAACACTTACTAAAAGTGCACATTGCCTTGCACATAGGGTATTATAAAATAATAATCACCAGAGAACTCTACCTCCATGATATGCAGCAACAGGTTTTAGTCAGTGCTCTCATTAAAAGTATCAGCAGCTTTTGGGTGGGTAGGAGCACCAGGCTGGACTCTGCACACGATGTACAGGAAGGGCAGGCTGGCTTCTGGAGGCACACAGGACCCCATATGAATCAAAAGGGACTGAGTGTCCCTCTTTGCAGAAAGCCAGTGCCTGTTGGGGGGAGCAGCAAGAAGCCATTTGAATCATAGAATATCCTGAGTTGGAAGGGACCCATAAAGATCATCAAGTCCAACTCCCGGCACCGCACAGGTCTGCCCAAAAGTTTAGACCATGTGACTAAGTGCACAGTCCAATCTCTTCTTAAATTCAGACAGGCTTGGTGCAGTGACTACTTCACTGGGGAGCCTGTTCCAGTGTGCAACCATCCTCGCGGTGAAGAACCTCTTCCTGAAGTCCAGCCTAAACTTCCCCTGCCTCAGCTTAACACCGTTCCCACGGGTCCTATCACTGGTGATAATGGAGAATAGGTCACCTGCCTCTCCACTCCCCCTCATGAGGAAGTTGTAGACTGCGATGAGGTCCCCCCTCAGCCTCCTCTTCTCCAGGCTGAACAGGCCCAGTGACCTCAGCCGCTCCTCATATGTCTTCCCCTCTAGGCCCTTCACCATCTTCGTCGCCCTCCTCTGGACACTCTCCAACATTTTAATGTCCTTTTTGTACTGTGGTGCCCAGAACTGCACACAGTACTCGAGGTGAGGCCGCACCAGCGCAGGGTAGAGCGGGACAATCACTTCCCTCGGCCGACTAGCGATGCCGTGCTTGATGCACCCCAGGGTACGGTTGGCCCTCCTGGCTGCCAGGGCACACTGCTGGCTCATATTCAACTTGCTGTCAACCGCAACCCCCAGATCCCTCTCTGCGGGGCTGCTCTCCAGCGTCTCACTGCCCAGTCTGTACGTATAGCCAGGGTTGCCTCGTCCCAGGTGCAGGACCCAGCACTTGCTCTTGTTAAATTTCCCGTGGTTGGTGATCGCCCAGCTCTCCAATCTGTCCAGATCTCTCTGCAAGGCCTTTCCACCTTCATCCGAGTCCACAACTCCTCCAAGTTTGGTGTCTTCTGCAAATTTGCTCAAAACACCTTTTAGTCCTACATCCAAATCATTTATAAAAACATTGAAGAGGACTGGCCCTAAAATGGAGCCTTGGGGGACCCCACTAGTGACCATCCGCCAGCCAGATGTGGCCCCATTTACCACAACCCTTTGAGCCCTGCCCGTCAGCCAATTGCTCACCCATCGTATGATGTTTTTGTTTAGCTGTGTGCTGGATATTTTGTCCAGTAGGATCCTATGGGAAACCATGTCAAAAGCTTTGCTGAAGTCCAAAAAGATCACATCAGCTGGTTTCCCTTGATCGACTAGATGAGTGATCCTATCATAAAAGGAAATCAAATTTGTTAGGCAGGACCTACCCCTCATGAACCCATGTTGGCTGGGACCAATGACTGCATTGTCCCCCAGGTGCGCTTCAATAACTTCAAGGATCATCCTCTCCATAATTTTACCAGGCACTGATGTGAGACTGACAGGCCTGTAATTGCTAGGGTCTTCTTTCTTACCCTTCTTGAAAATTGGCACAACATTTGCCAGCTTCCAGTCCAATGGGACCTCTCCAGATTCCCAAGATCGTTGAAAAATAATTGAGAGAGGTCCCGCGATGACGTCTGCCAGCTCTTTAAGCACCCTGGGATGAATTCCATCCGGACCCATGGACTTGTATGGATCCAGGTGGAGCAGCAAATCCCGCACACGTTCAGGGTCTGTTGGGAGTTTGTCATTCCCACCGTCACAGTCCTCCAGCTCAGGGTACCCTGGGTCCCGAAGCCCATCATCAGCGTTAAAGACAGAGGCGAAGAAGGCGTTAAACGTCTCTGCTTTGCCTATGTCATTGTCTGTGAGGAGACCTTCCCCATCTAGTAGCGGACCTATGTTTTCTTTGGTTCTCCTTTATCTGTTCACATATCTACAAAAAACTCTTTTATTGTCTCCCACAGACATGGCCAGCTTCAACTCTAGTTGGGCTTTGGCCATCCGAATTTTCTCCCTACAAACACGAACAGCATCCCTGCATTCCTTCTTCGTCGCCTGACCCTCCTTCCAGCAGCCGTACACTTTCTTTTTTCGCCTAAGCTCCAGTAGAAGATCCCTGGTCAGCCAGGCGGGCCTTCTGCCCCACTTGCCTGACTTCCAATATTTTGGAATCGCCTGATCTTGTGCTTTTAGGAGGCAGTGCTTAAAGATTGACCAGCACTGATGGACGCCTATGCCTTCAAAAGCAGTTTCCCAGGGGACCTTGCTGACTAGTTCCCTGAGCAACCTGAAGTCTGCTTTCCCCATATCCAGAGCTGAAGTTTTAGTGACAGTTTTCCTTCTGTCACCATAAATTCTAAACTCAACCACTTCATGGTCACTATGACCGAGACGGCTGCCAATTGCCACGTCTCCCACAAGACCCTCTCTGTTCTCCAGCAACAGATCTAGGAGGGCACCTTTCCTAGTTGGCTCTCTTAGCACCTGCACCAAGAAGTTATCATCTAGGTACTTTATGAACCTCCTGAACTTGCTCGTGTCAGCCGTGTGGTGATCCCAGTTGACATCTGGCAAGTTGAAATCCCCCATTAGGACAAGGGGAGTTGATCTTGAGGCATCTCTTAGTTCTGCAAAGAATAATTCATCGGCATTGTCGTCCTGGCCAGGTGGTCTGTAATAGACTCCCACAACAACATCCCCTTTATTTGTTCGTCCCTTAATCCTTACCCAGAGGCTCTCAACTTTGCCACTGCCAACTTGAAGTTCCACACAGTCCAGCCCATGCTTCACATACATTGTCACCCCGCCACCTCGCCTACCCTGCCTGTCCTTCTTGAAGAGCCTGTAACCATCTATTGCAACACACCAGCCACAGGACTCATCCCAACAGGTTTCGCTTATGCCGATGATGTCGTAGCTGTGGGACTGTGCCAAGACTTCTAGCTCATCCATTTTATTCCTCATACTGCATGCGTTTGTGTAGAAGCACTTCAAATGCGCCTCCCTACACACAGCACCTCGTGTAGCTGACCAAAGGGCCTCACTAGCACACAGTCCCTCTGATTCTAGCACACCATCCCTTAGCTCATCACCGGCGTGTCTGGTTTTATCCCCTTCCCCTTCGACTCCAGTTTAAAGCCCTATCTATCAGCCCTGCCAACTCCTGAGCAAAAATCCTCACCCCTCTCTGAGAGGCGCATCACATCTTGTGCCAGCAGGCCTGGTGTCGCACAGACCTTCCCGTGATCGAAAAACCTGAAATTCTGCCAGTTGCACCAGTCCCGAAGCCATGTGTTAATGTGATGAGTCTGCTTGTCAGCATCGATCCCCCCTATCGGAAGGACAGAGGCAAACACAACCTGTGCCCCTGATCCTTTAAGTAGTCGCCCAAACACCCTAAAGTCCCTTTTGATTGCTCTCAGACTTCTCGTTGCTACCTCGTCATTACCAGCCCGAAAGACCAGTAGCAGGTAGTAGTCAGTGGGCCATACCAGGCGCTTGACTTTCTTAGCAAAGTCTCTCACCCAAGCCCCAGGGAGGCAACCGACTTCCCTGTGGGTTGGGTCCGGTCAGCATATTGGGCCCTCTGTCCCTTTCAAAAGGGAGTCCCCCATGACAATAACCCTTCTTTCTTTTTTGACAGTTGATGTAGCAATGCGGGGGGTAGGTTGCCTTGCCTTAGGCATCCTCTCCAACTGGGACAGGCTTTCGTCTACTTCGTTGTTCTGACTGTCGTGTTCTAGACTCTCATACCTGTTATATAAGGGTAGATGGGAAGGTGAGGTGGGCAGGGACAGGGCTCGCCTACCACCCCGAACAGGAACCTGCCTCCATTCCCCCCCTTGGCCTAGGTCTCCTCCTACTGACTGGCGGGATGAGGGAACTCTTGTCTTCTGCATAGCAGGAGACATTTGTGCTGTGGCAGGCTCATGACTCTGTCTCAGAGAGGGTAGAGTACACCTCCACCAGTCAATTTCCCTCTCTGACTCCCCGATGCTCCTGAGCCTGCTCACCTCCTCCCAAAGCTCTGCTACCTGGCTGAGCAGCTCTTCAATCTGGGCACACCTGCCACAGGCACACCCCTCGCTGCTGCTGTTGGATACCGACAGAAGACTCAGACACACCCTGCAGCCCAAGACCTGGATGGCTGCGTGTTTCCCCGAGCCCTCCGTCTGAGTAGCCACATCAGTGACTGTGGCTTGAGAGGCTGCAAGAGATGCGGAGGCCATGGTTTTCTGCCTGGTTGATACCATGACCAGGTTCCTCGCAGGCAGGTTACAAGTACTGAAGGGAAAGACCGCTGCAAAAGAGCGGCGAGGGGCCCTCCCTGCTCGCCCTGCCCGCACGCACTGCCGCACAAACTGCCATGCCCTGCCCTTCTGAAGCACCACGCCCTGTTTGCCCACCCTGGTCGCCACGCTCCTGGTCACTCGCCCTCCCTAGGGGCTGCTTTTGAACGGCCGGGGAGGGGGCGCTGCTGGCTCCGCCTACACCTCATCAGCCTCCCTCATGAGGGCTGCCGGCTCCTGGCTGCTCCCTCAGCTGCTTCGAGTAGCCTCGATGCCGAAAAAAAAAGCCCTGCCTGTCTCGATCCCCCGCTCCGCTGCAGAACGCATCTGCCCCGGAGCCGATCGCCTCAGCAAGTTTTTGCTTCAATATTTCACTTTCAATATTATTTTCAATAATTTTCTTCAATAATTTGGATCAGGCTCAAAATATCCAACCACCCAGCCACCTGGTGCATTCAGGAAGTTGTTACTTGGCCTGCAGAGGTGGCCTGCCCATCACCTCCAGTGCTTGGCTTTCCAATGGCCCCATGCAGCTTGCATTCAGCCACCTCTGTGACAATACAGACCATCACCTACTTCATCACAGGACTTTCTCTTTTGGAGTGTTTTTGGAGTCTTTTCCCCATTTGAAGAATGGTTGGAGGAGCCAGGTCCTCTCAACAGCATCTCAATAAACTATAGCCCTCAACTGGTACATTAAAAGGAAGTTGAGCAACAGGCTGCTGGAAACCTCTACTGGGAACAGCAGTATCTTACTGCTCATTGAAAAACAAGATGCTATTTTTTCTTTGTGTTCCTCCTACAACCAATACACTGCCCTTCTGGAACTTATAGCCCTTCCTCCATCTTTGCATTCTTGGCACATGTGAGAGAGTCTGGCTTTAAACTGCATCACGAATTCGGTGGGTCGCCAGCACATTTTCTGGAGAATGCAGAGCAACAAGTTGGGCGGCAATTTTTAATGTTTGATTCTTCTTGCAGAATTTGTCATTCTATGGAATGAAGAAAATACAACAATAAAAAGGGGCATTTCTCTAGCCAAAGGGTATCCTTCATGCTGCATATCAATAACCTGCTACAAACAAGAGAAGGGTAGAAACTTCTTGAAGGAAAGGCTGCAAGAATCCTTTATAATGGAAAACTTTAAAGAGTTTAAAAGTAGGTATTGCTACCACCTCCCATTATAAAACATGAAAGATTAATCAGTTAATCTGGGGAAGAAAAAAAATCCAACAGAAAGAAAAAGCTTCTGAGTAAATCTATCAAAACTAGGAGCCACTGATTTCACACAGGCTCTGCTCCTGATTAGAACTGGAAATGTGAGTTTTCTACCACACTAGTGGTTTGCTCTTGTGATTTTGAAGCAGTGCGTAGGGTGGTGAGATGCAGGCTGAGTTTTAATAGGAGTTGGATCTAGACTCAACTCATCACCAAAGGTAGACTGTAATCGTTTAGTACAACTAATGACACCAGAGGAAGACAGTGAAAAAATTCTGGCAAGTCAAAGCATTGTGGAAGTGACAGCTATATTGCCAGCAAAATAAATCTGCAGGAGCAAGTCTCTACCATAGCTAGATCCTGACACATTAAGGACCTTGAAAAACAAGACATAGATTTAGAAGTTTGAGTCGCTCAGTCACTATCACACATTTATAAACTGCAAAACCAAGGCAGAATATGTATCATAGATTCACAAGCCTAAGCATAAACCTGCTTGCAGTAACTACGTATCTTTTCTCATCCCAGTAATGCTGAACAGAATTTCTTTTGCCTGAGGAGAAAGAGCATATTATCTCTAAGCACTGAAAAACTAAATATTTTCCTGAAGCCTAAAGGAAGCAGGTTCAACAGCAGGCCAGAGATGGAGGACAACCAGCCAGTCCAAATGTCACAGCTAGCTCACACGCCCATTGAAATTTGGGACTGGAAACCGAGTACAGGTTAAGCACAGATCCTGTTGTCACCAAACATTTCCACAGCAAGAAGATGCACGCAGATGTGTAGACAAATGCATATAAATATATACCTCCAGACAAACATATGAAGGAAGCCTTGATAACATTTGTTTCATATTTTTCAAATACCTTCAGCAGCAGTACAGGTTAAACAATGTAACTTCAAATCCCAGAAAGATATTGCAAGAAATGAAAATATTTGCAAGCAGCAATTAAGCAGACAAAAGAAGTGATAAACAAACAAATGACTCACATAACATATTGAACAAACCAATTCCATTCCATTATTAGTCTTACAGAGAACACAAAAATGGTGGCTGTACTAGTCCATGACTTTATTAAGGATTTTGATACTGCTTCACAAAATACAGCAATCAACTAAAGTTAGGTGAAACTGTTCAGTACAGTGCCTAACTGTGTGATAAATTACACAAACAGCAGTTCACTGCCAAACAGAAAATCTGGATTAAGTGCAGGAATCTGTTTTCATACTGGGACTCTTCAATATTATCATTAATAAATTGGTATGGTAAAGGATAAAACACTAAGTCCGAGGAGAGTATTGAGCTGGGAAAGTACAACAGATCATTCAGAGGAGCTATTTAGATCTCAAAACAATCTTAAGAGAGAGGGAAAACTGTCTGAGAAAATGAGGATGCACTTCAACAAGTGTGAAGTGGCACACTATGAAATATGTCAACAGCACGTACATACATACATCTGTGCAACTGACAAAAGACATAAGACAGGAAGAAACTGGAGAGGCAGTGGGTCTTGAGAGAAGGATTTGGGAATCATAACGGATCACAAACTGAACACAAGTCAGGAATATTTTGCTTTGGAGAGAAAGCAAGTATCGAAGCGGGATATATAAACAGGAGTGATATTCGTAAGACAGTTCAAGTAAACGTGCTTTGCTAAGCAGTAAGGCTCTGGCAGCTGGAGACCTGCAGCCAAGTTTGGGCACAGCATCCAATGCAAGAACAATGCAGGCCATCTTGACAGAGATAGGATGAAAATAATTATCACCAGAGGTCTCAAAACCTCTCTTCAGATGAAAGATGGACAGAGGCAGCAGTGTTTAGTCTAAAAATAAAGGAGTCTGAAGGGAGACATTATAAAAATTTTCAAATATAGATAAAGGCTGCTAGAAAAAGAAAGGAAATAAGCCCTTTTCTGTGTTTGTTAATGTTAGAACATGTAGAAATAGGCTGAAAAGGCAACAAGAGAGATTGAGGTTAGACTTCAGGAAGCGCTTTCTAGCAGTAAGGATAGTTAAGCCCTGGAATAGTCAGTCTGCAGAGATCTCCATTATTTAAGCCTTTTAAGAGGAGCTATATAGACGTTTGCCTGGAATCTATCAGTAGTTTCTACATTGTCTTGGGGCAGGTGGAGTGACGTCACCTTTACAGCCTTCTTCTCTTTGATCTTTCATTGTAACTACAAAATGTAAGTATGATTGGAATATTAACATCTTTTGAGTTTCTGGCAGACCAGCTCTGCCTTTGAAAACATTTGAATTCTCAGTAGACCAGCATTTGGTGTCTTCACAGTGTCACCTCTGAGCTCTGGTACTTGGACCAAGGCAGCAGAGGAGAATGCAGCAGAACTCACAGTCAGATCTGAGTATGGTTTGCAACAATAATTAGCTTCTGTTCTGGTGAGAAATAAAGAGGAGACAACATGACAAGCTCCATCGCTTTTTGTCCCCAAGGAGTAGGTATGCAGTTTTTGCCCTGCTCACAACCTGGTGGGAGGAAGGTCACCTTGGGCAGGAGATGGTCTCTGACACACTGCCCAAGAAACAATTTTATCCTTCAGGTTAGCACAGTAGCTTTGAAAACAAGGCTTTTCGCTATTAGTAAGTGTGCAAGAAGCAATATTGTCCATTTTCTACTAGGTATTTACCCCGAAGACTATAAAACCTTTACATACATTTCAGACCGGTATTTTATTCTCTTGTGGGAGTGCAGTAAACCACTAGCTGCTGCTAATGTACCTTGGTGAATAATCACACTCAGCTAATTTTCAGCCATGAATGATTAAGCACTTCATACAGTATGTGAGCATAAAGAGCCATTTACTCACACTTAAAATATATTTGATTTGAGAACGCAGTGGAGCGAACAAACCCCATGCCAGTATAAGGACAAGTTGCAGAATCAGGCAATTACTCTTTGGCATCCATGATCTAGTGTGACATACAAATTCTGCATGAAAGCTGTGACACTCCTGCACAAAGCAATATTCCTGCAACGTTATTCAAAAGCAGATTGCAGGCACTGCATGCTTTCACCTTTGAGATTTATTTATTTATTTTAAACAATTTCCAGAAACACCTCTAGAAAATTTGAGTGCTGTTTATATAAAAACTGTCTGAGTTTATCAGGTGACTTAAGATCCAATTTTGTAAGCCCTACTCATTACAACTAGCAGTTACTCATGCCAACTGTCCTCTGGAAGTTTGTTTGACCAAAAAAAATAAGCATTCAGGGATCTGACAGAAATTGCCAACTCATACTGTTAGTCTACATGAAGACAATTGCTGTTGCTTTATCACAGAGCTGGTTTGAGGTTTTCATCCTTGAGTTAACTGAAATCATGCACTTATGAAGCTTTTTTGTGTTTTGTTTTTAGTGAAAAAAAGGCATTTAATGGTCTCCTGAAGCTAGGAAAGTCAAATGCTGAGTTGTATAGAGAGAGCTCTAGTCTTTACTCTTTCACTTGCTCGCGCTTCATATATGGATAAATATCACTAAACAAGAGCAAGGGTTCTGAGCCTGGCCCTGAAGTTACTAAAAGCATACTTCCAACATGCAGTTCCCTGTGTTGGACTTGATGATCCTTGAGTGTCCCTTCCAACTCAGGATATTCTGTGATTGTCATCTACTACTCTCAGCTACACAGAAACAAGGAAGATACTGCATTGTTTGACAACTGATAGGAATTTTGGAGGTCACACACACTGCGAGAGCCCTTGTAGTTATGCATCGTATGTAGCCATCCTTTCATGAGCATCTTTGGTATCCTTAAGAAACTTCCTTGCATGACACACATGCAACGCAGCTACAACAAGCGCATGCTGTCAGGAAATAGCAATTCCGATTCTGCACCGCCAAACTGAGGTCTATACATATGGTAATAACAATTTACTTTAAATAGAATAATAATAGGCTTGGGTAATTCCTGTGCCAACAGATCAGTGGCTACTGTTTCCACTCGAAGGTTATGAAAGATTCTGCCCTCACCCCTTCCCAATGGCCTGTTGTTCCAGAACAGCTGAGCGCTATTTTTAAGCCCTAAAATTGTAGGAGAGTGGATGGGCAGCTATTATTAACAATCATAGAGAATTCTGCATAATGTGCGTCTCAGGCCATTTTATATTCTACCACTTAGGCAGTGGAGAAAGTGCAGACAAATGATTTACAGTCAAGTGACATTTTGCATATATAAAAGATACATGTATTTGAACAAGATGGGTTCAAACCTCCGGTCTCTGTTCAAGGAAAACAGAAATATAAGTCAATGAGAACAAGATCTGTGAAGATAGGCCTTGCCTGGCTGTCCTTGGAGTCTAAGATCAATTTTGTTCTTTCTAAAAAAATTCCTCAGAGCACAGTTCAGCACCAGCTCTTTTGTCTTCTGGTTCTCAATTCCCCTGATGGTCCAGATCCAGATTCTACGCTGGCTATCCTCTTACATATATAATGAGTTTTTCAGCCTTCTTCTAGGTGATTCTCATCTTAGCCCCATTCATTTCCAACCTCTTTCCTGAGGACAGCATCCTCCTCCCCTTATTCATCTCCCTTATGGCAGAGAACTTGACAATAAGAAGGTGAGGAAATTATATGAATTTTGGTCCTAACAAGAGAAGCAACAGTCACAGCTATTTAGTTTTTCTTAAAGGGATTTTTTTCCTTGTTTTAGATTTGAGAGAAGCAAAACAAAATTGAATCTTTTCCTCCAAACTTAGATGTCCACCCGGAAATTAGCCAAAGAGCTAACTGCCCACCCCTCCACCCTCCCCAGCATGCCTTGCAAACATCTCAGATTGCTACAGTTTGTTAATTGACACACAGAAGTTATCACATTAATGCAACTGGGATGCCAGGAATAGTTTAAACGAAGTTAAATGAGTAAAGCATGCCTAGTAGTTCCCATTGTTCAGCCTCATAGACACTCAGTGAGTTGTATAATTGGGCACTCTGACACTTCCAACTCATTTGTTTCATTACGCTGTGTTGCTTGCACTCAAACATCTGCAGAAATTGTGAAGGAGCAGATCTAGGAATTTTTCTTTGGAAAAAAAGCTACTTTTTATTTGGACTCTGATCATGCACAAGGAAGTTGAAGGATTAGAGCTATTGTTCTGGGGTTTGTTCCTCCCTCCCAAATGAAGGACGTTATGCAAGAGCAACGCAGGCCACTGAGGTCAAAAATGCTAAGCTCTGCATGTCATGCGATGGATGTCATATTATAATCACACCCCAATAAGATCCTAAATTTCCCCTAACATTACAACCCATGACCACTGGATAGGTGCCCTTCACCCTACAAGGACAGCTGGTGCCTTGCAGGGTCAGATGCCCACAGGCACATTATCACAGCGCCTGGGCTTCCACTGCTCCCGTGGGCACAGGGAGGTGTTCTGCACTCAGAGGTAAGCATTCTCCTCCTGGCAAATAAAACACTCTTCAATGGATATAATTCACCGATGGCTTTTTCTAGCATTTTACTGATACAGCTCCCATGACTTCCACAAATTTTCCCAGCACAGAACTGCTCTAACAGCAACAGTTGCAGAATTGTTGAATTAGGCACCACTTATTGCTGTGACCTAATGTGACACTGGAACCCTATGATGACCCTCTCAGTATCTTCATTTTGGCATTATAGGATGTGCCAAAACAGATCAAGTCCACTTGTACATCTAGTTCAGTACCCTGCCTCCAGCAGTACCTTTATGCTTCAGGGGGAGACAAGCCTTTTGTACTGTGTATAATGAGAAAAGAATTTCCTCTCCCTAGCAAGCCATACAGTAATTTCTGTATACCCTGATGCATGAGACTTGATTAGCAGGACTTAAAAGGTCAGAGGTATGCACGAACCCCATATGCAATATAAAGGAGAGTTTATCCTCTATCACAGAAAGCACACTGAAATTTTCATTGTTGCTGACATAGTTTGTAACATAGTGCAACACCAGGTTGCATTTTTAACACATCCTTTATCATTAAAAAAATCCCATCGGTGCTATGTTATTCTTTCAAGCAGACATTTTCAGCCTCTCCTGGCTAGACAGTTGGTTTTTGTAAGGCTAACAAAATTCATTTTTGTTTGCTTAAGATTCACAAATCTTCACCTTCTTGAGAGGTGTCAACCAACTGGATGACCAAACCCCCTCAAAATCCTAGCACTAGAGATGATTAATTTTATTTCTACATAATCTTCCTGACCTTTTCTCCTCTTGAGAGACGTTATTTTCCAGAAATAAAGAGATCAAGATTTTCTGCAGAAGCAGTCTTATTTTCCAAAATTTCATTAAGAAAGAGATCAAGCAGACGCTGCATTAAATACTGAAACAAAACTACAGTGCAGCAGTTGACAACCCCAAACCCCTAGATGTTCTCAGCCTGGGATGAAACAGTTCATCTCAGGCTGGGATGAAATAGTTCAGATACTAACTCTTCTACAGAAAGGGCATCCTGTGTTTGAAGTGGTTCTTTTCTAATATTGTAAATTTATGACTCTATGGGGCATTTTTCTTATTTTAATTAAAAAAAAAAATACTCCATCAGGTTTCATAGTATTTGACATAAACACTGTGGGAATGGTTTTAGTGTTTTCAGTCCTCAAGGTTGCAAAGAACCATCTAAAAATCCTGAACCTAAAGGTTTGAAATCCATATGGTAAGAAAGAACAGAAAAGTTGGTGCTTTACAGTTTCTAGGTGGTTTCATGCAGACTCAGCTCTTAGGGTTAGAGCTGTTTTCTTGAATGTGAACATGAGCAAAAGATTAAATAAGAACGTTAGAAAGCAAGCAGATAGTGGGCCACTTAGTGTTTGCATATAGAAATATTTTTATGCAACTTTAGATGTACAGCAAAAGATTTTCATGATGAATGCAAAGAGCATTGGTGGTAGCTAACAGAGCAAATACCAAATACTTGCTTGCCTGGAGTTTACAATAGCTCTATTCCTCTTTTCATGTACACACACAAACACACATAGGCACATTAACACCTTCCAAATAGTACTTATAATCATTTTAACATTTCAGAATTAAGGCATTAAGCACCATGTCTTGGAAAGACTGGAAAGAAAAGCTTAGTGCCAGTGCAGTCAGTGGGATTATAACAGAAAAATAACACCCAGAGAATCAGGCCCTAAGTTATAGCTGTTATTCTCAAGCAATAGCAAGCAATTCAAGCAGAATCCCTAGCAATAGTATAAGAGCAGCAGATCATCATATATATTTACAGAATTATTTTGTTGTTTCATTCTTGCACTCTTCCTCCCATGTCAACCTTGCTACAAATATTCCACTAATATACTTAACTTTACTTCATTTTTCACCTTGCAGCCCCTACATGAATCATCATTTCTACAAGAAAAGAGGCAACAGCTACACTAACCCAGGCCAGTGCAGAACTCCATACATAATTCACACATGTTCCCATCATTATTTCCTATAGCTAAATCCTTTTTATTTCACACCCCCCAGCCAGGAAAAGTCAATAACTGTGGCACAATGAAACTTCACAGCCTGGCAACCGGACCCATTATTTATTTACATGTAGAAAGAGGATGTACATCATATGATGTTTTACTGCTTTATTCTAGTTTCTATTTAAGAATATTCCGGTATATCTCCCAACTTTTTTTTTTTTTATTATGTACACTGAATGCCACAATTAGTGTCTCACCTGGACAGCTGAAGTAGAAAAGGGAGTTTCATTTGGATCGTGCCTCATAAAAATAGAAACACCCTTTAATTCAAGGAGAAACTTGTGGCTGCTAATACAACCTTGAAGAAATAAAGAACAAAACACAATTATTACGATTTGACCCTGGGACAAGAAATAAGAACTGCTATGCTCTAATCATTGTTTCAACTCGAGACTGATTTTCTGGATTTTGAAAAACTGTTACTCACAGAGTGAAGATGGATTTAAGTTTGTATGTGCACATGACACAGACCTCGGCAAAAAAAAAAAGTGATAGCATCACTTAATAGCACTTCAGAAATAAAGGTTGGGAGTAAATTCAGTGAACTAAAAACTAACGTGATGAAAAAAAGCAATGTATAATTATATCAAATTATACTTTTTTCCCTATTCAGTTTGAACTTAAGATTTTTTTTTTTAACACTTCTGATCCTCACATAGTAGTTGTAAATATAGGAAATAAAATTAAGTTCTTCAATATTTTGTACTTAACATTGGTAAAAATCACTTGAACTGATTTTTGTCATTGTATCTGAAGGTACTGAATTCAAAACTGTCTAAATTGAAAAAGTAGTGATAAAGCGACTAGAATTTCATGGTATCATGTTTACAATGTCTTAACAGAGCTCCTTTCCAAAGACCAAGATGTCCTCCATAAAACTGAAGCTTTTTAACGTATCTTGCACTTGGCCCTCATTAAGGCCCCCTCAGTTAAGTTTGTATATGTCTAAAAGAGCCAAAGCAGCGTGTAAGCATGCTGTAAAGAAAAACTGGAGAAAAGGAAGCCCTGAGGAGAACAAGCATAGGTGAGAAGGGTACAAGAGGGAAGGGAAGAAGTAGGTGGGGTGGGAATAACGGAAAACGAACCACAGCCTTGCTCAACCAGCAAACACCAGCATATTTTAGCTGAAGAAAAAGTGAGGCTAAAAGCTGCATATGATTAAACTGAAAAAAGTTCAGCAGGAAGTTAAATAAAATTACAGAACTATGCCAAAATTGGATTTTTCTTTTTTTTTTTTTTTAATTTTGATATTTTTTTAAGATACATGATGCACTTTTCAAAGACAACAAGAGTCTTGCCAGTAAAAAGATGTGAGGACCCAAGTGTTGCATTCACTGCCTCTATGTCCCTAGCCCAAGGACATGAAGCACCTGCAGTGAGCAAGCCTTGAGCCTTGTATAGCCACATGGAGAGGTGTCTGGGCTCCATGCTGCATTTCAACCTGAAAACATAGGTTGGGAGCTAAAAAAGAGACATTGACACCAAGCAAATTATACTCTAATATGAATGTTATAACATGCACTTATGTATGTACATAATGTTATAGACATGTACAAACATATACGTTATTCACCTCAAAGCAGGCTAGAATAAGCTAAAAACAGATTTCAAAAAAAACCTTCACAAGGTACAAAGTGCTTGCCTGCCTGTGGCATCAGTTTTAAGACTAAGCATGATAATAAAAATCATCATGAAATGGCATATGGTACATTTTTGTACACATATTATTCACTCATTTTTATTGTATTTGACTTGACACTGACAATATATCTTACTCATTAGGGGAGCTTATATTTCAGTCTCAGCTGTATGTTAAAAATCTCCCACTGTTATGTGGCAAGAACACATAAAAAACAAATAGGCAAAAGCACGCTTGCCTGGAAAGACTTAATATTTCTCAAAATGTTCAGAAATTATTCTTCCCATTAAAAATCCAAAGTCAAAAGGGGAAAATACAATTGTTACCCTTGATTTTTCCCTGGTGCTTCATTTATTACATCAAGAGTTTCTTGATTGGATTCAAATGCAAAGTTACTCCCATGGCTTCAAAGTCAGACTAAATTGAAAAATGCGCTTCAACAACATTGATACTGAAATAATATCCCAGAATGCTGTCTCAATGGCTTTACTATTATTAAACAAAGACATAACAAAACTTTGGGGGTCCTTTTAAATGAAATAACACGATTAAAGAAAGGCAACAAAGGGACCATGTACTAAAGAGAACCTTTTCCCCTTTTGAGAACCCCTTTGGAAATGCTCCATAATTTCTGCTTTCCTGTGACTCCGAAGAAGTCCACATGGACTTCCAAAGAGGTGCACATGGTCCGATACACAGGCATCCAAACATCACATCCAAACTGGCACACTGGAACTAAAGGGATGGCTGTCACTGTAGGCGGCTCTTTGGGGAAACAGTTAAGTGGAAAAAACAGACTGGACCCAGGGAATCGCTGCGTCTCAGACGAAGCATTAAGATACTGTTCTCCGCAAGCTTTTCTCCAGGTATACCTGTCCATCTGCAGAACAGCAGGCTGGGAAGGTGGTGTATGAGTTGCTGCTGAACAAAGCCTCCAAGTTCTCAAAAATCACTTAAATGATCTACATATACAGTTAGCCTAAGGTACCTATTCCTCCATAATTTCTATTTTAAGTTACACTCCAGAATTTTAGGCAGCTGCCATTTCATTTTGGAAAACAGTAACGATGGAACATTTTGTGGGAGCAGAGGAAGCGGCCAGAGAGCTACTGCTGTCTGTAAATAATACCAGCTGATGCCACCACTTCAATTCTAGTCTTTTGGGATTGCTGAGACCACATGAATTCCAGCCCTTCCTTCCTCTTGGCAAGGAAACCCGGGAGCACAGACATCTCTGATGCCAGCAGAGCACATTTCGCCTTCCCACCAGGTTCCCCCTTACTCCCTTCTCAGGTAAGCTTCTGTCTGTCACAGCCTTCTTCATGGCCAAATCAAGGTTTGGCACACTTTGACCATCACAACTCAGGCAGAAGCACCGTTTGTGAAATGCAAACGAGGGGAAAATGCAGGATGGACACCTGTTTTCCCTGACCACGTTGCATCTCCAGGAGAGCAACCTGAGAGCACAGGAGATTCAGCTGGAGCTGCAGTGAGCATGCCAGCCGCAGGATGAAAGGCGATAACGATGACAAGTCCTCACAAATATGCCAGACCGGGATTGTGCAGCTAAAGAGAACCAGCTGGACAAAACCCTTGAAGCCAGATGAACACCCTGGGACAATGAAAAGGCAGCGCCGCATCCGTACCATCAACTCACATACTGTCAGGGTGTCAGAGGCACTGTGCAGCATGGCACAAACACACAGGATGGTGAATGTGTCCTGAACTACAGCAGCAACCCAGACAAATGGGGATTTTCTGCCAAAGTCCTGTATGGCTCAGAAGAGGAGCGGGCAGAATAGCCTATTTTACCACTACTGCTTGCTCAACAGTAAAGAAATGAATATTCTGACTCTTTACCTTTGCTATAAAAAAAATTTTTTTTAGGAGTTTCCCAACAGTAAGGATACGAAGTAAAATTAATCTAAGTTTAAGCTCTAAACTTAAACTCTGATACTCTTACCTCATATAACCCTTGGCATGATGGCATTTTACACAAAGTATATCCAAGTCTCAGCTAAATCACACAGTGTGATTAAGTAGGTTTTTCAATTTTCATTTTTACTCCTCCAGGATACGAGGCCCAGATTTTATCTCAATTGAGATATTTCAGCTTTGAGCAATACTGTTATGCAGCGCTGGTGATTAGTTTCCAACCACAGAAATATTTTCCAAAAGTGATAGAGAATCTTCACCAGGAGGAGCACACGAGGCTTTATAGACACCAGGCTTAGGATTGTACCCATTGCCACGCAGGTGGCCCAGCATAAAAGGATGCTGCAAGCCCTGGCCACTCTGAGATGCATGCGAGGACTGCATCTCCAAGCCAGATATGACTTTCATTACATTTATGAATTATGCCTGACATTTAATATTTGAATGTAATATTTTTTGTTTTAATAAAGAATCACTGGATCATCAGAATAATGGATAGCACTGGTGCAAATATAATGAAAATGCCAAGCTTTAAATAGCTTGTTTAATTATTAAAAATGTTACAGGAAAAACTAACTTTGCATTGCTGTCAAGATCAAATGAACATGAATTTCAATCAAAAGAGAGGCTATTGTACAATATATTAAAACATGAGGTTCTGCCTACAGTAATTATTGTGCACAGTGCACAAAGGGAAAAAAAGCAACGCTATCAATCACAGTCTGTCCACATTCAGTCAATAAGAGCCGCTCCCCTGCTCTGTTGCACAGTTTTTCCTTTGTTAGCCATATTATACAATACATGGGGCTTTCAAGAGCTTGGCCTTGGTTGTGCATTAAGGAAGGCTCTTGAGATCCATCTTGAAAGAAATTCAATATCTTTTCTTGTTTGAGAAAATTGCAATAAACTATACAGCATCTTCTTTTTATTTATTTATTGTTCTTCTTATAGCTAAATCAGTCATCCACTACTTACCACATTATCTTTTCTATGTGATCAGAACAACATGTTACACAGAACACAACCTCCTCACGTGTCCATCCTCTGCACTGTGACAGTACAAGCACCTCTCATTCAGGCTGCTGAACGAATTATTTCTCTGTCCAGACAAGGTAAAAGAATCAAAACTTCCATTTTGCACCACCGTGGCAAATACACTAAATAGATGCCCTTAATCTCCATGCAAAGCAACTGCTGGAGATAATACAGAGCACGTTATCTTGTGAAAATCCAACCACTGAGTCTGTGGCTATTAAAACATTAAAACTGCATAAGCATATTAAGGCCAGTGGCTCCAGTATTCTTTTCCAGAGAAGCAGGAAATAACATTGTACACATGCACGATCATTTCGTAGTATGCCCTTCCTGGCCATTTTTCTTTCTCTATCTCCCAAAACTTTTCTCGCAGGTAATTTCTACATCAACTAGGATGTGTACTGTATATCCTTAGCAGTATTCCACTCACACATCAAAATTACTTCCTCTGCTGCATTTCAGAGTTAGGTTCCTTCCCCCTCCCCATTTATTTTTAAAAACTGTATTATTGCTTTCAAAATACCCTTTAACAAAATTGGCTAAGAGGTTGTGATCGCTTTTCTTCTGTTTTTAGTAAAAGTTACGTTATGGCAAAGGCTCTTGTGCTGTATAGCTCACCTAGATATCAAAGTTAAGTTCTACTTTTTTAAAGGGTGAGGTTCGACCTTAAAGAAGTTCTAGCTTTATGGTGACTTAAGTCTAAATTCTGAGCTATATGCAATGCAAAAGCTGAAAACATTAGAACACAGATTGATGTTTTCCTCTAACTGGCTACAACACATCCTGTCTCTGTCTGTAGAACTACTAGTGAAGACCCACTCCAGGTGGGCTTCCTCTTAGAGGAAGGATCTACTGGTAGATACTGGTAGAACTGGTAGATAACCAGTTATCTACCTTTATGCTGAGGCTGGTGGGAATTTTGTCCTCAGGCTCCCTACCAAAGTTAACTCAGTCACAAAAGTGAGTTAGGAGCAGGATTCGCTGCCCATTTTACTCAACAGCCCCATCAGAGAGGTGTTTACTCGCCCATGTCTGTGAAAAGCATTACATACTCTGAGGAATCATGGGGGTGTTTCATATTAAATGTCAGAAACAAAGTGCCCTCATGCACATGCTTGAGGGAACAATCATAAAATCTGTAACCAGGATTTAGATAAAGTGCTATATAGCCATAATAAAAGCCATTTTATTGCTATACCATCCGATGACGGGACTGCTGTCCTGTCGTGAATATTGGTGATCTCCTGTGCTTCACTGTAGATGACCCCAGCATTACAGACCATGAAGTGTCCAAGTCATTCCAGCAAACTGCTTTAAAACCACACCGCCTAAAGTATGCATTTGAGTCCTATGGAGACTATTTGCAAATTAATTTCTAAATCAATGCAGGAGAAAGCTGCATGGGTAGACCCTACACCAACATTATACAGAAAGTGAACCGCAATGGGATAGGATGTTGTCTTTCTATCAGTCCATTGGAAAAAGCCCGTAAGCTGAAATTAAAACCTGCAGACTGGCTATATTTTTTCCCCTAGCTTATGGGACAGAATCCATCTCTTCTAATTTCTAATGATTTTCCTGGGAAAAGAATAATTATTCCTTTCTGCCAAAATATCAGTATGCCTCCTTATCAAAGCAGTCATGAAAGTTACCGCCAGAATACATGAGATGGTTAACGACTGCATAAAATGCATTTAATGAAAAGCTTGTGGTTGAAAGACTTGCATTGAAATCCTAGTTTTCTAGATCTTCCTGCTCTCCATATCCCATGGCCACCACAGAAAGCTAGAAAGAGCAGGATCACTCCATAGAATCCCCACAGAAGCCAAAAGCAGATTTTATGGCACAGCACCCCTTTCATGCAGCTAAACTACTTCCAGCCCACAAATGGCTTATCCGTGGCCAGCGAGTGGTCTTGCAAGCTCAGCCTTCTCTACTTACACCCACATGGACTGACGCTTTTTAAGCCCCACCATTGTCCCTGTACCAGCTCAGCTTCCAACAGGGGTTTCCATAGTGAACAGCATTCATGTTTGGAATAACCCAGGAAGTACAGAAAATAATTGCAGGGCTGCCTCAGCTCTGTACAAGTCAAGGGGAAGGAACGTGCTCAAAGCAAGTTGTTAGTGACAGATATTAATTTAAATAATCACATATCAATTGAATACTAATAAATCAATTAATGAAAAACTGCCCAACCACCATCGACTCCCCATCCCATAGCTTTTGGGGACAACTTCTAAAGATCAAATAAGCATAACTGAAGTACACGAGCTCGGCTGAGGCATCTCCTGCAGCATCAGGGTCTCTCTCCACTAGTTATGATCCCTAGTAAATGTTTGTTGGTTTCTGTGATTTCTTTTAAAGATTTTTTCCAAGTTTCATGGATCTTAATGCAAACATTTTCGCTGATAATAGCAAGGAGAAATTGTTTGAGGAAAGTGTCATCTTGTAGCCACTTTAAAACTGTCTGTGATGTCCCCAGTGAATTGGTCTTGAGGACAGGGGCAGAACAATGAATTTATTAAACACATTGGGCTAAAAGCAGTAATTGGCTTCACCCAATATTCTGCAGACCTTGTTGCATTATGCTGCATTAACTTTTCATAGCTTCATGCAGTGTACATTTTTGACATTGCTTTCTCCTTGTCCCCATGAGAGCAGTCTGTCTATTCATTCATCTTTGTTTACATTCTTTCAATAAATTATATGGATAACTCTCTATTTTGCCAATTCTTCACTGCTGGCATTTTTAGTTTTGCATTTACATAAGACATTCTAAGTTTATGAATTGAATTGGAGGCGATAAAGTTAAAACTAACAAGGCTATAAAAATGAATTTGCTTTAATACTGCAAACATGCTCATAGCAAAACATTAGTTGCAGCAAGCTTTTCTTCATTTTCTCCTGCTTTCCCTTCTCAGGCAGCATTTGCCTCAAGCCATGGAGTAGAAAGCACCTCACCCAAGCCCTTCATTAGCAGAATCTATCATAGCACATAGAGGAGCATCTCAGTATATAAATTAAATTCTGGTGCAAGCCAACAAACCCATCCACAGCCAGAAGACTCCAGCCCAACAGCATTGCTGCTACTTCGTGTTGCACAGTTTGGTGGTAGAGGAGCAAATAATCACTATGCAAAAATACAACTAGAAACACATTAAGCTGCTTGACCAGGAAGGTTCCCTGTAACAACCCTACAACTGGTCAGGAGAAAGACTTATAAATGTAACTGAAATAATAATAATTGCAATTGGAGGTTAAAAATATATTTACAGAAGAGCTGCTAATACCCATAGCAAAACAAAGGAAATGAGAAGTAGCTGGGGATGCCGCTCTACCCAGTAATTCAATCTTAACAGCACTTCCGTAGGTGAACTTCTGTAGTGTCAGTCAGTGACTGTATTTTCCCATAAACAAGGCAGGCATTGGTTAAGTCTGATAAAGTCACTTAGAAAAAGTGACTTCTGCTCAAGGATGAGCCTTCTGCTCAGCCACCCCAAGGAGGAAGGTGAGGCATTGCTGAGCTCTGTTTAACTCGCACTACCTGCAGACACAGCTGCACCACAGCTGCACTGCGTGGCCCCAGGGAGGAGCAGGTGACAAGGCAGAGAATTTGCTTGCTCTTAAACCAGAGAGCTGGCATGCAACGATGCAAGTCTAAATTAGCTGAGGAAGTTCAGACGTTTGCAAATTAAGGTGCTTCAAGATTCTGGGCCAGATGTATACTTGAAACTGCAATGCATGCAGTTAGTGGCATACAATAGGAAGTACTGTGAAATAATTAAAACAATAGAAACATTTTGGCTAGACTTTAAAGCCTTGCTAATATTCCAGTGTCAATGAAAAAAATAAATCCAAGATGACAAGAAGTTTGGTAAGATTTAATCATGCATATAGGGAGAAATCTTGTGAAAATATTCTGACCAGAGGAATGAGAGCCTAATGGCAATTCTGATGATCTGATGGTCAGAAGGAATGCATAAAAACTTAATGTCATTGATATGAAACCATTTTCAACCAGTTTCCAGTTAAGTTATATATATATCAAGGCTAATTTGAGAATTAAATGTACGGGTTATTAATTATAATTAGAAACACTTGTCATATTCCAGACAGAAGATGAAGATTATTTCCTTGACTTGCATGGTACATTATCCTGATATTATCCAAAACTATAGCCTAAAACAAACAGCAAGAAGAGATCATTCCCAAGAGCACAACAGCAAAACCTGTTAGTTAAAAAAAGTATTTCAGGCCATAAGAAAGATAATGGATTCTTTTTCTCCTGTGATTTGCATTTAATTTTTGGGTGCCAAAGCTTGTTAATGAGTAAAACTTCCACTTCTTCTGTAGCGCAACTTGGTAAAAAGTCCACCTACTTCAGGCAGGGAGCAGCTATGTGTTGTTAGCTCCAGCATTTTCGAAAATAACATTTCCATGGGAAAGCACTTCTTTAAAAATGGCTCTTATAAAAGCACAATTTCATTCAGGAAAAAAAGAAAAAAACATTCTTGTAAAGCTGAAAAACTTTGACCTTTTCAAAATGTGATTTGATTTGTAGCTTTTGTATTATCTGTTTGTTTTTTTCTTAATTTAAGACAAAAATTTTTATGAAGAGGGGGGTGGGAGAAAAAAGTAGATCTTGAATCTAGAATCTGAATTTAGATCTGAAAAAGTAGATCTTGAAGTTTTGTTCTTAGTCTGTTTGGAAGAGAATTTTTTTTAATTGTCCCACAACTTGGTGTGAAAAGTCTGGCTCCCGCCAGCTCTGATGTTTTCATAACCTCTCCTGGTGCTGGAAGGTATTGATGTACACATCCACGATCACAGAAGTGACAATCAGAAAACACAGCCTTGGCACCCACTGTTCATTTTTCAGTTGGAAGGAGGAAAGATTATGGTAGGTTATGGGGTGATTTAAGTCTTGCACTGTTGTTGGAAAAGCTCACTAGGAGAGAAGATGAGGCTTAAAATGCATAAAGTCCTCCTCTATGTTTCTGGGACTTGGGGACCCTAACATGAATGGGGAAGGCTGTACAGATAAATATTTTTCTCCCACACAGCTGCAGCATGGCCTGTCCTGGCCAGTGTGTGCAGAAAACCATGCTCATTTTCTTCCCTGTGTCCTGATAAATGCAAATCGGTTGCAGGTCCCACCTGGTCAGGAAAAGCAGTGAGAACAGAAGACCAAAATCTCCAATGGAAGATCTCAGTCATGGAGAAATAAGGCCAAACCCAAAAATTTAAAGTGTTTTCATAATAAAAAACGGTTACTGTAAATATTGTAAACTGAAGTTGCTGCCCAAAGCCCTGTTGGGGCAGGGACTTTTAGTCACTCTGTGCCGTTTCTACCCACAGCTCATTGCACATCTCTGTGCAGGCCCTTCTGAGCCTCCCACAGTGGTCATATGATTCAGGGCTTTCCATCACTCTCTAGCACCCCTAAGGACTATTTCCACAGGACTGATTAATTGCAAAAATAATTTAAATACACAGATACTAAATAGGAAGCCAAACATTGTTATCCATGCATCTGTGCTACAATGAGCATTTTGCATATGTATTTTTTCTGCAACAACTACAACTTTCACAAGTGAAGAGCTTTAGAACTACAGTGATATGCTGTTTCCTGCCCAGAATAGGCAGTCTGCTGTTAAATTACCACCTCATGATTACCACAGAGGGGAAACAGTAGGATGTTGACGTCGTGCTCTGTCCATGTTCTGGCATGGCAGTATCAGCTTCACCACCTCATTTGCTTGACCTCCAGATCTGCTGTCAACCAGAGACAGGTGTAACAGGCTTCACTTACTTGTGAAACTTGGACTTCAAGCTGCACGTAGTAGCACTACCAGTTCAGCCATTTGCATCCCTAAATTTTTAATAAATGTGTTTAGATGTGTAAAGTGGATATAAAACCTAATTTTGTTCTGAAAGGGATCTAATCCATGCACACCAAAACCACACTGCGAATCAAGCCAGTGCATCGTATGCGGAGAGTTTTAGCAGACTCGCTCCAAAGTTGCACCACTGCTCAGAACAAAAACGCTAACATAGGGGCAACCTAGGACACACTCTGCATTTATCTGTGGTTGAAACAACCCTTGCTTGTTCCAAGCAGCATAGACCTACGACTAATATTGGAAGGAAAGGTCTTTTTCTCCCCACCAGATATGGTGGTGGGTTATATATTCTAGACACAGTCTTATGACTTTCCCCATTCACAAAGCAGAAGGTTAAAGTTATCCTTGAAACAGTTAACCTGTGTATTGAGTATTAAATTAGTGTGCACTTGGTGTCTGCTCAGCAGAGAAGAGTACTCTGGGCTGCAGGAGTGTGACTGAGTGGAGCCCTACCTGCTTTTTGCAGCATAACCTACCAGGGGGTGCCTGTATAGCAGGACCTCTGCTCCCTTCCTCCTGCTATCATAAGAGCAGTACCAGTTACTCATTTTCCATATTCTTTTCTCTTTGGAGCACTTGAAGTTAGACTAGCCTAAAGAAATCATCAAAAAAATATTACCATTCACACAAATCAATGCCTAAAATTAAATGACAACTTGGGTTTTGTTAATTCACTCTATGGTCCTTGACTAAATATTACCATAAAAAAAGGATACATGTAGAAAGTCTCCAGGGCCTATTTTCACTGTTAAGAATTAAAAGAAAAAACATACACTTAATAGCAACTCCTTAAATAAAGAATTGGTTAGAAAAAAAGTAAAATAAACGTTAAATATATATTTTCCGTACTCAGAACAATTTATATACTTTTCCTTTCTAAAAAAGTTTCAATGTCCTAATAGCGAAACCTGAGCTCTTACCATGCTCTTCATTGAGCAATTCCTTTTTCTTGACTTTGGCTTTATCCTACTACAGAAAACTTAATGGAATGAAGACAGCATTGGTCGCATTTCTCCCAGAGACTGCCAAAGCAGACACATTGCATTGCAGTGCACTAATACCCATACCATATATCCATACACAGCAGGGTCTCTTGTTAACAGAGCAGCCTATATTCAACAGTGTTCACATTCTTTTACTAGAGGCTGTATATGAGGTGCAAGTGAGGTGAAACGGCGATGAAAATATTTTCTTTCATTCCCAACCATACGGAGAGCACGGATTTCATCAGCTCTCTGCTGACAGATGTATCGCTGTTTACTCCATGTCCTTGCTTGTGGGTTACTCCTCTGATCTCTAACAGGATCCACCGGGGCTTGCCAAGATTCAGCTGCTCAAGTCTCATTCACAATCTCTTCTCATAGGAGCCTGTGATGCTCATCACGGGAAGCCCTGTAAAATTCAGCTACAACAGCATCACATACTTGCTAAAATCCAAGAGGAACAAAACTGGCCTGCAGATGATGGTGGGCAGATCACAGTTTCAAGAAAAACAGCAGCCACACACTTACGGATGAAATATAACCTACGAATAAATCCCCAGTGCTGGGAATAACTGGGAAAAATTTCCAGAGCCAAATACCTGCTTTTATCATTTTGTATTTTCATAGGTTTCATATTGAGTTTCTCTTCTTTTATTCAGCAGCAGAAAATTTATAACAAATAATGGTGCTGCCACCATTATACTTCCTTAAAGGCTCTGCTTGATTTATGCAGGGAGCAAACCAAAATATGAAAAAAGGCCCTACTGCTAAATTCATGAGTTAGTGCTACAGGCTGTCAATTTTTTTGTGAAGCGGCTAAGAGATAATCAACTGTCTTCCTACATTAAGACATTTCAATGCTATTTTTCCCAACAATTCAGCCTGATCCTGTAGTAACTTGTCATTGACAGACTGTACAGTACGGAGTACAAAGGCAACCAAAAAGGTTGACATTGTTTATAGGTAAGCAAGCAGGCAGTTCCCATAGGAGATTTGGGATCGTCTTGGGACCAGTGCTGTTTAATATCTTTATCAGTGACATAGACAATGGGATTAAGAGCACCCTCAGCAAATCTGTAGATGACAACAAGCTGTCTGGTGCAGTTGATACAACAGAAGGAAAGGATGCCATCCAAAGGACAAGCTTGAGAAGTGGGCCCACATGAACTTAATGAGGTTAAATAAGTCCAAATGCAAGGTGCTGCACCTGGGTCGGGGCAATCCCAGACATGAGCACAGACTGGGAGAAGAACTCATTGAGAGCAGCCCTGCAGAGAAGGACTTGCAGGTTCTGGTGGACAAATAGCTTGACATGAGCCAGCAGTGCGCGCTTGCAGCCCAGAAGGCCAATTGTGTCCTGGGCTGCATCAACAGAGGAGTGGCCAGCAGGGTGAGGGAGGGATTGTGCCCCTCTGCTCTGCCTCTGAGAGGCCCCACTCAGAGTGCTGCATCCAGGTCTGGGGCCCCCAGCACATGAAGGATGTGGGTCTGATAGAGTGGGTTCAGAGGAGGTCCGTGAATATGATCAGTGGGCTGGAGCACCTCTCCTATGAAAAATGTCTGAGGGAGCTGGGGCTGTTCAGCCTAGAGAAGAGAAGGCTCTGGGGAGACCTCATTGCAGCCTTTCAGTACTTAAAAAGGTCCTACAATAAAGCTGGGAAGGGACTTTTTACACTCGCAGATAGCCATAGGACAAGGGGGAATGGTTTTCTACTTAAAGAGGGGAGATTTAGATTAGATGTTAGGAGGAAATACTTTAGAGGGTGGTAAGACACTGGCACAGGTTGCCCAGAGAAGCTGTGGGTGCCCCATCCTTGGAGGTGTTCAAGGCAAGGTTGACTGGGGCCATGGACAACCTGATCTAGTGGGTGGTATCCTTGCTTGCCTATAGCTGGGGGGGTTGGAACTAGATGATTTTTAAGGTCACTTCCAACCCAAGCCATTCCATTCTATGTAGAATTTCTTACCAAAATATGTCGAATTTCTTACCAAAAATAAATGGGCAGAGATGTTGAGGGAAGAAGCCCCTATGTAAATATATTCAGATCAGGATTGAAGCTTATGGGAAATCTATATAAACCTACCACATAAGTCTAGTATGGTAACATATAGAGACTGAAAACAGCTATAAGTAACAGAACTACGCCCTTCCTCTAATTAATATAACTTTCAATGATGCCATACCCTTAAGATCCAGTTAGTTCACACTGGATAACAACCAATATCCTGAAAACACATTCATTCTTGATAGTAATCACAGATTTAGCCAACAGGACCTTAGCTAGGCCAATAGTCCAGTCCACTGCAAGGCTGATATAATTATCAGCAGGTTTACTGCTAAGATAGCAAGTGTTAACACTTCTGAGAGAAACTTTAAGAGGCTACTGGGGTTAAAGGTTTTGTCACTGTACTGTCAGTGAACTTGCACTTCGAAAGGCAGGTCAGTAGATTTTCAAGAATGAAGCTCTTGCATTTCATCACCCAACATGGCCTATTAGAAGCTTCCTACTAAAAAAAGTTTGATTTATTTTCCAAACTTATTGAGAACGTCTCTAATTTCCACTAGTTTAAGTGAAATGTGCCAGAGGATTGATCTAAAACGTGAAAGCATAAATCTATGAGAAGGGAAATGCATTAACCACGACAATGCACGGTCTTGGTTAATGGTTAAAGCAACCCATCAGCAACCTATCCCTAACAGCAGAGACCATTTTGTAAAATGTGTTAAATGGTACACATAGTGGAAGCTGCTAACGCAGTCGTCAACCTCTAAGCTCATAGGAGAGTAGGTAACCTTGGATGCTTTTTCTGAGCTGGTATGTACTCTCTAAGCACAGTCTGCAGTGTCTGGTGACAAGTACCATAGAAGAACCTGCATGAATTATAACAGTTTACTGTGTTTCTGGCTAGATTACTATCAGTTTATTAAATTCACTTTTCTGTTTATTGTACTCATCAATATACTAAACTTTAAGCTTACTGATTTTGAAATTTATATCCATAAGTACTTTGGAGAGATTAGATAACTATTCCTCAATCTTAAATCAAAATACAGCAGGCTCCTAAACAAACAAGAGCATTTTCAAAAATATTCTACAGAAAAGTAAATATTTCAGGTGGACCTTGATTTTGTTATAAAAAGTCATAGGAATCATAGGAAAATTCAAGTCAGGCCACAGGAGGCTTTTAGTCCAACTCCTGATCAAAACAGGCCCAGCTGTGAGCTCAGACCAGGTTCCACAGGGCTTTATCCAGCTGGGTCTTGAAAACCTCCAGGGATGCCTGACTGCACAACCTCTGTGGTCTCATGGGTGCTACATAAAGGTGGATAAGCACTTCCTTGGATCTACAGACTCTGCTCTTGCTCATACAGCCCAGGAGGCCACCACACTTTGCTGCTGACTTCTTTGCAGCTCTCAGTCTGCCATGTCCCCCCAGGGCCTTTTGCCCAGCCAGGCAGCCCCAGCCTGTCATTGCAAGGCTCATTCCTTCCCAGCTGAAAGACTCTGCATTTGCCCTCATTGACCTTCATACGGTTCCTGCCAGCCTGCTTCTCCAGCCTTTCTAGTTCCCCTTTCTAGTCCAGCCTGTGAGTATATTAATCTATTCTCTCCAATTTGGTGTCATCTGCAAACATGAAAGTGCCCTTCCTCATGTTCTGCAAGTCACTAATAAAGAGGTCAAACAGGAAAAGTCCTGATACAAACCCATGTTACTTCCCTCAGTCGTCTTAGGCAGAGTACAACTTCACCTGGATCTAACTTCTAAATCTAATCATCCAACTAGATAATTTTTACCCATCTTCTCAACCACCCATCCCTAATTTGGATAAAGAACATTAGAAGAGACCATGCCAGAAGTGTTGCTGAAGTCAAGGTAAATGATGCCAACTGTTCTGCCTTATCCCCAGACAAAGCCATTTCACCATGACAGGTTGGACAGACGTGCTTTACTCCTGGTAAATCCTTACTGCCTGTTTCCCTAATCACCTTTTCTTTCTTCTGATAGAAATATGTTACTATACCATTACAAAAACTATCTAGAAATAAATAGCGTTATTGTATCAATTCAGTATAATAGCAGTCCAATGGACCAGTCCAGCAGATGCTGAGAACAGAAGGCACCATTCAAGGTATTATCTCAAACTGTGGTTCTTCTGTTTGTTTTATGTAACAGTCCAAATTCAATACCCTTGTGCCATTTCACATTACTTTTTTTTTTTTTAAATGAAGACCAAAACCCAGTAAAGCATTGTAACTTTCTGATGCGTAAGCACAAAGTCTGAGTGGAAGTTTGCAACTAGTTTACACTCAAGGTCCCCAGAAGTACAGAGAAATTCTGCCTCCACCTGGGCTATCAAAGGAAACAACAGTGAGAGCACATGCTGAAGAGTGCATGTTCCCATTTATTTCCAGTGATTTCAAGTATAAATCAAAGTCTTTCTGCTTGAAGTACTAAATATTCATAGCCTTTAAACCAATAATCTTTTTTTCCTAATGCTCCTTGAAACCAATAATTCCCTAAAAGTAAAAACTTAAGAGCAACTGAGAGGCTTGTGAATAAATACTAATTTGTAAGTATCAGCATTTATGACTAATGCAGCATACTACCCTACCAAAAGAAAAGTGTAGAACACTGTGATTCTCTACTTCTTGTTGCTCAATTGTCAGTGTAACCCCACTAACTTCAAGGTTACTATGTGAGAAATAGCAAGTTTCTGACAAATATCTTCCAAGTCAGCAAACTTTTAATTAAATAATACAGAAGAGATAATACAGAAAAATATCCTTTTTAACTAGTAAATGATTTGTATCTATGCACGTTATCTCAGGATACTTCCTTTGGAAGGACCACAAAAGCCAAGTGGCTAGCTTTTAACTGTGATATAGCAACCAAGTCAGTACAGAAAAAAATAGGTTGCATTCAGCACGAACATATGCAGGGAAGGGACCTGACTTCAGTGTTTGCCAATAACATCAATCAAGCCTGTAAGCTTACTCAGGACCATAAGGTTAAGCATATATCTGAACACTTGCAAGATCAGACCTTCATAGCTCAATCACAGACAGACCAATATTGCATATATTGCTGGGGTGCTACACCAAACATCTTACGTTAAAACCAAAACAAATTATTGCATCAGAAGCAAGCCAGCAGCAGACACAACCACTTTTATGCATGCAGCCTGCTACCTGAATTAAAGGGGACCAGCCCCCCCCCCCCCCCCCCCAAAAAAAAAAAAGCAAAGAAAAAGAATAAAACCAAGACCAGTATTTGGTCACCAGAATCACATGAATGAAGATAAAACATTAATAGAGGAAACTGTAGTTTTCCAGGAACTGTACTTTCAGAAGGTAGTTGAAAAAAGAGGACCACAAAACAAATACAGGAAGAAATAAATAACATTTCTCTGTCTCACCTCTAACACAGGTTAAACATAAAAAGGGAGGGAAAGCCCGGGCAGCTCCTACAGGCATGCTAGAAGCAAGGAATTAAGAGTTCTGAAAAAGCTGCAAACTTGCAACAAAAGACAACAACTGATGTCACACAAGATCCGTCAGAATAGATTGATGTGTATGAAGATATGTTCATCACTAAAATAATCTTTCATTAGCAAAGGAAAGAGATCCCACAAACCTTTAAAATTATTAAAGGGATGGATGAAAGGGACGACAAGGGTAGCCCCATTTAGCCATAACAGGAGCTTTTCAAAACTATTGGTACATTTAAACAACAAAGAGGAATGCCAATAATTCTGAGAAACCTTGCAAAATACTTCACTCACTGCCTTCTACCTTCTCAAGTATTCTGGAGAATCATGTCTCCAAAGTGCACCTGATTTCAGCCTCTGCTCATTATCATAAGCAGGACTTATTGGTAGCAGGCAAAGATGAAAGGAGACGAGAAGAGTTTTCAGGCCCTTCTGTGTAGTAAGCAGTAGCAGGTGTGTTAACAGTTAACTGAGAAATGAGGAAGATACATGAGTTTGTGGTGGTTTTTTTTGTTTTGTTTTTTTGTTGTTGTTTTTTAATATGTACAAAAAAACTTGTGCATCCTGAAGCATTATCAATTGGTAAATTTGTAAATTTCCTGCTGAGGACATCAAGGCAAGCAGGAGCTTTCATGTCTACTACTAGTGGAGCAAGGGAGGAAAAGAAGAAAAATCAGATAAATTGTTTTTAAGATTCCAATCCATTCAAGTTTCCTCTTGTGAGACTTTGTTACCAGGAACCCCAGCTGTAATTTGTCATTGACAAAGAGTTGGCAAATCTTTCCTTAATTCCACCTGGATATTGCAAACCTGTCAAAAGGAACCTCCAGAAATATAGGACACCCTTTGTTTAGGAGGTTTTATCATATCCCGTCATTTACACTGAGAAAGTAAGCAAGCTGCTGAGTGTCAAAACTTGGGACTTCATTTCAACATCTCTAAAGCAAGAAAGGACTGGGAGAAGAACCAACACATGGTCTTGAGAAGATTTCTGATCTCCTGGTCTCCATTTTAAACTTAGTCTTGTCCTACTTGCCAAAAGGAACATGTCTGAGGAATAAATAAATAAATAAACAAACAAACATTATCGAGTCCTTGTTAGAGATCCCACCTCCCTCTGTGGAAGATTCAAGAACTGGAAATTCCCACAAAGCTTTAGAGCACAGTTTCTCTTGCTCACTCTTCACCTTGATCAAGCAGCAGAGCTATCACTAGCACCAAAACTACCATCACACTGGTCTCCTAATTTATTTGAAGTCATGATGGGACAGATGACCTCCAAATGGTAAGTAGGAAGTAGAAGAGGAAAGTTTGCCCTTCCAAGGATGCCCCTCCAAGGACCCTCAGAAGGGGTCTTAAAGGTTTTCCTGAAATACTCCTGGAGGCAGTGCAACCAAACTTATTTAGTGCAATATTGAAATGCTCACCATAAATTGTACTCTGCTCCTAAGCAACAGAGGCAATGAAAGCATCCATGTGAATTTGAGAAACATACAACAAAATACCAGGTGAGAAATCTGCCAGAGCCACACAGTGATGGCCAAGTTAAAAGAAGAAAAAAAATGACCACACACAACTACCTGTTTCCAGGAGCAGCAGGAGGGAACCCTGAAGAGGTAACCTCCCAGATATACTAATACAGGACATTACTAGAAGACACAGCTCTACCCAGGGTCAAATAAAAGGAAGTATAGCTGAATGACTTATGCTAAAGGTTGAGAGAAAAGGAAGAGATAAGGACACTGTCTATAGTAAGTGTAGGGAGGAGGACTGTATGCATAGTAGCTGAGGAGACCATCTTCTGGCCCTCAGGGCTCCTGCATAGCTACAGCACAACCAAAACTTACCATAATGAACACCTCAGGAAAATAATTTCTGACCGACAATAAAGACAAAGGATATATAGTTGCAGAGACAGAACTTAGAGACTACATTAACTCTAAGAATTAGATAGATAAGAAATGTCACCAAAAAAGTTCACAATGAAGCCCAGGAAGCTGTGGAAGCAAACATACAGATAATTCATTAAGTATAACAGGAAAAGCATAAAAAGAATGAAAAATACAGAGCTGGCACAAAATACAAGGTAAAAAAATTAAACAGAAATGTAACAAATAAGTACAATATAGAAAAGCCATGACAAAGTTCATAGGAAAGGCTTTGTGTATGGAATCAAATCTAATAACTCTGACAAGAAAATTATACCTTGCCTTGCAAACCAATGGAAAACACACAGCAGCAAGAAAGCAAGCAGTCCCAGAAGATGAAATATTTTATGCATATGACAAAACTAAAAAGAATGAGAATGGTTTTAAATCACAGACTACTATCAACACCAAGGACATGTTTGTGTGTAGCAGGCACAAAATAGATAACACAAGTAAATGGCTCCAGAGGCAGCAAGGGAGATCAGAATTACATCTTCACCTTTTTTGCTAGAAAGAGCCAGGGAAATAAAACACAACACAGAACAGTATAAATATCTGATTGAGAGCACAGCTACCACACCATGGGACCATATGCTTGCTATCCACACAAAAGTTACTGTTATCTGAAAAATATAAGCATTATAACACACGTCTTTCCCCAAAAACATTAAGTCAATTCAATGGTTATTTAACTTCATAAGCTGTAAAAGCATCCTCTGAAGCGTTCAACTTTGTAAATTGTGCTGCAGTCTTCTAGCAGTCAGAAACAGTCGTGTCTCATTAAGTCTCATTGACAGCTGTGCTAAAAAGCTATCCCTGTCCTGAAATTCTTGGGAGTGAGGAAATGGAACCAGCCAGCATCCATAGCTTCCATACCAGGGTCACTTCTTCTGAGGAAATTAAGAATCACCTAAATGGAAACAAGAGGCCTCACCAATAGTTAAACTCACATCATACTATTGTAATCTTAATCAAGAGTGGGAAGTTGTGCATAGTGAGTATAGCAAACAGACAGAGAGGACTTTAAGGCAAAGCCACTGCTAGCAGAATTACAAGGAAAAAAATAAAGGGATATACAGCTGACTTTTATAAGACACTCTCATAAGAGAAAAACAGCATCCAAACCAAAAGGAATTCTTAAACCAAACAAGCTTCAGAATACTTCAAGGTAACAGCTGAACAAAACCCACCCGATCCCACCCCCAAATATAAAGGCAAAAGTTATACCAATTCCACCTCCGTAATCACCAGACACTGCAGAAAAACTTCACACAAGAACATTTTAAGTCTCAAGGTGATTTGAAAAATACTTCAGTGTCGCCCATTGAGACAAAACACTTTGTCTGTGGTGTCCTTAAAAAAAAAAAAAGGAGCTTTCTCAAAAGAACGTAGGAGTTGCTCTGAAAGAGAAACATTTCTCTGGAAGACCTAAAGATATAAGTGGGTTCCCCAGACATGGCCACGAGCGTTGAGCCCTGCTGCAGAATCGTGCTATGTGCTGGGATATGCAAACTAAGCAATGGGCTCCAGCCATGCTGTGACATGCAGCAGAATTTCAGGCAAAGTAGGAATCACCCGTTTCACTACAAAAAGCACACAATAACATCATTATCACAGGCTATTATCTAGACAACTGGGAACTAAAAAAACATGTCAGACATTACCTCAGTGACCACTGTAATAAAGGCAATAGACCATTTGCTCAGCCATGATATCTGAAAGCATGAAGTATCATTAGAGTAAACTGGGCTCCCTTGTCTGTGTGTGATTTACCTGGAAATGGGAAGTCAGGCATATCACACATCATTTCCATAATACAGAAGTCAGTCAAACGACAAAACTGAATAGGCAGTTAAAGTAGTTATGGCTATTCAAGACAAGAAGGAAAATGGGTGGCAAGCCATTCTTAATGGAAGAAGCTTGATAGCACTCATTTCTTCTGGCGCTGCAGTGTTTTCGGCAGCTCCTGTGTGACAGCAACACATGTCCTCTGCCATCTGCCAAACATGCACAACAGTTTGTGCAGCTCTAAGATGTGCAAGAACAACCCTCCTAAATACAGCAGGAGAAAGGTGAATTGCCAAAAAGTTTACCTTTTTTTTTTGTAATCACTTAAATATCAAGTTTACATAAATAGAACAACATAGGTCTTACTAGTTGTAACAGGACATTAAGCAGTTTGTGTATATAGAGGATTCATCCTACATTCTTTATATTGTTTTTGACAGATGCATCAGAGGAGACAAGTTTACCAATATGCAAGGCCTGTGGCAGAACAACGCATAGCACTGAGATTATTTTTTCCTGGAAGCACTTGATAAAAGCATGAGGAAACGTAAAGCAAAGGAGAGAGCCTGGATGTTGAACTGCTTTGGCTATCTCCCTTTTAGCATTTAACATTGAATAAAATAAACAAGAGCTGCATTTGATCTGATAAGGTGAAAAGAGGAAAATAATATTAGGTCAGAAACTGGACTTTATTGTAGAAACATGATTAATTTCAGTCCACAACTTCCCTAAAGCTCAAAAAAAAATTTGATATCTCTCCACTTAAGTGTGTAGAGCCACCCTTTGATGCATATACTACCTAACAACATGCAAACGCACTGATGCTTTATTTACCCAACTACCTTGCACACAGTCTCACTGGATATTAACACATGAAGACGGACAATTACTTAATTAATTACAGCAGGAGCTAGATGATGTGATCCCAAATTCAAGCCTTGGGCTGTGTGAAGATGTGCCCTCAATGTGCCACTTGTACAAACACAAAGGCAGTGCTGTTAGCACATGAAGGTTACCAGCCCCAGTCTTGCACACTGTAGCAGAACTGGGGCAAGCCAGCCGGCTCTCAGCAATATGCATTTGTGGTAGCATGCTGGATGACAGTGAAGCAATTTGCTGTGTTTTACCAAAATGCCAATCTGCTGTCTTTTTTTTTTTCCCCTTCTCTTAGTTTTAAAACACTAAACCACAGAAACATTATGACTGCATGCCTGATTGTTGCTTGAGCATCAGCAAGCGCCTTTGAAGCGTCATAATCTGTAATTTTAACCTGTAATACATCTTCAAACAATAGACCACAACATCCCCTTATGGGCAGAAGATGTTTTCCTTACACATTATTTCTAGTCAGGAAGACTTCTCCTCCAAGACAATTTCAACACGTGAACTAACTCACACTAACAGAGATCAGGGTTTAAAGCACATAGCAGAGGGTCTGTATTTACAGCCAGCTAGATGAAGTCTGGCACAGATGGTAACAGCTAGGACACCTGACATTACAGATGATACCATGTCCTTAAACAAATTCCATTATGCCCAGGTATGTACTGAGCCACAGTTGTTTCAGATAACTAAGTGACTTTTCTGCCACATGCACTTTGATACTTAAGCAAAGCAGGCTGAATTACAGACAAAATGCCATTTTTCTCTTTCAATTTTGCCTCCCCTTCTCCATTTCTTTACACACATTATGGAATATAAAAAGCATATACAATAAACCACTATCAAGCTTTCAATGCTCTGTTCACTGGGACGCAAGTGGGATTTCATTCACATTCAGTAGCACTACGGAGGGATCAGACTCAATTAAACTGCTCATGCTTTTTAGAATTCTCTATAGCTTTTCTCTGGGAGAATTATTACAATGCAATCAGACCACATCCTTACAAAGAAGGTAGTCCAGAAACAAGAATATGCCATGCTGCGTTTCTAAATTACCACAAGCAGCTGAGTAAGCAACATATTAGCTGAACAGGAAGCCAAGCATGTTTGAAAATACAATTACTGCAATGTTAATGTGTCACTGTCACAGGTCTGGACTTCAGAGTTGCCTTTACAAAGGGAAATGAGCAAAACTGATAACTATAAAATGCAATGGGTGGGAAACAGAAAACTGCTGGCAGGGGTAGTGGCAGAGAATTTTACTTGTCGCTAAGATGTTTTTATAACTATTTTTTTTTTTTTTTTTTTACAACCTGAGAAAATATCAAGTAAAACCCCACACACAAGAACTTGTTTGATGCTTTGAATTCTCCCCTGCAAATTTTCCCTATGCAATCATCTATATACGTTAGAAAGAAGCTATAGATCCTCCAAAGCATGGTTTTAATAAGCTGAAATATGTACCAAAGAGCAGGTTTAGAAGCAGTTTATGATTTAGTGCTTCTGCCTCCTTGTGGCAGAGACTGGGATGACCTCCCTCAGGAGCTAGCTGCAAATGCAGCTGTCGGCTCTGACAAACACAAGAGTGCTGGCTCTCCTATATCATATAATGTAGCTTACAATTACCTTTTTATTTATTTATTTATTTTTAATGAGTGATAAACCACAACAAGTTGCAGGACAGAGAAGCAAGGAAAAGCTCTCTGCAGAGTTTGTGGTGTTTCCTCCTCCTCTCAAGCCTGTTCAGCACGTCTGGAGGCACCAGATTGCAACGAAAGAGGAAAGAACCTAAGCAGCATCCCACCTCTCACGCACATGCCTTAGCAAGCCAACCCTAAACGTGTCCAGAACCTTCTGATTCCTGACTTTATCTCACTTTTCCTTCAAAAACATTGTGGGAATTAATGGCTTTGACGTAGAAAGCCTTAAGCTGCTTGTGACTTGCTTTGTGCAACACTTCTCTTCTTGCTGTATTAACACAAGAACACTATACTGTGGTGATGGATTATTGTCACACTGCAGCAGGTGCTGGAAGAACTGGTCGGCCCTAAATGTGAAAGCTCTTCTCTATGATTTAACATAACCTTCACTTTTGGGACACAACGTAAATTTAAGTGACAAAAGAATGGCAACAATTCAGAGTTTAGGTCCAAGTGGGCCCTATCCTCCTCCCAAGAAGAAGGGTAGCTGCTGCTTAATGAAAAGGTACAAGGAAGAGCACGAGCCTGGAGTGGTACTTCACCAGAGCAGATAATCCCAAATTCTGACCTCTCTGAATGCTCAGATTTCAGAGCCAAGAGTTAGATATACATCATTATGTTGAATATCCTTCAGTAGGCTTTTTTTTTTTTATTAAAGCTTTAAGCACATCGAACCTATCCACACCCTCTGCATCCACAATGCTGCGCAGTAAGCACCCTCCACATCCTTAACTCATTTCACCAGAACAATCTCCCTTTTGCTCACTACCTTCCAGGCTCCTAAGAAACAGCGCAGGAGATGGATTCTCTACTAGTTCCACCCCCCCCAACTTTCTGATTCTGTACGCTCCTGCTAACCTTCTTTCATGTTACATTTTTCTCCAACTAAAGCAGCCTAATACACTTGATCTTTGCTGAGGTAGAAGTGTTCCCTACTCCTGATCAAATTTTATAGCTTCCTATAATTCCATTTTACCCTGTAGAGATGGAGTAAAGTAGTAAGAATAGAAAAAGATCGCAAGCAGTTTTCAAGAAGCCAGCAGACCCTGGTTTTATGCAATGACAGTGACATCAGCAGTTTTGTTCTCCAGTCCTTCCCCCCTTAACCCTAATACACTGTTACTTTCTATTTTCAGAGGACTGCATGTCATAATTCCACTGACACTCTTGAGCAGGAAAAAGATTAGGAACTTCATGTACGTAACCTGGCATATTTCCTCTTCATCTCACTCCCCCGTGCACTTCTCTATGCCTCTCCATAACTGAGACCCACTTCAACTTTTCTCAGTTCCATTGAGCCTACTATGCATTTCTGATTTGTTAGAACTACTGTGGAAAAACAATATTTTTGTACATTTTCCAACTTAATTTTAATCCATAAAAGGACCTTTCAGTTTGACTTATGAGGATTTAGTGAGTTTTCTGATTTATTTTAGGCACCTTCAGTGAAGGATTCCAGCCAGTTCTAACGTTGAAACCCAAGTACATTGCAGGACCCCTACCACTTTTAACTAGGAGTCTATCAATGCCTCGATGGAGCTCAGGTAGGCACTCACTTTCCCTCAAAAGATGCCCTTATGTCAGTTCTAGACTACAAAAGATTTTTTTTAAACATTTTTTCCTTGCTGATTGCAAGTGCTACTGCATCTTTAGTAGAATGGCTTCATATTCAACATCTCCAAGGTAAGCGACAAAGTATAAGCCCGAGTTGGAAGTTTGGTAATTTCATGGCTGAGTTTATCTGTGGCTCTTAAGCCCCGCCGATACTGCTGGTATTCAGAAGCCAAACTGGAGTGGTTCTGAAGAAAGATCATATTAAGGACAATATGGGAAAAACATCGAAAGAGTCCAAGTTGGTTCTGCAGATGCTTTACTCTATAGGCAAGTACTTAAAGGACTTGAAAAAGACAGCTTTTATTTAGACTTACTTCTTTCTCCCCAAAGATTGACCAAAAAACTGCAACCTTAAACATGAGGAACTGAAGCAGTTCTAGCACAGAAGTAACAACCTGGCTGTGGCATGAGAAGGCTCCAGTTCAAACTTCCCATACCAGTCAAAACACATGGCTTTTTATTTCTCATGCTTCTTAGTGCAGCTCTTTCAGATGCTTTGCACCATTACAGGCAGGATTTCTTATTCATGCTTGTGCAGCAAAAGCTGCCACTCTTGCTTAGTGACTATAGAACTTCTCAGATCCTACCTTCTGGGAAATAATATCACAGAAGAAACAAGATCAAGAAGTTAGGAGGAGACTCCAGACTTCAAAAAGAGTAAAACTTAAGATAAAATAAGTATGTACTTCAGAATGCAATTTAGTTATTTGAATAACTAAACAAAGGATGCCAGGCTATTGTACTGTGATAAAAGACTTGGGCCTGGGTACTAGAACTGAACACAAGTAGCCAAAGGGTATGGAAAGCCTTTCGATCTGAGCTAGTTGTTTATGCTGGCCTAAATAGCAAACACTATTTTCACTTATTTTGGAAAATTAATTTTGGAAAATTAAGTGTTTTGGCACAACATTCCTAGATAAAAATCAACATGGAGAAAATCATACAAACAAACATGAGATGACAAGCCAGCTCAGATAATGCTTCACAATCCACACACTTTGTCGATATGCAGCAGCTAGATACCAGCATCGTCCTGTCACACAGGACAAGGAACACATGTGATTGCAGCTCAGAATTAACGTATTTGTTTTGCCAAATGGCAAACTAACCCTAGGATTTGCATTTCCCCAGTCCTAAAGCAGCACGAGATCTCATGAATAACTCCTGCGATTTCCTACTCTGGTCAATTCATACTTGTAATTTTCATTACCAAATACCCACAGTATGCTTCACCTGTAAGACAAACTCCTCCTTCAGAAGTTTGGGTAGCATGCAGAGGTGTACTACATCCTTTAAGGGAGATAATTTTGTTGTAGTTTTATTTTCCAAAGGAATCCAAACAAAGCTTGCTGGCCTATTGCATAGTGTCCTACTACAAGGACTAAGTATTCTTCAATTTTCTCCTTGTATGGTCTATTTTCAGTTCAATACAACTAGATTTCCACTGAGACCATAACATCATCTGTTTATGTATTCTGTCAAGTGTTCCCAAGACCTACTTCAATTGTTTTTCTAAGTGTAGGGCCTCTGCTGTAGGTCCTCAAATAAAGTGCGTGCAATATTGATCAAAGTCCTGCTCTCGCTCCATGCAAGATTCAATATATTCCTATTAGATGGATACAAGCAGAGCCTGATCTCTAGCAGGATAAGCAAGCACTGTACTGCAGGAGACAGAGCTCAGTTGTTCAAAGTGGCTTAGAGTTTTGTCTAGTCTTTGGAGACCCATCTAAAAGTCACTGGAAGGATTAATGGCATTTTTTCCCCCACTCCTTATAGTCAGCCACAGCTATGGAGGCACACTGCATAATGCTGCTTACTATTTTCACTGTTCACAAACATAAAGAACAAAAACAAATCGTGTGCCTTAAATCAGAACAGAAATATTACCATACTTTGCCAGATTATCATTTTTCTTCCACTAGCTTTGGATGGGTAGGTTAGCCACCTCCATGATATTATAGCTTTCCCTTCTTAATTTTGCAGCTGGACAGTTAATATCTGCATTTAACCTGTGCATGCTAAAGAATTCAAATCAGTCTTAACCATTGAGACACTGTCACTCATTCATTGCAGTTCAGGTGCTTTCCCATTTGAGTGCCTTTCACACTTACTAGCAAAGAAAACACCAAGACTGAATTTTGTTAGAGTGAAGTCTTTCTTACATTGTTGATCACAACACTGTTTCCATTGGAGCCTACAGAATTTCTAGATTCACTACTTCAGCCTTTTCAATAGCTTGTTTTGCATTTTTTCCTTCATTTTTGAAGACTTAATTCAAGTTTGTACTCCCATACAAATTTTTCCCTGCCACATTAATAATCATCCTTCACATCCCCTATAGCTGAAAAAAGAAACACAGTGGATTTACAACAAGTCTAAGCAAAGCTTATACAGAATTGCATTATCCAGTCCTTTGCCTACATTATCCCCATTTCATCGTCTTTCTTAGAAGAGCTGAATATTTCATTTAGAGCAGACTTAGGGTTCTGGCCTGGTATTACTGCAAGTTATTTGCAGGCCCTTGGCTTTTTAAACAATCCTTTCTTCCCAAACGTGCAAAGTATTGGTGCTTATTAAAATAATACCAGTCAAAACTGATAGCCCACTTTATAGTCAGTGTGATGTTTACAACATGTTCCCAGACAGCAGCAGAACTGTGGGGTACTAAAGGTGATCATCATGCACTTAAAAACAATTCTTCAGTAGGATACAAGACTACTGATAGGATTAGTGTAATGCAAGCTTTAGTGATTTTGGGGAAGCTGAACTAGCTTCTACTAGGAACATATCAAGATTCCTTAAAAAATTTCTAGATCTAAAAAGCTGATCATCAGGATGGCATGAGATCTCTAGATATGCTGGAAGAAGTATCACCTTGAACCTCATGCTAAATGCAATTGCCCACATCAAAGTCCCACTGTGTTTCCAACACCACATTCACTAACTCTTCCACTGTTAACAAAAAAAAATGGAAAAAAAGAGTAGACTCAAAGTTAGAAGTATATTTTGATTTCAAATATCATCATACCATAACTGAACAAAAGAGAAGAACTCGTATAATCAAGACCTTGCTCAGTAGGCAAATAATCTATAGCCTAAAACATGAGGACCTGCATCCTGATGCAACTGAATTTTACCACTGTTCAACGGCTATTTGAGCACACGTAGAGCCATCCAGGGGACAGCAGAGCTCACAAACTGCTGAGGTAAAACTGAAATACTGAGATCTCTAATACAGAAAGATTCTTAGCTAAGATCAACTCCAAAAAACAAAGAGCCTCTAGAAAGAGTCCACATTCAGAAAACAACCCAGGTCAAACAGACCAATATTGAAGAGAGAATCTCTTTGTTGACAGAGTTAACCTGAATCGTATCTGTTGAGGAACTGGACCATATGTTCAAGAGGTATTTTCCATCGCCAGTTTTTATGATTCATACATAGACTGCAATTTCACTGCTACAGGGTAAATACATTTTAAATTAGACTATATAAAGAAGCTCTAAAGTTGCCATGACAGTTGCAGCAAAATGCCTTGCCGTTTCTCATTACAAAGCATAACCTATCTTTAAAGCCAAATTAGATTTCTCAGCTATTCCCCAAAATGTAGCCTGCAGATCTGTTTTTGTTGATCCACTAATTGTTTCGTTCAGATTTCCACGGTTAATTATCAAACAGAACAATCATCATTTAGGTCATTAAAACAATTCATCAGCCATCTTTGTTCTCCTTCATGTGAAAGATAGCAAAGGTGAAAGGTTTGAGAGAGCATTTTTTCAGGAGCTCATTTAGCAAATGCAGACAAACAAACAGCTCTGTGCCACCAGCCCTGATCTGACAGTCTTCCCTAACCATCCTCGCAAACTGAGGCTAGACCTGCCCTTGGACACAGCTCAAGGACAGCTGTTTCTCCTCTGAAGGTTAAGCCATACTCCTCTGCTAGTGTTTGCTCTGGAAGGCGATCAACCCTTTTGTTAGAGCAGCTGATGGCAGATCCAGCGGTGGTCTCTTGGTTGCATTTCCTTTCCAGGTTTAAGGCTTCAGGAGCATGAAGGATGAGAGGCACAAAGAGCAGAGTCCATCTGTTACTTCTAAATAATAGGACAGAGGGGCAAAAGTCACCTAAAAATAACTTAAACTCTTTTGCTCCCACCTATCTTCCAATCTTTAAAAACTTTGGAACACTGCAAGGGGGTGAACAGTAGTACACATGTAGGCTGCAACTTGTCATGCTAATTATCATTTGCATCAAATTGATTGTATTAACCAGCAAGCAGCATTTAAAAAAAATCTTTATGAACTGCTCTCTCCAACAACAATTAAATTTCAAGTAGGAAAAATCATGATGAATTACTAACAATTGTTAAATCATCCACCGGCAGCTTCTTTTTCTTTTAAACTCTCATAGCAAAGTCAAAACCAAGAAGCCTACATTACAAGATATCAAACAAGACACTTAGTAGAACCTGAGAAGAGAGGTTAGTCTGTAAAATTATTTGTCAGTCTTTGTTATTAGTCAGCATGTACACACTGGGGATACCACAGACAGAGTAATGGAGAGATCCCACTGTGAGACTGTGTGCCACTTCAACCAATATTGTTTGTAGTTTACCTGACCAGGTCTGAACTTCAAGAAAATTCAGGAATAATGTTGCAAGGTACAGCAAGGAAATAGTTTCCTTAAAAAAAAACAGCCTCAATTTAAGTTCTGAATTCAACCAATCCAATAAAGAATTTTGTTCTAATTCACCAGTCTAGCCATGTAAACAACAAAACTAACGAAGCCTGATGGTGAACGTACACGTCTCTTGCAGATTATTGACTTGAATTGAATTATTCCTTAAGCCCTGGTATGAGCTCATCCCTTAACCAGAAAATCTGCACAGGAAAAAAAGCTTAGCCTCATTCTTGAAAGAACACAGACACCAGCCACCAAGACTTTTTGTCTCAATGTTAGGAAATCCATAACATCATTGTCCCCCATGAATTGCCTGGTGTCTAGCATGGGGTGATCTCATGCCTTTCCTTGGAGCAGCATTACTAGCCTCTCTTCTACCAGGCTCTTCCACAGTTGGATTTTCTGTGTGA
The DNA here is from genome assembly GCF_964034855.1 of Anser brachyrhynchus. Lineage (NCBI taxonomy): Eukaryota > Metazoa > Chordata > Aves > Anseriformes > Anatidae > Anser > Anser brachyrhynchus. Next base: position 42,859,344 of record NC_137695.1, on the reverse strand, counting down.
ACTGTAAGGTTCAAGAAACTTGCACTCTTTCCTCTCTACAAAAATTGGTCAAATAAGCCAAGCTATAGGGGACCAGTAAAGAGAAGTCAGAAAGAGAATATTGAGAAGCTTCGTTTGCTAAGAAACAAACTAAAAAGTTATAAGAAAGAATATTTCAGGGTGTTATCAAATAGAATCTGCAGTTTTGAAGTGGGGTTGCCAAAAGAGGCAGGGCAGCTTTCAGTAACTATACAGAATGTGACACAAAAAGTGAAAAATTTTGACTTTATTAATTTTAAATGAGGTTTCTGCAGAACCCTTCTGTTTCAGTCTTTTTAAATCTTATAAAATTCTCCCAGTAAAGAAAATAGCTGAATGACAAAGTGTAGCTGACAGACACTTTTTGGAAACTTTTTGTGTATATAGAAGTCATCATAAATGCTGTTACTTTCCCTCACCCCTAGGACAAAGTTCTCTTTGCAAACTTGAGCAAACTGAGCACACACTTTGCATAGCCCACTCACTTTGTATTTGTCAAAAAATAAGTACATAAAAAATAAGTAGAAAAGGTTAGATGGTATAGAAAAACTATTATGACAGCTGTTTTAAAACATTTAAAACATTAAAAAAAACTTTCCTTAAGATTAACCAAGTTAAATGGAATCTTCTGAACCTCATCTTGAATGTGCAATTAAATACCAATGGTATCTCCAACATTGATTAACAATGAGAAGGAAACCAATATATTTTATTCTCACAATTGAAGAGGAGAAAAAAGTTACAATACTGCATCTTGGAGTCCTTATATTTCCATAAGGATTAGACTTAAAATTTAAGGTTTAAATATTATAATTTGAAGAGATTTCTAAACTTTGAATCATGGGGTCATTGCTGATATAGCACACATACAGGAAATGGTTGAGGTGGATGAATTAAGTAAACAGACCAATTATACAAAGAGGCATCTGGTTTAAAAAAAAGTAACAATACAAATGAAACAGATAAGAAGGTCTTGAAAATTTTAAGATAATTAGTTTACCAAGATTTAGATCTCCATGATTTCTGCAAAACATGTACTTGCCAGACTAGGATTGTAATACTAGATTCATGTAGGTGTTGTGTAACATGAATTAATGCCTAAATCTCATGTTTAATTAGGGTTTTATATTTACATATATGTCCATATACATATTTATTAATTACAAAATATATATTTATATGCATACAAATTATACAAAATATATTAACATAATACAGATATACATATTTATTACAGACAAAATACCACAAATTTGTAATGTACATAACATTGCATATACTAGGCATGTAACAACAAGAGCAAACTTGCAGTACTGACCACAGACATTTGATTTTTTTCAGTCCTCTGGTGAACTTAGAACAGTATTAATTCTTTTATATATCATGCCTTGCAACAAGGCTTTCACTAGCTAACCTTACTTCTGCAAGGCACTGCCTCCACTTCATATTTAGGTTTAATGAATCAAAGGTTAAGCCTAACTGAGGCTTGTTGACATTCAGCAGGTCTGTCTGACAGCAAGTCAAAAAAAACCCTTAACAGGAATTCACTTTTTTCATTCCACTTGATTTTATTCCACATGCTTACCCAACTGTGATTTAAAAAAAAAAACACATAACTAGGAGTCAAAGTGCTGTAAGAACTGGCCTCAACTGCTGTAAAACTATTATAAAGTAGGACATTGAGGTATCTTTCGGTATGAAAAGATGTATTACAAAAAGGAGGGCTTTAGGGATTTTTATACTCAATTTATCGCAAAACTGACAAATTTCCCTCATTAACTCTGATTAAGCCCACTGAATTTTGCTGTTGTTTTTTGGTTACATGCCAAGTGCCAGGAGGCAGCAACATATTTCTGTGGCTTGGGTTGTCTGGTCTGTTTCTGGAAGTTTGCCAGATCTCATCTGACCTTTATAGTAAGGTTTAACCCTAGTAGTTGGACCAAGTCATTCTTGTTAAGATGAACAGACCAGAGCAGCTCAAACCTAGGTCAGTAGTGAAGAAGCATCGTTGCTATTTGACAGCTGTTCAGTGGCTTCTGGGAAAAAGTGTTGGTGTTCTCGGTATGTTTTCTAGTGGACAAGCACTTAACCTAAAGTTTACTGACACAGTTTGCAATGCTCAGCAGAAAGGCAAACTGCTGAGTCAGCAGGGAGACAGTGACTTTCTCAATACGGACTTTTTTTCAAGTCAAACTTGAGGCACCACAGGAAAACAAGCAAACAGAAGGAGATCAGAACAGCTGAATACAAGAATATTTACAGTATTTGAAATCAGGCATCTTCCACTAGTTAAAAAAGAAAAGTCACTTCACAGGAATGGATCTTCTGAGCCACTGTTCGTATTCAGGTAACATGCCAGATACCCTAAAGGAAACTCACCCATCTCCCTGCTCTAACAAATGATAAATTCCACCTGCAGGTCCCTTTTATTCTGCATACAAACAGGCTGCAACAGTCTCAGCTACTGCTGCTGCTTCTGCTTTAACCATTCCAATGGCTACCAGCAGCTTGGTATGGCTTCCCAAAACTAAATGAACACACTACTCCTGTGCTGAAAAACATTCATTTTGACAAATAACGAATAACATTCATTTTGGCTTCATGCACTGACAGAGAAACTACTGAACTAATGTCTATGTATAATTGTCTTCTTATCAGATTGGATTAGGAAAAGATTTTTTTTTTACCAAGAGAGTGGCCAGGCACAGGAACAGGCTCCTCGGGGAAATGATCGCAGCACTGGGCCTGCTGGAGCTCAAGCAGCACTTGGACAAGGCTGTCAGACATGATTTGATTGATGCTCCATACAGGTGGTCCTGTATGGAGCCAAGAGTTGGACTTCATGACCCTTGCAGGTCCCTGCCAACTCCAGATATTCTATGATTATCAAGATACTATTGCTCCAATACATATGCAGGAAGAAAACAAAGCCAAAAACAAGGCAAAGCGGGGGGGGGGGGGGGGGGGGTGGGGCGGAAGGTTGGCAGTAATGAGGAGTAAACAAGAAAGATGAAAGTTATATATGCACTGAAATCTCTGACCTGGAATTCAATGAAACAGTTACCACAATAAACTAGAATATCAATCCTCATATTCCTCCTTCTTGATTGGGATTTCTGTTATCTCAGTCATGAAGTTGTACAATAAACTACCAAATGCAGTGTTAAGAGTTAGCCTATTTAAAATTTAGATCATACACTGAATGGTTATCAACATCCCCTGTCTGTTCCAAGTCTTCCAAGAAAACTGCTAACCTCTGGGTACAAAAATATAGTACTTATCTCTATGTTTAAAGATCAGGATATTAAAGAAAAAACACATTCAGACCTTAATTAAGGTACTTATGCTGAATTCAGCAAGGGACAAGGCTTCAACTATCTGTAAGAAAGGAAGAGGCTTGTGTTGCCAACACCAGAAAGACAGAGTAATAATTCTGTAGCAAAGCAGCAGAGAAGCCAGACAGAAGAGCGATGTGGAAGCTGAGAATGCTCCTGTCCCTTGGCCCATTGGACACCATTTCATTTTCTGTATTTTTGCTCCATTAGCTCAAACTAATGCCTTGCTAATAGGAATGGGGTGGGGGAAAGATGCTGAAGTGTTCTATATTACTTTTAATGGCATTTAAGACACACCAATTGTTCTGCAGGCTCATTTAGCATATAGCACTAAAGAAGTGTCCATATAATTTTATAAATTAAGATATTCTAAGCATCTCCAAAACCTAGCAGCCCTTTTGCAAGAGAACTACAAGATTGTCCTGAAGGTGCCAGCCAACAGCAGTGACCAAGTGAACGGTCTGTCTTGACAAACTCCCTCCTATGCCTACAAGCAAGAAGAGACTAATTCAGAAGGAAGGTATTGCTGTCTTATGCTTGCATAAGAAGTGGATTTGTGAAATCTGGGTAGGTACTACGCACTTTTTGCTGCTCATCGACATCAGGAACATAAGCATGTTACGGGGATTGTAGTGCCTTTCTTTCTTTTAAGAAACTTTATCTATTTTTTCTTCAAATGCCTCAGCCTTAAACTGCCGTCTGAAATACTGCATTTCTTGTTTTCTAAGTTGTTTGTTTGTTTTTGTTGTTGTTGTTGCTTCATGTTACCTACATTAGCTATACCACCCCAATAGGTTCCAGCACTTGCCTCTCACCTCATTACCAGTAGGGTACTCTGTTGATGTTAAAACTGCTTCTAGAGACAGCAGAGCTGCAATAGCGAGTGCCTTGCATCCCACCCTACTTGTGCACCTACAACTCCTAGCAAGAGACAGACCATCCCACACAGATGCATCATCACTATAAGGCACTCTGCCTTGGCTGCCATCCCACTCAGCAAAAGCAGTATCACGTTAGAAATCAGCCATATCATCATGCCTGAAAAAGTGCTCTACTTTCTCCTTTATTTTCATCAGCAGTGAGCACATACAGTCTTCAGAGTACCACGGAAGGACTAAATTCACTTCAGAGTTTCTCACAAAATTGCTGCAGACTTCCTCACACATCAAGAGATGCCACTAGCCAGGAAAGGCAGCATAGGTAATTTTAGCTCATTAGTATCCATTTGTATCTACTCCTTGATTCCATCCTTCAAGCAAGTTTAATGCATCTGGAGCCACTAAGGTCCAACACAGCTCCTTGGATGCCATTTCAGAAGCCAAGATCTGGTTTGACTTGATTGCCCACCCCCAGTCCTCTAATTAAATAGATTAATTCCTTGGCTTCAAAAAAAAAGAAAAAAATCAACCTTTTAGACTACTGGCTTCTTATTCTGACACTGAAAAAGCAGAGAGCTTGGAAAAAAAATGGCTTAAAGCAGGTAATGTGTCTTTCCCAGGGCAGTCAGAAGGAACCTCTTAATCAAGTTTTAAAGATACCTCCCCTGCAGCAAGACACTTTCCCAGGCTCAAGGGGCAGGGGAAAAAAAAATCTCTGAACAGCTTCACATCAAAAAACCTGAGCACACAAATTCCACATGCCCATGAGAGCGATGAGTTAATAGGAACTTATTAAAAACCTTCCCCAGATAGCGTATTTGAGGTAGATAAACATGCTTCAGCTTATCCAATACAAAATATAAGCATGTCTGGGTAGTACAAAGCAAAATAAGTCAGTGAAAAATGTGTTATTTTCAGTGACTCGTTGACCCCACCTGTAGAACCCCTTCAGATCTCTCACCCAATGGACCTTCAAACTTCACACAGACAGAGGAAATGAAAGAAGAAAACTTGGGGGAGGGAAAAGAGGAAATCAGTTTAGCTTTTAACATTTCTTAGATGTATCAAAGGCCTCAGCCATGTAGCTCTATTAGGTTTCTGTGCAGATTCTTGTAAGATCTATGTGGAAAAGCCTTCACTGGGTTCACTGCATGAGGCTGAAGAAAATGCAGACAATATGAATTTGAACTTTGATCTTTTTCTTTCTTGGAAAGCCATCTTCAAAAAATGTTAAAATAAACTATATATAGATGCTGGCAAGTTGCAAGGCTGAATACAAATCTCTGATCCAATACAAATATTTTGCCACTTTCAGCTCATGAGAGTGCACAGCAGTATTCAGGTCTCCCAAACTGAACCACTGCATGGCTACACATCCTCGCAGTTGGTACTAGTATTTGTAATATCCGTGAGGCAAGTTTATAAGCTTATTAAACCCAAAACACAGAAGACAAAAGCTTACAACAAACAAGGACGAAAAAGAAAAGATTAGAGTGCACATGGCAAAGGAAGGCAAGATTAAAACATGCGGGGTACAACACAGGTGGAGGAAAATTACCACAAGCATGCTTTAATACAGTACAACCATTTTTTTTCTGCAGATGCTGGATGGTCTAGACATACTTTCAAAGAACATTCCTGGTAGTTAATCCCTCAACTCTACTAGGGATTTGACAGGGTTGTAATGCTACAAGCAATCTTTATTATGTACTTATCTTTCCCCTCCCTCCTCAAAAAGGAAATCAAGTGTGTAGAGCATAAAGTGCATTTCTTATGATTTGTTAGGATGATCTCCTCCTGACTTAGGAATGTGTCTCCCATTAACCTTAAAGAGCAACTGCAAACATGCAGAAAGAGGGGAACAGTCATTGCCATTTCTGCCTTGTGCATACTAATGGAACTCCACGTATTTTTCCCTGCTCACTTTGTGATCCCCTAGTATGGGGTAAGAAACGAGCAGTGAAAGGAATTAACAACCTCCCCCAACCAAATGTAAAAATCCAATGCTTAAAAAGGGGAGAGAAATAAAGTACATAGAAGTCTCAGCAAGCAGATAGAACATGTATATAGAGCAGGATAAGACTCTTATAGAACCCAGAGAAAACAAATATTAAGAAGAGATTGTAAGGATGGTGAAATAGGTAACTCACTACATTAAGCATTTAGCTGCTTTCTTTCCCATCCCAATTTGAACACAAGTGAAATTCATTGTTTCTCTCACTTTAGTTTTCAAGACCAAGACTCAAATTATTGGAAGTTTCCCCTCTTAGCATATACATGTGCATAAGAACAGAAATCCAGTAGGCTGAATATTTTAAAGCAGCAGTAGAAAGACATTGGGAAGGAGCAAACAAAGACTGGGGGAAAGCAATGTTTATATGATCAGTACTGAACAAGCAAGTTTTGAAAGAGGGATTTGTTTTAGCTGAAATACACTGTCTTTCATTTAAAAGAAGTCATGTGCTTGTCTATAGTCAAAAAGGGTTGGTTTTGATAAAAGAGAAACATTGAATAACATTCAATTTTTTATGAGAAATAATTTACAATAATATTGCTTCCTGACCATTACTAAACGTTTTTTTTTCCCCTCTTTGGTTTGAGTTTATAACAAGTCTCCCCGAATATTTTATCTATTGTAACTACTTTATAACTTAGTTGTTTTAAGTAGTGGAAAAATATTAGGGGGAGGGAGGGCACACTGAAAAACGCAATTTCGTGCACTGCCAAAGACTTTGTTAAACTAATTTCCAGCTTAAATGACAGTCAAAAGATTGGAGGATCCATCTATAATGGTTTCCATGGTACAGTGGTATCAGGGATGGTTACATCACTGACAACGCATTCAGAGGGTTGACAAACATTACCTGCAGCTGGGCCAGCCTCCCCTCTCAGCACCTAACCATTGTCACAGCCAATCTTCATTTTCAGACACATGCATGTTTCCTTTTGCTCTGGTGACCTACCGTGTCTGCCTTCCAGCCTCCAACCTGGAACCCAACCATTATCAAACCTTAACAGAAGGAATTCCCTGGAGATGAGAGACATGTCCTAATCTATTATCTGGTTTCCATTTTTTTTTTCTGGTTCCCTTTTTGTCAAAGTCTTCAGCCACTCAAATGCATTTAATATTACCAGGCAAGCCATACTTTTAACACACACAGAAGTCTTCCCATCCATATAACACACTTCACAGAAGCAGATTCCGAGAAAGACACACTTAAATTAGCCTCCTAATTGTCACTTCAGACTATCACATGTCCTTTTGCATTGTTGACACACCATAGCTGTTTCCTGGCCACTAACCATAACACAATGTTTTCTGGAGGAATTCCCTGGAGATATGAAGAAGCTCCTAGTACATCATCTGATTCCCAGGTCATTGTTCTGTTTCCCTTTTTGTTTAGGTCTGGAGCCAACCAAATGCATTTAATATGAGCAGACAAGACAATCTCTTATTGCACACAAAATTCTTCCATGTTCCCCATCCAATTAGCATGCTTCACACAAACCATATTCCACAAAAGACACTTCAAAAATTTGGTCATCTGATCTTCACATTCAGCCTCTTGTGCCAACCTCCCCTCTCAGACCAGCCTCCATTATCAAATCTTTTCTGGAGGAGATCCCTGGAGATATGAGACAGGTCCTAGTCCATAATTAGATTCCCAAGTCATTGTTCTTCATCCCTTTTTGTCTAGACATTGAGCCATGCAAATGCATTTAATATTAGCAGGCTAGACATTCTTTTAAGACACACCAAATATTTCAGCCCTGTTATGTCTCCGTTCCACCCCTCCGCCCCAGTCCAAGCATCATGATTCACAAAAACCATTATCCACACAACTGCATTAGAGGAGTCATAGCTGTACAACACCTCTTCCATAAGCATGGACTGCATCTAACAGTCTGCCACAGGACTTCCTGCAACAATCTCAGAAATGAGCAGGACCTACATGGGTTAATGTAGGTAGACACCTCTCCCCAGTCCCCTCACAGATTCATTTTAGAAGGAAGCTTGTGTCATCCTGAGCTTCATATCCTTATTGACAAGGGCAAATTACCTGATGGGGCTGTGAACTGGACCATCTGCTGTAGGAAGGAGCACCTGAAGTCTTGTTGGCTGTAGTTCTCTGCAAAATAGAAGATTGACATCTCAAATATTCACCATCTCCAACACGCACAGTCACCTCCCATTTCAACCACGTAAACTCCCATAGTAAAAACAAACAAAAAGTCTCAAGAACCCATAAATATAATATGGTAGCATTACAGCCAGAGGTGAAAAAAGTCTGCTGAATCTGCTACTAATGAACTCTTTAGCCTTTGACCTTAGAACCTCAGCTTTCTCCTCAACTTCTGCATATCACCTACATTGCAAACTTAAATACTGAGCCCTAACATAAGATGGGGCTGCAAAGCATTAGCTTTAGGACAGGTAATTTACTCAGCTTTAAGCAAATATGCTCTAAATTTATGCCCATCTCAGAAACTCATCATTAAAGGAGTTTGTCTGCTTGTTCTACAAAGTTATATTTTTATTTTTTTCCCCTAAATCAATGGTGGTTTAATTCCAGACTTCATGCTACTTTTACAGAAGCTCTTTTGAACTCACAGAAAATAAAGCAAGGTTTTTCTTTCAGGATCCCTCCACCCTCGCTCCAAAGTCAAATTTTAATATATAGCATTCAAATATATCAGTTATTTATCAGCCTTCTCCTGGAAGAGAAAAAGTCTGTCTTTATGATTAATCCCTGTACTTCTTTCCTCTGCCTCTCTGCATTTGTGTTGGTTTTTTTTTTTCAAATCAAAAAGAGTCCATACCATGGCCTTTCATGTCCATATTTTGTATGTCACTCACACACCTTATAATCAAACCGCTTTTTACAGTACAAAAGAATCAAAGCAATATGAGATCTATCAGAATACCAGCAAGAGGATGCTAAAATGGGGGCCAGATTCATATTTGAACCATATGGATGAGCTATATTAAAAAAAAGACAGCCCATGTAATATTTATAGTACAACGTAGTATACTCTTTGTAAGTATGAAAATAAATAGCTTACAGCTTTTAACACCCAGGATATAGTACAATTCTATGCCATTTATAACTACTAGGGCTTATAGATCATGACATATTCTAGAGCTGGCATGTCATTCCTACTAATGAGAAAGAGCCGCTGCTGTAATCATGCTTTTCTATTAGTCTATCAAAAAACAGTTATTTTACAAATTTAATTATTAGCATTACTGTATAACATATCTAACTTCTCCTAGACACCCTTAGAAGGATAAGCATTTTTAACGAACAGTTATGCTGTACGACAGAATAACTCTTTTGATAAAAACTTCAGAAGAGACAAAATGCACACAACATTGATTTCAGCTTTCATTAGCTCCCATAAAGCTATCTTCTTTTGCTACAGAAGAAAGCCTGGTGAACCTATGAATGACAAGTTGAGTAACAAGATAGCTGAAGTTTTTCAGTTTCAAGGGCATCCCCAAGAAAGATATCCCATAGAGAAACAGTATCACAATATTACTAGGAAACAGAAGAACACTTTCCAGACTAGGCAGCAGATGAATACCTTAAAGACATGGGTATAGGATCATTCTTCTGTCTACCCTTACAAACAAGAGGGAATAAGAGCCTCAGAAGTTCTTAGACATTAATCTCCATCTTCTGATTTGATTAAGAGACAGTCATTGAAGAACACTCATAAAAATACTAGTATAAGAAGTCTAATCTCAGCTTTTATTCCCCCTATCTGCCCAGGCTCCCCCTGCCCCCCATTCACAGATCAATGCACAGGACCACTTGCTTGTTACTTGGCAATCGTAATACAAAGTCACAACAAAAAGGCTTACAGCATTCACACACAGGAGTTTCCACATCAGATAATTTGGAGTAGATTCTGAAAGATTTGGAAAATACTTCACTCTGAGAGTCTTGCCAAGCTTTATAGGGTTACAGGGAAAGCTTTAACACCAGACAACATCCCCTGGTTGCCTCTGGGGCTATAGCACTTGAAACAGGTGACTTAGAAAAATTAAAAATGCCTACACATGAACTAACCTCAAGCACACACACGCACACTTGTATTTTCCTAGAATCAGTAGAAATTAGTCAGTCGCTTACCTGTAGGAGTTTGGCCACTTATGCCCAGCAGCGACAATCAGCAGCTACAGCACAAGCTCTACTAGATGAGCAATTTCTGCATGCAGCTCACAACACAAAGGAGACCTCAAGGCACAGCTTTTTTTTGTGAGATATTTTACCAGGGAGAACCTGGGCTGCACTTAGCACCTTAAGGCTCTTCCCTTTCTTCAGAAGAAGTCACCTCTCTCACCACTCTCCCTTTCTTCAGAAGAAGTCACCTCTCTCACCACTCTCCCTTTCAAGGAATAAGGAAGACATACGTAGAATATTTAAAGACTTTCTACTCATAAACCCACACTCTAGTTCTGTACAGTTCCTTAACAACATCATTCAAAAGATCTAAACCAAGCAGCTCTCCACTTCCCCCAGACTTCCAGCAAGCCCCCATGCTTAGTAAACCTTCCGCCCAGCCATTCTACCTTCTCAGCTCGCTCCTGCAAACCCCCAACCCCCAAGCATTCTCAACCATATGTAGGTACAAGCCCCCCTCCCCTCTTGAACTATTAAAAACTAATTAGGACTGCTGGTTCTAATCACCTGCTTGTCCAAGCTGTTCCTAATGTCCTCACCTCCTCTCCTCCTTCCCCCCACCTGTGGAGAGGGCATAAACTCACAGAGCTGCAGGTGACTGCCGGTCTTTTTAAAAGACCGGTGAACATCCATTAAAAAATTCAAAGTATAAGTCAGTTTTTTTGTTGTTTGTTTGTTTGTTTGTTTTTTCTTTTCTGCAGACCATGCTTCTGAAAGCAATAAAACTGCTACTTGGACATATGGTCTTTGGTATCTGAGCTGGGAGTTACAGCAAAAGAGACAAGAAGAAAAAAAAATGATGCTCAGTGCGCTGCATACTGCTGCCCAGGCAATAGTCTGCCTGAAAGGAAACAATCTGACGGGGAAAATGCTTTCTTTCAGGTACAACACGTGCTCCAGGCACATAGCTGGATCCGAGCCTGAACGTGAGGAATGCTGATGAAACACCAGGCTACCTCCAAATCCCAGAGAGCGCAAAACAAAGTGCTTTTCATAGGAATGAAGTGCTACAGATAAAAGAAGAGCAAATGATGTAGTGTATGTGCAAAGCTGCTGTTTTTACACGCAATTCACAGGAAAACAGTTTTCTCTGGAGATTCATGCTACTGAACAGAGTATGCACTGTATTAAGGGGCTAGAAAAAAAACTTTGAGTAAAATACTGGCACATCTGAGTATAGTTCAATGGGAGTGCTCCTGAAATGATATGTTACTGTTCCTCTTTTGGGTTGAGACTATTAATGACGGTGTACAGTACAAGCCAAGATTATATGCAGTCCATAAATACATTCTCATCTGTTCAAGGAGAGCTTCATGGCAAGGCCAGATTTCAAAACTGGGAAAGAAAAGCAGAGCACAAAGAACATGACGTGTAACTTTACTCCAACAATATTTCTAACAGCAAAATAAAGTAAACACTCTGGTAGCAAAGTCAAAGCTTATTACCTGTTCTACAGCCAAATGAATTTGCAAAACCTTCTGATGGGTATGGCAATTCATCCCATTTATCTTGGAAGCGTATCTTAAGATGGAATGAATTACCATCTGGAAGTACCTGTCTCTTTCCATTCACTCACTGGAGAGAGAGGTTGAGCAGCTCATTTAATTGAGACATCTAACTTTCGATGGGTAATGTTAAGTGAAATTAAATCTGCCCACACTCGTTGTTCTCCTTCCTACCGAGGGACCCAGGCAATTTGTCCTTTTCTAGGGTTTACAGGGTTATTATGGCAGCAAATTTGTTATGTAATCGGGGTACCTTTGAACTGTGTTGTGAACTCCTATGAACTTATGTTAATCTTTCAAACACAGCTCGCTGCTAAAGCTGAGAAGCCTTGACTTCCAGGGCTTAGCCAGAATTTTTTGGCTGAGTAAAAAGGGAAGAAATTATTTTTATTTGTAAATGGAGGAAATATAAGATGTAAGCAAATGGAAGATAATACTAAATATTTAATCATCTCAAGAACATTTTTTCAAATTTATGCTTGTATTACTTTGAGAATAAAGTTACAGTTCAGTTCTAGCTTTAGTTCCACAACATAGCAGCAGTTCCTGGGCTCTTCACATCCCTGGCCTAAAATCTTGCTGGCATTCAGCAGATATCTTGCTCATTGGTTTTATTGGAGATGTTCAGAGTTTAGGATGCAGCTATTTATGCAAAGGCTAACATCAAACTACAGGATATATCTTGCACCATGCAATACAGAATTTCCTTGATTTTTCCTAAAACTCAAAAATCCATTTGCTAAATGAAGTAATAATGGTATCTGACAACTGTAACACATTAAGGCACTGAAGTTCTGTCTTTGAAGCTTTCTTTAGACTAGCTTTTCTTGTGGAGGTTTGTATAGCTGTGACTTTTGCAAAGTAGAACCAGTAAAACTACATTAAAAAGGATCAATATTCAATGGCTGCTTATTGACAGGTACAGCCTTTTGGGTTTGCTTGCCTATATCACAGAAGGAGTTTACGAAGAGGAATAGAATTAAAATATAACATTTTATCCTCTCATACTATAAATGATGACATTGTCCCTTATTACTCTCCAGAAACAAATACTAAGTGAAGTCCTTTTGCCATTAACCATAGCAGACCGGGAAGGAAGTGGCTGGTTTTGAAGTACTGATTTTTGTTTATTTTTATTTATTGAGCTTTTCCCACAATAATGCAGTATAGAAAATGACAAGTTATTAATTGCTATTTCAAGTTAAATAGCAAAGGTGACAACTCAACCGATTTTATCTAATCAAAAATAGTGCTTAGAGGAATTACAGTTTGAAATTGGAAACAGCTATATGTCTTGAAATAACATAGACTTCATGCCTAGATATCAATCTATCGCTGCCCCTGGCCTGGCTCCAGATGCTCCTAACCCTTGGTGATTCTCTGTGTGGGGTAGGACCACGCACACAAAAGAGTACTAAATCCTTCATAGGCATTTCCTAACAAATGCCATCTCAGCAGATCAGAGGAGTCAGCTCAGTTGAAAGCATCTCTCTGTGCTTCAAACGTGCTACCACACCTGGCTCCACGGGGAGACAGACCCCACTGAAGCCAGTTCATTACAGATGCACCACTCACCCATGAAGCTATTTTTACTCCTGTACCATAAATATACATGATCCCTTGCTCCCTTCGAAACCTCATCCTATTTTTCAACAATACCAATATTGTGTTGGAAATTCATTGCTAACACCACTGTGGACATAAGAGAAAACAAATTGCTAATACGTTAAAGATCCATGGTTTCTTCAATACCATAAAAGTAAAATTAATTTTCAAGTTCTCTCTCCTCAAAATAAAAAACCCTCCAGAACACACTAAAAAAAACCTACTTTGGAGTGAGACGAGTGGTAAAAAATTCCAGAGACAAATGTATTTATTTATTATTTGTCAGAAACATGAAGACAGGAAACAGTTGCTAATCAAATTAATAACAGGAACATCACCTCATTTGCAGCAGTTTTTACTCTATGCAGAAGTTTTTCAACTCCCTGGCAAGCGCTGCTGGTCAGTGGGTTGGGACACAGAATGAAACATAGTGTTGTTGACGGTGGTGAAATGACAGTACATGGCATGACAATATTGCCTTCTCTTCCATGCAAAGGGGCACAGTGCACTTGTCAGCTAGCTTGGCTGCGGAGTGAAGAGCATATGTCAAAGTGACATCATTGCTTTGCAGTGATGAGATGATGCAGGACAGTCATCAAGTATGTTGTCCCATAAAAGCGTAAGAGCAAGAAAAGACATTAAAAATAGCAGTTTGTCTGGGTATAGTGGTCAGGATGTAAAATGTAACAGACTTGGCAGACGTAATGTTTGTAAATTGTAAATGAAATACATTTGTAAGTTGTATACAAAAAAGAGGGCAGTGGAGGAAAAAAAAAAAGAAAAAAAAACTTTTCTTAAGTTTGTTGCACAATGTCATCAGAGATTACTTCCTCTAACTTACAGAAATCAATGTTATGACAGGAAGAGACAGAGCAGGAGAGATATTGACTGAGCTGTCAACCATAGGAGTACATCTCTGTGAACCTGTGGGTTTGGGCTTTGATGAAGCAAATGCATTCAGTGGACGTTTTTATAGGAACTCAAGTACTCACTCAAAGTACTCACTTGCATTTTATATCCACTCCCTACTCTTGTTTATCAGCATAGCGACTCATAATTGCTGAGGTGCTATTGCCAAAACTAATACGATTTATCTATTGCTTACCCCAAAAGCTGAATCTTTAGGGTTTAGCGATTTGACTTTCCTAGCCATGACGTACGGCTTTCATGGCATTTTGATTCCCACTCTTTTTTCTCTTTGTCACCACTTTAATATAGATATTTTTGCACCCTGGAAGGAAAATAATAATTCCAGACAAAGCCAGGGATGACAGTGTCATGTCTATACAACCTCTCTTTAGACTTACCAACCAGGAGTTTTGCATTTAACAAAAAAAGCTTCACTTAATGACCTCCCATATCCTATATGATTGTTAAAACTAATCATGAATGTATTGGAAATTTCAAAATACATCTTTAAATGCAGATGATGTCCTCAAGCCTTTTAGGTATCACAAAGCGAATAAGGTATTAGAGACTGTGCTACCCATCTCATATCAGGCCTACCTTAGCAGAACTCCCTGGCCAAGCTCTAGCCAACAGTGCTGTAGCCATTAACTCCTTCTTCATTGTCATTTGTGTTGGCAAACTAAAGTGCCATTTAATCGAATCACAAACAAGCTAAACAACTGTTACAGTTGGTGACAAGCAACAACTTCTTTCTTAGGAATTTTAATATGGTGAAAGGACTTCATGTCTCTCTGGGGATGCTAAACGCACCGTGATAAGCTGTGCAGTCAGCACTTTCTCCCAAAGCCAGAGAGTTTAAAGGTAAGCTGCAAAGAGTTCGAGGAACAACCTACAAGTCTTCCAGATGGAGTTGACATAAAGTTGGCATCCTTATCCCATAAAATGTAGAATTAAGAAATTGTAAGTCACAAGACTTGGAAACACACAGAAAGATAAGGAGGAGAAATCATCTCATCTGAGTGAAGAAAAAAAATGAGAAAAACTAGAATATGGAAACATTTGATGCTTTGAGGTCAAGAATTATCCCAAGTACTGCAGAGAAGGTAGGGGAGAACATCACAGCCATATGAGAGAGAAGAAGGTGGATTGGGGGATTTTTTAAAGCTAGTAGCTGTTTTTTGCAGAAAAAAAAAAGACTACAGGGTTTGAAGTAAGTGTCATATTATATTGAATGACGTTACATTATCTGCAGTCAGTAACTTCAATCAGTCAGGGAGCACAACAGTATTGATATTACCAGGATATTTACTCATATTGAAAGAATGCATAATGAAATATAAGATGCACTATCAGAGGAACTTGAAGGAACATATGACATATTTGATGTCCTTCAGTCTCTCACCACTTTCCCTGAGTAAATGAAACGCTAAGGCATGAGCAAGATGTAGGGAACCAACTATAAAAAAGTCTTGGTTATGGCAGGCAGTGGAATGGGATTAGTTTTGTGAGACTGACAGATGTGGCTTTCTTCAAAAATTTGCATAGATTTGCAAAAATGTTGTTAATTAGCTTAACAACTTCATGTTGATTTGAGACAAAGGAATATCAACAGGAACCTAAAAGAATTTTATTGTAGTGAGAGCTGTTCTTTTCCGACAGCAATTCTAAGAAAGATATTTGTCGCATTAAAAAAGCAGGCCAAAATATTAAAAGTGACTCAGAATCTTTGAGGGTTTCAGGTCTGAGGTGTTAAAAGATAAAAAAGTGACCATACAGAAGACTGACACTGAGCAGGAGACCTTCAGTTACACTACAGAGAGTATCAAAAACATTAGAAGAACGTGAAATTTAGAACAGTGGATGCTTTCATAAAGGTGTGTGTCTTTCCTTCCTTTATTAATGTCATGAAAGAATTCAGAATTAATCTTATGTTGAAGATTATAAGAAAGTCAAAAGAGACAAGAGCCTTGACAAGATGATACAAAAGACAATACTGCAGAAATTGAAGTACAAGATGGCAGACAGAAGATGTGCTAATAAGAATATTTTGCATGTATTACAGTACTGGGAGGCATGAACATGAATCATGAAGGTTCAGGAAAAGATAAAAATGAAAATCTTTATTTGCAAACAATGCAATCATAGAAAGGTGGAGGAGGTACTCTAATGATATCTTTAATGGTGAGAAAGATAAAAGTGAACAGCGAAGGCCATTTTCTAGATGAATGAGTCATTCTCAGAAGAATCAAATTTTTAAAGCATTCAAAAGGCAATTAGACATTCAGGAATAATGCTGGCAATTCCTGCTAAATTATTAAGACCAGGAAGCAATAAGTGTAGTCAAAAATTTTGCAAGCTAATTTTGAAAATATTCTAAAGGAATGGAAGGAGAGTCATATTTCCAATTCCAAAGTAGGGGTATATTGGAAATGTAAGAATTATTTGTACATTTCTTCTCATTACAACCTCAAAAAAACACCTTCCATATCTTTTACAGGCACATACTTATTAAGCAGAGGAAACAGAGAGAGACAACGAGTATTGGTGTCTGGCAAAGACCATGATGTTCCCTCCCAAGATTACTCACAAAAAGAAAAAAAGAAAAACAAGCAATCAATTTCAGTTAGATATGGTCTCAAGTGAAAACAGTGATATAAACACAATTAAGGTGTAATTTCTTAGAGGATTTAGGAAGAATATACTAGTGGTTCTTCAGGCTTTAGGACGCGAATCTGACATCTTTAACACCACATTAAAAGCATGCAACTGTCTGTGTGACTTGTAGAAAGTTGAGTACCTTCTAAGCAGGGAGACAATGAAATTTCTGCTGTGTTTCAAAGCAACAGAACACTAAGGCAGAATGAGGAACTAGCCCCATACTTTTCAGAGTGGCCCAGTTCCTGGGGAAGTCTCACACTGGAAGGAACTGAAGCAAACTGCCTTGACTTCGGAGAAGTCGCTGCTGTAGAAAAGATGAGGTGGGAAGAAAACGTTGTTTTCAGATCAGTAGGCATACCAACATAAATTCAAGGAATATAAAAATAGGTAAATAGCTGTGCAATTATAAGATCTTGAGCAAGCTTTCTGTCAGTCAATGACCTTGGGCTGCAAGGAGTTTGGTAGCTTAAACACTGGCCAGCATTAAATGATGGTGCAAGTTTGTGGAAGGAGGAAATTCAACTGTTTGCTACTTTGGCCCTAATGTCAGTTGGGAAATTTCTCTTTCCTAAAAAAAAAAAAATAAACAGACAGCGAAGTAAAAGAAGGATCATTTGAGTAGTTCAGTACAGTTACTGCATAATCAGTAGCTGACCTAAGAAGCTGAGAAACAAAAAGGGTGGCATAATACTGCAGTTTGACTGTAGTCAGGGCTAGCATAAATTAACTAGCAAGGGTGACAATCGCTATGACTGTGAAGTACATGGTTTATACCCATCAACTGCCATAGCTGTCCAGGCTCCTGGGTACAAAAAGCACTTTCATTTTGTTACAAACATTCCTACAGAGAATACGGTTAGTTGACTGTTTTTCCTGTGATCCACACCACCGCTGTTACTGCCCAAGCAATGTGTTGGAACATGATTTTTGTATACAGATTTTAGTAAGCCAGGTAATACTCTTCTGCAAACAGCATTTATCTAAAGGCTGTGAGATCCTCCCTCTCTTGTCTCCGCCACCCTACCCCTTCCATGAGTACGAGCCTTTCAGTTCTCCTCCTTGTTGGAGCCCTTGTGCTTGCTCCCCGTGTTCAGTTTGTACTCGCTCCCCCATCACAGGATCTAAATCACAACAGGGAAGGTGAGACAGGCATTCAAATGTGCCTGTCACTGCAGGAGGAGAGATGCGACAGAGTGGCTAGAGCAGCAATAACCGAGGAAATATATCATCCCGGCTTCTTCAGATGCCCCTCCCCGCACCGCGATCGAGGCACACCATGGCAATAAATTCTTCTAAGAGCCCTTAAATCTATCACACTAATTGCAAAATGTGGAGTAGCAATTCATCTTTCCTGGTAACGTTGTAATGCATGAATTTGCTGTAAGAATTTTTTAAATATTTCCTCATGATTAAAGCATAAAATAAAAGAAAAAGTAACATCACTCTGCCTACTTTCAGGCTAATGCTTCTTTTTGAAGCCTGGAGAGCAGTTCAGGATTGAAAACATGAAAGATAAGGAGAACTGTCAGTAGAGAGGGAAGAACATTTCCCTGCTCTATTCACATACAGTCTTAGCATTTAAGACACTTTTTTCTAGACTGCAGAATGAATAAACAGTACCCATATTTTTAGAAAACCTTCTCTTTAAATTTCCTTTTGGAAATCTTAAAGCAATTCTCTATTTATTTAGCATAAAGAAAAAGTGAAATTGGAATGTATTTTAGCAGATAGGTCAAATATTTAAAATAACAATATTCTTTTCAGTTGGTTGATAAATATAAGTGGGAATATAAATTGATAAATATAAGTGGAAAGACACTTCAAGGAAAACATAAGCAATAATGAGAGGCAAACTCAGGACTGTAAGCGTGCCCTTTGTCAATTTGTTCAGCACACAGTAACCTTGCCAAATTAAGGAATTTCCAAGTGCATTAGGAAAGGCTGCCCTCTTCAGACAAACTTAATAAAAGGTACCCAAAGAAGTTCTAAGTGTCTTGAAGCTAAAATAAAGATGTGGTGAAATAAACTGGGCAGTGCCATATCAAGACAGTAGCAACTTTCTTCTGCTTAATAACAATTTGCTACTACATAAATAAAAGAGTGTCTTCTAGTCCCTAGCTGCATATTAATGCGAGTTTGCTCAGATTCACTACAGATCCATTTATATACTTCCAATATGGATATTAAAACTTTCACCCCTATGCTGAAATACAGAGACATTAATTAACAAAGCTACTGAGTCTGAGTTTCCCCTGTAAGGTCAAATGGAAAAATGACCCAGTTTGCAAGACTGAACTTTTATTGCACAGAAACTTTCATTAAACATGATAAAGTTGCTTCCTTTCTCAAGACAAAAACAAAAACAAAAAAACTTGCATTGTAGATATATTTCGCGCTCCCTAATGACGCAAAATAGTGAGTTGAAAAATGTTTTTGTCACCCTAACTGGTGTTTTATACTTCATGTCTATTTCCATTTTCCTTAAAGCTTTCCTGAACTAATAGTAAAATGCGCTCATTTAGCTAGAAAGACACTTTTCCTCACTGTTGGTCATCTGAGTGTCTTCACAGGTAATTTTATGGATTTTTATCTTCCATCACATCAGGTTGCAAAACACAATGCCACCAGTTGCTCTTCTGGAGAATATGGATGCTAAACATGAATTTTCATAAGGAAATGATCTCTATAGGGAAACCAACCATGTCGGTTTTACTGGTGCAAAGAACAGCTTCTAATTACTGGGGAAGCTGATGTGGATATAAATGTTTTTAGCATTTTTTTCCTTTGAAAACTGTAAAGTGTATCATGGAATATGCTGAGAAGACACAGAAATACAGATTATGCTCCACATAATCAACCTCAGGGTGAACTATCAAAACTTTTCAAGTCCTTTAGCTAGACTGTACTAGACGAATTTTTAAAACAGATGTTAACTGTCAATATAGCACCCTAAAACTGCTTCGGAACAGGGAGCAGAGATGATGTTACAAGGAAGGGAAGTATCGCCAGTGACAGAAAGATAAAAAGGATTTAGCTGCTAGCTTGATGGAGTCTCTCCATTCATCCTTAGCCAAGGCTTTTTTTTTCAGCTTTTCAGCAAAGCCTCCAATGTCACCATGTCTCAGGGGAACATGCCTGTCTGCCCAGTAAGTTTGTGAGCTGAGATATGGCTCTTTTTCATCACAAAACATTTTTTTTTTGTCTCAAAACACTTCCCCTAAGCATGATAAATCCAGTTCAGTCCATTTTATATTCTGCTCCAAACTTTGACTTGAGTTTCCTGCCTCCTTCAGCACATCCCGCAGCTCTGTACAACAAGTAATATCCTCCGCAACCATTCTTTTTCATAGGACGTCTCTTGACTCTGGGATGCAGGCATCATTTCTAACTTCACTTTAACAAAAAAAGCCACACACTTTCAACTTTAACCATGTGGGCAAGTCCCTCTGAAGACTCCTCTTTTTTGCCTTTGTTAAATAGGATTCAGTTTAAGATGTACTTTAAGTTAAACATTACTTAAACGCTTTGCTGAACTGGGGCCTGAAATGGGACTTTAATTTCCTTAACAACTCTCAATATACCATTACAAGAATAAATGTAGAAAAATCAGACTTTCTGAAAAAAAAAATGTGTCCCAAGGGCACCAGTACAAGCAAATTACAGAGAAGTTAAATAATGCCAAGCTATAAATCTCTTATCTACCAACACTTATCCATCTGTCTTACCAGCATGTTAAGGAGCAGGTCTCATTTAAAAACTGAGATGTTAGAGCTAGAAATGAATACTTGCCTTTTAGTCCCCTCCTATACTATGGTACTCGGTTTCATGTATAATTGATGGGCTGAAATTTTAAGATAGATAGTGTAAATAAATTATGAGTATTCAAAATATCTCCCTTTTGCCAGTAAAACCCTGTTATTCTTCACTCTGACTCGGCCACCTCTTGTGCTGCTATCTGTATTTATAGGAGCAGTATTTTCTGCAATTTTGTGGTACACTTACTAAAATTATTTTGATGGAAAACACAACCATGATTTTGTAATAATCAAAATACAGTACATTTTTTGTTTGGGTATTTTTCCTTCACTCAGTTGAGTCACAGTGTAAAAGAAAGGCATTATTAGTTGAATACAAGCATTTTATATGCCATTGCTAGTTCTTGCACAATAGAATTCCTGAGATCTCTGCTGTAATTCTTTCCTGCAGTGAAACACAGGGGTGTCCACATTGGCATTCTTGAATTTTCTTATGCTGTTAAATTATAAGACTGCTTGTGCTATGAAGAGAGATTGGGTTATGAATTTTCTGACGTGACAGACTCCGTTCTATAAACCACTAGCAAGTCTGGAAATGCCATTCAACATTTTCAGCTTTGGAATTAATTTTATTCTCCTCTTTCCCATGAGGAAATTGCAAATGTTTGCAGTTTTACTGGTGGGGAGCACAGTTTCCATGACAAAGTCACATCCCTGGGAAAACCCCAAGTACTTCTTCTAGTCGTGGGAGGAGAGAGCCGTGGGTGTACAGAGGTACAATTCTGTCATGACAACTCTGCACCTGTTGTGATTCATTGAGAAAGTCAAGCAAGGATCCTAAAACTAAAAGGCTGCTCTGCAAGATCGCTGCAGGATACTTTCTGTACAAAATGAGGCTAATGAACTTGGAAAAAAATGATAGATGCAATAGCTTTTATGCAACACATTAGAAGTCTTTTTTTTTTCTTTTTTTTCTTTTTTTTTTGTAAAAGTACTGGCCTTTTCTCCTAACACATGCAAGTTTTTCACTTATTTCAGGTGAATAAGAGAGCGGGTCAGAGGAGTAGTCAGATGAATCTGCTTCCATCCAGCATTACGGACCTGGCATAAAAAGTGAACTGTGAAGTAACTGATACCACTTCTAAAAGTTAATATAATATTCTTAAACAAATGACTTCGTTTAGTGACAGTTTATTCTCAGTCACAGCCTACGGAGTCCATTTCAGAGCTTCCTAGAGTAAATAATGTGAGCAGTGAGAACTCTGCTACAGACAGCATTTGGCAATAAAAAGAATTTGAACAGGTAAATGAACGCATGGAAATGTATTAATAGAGAAGAAACACAAGAAAGGAAAGCTTGTAATTGGATAAAATACAAATTCATATTTAAACATCAGAGGAAGCCAGCAGAAATTCAGGGACTGTATGGAGATTACTGATTTTTCCTTAAATAAAACCGAGAAAGCAGCCTAGCTGTCTGTCTCCCAAGCACTGGCTGATAAATTCGCTCCAGGAGATACAATTTACTCTTGTCTGTCTCCATTTTCTAGGCAAAAGCCATCAAGAAAGTAGCACCATTATTCCAAAATCTTCGAGCTTCATGGTCCTCTCAGATGCTCAGATGGGGAAATGGGGAAGGGGGGGGGGGACAAAGTTCCTCTCTAAATACCCAAACCTCTCAACATTTTGACATAAACTCATTACATCCATTCAGAATTACTTCAAATTCTACCCCTAAAATAGACAAGCGTAAAACTCGAGGCTTCAGCGTGTATCTCCAGGTCTCTTCAATTTGGGCAGAAAATCCCTTGGTGAATGCTAGGTGATTTCTAACACCTTCCTGTCATGCCAAAGAGAAGTTGCCACTCGAGCTGACCACCAGGCTCACACATGCAAAACCAAGGTCAATTTTCTCATCACTTCACCCCTCTGCAAGCATCAGCATGGTCGTTCATGAAATGTCTGCAGCCTGCTTTCAACACCTGAACACTTTTGAAGGCAGAGTATGAAACTTTTCACAACCTTAAAAGTAACCTTCAGTTAGCAGATGCGACACCTGAGTAAAATAAGTAGTTCTAAACACCTTCTCACTGGATTTGAGGAGGTCAGGTGGGTGGAAATGAAAAGCTCATACTCATAGATTCAAGTTCTACAAATTGTCTGGAATATTGCTCTAAGAGTTGAAATGCAGAGAAAAAACAGTTCTGACTGTATCACAAAAAATGCATGTTCATGGAAAAATACAGAAGAAAAAAAAAAGAGAGATCACATTCATTTAAAAAAGAAAAAAAAAAGAGGAAGAAATTACTCAAGCCTATTTTACTGCACTTAAACACAGTAGAAATCCATTCAAGCACCTGAGTGGGGGGCAGGTAGAGGTTAGTTTAAATCTAATCTGGCTTTCCAGGTTGCAGGCAGAAAAGTCGTGATTCAACCTACACAATGTGCTTAAGTTTAAGCAAAAAAAAACAGCAAACGAGGGCAGAGATCCAATGGAGTCCCAATGAGTCCTTCATCAGGTGTGCAGAAGAGGTTCAGTTGTGTAATATCAGCCGTGTGTTAAGCCAAGTCCTGTGTCAGGGTATTTGGCTAGTAGAAACACAATCTCCAGTTGAAGCAGGCCAGCTTTCCTTCTAACATGAAAGTTGTGTCCAACATGCTGCATAGACACCGGCTGCATTAATAGGTTTAACAGCAGGAATTCCAAATTCCCATTTGAAGCAGCGGGTGTTTCAGCACACTGTGCTGATGAACGACTCTGTGCTTGGCCAGCACTGCTTATTCCAGCTCCCTCGGAGACACGGCCACTTCCCTTCCAGCTGGGTTATGTTGGTCAGATGTCAAGATTTCGTAACACCCCTTAGGTCCAGCTTAGGTACGCCAACACAAGTCTGTAGTGTAGGTTTGGATCGTGCATGCAGACACAAATACTGCACGATGCTTCAGCAAAACAGTGACTGAACATTTGGTCTGTGTCCTTGCACCTTTGAGACGGGACTTTCAAAGGAGTTTGAATTTCACTGGTAGATGAACACGTAATAAATATCCCTTCATTCCTTTGAAGAGGTCAGTCTGAAGCTGTAATGAGTCTGCAAATAGTGATTAGCATCTAAAGTGGCACCCTCAATAATAAAATTTCTGTGAGCCAGATTCTAGCTTCCTGGAAGTGAAAGACACTATTCACATTTACCTCTCAGGGTCTAATTTTGGTTTCTTACTGCTAAATGAGAGGTCACAAGGTATCAGCTCTAGCAAATTGCTCCTAGACTCTTCAGGTAAGATTCAATTCTCAGCATTTTAATTGCACGCCTTCTGGAGGCTGCAGTCTGCTTTCTCCTGCTCAGGTACCTGAAGAAAGGTACCTGCTGTCAGCTGGGCTGCAGGACGTGATACTTTCCTAGTCCAAAGGCTCTGCTTCCTCCAAAGCAGGCTTGAGGAATCATCTCAAGTCTGATTGTCCCATTACGCTCAAAAATCCTGCTGCCCAACTCTGGAGCCAGACGGAGCTGTGGGGCCGTAGGGGTCCTTGTGGTATGCTCTGCACCTCCTCCTACCCACGGAGACCAAGCCCGCAGCAGCCGCTTACCATCCAACTCTTGTCTTCCGTAAAGCATTCCACTAATAAATGTTGCCAGAAAAAAAATGGGACTAGTTAAAAGCACACGGGAGAGATTTATCCTGCCATCAAGCTGAAGCTTAGTAAAACCAAAGTAACAAATGAACAAACCCACAGCCAGGTCAAAATATCTGAACCCACAAGCGGGGAAGCATTCAAGCAACAGCAAAGCTTTCATTCCTAACTGCTTCTGCAGTAGTAGGTGTTAAGCTAATCAGAAATGCCTCCTGGAAACAAACCTAACCCAGGCAGGCTGTTCCAGGAGAACAAATGGACAGAAGAGTCTCCAGATGCCCATGGAAACACCATTACCTCTACTGCTACCTTCTGCTGCATCCCACACAAGGACGTTGGCCAAAGAGTTCGGAGAAAAGGCCAAGCACAGACCTGGGAGCTGTACATTCCCCAGAGAAGACTTCCTCTGCTGTCATTTTTAAAAATCTTAGTCTCTTACTTTTCTACATTAATCTTGAAATTGGCTCCATTTTCTACGCTTGACTATAGAAAGCCTCTCTGAATTCCCTGAAATAACAATATTAAGCAGAACACCAACGTGTTTTTAAAACACTGCAGCTCTCCAGTCTCTGCCTGCCACTCTGTGGCACATAGCAATTTAAAATTATTGAAGCTCTCAAATTAAGTGCTTAAATTTGAAGATGATCACCACTCCGAACATGTGAATTGTACAGCTATCTGAACTATCAAAGTGCTTCAATTTACTCTAAGCAGGTCATTTTTGGAAGTGATAAGGGAACCTGTGATTGCCCATCCTGCACTGATTTAAAGCTAGTGAAGTTTTCAATTCATTTTTACAAGTACTGGGGCATGGGTGATTCTGGTACACATCTGAGCAAGTGGGGGGGGGTGTTGGTTTTTTGTTTTGTTTTGTTATTAGTTAGTCATTTTGCTTCAGCATTTTCATTCAGAAGTCCAGTCAAAGAATGTGTTTATCCCTAGTTCTTCCACTGTTGTGTGGATATAAAAATTGAACACCCGTACCATTTTCAAAGTCTTCAATTCACTTAATATACAGCATACAATTTTCTGAATGTACTGAAAATTTCATTGCTTTGTAGCTACAAATTGAAACCTATAATGCTCATCTCCAGGAAGCAATCATTAATGCCTTTTTTTACAATAGAATATACTTAGTCTTGCAATTTTGGCACACAGTGCCTTTTGAAAGTATTTTCTTAAATGAACTGGTAATAGCCAGTTACTCCCTGTAATATATTACTCAGTGATGAAATAGTTATATTCCATACACAAACCTTTCATAGCTGCAAGGACTATAAAAACATAAGAAATCCTTAAACTGCGGGATGATTCTTCCCTCTGCCATTCAAAGTAGCTTGGGGCCAGAATGAGGCCTTGCCAGGTTTTTTGGATTTGGACAGCTTTCCACATGTTCCCAGAATTGTTAAATATTGCACTATTTCCCACACTGCATAAAGTTCAATTAGAGAGACTCTTTTTGTCGGCCTTTCTCTTGTGCTCCTCCAACTGCCCCGTGGCACAGCTGTCATGGCTGATGCCTTGCCCTGATTTGCAACTCCCAGCAAACATTTCCCATTTGCTTTTCTGAATAGTTTCAATGATACAGCATAATTATTTGAAAACTCTGATGACTTCTGGCATTTGTTATAAATTAATTCCACTCAGTACCTAGTCTTCTAAAGGCACAATCTTTCTCTATCAGAAATAGCTTCTGAGATGAAAATTTGGAGGTTAGCCTTCCGGTTGTAGACACTTGAAAATCAAATCTCTTTTAAGTGGAACAACATTTGGGTTATTTGGCAGCACTTCTGTTTATACATCTGTACTGGCCCATGATCTACTGCACAGGATGGGCATTACCACTCGTGCTTCACCTGCTAAACTAACATCTGAGCTGGGAGGTGAGCGGTTCTTGTACAATATCCACCGGTAACTCATAACTGGTTGATAGGCACCTCGTGTTTATGACACCGAACAACCTTGAACAATGCGGAATTGTTTCCATTTGAAAGCTTTCTGTCATCAGCAAAATTCTGTCATCAGCAAAATTTAACTAATTCCAGTGTACAGCTTTTGAGTCATACAATGCCTGTGTTGTATCCATCTACACTTTTCAGAATAATGGCCAGTCAAATATCAGAGGTGAGATAATACAACTGTACTTGACATTTATCTATTATCAAATCATTCACTCGAGTTTACATTGATTTAAGTGTGCACGCTGCACGTTGATAAAATTATTTTTATTGGCTTACCATGACACATCAAGATGTTTCAAAGTAATTCATAAAGGAGGCTGTCATGTGATTTCATAAAAAGTATGAAGGGTTTTTTTTACATCGTTTGATGTTCCCTCAAATTATTAACCCTTGTGTGAAAAATCAGTTTACAGGTAATTTTCCAGCTTGAAATCCAGGCTTCATCTCAACAATTTCTTTTCATTTTGTTGCATACAGCAACGCTTAAGAGTTTGCCTGTCACTGGAAGAAGTATAACAGTTGCAGTTGCTTAGTTTGCTAACTGCTGTGATTGCTTACAACACTGTTCTTTGGCATTTTGACCGTAATGCTGCATTCCCCATTATTCTGCAAGATTTTCTTGGTTCGTTGCTTTGATGAAGAGTTTAGTAATTTATCTGCTGTCTCATTCACACAAGCATTTCCCTAGTGGTTTGAGCTTCACCTGAAGTTTCCTCAAGTTTATGAGTATTTATCGTAATTTCCTACTTTACCTGTAACGCAGATGACGTAACAGCAGTTTCAGAGTGGTCAAAGTCTTAATCAAGTTCAGCAGTTGAGCTGGTCGAATGTTTTACTACAATCCCCATTACCAACAGACTGAACGTCTTCATGATATTAGCCTTGTTCTCACTTCTACTCATACTGCCTCTTATTGCAATGTCCTTTGTTTTACAACTTTTTGCTGCATCTTTTTTTCAGAGGTATTTTTGAGGAGTTAATGCCTTTTCTGGCTTGTTTCTTTTCTGTCCTTCAGTTATGCAGACTTCAGACACACTTCTTTGAAAATCAATAACAGCTGTTGCAACATCTATGACACGATCATTCAAAAAAAGACAATGGCATGTCAGTGCTGACTAGTAGAGGACACAAGCCTCAACACACGGGAACTCTTTTTGTCGGAAATCTGTTTTCTTGTGTCTTGATTAGTCTTTTCTTTAAGCATTTTCAGGATTGTAAAAATGAAGATTTGGAAAAGAATTCCAAAGCTGTTTTGGCCATATTCTCTGCATTAAGTTGGGATCGAGCAGTTGTAGCCTCTTTCCTATCAGTTTTGTATGCTTTGGGACATTAAGTTTCCCCTCAGGCCTCTTTGTGCTAAATTAGACAAATCAGTTCCTTCACCTTGTTTCTCTAAGCATGTTTTCTAATCCTCTTTTCCTGTTGCCCTCCTCTGGACTCTGTCTGGTCTGTTTACTCTTAAGCCCAGTTCCCAAAACCATTTTTCAGCTCCAGCCACACCAGTTCCACGAGAAGCAGATCACTTTTCCTACCTCTAGAAAAAAATTAAAACATCCCAAAGCGTCATTCTCATATTTTTGCAGCAGCATCACAAAAGGGAGTGGTCATTTTTAATGCATTTGTTCTTTAGTCTTATCAAAACAAAAACTCTGGTAACTTCTGATAGCATTTCATCTACACCATCTAATGTCTTGAAGAGCTGACCTAAATTTCCTCTCAGTGCACAGCTGGTTTTAAACCAATCCCCAGTGACCCCATCCCATTTGGATGACTCCTATGACTTGTAGATAGCCACACTTGGCTATCTCAGATCAGTTCCCTCTCACTCTGATCTCTGGCACTAATTATCGTTTTTTACGCATGCTGATCTAAAATACAGGGATCATGCTTGGTTATTGCTTTCTCCAATATATATTAACTATCCCAACTTTTGTTATTGACGTTATTGCAAAGAGCTGGCCAAGAAGTGTTGTCAGTCGGAGCATGCTGATGGGTAACTCCATAGTCATAATTGGCTCTTAGCCTATGAGTGATGATTCCGTTTCTGAATTAAGGTTATGCTCACTGAATAGTAACTATCTTGTATCCTTGGATATATTACAGATTTTTTCATTTTTAAATTGCTTTTTGTCAGCATTGATGATTACACACTCCAAGGATTTAGGGCTTGCATTTGTCCATTTCTTTCATTACCTCTATCAACTTCCATTATTGTAGCTATTGTTCTAATGCTCTAGAAATTCACTTACCTTCTTAATATCAGAAAGGACTGTCATAGAGGCCTGGCTTTACCAATGGCTCACAACAAGACTCACAAAACCGCCAAGTCCAGTACTTTGCTAGTGTGGCCACCTTAGTGTATTTTTGATTCTTGACTTTATTTTTTTTTAATGAATATAAGCTATAGAACTATCAATCAACTGATAGCCTGTCAAAACAATGAAGTTCATTTCTTCTGGCCTCTTCAACCTGTTAGACTTAAGTGGCCCTACCAGGAGTTAAAACTCCAGCCATTACAGATGACAGAATCATCAAAACACAGTCCTCTTCATTACCTCAAGGGGTAGCCCTCAAAGACTGAAATCTCAGTAGTGATGCTCATAATGATTAACATTCCTGCTGCAAAACACTGCCCAGCATTTCAAAACACTTCTACCTAAAGCTAACATGAATGCATATGTAGGCAATGAAACCAAAGCAGTCTGTTCTGGGAAGGTGCTGAATACTCACAGCTTTCAGTGAATTTCTGGAATTAAATATGAACAGTAGGTGAAATAACAGACCTAAGAAAGACAAATACAGTAGCATATGGCTATCATCTTTTCAAGATTGAAATAAACCTTTTTATTAACTTAAATACAAAATTCTTAAATTGTAAAGTGACTAATTGCTTCTTTTTATATAGTTTAATTGATGGCCTAAAGCCAAGAAGAGCTTTAAAATTAATCAAAGTTTCATAAATAATTGTGACTTCACTGTGATACAACCCTGAATAATGGACTAAATAATAGGTTAATCAATCTACTGCTTCCTTACTGCACTGAATATCAAATGAAACTATTCACCTAGTATTCATTTATATTTAGTTGTAAACACTTAGAAACCTGACTCCTTGGCATATTGAAATAGGATGGAGTATTACAGTGTGACATGTTCAGAGAGGACTTGCCATCCACCTGAAGCTACAGACCAGGGTGACAGTAACACGTGTGGTACAGCTTGCTTGATATGTCAAGGAAAAGGTACAAACACTTCTGTAGCCCATCCATGAGCATCACTTCTTTGGGAAAGTCCTCCCTGTTGTCTGCAAAATCCTAAGGGCCATACAAGCAGCGCATGGAGCTGGACAATACAGTCCATCAACGCAGGTCGCACACAACATGCTGTCTAACACCAGCTTGCAGATTTGAGGTGTATGTAGGACATTGGTTGTCCTACATGCTCTAAAGGACTTCCACCAAGCTGAGGAGTCTTTACTGCTATAAGACTGATACCACTCCCAAATAACTTCATATAATCATGTTTTAAAGGTGCTTATTATGAAAGATTCAATCCAGCTTATAGTATGCAAGAACACAGTTAGCATTTGCTGTGAAAATGGACCTGAATGTGGAGGAAGACATGGAGATAATCATGAAATAAATATATCCATGAGTCTACACTGAAAAACAAATGTTTTGAAAGTAGGGCATTTGTAAGTCAGGTGCCAAGCTAACAAGTTGGCAGGACAGCATGTTTTCTTTAACTCCTTTCACTAGTTCTAGGTTATATTTTCAAATGTCAAGTCACATTTCAGATCAGCGCTGCGTATTTTCTTACCAGCAAAGCAAAGCAATGCTGGTCTTCTGAAATAAAAGTGCATTTTTATTTGAGAACACCCTGTAATATACCGGCAGCCAAATTAAACTGCATTTAACATTTCCTGTGCTGGTTTTGTATTATTTATTAAATGCTTCAATTTAGTAAAATGTATATATATATAAAATATGAATATTTTTGAAACTACATTACCATTTCTAAAATCCCTCTGACAAGGGCTTTGTTGTTCAATGCTGCTGTAAAGAAAGCTGTGCTAAAGGGAGCTATTTGGACTGCACAACAATGAACTTTATTGATCCTGCAAAAGCCATAAACACTGTTACATATTTCTGAGTGCCATCCATGGGCACATTTGCCATCAGCTGATAACGTGAGTGTCTGTGTGCCTATGTATTGTTGTTAAAGACAATACCAGTATGCAGCAAACAATTCAGCTGACACATGTTCCAGAATTTCAAATTCTGGAGTGCAGCCTTTGCAACCTTAATGTTCTGTTACTGTAATAATATAAGTTTAATTGGCATCGACCTTGTACCCACAGTGAAAATGTGATGTTATCCAAAACTGCAAAGATTTTCTGTCTTTTTTTTCTACAATAGGTTAAGTTGTTCTATTTGTGGCCTTGACAACAACACTTGTACGCCAGTCCGTTCACTTGAATGCATAAAAACAAAACAAAACAAACAAAAATGGTAACTATGCACCTAAATAAGTGTCTTCACAAATACTGTGTCAGGGTATTCAGGAAGCACCATATTTGTATAAATTCTGTGTATAAAAAGTACTAAGACATATAGTAGTGTGCCAATGTCTGGATTTACCAGTGGGGTAACGTTAACTTGTATGCCTCCTTGCCTAGTCCAGCAGGACATCTGTTGGTGTATGTCTTTGCTCCTATCCAAGCACATTTCCTTTCCTAAAACTCCTAAGTTTGGGAGAGCTGTGTGCTTGCATGGCCAAGTCTTATCCCATCTGGAAATTACGCATGGCTAATTTGTGTGCCCAGGCTGGGAAGCATAGAAAAGAGAGCTCTTGGAGTCTGGTACCATAAATGTAGCCAACGTCAACAGGGTTTATTTCACAGTGAACATTAAAGAGGAGATTTTCAAAGAAACAGAAGAAAATCATGAGTAACCTGGGATCAAACACCTTTAGGCTCCTCTGAATAGTGCAAGCTAAAACAAAACAGCCAGTACACTGGCCCATACCAATTGCCACATTATAACACTCCCTGAGGCTTCAGTCCAGGAAATCAGGATCTTGTTTATGGAAACGTAATTAAAGTACTTTCCTTGCTTTCCTGTAATAGACACTTTAGCACCTGGTAATCAAGGGGAAATAGCTGAAAAATCAGTCCTTGAGTTTCACTTGCAATAGAAGCCTATTTGCCTTCCTGGCCCCAAAATCACATGCCAGGGCTTCTTTGACTCATTGGCAACAAAAGAGACCACACAGCCCTTAATCCTCTGCTGCCTGGTGCACCTACCTGGAGAAGCTTTTTTTGCCTTCCCACTAACATAAATTCAACTATTTATCATGCGTTTTTAAGAGGCGCAAGTGGTTTACACTGTTTAAATGTTTGGATCCTTATACCTGCTGTGATGCTGAGAATATCAAATGGGAATCCTGCCCTTAACACCCACAAGTGATTCACATGCATGTTTCCCTTGGCTCAGACTGTGCTCAGGCCCATCTGTTTGAAAGCACCAATCCTGCCTGATGGTACAACGCTCACACAGAGATGCCAAGGGACGGGAACGCTAAGGAGGATAGCGCTAGCTCACATAAGGCTACAAGAGTCCCTTCCTTTGCTGCCACCCCTGCAGACACACAACATCATTTCTGCTGCAGATCCTGCTGAAAAAAAAAAAAAAGGGTTCACATCTGCTCACTCGAAGTATGCTGCCATGGATGTGAGATACGCTCCAAACGAGCTCCAGCTACACGTTGTGGCTGCTGCAGATGAAGCCTTTCTTCAGATGCTTGCCCAGGAGCTCATGCCCATAGCAGAGATCTGTAGCTCAAGAAACGGCGATTCTATTGTGGGCAAACCTCCTTCTTATATGAAGGAATTAATCCAGTGGAGGTGCCACAGGGACCTTCACAGGGCTCCCCCTCCCCACGCTCGAGTCCTAAAATTCTAATGAAAGACACAACTCAGAAACAAAGGACTCTGAGTAATGAAATGATTAAAGAGAAAACACAGTTGAAAACTCCTGGAACACATTATAATTTAATATCTCATTATTTACTAGGCACATTGAACATAACATGAATTTCCCTCTGCTCCACCAAGCCCACTTCATATTCCACAGAGCCTACGCTTCTGTATCTCATCCAAGTTGAGATGAAATTGTCTTGTATATCAGACAAATGTACTAGAGAGTAGCCTACAGTTTGATAATGTACAATCTGAATGTTCCCAACAGTCCAACTTCCACATCATTTAGAGAATTTGCACTCACACATTTTCAATGCATAATGAGTGGCTTTAGCAGTTCATGATTATTAAGTAGTTATTTCACATGCCCTTGTGACTGGTAAATAATACCACAGAGAAAAAAGTAACCAAGTGTTTGAATAAATGATTCTACATAAACCTAGAGGTTCTTGTTTTAAATCTGCATTATCATGTTGGTTTAGATCGGTAGGCTTAGATCTGAACAAACATGAACTTCAGGGACATTTGAAATTCAGCTCTGAATCCTGACCTGGATTTTCTAAATGACCTTTGAAATTTGGAACTAAATCCAAATGTTGCTGAGTCTCTATCTGGAAGCCATTCGCTGATGGATTTTCATTCAGTCTAATGTAGGTGGCAAATTATGCCTGGAATAAGTCATTTTCAGGAGATCCAAGGTCTGGCATACAGACTACTGCATCCAGCAGGTTTAAATGGAAAACAAAGGTTCTTCATTTACCTCTGAGGCTTCTGTCTGATTTATTTTGCTTCTCTGGTTTGCATTTATTTGATTGTTTGTGCCAGCTATAATGGAGAAAATGCAGGCACTAGTGGGGAAAGCCGTTATCTGCAGTGCTCTGAGGCAGTTCCTGAACCACGATGACCTCTTCAAGATGCCTCTTCTGAATTGGAGCAGAAAGGCAAGATGGCATCTCTGGACTGGACAGACCCTTGTAGCTTGCCCAGATGTCAGCTAAATCGTTCTTACTGGCTACGACTGAGACAAGCATAACTTTTTAAAAGGCAGCGAAGCACACACTTAACTCTACTTACATGTTTCAAGTTAAGAATGCACTTAGCTGCTCAGCTGAACAGGGACAGGCACCGCACCGTGCCACGCTGCTTTGGGGAAGCAGGGTCAGCCCCTCTCAGAGCACTGAAAGCTTCTCAAGAAGTCCTGAAAATGGGAAATACAAGAAATACTATTTATTGGGTGACGGTTCTCCAGTGTCAAGACAGCAATTAGGAAGGTCTCCCTTTTGCAGTCTCTGACAGCATCTGATACTATGCTGCAACAACCCAACAGTCCTCTACCCTTTCCCATGAAGGCAGACATCGAGCATATATTGGTAAGCTAGCAGACCTTTCTCTAATAGAAACAGAAGACAAACAGCATCACAGAAACAATCTTCTGAATTATACTATAACTAGAATGAATATAAAATCATAGAATCAATTAGGTTGGAAAGACCTCTAAGATCATCCAGTCCTACCTGCAACCTAGCACTGCCAAGTCCACCATTAAACCACGTCCCTAAGCTCTACATCTACATGGTTTTTGAAGACCTTCAGGGATGGTGACTCAATTGCTTCCCTGGGCAGCCTGTTCCAATACAGGCTATATACAAAAATAGCTTTCTGAAGAAGCTGACATTATTATTTGTCTTGATTACACAGGACTATACACAATTAAAAATAATAACGCAGAAATATATTTCACAAATGCACAAATATTCAGACTCAGAAGTCAGTCATGTTTTCAGACATCTATCATCTGCTTTGCTAATGTGTTGAAGAAAATAAATGAAGATTTAAAAAAATAAGACTACCTATTATCTATAGGAACTGATTGTCCTTGAAAATAACTTCAGTTTTATGAAAATGTACAAACCCCAAGTTTCAATACAGATTGTGAAAAATATCTCCAGGGACTGGAACTAGAGCTAGAAAAACAACTATTTTTCTTGCCTTTTGACCACTTCTGCACACAGAACTCTCCACAGTGATGTCCCAATCTGTTCCCTGAGTGGTTATAGTTACATTGGAAAGAAGCAATGTACCTTTGACCATGAATTAATCTGCATTTTTCAGGACAAAAATTTCTGGCTGTTGTTCTGATCACCCAACTGGAATTTTTAAGTACCTTCCGAAATTCTCCTATCTAAATAGCATTACGTCCTTTGCACATTGTGCTATCTCACTGTTCATTCTTTTTTCTTAATGAGAATCACTAATGCATTTTATTTCTGCTATACTGCCATAAGATTTAGGTCTCTACAGATTCCTCAGCATGATTGTCTCTGCATTTTGTGTGAGCAGAGGTGTGATATTTTGGTTTTGTTTGTTTGTTTTTGTTTTGTTTTGTTTTGTTTTAATTGCACTGCTTTAATTCATATTTTGAATAGCTATTGCACATAGATAAACAGAACCAAGTCCATACCGATTATTGCACTGTTTTTTGACCAGTATTTGGTGTGGTTCAAAGATGACCTGAACTTTCCTCCCTCATCTTAGAAAAAGAAACATGAATCAAAAGTCAGCCTCACATTTTAATCAAATTGCCCTGATTATCCAGCACGGATCTAAAGGAGGGAGGTTTAAATAGCTCCTACAATGGAAATATTTCAGAACTAATCTGACAGTACAAGCAAAAAGAAGTAATTAATAAAAGCAAATGAAATTACATTGTAGCAATCGGGGAACGGCTCAGGAAAGGCACAAAGATTACAAGAACCAGATGATTACTGTGGATTGTCCCTACATTAAAAAAAATAAAAAATAAAAAATAAAAAAAATCATGCTCTTCAGGCTACAGAAAAGGAAGAAAGAAAAAGAAAATGCATTACTAGATTGCAGCTTGCTGGACTTTCCAGAAAGAGAGCAGTTTCTTACTAATGAAAATACAGGTTTGATGATACACTTTGCTTTCTGGGGAATTAGGGATAATTTTCTGCAATTGAATTTATGTGGGTGTTAACAAAACTGAGTGGCAAATCCTGAGCCAGACTTCTTGTTGAATGCTTAGGAAGGAAAAAGAAAATCCTTCACTGAGGATAGAGTTCCCATTTCTTTCCCTTCCTATCACAACTCTTGGGAATGATAAAGTTTTATTTTGCCCAAGGAGCCCCTTACCTGCAGGTATTGCTGATAACTCTGTCATCTTCTCACTCGGGCATGAGAGAGGAATTATACTGGAGAAATGACACTGGGCTATGTGGGCAAACCCTAACAGCTAAGGAACAGTTGAGGTTCACCTTACATCAAAATGGGGGTTTTCTATTGAGCACTGGCCAATGTAAAACTTGATGAACTGTAAAAAGAAGACCCTACAAGCACTCCCCGAGTCCTTCTTCAGTCATTAAGTAATAAAAAATCACAGGTCTTCTGCCTCAGTAATGTAAAGCGATCATGAGCCTTACAACAAAGTGCCAAAAAAAAAAAAATGTACCCAAAATTATAATTCATCAAAGGTCAGACAAAAATCTATCACATGCTAACAGATTAGCATACTAAAATATTTTTCAACCTCAATTTGTAATGAGCAAATTACAAATTAAACTGGCATTGTTACAAGGTGTTACAAGGACATCATTGGATTACCTTTAACAAATGGTTTTCCCTGTAAGATTCATCCCTGGTTTTCCAAATTTTGTTTAAAGACAGAAGCTAAAGCAGATCTGTAACCTCCTGGAAAACACTCTGCTGTAAGAGGATCAAGTTAGGAGACGGCAAATTGAAAAGCTGTAATATGAAACTGAATGTATGGACATCAAGTGAGGTAACTAAGAAGCTGTAAAGCCTTGTCTTACATTTAATGCCTTAATCCCAATATATCATTCACACTATGAGAAATAATGTCAGAAACCAGAAGTCCATCAAAAAAAGTTAGCAAAAAAAAAGAACAAAATAAACATTGTGACTGACAACGTGCTAACACTGATTTGTTTTCATTCCTGCAACAGGTAACTTACTTTCTGGTTGGCCAAAATCTGACAGCATTCTTTATGTTAAAGTTATTCTGCGTCCTGGTAGATCATGCCTTTAACTAAATATTAATTGCCAATACTTATGTCAAAGATTGCCACTAAAAATATGCTGCTTATCCTGTCCGATGGCTGAGTTTGGAGTATTTATCTATCAAAGTTTCAGATTGCCAGAAAACAAAACTGCTAGCAAAGGATGTGGTTAGCTGTTAAACAGTGAAGAAATTTCATTTTAAGGAAACACAAAGAGCAAAAGATTTTCCTGATTATTAACGAAGAGCTAGTGCTTGGGGCTTAACTACACTGAAGCCAAGCATTCCAGCCACAGAGGCAACAAAAACGACGACTGAGCGCTAATCGTATGTCTTGATTACATGCATCCTACTGCTCTTCCTAGCACTTAGCCTGGGCCCTGCTCATCTGCTGTCACATAACCAACTACAGCAGCTCAAAAGCCACCAACTTTCGTGCTTTTGCAGCTGAAGAAGTAAGGAGGAAGTAAGTAAATACAGCCTGAGGACCACTGTGTTGCAAGGGCTTGTATGTATCTGCCTCCCTGGAGCTACCAAAGCAGCAGACAGCTCCTAAAAGCTCAATCACACGTGTAGCTACATGGATCAGGAATACGTACCCTGTACCCTGAGTGACAGACCAGGACTCTCTGGCATGTCCCATGGGATCCTTTCATCATTACCCAAAAGGATACAGAGGGATTTGTATGCCTTCCGTCAGAGAGAGCCTTTAAGTGGAAAAGAGAAGAACAAAGGAAAAAAATCTTTTGTGGATTTTTTTTTTTATACATAGGTTTTGGAGGATTTTCTAGACTTTCCCCAAAGCACTGAATGGGTAACAAATGGAGATAAGTGGAAAAGCCAGGTTGGTCCATCTTTCCAGGCACTGCAGCAAGACAGATTAGCTCCAGCTCCACTCATGGGTGTACCTGAAGTACTTGGTAATGCAGTGATGCAGCTCTCTTAGTAAAATGAGAGGATAAAGCTGGATAAAAGCCAATGCCAATAAGAAGACGGATGCATTGGGCATGGCTGTGAAGGCTTTGGCAAACTGCATGGGTGAGATCTAGGTTATCCAAATGTGTACACAGATTGGAGAAGCACCACCTAGATCCAGTGAGGGAACACAATAAGGACCACTGTAATAGCCACGTTGGTCCTAAAGTTTTCTGTTTGGTGTTCAAAGCAAGGGCTGTCTTGAGATATACCAGATACAGGCCAAGATATTAGAAACAAGAAAATTATTTACGCTCAAGGACTCTATCTAGAAGTGGGACTATATAACAGGACCAAGTCACGGGCTCCAGCGTTTGCAGCCCATTGTCCATACTGTGTGTTATCAGAGTCCTTGGCCTTTTGTTCCCAATAGGCTTTTCTGTCCAGGTTACCAGGTTTTGAGGGGCAAGAGAGTTTATCAGTGTGCACACAGAGGGCCACAACCCTTGGCTTCAGAGCCAGCAAAGAGTCTTCGGCACACCTTATTTCTTAGTACAGACAGCTGGGTGCATAAAAGGTGTCCTAAAAAGCAAAGGGAGAGAGTGTCATAATGTTACCAGTGATGAAATACGGTCAAGAACTGTACTCATCTTCAGTAAGAGCAGGAGCAGCAGCAAAGTTCTGCGGTGCCCCAGTTATTGCATTCTGGCACAAGTGGTTGTAACTCGTGTTTCCCTACCATCAAAAACGTTCCAGTACTGATGCCTGCACTATTTCAAAGTCGTAAGGAGTCAGGAACTGTTGCTGCTGCTGATGGTGGTGCCTGCTGCCACTGCTAATTGTGGTACCCTTCAGAACAACCCCTTCCCTAAGAGATGGTAGAAATGACAAATTGAAGTGTTAATTTGTTAAACTGCAATAGCACTGTCAAATTAGCCTGGCTTAATGCTAAAAATAATTCCATTCATTACTACGGAGCCAAAACAAGTATCATCCACAGAGCCAAAACAAGCATTATACCTTTTGATAATAAAATTGTGTGTGTGTACAGCAGTCTCGAGAGTTCAAGAGGGAAAAAAAAAGAAAAAGAAACAGAAACAGGTAGGAACAGGGAACAGGTCGGTGGCAAAGAGTGCTCAGCAAAACTGAAGCTCATACAAATGGAGCAAGGCTGACAATGATGTTCTCTCTGAAGCCGCTTCAGAGAGTGAGCATATGCATCCACTGAATACCCCTGAGGTTCACCAGAGAATTGCCTTGAACCCTGGCTTTTCAGCCTGCTGCTCTGGTGGCATCAAAGACTGCTCACTCGTGACAGAACCAACAAGTACCAAGTAGTGAATCGCCTCCTAGCACAGAAGGAAGAAAATACCCTGTCACAAAATTTTTCGTGGATGGAGGCCAAGCTGAGTCCTTTCCAAGCATCAGGGCCAAAATATCATCAACAATTAGAGCATCGCTGACAATGTTGTTGAGGCTACATGAGACAGAGCAGATTACAGGTCACCCTGCAGCTTGGAGGTATATTGGCACCGTAATAGTAGCAGTAATAAAAATGTGTTTGTGTCAGTAAAGTAAGCAAATATGACTCAAAAGCACACAGGCTCCAGACATGCTGAATAAGAATTCACTTTTCAAAACGTAATCACAATTTTAAGTGCCAAGGTATGGTGGCCTACAGAGCCTCACCACTGGACAGCTGCTGTGGCAATCTAACAGAAGATAATTGAAATTAATGATAGGAGAAGCAACACTCGCAAGACTACCACAATCACTGCTTTGCAAAAGCACAAATTTCTTTTCTATCACTGACATATGCATGGAGATATTGGATAAAGTGAATTTATGCCATTCGATAAAATACCACTGTATAGGGCTAATTAACAAGGAGTTTAGATTAACCCAGGCACTGCAGAGGCGCCACCATACTCTCACAACATGAAATAAATACTCAGTTGTGGAGAAAAAAACAGGACCAACTGGAACAGAAAGCATAGCCTTCACCATCTGGTAACTCACTCCCCTTGTCTGGGAATGATCTCTAAGCCCACGTTAGAAGATCAATGAACTGCAAGAGATGTCTCAGTCTGCTTGGGAATCTGAAGAATGAGTGGAATTTGGTTTTGCTTTGATTTCAATTTACCCTGCCCACATTACAATTTTGTAACATACTGTCAACCTAAAAATATTTGTTCTGTTGCCAGTGTCCTGTCACTACAGAAAGGGAAACACTGATATTTCCATCGTGATGGGTAAATGGCAAAAAAACATGAAATAAAGTGGGGGTGTGGTGGCGGTGGGAGCGGGGATAGCTGGGGGAAGAGTCATTCCCTAAATAACCCAGTAAGCCAATATTTTAATACTCATTGTAAAGCGTGATCACGCTACTAATGAAGCAATAAATCCTCCCTTGCACTGGTGCTTGAGGGAGGGGGGTCAGAAGGTGGAGAAAAGCTCCCTTTCCTTTCTCATTATAAGCAGCGATGCAAAATGCTTTCATTGAGCTCTGTAATGTCCTAGAAGGGATAATCAGCTCGTGTTTCTCCTCACTACCCCATGTTGGGAAACGGCATGGCTCCTCCTGCTCGCCTCCCAGGGGCTGCATCCTGCAGAGGGCATAGGGCAGTGAGGGCCTGACCCTGCTCTCCTCGTTCCTCCTCATCCCTCCTTCGTCCACTTCGGTGCTTGACTTCCAGACCTGCACCAGACAATCTGAGCAGGAGCATCACCGATTAACACCTACAACTGCACACACTTGCATATTCCTAAAATGCCCTTATTTGAAACCGTAAAGGAGAGAACCCTTTGCTTTCCCCAAATTGAAACTGGCAATGAAAAATGAGCAAAGCCTCTCTCTAATTAACGCTAATCTGTCTGCCTTGTGTATGTGCTAGTGAGGGAGCCACAGTACGCTGCAGATCAGAAGATAAAAGCACACTCAGGAGTTCAACTGCTTTAGAAGCACAACATCTGTTAGCCATGTTATTCTGCAGCTACCCAACAAGCAGAGCACTCTTCATAACGCTTAGCAGCTTATGCATTATGTATGCAGCCCTTGATACAGAGGCGCTTGGGTTCAGGGTTTCATTCTGCGCAAGTCTCAAATTATACCACTACCAGCGAATCTGGGCAGTGTCTCTCTCCCCTCTCCTTCCTTGCGTGGTGCTTGAGAGCTCAGGACCAAATCCTGCTCCCAATTACACCAACACGGCTCCGCTCAACAGCAGCTCGGCGCAGCACAGAACAGGGTCTGCCTCCATCCCTAATTCACTTGCTGTACGGAATTGGAATGAAATTGCAAGAAATCTAGTTAGAAGAGAACATTTTAAGTCACCTATTGTTGTAATATCCTGGATTGATTTACCCACTACATTATTATTACAAATTAAGAAAGGAAGGGCATGCATTGATGGAGTTTATAGGTTTTTCAATTACTGTTTTCATATTATTCTTTCTATTATTCAATTCACCAGCTTCTTCACATAATTTATCTATAACTCCAATACATTTTAGTGCTTCAGAATTTATGAAGTATATGCAAAGCATATAAATCCTATTAACTCATCCTATCATACTTATAATTGAGTCAATTAAAATGTTATGTTTATCTACAGTATAAAAAGGGGAGGGAGGATAAAACTGAGACCAAGGGGTTAATAAATTCTCAATTATTTGTATTTTCCTAAACTTCTCTGCCACAATGGAGCCAAGACATGGCATGAATATGCTGCATTCTGCTCCTCAAACCCCATAGCCAAGGATCATTGAACTTAAGAGACTTGTGAGCAGCTTACAATGATTTTATATTCATTTTGAGGCCAACAGGACCATTTTGTTCTTTTAATATGACTACTTGCATGACACAAGCCTGTAGGATTTCACTCAAGGATTCCTTAACAAACATTTCCTGGAAGAGTATTTTTAAAAATATCTAACCTTCATTTAGGGATTTCTAGCTATTTGTTCCAATTTTGTAACACAGCCTCACTGATAAAAATATACATCCAGGCAGGTTTCCACAACATATATGCATGCCAGTGTTAGGTATCCAGCTTAGGAATGATTCAACAGATCAAAGTGAAGGGCTTGGGTTCCCTGCCTAGTTGATGAAAAGAGGCAGTCAGCTCCAGTGCATTGAGTCTGAGTGGCTAAATGAGATGCCTGAAAAAGCTAAAAGCAGACCAGGGGAATAAATACCTTCCCTAACTTCTGTTCTGAACTGATAAAGATCCTCCTACTACTGATAGCTGTTCCTTCCAACTATTGTCTTTGTCAATATACTTCATTTGCTAGACTAAATAGGAATTTGCTTTCTCTGTAGCCATACATACATCTCAGTAATAATTAAAACACATAATTGAATTTGCAAGGTAAAAACACGACAGGTTTTCCAGAACTCAGATCATTCACAGGGGTCTTTTCTCATCTCTTCCCTATTTGCCGCTGTCTTTCTTTTAGTGCCAATGTACACTGTCACTCAGTGCAGGGCTTCACCAACAGAATCAGAAGTGCCACTGAATTGAATTTGTGCTACAAAGTCATTAAAGTGCTTTTGTAAATCACACCCTTGAACTCTTGATACGACTGCAGTGTTATCCTGGCCACAGAATCCCTGTGCAACAACAATGTATTAATTCCTATCTGTAAGGCACTTTGAAGATGCTCATGCTACTGCATTGCACCCTGCAGATTTCCACTGGTGCTAACGTGGCACAACCCTGTTTCTCCCTCCCCCCAGCATGAACCAGTCTATTGAGAGGAACAAGAAAGACCAGAAAATGTGTTTTTCCCATATATTTCAGAAGACAAATTTTGATGTCCCAGCATGAATTATTCCACACCACACAAAAATGCTAATTAAGCCTTTATTCTATAACCTGACAGATGTTTCTGATGCACTGTTCATTCATTTTATACTGTACAAAAGCTAAAGTTTTAAACTTTTTGTATTATGATGAAATTAGCATTATTCATGAAGACAGCCATCAAAAGTCTACTTGAAGGGCTGTCCCATTCCTCAGAGGGAAGAATATGGAAAGACGCGGCTGAAGACTGCCCTCCATTGTGCATTAGGTAGATACACCGCATCCACACACGTGCACAAGAAGTCCACAGACGCCCATTTTCCTTCTCCCCGCACACCTTCACTTGTCATTCCTGTTAGGAGCATCCTCCACTCCACGTAAATAACAATACTAGCGGCTTAAATTTATTTTACACGCCCAGCCTACACAACCTGACATTCACATAGAGAAACAGTTCGAACCGAAGAAATGGCTGCTTTTGTGACCATAACACCACAGGGGAAAAGCTTAATCCAAAGATTTTGTGCCTGTTCACCCTATTCCTCCATTGCAGGGAAGTTTGTCTCGGTGCCTTTCTGTCCCAGCCCTCGCAGTGTCCTGATACTTCCCACAAGGAAGCTGCTATTGGCTCT
Source organism: Anser brachyrhynchus (assembly GCF_964034855.1). Classification (NCBI taxonomy): domain Eukaryota; kingdom Metazoa; phylum Chordata; class Aves; order Anseriformes; family Anatidae; genus Anser; species Anser brachyrhynchus. Next base: position 42,816,533 of record NC_137695.1, on the reverse strand, counting down.
CATCTCCTGTTTCACGGCAGTGTCACTGCAAATTCATCTTTATTACTTTTTCTTTTGTCTTATCCTCCACACATTTACCCAATTTCCTTCCTTATTTTTTGACTTACATACACCTATCACTATTTCCCTTTCTCCCCTGTTTCCCTGAAAAAGTGCATTAATCCGCCAACCTACTCAGTCTCCTGACCTTGTCACCAAACCAACATCTGAGAAAACACTTGTCCTTTTCTCTTTGCTCTCTGGAGTAACTGTCAGGGAAAGAAAGATTTCTTTAAAAAATACAGATTCAGCAACTACACACTGCTGTTTGGAAGGAAGCTTGTCCCTGGGGTAGTGATTATACATATAAAGACAATAATAAGACTGAAGGCTGCAAAGCTGTGTAGCAAAGGTAAGAATCTTAAAGTCCGTTTTTGCAATTCTCCAGAGGTTTAATATACAACATAAAAGAGGCTACTTTACACATCTGTAAGTGCTGTGGAAACAATTCATTTGCCTGTTCATCACAAACTGCTCTACAACACATCTCAAGAAACGCATCAGTAAGAGGATAAACAGAAACAAATATGCATGAAGTAGATACACAGAAATGAACATCTGTAATAAAGGATCAACCTATTCTTTTCTAATCACAATTTTTTAAGTTGTATTCATTAACATATATCAGAGTTATTATCTGTTACTATAAAGCTGAAGGCATAAGGGATCTGGTCTACCAGTTATCAAAGGAAAGCAAAGTAGCCACCTGATCATTGCTTTATGTACTTAACACAATACAGCAGTAGATACTTACATGGGATGAAGAAGATTGCTAAAAGCAGGATTTAACTAAGCCAAAATGGTCTGTGCCAAATTCAGTGCTTACAATAAAGACATTTAGGTAAGTGAAACCTGGAAGGATGGCACAGATAGTTTAGCAAGTTTACCAGTAATCATAATGGAATATTAGACAAAAAATGGAAGGTGCGAGGACTTCCCTATTAGGATCTGTAAAACCTAAATTGGATGTTCCTTTCCTCTACCAAATATATATTCAAAAATCTGTACACTGAATGTATATCTAGTACAAGCAACTGGCAGGCCTAAGAAGGACTCAGTGTTGACACTGACCTTCCCGTGAACATGTGAGGACGGGGATAGCCAGAGACAGGCTCCCTGCAAAACTGGATGGATCGCAAGAAAAACAGAAAGGGCACATTTCCTCTCTCGTACAAACTCTACTGTGTGCTTCGGGATTCATAACAACAGAGAATGAGAAAAGCAGGGAGGGTTTTTCAAATATCTGTTGCACAGTGACCTTTTACTATAGCCTTGGGTTAGGGCAGTCCTCTCAGATGCAGGACAGTGGGGTATGAATGAACCCAGACTGTGACAGGAACTGACTTTGGATTTCCTACTGAAAAAAAAATAAAATAAAAAGTTTGTGAAAAGTGTTCCTGATCAATATGCACTTGTATGGAAACAGTTCCCTTTCTCTGGTGAGTTCAAAAGAAAACAGACCTATCTGCCTCCTAATGAAGGACTGAGTCCTACTGGCACACGCTGAGAGACTCAGCGTACCCACAAGGAGGTGGCCGACGAGAGGTTTGGGAGCCCTCTGATTAATCTCAGCATGGCTTAGGCAAAAACTCAGAGCTGAGGATCTGTGTCCCAGGGAGCATGCACACTTCACGGTGCTCCCTGTCATCCCAGTTCCTGATTACATACATGACTGCCCACACAGCATCCCTCCCGAGGGCTTGGGGAGGCCAGACCAGGCATCAGGCCTGCGTGCAGACAGCACCCACCCGGGCGCCTGCCCTCGCTGAACACTTCATGAGAGCTCACAGAGAGTTGCAGCACGGGGAAGTCTCAGGGATTTTCTAAGTTCAGACACCTTCAAGCTGAGGTAGTGGCTGTTGAAGGATTCATTACTTCTTTTTGTGGGATATATGAGACACTGGGGGATTCACCTAATCTATATTTCGACATCCGCCATATTGACCTAGTCACCCCAGATGCCCTTTTTAGTCTATGCAGAAAATGCGACATCTGTAGGACATGGTTGATTTAAACTGTTTTAGATGCCTTACTTAAGAGGAGAGCCTTCCATCCTCTCTCCTGACAACAGGATGGGTCTAGATGAGCAGCAAGAAGTGAATATCTGCTATATGCACATTCACGTATCATCAGAGGATGAGTCCCTTTTGTTTTATGTGACTACATCCTGTGGAGATAGCCCTAAAGATCATGATGACTCCTTCTGTCCTTAAAATCTATTAATCTTATAATTAGAGCTAATTAAAATGAAATGCATTTTTACTTTTTTTTTTCTAGACAACTATCTCCTTCATCATTAAAACACTGACATTTTTCAAACGAGCTCCACTAATAACAAGGGAACATTAATATACCTAATTAGTATTCTTTTCTAGTAGTAAGACAACAAGCTTGTCCAATTACACATTTTTATACCATTAGAAAACAAAATGTGAAGCTTTCATATGAATAGGTTACATGTAATGGCACACTAGTTAGTGCAAAGAACCCAATGTAAATAGAAGCCAACAATTAAGTAATATTTCCAAATATTGGGGAACCAGGGGAATGCATAGAGGGGAAATACTCTGGTGTTGTTCATGAAGCGTCTTTAAATGTACATGCAATAATTTTGTATTAAATATTTGGGATAAAGTTGAGTGATGTAGAAGCCAGAGAACAGCAGGAAGAAAGCAGGGGGCTGCGTAAGTAGGACATGTCTCCTCTCAAGCTCCAGCTCTCTCTTTGTAGCTCTTATGAAAAGCTTGTGGTGGCAGAAGACAACAGGAGATGTGCCATTTAAACACAGGTAGGCCATTAATATATTGTTTAGAGTAATTGAAATTCACTGCACAGGATTAGTTGCCTGCCAATCATCCCAATTAAGCAGGCGTGTCATTGATCAGGATAGCAATTAAGAGGATTCTAGGGTATCAGCAATTTATTCTTAACTGCCTCAAAACTAATTGCTTTCAAGCACAGAACCAGGTTCAACATTCTTTACAATAGAGAAAAGAGGGAGTTATTGGAAAATTTCTTGTCCTTTTCCCCATGAATTTCCCATTGGCTAAACTAGATTAGGAGAATTTAAAATACTCTGAAGCTCAAACGTGGTAATGAATTATTCCATCATTATCTGCAGTTAGCAACAGGAAATGACAAGATAAAATGGAGCCACACTTAGTTGTTGTTGTTTAAAATGAGGATTCACAATGTCAAAGAGCAATTCAAACCGCAAAGCCAGCCTTCGGTGAGGTGCAGGCTCTAGGGCAGCAGCCCATGTGCTGCCCTGCAAACCACCCAACTCTTGGCACCCATGCCTCCAATTTGAAACTGGTGGGACTCTCTGCACAGCTCCGTGCTGCACTTGGTGTCCTTGGACTCTGCACCCACCAACAGCCAGGTCTAACCTCTCAGGAGCCTGATAAGTTTGGCTCTTGACTGCCTATGTTAAAAGCACGTCGGGATGCCTGGTGGAAGGCCGGGCAGCTCTCTGCTGCATTGATCTCCCCGTGCATGTGAGTGAGAGTGAAAAGGCATCACATGCTGGGTAGTTCAGGGGCTCTCAGGAGCTGAGTTCCCATAAGGACAGGCTGGATAGAAAAAAATGGATAATTAGATGGACAGGGTGAGCAGTGCTGGTCTACGGGATCACTGAGGAGTCAGGTTTGGTCATAACCTCAGCCTCGGCACAAATCAGAAACCTAACGAACCTGGTTAAAGCTACAATGAGAATTCTTGTCTATGCTGCAGCACGTTGCTGTATTATTTTTTTTTTTACCTTTTTTCCTCCTTCCTCTGTCACATTATTACCATCCACATACCTTTTATTCATGTAGATCAATAAGGAGACAAACAACAAATATCTTGATTTGACTATTTACATTTTTGTTCTTATTGCTTTTTTAACATAGAAAACAATGTGAATATATCAAAGAAATTATATGTATATATAACACCTCTAAAAAGCACACTGATGATATTTTAATACTTACATAGAGCACCATGGAAGAGCATTATTTTGAAGTAAGCTTCAAATCTTTGCTCAGGATTTTACCTTTCTGAAAAATCAAGTATTCAGCACTATAGGAATACTTCCCCTATTTTGAAGTATTTATTATGCAGAGAGCATAATGTTTGCTGTTAATTATAGGATACATTAATTACCTCTATATAAATATGCTATTTTGCAAGCTACTCCTTACATAAGGTGCATTTTACTTCAAGTGCATCATTTCCCTCTGCAGGATCTGAGGTTCCTAGAGGGGGGTGGCAGCAGTGATGCAGACCTTCACCACACTGGAGGCAGTATGAAGAGGAGGAAAACTTCTTCTCAGTCCTTGAAAAATGCCAGGTCCCCAGCCAGTTAGTCTAAAGCCTCCAAACCCTTACTCAGACTTTTCAGGTGCATGAATTCTGGATGAATTCTGGCTTCACCTCTTTAACAACACCTAAGCATCTCCTTTCTCTTCCCTAACTGAATTTATCCTCCCCAGACCTCTAGACCATGGAATTGCTAATATCCCTGTATTAGAGATGTGAAGCCCACAATGACTCACTCACCTGAGATCACACAAGGAGCCTGGGCAGGTCCACAAATGGGATTTAGGAGTCCAGAGCCCCGAGTCTATTGCCCTAGCAGCTGAACATATAAACCAGGAGTGTTTTTAAGGTGCATCTTTTCTTTTTTAATGAGCCTAAGACTTTCCCTCATGGTTCTGGCACAGGCATTATTCTGTAGCCTTGGACAAACTACAACATCTCTCCCCAAAATATTATCCCTGTAAAATGAAAGTTGCCACCCTTTTAAAGGGCACTGCTATCCTGGCCTGACAGATGCATTTCCATCCATCCATTAAATGCTACTGGCATAGTGGTACCTTGCACCCAGAGCAGAGAACTCCCTACTAACCTGCTCCTAGCCTAAACAGTAGTAGTTGCAGTGACATTTCAAATCAGATATAGCAGAGGTCAGTAATGCTGCTGTGGGTAACAGGGGACAGAAAGTGCAAAACTAGCAACTAGAATAGCCTCAGTCTATCCTAATGAAAGGTGCAAGAGAATACGGTGTATATACACATATTGATTTTCTAGCCAATGAAAATACGTTTTGTAAATGCATATCTGGCAACTCAGCAGGTAAACAAATGGGTCAGTGAGTTACGAAAAAAAATGTTTCTTGCTCTATCATTTCAGGAGGATAACGCCTGCAACAGCCTACATTTTAAGGAAACCAGACTCTTTCTACTTGCAATAGTGGAACTGTTGATTACACTGCTTCCTCAGCTAAGCATTTGCTTAGAAAAAGAGAGCACAGCCCTAGTCCCCGAACAAGCTTTTTCCTATTAATTTAACTTTGCTTGCTCTATGTGTAATGCAGCCATTTGAAATCCTTCCATCTTGTTTGCAACTTGAATCATGTCTCTATTTTTAGAGGACTTGGAGCTATGCTATGACTTTACCAAATGGAAAATGTAATCATGTCTCTGTTATGTATAACAAAGTGTGTGTTTGCCCTGAGCCAGATGAACTGCATCATCAGGATTTTGGACAGAGTAAGATTTTTGGGACAGTAACACTCCTAGGAACTGGCCCTGCCAGCAACTTTTCTTTCCTAACTTGCATTAGCTTGCGGTTTGTGACAGCTCCCCAGAGAGCCGTACTGAGGCAGCACAACAAGAAGACACAGTGCCTTAAGAATGCATGAAACCAAATGACTCAATTTGTCCATATAGCTGATCAGGATTTGATCTGTTCGACACAGCCAACTTGGGGAAAGGGGAAAAAAAAAAAAAAGGAAGAAAGAAAAAAAAAAAAAAACACGTTTCTTTAAGAATAGCTTGTATATGACATCGCTGTAACTAAATCTCAGCTTAACCAGCATTCAGAGACTAGAGAGGGTGACACACTCCTCCCAAAGTCCACATGGGCAGATTTATGCCCCTGGACAGCATTTGATTTGCATGTATTTGAACTTCACTCCTAGCTGGTCACATTGAGTGCTTCTGTCCTGCTGCAGAGGCGCTTCCCACCCAACTTCCAGGCTCTGCATTTAACAGGAACAAGCATGGGAAAGCTGACAGAGAAGCTGAGGAAACATATGGCAGCTTTGTGCATACGGAAAGGCGAGGTGTGACTGGGAGCGCACTGCATGCTGCTGCCGTCGGTGCCCCTCAAACGACCTACATAAATACAGCAGGGAACACGGAAAATAAGCTGTTTGCTCACGTGTCGGTTTTCAAAGATTCTTAACCTAACAATAACTAGATGTATTATTCAATGCATTCTAGATCAAAAAACAGACATTCCTTTTAAATACTTAAAATTTGGTATATAGTGTGCCTTTACTGATGGTAACAGAGGGGCATAAGGTAAAAATACCCACATGCATCTAATCTGGTTTTCCTCTTACAGCAGTTTTATACGAGTGTAATTTCATTGATCCCTGTTAAAGATTCAATGGAACAGAATCCTGAGAGAGAAGAATCAGCCAAAAAACGTCACTGCCTTAAGACTGGTACATGATATTTTAAAATGCCATAATAAATGCATACAGAAGCCACAAAATCCCTTGCAAAAGGAATTCTGAATCGTCCACATGTGGGACAATTGTTCCTCCGCAGAGTGGTCTTCCCTCAGTGAAGAAGCTGTCAGCATACAATTACAGATCTCTGAAAATCATTAAATCTCCATGTTTACTGGAAATGCATTAGTGAGAAAACACCACTCTACTTCTCCAAATGTCTTTTGAACATAATAGCTTTTTTTTTTCCGAAAATGAAATTCCCAAATCCGCTAAGAAATTACCACGAAATGTCACATTTCTGTAATTAATAATTCAAGTCTTTTCCCTACCCAAGCCCATAAAGAAATCAAAAGTACAATTGAAATGTTGTTTGCCTGGCAATATGTATTCTACTTCACAGCAGCAGTTGTCACAAAAATACTTTTGGTGTTAAGAAAGACACTCTGGGCTTGGTTTATAAACAAATTTTTGCTGGCTCAATTGACATAAATCAGGCTAACTACATGATTTACATCAATTGCATTAGATCAAATTAACTGCTATAATCGAGCAAAACCATTCAGTTCCCCTAAATATTGCTAAATGAAGAAAAGCAATTCACATCAGGCAATTTGTAAGCACTTCAGAGTTGTTTGAAAAGTTATGCTCCCACTTTTAGAAACACTGCAAAAGTATTTGGCATAACATCACTCTACCATACGGTAAGTTTGCTCTGTATCAATTATAATCTTTCCTTAGCACTTTGCTCTTCAACAATTATGATGCTCTGCAATTTAACTTTGCCTCTGCTCCCACATGGGGGAATAAGGAAGAGAAGGAGTGGGTTGGGCCACGGACCCAGCCATTTTCCCACTTTCTAAATAAAATCCGGTGCCAACCAGCACAGCTGTGACAGTGAAAAGATAAAACCAATCTGCACAGGTAGAGGACTCTAACAAATGCTGGGGACCAAGGGTGCACCAAAAACACCAGTGTCAGGACAACATTCTGCATAAAAGGCAGCCTATTTAGAAAGAAAGTTATTCACATCTTCCCGTGCTCTGAAGGTTTGGATGACTGTCTAACGGTGTGAAGTTGGCCTTCCAACTCCAAATGTTAGGCCGCTCACAGTAAGATGTTGCAAAAGGCTGCCTGCAAGTGAAAAACTCCTCTCTTTGGAGACCGTATTGATCCACTTCTAAAGTTCCTGGCATAATTTTGTTCAGTCTTAAAAAGCACCATCTCTAGGCAACCAGTCTTTGGTGGCCTCCCAGTTATTGCCTAAGACAAGTTTTTTCTGTGTTATATCCATCGTCTCCCATTCCTTCCCTCTGGGCGCTGAAATCTGTCAACACTTTTTAAGACAGAGGCAAATGGTTTTATTTCTACTTGACCCCATGGCAAAACTGTATTGCTTTCCTTCACTGCCTTCAAATTCCTTATCACTATTGATTTGCTTCGTATTGAAACCGTATCAGTAATTGCCAGGAGTCTTGTCCATCGAAATGGATTTGAATTCTAGCCTGTGATTGTACCAGATTTTCTTTCAAAGAGTATTTAAATTGCATTGTAAAGGTGTCTACAGCCTCTGATACCTGTGCTAGATACCTAACCCACCTCCACCACAAAGGTGTGATAAGAGACAGCGTCCTTTAGCAAGCTGTAAGTGCTCTGCTGAAGTGGGGAGCCCTCGGTGCCCTCAGAGCAGGACCTGGGCCCGGGGCACCAGCTTGGCTTCCATGGGGAGGGACGGGGGCCCGAGGAGCTTGGATGCAACTCAGCCTCTTCGTTTTCACAAGCTGCAGTCAGTGGGTAAGGGGCAGCCACGTGGTTCATCTGCTTCACAGCCCAGACACAGCAAAGCAGATCAGGAAAAAGGATGCGTGCATTACTATTCAAAGGGAAATGTGGGACATTTTGAAGAGGATACCTCCTCAATCTCCTCCTTTCCTCCTCTCCTTAATGTTTCTTTTCACTATTTTACTCTGACCCCCCTCTCCCCACTTTCTGACACTCTTTCAGCAGCAGAAGAATATGTTTTAGAAATATATTTAATCTCTCCGGCCCTATTGTCAGACTTACTGGAACAGTTTTGACTTGTAAAGAGCACCATGTTCTGCCGATTCTCGTGAAGGCCATGCTTACATTTTATAGACGGAACAAGACAATAGCAAACATTTTTATATCATTTATAATTATCCCGTGGCAACTCGTCTCCATGGATTAGGAAATTTCATAAAAGAACAACACACCTAGTTCACCCATTGCACCAAAAAAAATGGTACTTTGCAGAAAAGCTTCTTATGAGGGGAAATTTTTCTGTATGGAGAAATTTTCTCTCTGTGGGGAAATTACACCATGTAACCTTGCCAAACCTACAGCTCATAGACATATATATTTAAGTGTAATTAACATATCTGTTTCAGGGCATATTTTGATTTCATGTTTAGACAGAGAAAAGGTTTCCATTTTTCAAAAAGGAGGGTTGTTTTGGGAAAGCCTTCCACTCCTGTTTGAGTGATACAGTATTAACCATTGTCAGCGAAGGCAAATAAGCAGCACTGTTTAAGAATAAACATCTCTCTCTCTTTCTTTCTGTATGCATGTATGTATGTAATCAAATTAATCCTTGAATGACTCCTTTGACGTCAACTTTGCTTGATTCATGGCAAGACAACAAAGGAAAAACTAATTCTTTGTTTATAATTCAGAAACATGAGAAACCTGATTGTAATAAATGTATTGCCTTATGCTGAACACGCCTGTATTCCCATTTTGAAATGCATGTGCTTTTGGAGCCTCAGCGTTTACCACAAGGAGGATATAAACCTCATAGAGGAAATCACTATGGCTGGAACACACCCAGCAAAACCAGAAATCCCATACCAGTTGGGTGGAAATCCCTTGCCAGTTGAGTGGAAAGTTCAAGTCCTGTTTGGTCAATGTTAAGATACTAATCTTGCAGATTTTTGAGTTGCCATCTCAAAAACATCTCACCCACAGTCTGTGCTAGGTATTTATTTTTTATACAGCAATATTATATAGAAGCTCCAATCAATGATCTGGACACCACTGTACCGGCTATTAGCAGGATCACAGAATCACAGAATGGTTTGGGTAGGAAGCGACCCTCAAAGAACATCTCGTTCCACCACCACCACCCCTGCCATGGGCAGGGACACCTCCCACCAGACAAGGTTGCCCAAAGCCCCACCCAGCCTGGTCTTGAACACCTCCAGGGATGGGGCATCCACAGCTTCTCTGGGCAGCCTGTGCCAGTGCCTCAATACCCTCAAGTCAGTGAGGGTACAGTAAGATACTGTCTTTATTTGGATACAGATGAATGATTGTTTCTTTCCTACTGAACTTAATGAAGGCATCCAAAGCACAAGACTGACCTACGGGAGGAAGAGCTGTCTAAGAAAACTATCTAACCTGAAGCATGTATTCTTCAAAATGTAAATTCTTATTCTCTCATTCATTTCAATGTGTTCTGAATGTTTAAGTTTCTGCAGTCTAAAATTAATGTTTTTGTTTTACACAATCCATGAGTTTGACAGATATGTATGCCCTTCCTTTACAAATTTAGAGTGTAATTAGTTGAACTCTTGTTTTAGGCAAGTCTGAAAGTTATTCTGAACAGCATCACTTATAACGGGAGATACCCTGTAGGGAACAGAGGTCACATGGGCTTCAATAATTCTAAACAAGAACATTTTGCAACTCTATCAAAACATTATGAAGCCAGAAACCATATCAAATGAATCAGGCAAACTCATTGGTAGAAGGAATTAATAGAAAAAATCAGTTGTGGTTGTAAAGCAATCACGGTATTATATTATTAGCACATGGGGTTAACAGTTATGGTTAACCATCACACCAGAGGAAATAGGTCCAATGCCAGAATACTTTTAATCAGCATTTAAATGTGCTCCGGTCAAGATACAACTTATCGGTAAGACCCAAATGAACAGTATCACGTGAATTAGCCAAAACTAAGCTGCTGACACCTGATGTTTACAAAAGACTAATAAATATTAAATTAGCAAAACAGAGGTTAATTTTAGGGACATTTTCCAAAGGTTTGAGCTAGGAACGGCATGATTTTCCCTTTCCTTTTGACTTCTTCTAACAGTAGCTCAATGGAGGCTCAATTTGTTCAAGAAAACAGTGTTAGGAAACATAGACCAGATTCAGGTTAAAAGTGGATTGAAAAAAATAGCAGAAACTCTAGTAGTTAGGGGGCAGGACTGACTGAAACAATGAAGTTATACACCCCTGACACCCCTTGTAGCTGTAGGTCAACACGGATGACCGTGTAACTAACTTGCCAGGTCTGCAGGTCTGGATTTGCTGGAGAAGTGAGCAACCTCTTGTGCACAGTGTTAACAAGCCCGAATGTCCCTTCTCGCTTAAGGAAAGAGGCAGCCTGAGGCAAGGCAAGATTCTTGCAGTGAAAAATCCCATCATCCAACGGATTTTGTGGGGAAGACCTGAAGGTGCTGAGCAGGGTATAAGTACACGCAGGGGTGATCACTTCTGCCCCTGGAGGCTAAATGTGAAATGTATCACCAGCTTTTGACTAGCAGCAATCAGAGCTGTTTTAATATTTTAGTCAGAAAAAGCCTGAAAAATCCTATCATGCTGTGTGTTTTATCTTCCATTGCAGAAAAATAAAACAGCAGCAGCAAATAAAGCTTGTACCAATTCAATTTGGAAATAACAAGTTCAGCAAAAATGAAGAGACACAACAAATTATTGAAGTTACCAGGTTTGAAAAGACCTTTATAGGGAGACAAGGTGAACTAGAGGTGTAAATAAGTTTTTAAAATTGAATGAGTTTTCTAAGAAAGCTTTAAAACAGACAAGGTGCAAGGTGAGCATAAAACAAAGATTTAGAATGTCATTTAACCACAGGAATTCAAAGCGTGGAACTAGGCTGTTCACCTCTCGGACAAATCCTCCTACTCCCCACTGAAAACGCTAGAGGGCAAGAAAATCAGAGCTGTTCTGGCAGCAAGTGGACTGTGAACACACAGAATCCCATTGTACACCCATGGCTATAAAACCCCAGAAGGAACTGAAAGCCTGCTCCCATAAATCAATGGGGAAGCAAAAACACATGAGGACCAGGACACACATATAAACTTCCTTTGACATGCCAGTTGCCCATAGCAGGAAGGAGAAAAGAGTAAGAGGCTGCACATTATCTACATGGCAAGAACACTGGTCTGACAATGACAAAGGCCATGTCTATGTTCCCTCAATCCACAAACAGACCAGTGTAGGTAACACTGCAAAGCCACCAATTCTTTCTTCTCTCATCCATGAATTTTCCTGAAACATATGGTATTTTGGTGATATGAGTGAAGGTGATGGAGCTTACAAGCATCTGGCTTGACTGCAAGTTATTGAAAAATTTCTCAGACCTTCAGAGGTCCTTCCAAGACTGCCCTAATTACCTCTACTACAAACAGTGAGTCACCAAATGACTGCTTGAAGAATGCACTTTTTGCAGTTCAAGAACCTTCCTTTTTCTCCCCACTCATCTCTGCTGGCAGGTAGATTTTTTCCTCAATCTGGACTAAAAAAAAAAAAAAAAGACATCAATTTATTTTCTGAATATGAACAAAACCCAATGGGAGAATCAGGCAAGAAGAAAATTGCAGGCTTTTCAATCTCCTATTGTAGGGAAGTATGCTGGAAAGACATTCATAAAATGAAATGAATGTAAAGAGTACATCCAAGAGTGCAGATTAGTTAGGAACGCATGTGTTAGGATTTGCATAATTCCAGCTGGTTGGTGGAATATTTCATATTAACAATAATGCTAAAAATAACATATTTTGAATGTACTTGAATAGACTACGCTTAAGCACTGCTGTTTTCTTCACAGTTGATGGGTGCTCTAAGAGAATCAAAGGCAAATGCAGGGCAGGAAAATTCATCCTCGAGTGAGGTGGCTGCAGACAGCATTTCAAATGGGTACAGCTATTGCAATGAAAAATGCCAACATATATAACCAAACAAGACAAAATTCCTCCACCTACTCATCAATAATCCTTTAGTGCCTGTAAGAATCCAGACATTCAGTTCTTGTTCAAGAGAAGTTCAGATCTGTTTGATAGTGGGTCTAAATTAAGCACTGCAGGGTTGAGAGACTCCTGAAATTGCATTGTTTTAAAGACTCACACAGTTTCAAGGGTCTTTATTTCAGAGACTCTAAGCATTGAACTGCTAAAAAGTTATTCTTTTATACTTTTAGTTTGCTCTCTGTCTAAGGTTTCTCTACCTCTATCTTGTATTTTTATTTTGTGTATTTTCACTTGGTATTTTTCTCAAAGTCCCGTTCCTTCAATCATAGGTATCTGTAAAGATTTCATTTTTTTCTTTAAAATAAAAACCCAGATGCTCTTAGCCTTCATTATTGAAAAGGGGAGTTTTGGAAACATCACTAAGCTGAAGATAAAAGATCAAAAACCAGAAGGCAAATAAAAAGAATGCACATTTTGTTTTAGAGTCCCATTTTTTTTTTCAGCCAACATCATGATATTTTTGAAGTGTAAGATGATTTATAAAGGTTGGAACTGGAGAAAAAAAAAATCAAAGAAAGTGCCTTTACCTGCAAACGAAGATACCCATTTAACTGTACATACCAGTATTTCCAACAAGTTAATTGAATGACTGATGTGCATAAGAGTGAACATGTATGAATAGTCACAAAATACGAAAAATATTAGTGGAAAAAACACTTTTTGCAGACTCAGGCTGAATATCAAGTTTTATTCTTTTTTTTTTTTTTCTACATATTAAAAGTGAATGTCAGCCTAGAGGATGTAACAATGGCTTAGCCTACAGACCATCTGAAACCAAGATCAGAAGTGTTGCAAGTAAACATGCAGTATGAAGAAAGAAAATGGAACATCCACCAAGCTCTGGACCTACCAGATGACTAAGACAATAAATAAAATAAGAGTAATGACTGGTGAATGAAAATATTTATTAGGTAAGGCTGAATTTTGGGTGATAAGATGAGAAAAAGGAAGTTCTCAAATTGAAAAGTCTTCCTGAAAGACTATGTCAGTAGTCTCCATTAAACTCAGAAAGATCCGGTTCGTAAGTCTGACTTATGAACGAACAGTAGATATGTGATTGACTCGTATGTACCTCAGCTTTAATTTTTCAGTATGTCACTAACTTGATTTTCAGTCCCAGAGCACCTACAGCTCCACTGAAGTAGTAACAGATGTAAGAATTCAGCCTCTTTGAAAATTCAGCTAAAGGCACTTGGAGTTAGGAACAAAACGTAGGCTCAGTTGCATGCCTATTACTGTATGATCATTACGACTACTCACAAATTAGGCACACAGTCACACACATGGTCTTAGGCACATTGGGGAGAGTTTCAAAGACACATCATGGGATGATAGGATTCCAGCTCCCTATAAAAGCACATGCCTTTGAAAAGTTCACCCTGGGCTTTGAACAGCTTTCCACAATGGATCTCTTCTAGGATTCAGTGGTAATAGAAATTGTTCCTTATATATCACCAGTTAATAACTCAAGATTAATGAAAATATGCTTAGTTTTTTGCAAGAGGAGGGAAACTTCACGCATTGCTCCTAGGAAATGTGTGTTGCAACAAGAGCAACAACGTAGGGCAAAGATCATACAAGAGAGATACATACAAGGAACAGAAATGCTATGTGGCTTTGTGAGGGACATCTCATTTCAATCACCTATTTAATAGCTTGTTTGTTTACAGTGAAATCATGATGAGGGCAAAAAAATTAAGCTCATTCACAAAAATAACACATTTTTGAAAAATCCCTTGTGTGCTTTTGTTCCATTACAGTCTGGAATTAACATTAATAGTTTAGTGGGTTCTTTTCACTCTTCAACATTTGCCTTTTTATACTAGACCCAACACTTAACTACAGGGCATGTTTCAGTGGGGCGGGAGGAGGGTTAGGAAGAGAGGCAGGAAAGAGAGAAAAAAGATAAGAACCTCGATTTATCTCAGTCAAGGGTGTTAAATTAAGATTCAGAATATAATCATATAGCTTTTAAAATCATCCAAATGTATTTAAAATGTTTGCTTATTTGAATCTGTTATGCTTTGATGGGGTATGGCAAGGAAAGAGAATGGCAAGGAAATATGTAATATGAACGACAGCATTAATAAATAATCATTATAAGCTACAACTACACCTTTACATGATCTTTTGATCTACCACATAAAACTCACTTAAGCAACAGGTAACACAAAGCTCCTTGGAGTATAGCACCTTCTGAGGTGTTATGAAGGAACAGAAAACTAGTGATCCTTTGGGTAAAGCTGACCCAGAAATGTGCATACCAGCCCATACTTCCAGCTTCACAAGTCTCCTTTCAGTTCCTTGGCTAAGGACAACTTTGGCCTCTTACTAGGGGAATTATTGTTAAGGACAGATGGATTATTCAAAGCAGTTTCAGGATGATTTATGGCGAGCTTGCTCTCTAAAAGACAATTATGAAACTGAGAGCTGGACATCTGAATATTATGTTTCCATTTTCATTCCTCCCAGCGGATGAATGCTTGATGCTATTGTAGGTTATTATATAAAAAGAATGATAGTTTCTTCACCTAAGCCTTATAAAGCTTGATTAACAACCTAATCCCATTTTTTACAGAAAACAAAAGAGTGATCAAAGCATATTATTGATGGCCACCTTTTATGCAGAGAACTTAAACAAGTAGTTTGACATCCTAGAGACCAGATTTTCAATTCAAAACAGAACGTAACCTGAGCTGAAGACGTCTGAACACTATCAAAATATTATGTCTGTAGAAAATCTGCAAAGAGGAGGGAGGAAATATTTTTGGGAGTAATTGCTACTTGATTGTCCATGATCTAAGGAGGAAAAAAAAGGAAAAAGGGATGGGGAAGGGGAAGAGAGATAACTACATCTTTCGTGACACCAGCGATATTTGAAATAGTTTCATGGGCAACTGATGATGTTATGTATTGTCTAGTCTTGGAAATGTTAGCTTTTTCTCTCCATTTTTTTTTTTTATTTTGCCAGAGTCTGGTTTTAGCCTGATTTTCTTTTAGCTGAGTATTTTTTCAGCTTAGCCATGGGAATTGTCAGGAGTCCTGTATTTCCTTTGTTGGGTGCAACGATGCCTATACATGCTATGGTACAGTTAGTTTCTCTCATAGTAGTTGTACCAAGGCAGGAGAGAGGATAGCATTTGTAGCTTTTTTTACAAAGAATACCAGGGGAAGAGTTGCAGCTATGCACTAAGGTTCAGTCACTGAAGCTGGATTGAATCCATATCATTTGCTTACATCTTTACAAGATCTTCAAGGCATATCAGCTGCAATGCGTTATTCACAATGTCAAATATTCTAGACAGGCCAGAAATAAATCTGTCTATGAGCTATGACTAAGAAATCATCCATTAGCAACACAAAAGTAATCTCTGCCGTATTCTAGTCTAGAGTCCAACTGAGAGGGTCTAACATATTGGCCAAGATCAGCTGCTTCTGAGGTTGGCTTTTTGCCATTTTCAAAGTCATCCCAGAAAGAAACAAGAAATTAGGCAGCGTGTTAGCTTGCCAAATAAATGACATAAAAAAACTTTTAGTGCTGATCACATTGTTGTGTTTTCAGAAAAGGTGATAAATAAAAAGAGAAAAATATATATTGTATATTATACATGTAACGGAAAGGCTTTTTACACAGTCTTCATAATCTGTGGCACATCAGCTATTTTGTTCTCCAGATTCTTTCTCTCTCATAAAACTTCTCCAAAGAGCTGATATGCATCAAATTCTGAAGACCATAAAGTCCTTGTGAATTTAGCATCTTATCTTCCTTTCAGGTTAAGGGATGGGTTTGGTGACAGACAAAGGAGAAAGCATGGTGCATGTAACAAACTTAAAATGGGGTATTATGAGATTTTTGATGATCTATCACATTTCTGGTGAGCTAAACATAACTGTTCCCTAGAGAAGCACTTTCCAGAAGTACAATACTTTTCAAGCAATTGTCCAGGAGGAAAACATCATCCATCAAGATTGCAGATAAGCATGCTATGCATACACTGCAGACCTTCACCTTAGTTGTAGAAATTAGATGACTTTTGCTATCAGTACCAGCCCATTTCAGAGTAGCCCCTTGTGCCTGAGCCGTGGCACATCCTGCAAGCAGGTGAACTCACTGCGTTTCCGTGAAGATAGCCCAGCACCTGCTAAACCGGACGGAGGGAAAGCAACAAGGTCGCATTTCTTTTATCATGATATGATGTACCAGAACTCTAAGACAGGTCTAAGACATCAGAAAGAGAGGCTAAAAAAATAGTTTCATTTGACATATTGGTTTTGTGCCTTTCTAGATGCAGTGTGGAACAACTGCTTCAATTGGAAACTTCTACTGCAAGCCTACTGCTAAGGGAGGGCTTGAAAACGTGCAAGTATTTATCTCACTATCTGTAGGACTCCTGCATGCAGCTTGCTGTTAGAAACAGCTAGTTTTAAAGGGAGGGAAAAATCAAGGCATTCTAAATATTGCTAATTTCTGTTTGTCCTGAAAACACACCACAGCCAAACACAACATCCACTGCTGTTGTCTCAATTTCTGGTAACAGCAAGCTTCAATATAGGCCTAAATCATCTGCCACTGAAGTCAACGAGAGTGCTACTTTAATAGGAACAGCACTGGTCCCTGCTGTCAGTGCTGCCCTATAACAAGCATCAGCAGCCTTCCTTTGCACCCCTCACGTGAAATCCCAGTCCCTTCAAGCCCTTGCCTTAGTGCCACTGGCTAAACAGAAAGCAAAGCGCAAACACTGGGTATTTCCTTCATCTTAGTTTTTTTTTGTTGTTGTTGTTGTTGTTTTGTTTTTTCAACAGAGCAAAACAGACAGCCCATGAACTTCCATCCGGAATAGGGTGTGCTAAACTCATCTGCTCCAGCCTCTCCAGCAAGTAGCCTTGCTGCTAGGCTCAGTGCTGGCTGCCAGCTCCAACCCGACGGACTGGGCTTCCCGGCAGTTTTCAGATGCTGCAGCCCCTTGGCTCCCTGAAAAACAACCCCCAGAACCCATTCCCTGCCCTCTGTTTTGGACATCCCTCACCCTGAACGTTATTTCTGTGATGCAGACAGCAGGTTCCATGCAATTTGCAGCAGCTGACAATTGTGGCTCGACACAAATAGTAGCTTATTTGACGACAGCTCCGCCTTGACCACCCCATTGCAGGGGAGTAATGTATTTGGCATGGGACTCACCTGGCTGACTTTATTCCCAGGTTAGGGCATGCTATCTAAACTAACCAGCTAACTCCTGTTTTAATCAGTGAGGAGACGGGCAGCTGAAGATTCATTTAATTCCTGCACAAACATCTAAATTAAGTGCAATGAATTTCCCTCCTTAACTCATTGACTGCAGAGGAAACCCAGAGAATTAGCTCAGGCTGCTCGCTTCCCTTTTTAGGTCTGGTTAAGCACTAGTTACATGATCTGAGCCCCACGCAATAGTGTCAGATCCCAGTGGGGATCTGATTGGCTTATATATTCCAAAAGATTTCAAATATCTTCTTAGTGGCTCTCTGTTTACCCAAATCACCATATGTTCTGTAACTTCCAGCCAACCTCTAAGAAGTCTAGCTGAGGTGTTCAAATGTCTTAATCTGCTCCTCTTAGAAAGAGGAAAAATATGTTTTACAAGATAATACAGAAGAGTCCATCTTTTCATATGACAAACACAGCAATACCTTGTTTTATGTTCGGTTTCATGCATAGGAAAAGAGGTGCCTGTATTTTTCAAAGCATTATATTTTCCAGTGTGACTTCTCATCAGGCCTTTAAATCTGGACGTAGCTTTTGCTTTGTCAGCCGACTGAACGTCCAAGTAATTTTATAATTGGTGTCGGCGTTCAACCGAAGGAATGGAGTCTCAGGTATTTTGGGGTAACACAACATTTTTGGTAACAATTTTTAAGCATACTAAAAATTATAATGCAGGAAACTGTAGTTGCATGCTACATCTTCCAAATGAGAACAAAGTAATGAATTAGTGGGTAAAACTCTGAAATGCTGACAACTGCAAGCTAGACTTCTGTAATGTACTGGCAGCATGGTTAACAGCCTGCAACCAAAATGTCTTATAATCTTTATGTGAACCATCAATTTATGCCTTTAAACTTACACAGCTATTATACTGTCAGATTTTTTTCCTTGCCAAAGCTTACTTTATTTTCCTGGGCAAATTCTACACTAACAAAATGTTGGCCTGGGGCTGTTAGAAGAAACAGATATATAAAGAGAAGAAATGAACATCCAACTTAGTAGCCGTTCACACCAGATAAAGTAGGTCTATCTTGCATGTTGAGATGTTGGAAGGGCAAAGTACCAGCAAGAATAATTAAGAGTAAAAGCAGTAAAAGCCATGCATCATGTTATCTTACACCCTCTTTAACCCCCTGATTTTCCTTTAGCATGTTCCCAGTCAGATTTCCTTGCATGTCACTTACGTACTAACTATTTACATGTTCCATGTGAAAATAGTGCCAGCTGAATTGTCTGCAGGTTGCACTAATTTCTAACAGTGTGACTGCTGAGACACAGGTTTTGTGAAAAACAGGATAAAGGAGGACTTTCTTCAGAGTCCTGTCATGGAGAAAGAAGTTAGGAGATGTCGCTTTTTCGTTATTTTTTTTTTCTACTGTTCTATTAGAGTACCCTCGGGAAGTTCCCAGGTCTGGCGAAATGTAAGGACAAGATATGAGCATAAGCTCACTGAGACATCTGCTACTTTCTACTGCTGCAGACAGGGCATGGGCAACCTGGCCTTTCACTCACAGTGGCCAGTTTGTGGCCACTCTTATATCCACTAATTCCTATCTGATGACATAGACCCACTAGCCTACAATCCAAGGCAGCCCTAGGGCCATGCCTGGCATGCAACAAGCTCCAAACCAGCCCTAAGTCATGTTTTCTCCCTGCAGAAACCTATGCCAAGACCTTGTCTTTTTGAAATCTCCGCTATAACATTTCATGGCCATTCCAAAAGACACCACTGCTTACAGACTGTAGTTATAAAATACTATCCCATAAACTCTGAAAACTATTCAGGGACTATAAAATTGTTACAACAACTCCCTCTTGTATTATTCACCAAAAATAAAAGGGGGAGGGAAGAGGAATAGAAATTCAAACTCCATGCAGGAAAGATAGTGAGTACGTATTTACTTGATGCTAATTAACTCCACCTCTGTGTGACCCTCAGTTCTTTGAAGGTGTCAATCTAG
Source organism: Anser brachyrhynchus (assembly GCF_964034855.1). NCBI lineage: Eukaryota > Metazoa > Chordata > Aves > Anseriformes > Anatidae > Anser > Anser brachyrhynchus. The sequence goes on along the minus strand of NC_137695.1, from coordinate 42,796,715 downwards.
GTGTTAATTACTGAAAAGTAAAATTTAGCCATTTTTAAAAGGCAGAAAAAAATAATCCCGAGTGAGAAACGTAAACTGCAAATCTTAAAACAAGATATTCCAAAAAATCTTACAAGTATATTCTGACAGAAATAAATGGCTTTAAGATCTAAAGAGTGCACTTTGTTTTTATGTTGATAGGGTGAGATCTTATTCCCCAAAAAAGCCAATGGAAATTTTGACATCAATTTCAATAGTGGCAGAATTTCATTCCCTGAGTTAAATAAAATTTATTTGATTTTCATGTTAAATGCAGAGAAAAATACTGCTCAGGTTTCCTGCTAATCCAGACTTAGAGTTCCTGCATCGTTACAGCAAGAGAGTTGGTAACCTCAGATCTTTTCTCTACTGTACAAAAATGACCCAATTTCCCACATTCTTTTGAATACTAACTCTCTGAAGCCTGTGATGTAAAGAAGAACCGCTATGTTGCTCTTTGAGTTTCACTCAATATTCCGACTGCAGTCTTTGTAAGTCTGCAAGAATTTACATTCATTGTCTCTCCAGAGTCACTTGCAAAATGATTTCCAAAAAAATCTCTCTTTCAACTACTATCAGACACTGTAATACAGGAACAAGGAATTCCTGGACCAACGGCCAGATACAGTCTGCAACTTAATTTCAGGCAGACTACAGACAAATGATTTTGCTTGTGTGTGTATTTATTATTGGATAAAAAACAAAGGTGCTTATTAACATGCGACTTGACAAATGTCTCTGAAGACCTAGCTGGACCTTGTTAAGGAAAAGTCCTCTGCCCTAGGTCAAATAAGCTGTAATTCAGCATTACATCTACCAACCAAGCAAGACAGAAACACGATATTGCAGAATATTACACAATAGACAAATGCTGTATTCCAATGTGATTGTCAAGTGGGCTTGCTGTGGTGGTGCAAAGGGCACCACCAGCAGACAAAGAGGTTACTCAACACTGGCAGCTTCACTTCAGTCAATGGCAAAGATGGGGAGAGAGGGGGAGAGAGGGGGAGAAATGACTCTGCCTAAGCGTCATAGTCCAGGGGAGATTTGGGAACTGCCAGGAAAAAAAGAAACAAAGACAACAACACAAAAACCAGTACCCTTTTGCTTTCAAACTGTGTGCATTTGATATAGAAAAAAGGGAAGAGACAAAATGAATCTAAGACCCCACAATGTCATTCCTACAAATGTCTTTTTTAAGCAGAACTGTACTTTGATATCAAGCAACATTAAAAGTGATTGCAATAGATTAAGAAGAAAAAAAATGTTCAGAACTGTAGGAAGTCGCTTACACCCTAACATTACTTGACGTGAACCATCTTTTATTTGTTTAGGTTGTTGCAGTTTCCTGCTATCAGTCACTGATACATGACTGTCATGATGTAAGAGCCAACTGCCATGTCATAGCTGTGGATGTTTTAAAGTTCCTTGGGTTGTGAGGTGGGGGGGAAAAAATGGAAAGAAAGAAGGAAGGAAGGAAGGAAGGAAGCAAGGAAGCAAGGAAGCAAGCGGCGAGCCAGGTGAAGAGAAGAGGTGGAGAGGCAAACAAAAGAGGGAAGGGAAAATGTAATGGATTTACATCGTCACCCTTCATAAATCTTGATCATGTCTTCAACAAGATCTAGAAAAATCACAGTTTCACTCCGGGACAGGGATGTTCATTACGCAAGTTCAAACTGTATGAAAAATTACTGTGGGAAAATCATTCACAATTGATTTATGGCTAAATTGAGAGAAGTGGAAGTGCCATGGCCAACTGGCCGCCTTCAAAATATCTTCCAATCTTGCACCCACACTAAAAACTTAGCACAAAGCTGCTTCTACCATGTGAGTAACCAAACACAAGGTATTAACCCAGCACATCCCATTAATCATTGCAGCTACCTAGGAATGAGACCAGCAATAAAATGGAGAAAGGGGAGAAATGAATAATTTAGTAATTGATCTCTATCTGGAAAAAATACACCATTCTAAAATAAACACTTCTCTCCTCATAAGCCTGAGAAAGTCCTTAACAATATTTACATTTAAAAATCTAATTAATTTATTCATGTTTCTTTAAGAAAGAAAAAAAAAGGAAAAATCTGTCAGAGGGAATAATCAGGCTGCAGAATTTCTGTTCGCCTTATTTAAAAATATATATCTAATTTCGCGAGGGCTGTTTAGAGCAAGCTGAGCAGAGGGAAGGCTTTGTGTGACAGATCTTTCCAGAGATCAGCTGTTTGATGTCTCCATATACTTCAAATCAATACAAAGGGCACATGGATGTTTAGATTAGTATCTGTGTTCCAAGAAGTGCCAAAATACCTAAGGCCTTGCATTAGCTTCTATGCTCTCCAGCAAGTTTCAGCAACAGCCACGTCACTTTAGAGCTGCATCATGCCTCTAGGAAGACTTAACTCATGCGCTGCCATGGCACAGGGAGCGTGTGGACCCAGAGCAGTGGCCAAATATTTGGGAAAGGAAGGGAAAAAGGATGAGGAACAGTTCTTAGATGAACAGTTTCTCAAAGCAGCAGTCATCCTTCTGACACTGTGATGGGAACTATGACCCACTGGGGAAAGAGCCATCTACGTAGGCCTCTGAAAGAAGGAGGTCACGAAAGCCACTGAAAAAAATGTGCCTTGTTCTTTTTGCATCCTACTGAACAACACCCTGTGATGTTTCTCTACAAATTCATACGAGCACACCCCCACACACACATTTGTTTCGTATATACCTAAGCAAGTGGCTTTAGGCCAGCTAATTAAGCAATGAAACGCACAGCTTTTTTTCCAAAGCACATGAATTAGAATCATGAAATATTGCATATTAGAAAAGAGATTGTAAATGTGGAAGTTGCACAGTAGCTGAATGGCACTGTAATAGCACAAGCACTAGACATCTCTATCAAAGGCTTTTTTTTTTTTTTTTTGGATAAATGAGCACAGTACACTAAATTATTAACTTCTCTTATAGAATGTAAACAGGATTTCAGAAGGATGAATCAGGTAAAATTCAAGTAACAGTTTAAAAACTGGAGCATGAAGTAACTAAGCAACAGCCCCTCTGAAGCTGCACTTTTGTCAGGAGTTAGGCTTTTGTAAGGACTGCTGCTGTAGCCCATCCTCTCCCCCTCTTAAAACCTTATTAAAGTTGAATTTATGACATGAATTTTCAAATGTTAGTATCACCTCCCCGATTAGCCCCACTTAGTATCTTTTTGAACAGTTGCTAAGTTTCATCCAGTGTCCCTGCGGGTCTGTGCCATGGTAAGAGAAGAGGGGATGTTCCTGACTGCTCCTCTCCAACATATTTAGTATCCTTCACACTGTACCATTTCTACTCTTCTGTATCTTCCAAAGTAAAAGGTTTGGCCTCTATTCCATCGGGAGTTTTCCCAGGCTCTTGAGTATTCTTGTCACCCTTTTCCTAATGCCCTTCTTTCAGCCACGTCATTTTTGAGCTGGGGAGGCCACCATTGCACACTGTGCTCTAGCTGAGACCTCCGGCACTGGCTTTACACAAAAAGCTCTATGATACCCTCCCAGTTATTCAATATCTCAACATTCCTGAATGATAAGCAACCTAATACTGCAGTTGGGTTTTGATCACGGCTGTAATTTGAGTAAGTGTCCCCGCTGATCTCCTCTGGATCCCGCAGGACTGCTCCCGCTCTCCCTCCCAGCCAGTCTCACCTGCGTTGTTCACCTCTTCCATTCAATCTCTCTCCACCACTGTTCTGCCCATTTTCCGGGCAACTTTACAGTTCTTTGAAAGCATTCATAGCCTGTACTGCTTCTGAACAGACCAAATAATTGTTTCCACTACAGATTTTGCTATTTTACTGCTCCAGCCCTCCCTCAATACCAGCAACAAACAGGTTAACAACAGGAATCTCAGCCAATTTGCAGATGTCCAAATCCAAACTTCAGTCTCCTTCTACTTCAGCAGATTAGGCTAACCCTCTGCTTTTCCCCTGCTCCCCAGCTTGCAGCCATAACAGCATTCTGCCTCTGACTCCACAGCATCGTAGTTGCTGAAATCCTTTGTCCAGAGCTTTGTCACAGACCAGCCGCTCACAGCATTTGGTTTGCAATTACTCACAGCTCCTCCAGCACAGTCTCCATTCTAGGAGATCACTGAGACGTCAGCTCGCATTGTAAAATACATGCTGGTGGACTACATCATGCCATAATCTCTCTGGTACTTTACTATTGTTTCTAAATGAGGATTTCAAGTTGGTTGCCAGGTCCAGATGCAATGTGTTACTTAAATACATCACTGAATTAGCTAACTATGCCTGTAGTTGATTCACAGGCAAAGCTCTGTTTTCAGCAGAATTTATTGAAGAGACACAAACCTCAGATCACTGCTAAACCCAGCCACAAATCAAAGTCCTCTAGCATATGGGACCAATCAGTCTAGCAGAGGTTTGCTGCTGGAGCACTCGGCAGTGCATGCTGGAGTCACAGCCATTCGCCAAAGCATTTCTTCTCCCAGGGCTCTGCTAGTGCCAGTAGTGCCCTGCTCTCCTTCCCAGACTTGCCACGCACCCGTGCAGGGCCACTGCTGTTTCTGTATTACTTCTGGGATCCCAAATGTGCCCTGCTCTTCTAGAAGTCCTTCAAGGACTCCTCTTGCCTTACAGCCCTCCAGGTGTTGTACTGCCGTCTTCCAGAAGAGTAATGGCCAGGCCCAGTAGCTAAGCAGCAAATGGCTGCCATGCAGGAATTTGACGTTTTGGTAGAGGACGGGAATCAGGAGCGCATGAAGAACAGGAAAAATGAACAGGATGCCATCTTCCACGATCTCTGCTGCACTGAGGAGGCAGCTATGTCAAGGAGTTGTATTTAACCCTACCCTGAGGAAAGGTAACGCGGATGCTGTGTGCCTCTGAGGATGGACACAGGGAAAGAACAAGCCAGAAGAATACCACTGACACAACTACCATTTGGGGAGAAGGAAGGAGAGGAGAAAAGAAGACTTAACATGTATGAAATGGTCCAACTTCACTTCCATCATCTTGGAGGGAGTCAGAAACTACTGAAGCCAGACTAGAGGCCAACATGACATAAAGGTTATTGTAAATGATAGCCATAATAAAAAATGCCATAAAATTACAAGGAGGCACTGGTGTTATTATACTTTCCCAATGAAATTTCAGCACTGAAAAAATCACATGCATAGCCACACTCTGAAGTCTGTCGGACAGCCCTCACAACGGAAGCGCTGCTTCCTCGGGACTCAGTCCTTCCCTGACTTGCTCTGCTCTCCCTGCTCGCTTGCAGCAGCAGGGCCGGGACCTCGGCGCCTTTGTCCCATGTGAGCACTCACACGGTCAGCAGGAGGAACGGCAATGCTCTGCCCAAGATCCCTGACCTGCACACCTCGTTTGTTCACAAGTTTGCAGTGTTGCAGAATGTCTCATTATTTAACCAATTACCACCACGCCGATTGAAATGTTGCTCAGATGTAAGCACTTTTTGTTTATTTACCCCGAACTATACAGCACACAGAGCGAAAGGAGAAGAACAGCAAGCCCTACGTGTCTGCCTCCCCTTCTCCATCACAGCTGTATTTCATCTCACTCACCCTCGAGTCACCATCTCGCAGTCAGGAGAGCGGCTCTGCTCCCAGCATGCTCCCCATTTGCCTGTCAGTTCAGCATGATGGGTGCTGAGTAACCCTCCTTCTTCCTTACGCCAGCATCTTTAAGGCTTTAATATTCTGTTTGATCTGAGGTTGTGGGAGGAGTAAGCCATCTTCTGTCTGGGTTATTAACTAGGTAGGGAATACTCCCCATGAAATATATTCCCCAGCATTTCCTTTAGATCTCTTATCCATGCCATTGTGCTGCGGTTTTGTTTTGTGCGTGTGTGGTTGTTTTTCTTGTTTGTTTTTCTTTCTTTTCTTTTCTTAAATAAGACTTTCATTTATTTATTTATTTAATGTTACACATTCTGGCAAGTAGATATAATGCAAATAATCTGAGAGCCAATGTTATTTATAACATTACTGCACATAACACCCTCATTCTCCCCACCAGCCTTTTACTCTATAAAAATATACAAGAGTAAACAGGCACTCCATAAAAAGAAACCCGGACACCCAGTGTTAAGACTGAACAGCTAAGAACTTAGCAGCAGCAAATATAACCTCACCTCCTTGTGAATAATGCCTTGCTATTTAGTCTGGTTACATGATGACGCACTGTACTGCAAATACTATGCTGAGGTTATCAGCTTTCTTCTACAATCTTCAATACAAATCAAGAAAATTATGTATACAGAGGCCAAACAACCCATTTGAAAGGCTGGGAAATATATATATATATATACTTGAAAATCAAGAGTGTTGTAGAAGAAAAAAATAATTATACAAATCAGAATGAACATGCTGAAGCGTAGGTAATATAATGTAGAAAAAATGGCACGTACTTCAAAAGGCAAGATGTCATTGCATATGAAAGGAAAGGAAATAAAACAAGGAACTACTTTAACTAAACAGCTTTGTCCAACTCTTTGCCCTGGCCTTGTGAGCAGTGAAGGTTCGTATCAGTTGTCTTCGCAGCTTCTTCGGAAGTAACAATACAGGGATAAGAGTGTGACCTTAAATAGAAACATCTAATATCCAAGTTTCCTGCTCAACACAGATGAGGCATATCCTTCGTTAACAAGGTGGGCTTCCTTTTTTATAGACTCAATATTTTCAGAGCACTTGGCCAAAAGTCCCAACAGTCCTGTCACCGGGTTGAAAAATGAAGAGGGGGTGCCCATCTGTTTGTTTTGTGTTGTCTCATGAAGAACATCCTTAGAAGAATTTTACAGGAAAGCTTTTAGAGAAAATAAAAATATTTATTTTTTCCTCTAGTGAGGATTTCTGGGTTCACACTGACATTTGACTTAGCAGTTATTTAGCATGCTGTACACCATATTTCACTTACAACAACAGTGGATACAATAAGGTTCTCTTCCCCCAGAAGATGACAGCAGGGTACATGTTTCACAGGAAATTACATTTTCTCAAGGTCTGGGGGTGTGCTTTTTTTGTTTGTTTATTTTGATTTGTTGTGGGCTTTTTGTTTAATTTTTAAGGCTCAAATGAAGGAAATATGTTGGGAAGAAAGGTTCTATGGTGATACTGACACTGAGTCTGGATGTAGAAAATGTATTTCTATAATACATTAAATATCCTACCACGTTCAAACAAACACACAATAACATTTATGTGCAAAGAAGCCATAGTCACAGCTCTGAAACCTCCTCTAGAATTTGCTTCAGCAGCAGATTTCAGTCATCACCAGACGCCTGTAAGACAAAAGAATAAGGAGCAATGTTAGCAGAGAGACAACTTCTCCCATTCAGTTTGCTGCCCAACAGGACTTGCAAGAGCCTTCAACATCTATCAGTATGGAAAACTACTTTGGCTCCCTGTCCTGCACAGCTCTGTGATAAGGAGGCGAATGAGATCTGTTTTATCCGTTATCTAGGTGTACAGCAGGGCAGTGGGGCTATCCAGGAGGACACCCATGAGTACCCCAAACTAGAAAAGACTGACATAGCATCATGTTTTGGGATTACGTTACTCACGTTGTTAAGGGCTTGCTGGGAAAACGTTAAGACAGCAAGCATGCATTTGTAATACACCACCTAGCTTACCGAAAGGCGCCGTAAAACCTTTTAAACAGACACAACAGCAAAAACAATTAAGGGAACTCCTTCAGTTCAGAGCTACCTGGGGTGAGCACATGAACTGGCGTACAAGCTGCCCAGAGGCCCTGGAGAGCAGTTGCTGAATTAGCAGGGAACGGAGCGACTAATTGGTGATTGTTTATCAAATAATACAGCAGCTATCACACTGTACTCTAAGGGGGAGGGAAGAATAAAGCTGTATTGGGTGCCACTACTGTGAACTTAGCATATTCCTGAGATATGTAAGACATATTCTTCAATGCTTTAAAGTGTCCATATGCAGACGAGACAGAGGTAGGCAGGAGGCACATTTAAAAGTGCATTTATTTCAAATGCCTCTGCTAGTTCAAAGGACTCAAACATAAACAGTTGTCTAAAAAAAATAGATGCATTTTGAAGAGGGAGAGGAGAATTTATCACTTTTGAGGTGGGAGGAAGGGATGGAAAATACAGTGCTAATTAATATAAAGCCTTCTCTGTCCCTGCTGCCCCTTTGTCCCCAAAAATGCGAAATCAAGAGCCTTCTCTGCCATGCTCTCTCAACACTCTTGGCACATACATCTTTCTCTGTCTCTCTTGCACTTACACACTCTCTCTCTCCATAAAGGGGCATGAAATGAGAAATTTTAGCAAGGTTTCTTTACAGAAGAGAGCCTTGGCTTCAAGCCCAGTATACAGATGTGGGAGGCAGTCTTGAAAGAGAGACTCCCTCAGCACTGCCCAAGGAAGTGGTACTCCTCATGGGCCAGAAGCCAGGCTCGCTGGGACGCACTGTGTCAAGCCCCACCAGTATTACCTATTTCCTCAGAGACAATAAATGCCCAGGAAGGTAAAAACATCAGCATGATGCTGTCTTGAATTTTTCTCAGCTTGAACTTTAGGCAAAAATGAGCACATGTTGAGAGGAACGGTCGAAAAAAAAAAAAAAAAAAAAAAAAACAGAACTTGTGGCATCCCTGGATTTGGTATTTACTTTTCACATACCATCTCCAGTTATAAGAATTAGCCAGTTTAATACTGAGAATTGTTTGTTATCTTTAGCTTCAGATAGATTATTTCTTTTCAGCAAGTCCTTGTAAGACTCTTGTAATAGTTTATTGCCATAGTTATACAAGCATAGACAATTTACACTAGGAAAAAAAAACCTTTTGCAGGTACAGTTTTACATCATTTCCATGAGCAAATTAAGTCGTCTGAGAAAAAAATCCTTTTTTCCTCTAGTGTAACTTCATATATATTAGGGCTTTTGCTAGCATAGCAATGATGACAAAAATATAATAAATCCCTTCCTGACACAGCTGTGCCAGCAAGACTAAAGCCTTAGTCTCAATGAGATTGAACTACTTCGTATTTCAGCAACATTTAGATCTATTGATGCTTCAGTTTCTACAAATAATACAGGCTTTTTCCCTCACAGAACAGTGCATCTTCCCCAGTTGCCTGGCCTGTCCATGCTCTGGTAACCGGTGGTCTGCTGGGCTACCTTTACAATATTATCAAGTATTCAACTGTATGCTCACTAAAGCCATTGAAAAAGTGACTATTATATATAGTTTAAAAAAAATACCACCAACAAAACCTTTATCTCCATCACACACACAGATGCTCCACAATTTCTGCTGGGCCCCCAGCCCCAGCTTATAGCCAACTCTAACCCACTTGTAGGTATTGCAGTAGTAAACACTGTCCCACATGGTTGCAATGTATGTTTGCTTTAGTTACATCTTTCCCTTCTGTTTTAAAATGCACAATATAAACCAAATGCATCTAGTTTCTGAAGCTGTACTTCGACTTTGAACGTATGAGGAGGTAAAGAAAACAGCCAGCTCTTTTTCTTTTTTTCTGTAATTAAGAGGGAATTTCTTACCATGCCCAATGAAATCCAGAATGTTTCAGTGCAGATGCCTGAAAAAGAGAAAACAGTCTTTAAAAGACAGTCTTTTGCTCAACGAAAGTCTAACTCTGAAGAAACTATTGCCAGCATAATTCTATAGGTTGAGTTAAATAAATAAATACTTATCTGATGAATTGTTGCCTGGAATCCTTTTGTGCTTGTATCTCTTGAGTTAGAGGCCATATTAAAAAAAGCGCACAGGAGATTTGAAATCTGAGGACAACCTAAAGCTTGGTTCTAAGAAGTCTCAATGCACCAGTACTTTCCCGTGGCGTGGGTGAGACAGGTTTAGTCATCAGGTGTGACAGAGAGCAGTCTGTTGCAATCCAACATTACATGGAGAGCCAACTAGAAAGCAACGTATTTAGCACATACACTGCACACATCACAGTACCCTCAATAAAAAGAAAATCAGGTGTTTCAATGCACAGGTTTTATTCATGCCAGCTGCATTCCGGTCTCTCTGAAAAGCTATAGCAAGTGCCTGGACACAAAGATGATCAATAGTCAGATTTTTGCCAGACATCAACATCACTGTTACGTACATGAAATACTACTGTCCTCTGTACAGGTATTAAGATAAAAAGACCCTCTGAAAGTATTAGAATATCTGCACAAATTAGGACTTCACCTAGTATGCATTTTCCTTCATCTCAACTTTAAGAAAAAAAAAAATCTTCTGCCTCTCTCTTCTGCAAGGACTCCCACTGAAATTTTTCCAAAAAACTCAAACTGACTTTTCAGGGCAGCAGCTTTCTTTGTTACATGCTTAGACAATACCTGCCATAGGATGGGTGTAATTACACAGGAATAGCCAGACAGGATCAGTTCAGAGGCTGAGGAAGTCAACTGTTCTATCTAGGCTCATAATTTATCCTTTCTCCTCCTCTGGCAAGTGCCAACAGACTCCCAAGCTCTGGGCCTTCCCATCTCCCCACAGTCTCTGCATTTTTGTACACAAGAGTCACCAGGAGAGTTTTTTTAAGGGATATGTCCAAACACCATTGTCAGCACGTGAACTTTTGGCATCTACAATATCCCTGGGCAATTTCACAGCTATAGGAAGTCCTTTTTGCTTGTTTTAAACTTGTCACCTAACCATCCGCTTGAGGCTGCCTGGCTCCCACGGTATGGGAAAGTGAACAGTCATTTTCCATTTGCTTTCTTCATGCCACTTGAGAGTTTACAGCCCTTCATTTTCTTCCTGCTCAGACAGGAGGTTGAAAATCCCCAAGAGTTTAGCCGTTTTCCATACAGGAGTCACCCACATCTTTTATTGATGTTTTCTGTATTTTCTCCCCTTCTCCTGCATCTTTGTGAGATGAAGGAGTAAGGATGCAATGGTCAAGTGCACCACACACTTATATTGTAGCGTAAAGATCTTTCAGTTTTGTCCGTTATTCCTCTCCCAATAATTCTTAGCATTCAGTAGTCCTTTTTTCTTTTTTTTTTCCTTATTCCTCCTGCACATTCGGCAGGCTTTTTGTACAATTGTTATAACCCAAGGTTTCTTCCCCGGTGATAATTTAGATTCCATCACTGTGTATTTCAGTTTAGGATTTTCTCCTGCTCTGCACTGTTCTGCATTCATCAACACTGAATTTCATCTGCTGGGTCACCCTCCAGTCACTCTGCAATGTGAGGCCATTCTGCAGCACCCAGCATGTCCTCACCTCAGCTATCCTGCCTGATGGGGTGTCATCAGGACACTCCTTTGTCTCATTCTCCATCTCTCTCAGGAACACGCTGGAACAGCACCAGTCTGGATGGAGATGTCCCAGGTCACCTCCACCCCTCTGTTAAAAGCTGGCTCCTGAACTGAAACGATTACTAATCCAGGTAAGGACCTTACCCATTATCCAATGGCAGCTTGACTTCATAAAAAGTTTTTGAGGAAGTATACATGGGGAAAAAAAAAACTTAGAATTTTGTTTATTTGACTATTCCTATTTTCATCTTTCTTGTTTTAGAAAAGCTACAGTGCTCTTCTCCCAGTTTCATCCTTCTTGTACATGGCACGGCAGAGTGTGCTCACGCACAGGTTGAACAATGCTACATATTCTTTCACTGGCTGAGCTCTATTTTAAATGACATGTTTACACAAACCCTCTGGTTTTGAATGTCATTCAAACAACACAACGCCACATATGGTTTCCCAGTGTTCAAGAGCAGCTCAAAAGTCCCAATTTAGACTCTGAGGCCCACCAAATAAAAAGGAATGCAGCGCATATGTTCCCAGAGCTAGCTCAGCAAATGTAGGCTGCAGAAGTTCAGAGGAAGAGCAAAATCACCAACCCTGCTTACTAAATACGACAGTAGATGAATAAGTCTAATTTTCTAAATAAGAATAATTGGCTCAAATATAATGCCAATAACCCTTCGGGGGACGCAGAGATGGTGAGTGCCTTTGAGAGTAATAAAGGAGACAATTCTTATTGCATGCATGTACTTAAACTATAGAAACCCATTACGAGAATTGTAATTCCAATTATTTGGCTAAAGCTGGCTACCCTGAATCAGCAAACAAAACGCACAGGTAAGGCAAAGAAGAAAACAAAGGAGCTGCAGTGGGAGGCAGCAACCCGGCCTCGGCAAAGCACAGCTCCAGGGCCACCGGGCCAGCACGTGGGCGGTGGCTGGGATGCAAGGCTTTAGGGCCAGGACCTCCACCATGCTAAGCACAGGCCCATGGCACGGAGATCCTCACACCAGGCTGAGCTGGCTGGCTGCTCCTGGCGGGCTGGTGCTCAGGCCTCATTGCCATTACCCAGGTACTGCACCAGGAGCGGGGAAGAATTGCTCATAAGCAATCGAGGGTCAGAGGCGTCGAGAGAAAAAGGTAAAACCTGAACAAAATTTGTCTTCATAAGATTATGAGTGTGCCTTCTCCAGCAGCGCTCCGCATACCACATCCTTCAGCACAGAAGTAGCCGGTGCTTTGTCCTCCCAGGAGACTACGCCAGTGGCTGGTCAACACCGGAGCTAAAGGATGCACTTACTCATTTCACACTCCCTCTAGATTTCCCCCGGGCACGCAGAGGAAACCCCAGCCTTCCCTTTTTAAGGAAATAAACCCTTTGGGAAGAGAGCAGTCAGCCCCTTGCCAGCCCGCCCAGGACCGAGTCTCCTGCAGTACACATCCCCAGGACAGTGCAGCACGGAGCAGGGAGTGGATTCAGCCCAGCTCATTCACCATTTAAAAATTAATGGCAAATGCAGCCTCTCTAGCTATAGATAAGTCACCCCAGAGACCTCTGGAAACTAATGTCAGCCCTCCAACTCCTGTTCCTATTACAGCGTTAATCTTAGAGGCTGATCCGCACACCAGTAAATGCTTAAAGAGGCCTGGTAGCTCCACCAGAGGGCTGATTCTCACTCAGCTCACATACACAGAAAGGTAAATGCAACATAGCAATACACACATTCCACTATCAAAGACCGACTTAGAAGTGTCACATTTTTAATATCACATACTTATTTACCGACGCCTGCCTTAGTAGGCATATGTAACCTAATACTGTATTTTACTGATATTGCAGATGGTATAACCAATCTCCTAAACTCTCTACACTCTCAAAGGATTAGTATGATGTGTAGAGCAGTTTTAGCTTACAAAGCACTACTTTAGTGTGTAGGGTTATTGATTTAACTTAAAAATTCTGCTATATAGTGTAGTTTTACTGATTTACCTTTTACTGTAGTGTAAGAATATCTTTTCTCCCCTAAAAACTTTGACACACTTCATTATCCAGTACAAAATATTGCTCCAGGTAGGATTTCAGGGCAGGCATTCGGTAATCAAAATTATGGACTTTTTGAAAAATTCTGTGTCGCAGGTCTCCTCCCTCCTTCCTCGTGTCATTTTTACTAAATAAACCTGGCATGCTCCCTAAGCTTTTTGCTACAAATTTCTTAGAGAAGCACCCACAGTTATATGCCAGCACATCACCTCTCTTCTTCCAGCCTCAAGCCTTTAAGCCAGAAATCTGTTTTGTTATAGGGCAGATACTGACAGGGGGGAGTTTGTGCCCCATCTGAAATACTTCCCAAATGTGCTGATACATTTTCCTTCTTCTCAGCCATAATAGTCGTTCAAATCTCTAGTCTCCTCTCCTCTTGATTGCTGCAGGGATCTCCTGTGTTGTCCCCAGTCCCAGCTCACACAGTTCCAGCACATATGGGAAGCTGCAGCTGAATGGTGCATACACATGACAGCAAAAAGATAATCCCATGACATTGCTGAAAGCTTATTTTGAAAGCATACTTTAAAAACAAGATCAAACCCCAGAACCACTGCTTATGGCATTTTTCTAGCCTTTCTTTATGACCAACTGTGTCTGCAGCCATGCAACTCGAACTCTGACCTTCTTCCCTGCACCACTTTCCATTTTTATCTGTCTTCAAGCAAGTATATTCTCTTATGTTAATTATTCTGTTTAAATCCTCCTTTATTCTGCTATATTAATCACTTCCCCCCAGTTGCCTCTATCTTTAATTTCTCTGCTACTAGATTCAATAAGGAAAGTGATTCAATTTTACCTTGTGATGACTTCATGTGGCACAAACCATTATCAAAAAGTAGCCTAGAGTCTAATGTCAATAGCTCTACTTTTCCCCCTTTTTCTTTACAGATGAAGAGTTACAGAGTTACTTAAATCTGTCAAAAAGCTTTCCCAGTCTACATCCTTGAAGTATATCAATTCATTGTATTTTTGTACATTCCCTGGATTATAACCTTAAACTCTTTTAGTCCAAAACCTGTGTATTAGTACTGCCAGTAGTCAGTGATATGACAACATATCACTGCAGTAAAAGCTTAGGCATACAGATCAGTTGTTTGCACATCTGTTGATTCACATCAACTGGCCACACATACATACGTACATATGCACATTGCCAATGGCAAATACAGGATAATTCCTATCAGCTTAAAAAAACCTTGCCTCAATAAAGAATGCCATACGGTTATATCCCACTCCAACACCACAAGGAAGTAGTCGATGACAGGTGAAGACTACATAAAGGCATTACCTCAGTCTCAGATATTTTACCTTGCTTTACAGTGTTTCCACACCTTCACGCTTCAAGATAATACTATAACAATATCTGGTCACTCCCAAACTCATAGTGTACTAAAAAAAATATTTAAGATTATATCTAAACCTCTACTCTGCTAAGGTAAATAAAGCAGTGTGATTTCAAAAGGTACATAGATCATAGATAAACTGGTCTAGCAACCAAAACCTTCTCTCTCATGAAATGATAAATGGTGCCATTCCAGCAGCTATTTAGACCTTGCTGCCTGAACTCAGGCTGACCCGAAACATAGCCGTTCCTTCATTACCCCAAGCTTTGCACCGTGTGCTGCATCAAACACCTTATCTTTTCCCTTATTACAACACCTCCAGCAACAGTTTTCTTTTCAAAGAAAAAATAAAAAATAAAAAGGCAGACTATTTAAAACGAGCTGATGCTTACAAAGTTAAACCCGAACAGCACACCCAAGACCGCTCTGTATTTTTCAGCCGCACAACATCCTGCTGTGGCCTTGGCCAGCTGGGCTCTCTGACCCTCTGAGTGATCCCTCGGGTGTGCCACTATTTTATCGGGCAGTGAACTCGCCGGCCACAAAGCCAGCAAGAAGTTTGCTGGGAATCGGGAACTGGCTCAATCATAAGCAACTTTGAGGTAAATAAAGCAGCGAGAAAAGGCGCAGGCAGGAGGCAGGGGGCCATCGGCTTGGAGAGTACCTTGGGGCACAGCTCTGCTTGTTACCAAGGTTACTCGGTACTTCCCCACGTAAAATTTCATTTCCAGTTGGCAATAACCCCACGAAACTTTGACCCTCTTGAGTGGAAATCTGGGCTGGCCGTATGTTGTATATGTGCTGCAGTTGGGGCTGGGCTGGAGATGGTTTCAAATATTTGTGGGCAGTTTTGGGAGCGAGTTTACAGGGAAAGGTGTTGGGGGGGGGGTTCTTTTCCTAGAAAGGCTGGTTTGGATCTGACACCACGCATGACACATCACAAATCTGCCCTTTGTGTCAGGAAAGTGTCTAAACAAAAACATGCCCAAATCTGGACAAGTTGTAAATCCTCAAATGAAATGGAAAAGTCCAGATCAAAAACTGTCAATAAAAATGTCTCTGATTTTAGCTGTCTCGGCCAAGAAGCTGTTGAGGCATTTTCCACCATTCCCTCAAAGCTCCTGCCCCAGCAGGTTTGCTCCAGCCTGAGGCTCAGAAGGGCTTTCCTTGCAACTGCAACTTCAGCTTGCTGGATGTTGCCAGATCCAGACAACTAAAACAAAAGCAAGGATATTCTTTTCCCCGTCAGTGTTTTCCCAGCCAACATCACCTGCTTGGTACAGGGAATGTGGAAGATTCAAATTAGCAGCACCAAACGCAGAGGGACAAGAGTGGGGCTTGCAAAATTCAGGAAGAAGTACAGGGAGACAAAATACACAGGTGAGAAAATGTCTCCCTAAGGCCCTAGTGACTGGCCTAGAGAATCTGGAATAGGAATGGGAGAGAAATGGGATCTGAGAGCTGGGGAGTCTGAGACCATTGGCAGGTTTGGCACCAAAATTTGGCAAAGAAAACCATGGCAAGGAGTCAAGATGGTGTGGAAAAGTGGGTGAGAGTCACAGCTCCAATAATCTTGGATGCAGAAGAAGCACTGAGACGATGCTGAATGGGTACCAGTTGGCTGAGCTATGTCTGGAAAGGAGCTCAGGGCTGAGGTTCAGTGGGAACACACCAACATGGCAGAAAATACCAAAGTCCAAGCAGACACAGATCAGACGAAAATCCAGGATCAGGGGACTTCCTGTTGCTGAGCCAAAACCTGAGATTTCTGTCCAGTATCTGTGAAGCGAATCACAAAGCAGATTGATGCTGCTTCTTGCTGGCCTGCAGGGAGGATGCTTGGCGGCTGCCTGTTACTCCATTAGCTCAAGGGGCCGGTGGACAGGAAGAACTGCAGTCTGTGCAATGACTCAAATGTGTGATTCACTCCCTATCATTAATCTGTTTTTTCATAAAAAGTGAGTTGTCAGGGAGCAGCTTCTTCCCCTGAGCCTCTCACATCCCCTGCTCCATTCACACAGCATTATTTTAAAAGATCAGATTTGGTTATCTCTGTGGTGCCTCACCCTGGACTCGTATAGCTTCACTCGAAGTTCAAAGAAAGCTGGGAAATTTTGTCGCCTTTCATTTCCTGGGAAACGTGCACGTTGTCCTTGCATAAAACCCTTTCACTGTGGAGGAGATGGGAAAAGGGATATTTTACATGCTTGAGGAAGAGTTATGGCTGTATTGAACAGTACACCTCCTTCCCCTCAAAGAGATTTTTAATCCTAATATCATACAAAATGGTCTCTTGCACACTATGCCAAAAGCTGATCTAAGCATCTTCACTGTCTTAGGACAGCATACCTCCTCAGGAATGAGCACAGACAGTATTGCTCTGGGATTTTCTCGCGACTTTATTTAAAACATAGTAATTTCAAGTTTAGCATGGCACTTTCCATCAGTTACTTAAAACAAACAAACAAATTGCTAAATAAAAGCTGCAAGCATCATCACAGATGAGAAAAGCAGAGAGAAGAGTATTGGCCAAGGTCCATCTCCTGCAACCCAGGAGGTGAGCTCAAGAGAAGAGTAGTGCTACATAACCTCCTGCAGCGCAAGCCACCTGTGTGGGAACAGAAAGCCCAGACCCAGGATTATTTAGTGCATGGTGATACTTGCCCTTCAGTAAAAGAGCTGAAAAAGTCTTGATTGCTTTCACAGTTCATAGGCTTGCATAAAACTTTCCAGTCCAAAGCACAAAGTAAATCTGGCCTATCTGGAAACATGATGCTGCCTCACCTGCCGCTCTAAGAACTCTACCAGGTCATTTGTTTCCTGGAGGGATCGCTTCGTTCAGACCCTGCCTCCACTTCCTTCCCAGTGCTGCACTGCTTGCATTGCTGACAAAGGGAACGGCAGTTCTTGCTAGACCTGCAGTACTGTGGAGTTCTGATCACCTCCAGAGAAACTTCTTGTGTTTCTGCTGCTCCTTCTCTCTTCAGATGATGCTTCGTAAAATTTGTGATTCAGGGCAGACCTACCGTTTGTTGCACAGGAGCTGGGCCTGCAACAAGCCATTTAGCCTGGCAGTTTGTAGGAAGATGGCAGAACGCCTTTTACAAAAGAACAAACATTGACTCATGTTAGGAAATGTCACTTGTGCGATGCACTATTTTGCAAGACCACCATGGTTGCGCTGCCTCACTCTGATCAGCCACATTAATATTTGAATACTGGATGACAACAGTTGAAGATTAATTCCAGTAAGTTATTCACGCCTGGAGGTTCAGATTTGCAAGCAAAAGCATGTGGGCTAGACTATGGCATTTCACCACAGCCCCAAGGAAAGTGCAGTGGGAAGTCACCCAGCCCCAAGAGGGCCAGAATAGGCTGTACCTTTGTAAAATAATCCCTCTTCCTGCTTCGCTGTATCCAGGGCACTTCACCGCAGGAGACAGTATGCCAGGGGCCTTTTTCTGCTGCTAGACAGTGCTGCAGGACAGTACGTTTATGAAAGGGCGTGTGGATATACCCAACCTTGTATCTATTCCCTTTGGAGAAAGATGCACCATTTATTTAGCAAGGGAAACAAAAAAGGCTGTTCTCAGACAAGCCTTCCTTGCAAGACCAGGACGCGTTTCTGTGACTGATCGAGATCAAGCCGAGAACAGTTTGGCCCATCGCATTTATTTCAGTTCCACACTCCTTACATAAGAGTCTTGAAGCCAAGAAGGACTTGAAAACATGACAGTGTGAGAAGAGATACTGTCAAAACAAAAGCGTGAAGGCCTATGCAGTGAAGAGCCTCTCGAGAACGCTTTACTCCACAAGGACAAACTGCTTTCCGTGGATTGCTGTTAACACACATGGAGCATGAAACCGATGCAGGGGAGAGTTACTGGAAAGCCAGCGCAGCAGCATGCGGCCAGTCAGCACCTGACCCTCTGCAGGAGAGCCAGGGAGCATCTGCCTGCCACTGGCAGGTCTCTGCTAGGGTTTGAGGAATATAAACAGCAGTGAAATTATCTGAAATTTACATATTTTTCCTGAAACCACATTTTTTTTCTTCTGCCTTTTTAACTTATTTTACTTTAAATAGAGTGGGAGATGTAGCTTACTTTTCAGAAGTGCTCAGCAACCCTGGCTCAGCCACAGCAACATCCACAGGCGCACCTTCAGCATGCAAAAGCCCGCTGAAGACAAGGACTAGGAGGTATTATTTGCTGATTCCCACCTTTGAAATGGAAGTTCAGAATTAACAAAAGGAAAAACCTCTCTATTGTTATATCCAAGACTACTGAATTGCTATGCAGAAACCGCTAAGACTTCAACCCCATCAGGTCTTAAACACGTGAATTTTGCTGTTATTGTTTGGCTGTATTGAAAGTCACTGCCTGATATCTCCATAGAAGATGTAACAGAATATGAAAATCTTGAGTGTGTTAATTATAAGATATGTGAAGAGCTAAAGATTGAATTATTTAATATACTGAACACTAGTTTAATGATCAAACTGGTGTTTATGCCAGCCACATGTTCATACAGAAATCATCTTGAAACACATAGCTCTCAGTTTCCCCACAGAAAAACTACAATAACGCAACTACTAGAAGTATCTGCAAGTTTTCAGCTGATTGGTAGACAGTCAAAATCAGAAAGTACTCAAAATCAGAAAGTTTTTTAAAGTAACTAGTAAGATTGTGAGAATATTTCTAAGGCTAAATATAAACAGTACAAAACATCAATCTTTCAGGCTCTTGGGGCAAAAGAAAATCCAAATGTAAAAATCCCCTCCTTCTCCTCCGTTCTAGTGCCTGGGCAAAGACAGGAGACATTTACAGTGATGTGTAGTAAGTCAGTTTTTTCCATTGCTCTGCAGTCACGTATGCCTCTGTAAAATGGACAGAAAAATGCTGCAGTGGAAAGGCACGGAGAATTTGTGGTTGGTGCCTTTTATCCTGCGCTACTGTTTTATAGCAGCACCGGCATGGAGCAGGCTCACCCCGCTCTCACAGATCATTACAAGAAGTCCAGGTCAACAAAGATCAAGTTCCTCGTCTAAACTCTCGGTCGTTACCCTGATACCAGGATTACTTCTTTGGGTTCCCAGGCCTCTCTGTGTCCTCTCCCCTCCTGCTATGGCCGAGCAGCAGCAGCTGAGCTTCTGGCTCCCTCAGGGCTGGGGGCCGGGGGCCAGCTTGGGCCGTGCCAGGCCTCTCAGCAGTGTCCGGCGCCCTGAGGATTTTTGGGCTGCACTCACCCCCACCTCCGAAACACGCAGCGCCTCACTGGCAGGGGACTGCTGGATGTGATTCAGTGCTGCTGTCTGCTGAGATTACAGGAATTTGTGTTTGGGTTGTGTCTGCTGGCTGCCACGGCCGGCCCAACGATTTCCACTGGGCTTAAAAAGCACCCCTTTCGCAGCTATTAGCCAGCAGCTCGAGTTATTGCAGCAAATCACCCCTGTTGTAAAGGCAGCTCTACACAGCTACAACTTACGCAAGATCGCCAACACCTCAAGGAATTGAGCTAAACAAAATTAAATTAAATTTAAAAAAAAAAAAAAGGTAACCCCCCAAACCAGAAAACCATCTTCACCTTTATGATTTAGAAGCTCTATTTTAAAAGCAGCAAGCTCAAGATTTCAGCCCGAGACACAGCCAGTGTTGAGACAACAGTTTGCTCCAAATTCAATATACCTAATATTTACCAGAGAAGGAAAAAGGTTCAGAATATAGAGCAGGTCAAATAAAAGGATTGTGCAAAATTGAAAACACCTGCGAGGTGGGGCGTATGTGAAAGGATGTGCTGACTATTAAGGGGTACTCAGAAAGAAAAAAAAAAGAGCTTGGATTAGGGCTGAAGTGAAGAGCTGTCTACTTCCACGAGCCAACGTTCGAAATGGTGAAACCCACTACAGCCACAACCCACAGCAAAGGGCATTGGACAGGGCTGGGTTTAGTCCTCACAGCTTCGCAAAGAAAGGCACAGGAACTGACTGGAGGGAGTCCAACGCTTTCCTATTTCATCTTGGTCCTTGGCAGCCTTCGGCCTACACCTCCCAGCACAGAGCACGGCCAGGTGCGAGCGGGCATTTCGGCAAGTGCGGACAGTCGTCCTGTTCAGGCTTCTTGGAGCACAAATGAAAGAAGGGCAGAGACACGATTAGTCTGAGCAGATTGAGAATAAAATATTGAAAAAGGGGGGAAAAAAATGTATCCAAACCGCAAGGGGGAAAGCAGTGAGATAACTTAATGAGGGCTTTTTTTTCCTCCCTAAAATTTTGCCTAAGAATCAGTTACCGAAGCAGCTAATGAGATAAGAGAAAATTCTGGAAGAACACCTGAAAAGACCAGGTCTTGCAGCCTCTCTCTATAATTTTTTATTTCTTTAAAATAAAGTTTTCTGTAATAAAATATTCAATATTAGACATATGCTATTTGGGGAAATAATAACAATGTTTTAAACATTTTCACAAAGTTCCCTAGCGGCACCTCTCCAGAGATAGGCACCAAACACCCGCCAGGAGGAGGCTGCGACAACTCTGACATTTGGCAGGGGAATTGAAAAGGGGAAAACAACAGCAACTAGCTAGGGGTGGCTTTCAATTTTTCTACATAATGATCTCAGGAAGAAAACTTAGCTCCCTTGCTCTTCTACTTCTCCACAGAGGGGTTTCTCCCCTGTACCCACAAATGCAGTCCTCAAGCACATTTAGGTCGTGATCCTAGCTGCCCATACGTGCAAAGTCAATGAAGGCACGAATAAATGAACAGATAATTAGGCCTAAGTATTGTCATGTTCTACCTGGTCCTTGCTCCATTAATCCATGCACAAATGGCCTTAAAGCACCGGTGGTTAACACTGCCTGAAAACAGACGAACCACTTCTGTACTTCACAGCAGGCAAGCATCTGAAGACGCGGCGGCGTATCCTTTCACATGAACTAAGGCTCCTACTAATCAGAAGCCCAATGGAGCAGTACTATTGGAAACGCCACTTGATTAGTCTGTGACTCAAGGAGAAGAGCCTTATTTATTATTAAAGCTAAATTCTCATTAAACTGTATTTTTCAGTAAACCTGGGACAAGCTGATCTCCATGACTTTTTAGCTCGTTCTGTTACAGGCTTAAGCAGCACACCAAATCCCGTGTTTCCCAAAGCTGGCTGGAAAGAACATGCAGGGTCCTTTTTCCCCCTTCTCATTTTAGCTAGTATAATGAACACGGCAGACATACACAATTAGAGAAGAAGTGAACTAATACTTTCCCCCTTCCCCTAATTCTTACAAAGTTCACTTTGGAATAAATATTTAGGGAAGTTCAGTTTCCTTTCACAGCTGCTCTTAGAGACCTTTGTAGAACAGACACAAACATTCAAGATTTGGAAAATGAGAGGTAACATAATCCAATGGCTTGAGATAATCAGAGCTGCAGAGTTACTGAGACATCAGTATGTTTGTCACTGCTTCACGGAAACTTAAAGCACATAAACAAAATCAATTCCGAGTCCAGAAGCCCAAATAAATAAATAGGTTACCTACACAGATGAGAGAGGGGGGAGCAGAATGTTTTTTTCCCCGAAGCCACTCAAATTTACATCAGCAGAACACAGTAACCTACTGTTTCCCACTACTTTAGAATTGTTAAAGGCAAAAGATAAATCGACCGTGTTACACAGTAACATAGTCTTAATAAATAAAAGCAGCATTGATACACAGTTCTATCCTACCTACCACTGGTCCAACCTACCACTTTGAATTTATTATTGACCACAGAAACAAAATGTGAAGGTGTCTGTTTGTTTTTGAAGTTAACTGGGGAGTCAGTATTCACCAGCAGGTAAGTTGGTACAATCACACCCCTATGCATGGTCCTAGGCCGTGATGTACTAGCAAGCTCTCTGCAGAAATCAATAAGAGTGGTGTATGTGTACAGGGTTCAGCCAGGTACTGGGAGAATTATGGAGTATGACACCTATTCTATTCGAAATAAATGAGCTCATTTACATTTTAATTCTGTGGAACAAGCCACTCTCCAAAGGGCAGTTTGCTGGAGTTACCGCAGATGTACAGAAGTTATGATTTTCATCGTAAATGCACATTACTACAAAAATCTCATCAGAGAAACCAAAGAAGCAATAGGCACATTAGAGAAAATGCCTGTCCGGGAGGCCCCTCCAGATCTTGAATGCCGCCTCTTCCTATCTGGCAGTATGTTGTTGCGTAGCTAAATACCACAAGAAGTCTCATTAGTCAGGATGGAAATAAGTACAGAAAATATTGTACTTTTCATTGACCCTTTGAAATGATTAACACCATACAGATGGAAATCATACCAAAATATTTGAAGTCATAAATAATTTAACTGAACAAGCTCAAATAAATACATTACACGAACTACAGAATGTACTGATTCTCCTTTCTTATTGAGGGTTTAATTTCTCTGAATCTTGTCATCCTTAAGTGAAAAACCTGCCATCACTGACTAGATCAGAGGACGGAGAGATAAACCTCACTGTGTAGGTGCTGCTGTGCACCAAAATACCATTTCAGTGTATTTTTTCCTCTCAGAAGAGACAGCAATTACGGTTGGGTAAAGTCTTCTTAGGGAATGAGGCTATCGGTTTTATTGCACACCTTCAGCGTGATCTGACTATTGCTCATGAGAAATTCAGGTAATATTTGGCAAGTAATAACAGCTTCTCAATAAAACAATCCAAACCCCTCAAATATTGAAAGATCTTGGCATATAGCTTTTACACTTGAAGCTCTCTACAGTGACAATCACTTGTTTGTGGAGTGCTAGTATTTATGACAAACAGGAAGGCAGACTACTCACTTTAAGTTGTTGCTTTTACGTAGGGAAGGGACCTAGGGCTTTCATTTCTGAGGAGACAGACCTAATCATTACATTGAAAATTATCCTCAGTTAGATTTTTAACTGAGCTTGTATCACTTTTGAGAACAACGGTGGAAGCCAAAATGAGAAAACTTCCAAGTCATTCTCTTTCCAGCCCTACAAATATTAACGCTATTGCTTTTAAGATGGAAGAGCTTGAGGGTAATAAACCATCCTGGAAGAACTTACAGCTCCATACTAAGAGCATTCCCCAAACGGGGTGAGAGATGGTTTTGCACAAAGTGAAGATCCGGGCACAACCCAGAACAAGTCTCTGGGATGTGTGGCAATAGGATGCAATGAATGTCATTTCCTTCTTTCTTCTCTGCCCCCCTCAGTCACTTCTATAACTCCAGTTCTCTGGTTTAATTTAGAAAACCTCAAGATGAAGTCTGTTTCCTTAGGGCTGAGTCTATTTGTTAAAGACAAGTGATGTCTGCAGAATGTTTTAGCCCAGAAAAAAAGAAAGAAAAAAAACCAAACTTCTCGCCCAAAACCCTGCTCCCTATCCTTCCAAAAGAAACGAGGAAAGCTAAAATGGCATTATCCGTTGATTCAGCATTCGCTATATGTTGAAAAAAATGTGAAGGCAGTCAGATCATTTTTAAGAAGCAATGAATGGTAAATAAAGGGGTGGCTTGATGAAATATTTTCCTAGATTTGAATTTTATATGTAAACAGAGAGTATGGATTAGCAGTTCTACCCACGCCGACCTTACAAATATGCTACTGTCAAAGAAAATCATCACCTTAAGGAAATAATTTTTAAATGACTTTATGGACTCTGGCTTGGATCTGGGGCACCTCAGCAAGGTCTCCGTGCAACCGTACACGTATGTGGGAGCACCACTGCTACGTTCTCTAACCAGGCACGAAACATGCCCCGTAACAGAGTGGGTGAAGGAAGCCTGCAGCCTCCAGAGTAAGGAAAGAGTCAAGAGGGTTTTGCTCGTCACCCCTCCCGCTGCCCCCACTTATCTTCATGCAGGAGGAGGAGGGCGATCTATTGATAGCAGTGTAAAGGCAGCCATTCTTCTGATCCACTATTGCTTTTGTCAACAGCAGCTGAGCTGGTGAAAGAGAACAAACAGCCTCCCCTACGTGCATTGTTAGGGTAGGAGACAAAAGAATACCTGTTTTGAATCACTGAGGACTATTACTCTAACAAAGTACAAGATAACATTTCGCCAGAGGATACAAGAGATCCTGAGAGGAGCGACAATGAAAGCAGACAACCTTTCAGTCATCTTATCAAACTGCTTGGGGTACTTTCTGAACAGTGGGGTGAAATAATAGCAAATTGAGAGCAAACCCGGTTAATCTTCATACAAAGGCTTTTTGATAAATAATAAAATAGAGTTAAGGCTGGTGCACCGGCCTTTGCCAACATGCATTGCTTAGAAGGCAGGATATAAGGCAGGCCCAAACAATTGGAAGATAAACAAATACATACACAACAGGGAAATGGTGCATGAATGAATTTCCTCCTTTGCCTTTTTCAAGCTATTCAAGAAGCAATCAAAGCACTCGGAGGCTCGGCATGCTTTTACATACTTTTTTTTTTGACACGTTACTTTACAGAAGATTCATAACAGCTCACTATCAGTAGCTTTGGTGTCACTGGATGGTATGTAAATGGAAATAGGCAGATCTTTGACATAAAAATAATAATCTCTGGTAAAATTACAGTACTACAGTGTATCATGGCATCAGAACTGTGGAAATATTAATACATGGATCTTTGACAATACAATGTAAGATGTCACTTTGAGCAGTTATTATGCTAATGACGGATACTTATTATAAAACAACATGAAAGAGGTAAGCTATGTGGGTGTAGAAAGGGATATTTAGTATTCAGAAAATGTATTAAAAAAAGAAGAAAAAGCTAGTGCTTCATACAGCATCTAATCCCACATTAGGCAGATGAGGAGTTCCCTGGCAGACGGGTGTCAGGGTACCCTGGGACTTGGATGAAGCAGCGTATTATCTCTCAAGGGAGCTTCCATGCCAATACAACTTACAGCATCCTTCAAGCTGCTTTTTGTTACACAGCGGGCCAAACAGGGACTGAAATCTTGAAGGAGGGGAAAAAGTGGCACTAGAGCTCTGAGGATTAAGTAGGAAAACTGCTCATCAAGTCTACCCCGGCTTCAAGAGAAGATATTCTGCACTGCCTGTGCTCACTGACTTTAAAAAAAAAAAAAGGAAAACATGTGATATTAAGGAAAGAAAGAAAATTCACATGCCACAATGATGAAAAAGTCTCATACCAAATACCCTGTACAAAACAAGCAAATGAGCCAACATCATGCTTGATATCATTTAAGCTACAAGGAAGTCTATTTAAATTATTGGATGGGGAGAAGATTCTACGTAAGTAGAGTAAGAAACGTTGCATTTTAAGCCAAAGGAAATATTTACAAAGGGTTTGCAATACAAGGAGGAATCCAAGGAAAGAGGGCCTCTGTTGGCCTGATGGCTAAAACGTAAATTTCCCTAGTGTTTGTCTCTTTGGGGAAAGAGCACCGTACAGCTACTCTGCAGTGACTCCCTCCGAACCCTAAAGCCATTCTTACCACCCCCCCCAGGTACATCCTTCAGCCCTGAAACACGTGGACCACGGCTGTGAAGACAAGAGCGTAAGACGCAATGCTTCAGACAACGGCCATAAATAAAATCCTTACATGTACAAACTTAATCCGATGTGAGCAGGAATGCTGGTGCTCAGGCTGTAGCGGTTGGAAATACCTGTCTTTCAACATTAAGCCCTGCTAGAGTAATGCTTAGCTGCAATCTAAGCCTCAGCGATTGCAGCAGAACAACTAGAAGCAGCTGTGTGATTGCTTATCACAGCTCCCCATCCAGGAGAGTGAAACGTGCCACGTAGCTGGCATGCAAGCACAAGGAATGCTGCAGAGCCCTTACCTCTGACTTGCAATGAAATTTGAAGTTTGCTCACAGTTGCAAGGATTTCCTCATGCGCACTTCCATGCACAGATGCATTTCTAGGGCAGCTGAACTGACCGTGGACTGTATCATAGATCCCTCTTTTAACTGCTTGGCAATTTTTTGGGTCACCTTTATTCAACCACCCCTCAGCGTTCTCCTCCCAGCCCTCTTCACATTCCTACAACTTTTTCAGGGTAGATGGGGGCCCCCTTGTAACTTTGGAGCTGTTTACATGGTTTTTAGTTCCTTTCCTGATAGAGAGAGGGCAATGGTCATCTGCGTAAGCTGTTAACAGAAACAGCCCCTGGTGTGTTCAAATTCCCAGAGTGTCACAATCTGCAAGTCCTGGGACAAGTCCGCTGCAGAAAGAAAACTTGTTTTTCCCCTGCTTTCAGTTCTGAATTTGATTAGTGTCCCAAATACTAAGAGCAAGATTTGGAGATGAGCAGTTTCTGGCAATAGAAAGCATGACTGCACTTACCAGCATGCAGTAGAAGCACTACTGCACTTGGACATGGAGCAGGCAGGGAACACCATGAGAACAGAGAGCATGTATATATGGGAGAGGAGCAAGAATTTTCCACTACACACGCCCTTCAGAGACATGCAGACTTAAAAAAAAAAAAAGGCTTAGTCACATTCCTGCTTCCTGATCTCACGATCAACTTCCTACATTTACAGTATTTATTTTTTTCCTAAACCTTCACTTCTAAGAGTCAAGGGACTCTGTTAGACTTGCAAATTTCTGTTAAAGAAAGGTGGTGGGCTGGGCATAAGAAAAAGCTTGAAAAAGGATTCCTCCACAAGCTAAAAAGCAGAAGTCATTCATAAATCATTTATCAGTCCTAAGCCATACTCATCACTGGGATCCTGATTCATGATTTGAACTGCTAAGTCTAGCAGAACTGCTGAATTTCCCTTCCCGACAGGTGAACATAACTCACTTTACTCTGCGTACTAGGGAGCCCTGGAAGTTTTCTTGGCATTTGAAGATAAACTATCCCTTCAGGCTCTAACAGTCTCCTCTTCCCTTCTAATACCAAAGCCTCAATTAGACCATGATTAAAGAGGCTGTACGTACAGCTACTAGCAGAAGGTCCAGGTTGTCAGTTTTATTACAGGTCAGGAATTTGTTTCTCTGTGTACTCTGTGCTTCCAAGTTTAATGTGCGAATAGAGTTTACTAACAGGCAAGTCAGATTTGCTAAACACCAGGATTCTGTCTTGATTATCAATTAAACAGGCATAAAAACATCTAAACAGATGGTTTCTGCCAGTCAACAGAAGTCTTCAGGGGAAGAGAACTCACATTCATTCACGGAAATATCTTAGCCAAAACTAAGACAAATCCAACAGAAGATGCACCTCACATGATGCTTAAAAAGTGAAAGGAAACTGTGAATACAGCAAAATATTGATTATACAATAAAATTCTACAGCCCCTTTTCCTTGGTGAATTTGTTTCTTACGATTCAGAGCACCTATAGGTTTCTAGAAAATCGCAATGCAAAATTATTAACTGCTGCTGCTGCTGCTTGGGAATGCCAGATAGATCTCAGTCTCACTGCACTAAGTATGTATTCACACACACACAAGCAGTCTCAGCTGCAGGAGAGAACTGAAAGCAAAGGCACAGGAGCCAGCTGTTGGAGTCCTCTGCCCATTCTTCTTGAAGCTCAGCTCGGTTTTCTCCTCTACTTTTGACCAGTCTCACCCTGCATTTCTCACCCTTCAGCTCCAGCACAGGTTCGAACAGATGCCTGTTTTTTAATTGCCAAAGCAAATGTTGCTTTCTCCTGCACAGTTCACCACGTGGTTTCCTCACAAAGATGACACTGTCCCATAGTGTTTAATCGGCAACGCTCGGTTTTGGATCAGTAACAAGTTGGAAGTCTGGTCGAGCGCTCTCTCCTAATTTAGAAATGGAGCTTTATAACACAGAAATACTGCAAGAAGTGCCACTGCTTGCCCTTCCATTAATTTTGTTACTTACTGTGTTGGATTCTTATCAGCAATTCGTAATTGATGTACTGTGAGCCATGCCATCAAATATTCTCTATGGATCTAGCTGGCAACAACAGCTAGTTTCTAAATTTTGGTAGGCTACTGATTATGTAGATTGTGATTACTTCAGAGTAAAGATCTTCTTACATTTTGGAAAGCCCCAGTAAATAGTGGGCACTGCTACAGATAAATAATATACTATAATAGGGATTCTTATGATGGTAATGTATGATGTACAGCCATTTTCCAGATGCTGCAGAACTAATTGTGCTGCCAACTGAAAAAGCCAAATCCAAAACAGATCCGTAAGAGGAATTACTGCTGAATCAATCTCATCAGTGAGAAATGCTTCAGTCCTACAAACCCTTGTTCACATTAGGATGGTCTTCATAAAGTTAATGAAACACAGTCTGCCCCTCCCTCAGATGGAAAAGCAAAGTAACTCCCATGCAGGTGACCTGAATTAATCTGAACTAGAACTGGCATAAAAAAAAAAAGAGCCAGGACCAAGCACATTTTCTATCAGAACAAAAAGCAAACTCGTGTCATAGTTGTGTGACACCACTGCAAAGCAGCGCCTGCATGGAAGAAGAGCTCCATGATACCGAAAACAGTGCAGTGGCACAGGCACGTCACTGGAGCTACACCACCAGACTAACATCCTTTACACCAACAAGCATCAAAGCAGAACTGGCCCAGTTTGTCTGTAGGGTAAAATATTTGTCCTTGTAAATAACTGCACTGCTATCAACTTTTAAAGAATTAGATAGTTAAGGTATATGAGCTTCAAGACCAGAAAGGAGCAGTAAAATCACCTAATGTGACTTTCTTGTAACAAAACCAAAGAACTTCCCCCAGAATATTGTCTGTTTCCCCAGACAATACAAACAAAAATACCAAGAAGCAAACTTACATCGCACCCTTTTCTAAGTCATCACTTAGCTGATCTTTATATTTTTAGTCTTTTTAATTCTCCCTCATAAATCAATACCTCTTGCTCCCAATTATTTTAGTGGCAGGCTCTCCGAGCGGTATCCTGTAAAGAAAATTAATGACCTTTAAAATAGAAAGTTTACTTACACAGACATTAATTGCCATTGTAGCACAGCTGAACCGTTAAGCAGGCCCGTGAAGTGTTTTACTCAAGTGCCTCATTTCAGCAAAGGTAATACTTTACTCGAATCCTTGGATAACAAAAGGTCAGACCCAATGAAGTCCCCATCAGAGAAATAACCTACTCACGTCTATTTGCCAAGTACTGCAAACAAGTTAACCATATACATCATTAGGTTCTGAATCCCATCCTGATTATACGGCATAAACCCGACTGCAATTACAGCGCCTGAGGTAGCAGATATCATTTTAAGTAGGGAGTCGCCACTCTGGACAAGTTTTATAAACGACTCTCATTGATTATCATTTCCAATTAGAAGAAATAAAAGCATTAAATGGCCACTTCGGTGCTGAAAGTGACCTTTGACCTGGGCTCTTTCCCTAACAGATGAGGGTTAAATTTCCTGTGACAGCCCCTAACCACATTTCATATGGGCTGTGATTTGATGGTCCGGTGTCACATCCACGGCGGGCTGAGATGGTAAAACCATTGCGTGCAGGGCTTGTATCAGGAGTATGCTTATTAGCATCCTAGGGAGTTGGAAAACGCAGGCATTTTCCAATTACCTAGTTTACACTGCAGCAGCTAAAAAATGACACACCGCTATACTATTACCTACAAAGGGATTTTTCACAGGAACACACATTTTTCTCTTTTATATATTTTTTTTCTGTTTAATGGATCTCAACTTTATTAATTCTAGCTCCAAACCGTTACTATTCCCAAAAACAACCAATAACCAGGAGTAAGCAAATCATAGGTAACATCCTCCTCTCGAAACAAAGAAAATATTGTATTTCTAACATAGCACTGCCTCATTCAGTTAGCACAGCAGTGTGAAATTAAATATAAAAGCTCTAGTGAGCGATTTTTTTACTAATCCTGTGTAACACATTTTGCAAAAGTGTCAGAAAGAAATATAGTTCAGTCGCTGGATACAGAATGGAAATGATTTACTTTACAATCCAAACTTCTCTATTTACATAAAAATAATCTTGCTGCAGCAGAAATTTTAGGCTAACGCAAAATTAACAGAGTCCAATCGCATATTATTCCAAGTAGGTTATTTTATAACCATCGTAACATTAGATCTAAATACAAGACATACACTCATAGTGTATTTTAGTGCACATACAATATTTCAAAAAGTGCAATAGGGAAGTATCCAAAAAGGGTTTATCTGTAACAAACATTCCCTTTAAAAACCATATTTCTAGAGGTGCATCAAAGTCTTATTTCAGTATTAATGTTGCTTATCCCAGAATTACAGTTGATATTCCTATAAGAAAAAATGACAAAAACTTCCTGGTAGCGGAATGAACCATGTATCACCTTTGTTTTATTTCTTCAGTAACATTATTTTAGTGTTCATTTACTGGCACAGATTTGTTTTATATTGGTGTTACTAGCGTCCTAGCACTACTTACTGTTACGCATGCCTCTCTATAGTCCGTCCACGAAGGAAATGAATCATTACAGCTTTTAGTTACAGAGCCTGACTTTTTAATGCAAGCTCTAAGACTCGAGCTTCCATCCCCAGCATCATCCAGCACGGAGGCCCTTCCATTAGACGCTGCTATTAGGCAGGAATCCTCTAGAGAGCTTTGCTTCCACCGGGGAGAGCCATAAACATGAAGCTGCCGCAAATGCCAGCTGGGAAGAGAAATGCATTGCTCTATCTCTGTAACAGAAGAAGTTGCTCCCCGGTGCAGCTGGCAAGCTGCTTGCAGGCTCCCCTTTGGAACCAGCCAGAAGACAGCAGCTCACGTTCACCAGGAATTCCTTTTGATTTGCTTGTCTTTTCCTTTGTATTGAAACAATATCTTGGCAAGCTGAATCACATTTTAAAAGCCACACACCACCATATACCTGGGACAGTCTACAGACTGCTGCTTTGGGAGGAAAGTGGCTCCCCACTTCACTTCACATTCAAAAATGACATTTTTGCTCAAAGTAGCCATGAAACCGCCAAGCACGTCGATGTTTCCCAGCAGCCGCCAGGCGTCGCAGAGCCAGGGCTTCCGGAGGGCAGAGCACTCGGTCCTGCAGCCATGCTTCTGCACGCTGGGAAATGGGAGCTTCCAGACGTTTGGCCCAGCTGGTCCTTCAGAGCTTGCTGAGCTTTTGAAATATCTAGGCTCTTTGCTGAGGACCTGAGAGGTAAACACCAGTTACTGCTGGGACTTCCCCAGTTTTCAATGTCTTGGTTCCACACCAACAAGTGTGGAAGTGCAAGGGTATCAGGTTTTTCTGCGAGGAGTATCTTCAAGTAACGTCCCCCTTCAGCCCGCTGCGAGTCCCAATGGGCCCATGATCAGTCTTGGACTTACCGAAATCAGATTAAACCTGAAATGTTTCAAATGAAAGATTTTGGAAAAATCTTCTGACCGCCTCTCCTTCTCCCATCTACCCATCCTTTCACCACCAGTTTGCTGCCTGTGAAGAAGCTGTGTCCTCTGGGATCCACAAGGAGGGACAAGAAAATATGTGGGGGGAGAAGAAAGAAGTAGGTACAAGGAAAGCTTGACTCGTCGTAGGCCTGATTCTCACTTACATTTGTGAAGAGCAATAGAATAACAACAACAACTGAGAATAATACGTCCTTTGTAGATACAGGGTAGTTCTCAGCCCCTGAATCTGACGGTGTGATTGTCAGCAGACTGTAACCCTGTGGCACACGTAGTTCACAGCAGCCAGTCCGAAGGCTTGGCATGCAAGCCTTGCCACAGTAATGAGCAGTGGCAGATTTCATGGCATGTTTTCCACCACAGCGCAATTAGTCAGATGATCCTGTAGGCACTACCAAGGAAGGTAGATGTGAGGGTAGATGATAGGGATGAAGTAAATGATTAAATGGCCTTCAACTAAACCTGTGACCTCATTCCATCATAAATAGCAAACAGTGAGTGACCTTGTGCGTGAACCAAACAAGCTGGCAGGGCTAGCTGGGCATGCGAGACAAAAAAAGCACATTGCCTGCATTCTTGGGCTGCCGCAACATGCAGCGTGCAGCAGCAGTGTGATGATCCAGGTTGCAGCTGGGTCCCAGAACAACCCAGTGGCCTTCCCGGGGAGATGATCAGGCTTCCTCCACCGATAACTCAGCAGCAGCTGCTGACTACGGAGAGCTAAGAGGCAGCACAGAGACCTTCATTGCTGCTGCAGAACAGTAAGCATCAAAAAGGCAGGAAACCACATGAAAAAGAAGTCACTTTCCAGAAGTCAGTTTCCAGACTTCCAACTCAAAGTGATTTCAATGATGTTAAGGATCTTTTCCAACCTAAATAATTCTACCATTCTGTCACATGATTCTAGTTTAGTGGCTGATGGTTGGACTCGATGATCCTAAGGGTCTTTTCCAGCCTAAAGGATGCTGTGATCCAAGTGCTGGGTACAGCACTCCAACTTGGGAGCCCGATTCCAGGCTCCCCTGCCTTCATCAGTGAAATATCAGTAAAACCCTTTAAGCTCTAGAAACTGTGTCCAAGAGGTGTCTTTGTATTTCCAAGTGACTAGAGTCACCAGGGAGAGGCAGCGGGATGAGAACAGGTCTTCCTTGTTCTCCTCCTCTCTCAGCATTGCTTCTCTATGGCTAATTACAATGGGACCCCAGTCCATTTTATTAGCAGCTGTAGACATGAACAAACCACACTGTCCTGTGACATTCTTCCTCTCCCAAGGACCAAGCAAGAAACACTGTTTTCCAAGCCTGTCCCATTTCATACACTGGTAACCACACAAAGGTACTTTCCATTACCCGACTCTGTGGGAGAGGCAGTCACCTTAGCAGAGAGATCTGTGGCATTTGCTCCTTAGGAACATTGAAATACAGCAATTCAAACACCTAATGAAGACAGAGTTTGCTGTAGCTTTTAAGGCATAACCAGACACGATGAGCTTCTGGAAGGGAATGTGCACGACTGTGCTGTCTGTACAGGAACTAGAAACTGCTACTACCAGAATCCTGTGACCAAAAGATTGCACAAGAAGCTGCAAATAGGAAAGACATGAGGAAAAAAAAAAAAAGTCATTTTGACCTCACTAATAGCAGACCAGCTTCAACCAAACACATATTTATCTTTCCCACCATTCTTTTTTGTGTTAAAATCCCTACCATTGTTAACTGGGCACTCCTGTTATCTACATAAACAGGTGACTGTCCATTAGTGCTGAGCTTTCTAAGCATCAGAAGAATTGCCAGTTCCTCCCCTCAAACCTCCCCCTTCGGTCAAGTCAAGGCTAAATCTACCCCGCCGATGATTCCGTGCCTCTGGAGTCCTGTTAGACCCTTGGCCTCAGAGATACCTACTGACAAGGAGTTCCACGAGCAACCAGCTCACTGCATGGCAGAGCACTTCTTTTTACTTGCTTTAGAATTTGTCACTCTTAAGCTTCACCGAATGCTCCTTTTTCCTCCCTGACTGTAAAACAGAAGAATTTCTTGCTCGGCAGAGCCTCTGCCTTCGCTGTCTGTAACCTTTTATCATCTCACTTCTGATTCATCTGATTAATCTCCTCTCCAAGGTAAACAGTCCCAATCTTCTCAATCTTGCGCTATATGGAAGTTTTTCCATGTCTGTTTAAAAACTGATTTAGGTAAATAGTTAAAAACTTACTCTGTTAGCTTAGCTTATACCTATAAATTACCTGTGCATATTAAATTTGTATTAGCTAGGTTTAACTGAATTAAGTGTATCCACACAGGGTTTTTCATCAAATTCTTTAAGTCGTTTTAAAATTACACCTTTTGTTAAAACAGAGCAAACTAAGTGTAGTTAGGCCATGGACAGTTTCTGATCCCCAAGGACTTCCAGGAAGAATTCAGGCAGTGCTTTGGGAAAGGGCCTACTTAGCAGACCCCTCCAAGTTACTAACTTCCATTACCCCAAAATTCACAAAACCCCCATGCTCAGCAGAGAGCAATTCTTCACGAATATTTTCCATCATCAGCACAGGGATTTGTTACAGAATTAACTTAGCAGGTTTTATCTTGATAGTACCACCGTTTATGAGAGATAGTTTATTGCCTAGGCAAGTCAAACTGCTATTAAACCACAGATATTAATTTAGCTGCAAGTGAGCTGCCCTATTGTACCCAGAACACAACAGAGATATAATGAAATCCGCTATAAAATTAATTCTGAAAATATCAAATGCAAGCATTGTTAAGTTTAAACAAAGGATATTTGCTAGTTCATTCCAAGACTTAGCTGCATTCAAAAATCCAGTGAAAACTGGCTTTCACACACACATGAACACACATACACACTTCTGCTCATGGAATAAAACTTTTAAATTACGGCTATTAAATGCATGGTATTTCTTAATGATAGCATTCATTGTTAAACGCATAATAATACATTTGACGGAGGAAAAAAAGAGGAATTTATCGAAAAGCTGCCACTGGATTGAATAAAAAAGTGCTTTCCTATAGAAGGCAACGTCTTTATCTACCAGACTACAAAGTGCTCGAGTGTTTCACAAGGAATTCAGAGGTACTATTTTGCAACAGAAACTAACCAAGAATTACAAAGAAGCAGATAATTCTAAAAATCCCATGTACAGGTCACCGAGTTGAAAGAAAGTAATTTTCTGCTTTAACGTTAAGATCTACTATGTATGCATACAAAATTTTCATGCAAATCAGACTTCATTTATTGTATAGTTTGTCTTATTTAATTAAAAGGGAAAAAGGAAAAAACAGAAGAAAAACACCTACTCCCCTCCATGTTGCCTATTAAGTTGTTTTTGCCTATTAAGCAGTTTCTGCCAAGAGAACCCTCGTTACGGTGCTTCCATTGAGGCTAATCGCAGAGAAAGGTGTAGGCACAGCCACAAACCTAGTGCTTAGGGTAGGGAGAGCAGCCACCCAGCCTGTCCATCAGGCTCACCTCTATTCACCCGGTAATTGCTGCGCTCTCCGGAAAGCTGACTAGACCTATCATGATCTCAGAAGGCTAGTTATCCCCTACTGAATCATTTGGGAAATTGGTAAATAATACGGCTAATAGGAAAGCAGCGAATGTCAGACTGCTCAGCCCAGAGGCCCCACTTTCACCGCGTGCCAAGGCGTGCTGAAGCAGCTGGGATGCGCCCTTGTCCCCACTACAGCCGCGGTCCTGCAGGGATGCCCCTTGTTCACACTCCCCTGTGTCTGCCCCACGTGCCGTGCCCTCTTGACGTTCCTATAGCCCCCACTCCTCATTCCCCAGTGGGAAACGTGCCGGCAGCCTCCTGCCCTCAGCTGCCTGGGGGCTGCTGAGCCCAGCCTGCCTGCCACCTCACCTCCCTGCCCACCCCGGCTCTCCAGGGCTTCCAAAGCCTCCCCTTCCAAGTCACACCTCCTCCTCCTACTCTGAAGACTGTTTTGTGGGAACGCGGAACGCATTAGTTGGCTCGCCGGCCCCTAGCACAGCGACTGCTCATTCAGTAACGCTCACACAAGACTGGAAAAGACTTGTCATCCTCTTACTGTCTGGCACTCCGTTACTAGCTTATTACTGTTTCCCTCTGCAGTACAGGTCCAAATTGGATGTCAGACATAGCAAAATGCCAGCAAAAGCTCCGGTTCACAGTCAGTAACCAGTCAGCGGACACGGTCCAAACCCAGCCACATGCTGGCACATTCCCGTTAGCACGAGGTTTGCCCTGAACAAGCCCTTTGCCATTCATCCACTTGTCTGCAAGGATGGGGGGATATGGGGGATTGCAATACTTCAGAATATTTGCAAGGTGCTAACAACCCATAGCAATGGCATCAGTTAAAAATTCGGGCGGGCACGAGGACAAGCAGACCCTCTTGGTTCAGCAGCCAGGTCTCTGTGGGACAAATTCCCACAGAGGTCACGCAACCTTCAGCATAATTGTTTCCTGGTCATCCAAATACTCAGGCAAGGAAGGAAGGGATTAGGTCTGTCAGCCTGCAGGCTCCCCAGCAGCTGGCCTGCCAAAAACATCCACCCCAGCCCTAGCCCTTCCTTGCCTGCCTGTGCGAGCCACGAACCCTCCCAGGCTCAGCAGAGCCCATCGGGTACAGCTGGGCATCCCTGCGAGCGGCCGGGCTGGCGGCTAAAATATCACCTGGCCGTCAGCACGAGCAGCACAGGTAGGGCAAAGGGGAACAACCCGAAATGCATGCCTTCGGTTGATATGGTGAACAGCTGACATATGGTAATTTTAAAGGGGTTGCCACGCTGCGGCAATTATAAAAAGGCTGATGCTCAGCTGAAAGAGCTGACAGTTGGAAGTTATGCCCTAGCACAAAAGAGAAGAAATGAAAGCGAAATGTGACTGAGCTGTTGTCTTGCATACTCATATTTTGTTGACAAATATATTTCTCAGTAGGCAAATTCAGTCCCTTCTTAAGAGTGTCACCATCAGCTGCTCACAGCAACTCAACCTGCATCTCTTACAGACGTGGTACTCCTGAAACCGACAAAAGAGTGCGAGGACGGAGCATCCTGCTCTTACACATCTGTTGCACAGGCTAACGCTGCGGTATCAACAGCAACTTTGGACGTCATTATGCAACCCTTCTACAAGCCCAAAAAAAAAAAAAGATTGCATTGTAATGAAATATTTCTTTAAATGCCTCACCCTAAGAGACTGCAATTTGGCTGATGGTTACAACTTTAAAATACATTTTATTGTAAAAATGCTTCAAACCACTGTTCAGCTATTACACTAGCACTTTACATGAACTACCAACTACAGTAGATTCAGGTTAGACACAGTCTTTTAGGATATCACTTCCATAACACACTTCTTCACTGAGTTCCAAGACTGTCCTAGATACAGTTGGACATACACTTTTACCCTGTTGAAATATTGTACTTTGTACTATACATATACACATACACATAAGTATACAGGTTTCATTGTAGCAGCAACGTTTAAATACATAGAAAGAGTTGGTATTCACCTTCGACAGCTCCAAATTGCAAGGTCTGATCCTGCAAGTGTATAGATGACTATGAGACTGCAGTGAGTAATTTTATTTACAGTCACATTCATTTTATACAATTGTCAGGTAATTCATAACATTTTTTTGGAATTTGAGAGCATCTGAAACTGCATAGATACAGTTTCATTAAAAAAAAAAAAAAAAACAAAAACATCAGATCACAGAACCACCAAAGACTGAACTGGAAGATCTATGGATCTCCTGCTCCAAGGAAAGATAATTCCTAACTCCAAACAAAATCTCATCAAGAGAGTTTCTGTCTTTTGTTTGGAACAGAGCAAGATTTGGACTAAAAATGTTCTGTAATTGTGTTATTTTAGCAAACTTTAAACACCCAAATTTATTTTAAACAGTGATCTGTGTTCCTTCCTTCCTTCTTTTTCCTCCAGTTGTGAAAATTATTCCCAAAATTACACTGGGCAAAACAGTTCTCTTACAGCCTTGAAGAGCTTAATATAGAGAAGTGAGTTTCAGTTTCCCATTCATGCTATGGCATGCCCTTCTGCTAGGTGTGTAAATACAAGAATCCTTTAAACTGCTACAGCCCCAGCAATGGACATGACTACCTCATCTGCTCCTACTAATCCACGGCCCTCTGGGTTGTTTTTAACAGTCTGTACCTCCCCTCTCCCTCCTGTGCAGCTTCTACTCCAAACAAGTTTTACTCAGTCATAAATCATTTCAAGAAGGTAAAACAGAACATGCTTTTGAGCCTGTGAAAAATGGGTGACAAGCTTCCTTTGCCAGAAGGATGCAAAATTTGTCCTTAGCCTACCGTTAAGTCAAAAATTAGATCTCGGTGTTTAAAATGTTGTTGGCATTTTAGAAGGACTTTTCCAAAATGTATGTATTTTTTAAACTCAATAGCTCATTAGTCCTTTTGACCCTTGTACAGCGGAGTCAAAGGGCTGAAGTGCTAAAACTGCTTCCCAGAGAGATACAGCAATACCCACACCAAGGGTGCAGTCTGTGTCCCTGCTCCCGAGCCCACGGGAGCATTGCCAGCACACCCTGGCACTGGTTTGGAAGATTGGCAACCAGACCACAGGTCAGAGGTAACACTTCGTCTCCCACTAAGGCCAGTACTTCCTTGGCATCCAGTACCACCTGTACAGAGGACAATACCCAAAGAGTATTTCACCAGTGGTGAAAGCGCCCCCAGATACTTCGGAGGAAGCAATGGCCTGCCATACAAGCAGGTCCCAGTCCCTCACACCCGCTAAAAACAGAGGAAGATGAATAAACTCTCTTGTTCTTCTTTTCCTTATCTTTGCACCTAAAATTCATCAGTAGATCCCATTGCTGCATTTATGCAATTTCTATTGTTTGGGCTTGTAAATGTTTTATTATTCTTGCCTAACTGTTGCACGTGTGCTTTTTCCTGTTACTTTTATGCACCGTTATAATGTAATAAATCTTACTTGGAAGCAGAACTTAGCATTTTTTACCTTTACTCTACACATTAGGTATGCTTCTGCTCAAGCACTCAGCACCTTGGCACACTGCACATTTCTGTGCTTATCGTTAGGTAACTCACCTTTTCAACCCTCCGCAGCGACCTCGGCTTTCAGAGATCCTGACTGCGACTGCTCAGGTCCTGTACTCCTCCTCACGTTTTGTTTTCTGGGTAGGTGTGACAGCCTTTGCCACAGCACTGCAAGGGAACGCGCCATGTACAACAAAGCGAGGAGCACAGGGCATGCTGAGACTGCCGATACCACAGAACTGCGTGTCAGCGGGTACAACTGCTCTGACCTGCATCTTCAAAATAGCAGAGCTCCTACCTGTGACAGATGTGGTATCCGTAAGACCCATCTAAAATTTTCCTTTGTGTAGGTGAGAAACAGATCATCAGCATCAGCAGATGAGAGAGCAAAGCTTTAGGCACCTGTTAACTGCTGTATCACTGTCTTCCTGCTCCGAATTCTTGGCAATAACATACAGTTAACAGTAAGTGCCTGCTATCTACAGTTTTCTACTTCTCATGGCCCTAGTCTCTTCCAGTTATTACCACCAGATGTGAATATATGAATAAGGAGGTGTCCTGACATGATCGTAGGTGACGTGCACAGGCACTGGGGAAATGCAGACCGGCGGTGCAGAATGCCACCTCTTCACTGACACGGCAGAGAACACGGGCATGCTGGATACTTCCAAGGTACCGAGAAGAAAGCCACAGTCTGTGGAACAGTGTGATCCAACAGATAGCCTGTTGTGGGGTTGTAAGTATAACTCCAAAGCAATAGCAGTTATGGGTAATTGCAACTGCATTACTGGCTAAGAAAGACCTTAGTCCCTATTCTGCATGCAATAGCATGTGAAAGGAAGTGACCACGAAACACCACCTACAGAGAGAAAGGTGGTGGGTCTTACAAACAGGCAGCATGGACACAGAGCAGAGCGGAGCAGAGCAGACAGAGAAGCCAGAGCCTTGTTATTGCCCTGAGCAACATTTCCCAGCACCGGGTGAATCCAGCTCAGATGCAGATCTGGCTGATTGTCTCGTGACAGTCCTGTGGTACGACCCTTCTGGTAACGACTCCCTGAGCCACACTGACCTTGATTGGCTCTGACTTTCTAGCCTCCACATGGCTTCCCTTAGAATCGATTCATCATTTATTTATCTTCTGCAAGGAGTGTGTCCTCTTGACATGTTCGGGAAGTGGCACATTCAAGTCCCCAGTCTAAGGTCTCTGTATAAAACCACAATAACAGGCGACAGGGAGCTTCCATCACATTGGCTGCCTCCCTGTTGTGGACGGCAGGTAAAGTCATGTTCGGGATGAATGTCAGAGTCTTTCTTACTGACTTGCTCCTCTTGAAAACTTATGGCTTTCCTTCCCATTAAGCTTGCTGGCTTCCTCCCTCCTCCCTCTGGAAACATATCCATGGCCCCCTCCAAACTTAAGAGTTCCCTGTTTAAATAAAAATTTCCCCAAGTGCACAACAGGCACTCTTTAACTGCGCACACTTAAGCGACTACAGAACATCTGTGGATGCCTGTCTTTGAGGCCATGCCAGCAAGCTCACCATTTATTTCCCTGCGTCCATCTTAACAGCCCTCTGATAACGGTGTGCCATTTCCTGTGTCACACGGCGCGCGCGCGGATGTCGATGACGGTGTGCGCGGTGGCTGCTCTGCTTAAGGCACAAGTCAGTTTATCACCTGGAAATTTCAGCATGTCTCCCTGCCAGGGTAAAGCCGAAACATGCTTCCAGTTGTAAATCAGTTCAAACAGACGCATGCACACACTTCTCATTCCCTGGAACTGGACAGACCTTCCTGAAACCGCTTATTAGATCTGGGAAAATTAGTCCAAGAGCATATCACATGAGAGCCGTGGGAGAAGTAAGGCAGGATAAAAAATAGAGATTGCTTCACTTCTCAGATCTTTGGGGGTATCCTTTCTAGCTAGTCATATCTCAAAC
This sequence comes from Anser brachyrhynchus, assembly GCF_964034855.1. NCBI lineage: Eukaryota > Metazoa > Chordata > Aves > Anseriformes > Anatidae > Anser > Anser brachyrhynchus. The sequence continues at coordinate 42,755,698 of NC_137695.1, read as the reverse complement.
CCAAATAACCTAAATAGTTTTGTATCTGTTGGCTTTGGCAAAAACTCACTGTTGCCTTTTATTAGATATGAAGCAATAGGTGGGATGGAGGGAGCCAATTAATTATTAAAGTGACTTTCACATACTTTGAAAGTCTGCATGTCCTCGAAGCACACTCAATAAAGTTAACAAGGCTAACCAGGGCACTGTATAATGTCTGTGAAGCCTAGATATGCATTTTGTGAACTCCAGGAGATTCTGTTGTGTGCTTCCTTAACTCCACATGGACCCAATACACACTTCATAAAGCTCTTTCGTCTCAAAATACAAACCTTACAAGCTCCTTCCTTCCAGTCCTACTCTGAAGTTGCTGTTTTCAATTAGCTTTCCAGCCAGGTCTCCCTCTCTGCCCTCCACGCCACTCCCTTTCACTCCTAATTCAACTTAAGAGCAGAAGGTATTTACATCCTATCCCCACGTAACATGTTCACCTGCCCATCCGTGAGGACCTGCAGCTATCCTTCCTGTGGTATGTCCGATACACACAGTAACCATCTCAAGGCTCTAACACACTCTTCAAATTCTCAGTGAAGCACAATGCATATCTCTTATACCATGGCTAATATCTAATATCATACTACTACTAAACATAATAGCTACAACAACTGTTTTTGCTAGATATTACTCCTTTAACCCCCCTTCCACACTTTACTTGAGCATATCAGTTTGGATCCACGAGGTCTCCTCCAGCGGGCTCCTGGCAATGAGTATAGATTAGTAATAACCTCGGTGAGACAACAGTCAGCAGCCAGTAGTGAAGAAGAGGTGTCAGTGGTGCTCGAGGCACTCGTTGAACTTAATTAACATAGGCCCTGTTAACAGAACAGGCGTAGGTCCCACACCATTTTATTTTCACTCTCCGGTCAGCGATACCAATCCTTCGCAGGAGGTCTAGAACTAAGAGTGGAAATACATATACAATACAATAATCTTCCTGCAGCATTTCCAGTTGTTGATCGCACTGTCACTTTGACCAGCTTGAGCAGAACCTCTTTTCGGAAGGAATAAACTCTGAAACTATAGGCCAAGGTGTTCGAAAGAGTGAACTCTGACACCAAGGAACAGTAAGCGTATTAACCAAGCTTGGGGGCTTGGGGCTGTAATTTTTATTCACCCAACACTTGTTTTTCAATCAAGGAAACTATTTCCATTCTGCTTCTGTAACAAGATTGGTCTTCACGTAATAGAATGTATAATGAAAATAACAGCTGTATTTAAACACACAGCAGAAGCCATTAGGCATGGAAGAATTACTCTTTTTCTAGTAAATCGTGGCTGTCTAACGAATTTTATACATGGCAGTTCTTGTCCATACTAGGAGCCAAATTGTGCTTTGTTTTATCCCAGTTAAGATGCACTGGTTACTATAGTTTCTGGAACAATTCTTATTCCCCTTATAGCTCAGAATGCAATTTGGGGAAATGAAACAGAACAGACAGAGGAGAATTCCAGAGCCATGGAGAAAGGACGAGGAGTGAGGAAGGAAAGAAACAACTGTAGAATACTTAATATTTGTAATACCTTTCAGGTCTGTCCTTTTTTCTTTATAATGTTTAAACATCCCATTAGCACTTGATCCAAGCACTACTTTCATGGAAATTATCATCAGTGCCCGTGTTGCCATTTTTTCTTATTTACAGCTGCAGTCCCATTTTCTTTAGTATTAGGGTATTTTCTGAGACCCAGGTTGTTAGAAACTAATAACTCTACTGAGACTGTGCAAATTTTATGCCCTTACTGGATAATTACTACTGGCAGCTAGTCACTACAGAAACCCACCTAGCACAAACTGCTGGGAAATAATCCCAGCCATTATGTGAGCAGCACGGCTACAGCCAGGCAGAGAAGAACTAGATAGGGAACCAAACAAAACCTGAGCCAGTCCACACACCAGTCGCAATACTTCATCCTTAGTGGTTAAGTAAACCTTAACCTCAGAATGGTAAGGACTTCAGTGCCGCACGACACAGTGAGCTTTTACCACAGATAGAGGTGGTGTAAAAACACCGAGAGCACCTAGCAAAACACTGGGAATAGCATGCAACAACACGGGCACTGTTCTTTTCTAGCTTCATTGATTATCCATTGTTTGAAGCCTCGGATTCGTTACAAGCTGGCACTCAACCCTTGGCCAGGAGTTCCTGTGAATACTGGGCTTTTGAGAAGGGCATGCCATGCCCTGGCCAAGCTCTAGACTGTCATGTGCAGTCTTGAATAGGGCTGCTTTCCAGTCTGTGCACATAAGCACGGCTACATACCACTACATCTGAGTCGAGGCAGTGTCCCAGCAGCTCCAGAGCAGATAACAATGCCCTTTTCAATGCTGCATCTTCCCCTGAGCAGGAATCCTCGCAGCCCCTCTGCAGCCAAGACAAATTTGCCGTTAGCCAGAGAGCCAGGCTTCTGCAAACAAAATTTGTGGTTCTGTTTCTGATGACTCAAAAGTGTTGTTTAGCTCCCACCCATGATGTTCATTGTTTATGTCCCTGGATTTGTTACACAATCAACTACATATGCACTTCATTTCGGTCTGTAATAACTGTAAGTAGTACTTACTTTTCATAAAATCTCTGCATCGCCATGTACATCTCTGTGTTTACCCCAGGAACCTTCCAGAGTACGATCGGCTTTTCAAGCTTCATCCACTTATTGATCAGCTGGTTGAAAAATTTAAACAGCTGTTCACTCTTTGCCAAAACATTTCTCATGCAATTTATTTGAGGGGAGAACTGTTTTAAATAGCAGACTCTTCTTTCAGATGTCTCAATACTGTGTAAGATTTTTAAGAACCTTTCATATATGCTGTCACATATGTTGTTTTAGTACAGACACTGGCAAAGTGCAGAAGTCAGCTCCTCCCTCTCCAACCTTATGCTTTAACTCTAACATAAACCAGTGCAGGACCTCATTCTCCACACCCTAGGCTTTCTATATGTCACTTCAAAATGAATATATTTTAAATGTGCATTTATTCTACTTAAGGTAACATTATTTCCCAGATCAGTAAAAGGAAGAATATCAGAATAGGAGATAGCAAGTAATTCTGGAGCTATGAAAATTAGGAGGCCTGATTCCCAAAATCTCTTCTCCTTACGGATTCTCTGATGTCTAATAAAATAAGTTCATTAGTCCTGACTTCAGTGGAGATACTAACAGTTTAGTTTTTTTTTCTCTCTCTGTCTCTCTTTCTATTCTTCTCATCTCTTCTCATCTGCTAAGTTTTGTAATAAGGTAAAATCCTAGGTTCATCTAAGGATTCTCCCTCTAGACAGCAAGAGGAGCGTGAGAGGCAGAGTACATGAAGCGCATGGAAATGCAGAGGTAGACCTGCCTGCAAAGCAAGGCTCTCGGTTCACAGCGAATTACCTCTCTTGACTTTTTTAATCCGAAATGTTTTGAATTCTCCTCAGAGCAGATAGCCCCTGGGCCCCTCTCCCTGAACCATGTCAGTGGCATGGTGAGGAGCTTTGCTGCCCGCAGCAGCGATGCAAAGGGCCAAGCCCCCTTCCAGAGGCACCCGCCTTGCACTGCAGCCACCCTCACCACACCGGCTCGAATTAAAGCCTGCCCCGCAGCTGTGACCTGGCGGCCTGCAGGACAAGGACCCGAACACGAGGGGCTCAGCATGGCCTGGGTGCGTGGCTCTGGGACAGACTCACCACCACCCAGTCAGCCACCAGGTGCTGGGAGCTCTGGAAGAACGGGGTGTGAGTGCTGCGCGAGCTTCTCTTCGGACAATTTCATCAGGAAGACATGGAGCTATGCAGCTCAATACGAATGTCATGACGGCCCACAGCATGGCAAAGAGCAGCTTAGGAACGAAGAACAGGTGCTTAAAAGTGCATGTGGAAAAGGCAGAGTAGATGCTGCTGGGCTGAGGAATGATTTCTGGAACATTCTTAGCAACGAGTTAGAGAAAAAGCCATTGTTCTTCAGCTCTGTCCACACTGTAAAGATACACTGGGATTTCTCTCTGACATCAAACTCTCAGGATAGCAACAGCCACAACTAAAATTTTCTCCCATCTCTGGGTGGGAAGAATTTGTCTGTCCCTGGGCAGCCAACGACCTGACCTTGACTGTTCATGTCTGCATTACGTCTTGGCAGGACTGCAGCCCATGATACACCTGGCAAAAGGCCTTCAGCACTTGGAAACTCCAGCTAGAACAAGATGTTGCATTTTATACAATTATATGAAGCTGCTAACATATAAGAGAAGCTGCTACAATCAGCAACTGGTCCTATTGTCTCTGCTTTCTTTGTCCCACCCGCCCCGGACTGGTCCCCTTATCCACTGCTGTTTGCAGTTTTAGCCTTTGGTTCTTAACTTCAGGTTGTTCAGAGGGCTGGGGCCGGGTTATCTGAAAGAACATCTACACCTCCAGGGAAAGACAGTGGCTGAAAAGTACTCTCCTGTGCACAGTGGTACTGCCTGCGGTCAGAGAAGCACGTCTGACCCAAGACTGGACTGGGCTCCCCACAGAAAGAAACTTCCCACCGTCTGCTTCAAGCATCAACTGCATTTCTCAGGCTTCGTCTTCTCTGAAAGGTAAACACATAGGTACATGCAGCCTCACAAACCAAACCAAACTACATGCATAAGAGAAGTTACGAAAAGAGAATTCCCCCTGAAGATCCGCTCACTCTTCCTGACCCACCGCTTGTGGAAGACAGGTGAGCAATCACCTTCATGTTGATGGCAGCAGTCCTGTAAACACACCAGCGGAAGGCTCTCAGATGCTGACCATTAGCTTTGTATTGGACCACGTGCTCAGCAGAACAGAAATCCCGAGCTAATACCGAGTGCTTTTCCCCAGAGCACTCAGCTTTCCCCTCCAGAAGCTCACACCTGGGCACCACTCAAACAGCGACGTCGCGGACGAGCATTCAGGGAAAAGGCATCCAAATAAGCCTGCCCAACACTTCTGAACCCTTATATCAAACGCTGGCAAATTGTTTTTGAACTGGAATACAATGTACCCAGCCCAGATAGTCTTGCTTCTGCTATAACTTTGGCGTGCTCATTTCCATGTAAATACACAGAAGGTTCTTCACCTTGGAGCTATTCCGCAGGGGTTTTCATAGCTGGGATGGAGGTATAAAGCGAAAGCTCTGGGTGTGCTTGTAAACCATCCGTGCTAAACAATTTCTGCAAAGCTCAGACACACTGAGGAAAACCAAGAACAAAACACTATGATCTTATTGGGATGTGCAAACTTACTTCAGCAAATCCCTACGGAGGAACAACTTTTGGAGGGCCTGGCAGCTTCAGCACGTGGAAAGACTGCGTGTATGTAACACACTGGCTGTGGCTGAGGGCTTCAAAGTCCTAGCTGGAGGCAGCACCCCTGGGAAAAATCTGGCCATCGTGTCAGCTATAGCAGAGTTTACCTGTAGCCATCATGCAGTTATTCCTGAAGACAACTCTCAAAGTGCTCCCTACTCCGATCCTTTTGAAGATACCGAGTGCTGAGAAACACTTTCTGGTGTGTTTTGGTTCAAGAGAAAAAATGGTATCCGTACAGAGTCGGTCGTCTTCTAAATCTTGCCTTCTAATACTTCTGCTTATTTTTTTCCCACCTGAATGGCAACTACTCTTGAAAGCACCACACATTGTACACTTGATAAAATATAAAAATGACCTTCACCATTTCTCTACTCATGCGTTGGTCAGACATAACTTCAAGGCAGAAGGATGCGGAGGAGGCAACCTAGGTCTTCCTCCAACAAAGCACTTAAGCGTACACTTAAGGGTGTCCGCATCCCAGCTGAAGACAGTGGGACATATTTCAAGTTATGTACATGTTCCAGAATTTTACTGAAGTTCAAACGCAAATAAAAAATTAACACACGTCAGGTAAAAAATATATATCCGTATAAATGGCACTATGGTCATACCTTGCACTGAAATTCTACAGAAATAAGAAAATACTTTGTTTAGTTAATTCAGCAATGTTCCTTTTGGACAGTGACAAAAAGCGTTTTTTTAGAGCATGTATGTGACCCACTTCCATTTAGGTGGAAGCACTCTTTTTACCTCTGACGGAAATGGAGCTGAATGACAAAATGTAAGGCTCTTTGTAATTCAAGTACGAGTCTGAAAAGCACACCCTGCCAGTGGAATCATGAGATTTTGTAAAATCTTAGTATTTATATATTGATAGGCATTCACGTGTCAGGAAATCAAGCTTGCACGTTCTTTACAATTTCCACATGGAGCACTTACACTTCTAGCACGCATCAGTGTGCCTAGGGCATTTGTTTAAGGGTCAGCCAAACAACGGTACTGTTATTTCAATCCATTTAGAAAGTTCCTAGCAAATGATGGTTCCAGCAATTTGGGGGAGTTGTTTTATGGTTGTAAATATTTTTTTTCACAATACTGTTGGATTTTGCTATGGTTTTAATGCGTTTTCCTCTTCTCGTCACATTTTTATGCCACTATTTTACCGGATACCTGAAATACTTTTGCACTAATAAGAAGTACTGGTTGCCCTGGGATGGCATCCAGAAAAGATACGTATACATTTAGGGAGCTTTGAAATATCAAAGCACTTCCCAAAAATACAAGCTAAAGTCATTGCAAGCACTTTGGCAACGGCAAGCCTGGCGAAGCTGATATTGAATTTAAACAAAAAAAAAAAAAGGGGGGGGGGTGGAATTTATCACGGTACTTTTGCATGGCTATAACTGTGGGGAAAAAATGCAGCACTTTTCTTTCTATGTCCAAAAATTCAGGCAAATGCAAAATCAAACAGTGCAACACTGTTAATTATTGTTAATTGCAATACTGCAGTACGTTAATTAGCCATACCATCGATAATCAGGCCTTCCCTAGTATTCATTCACCTTCAGTCACACATTGTTTGCCTTCCTCATGTCCGCGACCGGTAAAACATTAGACAGGCTGTGTGGCACATCCGAAAGTAGCATGGATTTCTGCTGATGGCAGGGTTTTTAAACGCTCAAGGCGCTGGCACAACCAACTCGCGTGAACGGCAACCTTGGCTCTCCATTTTAATTACGGTGAAATAACGCATTTTCTATTCCATCAAGTAACGTGATGCAAGGGAAGGGATCCTAGAACCAATCGCAGACACACAGATCGTTCGGCTATGTACAGTAACATGCAGTGACGACAGAATGAAATATTCATAACCTCGAGGGAGACGAAATTCTGCGTGCATCTACCACGATACGAAAACCACCAGGTATCGTTTTAAAAACAAAACCCCCCCGTTATCCACCTTACTGAGCTGTACAGGCCCTGCTTGAGCGATCGGTCTTGGATGCTCTCTTTGACTTAAAACAATAGGATGGATTTTACCGAACAGTGACAAACCTAAAAGTGGACGAGGTGAATGCCACGAACCTGGGGTCTCTGACTACAGATGCCGTTTTTCCAAAATACCCAGCGTTTCGGATGATGATTGCAACTCCGGCCATGC